>NC_064921.1:680573087-681945548 GCF_023897955.1 Schistocerca gregaria
GGCCATGTGGTTCTGCAGTCTGGAAACGGGCGACCGCTACGGTCGCAGGTTCGAATCCTGCCTCGGGCATGGGTGTTAGGTTTAATTAGTTCTAAGTTCTAGGCGACTGATGACCTCAGAAGCTAAGTCGCATAGTGCTCAGAGCCATTTGAGCCAGCAGACAACATTCCATTAGAACTACTGATAGCCTTTGGAGCGTGACCAATTACAAAATTCTTCCATCTGGTGGGCAAAATGTATGAGAGAAGTGAAACACCCTCAGACTTCAAGAAGAATATAATAATTCCAATTCCAAAGGAAGTAGGTGCGGACCGATGTGAAAATTACTGAACTATCAGTTTAATAAGTCACTGTTGCAAAACACTAACACAAATTCTGTACAGACGAGTGGAAAAACTGGTAGAAGCCGACCTCGAGAAAGATCTGTTTGGATTCCGTAGAAACGTAGGAACATGTGATGCAATACTGATCCTAACGCTTATCTTAGAATGTAGGTTAAGGGAAAGGAAAACTTACGTTTATAGCATTTGTAGACTTGGAGAAAGCTTTTGACAATGTTGACTGGAATGCTCTCTTTCAAATTCTGAAGGTGTCAGGGGTAAAACTGAGGGAACAACAGTCTATTTACAACTGTACACTAACCAGATGGCAGTTATAAGAGTCGAGGGACATGAAAGGGAAGCAGTGGTTAGGAAGGGAGTTCGACAGGTCTGTAGCCTATCCCCGATGTTATTCAATCTGTATATTGACCACGTAGTATAGGGAAAAAGAAGAAAATTTGGAGTAGGAGCTAAAATCCAGGGAGAAGAACTAAAAGCCATAAGAGTGCCGATTACATTATAATTTTGTCAGAGACAGCAAAGGTCTTAGAAGAGCAGTTAAACGGAATGGACCGTGTCTTGAAAGGAGGATAAAGATGATCATCAACAAAAGCAAAACGGGGATAGGGGAATGTAGTCGAATTAAATCAGGTGATTCTGAGAGAATTAGATTAGGAAATGAGACACTTAACGTAGTAGATGTGTTTTGCTATGTGGGCAGCACAATAATTCATGATGGCCGAAGTAGAAACGACATAAAATGAAGACTGACCATGGCAAGGAAAGAATTTCCGAAGAAGAGGAATTTGTTAACATCGAGTATAGATTAATGTGTCAAGAAGTCTTTTCCGAAAGTATTTGTATGGAGTGGAGCCATGTATGGAAGTGAAACATGGATAGCAGACAGTTTGGACAGAAGAGACTATAAGATTTTAAAATGTGTTGCTGTAGAAGGATACTGAAGATTAGATGGTTGGTTCACGTAACTAATCAGGAAGTACTGAGCAGAAGGCGGGAGAAGAGGAACTTGTGACAAAACTTGACGAGATGAAGGGATCGGTTGATGGGGCACCTTCTGAGGCCTCAAGGAACCACCAATTTAGTTTTGGAGGAAAGAGCGAAGGGTAAAAATCTCAGAGCGAGACCAAGAGATGAATACACTAAGCAGATTCAAAAAGATGTAGTTTGCAGTAGTTATTCGTAGATGAAGTGTCTTCCCCAGAGTAGAGTAGCATGGAGAGCTGCATCAAACCAATCTTTGGTCTGGAGACCACAACACCACATGGAAGGATGAATGTGAAAGTAATGTGTCAGACAGTGGATCAAAATGGAGAATGTCGGAGGAATCTGAGGGCATTCATTGCATGACCTATAGGGATTTGGGAAGTCATATAATTATTAGTAAATAAAACACAGCCGTATTTCGACAGCTATCGTCCTTCAGCATTGACAGTGACTGCGGTCTACCGCTTGTTTCAGCGCAGTACATGTTTCAGTTCAGTACTTGGGCAAAGCCATCATGACTTTCGGCAGGGGCGACTGGAATGCAAACCATTTAAATTTCGACGGCAGAACACCGATGATGTGCTGTGATTGTGTTAGTGAAGTGTGACGATGTGGTGAAAACACAAAAGTGCTATAAGATGAGCGGTGGGTCTCTACAAACTTTTGAAAAGATAAACCTGACTCGAGAGTTTCTTTAAATTTATGTGTTTACTTTGCCATCTAATTAATACGCTGTAATTTTATAATTTGTGTTAAATTTAGAAAACTTTATATGATAATATGACATATATACTAGGAGGTACATGTTGTTTCATACAACATCATAAAGAAATATACACTGTTGTTCTGATATGCAAGTAGAGTATTTATTTATTATGTTATGTGTGTAATGTGGTTGGTAAATATGCCAGATCTGGTGCGACTTAATGTTTCAAATTAGTGAGCCAATGTGCCACATTAAGTGAAAATAAGTAGCGTTATACATATTTAGGTGAGCAAATCGCGCTCTCAGAACTGCTACAAGGTAAGGAGTAATTGACATATAGCTGAACGCCACGGGGCCCAGGGCTCAGGGCAAACTGGCGAAGCCGTTCCGGTAGAGGCAGGTGGGTGAGAAAGCCCCACAAGAGGAATTTTGGCTACGGATGGTCGCATACAAGGACAGTAAATGCTCCAAAAATGGTGGAGTGTCAGACAGTCTTACAGATGGCTAAGTTACAGATCTCTGAACTTCGACAACAATAACACAGTACGTATTAATGCAAATGTGGATATATCTTCGACCTTAGAGAAATGAGATGCAGCCAATGACACATTAATATTTCAACATATTTAAAACTATGGAAGTTACTGTTTCACAGTGGATAACATTTACTCAATGAACCTCTGACTTAACAGTTTTTAATCGCCGCATACAATTTCGATAAACTATATCTTTGATGATAGCATTGAATTATATCCATCATCTCTGAAAACTACAAATCTGTATCTATTTTATTTATTGATTAATTACGCCTTTTGTATCTATTTTATTACGCAAATGTTTGTCAGAACATCACACATGTACACAGCAAATGAACACAGCATCATTACTTCATATTTTGCCATGTTTGTGTATTTGTTTAACGAACAGTTTACTATTTTGCCAGTAACTTTACCCAAATGTTAATTGCAAGTTCTATTAAATAACTGTGTTAATTTAAATGTTGTCAATCGCACGTTTTACCGAACACTGTAACGGAAAAGAGATCCAAACTATACTTTTGTCAGGAAGGTGTAAACAATTGTTTGAATAATATTTAACGACAATTCGTTGTCATTCAACACGAGTGCACTTGTGCAAAAGTACACCATTATTTATGTATAAACAGTCCTTTATTTGTAATTATTGTGAATGGTCTGAGAGTGATCGAATATTTATGAGGGTCCTTCAACAAGTAATGCCCCTCTCTTTTTAAAAAAAAAAGCCATTAATAAACATAGACAAACGTCCTTGTTGGTGCTTAACATTTGATGTTTTTTCTGTGCACCGGTGAAGTTTCGAAGCGTTCTGGCAGATGGCAGAGCCATCAAAATAGCGTCTACATACGTCTCATGTTACAAGCAGCGTGCAGTTATTGAATTCTTGTGTGCAAATAAAGAAACTGGGGTAAACATCCATAAACGTTTGTGTGAAATCTATGATGATGCTGCAGTTGATAGGAGTGCAGTCTGGCTATGAGTAAGGAAAGTTACAGCCTCAGGAAATACAGAAACAGAGCTGCACGGTCAGCCAGCCTCGGGACGTCCTATTACAGCCATTGCTCCAGGCATACTGTCTCGTGCAGATCCCATTATTCGTGCGAACCGGCGCATCACAACTCGACAACTAGCTCGACAGATGTCAGTCAGTATTGGAGTGCCTCTGCAGTGATTGAGACTCCCAGATACTCAAAGAGGCGCTCATGAGGGGATCCACGATTGCTCAAACTGGACCACAAGTTGCAAAGAAAGGCCATTTCATCTGAATTGCTGAAGCGTTTTGAGACCAACGGAGAGACCTTTCTGTCACGGATGATTGCGGGGGACGAAAGCTAGGTGCACTACGTCGCGCCGGAAACAAAAAGGCTGTCCATGAAGTGGTATCATCCACATTCACCACAAAGGAAGAAATTCAAGACAATCCCCTCTGCCGGAAAAGTCATGGTGACAGTCTTCTGGGATTGTGATGACGTCATTCTCGTAGATGTCATGCCAAGAGGGACAACCAACAATTCAGAGGCGTACATGAAGTCTCTGAATAAACTCTAGAACCATTTCCGACGTGTTCCATCGGATTCTCAAGAATCCAGAAGAGATCTTACTCCAACACAATAATGCACTCCCACACACAAGTCTGAGAACCAGCGAGCAAATCACCAAACTGGGTTGGACGTCATTGCCTCATCCACCCTATAGTCCAGACATGGCACCATCGGACTTCCATCTCTTTGGGCCGCTTAAAGATTCCCTAAGGGGAATACACTGTGAAGATGTCGAGAGTGTCAGTGATGCAGTGAAAACATGGCTACACCTACAAGACAAGAGCTTTCACCAACGGGGAATACATGCTCTTCCACAACGTTGGCGTACAGCCATAGAACGTGATGGAGACAACGTAGAAAAATAGGACGTGGACAAGATATGTTGATATATTGTCATCAAATTCTGGTTCTTTACAATAAGTATGTTCTGAAATAAAAACTTGAGCATTACTTATTGAATGATCCTCGTATAATATTTCTTTACTTAAATCCTGTTGTAATATACTAGTTTAGTCTCCTGTGCTAACGTGAATGATTCAGTCATATAGGTGACTGATTCTGAGTGCCTCTACAGTACTCTAGCTTTTGAGAGAACTTTATATTTCGAAAGATCTGAATGTGATCCAAAGCCGAACCCTAACCTATTCCACTTTTGCTAACGAACTAAGACCAGACAGAGAATGAGTTACTATTCCTTATATCACATTTGTCTATTTGTGAACGATCATGTAATCTAAACTATTTTGAGCTGATGAATATTTCATGTAGTGTGATCAGCAAATAGACTTAGTTCCCATGTATGTTGATGACTGTTTAATTTGGGGAGTTTGCTCTCAACGTAACATTATTACATTTGATAAGGGTATTTTCTGTCTGTATTTTAACTGAATAACATAGGATTATTTCTCACACATTTGAGGTACTCTTTTTTGGATAAACATTGTTCATCATAATTCTCTGTTTCTGCCTCAGTTACAGACCTTAGAATAGAACCCTTATCATTAAATCATTCGTTCAATTTTTATTTTAAATTTTCATATATTTCATTAACTCACAGTTCTAGCCAATGCATAGTCCATTTAACTGTAAGATCAAAGCAACAGGTTGTTATTTGCAGCAAATTACTGTGGAGAATAAAATCAGATATGAGCGGCTCAGCCCTATGACTGCATCGATTTGATCGTTTTAAACAGAGCCGTCCATAGCAGAAGAACGTAAAGTACGAGTAACCACAGCAAAGACACAACTAGTTTGTTCGTAAGTGATGCTATTTACAAGATGAACTACTCAGCAGTAGCCGTTATGTACCGTCGCAGGCAATTTCTTATGGTCAATGACGTTCCTGAAATTGACTGACCTTCGCAGAATGGCGATCCGAACCAAAGGAACACGTCCTGGGTGAGCTGGAACGTTGATTTCGCTTCAGACCCCTCCGTCCATCATCATAAATTTCCCAGGGTCACTTCCGCTAGGCCACCATTTCAGTCGCAAAAATGGCTTTGATCGCTGACGGACCATGGGCGGGAAGTCTCGCAATGTTGTTTTTTACTCAATGAGCGCGACGTATCACCACGATCGCCAGTGTAGAACATGGAGATCGTAGTTGCGTTGACAGACGAAGTTTCCTATGAATGCGCTTCTCTGTTGATCTCGGTGGATGGCGTTTCCAGGCACGGGTTTTTATCATTAATTTGATCCTCACGACACTCTCTACAGCTCCTCGAAGCTTGGCAGTATCGTTTTGTAACACCCTGAATACACAAGGTGGTCGGAAGCAGTCTGAAAAGCTAGTAAGAAGTTGCAGGGGAGCTCTGAGACTTCCAGACAAACTTAGTCATGTATGTAAATAGGTCATCTATAGGTTCTGATGAATGAGTACGAGTACCAAAGCATGTGACATAAATGACCGTATTTTTTCATTGCATTGACTAAGGAGCTCACAATTTTTACACCGCTAAGTGCCGTAGACCTTAGTGTGTGACACAAATTTCGACTAGATACACTCACCTGGTCATGGGAGAAAAGGGTCTTAACAGACGGACCAACAGACAGACAGGCGGAAAGCACATAAGAAAAAAAAGTATTCATTTGACAATTTTCGGTTTTTCTCTTTTATTTGTGCTGTGAAACTATACATCTGTATTGACTTGGATGCTTAAACTTTTTACACCGGCAAGAGACCGTAGACCTTACTACATGACAGAAATTTTTATTTGATACCTATAGCCGTTCCTGCGAAACAGGAGTTTTAACAGACGGACAAACAGATAACTAAGTGATCCTATTAGAATTCCGTTTTTGCCGATTGAGTTACAGAACCTCAAAAAGGGGTAATTAGCCGCAGGTCGTTAATAACAAGACTATTTTAAACAATCCCGGGGAGTTGAACGCAGGATGTGATCATTTCCAGAAGCCGAAAGCAGCGATAAATATTCAGATTGTCGAGCGCTGGGGATTCTGTTTGTGTTAACTTGCAAATGGTAGGCCAAAAGAACGACATGTTGACTCAGAAAGCGACCGACGTCGACGTTTCGCCACGGGGAAAGGATCGTGTGCTGTGAAAGTAAACAGAGTAGAAGCGAAGCTGAACGCAGATTTTGTGTTAAGCTGTAAAACAATAACTGGAGACGTGTAATGGGATAATGTTTAAACGACAGGGCCACTACTAAATCTTATTTCAGTAAGTGTTCCGCAACTGGTAGGTAGTTTAGAATTAACATTAAATATCTAACAGCGCCTTATACACTAAGCGACTCTCAAACAGGACGGAGAAAGCACTGCGTCACGTATTATCTGCACAATTAGGTTTCTTAGGCGACTCAGGTAACGTGGGACTTCCGACCAAGTGGTTTTGCACCGTGGGTTTCCCTACTATATCCCCCCCCCCCCCGCACCACCCCTCCCCCCCCCCCCACCCCCGCCTCCGCCACCTACTGCTCATTTAAGCTACTTAATCCCGTACGCCTAACCCGAGTTCTATACACTGTGAGTAGTGGAAATAATTAGAACAACGAAAGGGAAGCCGTACCTTCTCAAGGATGGTCATCGCTACCAGCTGCGCAGAAAATGTATACGAACTGGTAATGTGTGAATTCCAAACAAAGTAAATGCAGGGCTGTTTAAAAATTGCAATCGGCAATATCATGGTGGAACTGAAACATTTATATCTGCCTGATGAATCAGATGTGCAGACTAAAAAGAGGAATGCATAACGGTAGGAAAACAGTTAAAAAAGAAAAATACAGGGCCTATTTTCCAAATTTGTAAACAATAATTTGAACATTTGGAAGATAAAGTTTTAGGTTTTGTCGCAAATTCGCCAAAATGTTAGTACTCCGAGACTGCGTTCTCTAAAGCGCGAAGCGTAGGTAGTGAGGCAACCAAGAACTGAGGCATTTATTCGGATATGCAACTGAGCGAGAACATTTTGAAATTAACGGAAGGTAACACTTTTGTGAAAATCGGCGATGGGTCTGTTCCTGACAAAAGAATACTGGTGTCCGATTCTGAAGCAGTAGAGAAAATCCTGTTGGAAAATGGAAGATATCTTATGGACAGGAAATCTAACATTTGTTCTGAACAACAGAAGCAACTAAAACATAGACATTGACGTCGGAAGCACAGAAGAAGCAACGAAGGTATTTCCTGCTTCATTTGGTTTGCTCCCACACAAAATTTAATATACATATGAAAGATTTTTTTCTGGATTGAAAGATATGATGCCTGGGTGGTCTCTAAACAGTAGAATGGTAGACTACGAAATGACCATAATTAAAGGTATGAAAACAGCAGCCGGCCGTGGTGGCCGAGCGGTTCTAGGCACTATAGCCTGCACTATAGTCTAAGTTTGAATCCTGCCTCTGGCATGGATGTGGGTGATGTCCTTAGGTTAGTTAGGTTTAAGTAGTTCGAAGTTCTAGGGGACTGATGACCTCAGAAGTTAAGTCCTCTAACATTCATGGTGGTGTCTGATTGTTCTATATCTTGTCTCTCTACCACTTTCGCGCAACGACGCTGTGAGCGTGTTTTTTAGGGAATTGACTAGTTTGAACCTGGGACCTGTTGCTGGTAAGGAGACACCAGACCACACATGACATATAGAATTCAGAAGAGTTCAGTGAGACTAGCGATGATATAACCAAATACCTAATGATTTGAGCGTCAGCTCCACTGCACTCGCTGTAAAAGAATCTTAATACTAACTAAATTTAGTGGAGGGATTCCAGGCTTTCCAATTTTTAGTTATCTGGTAAAATAACGTCGAAAAAGCAGTTAAGTTTCTAAACATTCATGGTGGTGTCTGTTTGTTCTATATCGTGTCTCCCTACCACTTTCGCGCAACGACGCTGTGAGCGTGTCTTTTAGGGAATTGACTAGTTTGAACCTGGGACCTGTTGCTGGTAGGAGACGCCAGACCACACATGACATGTAGAATTCAGAAGAGTTCAGTGAGACTAGCGATGATATAACCAAATACTAAATGATCTCAGCGTCAGATCCACTGCACTCCCTGTAAAATAATCTTAATACTAACTAAATTTAGTGGAAAGGGTTCAAGGTTTTCCTATTTTTAGTTAGCTGGTAAAATAACGTCGAAAAAGCAGTTAAGTTTACCATTGGAAATTTTATTCTACTCACAAAACATCGTTTATAAATTACGCTAGTGATAAAAGGTAATGTTTTAATACAGGATGGTAAAAACCAACTGCGTTCAACAAAAATGTGAACGAATATTCCCTGAACGGGTTTCCAAGTTCTACAATCGATCGAAGGATGACCTATGCCATATCACATCTATAATCTAGGTTTAATTTAAGTTTCACAAAAGAGAAAACTATCAAAATGGTCTACAGTGACCCTCAATTATCTTTAATTACTTATCTAACTTGTCGTAAATTACAGTGGCTGATGTGGCTTCTCAATAACTATATAACAGAAAAATTATCGCGTTTCAGATTTTTACTTCAAGTGGCAAATGTGAACACCGTGAGTTTTAATTAACGATCGACACTAGTATTACGCAAAAAGGGGGTGTAACAGATGAGACTTCTGCAGTTCTGAGTGAAGCCTTATGCGCTCATTACCTTGTCGGTGTTTAAGCAGCGTCAGGGCGGCAGCGGCCGGTGCAGCAGCCATCCAGCTCGCCGTCTCGGAACCAACTCTCCTCTAACTTCTCCTTACTACAATTTACCGAAGTTAGTTTAAAAAAACTATCTGGCTATGTTTTCATCTGACCAATCAGGGTCTTAATGTTAACCTTAAGCTCGGCCTCAAAAATTCTGTCTATCCAATGAAAACGTTATACTTTTCGTGGTGGGGCAATGTTTTTTAAAGTTTGCAACGTAACAGAGACGCTAAAAAGTCTCACACTAAAACTTTCAGGTGGTAGTGGCACTTTTTGTGTTATCGTAAGATCTATACTGTTTTTCTGGAGGGCTCTAGCTTTTAACATGGGCTGGGGGGTGGTCCTTGACGTACCTGAGATGCGAAAAAGTCTCACGCTAAAACGTGCGGGTGGTGAGCCCTAATGGTTAGCTGGCGACGTGGGTGTCCAGTCCGTGCCTTATCGTAGGGCCTTCTAGCTTAACACAGTTCTGCTCTCGGCTTCTGTTCTCGTTTCTCCCTTCGGAACTGCGTCGATCTCTCGGTGGGAAGGTACGACATGCATTTAGTTATTCTTGTGTTAGTCTGTAGTATTCTATTTGCTCACTCATTACTCGTATTACTTTGGTTCATTTAATGTCACGATTTATTCAGAGCTATGTGACATACTACTAGATTTGCTAATTATGTCAGGGTTTTCATGGAAGGTGTTGGATTTGCCTGACACCTTACAAGTTCACCATTGGAAATTTTGTTCCACTGACAAAACATTGTTTATAAATTGCACTATTGATAAAAGGAAGAGTTTTAATACAGGATGGTAAAAACCAACTGCGTTCAACAAAAATGTGAACGAATATTCCCTAAATGGGTTTCCAAGTTCTACAATGGATCCAAGGATGACCTATGCCATATCACATCTATAATCTAGGTTTAAATTAAGTTTCACAAAAGAGAAAACTATCAAAATGGTCTACAGTGACCCTCAATTATCTTTAATTACTTGTCTAACTTGTCGTAAATTACAGCGGCTGATGTGGCTTCTCAATAAAACAGAAAAATCATCGCGTTTCAGATTTTTACTTCAAGTGGCAAATGTGAAGACCATGAGGTTTAATTGACGATCGACACTAGTATTACGCAAAAAGGGGGTGTAACAGATGAGACTTCTGCAGTTCTGAGTGAAGCTTTATGCGCTGTTATGTAGCATCGCATGCATTCATTACCTTGTTGGTGTTCGTCAGGGGGCGGCGCGCAGCACAGCTCTGCTCACCTCGCCGTCTCTGAACTAACTCTCCTCGTAACTTCTCCTTACTGCCATTTACCTAAGTTGGTTTTTAAAAAAAACTATCTGGCTGTGTTTTCATCTGACCAATCAGGCTATCAATGTTAACCTTAAGCTCCGCCTACAAAAATTCTGTCTATCCAATGAGAAACGCTATACTTTTCGTGGTGGGGCAATGTTTTTAATGTTTGCAACGTAACAGAGACGCGAAAAAGTCTCACGCTAAAACTTGCAGCTGGTCTGGTCCTTTTAGCGATATCGTAAGATCTATATTGTTCTTCTGAAGGGCTCTATCTTTTATCATGGGATGGGGGGTGATCCTAACGTAACAGAGATGGGAAAAAGTCTCAAGCTAAGACTTGCGGATGCTGTGGCCCTTTTTCTGTTATCGTAAGATCTATACTCTTTCTCTGGAGTGCTCTAGCTTTTAACATGGGCTGGGGGTGGTCCTTGACGTAACAAAGACGCGAAAAAGTCTCATGCTAAAACTTGCAGCTGGCGTTGTCCTAGTGGTTAACTGGTGACCTGGGTGTCCAGTCTGTCCCTTATCGTAGGGCCTTCTAGCTTAACAAGGTACTGCTCTCGGCTTCTGTTCTCGTTTCTCCCCTCGGAACTGCGTCTCTCTCACGATGGGAAGGTATGACATGCATTTAGGCATTCTTGTGTTAGTCTGTGGTATTCCATTTGCTCACACGTTACTCGTATTACTTTGGTTAATTAAATGTCACGATTTATTCGGAGCTATGTGACATACTACTGGATTTGCTTATCATGTCAGGGTTTTCATGGAAGCTGTTGGATTTGCCTGACACCTTACAGTCCAATAGTGCTCAGACTCATTTGAACCATTCTTTTTTTTTTTAAAAAAAAAAAAAAAAAGAATCATTCGTTGCAGTAACGTTTTAGAAAGAAAAAAAGAAAAAGTGAAGAAATAAAAAGGTGAGAATAAACAAACAAAAAGGTTGCTGTTGTTGTGGTCTTCAGTCCTGGTTTGATGCAGCTCTCCATGCAACAGTAAAGTTGCATGCCCTCGGGAAAAATTACGGCCGTAGTTTCCCCTTGCTTTCAGCCGTTCGCAGTACCAGCACAGCAAGGCCATTTTGGTTAGTGTTACAAGGCCAGATCAGTCAATCATCCAGACCGTTGCCCCTGCAACTACTGAAAAGGCTGCTGCCCCTCTTCAGGAACCACATGGTTGTCTGGCCTCTCAACAGATACCCCTCCGTTGTGGTTGCACCTACGGTACGGCTATCTGTATCGCTGAGGCACGCAGGACTCCCCACCAAGGTCCATGGTTCATGGGGGGGGGGGACAAAAAGGTAAAAATATAAAAAAAAAATACATTTTATCATTACTACGTTTTAGGTGTGTAGCCAGTCGTAAGGCTGGATAAAATCTGAAGGGATGTCTTATTACAAAACGGTTGCTGAACCTCTCCTTTGTTGCGGCTTACTTTGATGGTAGGAAAACCAACGACTTAAATGTTTGTGGTTGGAAGCACCGCATTGACGTCAAGGGTCGCACAGCCCAAGGTTGGAAACCCTACGACACCCTGAGGAACACAGCAGTTAACTTGTGCACCATAAAGTCGATGAAGCTGTACAGAGATGTACGCGATCATATTAATAGAACATGCAAACAAAGACTGGACGATGACAGAACCAAAAAAATTGAACGGACATATATCCGTCTTCAGTATGTAGGATGAATCGTTCTGAAAGTTTGGCTGGAGGTAAAGTGGTAGTCGGTACAATGATCAGAACGTATTGTAAAGCTACCAGTTTCGCGATATTGGGGATCTGTTGTGGGAAGTCATCATAACAGATGAATGTAAAGAGATAGTTGGTGTTGAGTGGAAAGATTTTATTGCCCTCAGCTGCAGAAAATGTTACTGTAGCCAAATGTGTGACCTTGCAGAAGTGCAGTTTGTCCACCCGTCCTCTTCATGGACGATAACGTCTATACGCAACTAACTACAGTGGTGGATCAATTTCTCACAAGCAAAGAAATTCACTCCATCTGCAAACCTGATGAGGTCTGATGATGGCGAAAAGTAGCAATGCAGCAACACGGTTGACATGTGGGGGGACTTGTGAAGCAGGTTACTGCTTGTACTTGTACATACTGTTTTCCCCACCCGTGAATACCAATGTAAAATATCAGATTCACATTGCGCTTACTCAAGTAAAGCCCACAATTACCTTCATATGATGTGTGCAACGTGACAAAATATTTGAAACATCATTATGAAAGAACTAGAACAATAGACAAAATGGCCACAGGGCTCCTTACCCGTCATAAAAACTGCAGAAATAAAAGCAATCTGAGTGTTTCAGTGCTGAATTTACTATCTGCTACTTCGCTGAACTCAATGTTGATAAATTCCGTTACTTGTATTTCAACACTTCTTGCTCCAGGTCTTATCACACATATTATTATTTCGCTATCGGAAACTGCTAGGCTAAACATTATTTATTATATAGGAAGACCAACACAAAAGACAATGTTAACGGGCCTCAGAATATCATCCACCGTGTGTAAAACTTCTCTTTCCGATGTAATCAGCGGCCAATCTGTGCTGAGCCCGCCGGCTGCCAGTCGTGGCGAAGTGTGTCTCAACAGGTGTGCAGCGTCACCCCTCCACTAGCACACATGACGCAAGATGTGTTAGCCAATAAGTCGTTGGCACCTAGCTCATGTAATTCTTGATTTTTATTGTTTGCTAACGTATTGCAGGCTCCAATAAATTGAATAACTTTCACATATGACTAGAGATTTGAGAAGAATAACTCTTTTTGTACAGTGGTCATGAACTTCCAGCTGGCTCCGATTGCCATAGCACAGGCTACCAGCTTCCGTCCATACAATTTCCTGGGATTCCGAGTTTGTTCCTCACCAATACTGTCACTTCAAAACATATTATTGAGCAACAGCTGCATACAAAATTAAAGAGAGAAGAGCCTTGTTAGGGGGAAGAACGCGGGAAGTTAGTTACATCTGAGAGGATAAATATCAATGCCTACTCCACTGCTTATATGAAGGGGGAAGCAGTCTGTATTTCCGTGCTATACTCTTGTCTTCTAACAAGTTTGTTGAAGTGACTATTATCCGTAGCAAGTATACAAATATCTGTTTCACAAATCGAAAAGCCTTTTTCAGGCTGCAATCTACATGTGTACTAGACACATCTCGCCTTCTACATTAAAGCATTTTCATTGGATTTCATCTGGAAAAATATCGTTTCATTTTTATATGCGGTACTTACACATTAACAATTGTGCAGGTCGTAATTTTTACAGTAATAAATTATTAAATACAGTTAAAGGTTTTTCCAGGCAAAAACCGCATTTTATGTCATCTGCTCATGGGTTAGAGGTAGCACTGTCACTTCACATATACAAAATTCACACACATCCCCGCCACCAACTTCTTGTTTTTTAGTTTCTATTTTAGTAAGCAAAGTGCTGCCGAACTAAGGTGTCACTTTATCTCTCAATCTCTCTCCGTGTTTGTGTGTGTGTGTGTTTGTATATGTGTATATATGCGTGTGCACGCGCGCGCGCGCGTGTGTGTGTGTGTGTGTGTGTGTGTGTGTGTGTGTGTGTGTGTGTGTGTGTAAGAGGGCTTTTACTTTACTTCAGTGATGTTAAAATTATGTTAAGCCATTTGGATTTGGGAGGGTGGCGTTCTGGTTTGTCTGGGAGGAGTTTACAGAAAGCTGAGTGTAGACCTAATAGCTACCACGCATTAGACAAAAGTGTAATAGGTGTTCTGGTAATTGGTTTTTGGATTAGAGGTTATTTGGACAGATCAGGGGAGAATGAGGGGAGAGAGGTTGGGTGGCATTGTTCTGATCATCTAATGTTGGATGTTACCTTACTGTTTTATCTATTACATGAACAGAGAGTGGTTTATCATGTTTTCTTTGTCCCTTGAAAGGGTTTCTCTCTGGCACTGGTATTCTCTTATCATATTTTTCTTGCGGGTCAGAAGGTATCTTTTATTGTTTATTCTTATCATTTTCATGTCTCCTTCGGTAGAAGTTGCCTTATCGTTATTTTCTATGACATGTGCTACAAATGTCGGGTAATTTGCCCCAGACTTCCGGGCTGTCTTATCTTCTTCGTATCAGACATCGAACATTCTACCTTTTCTCCCCATGTACCGCCCATCACACGTGTTACATTGTACTGTATGCATAGCTATTTTATTGCACTGTCCTGTTTCTTGTCAATTTTGGAATGTATTTTTGGTAAGAACTGTCTATTGTGTGCGGCATGTATTATGGTGTATTTGCGTATAGCTTAAGGAGTCTTTAAGTTTGTTGTTTAGTTCAAAATGGTTCAAATGGCTCTGAGCACTATGGGACTTAACTTCTGAGGTCATCAGTCCCCTATAACGTAGAACTACTTAAACCTAACTAACCTAAGGACATCACACACATCCATGCCCGTGGTAGGATTCGAACCTGCGACCGTAGCGGTCGCGCGGTTCCAAACTGTAGCGCCTAGAAGCGCTCGGCCACTCAGGCCGGCTTGTTGTTTAGCTTTGAACTTATGTTATTATTGTGTTGAGCCTGTGGAACATGAATCGAAGTGTCCTTCGGCTTTGAAAGTAAATTAACTTTTTTTATACAAGGGTAATGCCAAAAGTAAGGTCTAATACTTTTTTGTAAGTACATAGACCAGTTTATTTCTACAATGGTTTACATCATTTTACAGCTTGAACATTTAGCTACTTTTCGACTTAATCACCATTTCTGTCGCCGGCCGATGTGGCCTCTGGTTCTAGGTGCTTCAGTCTGGAACCGCGTGACTGCTACGGTCGCAGGTTCGAATCCTGCGTCGCTCATGGATGTGTGTGATGTCCTTAGGTTAGTTAGGTTTAAGTAGTTCTAAGTTCTAAGGGACGATGGCCACAGATGTTAAGTCCCATAGTGCTCAGAGACATTCTGAACCATTTCTGTCGATGCATTTTTGTGGACGCTGTGGCAGTTTTTGTATGCCCATGACATACCAGCTCACCGTCATGCTGTTCAGAGAGTTATGAACCTCTCTTTCACATCGTCGTCGGAGCTGAATCGCTTTCCGGCCAAATGTTCTTTTACCTTAGGGAACAGATGAGAGTCACTGGGCACCAAGTCAGGACTATAGGGCGGGTGGGTGATTATGTTCCACTGAAACTGTCGCAGGAGACCATCGGTTTGCTGAGCGATGTGTGGGCGAGCGTTGTCATGGAGAACGTGTACGCCCTTGCTCTTCTAAGGTTCTGAATTGCCCGTTTGAGTTTTGCCAGAGTTTCACAGTACCTGTCAGCGTTAACTGTGGCCCCATAGGGCATAAAGTCGATCAACAGTGCCCCTTTCCGATCCCAAAAAACGGTTTACCGGCAGACCTACTTTGTTTGAATTTCCGTGGCTTTGGCGAAGAAGGATGCCGCCACCGGCGTGATTGTTGCTTGGTGTCAGGTGTAAAGTGGTATTCCCAGGTTTCGTCACTGGTGACGATTGAGTCCAGAAAGTCGTCCTGTTCGGCTGCAAGACGGTATAGAAATGCGCGGGAACCGCTGCCGCATGTGGTCCTCAGTTAGCACGCGTGGCATCCATCTTGTGCACATCTTCCGGTAGTTCAATGTTTCCGTTAAAATTTTGTGAGCGGTGCTTCGGGAAACCTCAGGAACCAACGTACAGAGATCATCCGGGGTAATCCACCGATCAACACTGTCTCCTCAGAAATTGACGGTCTCCTGCTCCTTTGTTCGTCGTGAATTTCGGCCCGACCAGCTGCAAACTCTCTACACCACTTCCGGACATTTTTGACATCCATGCGTGACTCACCATACGCTTCCGTCAATTGGCGACGGATTTCAATCGCCGCAATGCCCTTTGCGTTCAAAAACCAAATAACTGCACGCAATTCGCTCTTTGCGGTAACATCCAACGGGAGCTCCATTCTCAACGGCTGCCAAGTCAAGACTGAGCGCTTCGTGCGCAAATGCTGCCAGCCTATCAAAGTAAATGTTGCCAAACTAGTGACTGATCTTTTCTCCTCTCTCTCTGTAGGTCTATGTGTGCGTTTTTTTTATGAATGTGTGTGAATGCATGAGGGTTTTTATTTTTCTCTCAGACACGGTAACATCATTTTAAGACATTTGGGAGGGTGGGAATGTGGTTAGTCAGGAAAGGGATTTCATAAAGTTCATTGCTGATCTAATAACTGTCAGGGAGTTGGTAAACAGTTCTAGGTTACTGGGTGAGACGTTATCTGGAGGGAGGTGCGCCAGGAGAGTCGCGCTCCTTAGCACGCCGCTTCCTGCACTCAGGAAGGCGCGCTGGCCCTGAATCGAATCCGCCTGTCGGATCAACGACGAGAGCTGGCGAGCCAGCAAGCCTGGATGTGGCTTTCAGTCGAATTCCCACTTCAGGCTACGTCACAACTGGGCAGGTACCCAAGTTACCTCTCATTTACACATCTTTTGAAAATGCTGGTGATTTTTATGTCCGAGAAATTTGGTGTGTGCTATCGTGTGCCATTTTGTGACACACCTTCCGTTTCCCAGATTATTCTGAGTTGTTGTTGTTATAGTATTGAGTGTGTGTGAATTGAACGTTTGTGTTATCTTGTGGTGTTGTTTGCAACTTTATGTTCATACTTTAAATTTTGTTCACCTTGCTGTCTGTGGCTGTCAGCATTAAGGTAACTAGTACGTTTAATGGTTTTTATTTTTCAGAGGCACTGTGATGGTTGTGTTGAATATGTAGCGAGATGCTGCTTGATTTGGTGAGTTCCATTAGTTCGAGGTTTGATGTATGATTGAATCACTTAATGGTTGTTGTTTTGTTTCCTGATTGTCACATGTAAAAAAAAAATAATTTACTTCCAAAGCCGATGACCACTTAGATTCATGATCCACAGGCTCAACACAGTGCATTCAACGAAGAAAACTATCAAAATCGGCTAGCACCTTTAATGTTGATAACCAAAATCATTTTATACAGCAAAATAGCCAAGCAACACACACACACACACACACACACACACACACACACACACACACACACACTCACTCACCCACACACACCCACACACACACACACTAGGAGAGAGGTACAGAGAGAAAGTGACACCTTAGTTTGGCAACGTTTTCTTCGTTAATTAGCAAAACATAAGTAAACTAATAAGAAGAAAGACTCAAAGTACGCAGAAAATTACGACAGAAGTAATTCACAGTTCTAAGAAAAATCTGCATTTAATTCTAGTTCAGTGATGGTCTTCGACGGCTTCTGCTCACTAAAAGTAATAACTACAAAACAGGAATTTCTTGTCTGGAAAATGTATCGACATTATATATAGGAAGTGACAGTGCCACCTCCAACCCATGGTTAAATGAAAGGAAATGCCGATTTCGGCTGTAAAAACCATTAACTGTATTTCATAATTTTTAATGTAAAAATTACAACCCGAACTACGTTTAATCTTATGTATCGGATATACAAATGAAACGATATTTTTCCAGATGAAATTATTATCGGTTTTTTACTTCTGTTATTTCGTGTAATAAATGCTGACATCGAACAAAGATGGAAAATATTTGACTGCCGCACTGTCAAGATATATAGAATCAAAATATTAAATTAACAGGCAAATAAAGGAAAAATTAATTCGTTGACGGTTCGCTGCATTTCTTGGAATGTGATAAGTTGATAGTTACAACAAAAAATTACAAGTATTCTCCTGTTGGCTCTAATTTTTGCATATTGTAATCGCAGATCATACTATTATCTGGACATTACTAGTAGTCAGTGGTAAAGGGTGGAAACTAAGGTTGAAGAACTATTTTTGGTGTTAATTTGTCGGTTTTCAAGGTCTACAAACAGAGGCATGTTATGTAGGCACTGGCAGCAGACCAGCTGCTTTCTGTTTTTATTCTGACTATGAATGAACTGTTAAGTTTTAATTTTTTTCGTTATGTCGCGTTCCAGACTAGGGATGGTGCCTTTCTGTAATACTACTGATGTCTGACGACGACAGTGAGAAATTGTCATATGGAGCAAATGAGGCAAGTCTTGCACATTTAATCTACATGTGTGCCATCAAATACGACCCGCCACAAGGCAGCAGGTACATTATTGTCTAAGTAATGCTGAACCAATTCTTATGGCATTTTCGTTGCTCGTTTCTGTCGGCATTGCCGTTAAAATAGCACTAATCGCTTTCCCCATATTCTGCAATAAAGCTATATTTGAAAGCAATGCAAATTTACTGATAAAAATTACTTGTTCTTTGAAACAGGTTGACGAAAAATTCTTACACTGCTGCTGTGGCTAGGTCTGCATCTACATCTACATGGTTACTCTGCAAGTGCCTGGCAGATGATTTATCCAACCATCTTCACACTACTTCTCTACCATTCCACTCTCGAATGGCGCGTGGGAAAAAGTAACACGTAAATCTTTCCGTTAGAGCTCTGATTTCTGTTATTTTATTATGATGATCATTTCTCCTAACGTAGGTGGGTGTCAACAGAATACACTCCTGGAAATTGAAATAAGAACACCGTGAATTCATTGTCCCAGGAAGGGGAAACTTTATTGACACATTCCTGGGGTCAGATACATCACATGATCACACTGATAGAACCACAGGCACATAGACACAGGCAACAGAGCATGCACAATGTCGGCACTAGTACAGTGTATATCCACCTTTCGCAGCAATGCAGGCTGCTATTCTCCCATGGAGACGATCGTAGAGATGCTGGATGTAGTCCTGTGGAACGGCTTGCCATGCCATTTCCACCTGGCGCCTCACTTGGACCAGCGTTCGTGCTGGACGTGCAGACCGCGTGAGACGACGCTTCATCCAGTCCCAAACATGCTCAATGGGGGACAGATCCGGAGATCTTGCTGGCCAGGGTAGTTGACTTACACCTTCTAGAGCACGTTGGGTGGCACGGGATACATGGGACGTGCATTGTCCTGTTGGAACATCAAGTTCCCTTGCCGGTCTAGGAATGGTAGAACGATGGGTTCGATGACGGGTTGGATGTACCGTGCCCTATTCAGTGTCCCCTCGACGATCTCCAGAGGTGTACGGCCAGTGTAGGAGATCGCTCCCCACACCATGATGCCGGGTGTTGGCCCTGTGTGCCTCAGTCGTATGCAGTCCTGATTGTGGCGCTCACCTGCACGGCGCCAAACACGCATACGACCATCATTGGCACCAGGGCAGAAGCGACTCTCATCGCTGAAGACGACACGTCTCTATTCGTCCCTCCATTCACGCCTGTCGCGACAGCACTGGAGGCGGGCTGCACGATGTTGGGGCGTGAGCGGAAGACGGCCTAACGGTGTGCGGGACCGTAGCCCAGCTTCATGGAGACGGTTACGAATAGTCCTCGTCGATACCCCAGGAGCAACAGTGTCCCTAATTTGCTGGCAAGTGGCGGTGCGGTCCCCTACGGCACTGCGTAGGATCCTACGGTCTTGGCGTGCATCCGTGCGTCGCTGCGGTCCGGTCCCAGGTCGACGGGCACGTGCACCTTCCGCCAACCACTGGCGACAACATCGATGTACTGTGGAGACCTCACGCCCCACGTGTTGAGCAATTCGGCGGTACGTCCACCCGGCCTCCCGCATGCCCACTATACGCCCTCGCTCAAAGTCCGTCAACTGCACATACGGTTCACGTCCACGCTGTCGCGGCATGCTACCAGTGTTAAAGACTGCGATGGAGCTCCGTATGCCATGGCAAACTGGCTGACACTGACGGCGGCGGTGCACAAATGCTGCGCAGCTAGCGCCATTCGACGGCCAACACCGCGGTTCGTGGTGTGTCCGCTGTGCCGTGCGTGTGATCATTGCTTGTACAGCCCTCTCGCAGTGTCCGGAGCAAGTATGGTGGGTCTGACACACTGGTGTCAATGTGTTCTTTTTTCCATTTCCTGGAGTGTATTTTTACATTCGGAAGACAAAGTTCGTGGCTGAAATTTTGTAAATAGATCTCGCCGCAAAAAAGAAAACCGCCTTTGTTTCAGTTACTGCCACCCCAACTCGCGTACCATATCAGTGACACACGGACCCCTATTGACGGTGACCCGGAAAGAGCTGCCCTTCTTTGCACTTTATCTATGTCCTCCGTCAATCGCACCTGGTAAGGCTCCCACCCCGCCCAGCAATATTCCACCAGAGGACGGACAATTGTAACGTAGGCTGTCTCTTTGTCGCATCTTCTAAGTTTTCTGCCAACGAATCGCAGTCTTTGTTTCGCCTTCCCCACAATATTATCTAAGCGGTCTTTACAATTTAAGTTGCTCATAATTGTAATTCCTAGGTATTTAGTCGAATTGACAGCCCTTAGATTTGTGCAATTTATCGTATACCCGAAATTTATCCGATTTCTTTCAGTACCCAAGTGGATGACCTCGCACTTTTCTTTGTTTAGTGACAATTGCCACTATTCGAACTTCACAGAAACTCTCTAGATCATTTTCGGTTTTTTATTAGGTTATTGGAAAAAATGAAAAACACTTGTTATAACCGAAACCGGACAAATACCGGAAAGTACCGGTTATTCAGAACTAAAATATCGGTTTTCATCGGTCGGCCTTTCCCATCTGTAAGGCGGCAGCGACAGTGGGGTGCTGATGCGCTGGTGGGCGGTCCGCGCTGTGCCGGGCTGCCGCAGAGCGCAGCATCAGATGCCGGCGGTCGCAGCCGGTTCCTGGAAGCCTGTGGTCTACTCTGCGCCCCCGCCCACGGAATAGACCAGTTTGCTGTTCACATCGGCCACACACTGTTCCGCCGTGCCTGGAGAGCCGTACAGGGGGACAAACAGCCATGACAACTTTAGTAACGCATCAACGTTACGATAACTGGCGAAGTATTGAGTTTTGGCGGATTAGTGACACCGTTCAAAATAGTAGGATAGCTTTTAGGTCTTAATTCTACCCGTTGTGATACAAATGTAATGTTGCGGCCACATGTAGTAAGCGTTGCTTCACGAAGTGGAGAATGGCAAAACAGAGGCATCCGGCGAGCGAGGCGTTGCGAAGTAAGCGTGGCACAGATAGCCTTGCAGACAGAAGCAGTCTACCAACCGGCTGACGCAACGATGCACGCAGACCGAGCGCCAAGCGAAGCCTGGAGAGTGCTGAGTAACGGAAGTGAGGAGAGCACCCTAAGTTACGCTGCATATACTGCGGGAGTAATAACAAGAAGCTGCCACCGAGGGTAAAACACGTCCTCCTGCCGGATATAAACAGCGGAGCGCAGGCAGCAGCAGACACAAGCCATTAGGAAGCAGTTCGGATCTGAGGACGGACGTGGTCCGTGTCCGAATGTTCAATCTTCGTAGATGACGACTCCAGAAGTCTGTTCCAGCTCGCAGGAGGCATCCGTTCGCCGCCAGATGTGTACTTCAGCTCTGGGGGTCGGTCCGAGTCCAGTCGGCACCATGGCTGACTAACTACGGCGGGAACTTCCAGCAGGACCGGCCGCAGCGCGGTCTTGTGCAAAGGGCGCCGCCGGGGACTGACGCCCGGACTCCACGGCAACCCGGCCCCACGGCGCGTGGGCCGTCCATGACGGGAGCTCGCGGACATCACGACTGACGGCTTGCCAGCCGCCGGTGCAACAGGCGGCGGCAGCTGACCTCACGGCGACGCGGCTCCGTGGGGGTGCCGTACTGGGCTGCGAAGCGGCGACGAGTTCATCTCAACCACAGGGCGTCCTGACTTCAGCGGAGAACTGGTGCCCAGAGGCTCCCGACAGCGATGAGTAGCTTGCATTGTGCGCATTGTCGGAGAATCTACACAGCAGCAGCCAGGCGGAGGGATCCGCAGGGCTGGGCAGCGACGACGCGGGAGAAATTGTAAAGAAAGCTCAATAAATAATTGTAAAACTCCACGCTGTCTCAGTCTTTGGCGCAGCCACTGTGTCTGCCGCTAACTAATACTACAGAAGTCGTAACAAGTAAAAAACGGCCATAACGAGTACTGCAGAAGTCGTAATAAGTGGCCATCTGACGAAACAGTGATTAGGGGAAGGAAAAATACGGGTAAAGCAAACGTAACGCCATGTTAATAAAAATAAAAATGCAAGAAACACATCAAACTCCCTCCCTTATTAGTATTCAATTCTTCTTTTCAATCCTTTTTAATCGCACCTTGGTGTCTCTGTTTAGTTTCCATTCTGTACGTACATTTCGCCGTCATAGTAAGTGCCGCTCGCAAGACCTGCTCATAAAAATTCGACAGGTGTGTTAATATATTTTTCTTTTCTCTTCCACAGGAACCGCAGGAATTACAAATCTGTCTAGACTGCACCATTCTCGAGCCAAGGATCGGCTCGTCTTTACAGCGTCAGCGTCAGCATATCTGCAAAACCAACGTGAGCCTGTTACCTCTGTCATACCGTCTTGTATACCATCTTATAACGGCCTAAGCGTTTCGCTTACATCAAAATGTCCACCCTGACCTAAGGCAAGCACAATATTTTAGTAATATTAATGCCTCAAATTACCTATAACCTGCAAACTGACGTACCGATCAGCAGAACACACACACTATGAAATTAAAGTATCTGTGGAGACCAATAACAAAAAGCCCTATCTTCAGGCAGCACGACACATTAAATTTCCGCGTTGTCACATCCGAAATGCAATTTTGAAATAATATTTCTATGATCAACAAATTTTAAATTAATTAACCACTGCCTCATAAACTATAATTCTCTCTGGCAAAACTACCGTGATTCCAAAGAAACTAATGCAAAACTATACGGCCGCTTCTGAAGCACATTAATACTGATATTTCTGCTGTTTACCAGTTTAATGTTGCAATTAGAGAGTACAAACATATAACATAAAATTACACACATATCGACAGCAACTAATATATAACTTGCCCTTAAAGGCTGCTCTATACAGAATGAACTGAAACAGTTGCCAAAACCGTCCCAGAATTAGATAAAAGCTTTCAGCTTCATCAAATCCTGCATCGCGAACGGATGCTTAGGAGTATCCTACATAAATAAGCCTCATTATCCTTTGTATTCTATTTAATTTTTTAAAAAAATGGTCTAAAAGATATATGAATTTTTATGCACTTAAACAATCGAAACGATTAGTAAACCACTGTTGCAATGTCCGCGCTGCTTCTGACATGCCGTACCTAACATAGCTACGCACTGCCAAAGGCTTCGGTTTTAGCTGCAAACGACCGTGATTGTGTAGTACCTAATCACATAGACAAGAATCTTTTAGTGCTATCACAATCATGATTATTTTGTGTCTCCACAGCTCAATGATGTGAATGTCAATAAAACTCACTACAGCTTTGTTACACTGACGTATATTACGACAAACCAGTTTTGTTCTAAATCAACATCTTTAGGTGAGAAAATGTCCCGATTTCGTCACACACAAAATGCCTTACACCTACTACATACACAAGGCTATATATTGGCAAACCTCTTAATCCATTCGATTTTAAATCATATGCTATAATAATGATCGACAATCAGAAAGGAGACACGCTAGTTTGAACAGCTAACGTATCAGAGAAAATTTTGTCCATTTATAAAGAAAAAATATTATTAGAAATTCGATAATGTGGTAATTTGCAAGAATGATTGCCTTTCTAAGTCGAGAGGTCCAAACGGAACATATCGAACGTGCGATTGTAAATCGATCGTGAGACTCCGGTGGGGGTGCTGTGACCAATTATTTGTGATCCTCATTTTTATCTGTTTTCCGTCGTTCCCTTAGTTGCTCTTAATTACCTCCGCGAATTGTTTGTGAGTTGCTAGGGAAGTCCATATTGTTTATGTCATTAGTGAGTGGGGTGTCCGGTGTTCTTGACGTTTCGTCGGCGGATTCTCTCACATGGAAAAATCTAATTCCATGTTTATCCAGCGTAGACATTTGTTCGACATTTTGTCACAGATATGGAGTACTACCGGACGAAGAAAGAAGGGACTATGTAGACTATGGTGGTGTGAAGTGCGTAAAACTTCGTAAGAACACTTTCGATGCTGAAATACCGTTACAATTTCATTGCGGACAGTGCGGAAAACGAACGAGTATCAGGAAGAAAACATGGTTCGACTCTTCCAAATTATTCATCCAGACCACCGTAATGGACTTTCACCTAACCACAACACCGACGACGAGAAAGGTAAGTCGTCTCCTGTGCACTTACAAGTATTTTTGTAACGCTCTTCTTTTGTCGTTGCTGCAGTGACCATTGTAAACGTACTCAACACCCGCCACCGGAGTCACATGATCGATTTACGATCGCACGTTAGATATGTATCGTTTGGACCCCGCCACTTCGATAGGCCATCACTCTTGGAAATTACTCGATAATGAATCCGCAAACTCTTTAAAACTTCAATATATAGGCACTATAAACATATGCTTTTAAAACTATTGACAGTTCAAATAAGTCTAGAAATTTTATGCAGAAAGTTGTACTTAATTAATAGAAATTAATAGCTGTAAGATTTATATTGGATATTGTTACCTCATATTGACGTTTATGTTTTACGCGTATTGGTACTGAACGCGCCAACCTTCTGTCAAGTCGTACGCCTATTCGATTTCACCCTCTTGTGACATCAGCAAGCACGCATTAGCGAATGCTAGAACATCGTTTAGAGTGACGGAATAGCAATATGGTCTTGGAGCGGCTACTACACTACACGCCTCTGCGTCGTCTTACGAAATAACACGACGTTATTTACGTTTCTATGGTAACGTTTGACCTGCTGCATTGTTAGATAGCTGTGGCTTTGAGATATCCTTGCAACAGCCATTTTTACTTCGCTTTGAGATATCCTTGCAACAGCCATTTTTACTTCGCGGTTAAAATATCAAATAGCGCTGTTGGTAGAGGTCGAGGAAAAACTTTTGCGTAAATAGTGTAGTAGCGGTTTCTGGTATAATTCTGTTCAATTCTCCGATTTTTTTTCAGAAAGCAAATGTCACTTGCGACCAGTCCATCTATTTCTCGCCGATTGCTTCGGAAGGAAGACGCTTTGTTAATCATAAACTAAATTTTTACACAATAAGGGTTAGTTCTGATCTAACAGAGCAGATATTTTATCTCCTACATAAAAATGTTTGAAATCATCTCTCTACGTGGTGTAATCCAGCCTTGGGGAACGTCAGTTTAGGTTCGAAAGAAATGGAGGTTGAAGAAAGCCAAACTTACATTCATACCGTTTCTAGATTTAGAGAAAGCTTTAGGAAATGTTGGATGGATTACACTCACAGAAAATATGAAGAGAGCCTGGATAAAATACTGGAAGTCAAAGGTTATTTATGGCCTTTATAGAAACCATACTGCACTTATAAAAATCGAAGGGCGTGAAAGGGAAGCAGTAGTTTAGAAAGGAGTATGATAGGGTTATAGTCTATCCAAATGGTTCAAATGGGTCTGAGCACTATGGGACTTAACATCTCAGGTCATCGGTCCCCTAGAACTTAGAAGCACTTAAATCTAACTAACCTAAGGACATCACACACAGCCATGCCAGAGGCAGGATTCGAACCTGCTATCATAGCGGTCGCGCGGTTCCAGACTGAAGCGCCTAGAACCGCTCGGTCACATCGGCCGGCTATAGTCTATCCCCAATGGAATTCGATCTGTATACTGAGCCAGTGGAAATTAAATCATGGAGAAATTTGGAAACGGAATTAAATTTCAGAGAGAAGAAATAGGGACTTTGAGATTTGCCGATGTCATTGTAGTTCTGTCATAGGCGGTATAGGACTTGGAAGGTCACATGAACGGAATGGATAATGTCTTGAAGAGAGGTTCTAATATGAACATCAAGAAAAGTATAACAAGGATAATGGAAAGTAGTGTAACTAAATCAGTCGACGCTGAGGAAATTAGATTAGCAAACGAGTCACTTAAAGCAACAGAGGACGTACCTACTTGGACAGCAGGACATGTGAAGATAGCCGAAACGGAGAGGATATAAAATGGAGACTAGCAATAGCAAGAAAAGCTTTTTGAACAACAGAAACTTCTTAACATGGAATACGGTACAAATTTAAGTATTAGGATCCCTTTTTCTGGATGTATTCGTCTGAAGTGTAGCTCTGTACGGAATTGAAACGTGTACAATAAGCTGTTCAGACAAGAAGAGATCAGAAGCTTCTGAAAAGTGGTGCTGTACAAGAATCCCGGAGACCATACTCAGGCATGAAGAGATGGTCGGTAGATGGAGAGTTAGGCAAGATTATAGTAAACGGGTTAAAATGAATGTAGACTGCTGTAGTTATTTAGAGAAGAAGAAGTTTGCAGACGACTGACTAACGCGGCTAGTTGTACAACCAGTTTTAGGACTGAAACTGCAATAACAATAACAACAAAACCAAAAGGGGCTGTTAACTCACTGTAATTTTTATGTACCATTGTTCGGAGGCATACAAGTCTTTAGCATTATCTTTATCCACCAAGACGTTAGTATTGATATTTCTCGAAACATAACGAACACAGCAACTCGGTACAACAACATATCAAAAGAAAGAAAAAAAGTTTGTAATCATGCTGGTGTATAAATCAAGTATCACATTTTAACGGCGAATATTGAGAATTATGCTTTGTAAATCACAATAATGAATGCAGTTGAAAACTTCAGACACTAAGTGTAATACATAAGTTAATTTTTAATGCATTATCGATTCACTTATTTTACCAGGCGCATTAGCTTAAAATCTGAACAGTGTTTCTAGGGAAACGAAGCATCACAGATTCGATGAAGATCAACCATCGCGAGTTGGCGCTGTTATTCCCTACAACGACTACACAGGGCGGTTCTTCGCTCAAGACTACCGGTGAACGAATCTTGCTACACCGTCACAACTATGAGATCCACCAGTCCTTCAGTGAGCTTTAATGTTACTCTGGATTACTCTGCGGCGTCTGAGGCTTTGCCTTCCTCGTCAGTGCGGAAGGGCAGCTAGGAACGGGCTTTCTCAAGCTTAGCTTAATCACCGTGTCCTGGTAGTTCCCCTGACAAAGATGCTTACCGTAAGTGAACTCCTCAATCTCACAATTAGGTAATCTTATCATAGTTACGCAACAAAATTGTTATTTTATGTAATATCTCTGAACAAGTACCAGCGACCATATAACCGGGTGTACAAGAATTTTGAAATAACAGTCATTACAGATTTGATGTATTGTCCTTACAAGAACCATTTTAATTATAAAGGAAATCATTTTCATCGCAAAGTAGAAGAAAGGAAAGGTCTTAAATTTTGTGTTTGTGTTTGTGTGAGTGTGAGTGTGTGTGTGTGTGTGTGTGTGTGTGTGTGTGTGTTGAGTTACTTGTCTTTTCTCAAATTTTTCGGTCTGTCATCGAAAGCAACGTAATATTTTCAGATACGTCTCCAGTTTTGAGGACAAAGGAAAATATAGCTCGATTATACATTTCAATAAGTGTCCTGTTTAGCTCTGTACTCTATCTGTATGTATCTCTTTACATCCTTATTGTATCTGTGTGTCTGTTGCAAGCTGTGTGGGTTTGCATACTAAGGATGATGTGAGAAAACCCTATTCGCCTTATACTCTATGAATCGGCGCAAGTCTTTCGCTTCTAACCCGAGTTTATTTATCTGTAAGATCAATTACTTTACTATGTCAAGTATTTCATTTAGATTCCATATTGAAGCGAACAGAAAATTTGGTTTAGAGACCGGCAGAAGGTAGGGACATACAACTTCCAACAACCCTATGCCTGAAATGCGTGATGTTTTCCAGTCTAATCTATGAGTTCATGATCGCGTTACTTCTTTTTCTTCTTTTTTTTCTCAAGAAATCGGTAACACAAGATAATTTTCCCAGCGTTATTGCAAGTATGTGGAAATAGAGCCTAATGATACGAAGCTAAACATAAGCTTTGTGTATCATTAAGAACAGGAAGTAGCAAGTGATGTATCCTAGTTCCAAAATATCAAGGAAAACCACGAAAATGACGGTAATTCAAGACAATGTCTGTTAAGTGTTAAGTGTAGAACATATGAAACGTAATAAACGACGAAACAAAGTAACTGTCAAAAAACTTGGATTTTAAAACGCCTTTCAAAAGATATGAATTGACGTGTCTATTAGGTAGAACCAATTCAGTGTCAATATCTAATGTAATTATACTGAGTGGAAATGTAGCAGTGGAAGTCCTATGTAATGCTGCTAATACTGCTGCAGATAAACTGGTAACATTGATATTATGAAGCGGTATAAAATTTTTAGTTTCTTAATACTGTGCAACGCCCCTTAAGACGTACAACGATGTTCATATTCGACTCTTTTACTCACAAAGTGCAAGTATAGAGGGCGAACTGCACTCACTTCCAAGAAGAAACGTAGCATTGGTGATGTCATTAGTAAAGAAATTTAGAAATACAGCCTTTCGATTTCTGCTAAACGATTCGATTATTACTGAATAAAAATGGTGAGATTACAATCAAGTAAAAAAAATTGTGAGAATACGAACGTGGTAGAAATTTATTTGTTATAGAGAAAGAGTAGCGTATAAAGCAACCGATAGGGACGCCTGCCAGAGGGGCGGAATGGTTTTAAGCAACGCCGCAGCAACTTCCTTTGTTAATACGTCAATGGCGAGAGTTGAAGGGGCATGAGGGAGGACCGCAGCAGTGCGTATAGCCGTGTACGTCACGTAGATTGATGGAGCCGCTAATGCTCTCAGCTGTACCTAGCTATAAGCTCCAAGACTTAAGCTACGAATTAGGAGTTCTTAATGATCATGTCGCTTGGGGACCATTCAGCTGTTAGTGTCGAGGGTAATGACGATTACTGTTTGAATAAATTGAGATATTCATACCTCATAAATTGGTAAGAGATGGAACGGATCCCCCGTGGTACACAAAAAAGGTCCGAACGCTGTTGCAGAGGCAACGGAAAAAGCATGCGAAGTTCAGAAGAACGCGAAATCCTGAAGATGGGCTAAAATTTACAGACGCGCGAAATTTGGCACGTACTTCGATGCGAGATGCCTTTAATAGGTTCCACAACGAAACATTGTCTCGAAATTTGGTAGAAAATCCGAAGAAATTCTGGTCGTATGTAAAGTACACAAGCGGCAAGACGCAGTCAATACCTTCGCTGCGCAGTGCCGATGGTACTGTTATCGACGACTGCGCCGCTAAAGCGGAGTTATTGAACGCAGTTTTCCGAAATTCCTTCACCAGGGAAGACGAATGGAATATTCCAGAATTTGAAACACGAACATCTGCTAGCATGAGTTTCTTAGAAGTAGATACCTTAGGGGTTGCGAAGCAACTCAAATCGCTTGATACGGGCAAGTCTTCAGGTCCAGATTGTATACCGATTAGGTTCCTTTCAGATTACGCTGATACTATAGCTCCCTACTTAGCACTCATATACAACCGCTCGCTCACCGATAGATCTGTACCTACAGATTGGAAAATTGCGCAGGTCGCACCAGTGTTCAAGAAGGGTAGTAGGAGTAATCCATTTAACTACAGACCTATATCATTGACGTCGGTTTGCAGTAGGGTTTTGGAGCATATACTGTATTCAAACATTATGAATCACCTCGAAGGGAACGATCTATTGACACGTAATCAGCATGGCTTCAGAAAACATCGCTCTTGTGCAACGCAGCTAGCTCTTTATTCGCACGAAGTAATGGCCGCTATCGACAGGGGATCTCAAGTTGATTCCGTATTTCTAGATTTCCGGAAAGCTTTTGACACCGTTCCTCACAAGCGACTTCTAATCAAGCTGCGGAGCTATGGGGTATCGTCTCAGTTGTGCGACTGGATTCGTGATTTCCTGTCAGGAAGGTCGCAGTTCGTAGTAATAGACGGCAAATCATCGAGTAAAACTGAAGTGATATCAGGTGTTCCCCAGGGAAGCGTCCTGGGACCTCTACTGTTCCTGATCTATATAAATGACCTGGGTGACAATCTGAGCAGTTCTCTTAGGTTGTTCGCAGATGATGCTGTAATTTACCGTCTAGTAAGGTCATCCGAAGACCAGTATCAGCTGCAAAGCGATTTAGAAAAGATTGCTGTATGGTGTGTCAGGTGGCAGTTGACGCTAAATAACGAAAAGTGTGAGATGATCCACATGAGTTCCAAAAGAAATCCGTTGGAATTCGATTACTCGATAAATAGTACAATTCTCAAGGCTGTCAATTCAACTAAGTACCTGGGTGTTAAAATTACAAACAACTTCAGTTGGAAGGACCACATAGATAATATTGTCGGGAAGGCGAGCCAAAGGTTGCGTTTCATTGGCAGGACACTTAGAAGATGCAACAAGTCCACTAAAGAGACAGCTTACACTACACTCGTTCGTCCTCTGTTAGAATACTGCTGCGCGGTGTGGGATCCTTACCAGGTGGGATTGACGGAGGACATCGAGAGGGTGCAAAGAAGGGCAGCTCGTTTTGTATTATCGCGTTATAGGGGAGAGAGTGTGGCAGATATGATACACGAGTTGGGATGGAAGTCATTACAGCATAGACGTTTTTCGTCGCGGCGAGACCTTTTTACGAAATTTCAGTCACCAACTTTCTCTTCCGAATGCGAAAATATTTTGTTGAGCCCAACCTACATAGGTAGGAATGATCATCAAAATAAAATAAGAGAAATCAGAGCTCGAACAGAAAGGTTTAGGTGTTCGTTTTTCCCGCTCGCTGTTCGGGAGTGGAATAGTAGAGAGATAGTATGATTGTGGTTCGATGAACCCTCTGCCAAGCACTTAAATGTGAATTGCAGAGTAGTCATGTAGATGTAGATGTAGATGAATAACACAGCGGAAGGAAACTGTCACCACCTTAGAAGTGCCCTAGTTTATCAACGACATTAATTTCGGAAGGGACGTTATAAATGCTCATACGATTACGGTCTGTCTGGAAACTGAAGAGCGAATAGGCGAGTTCCCATCGGCTGTATCCCACAACGTCACGAGAAGCAACTAGACGCTCTTTCATTGGTACGTACGCGACAGCCTGCGCTGTCTAATATATTCCAAAACAGGATTCTTCCGGGGCTCATTCGTCGGATTCTATTTGTGATAGAATGTTAGGGGCAAGGTTTTTGGATAGCCCATGGTCTAGGAACCATTTGCTTACCAAACAGAAAGATGGTCGCACTGTAACTATATTACAGTACAGTGTCAAAGCTTGAATATTACACAACTCCTACAGCTTTGGCAAACGAAACAAATCGGTTGGTTCTTTTTGCATTTTATGTGCCGCAAGGAGTTTGTTTTATGGAACTACCATTTAGTTCTTGGGCGTTTCCTGAAAACCCAAAAAAATATGTTTTTAGGCACAAAATTGGGACGGTGGATTCCAAGAATTACATGCACAGAAAATGGGTGAAATTTTTATAAAATATTTGTAAGATCCCATTCTCGAACAGTCTTGAACATTTTTCTTGATACCCTTAACCGTTTACTAGATGCAGAGGTGCAAAGTTACCACTTTGTACACGTAAAATACACATACAATATCCGGTGTGAGAGGAAAACGTAATTTATATTGTGATCTAACGCGGAGAAATATGGTGTAAAGTATCTCCGTTATCAATAGAAGGCTACTGAAGCACTTGATAATTTCTGTACACGTAAAATCTGGTGTGAGGTGTAAAATAAGTTTTGTTATTTCAAGCAAACGATCAAAATTTTACTGACCCTCTAAGATCGTTTCATGTGATTGCGTGCCCTGCTATAGCGTGGAAAAGAAGGGAACCAGAGGAAAAAGGGCTAATATGCTCCTGTTTTAAAAGACGTTGACTGCTAAGTTGGATAGCGGCTGCTTAATTCTACCCTCCAGAGCATCTTTAAAAAAATTTTGATATGTGAGCACTTTCGCGCATTTTTATGCCAAGAGAGGAGGTGGCAGTGGTACTGGGGAAGAGGCGAGAAAGTAATAAATACTGGAATAAATATACAATGGTTGTCGTTTAGGAAGAACGAAGGAGACAGTAGTAGTAGGAGAGGGACATAGGTTGGCGGTGGAACGCAGTTGACAGTTACAGAACAGTTCCAGGTGAAGAGAGAAGGAGATAGTGCCAGTGGGACGGGAATAAAGAGAAGGATAAAGAGGAAGTGGGTGAAAGGCAGTGATAGAGAGAGATTGAGTTTATTGCAATGACAACGAGACAGAGTGAGATAGTGAAAAGAGGCAGCTGCAGTGGGAAGGAATGAATGAGGCAAACTGTAAGAGAGAGCAAGAGACAGACAGTGACATTGGTAGGAGACTATAATAGTAGGAGAGAACGAAGGGCAGGAGAGCACGACAGAGAGACACAAAGAGGTAATGATAATGAGTTGGACTGAATGAGTGAGTGAGAATGGGCAACTGGGAGTGTTTGGTTATGAGTGACTTCAGCGATAGACTACTAGGTGTGAAAGACATAGTTAGAGGAGCTTGTCAGAGTTAGATCTGATTTGCATGTTAAAAAGAGTGGGAATATGTTCGCAAGCGAAAATTTCAGGGCAAATTTTTAAATGAAGAAGGAGGTAGCTAGCAACTTACTACTGAGTCAGAGTCTCTTAAAATAAGAATATAGTAACCTTTTATGTGCTCTGACAGGAGCCTTTTTCCGCTGGTATTGTTATACCGACACTTTCGTCGCGCGTCTTTTATGTCAGTGGCGAAGCAATGCGCAGACTCGATTGGCGAGTATTTATTTTTCACGAAATCTAACACCGTACGGAACACAGAAATTAGCAATTAATACACCAGATGCGGCATAAGTCAGTTAACTGCTGCGTATTTCTGTCCGTAGTCCCATTTTAGGTATGTAATTAAGAAATATTGATCACATTGAAAAATCGCCAAAGCTGTGAGCATTGAAAATTGTTTAAAATGTGTTGGAAGAAGTTGCTTGGTATTAAAAAGTGGTAATTTCAGCCTTGCCGTCATTTATGTATTTATTGCAAGCGTGAAACATGTCCATTATGAATAGAAAGTTGCTTGCAGAGTAGCTCGTATCTACTTCACAATTGTGGTGGAAATTTGATCTAAATTATGAAGATGTAGGACGATGTTTCGTTGGAAAGTTCCCGTAAACGCAGCCATCATGCGCGCAAGCTATCTACGGGTGGAAAGTGAACCGATGTTTTGAGGAGACAGACTGTAGCTCACTTACCAAGCAGCCACCGCTCAGAATTAGTAACTACTGAAGAGTATCTTCAGCACATTGCACAGCTATTAATTCAAAACCAAATAAATCTCTATGAAGAACTTGTACGGAACTATAATTTTCCGACAGAAATGATAGGAGAATGTTAGAGACATTATATCTGAAGCCTTATAAGCGTACATTACTGCATCCCCCAAACCAGGATGAATTTGTTGTACTGTCCTCAGTGAAAGCGGTTATAGCTTTTACAGAACAACCCTGTGGTTTGACGGAGCATGTTTTAAGTTAAGTGGAAGAGTTTAGAAACACAAGTGCGCGTATTAGTAGCCTGAAAATTCGCAATTTTTTGTTCAGGAGAAGATAAACTTCCTGGAGTTACGGTTTGCACTGGTAGATGTAACAAAGAGCTGATACGCCATTAATTTTTTGATGCGGACGAGACTACAGAAAAGTATATTGAAATTTTAAAAGAAGTCATTACTGAACTAGACGATACCCCCGTATTTGAAGCTGTACGAAACAACTTCGTGTGCAGCGTAAAGGTGCCCCTCCGCACACGTCCGTTCATTTTTGGAGTTCAATTTTCAATTGTGGATAAGAAGGCGGGGTGAAATCGACTGGGCTGCAAGATCGCCGGATCTCACATCTTGTGAGTTCTCAATGGTTTCACTACAAAACCTTTAAAGCTACAGCATTTAAGGGGTTTAAGTGAACTAGAATTTGGAAGCTTCTTTCGTAATAGTTGTCAGTTACTTGACAAAATATGTACATCATTCTTTAATCGACGTGTTAAATGATTAGATAATAATGGAGGAAACTGTGAACAATTTCAGTAGGACAAATTACTTTGTATAAACCATTAAAGCTACAAAAAACTGTACTGCATTTTCGGTTAACTGTCTTTTGGCGCACCAGGTATCTCACGACAACATGAAATAACGTAAGTGATACGACCGCGAGACAAGCTATAGTCCCGCAGTAAAAAGGAAGTGGTTTTTGTTGATTGTACTAACGAATTCTCGACGTTAGATGAACACATAATGAGCCTACAAATAACTATCAACAATTTCATGAGTGAAATTGTAAATCTTTTGCGACTTGGGTACAGACATCGAAATCTATAAAGCATGTACGTCCCTTTTTTAAATCCTCATCCACTCAGAGATATGCCTGTTTTCACCTCATTCTTATGTACTCTGTCACCATTGTAACACTGTGTAATCATACACTGATCAGCCAGAATATTATGACCACCGACCTGACATCGACATAAACTCGTCCAGGGGATAGCAGCGTCACCGGCGAGGTATGACTACGGCGAAACTAACACAGACGTTAATGCTGGGCAGAGTAATAGTGCGTCTGAACATTCAGTGCTAAGATGCTCCTGTTTTAAAAGACGTTGAGTGCAAAGCCGGATACCTGCTACCTCATTCTTCCTTTGGGAGCATCTTTACGACGGCCTTCCACAGCCGTCGACCCATTCGCATACTAACACCACGACATCGCAAATACCACTGAAATGTGCACTTGATCATCGGTACTGGACGTTGGCGTAGAGGCAGATCGTTGCATCGTCTGGTGATTTCCGATACCTCGTTCATCACACCTATGGGAGGGCGCGAATCCGTCGTCTGCCAGGGCAACAGCCCTTTGACACCTCTACTGCGAGGCGTAGGTGGGTCCACTCGGCTCTGGGGAGCATTCACTTGGACATCCATCGGTCCAGTGGAGTTCGTGCAAGGCACCATGACGTCAAAGGAGTATCGTACACTGGTTGCAGACCACTTGCACCCTTTCATGACGGTCTTGTTTCACGATGGGAATGGTATTTTTCAACAAGATAAATCGCCGTGTCACAAGCCAGGAGTGTGATTGGAGTGGTTCGAGGAACACAGTGCCGAGTTACAGTTGATGCACTGACCCCTCACCCACCCCCTCATTCCACTCGCCGTATCTTCAGTCAAACACATCCGGGATGTGCCTGAACGTAGCATCAGAGTTCATCGCCCCATTCCCCGGAATTTACGGGAATTAGGTGACTTGTGTGAGCAGATGTGATGCCAACTCCCTTCGGCGACCTACCAGTTCCTCACTGCTTCCATGTAACGACGCGCCGCCGCTGTTATAACTGCCAAAGGTAGATATACCGGTCATTTGGTAAGTGGTCATAATGTTCTGGCTGAACAGTGTATCGTGTGGAAAATAGTTCCTGTCATCTGAGTGTCGAAAGTTCATAGCCCTATCATTTTTTGGACGAGATATAACAATTACTCCATGCAAATCTCTTTTACTGCTACAACAATGGCCTGGGTACAGGAATCCATTGTAAAGTTGATCCAAAATGTGACACTAAGTTATTAAAGATGACCTATCTCAGAAATTATGACCCCACATTTCGAGACACAGCATCAGGTTTGTACCTCGAAATGCGTTGTTTTAACCAAATAAATTTGTAATAAAATACGAGGACATGACAATTCCACTGTTTTATGAGCTTTTTAGCTAAATCAGTTAATGATTACTTACAAAAAAGATATTTATTGGTGTAATAGTTTACGTAAGTCTATGGCAGCCTTAGAATTTAGTCACTTAATCACATAATTAATTGGAACAGTGGACTCCCCTCTTCCAGTTTTATAGCAGTGAAAGTGGTTTCGGTATATTGTAACAATAGTGTTTTTACTATAACTATAAAGAAGTCACAAAATAATTTATTGCCAGTTTTATGCAATAAAACATACTATTTATTTACAACTAATAGTTTTTTACAGTAACTAAAAAGATAAAAAAGTAGCTCTCAAATATTTAATTATTAAAGTTAATGGTATTTTTATGTGCCATGTACATAACTTCAGTTAAATTACACACTTTCTGGTTTTGTATTTTTTTATCTAGCATTTGCAGTGTCTGTAAGTTACTAACATTTATTTCAGAATTTGCTTGAGCCTATTTTTTACCATGAAGTATAAAAATGTTTTATATTCATGATTTAAGTGACGGAATACGTACATAAATACGAAGGTAAACAGTTACAGAAGAAAATGCTTCATTTATTAAAAATATCAAACATTCAACTGAAATTAAATACCTTTAATGCTACTTCTCGTTTCTAGAAAGTAGATTAATTACAGTTTCTGTTAGTCACAAGGCAACGAAATTGTTTTATTGAGAACAAATTTTCAAGTCTAATAGTCTTTATTTCACTTGCGTTTTTTAGTTTCTTTTACGACACTCACGAATATATCTAGATCAACTACGTCAAAAGTCATCAATCCTTGCTTTTCTACAGCAAAATGATCTTAATGAGCGCTTATGTGTTTATTGGTCGGAATAATAATGTGTCCCAGCCTCTATGACTGCTGAGATTGAAGCCAGTTAAGCGTCATTTGCGTTGTGCTGTGACACAGTTGTGTGCTCTTCCGGGGAGCACAGCTGCTGTTGGCGGAGCTGTTCCCAGACTGTAGCAACATGTTGAGCACAGTCTTAAAAGCTAGAGAAGTCGAGGATAACAAAACTGCTCCCTCATTAGTGGCAACGCATTATGTGCTCTGCTTAGTTAAATGAGATACAGCATGCGACATTCCTGCTGGCCGATATCGCTTGAATAAGCAGATAGTTGTCGAATATCTGCTGCTTGTTTTCGCTTGCACTTGGATGTACCTCTATGGTCACTGGTATTATATTCAGGAAATTTAGTCTACTTCGACTGTGTTCCCCACTATTGTATCATATTTTCGCTGAAGCATGTTTTCTTCCACGCATAAGGTAAGTACATTCTGTATGTCAGCACATTTTGTGAAAGTGAAAACTTCAGAAAAAGTTATCTTTGGAAATAATATAACACATTTCACACCATCTCCCTGCAGGTAGAATATTCCACGATTGCGTCTTAAACGATTCCCGTATTAATGTTCTCTAAATTTCTAGTTGTCACTGAACTCGTGTCTAATAATTTAAAAATGAAGAGAGAATACTGAAAGCATGTCTGTAGCATATGTGGACCAAATGGAAAATTTTCTGCGTTTTTACGTGAAATATGGTGTTCAAATCTTTTGGAAAACCAGGATAGAGATCAAAACCAGATAAGTAATATGTCGTATCTACGAAAACCAATTAGATGTTTTAAGTAGGAAAATGAATGCAGATGCTCGTTAAGAAGGGTGTAGGATAAGTCTACAACTTGTCTCTATTCTTGAGTGACTTACACGTCCAAGAAGCAATGAAGCGAAATAATTCCTCTACTTTGGAAGTATATTTATGAGTTTCCCCGAAGAAAGATATCTACACTGTAGGAGCTACAATGGTGTCGAAACCGAGTTGGAAACTATGGAAGATGTTTCTGAACGAATACGGACGTATGTCAATCGTGAATTGTAATGTAAACTGGAAGAGGAAAACAATAGGAACATTAGAATGTGTTGAAAATATATCCAAGGGAAATGTAATGAAAAGAAGCAGGTTGCAGAGACCTCTGGTAACTTATCCGCCAGTAGATGAAAGAGCATAGGAATAAATGGCACGGTAGAATTCTGGTAGAGGAAAAGAGTACCGTAAACATAAATTTAGGGATAATTAACTAGGTGTTGGGGTACCGGCAGCCGTAAAAATGGAACAGACCGGAATATGCCGAAACATGGTAACTCATAAAGATACAATATATTGAAGAGCAGAAGACTGGTATGTTTAGTAACACACATGAGCTGGGAATGAGCTCTGCAATATTTTCATGAAAAGATAACATAATCTTTGTCGGATTACCTGATGTCCCGGCACATTGGTTAGCCGTCCAGTAACTAAGTTCTGTCCATGTATCTGCATCGTGTTCGGAGTGATCCGACTAAGACCCGACAGGTTCAGTTTCACAATTTGGGCTCTTAAAACAGCACCGATAAAAGATAATATGTCGTAAAGTGTGAGTAACCTAGCAATCAACCTAAAACGTAAGTTCTCATTCTACGATCTGGAATAATTTTAGCCTAACCTAATAAACAGAGGTTAACCTCAGGATGCAAGGTTTTCAATTAAAAACATGGAGCTCAAATGTGCCCCCATAATATGAACTCATAACTTAAGAAATAAGCATAAAGTGGTGAGACATTTATGGTGTTCAACAAGCTCTTCTAATTGGTCTAAAGAGACCACTCAGTGCCAGTTCGGAGCTTTAGGGGAGACAAAGTTTAGGTGTCTCGTGTTGTTCACTGAGCCGTGTTATTCTTTGTAGTCATTCAAATTTTATCTCCCCTCACCCTCTTGTTGGGTGTATACTCATCCTTCGGTGTTTCTGCGTGTCCTTCAAAGTATTCGTAAGCCCTCTGCTTCCGTCAGAATTTAATAAGCCTGACAAATCCAAATGAATTCCTGGCCATAATAAAGCGCAGTCCTTTTTCACTGAATATTTGCCGGTGGGGCGTGAATTTATCTTTGCATCACTGAGGATGAGGAAGCGAAGGCTTCGGTCTCGAGGCGCCAGAGAGCAAACAGCGATTAAAGGAGGCCGAAGCAATCGTGCGGAGAGCAAATACCATCCCGCACCAAATCCGTAGTTCTCTTAAGCTCCCCTCGCGTTCGGTCATAGCTGGAGAACGGGAAAGAGCTGAGGCGAGGTGGTAACTAACGACCCAGCCTCGCTTCTGTGCACGAGGAGATGGAGTTACGGAACACTGGGTCAAAAGCTATGTACACTGTGGACACTCTTCTGTGTCCCACCAAACTCTGCCATTTCATATATTTCCGAAACGAAACAAAATGCGAGAAACGCAATTGGCACCCATGCCAGGAGCTTACATAATGAGAAGGAATGCGCAGTCTATAAACATGAACAAACGTTACTTTCAACACAAAAGTTACGGTTTTTTTAAATGGCACATGTATGCTTTTTCTACGGAAATGAAAACGAGACGTACAATCAGTGATGGCAGAATTGTTTTCACTGTTTGAATCTCATACCTTCTGAGCTATGGTGACTTCAAAGGATGGGAACGGCGCCACACTTTCTGCCGTACTGTGGAGAGCAAGGCTTGCCTACACAGTGCGGACAACCCGCATAATGGCATCATGGTATTATGTCAGCAACTGTGTCACCGTTTCCATTATTTAAAGCCTAAATATCCCAGAAATTATTAGGTTTAGAGAGTTGAATTCACGTCTGTCGTCGCTAATGGTACTTACAGTTTTCATTTCGGTAGAAATAACATACATATCTCATTAATAAAAACTTAACTTTGTGTTTAAAGTGTTATTTGTTTACTTGTAGGGATTGTGCGTTCCTGCGCATTGTGTGAGCCCCAGACATGCGTGCTACCCCGGCCAGTTGCATTTTACATACTTTGTTTCATTTCGGAAATGTATGAGGTGGAAAAGATCGGTCTGGCACCCTGTACAGTTTTCAGTATGCTTAAGAGAGTAAAACAGAAATAACAGTTACAGTTGTTGAATTACATTCTTTGGTTTGCAGTCGGTGCATCTGAGTATTATGAGTAACTACCCTTAAGTCCTTAAACATAGTCACAGAAATAGAAATAAGACCGGCTGACTTATAGTTTGGGTATCCCAGCCCTCGGCAGCCATGTCTTTGAGGCGAAAGCTATAGCCACTTCACAGCCCACTCATTGAAAACATCGACTGGCATTTCTGCTGCTGATGGTCTTCGCAAGAAAGAAGAATATGTTTTCTAACTCTGTGACTGACGAGTTATCTCTTACAAGGCACAAAATTGTGCTGCTAAATTCACTAGATACACATTTATGTTATTTCCATTGAATAATCTGAGTGTTTTTCACTTAAAGTGTGACATAACGTTAAATTAATGTTTTTCAGTCCAGGAAAGTCATTCCACCCAAAACTGCAACTAATCTAGTCTTTTACGTTGCGATTTATCTGTGATAGCCACTACTGGGGAAACAAGGACGATAGGAATGCCGCAGCTCTTGCTAGCCCTGAGCCAACGTGGTCGCCCGTGAAATAAAATCGGCTTTGACCCCCTGTTACAGTTTCGCTCATGGCCAGGTTTTTAGCCATTACGTGTCAGAACTATAAGCAGCAAGATCGTAAATCAGTTAGGAAATCTTACGAACATTTCAACAAAAGTCGTCTCGCTACTTCCAGTGCACCATAATGTAAGGACGAAAAGCTTATGATACTGCACAATTGATAATGCCTCTTTACGCTTCTGCCAACATGATTTCTTGTTCTGGTGAATACTCAATTTTATTTACGAAATGTCACATTTTCATACTAACTGACATGAAGTAAGTCCAAAAGTTACTAATTCGGGCCAATTTAGGCATGATCGTGATTCACATACTTTATGGTGTATTAAAATAGAGTTTCACCGTAAATTGTATTTCATTTGTATTAGTACAGTGCATAATGTACTAGCTGTTTCAATTAGTTTATCGAATACAATCTTAAACATCAGACTGAAATTAATAGTTGACAACATATTCTCTGAACAGTCTGACAATGTTCATTTAACTTACTGATTGGAAGCCTGTAGATACCTACATCGTCAAGCCAGTTGCGTAGTGCACTTTCGTCCGTAAAGGAAATTTCTTAACGGTTGGTCGATAAGGAGTGAGAGAGAAAGACATTTGAGGGAATAAGATCACAATAATAAGTGCCTGAGTGGTGACATCCCAAATATCAGGACAGTGACACCACCAGAGTAGTAGTAGTAGTAGTTTTATTCATCCGTAGATCTCTTTTTACAAGGATATAGGACATGTCAAAGTATTTACAAGCTTAGATCAATTTACAATAAGCTAATTCGTATACACATATATTTACAGACTTCTAGTTAGAGACAATCATTAGATTTTACTCCTGGTATACAATAATTTATTTACAAATAACTCATTAAATAATGTAATGCCTCACTATTCACTCATATTTCACTATCAGTCACTGCACACACTATACACACATTGTTTCATAACACTTCACTCACTACATACACACACACACACACACACACAGAGGTGATCCTTGGGCCATTTTCTGTACTGCAAGTTCCCATTTGCTATCCTGAAAAACTGAGTCAGCATCCCTTCATAATGAGTGAGATGTTGAGCTCAGAAAGAGGAAGAGGTGTTCGTATTGTGCTATGCATAGCTTGAGGGGAGAGTGTCTCTAGAAAGGAAAAAAGAAGAAAAATAATAAAGTGAAGGTGTTATGTGGAATATTGGATGTTTTATAATCATCATTATTATTATTATTTGTTTGTATAACATTTTTTTTATCAAACCCCTACTCTGCTTTATCTAAGTAATCCTTCAATGTATAAAATGTATTGCATAACAGGTACTTTTTAGCTGCCTTCTTAAATAAGTGTATTTTTGAAATTTCTTTAATCTCTTTTGGTAATTTATTGTACAGTTTTATTCCTTGGTAGAAAATGCTGTTTTGAGTTTTATGTTTATTTTTTCTTGGTAAATGTAAGTTGAGTCTATCTCTTGTTGCATGGTCATGGACAGAGCTGTTTGTGCAGTAATTGCCAATGTTACTTTTGATGTGTACAACTGACTGGTAAATGTGTTCACATGGAGCAGTTAAAATTCCCAGTGTTTTGAACAGATCTTTACAATGAGCTCGACTACTATTTCTGGTTATTATTCTTATGGCTCTTTTCTGGAGTTTGAAAATTGTGTTCATATTTTGTGGATTTGTTCCCCAAAAAAGAATGCCATAGCTAAGAATTGAGTGTACATATGAATAATATGTAACTAAAAGACACTGCATGTTACACACAGATGATAGAATTCTAAGGGCATAACATGCTGATGACATTCTGTTTGCAAGTACCTTTGTGTGTTCGCACCACTTCAGCTGAGAGTCAATATTCATTCCTAGAAATTTTGCATTTGTTACACAGTCTATAGAGGTGCCATCTACATTTAATTTAACATTGTCATTTTTCCTCTTCACACTGAAGTTCATGGCATTAGTTTTCTTTATGTTTAATGTCAATTTGTTGCTTATTGACCAATCGTAAACTTCCTTGAGAGTTTCATTTGCTTTCTCGGTAAGGAGTTCTCTTGTTCTCTCAGTGACTATAATATTGCTGTCATCAGCGAAGAGAATTTTCTCACCATGAGTAACACTACTGGGAAAGTCATTGATGTATATCAGGAATAGTATTGGTCCTAATATGCTACCTTGTGGAACCCCTATATTAATATGTTTTGGTTCTGATAAGTATTTTACTAAATGTTTAGATCTATTTGAAGTATGTGTTATCTCTACTCTGTGTACCCTATCTGTTAGGTATGATCGAAACCAGTCATTAGCTACCCCTCTTATTCCTAATGCTTTTAATTTATTTAATAGAATCTTGTGGTCGACTGTATCAAAAGCCTTAGAAAGATCCAAAAATATGCCTGTGGCACACTCATCTTTATCAAGAGCATTAAGTACAACTTTTGTGAATTCTACTATGGCTGACTCCGTATTTTTGCCACTTCGAAAACCAAACTGTGATTTGCTTAAAAGATTGTATTTATTCAGATAATTCATTAATCTGTCTTTCATAATTGCTTCTATTATTTTTGAGAATGCTGACAGCAGGGAAATGGGCCGGTAATTTTCTATGTCTTCTGCATTACCTTTCTTAAGCAAAGGTACAACTCTTGCCTGTTTTAGCTGCTCTGGAAATGTCCCTGATGTGAAGGATTCATTTATTATATTTGTTAATGGGCCTTGTATAATCCCTATGCATTGTTTCAGTATACACATTGGTACATCATCTAAGCCTTCTGACTTTTTATTTTTTAGCTTTTGAACAGTTTTATTGACTTCATTCTCTGTGGTTGGAAGTAACATCATTGTATCTAGTGCAACAATTTTTGCAGGTGTTATATTTGTTTTGGGGAATTTTTGCTGTAACTTCTCTGCAATACTTGAAAAATGCTCGTTTACATAGTTTGCTAAGTGTTGTGGATCATTTATTACCTTATCCCCCTCCCTTAGCAGTATGTTATTCTGCGTTTGTTTGCCTCTCCCCGTTTCCTTTTTTATAACATCCCAGACTGCTTTGCTTTTATTCTGTGCATTATATATTATTTTGTCATTAAATGACTTTTTTGCAGCAATCAGCACCTTCCTATAAATCTTTTTGTATCTATGATAGAAATTTAAGAATTCTGGATCATTGTGAATCTTTTTCATGGAACTGAGGTGTTTAAGTGTTTGGGAGGACTTCTTAATACCTGCTGTTATCCATCTGTTTTTGTGCGTTATCGGACAGTATCAACGTGTCATGCAGTTTCTTCGTTTCTTTTTGTTACATGGTCTCTGAAAGGTGTCTACTTGTTGGTAACAAATACCAACTGCAATGGAGGCTGCCTGGGTAGTTCAAAATACATAACACCCTTTTTGAGGCACCAGAAGCAAACTATTATGTTCAAACTGCGCTTTTCTCGAGTAGGATTCTTTCGTTACGACTCAGCCACCAATTTCTTCTTATGAAGTTAACATAAAGACATCGTAACTTATCACCAGTGACTATATTACATAGAAAGCGCAATGAGCGAACTGATGACATTCAAAGATGCACAAACAGTCAAGCCCTCAGTTTTTGCTGTCTTGAATTACAGCATGCAGTACTCCAACACCCGAGTTCTGAGCCTTGCCTATTAAACGAAAATGTCGCAGTATGGTTAAATATTCGAAGTTATTCTCCCATGTCAATTATCAAGAATTCCTGAAGGTGGAAAATCGTTCATGACAGAACGAGCTTTCTCGAAACCCGAAATCCATTTCTGACGTATTTTGCCGAAAAGCTCTGGCCCCAGAACAATACAAAGGTTTCGAGCTATCTTCGCGGACTTTTTACCCCTCTCTTACACCCAAAGCGAGCAATATACGCAAACGTTAGACCTTTTCCCAATTCCATTTCACCACGCTTAAACGACGTTCAGAAGTCTGAAGTGAAGGAAATACAGTGTGTAACTGCAAGATAAATATAAGAACTTCAAGTAAGAAAATTGCAGTTGACATACTCCCATAGCTTCACGCCGCGTTTTTCTGTTTGTACGATTCCTGTTATAAGGCGGCTGGTAGTGTATGGTCGGTAGTCGTTAGCCAATGGCTACAGCCGGACGAGGAACCTCCAAACTCTTCCGATCTTGACCCACCGACGAGATCTTTCGTTGATTTTTTTCGGGAAGTTTCTGCTATTGGTGGTGATTTAGAAAGTGAAGCGAATTAAGTTAGGTTCCGCCTAACAGATAACTTCAGCACACAACCGAAATGAGGTTTAAAAATAAAGGAATTAGTGAACTCGAATTGCGGGCAGCGGTGGTCTCGTGGTTCTAGGCTCTCAGTCCGGAACCACGGGACTGCTGCGGTCGCAGGTTCGAATCCTGCCTCAGGCATGGATGTGTGTGATGTCCTTAGGTTAGTTAGGTTTAAGTAGTTCTACGTTCTAGGGGACTGATGACCATAGATGTTAAGTCCCATAGTGCTCAGAGCCATTTGAACCATTTTTTTGAACTCGAACTCGCGCCTTTGTATTTACATTGCGCGACTTATAACACTACACCATAAATTGACAGAACGCTGCAGCAGCCCGAGAAGAAGGCAACACTTGCTCTAGATACTTTTGCATGTTACATTGTTGCCAGATCGTGCTTATGGCCTGACTTCTGAGGCGCGGCCGGATTTTTTGGCGAACTTAAATGAACGATTCGGACTTTACCTGATGCGATCAACCGGCTTTTCCGGGGTTTATATCTAAGAGTGTAGAGAAGGAAAAATATAGCGATATGGTTACCGTCACTGTGGGAAAAGCTTTGCGTAGCATCATTCAGCCCCTCATTTGTTGCATACAGTGAAATACAAGTAAGCGTACTGGGCAATTCTCCAAAAACCTACCCACACTGCTGTCAGTCACTGGTAACGTCAACTAACACCGCAGGTGACAATAAACCAAACGAAATTCAATCACTCCATAAGGGGCCGCCCCAGACCAAAGGTCCCTTAATGCCACTATACTTACAAGGTATCCCTCAACAACATCAGAATCTTTTCGGTGGAGTAATGCTTAACCCTGTATACATGTTTCTGGTCTCTGCATTTTATTATAATAACATGGAAAAATTTGGAAATTTGTGGTAATGACTAGGGGACCAAACCGCTGAGGCCATCGGTCCCTAGGCTTACGCACTACTTAATCTAACTTAAACTAACTTACCCTAAGGACAATACACACCCATGCACAAGGGAGGACTCGAACCACCGACGGGGGGAGCTACTAGAAACGTGACAAGGCGCCTTAGACCGCACGGATACCCCGCGCGGCATGATAACATGCCTCTCTTGTCGTTGTTACTTTAAATATTTTCATACTTTTTGTGTTTGTCACAGCTTGATTTTCCTCAACAAGAAGTACAGAAAATGTTACATGTTTCTTAATTGCTGTATGTATTACCAGATTGCTGTCATTTGTAGCTCTTGGATTCTAAGTAATATTTTCCCTCTTACCAAGCATTAACAGTGTAATTTCCATATGTATATGTTAACAGTGTCCCTGTAAGCTATGTAGACCATTTTCTCCAACATTTTGCTAATTATGTAATAGATTTACAGAAGATTGTTTAAGTATTTACTGCGCTGCTTAGTTACTTTGTGAGAGTTAGTCACTTTGCATCATGTTTGTATTTGCCAGTGTAGGCATAATTTAACAAAATCTTTTTTATCTGTGTTCCACATTTCTTCATTTCTTTTCTCTTATAGGGCTGCGTGTAAGTACGTTCTCGCTCGTTCTATGCTTCAAGGGCCTCAGTATTACATGCTTTTTGTCATTATGGAATTTAAGGTTTGATGCACCATTACATCTATTGCCATGCTATTAACGTTTTCGTCGAAAATGTATTTTGCGAATTGGTTTACACTTCTACATCTACATCTACATCTACATCTACATCTACATCCATACTCCGCAAGCCACCTGACGGTGTGTGGCGGAGGGTACCCTGAGTACCTCTATCGGTTCTCCCTTCTATTCCAGTCTCGTATTGTAAGTGGAAAGAAGTATTGTTGGTAAGCTTCTGTGTGGGCTCTAATCTCTCTCATTTTATCCTCATGGTTTCTTCGCGAGATATACGTAGGAGGGAGCAATATACTGCTTGACTCTTCGGTGAAGGTATGTTCTCGGAGCTTTAACAAAAGCCCGTACCGAGCTACTGAGCGTCTCTCCTGCAGAGTCGTCCACTGGAGTTTATCTATCATCTCCGTAACGCTTTCGCGATTACTAAATGATCCTGTAACGAAGCGCGCTGCTCTCCGTTGGATCTTCTCTATCTCTTCTATCAACCCTATCTGGTGCAGATCCCACACTGCTGAGCAGTATTCAAGCAGTGGGCGAACAAGCGCACTGTAACCTACTTCCTTTGTTGTCGGATTGCATTTCCTTAGGATTCTTCCAATGAATCTCAGTCTGACATCTGCTTTACCGATGATCAACTTTATATGATCATTCCATTTATGTTTAATAAGTTGATATTCTTTATTTTTTTTTCTTCTAGTGTGAAGTTTATGATCTGGTGTACTGAATTTATTTCTGTGTAGTATTTACGATGGTACCAATGTGATTGCTGGGTTAGATAGGAAAATTTTCCGTGTAACGGTACCAGCAGCTCACTACTTTCTTTCCTGTGATTTTGATAAGGTAATATTTAATTATTCTTAATATTAACGAGGCTCCACACTGTGGGTGATATTCAATACTAAAATTAAAATAACTGTGCCATTATTATTTACACTATGCTTGAACTGTCACATTGTCTGTGGGATAAGATGCTTATGAATTTACATACACGTTGGAATTTTCGTTGATCACATCTTTTTTTATTATTATTTTTTATTGTTTTGCTTATAGTGTTCAGTTTAAATCGAACAATAGTGTCGATGTTGGTGAATTCCTGTAGTTATGCCGTATTCTTTATATTTAAGCTGTCAATAATTATATTATAACACTGAATGAATTATCCAAATTCGTTTCATTAGAACGTCACCAATATTGCAACTTAGCTGACATTGGAGTGATCCTCTTTGTTGTTTGTACTTGCCCATATTTTTGTCGATAGTAGTAGGTTTAATATTTTTAATTCTATTTTCTGGTTTGTCAAGAATTGAGTGGAGTCCTATTTCGAATTATTTTAGCTTAGTGGAATGGAAACACCCACATATATATAGGGAATCGTCCTTGAATCGTCTCCCTTTTCCACCTAGTTCCTCTGATACACTGTAATACAGAAGGTAACTAAAAGAAGTACTCAACGTGACGAACAGAAATAACACATACTTTGAAGGGCAATAATTGCACCGAAGCCACCGTGACTCACGATACTCGCCAGGGCATTACAAAAGGCGGGACTTGGTTCTTAATAAGGTGTGTAATCACCACGAATTGGAGGTGCTCCCACGCTGGCCACAGGTTTGGTAAAGGAGTTCCTGTGGTAGCGCATTTCATTACTCTAATAATTGCTGGATGGTGGGATATTCGTTGGTTCAATTGGACGTGCTGCACATTATGTCTCCCCAACGCATTCCACACGTGCTCGATGGCATCTAAGTCTGGGGAATGAGCAGGCCAGTCCATTCGCAGACTGTCGTTCCAAGAGCTTCTCCAACCTGCAAAGCTGATGAGGCTACTTTATCCTAAAATTACTATTAAAGTTCGACAAAGGCAAAGGTCACGAGTTCGAGTCTCGGTCTGGCACAAAGTTTTAATCTGCCAGTAAATTTCATATCAGCGCACACTCCGCTGCAGAGTGGAAAACTCATTCTAGTAACGTTGTCTGTTAGGGCGTCGGGATATGCAAACTACAGCCACTTAGCTTAAATGTTTCTTGTTACTTTCCGGCATACACTGCAATCAGAAAGTGGAATTGCACTGCTCTATTACTATAAAACTGTTTTCATAAAATGTTATATGTTCATTAATTGCTTAAACTTTAAATTTGTGAGTATGAGAATATGTTGGCGGAAATCTCACTCAGGCGTAATCCTGTATTTGGTGCAAAGATCAAGCATTTTATACTATAATCAAAAGTATGAAATTTTGCAGTAACTCGCTCAATAGTAATTGGAAGCTAATCCACTATGAACCATGGACGTTGTCGTTGGCGTGATAACTTGCGTGTCACAGCGATACACATAGCCATACCCTAGCTCCAACCACAACGGAGGGGTATCTGTTGAGAGGCCAGACAAACGTGTGGTTCCTGAAGAGGGACAACAGCCTTTTCAGTAGTCGCCGAGGCAACAGTCTGGATGATTGACTTATCTGGCCTTGTAACATTAACCGAAACGGCCTTGCTGTGCTGGTACTGCGAACGGCTGAAAGGAAGGGGAAACTGCAGCCGTAATTTTTCCCGAGTGCAAGTAGCTTTACTGTATGCTTGAATGATGATGGCGTCCGCTTGGGTAAAATATTCCGGAGGTAAAATAGTCCTCCATTCGGATGTCCGGGCGGTGACTACTCAGTAAGATGACGTTATCAGGAGAAACAAACCTGGCGTTCTACGGATCGGAGTGTGAAATGTCGGATCCCTTAATCGGGTAGGTAGGTTCGAAATTTTGAAATGGGAAATGGTTAGGTTAAAGTTAGTGAAGTACAGAGGCAGAAGGAACAAGACTTTGGTCAGGTGAATACAGGTTTAAAGATACAAAATCAAATACGAATAATGTAGTAGAAGGTTTAATAATGAATAAAGGAAACAAGAGTGCAGGTAAGCTACTACTAACAGCGCAGTGAACGCATTATTGTAGCCGTGATAGACACGACGCCCACGACTAATACAGTAGTACAAGTTTATATGTCTATCAGCACCGCAGAAGACAAATAGATTGAAGTAATGTATGATGAGATACAAGAAATTATTCAGATAGTGAAGGGAAAAGTTTGAGTGTCACTTGGGACTGGATTCAATAGTAGGAAAAGGAAGAGAAGGAAATGTAGTAGGTGAATATGGAATAGGGGTAAGGAATGAAAGAGGAAGCCGCCTGGTAGAATTTTGCACTGCGAATAACTTAATCATAGCTAACGCTTTGTTAAAAAATCATGAAATAAGGTTGTATACGTGGAAGAGGCCTGGAAACTCTGGAAGGTTTCCGATAGATTATATAATGGTAAGGCAGAGATTTCCGAACCACGTTTTAAATTGTAAGACATTTCCAGGGTCAGGTGTGGACTTTGACAACAATGTATTGGTTATAAGCTGTAGATTAAAACTTAAGAAACTGAAGAAAGATGGGAATTTTAGGAGATGGAACCTGGATAAACTGAAAGAACCAGAGGTTGTAGAAATTTTCAAATAAACCATGAGAGAACAGTTGACAAGAACGGGGCAAAGAAATGCAGTAGAAGAAGAATGGGTAGCTTTGGGTCATGAAATACAGAAGGTAGCAGAGGTTAAAGTAGGTAAAATGACAAGGGCTAGTAAAAATCCTTGGGTAATTCATGAGAAGAGAAAATATAAAAATGTGGTAAATGAAGCAGGCAAAAAGGAATATAAACGAAACTTCCTGGCAGATTAAAACTCGGGAGTTCGAGTCTCGGTCGGGCACACAGTTTTAATCTGCCAGGAAGTTTCATATCAGCGCACACTCCGCTGCAGAGTGAAAATCTCATTCTGGAGGAATATAAACGTCTCAAAAATGAGATCGACAGGGAGTGCAAAGAGGCTAAGCAGGGATGGCTAGAGGACAAATGTAAGGATATAGAGGCATATATCACTAGGTGTAAGGTAGACGCTGCCTACATGAAAATTGAAGAGACCTTTGGAGAAAAGAGAACCACTTGTGTTAATATCAAGAACTCAGATGGAAAACCAGTTCTAAGCAAAGAAAGGGAAAGCAGAAAAGTGGAAGGTTTTTATAGAGGGTCTATGCAAGGGCGATATACTTGAGGGCAGTATTTTTGAAATGGAAGAGGACGTAGATGAAGATGAAGTTGGTGATATGACACTGCGTGAAGAATTTGACAGAGCACTGGAAGACCTAACCAAAACAAGGTCCCGGGAGTGGACAACATTCCATTGGAACTACTGATAGGCTTAGGAGAGCCAGCCCTGAGAAAACTCTGCCATGTGGCAAGCAAGATGCATGAGTCAGGTGAAATGCCCTTAGACTTCAAGAAGTATATAATAATTCCAATCCCAAAGAACGAAGGTGTTGACAGATGTGAAAATTACCAAACTATCAGTTTAATAAGTCACAGCTGCAAAATACTAACGCTAATTATTTACAGACGAATGAAAAAACTAGCAGAAGCCGAACTTGGCGAAGATGAGATTGGATTCCGCAGAAATGTTGCAACGCCTGAGACAATACTGGCACTAAGACTTATCTTAGGAGATAGATTAAGGAAAGGCAAACCTACGTTTCTAGCATTTGAAGACTTAGAGAAAGCTTTTGACAATGGAATACACTCTTTCAAATTCTAAAGGTGGTAGGGGTAAAATACAGGGAGCGAAAGGCTATTTACAATTTGTGCAGAAACCGGATGGCAGTTGTAAGAGTCGAGGATTATGAAAGGAAAGCAGTGGTTGGAAAGGCAGTGAGACAGGGTTGTAGCCTATCCCATATGTTGTTTAATCTGTATATCTAACAAGCAGTAAAGAAAACAAAAAAAATATGAGGTAGGAATCAAAATCCATGGAGAAGAAATGAAGTCTTTGTTGTTCGCCAGTGACACTGTACTTCTGTCGGAGACAGCTAATGACCTGGAAGAGCAGTTGAATGGAATCGACAGTGTCTTTAAGTGGGATATAAAATGAACATAAGCAAAAGCGAAACGACGATAATGGAATGTAGTCAAATTAAATCAGATTATGCTGAGGCAATTAGATTAAAAATTGAGACACATAAAGTATTAGATGAGTTTTGCTATTTGGGAAACAAAATAACTGATGATGGTCGAAGTAGAGAGGATATAAAATGTAGACTGACAATGACAACAAAAGCGTTTCTGAAGAAGATAAATATGTTAACATCGAGTGTCAGTTTAAGCGTTAGGAAACCTTTCCTGAAAGTATTTGTGTGGAGAGTAGCCATGTATGGAAGTGAAATATGGACAATAAATAGCTTAGCCGAGAAGAGACTAAAAGCTTTAGAAATGTGGTACTATAGAAGAACGCTGAAGATTATATGGGTAGATCACGTAACTAATGAGGAGGTATTGAAAAGAATTGGGGAGGAGTTTGTGGCACAACTTGACTATAAGAAGGGATTGGTTGGTAGGACATGTTCTGTGGCATCATGGAATCCCTAATTTAGTATTGAAGGGCAGCGTGGAGCGTAAAAATCGTAGAGAGAGTCTAAGAGATGAATACACTAAGCAGAATCAGAAGGATGTGGGTTGCAGTAGTTACTTGGAGATGAAGAGGCTTACACAGGATAGAGAGTATGGGGAGCTGCATCAAAGCAGTCTCATGACTGAAGACCACAACGACAACAATCCACCATCAATCTGAACATCTGTTTGAAGATTACAGTGCTTTAGTTGAAATCGTTCTAACCGTGATGTTGTGCCCTTGCCTTAATCCGATATACGAATCCGTTCACATTGACGGTTATTGGTTTTTGGTGTTGATAGCACAGAAGAGATACTCTCAGAGATGAAAACTGTGTTAAGTGTGACAAGAATGTCAATGACTAAATAGGAATGTAACATCAACTCTTTATTTTTGGAATGCAACAGTTAAACACTGATACACCATTTTCTGCAGAACCAGAAAATTAATTTTAATAAAACATGGTTTTCCTATTTCGCTTGTTGTTTCTCGATCGCTTCCCATTTTGAGGTCCAGAACGAATTTAGAGCCGTGAATGAAATGAAATAAACACTGAATGTGGAAATAATAAGCTGGTGGGTTTCAAGAAGTAAATCTATGCCTTTCGAACGTACCATCATATCGTAGGTTCCTTCAGCTTCAAGCACCACCGAATATGTCCCTTAGGTACTAATGTGTGTTGCTCTTGAAATGTTAAACGGCAACGAAATTTTTCATAGAGTACTAGTAATATATTGGACAATAAAATACGTTTATTCTCACTCTGGTTTATGCTGTGTTCATCGCCTTGTTTAGCAATGGCGCCGCTTGATTAATGGGTGACTGAAGACGTACCCTATAGTTACTGAGCAATTAATTATCTCGCCTTATTGAATTCTTTCGCTACTGTTATAGACCATTAGCTATCCTTGTCATGATTCTGCAGCTGGTAGTCACACACAGAATCTCTCTGTCCCAGCTGGTACTTCCTGAAAACTATAACCGCTGCTTACGAAATTGCCGGCCGCGTTGGTCATGCGGTTCTAGGCGCTACAGTCCGGAACCGCGGGACTGCTACGGTCGCAGGTTCGAATCCTGCCTCGGGCTTGGACTTGTGTGATGTCCTTAGCTTAGTTAGGTTTAAGTAGTTGTATGTTCTAGGTGACTGATGACCTAAGATGTTAAGTCCCATAGTGCGCAGAGCCATTTGAACCATTTTTGTTTACGAAAGTATGTTTTATAGTCATATCTAAACACGAAATTACAGTTTTCATCTACATTATAGAGCAATTCCTCCGTACTTTTAGCAAATAGTTACACACATCTGGGAAGATAGGAAGATATAAAAACACATGTAGGGTAACACATTACTGCACTTAATGCAAACCTCAAGGCTATCATGTTTGAACAGGCACTGCTTAATCCATTATTTGACTTAACTTTAAACTTTTGAGGAAGAATTTATTTACAAATTTTTTCAAGTAAATATGCCTTCTTGGGAGTGATGAATTTTTTTAGCAATCCGTTTTTATTTATTTAAAAAAGACGACGTTGCACGAAAAGCAATTAAATATTTGCAGTGCCTGAAATACTTTATTGTTATGTAAATCGAAGTAAGCATACATGCAAGAGTTTTATAATAGTCAACCGACAAATCTTGTGAGAAAGCTGAAATTATTTGAAACTGAAGTCTCTCGTGGTACTATTTGTACTAGGAGACCCTTGTGAATATATGCTGCAGCGTGACAATATTGTTTATACTGTGCAACGGAAAAACAACCGATGTTGCAACAACATATAAAAGTGCAAATGGACAGTTACAGAGCATACAGACAATTGGCAGTCTACTCCTCGCACTGCGTTAAGGAAATCTCGGGAAGGGAGTGCCTAATCAGGGTTTAGGAAATATCGTTTTTACTTAGTACAGTATTCTCTAATCATCAAAATATAGCAAGTAGTGCAATACTGCTACGAGTCAACAATAAGAGTAATACTTTTAAAATTTTTACCAAAAATGCTAACATACTTATTATCGAACAGTAATGAGTAGCAGCGCGCACGGCGTGACAAATCCATTATGATACAGGGTACGTAAAAATCATTAAATGTGAACCACAACATTAGTACCAAAAGAAATCAAATAATAGTACATTAAAAAATCTTCATCAGTTTCAGCCCTATACATGCGTAAAAACTTTACCATAACAGACCTTAGAAAATCGTGTAAAGATATAACGATTTTTGACATTTCCCATATAAAAACAAACTATCCACGAATTTGTCCTGCACAAAGCAACAAAAATTAGGGTACCTAACAGCACTAAAATCACACTTATCCGTTTAATCACACAACAAAAAAGGATACAGCTGTGTTGCATATGACTGTAATTTTGGTTGCTTGTCTTACAGGATGATTTAAAAAGTGAGCTCGACCCGAAACTAGTCATCAACTAAATGAAATTGAAATTTGAAACTCGGGCTGTTTTCCTTAGTACTGCTTAAAGGAAGTTGCTGCACAGTAATTACTCCAGATTGCTGGTAGTTCATTGTCTGTATTGTTTTCATGTTCATTGACGTGGATTAAAATGTCATTTGTTATACGAGCTGTATAAATGTGCGAAGCGTTCTACAGATACAACCCTAACGGCCTGCTAAGGCTTGTGTGGAACCAAAAGTTGTTCTATCCCATTCGAAACATTAAACTTCAATGTGTAATGGAATCGAGTTTCTGAAGAGGTTAACCGCAGGTACGTACAAGGTGTGAGGATATCGGAAATAGTCTCGGGCGGTTCCAGAGTTTGAGAACGAGCGCAGGTGTTCCCGGCACCAGCTGCGAATACCAGGAGCACTCAAGCGTCGCGCATGTTCGCCGGTCCGTGGGATATCGGCAAGCCTGAGGGCCCTGCCTGGGGGCTACAGTACATGCCAGCCACTGGTCGATATGTGCGGAAGCGAGTCTGGCCTCCACAGCAAATGTCTGTTGCAAAAAGTATAATGAAAATATCTAAAGTGGATACATATTAAAAACATGGAGACAATGTGTATGCGTAATTAAACTTCTCGTGAATAATGTTTTAATGTAAGAAGTGAATATTTTCTTCTTCTTTGGTGATATCAAGCTGTTTAAAAGCTAAGAATTTCTATAAATTCCTGTTATCATCCGTCAGCTGTCCTGTCGTACTCTGTGATGGTACGGTCCCCATGATGGCACCTTATAAACCTTGGAGGCGGAGGCGACAGGGAGCGCGGAATTTGTTATGCTCTGAGACGTTTGACGCGAGAGCTCACGTTTGACAGATAAGAAGGGGGTCTATAATGCCAAATGGCTCAGCATGGCTGCCCACAGCTATAACAGCTCTGTAGTTCGTCCGCTAGATGTCGACGCTCCTTCAGCTATGCTATTGGAGCGTGCTCGAAAGCCGTTGGGGAGTAAAAAAAGGGAAATGGCCGCCATGAGAGACCAAATGATTTAGTTGAAGACTGAGAAATCAGATACGTTCTAATAAAATGTGAACTCAGTAAGATACTGGAAATCCATTACCACATAAATTAAGGAAAAATTATATGAATACTAGTATATAAGTGCATCCTTGGGACGACGAATAGTTTCTACGTTATTCTATGTTAAGCAGCTTACAAATAGTATGAAATTTTTTAAAAAAATGACTTGGTTACTGCTGCACCGATTTTCATAAACCAAGTGTCAATGGGTAACTAAACCAAAATTGTGATAAACACTGACATTTTTGTATCCCGTGCAGAAAAAAATGCAAATTTAGCCTCAAGATTAATTTATATCGTGAAAACAGCGGCAGCTTTAAAGAATGACAATAGTTAGGAAAGTAGAAATAAGTTCATAATTAATAGAGTTTTTTGTTAACAAGAATATCGAGAAACCAACGCTTTTCGTATTAAAAGTGTAATTTATGCAAAAAGCTGTGTGTCTGTACTAAAAATCTAATTGCAGCTCCGAAAAGCAGATAAAATGTGGAAGGATTTAATATATAACACCTCTGTGTATCACAAGATTTATATTTTTACATGATCAGGGAGCAAATGTTTTTTTATTTGACTTACGTGATCTATGTGAGAGTATACATAATCTGCCACCATCTTGGCTCAGGCAGGCTGGTTTGGGTGGTATTCCGAGTAACCTCTGTGTGAGTTGGATGGGCAGATAATTGACCAAATGAAATTACTGAGAGTTTTCTAGGAGATGAGTTGTGGAATTCCGCGTGGGGATGATTCGAAGACCTGATATCTTACCGCCGATCTACAATGTGGATTCGGACTTGCGATTTTTGCCAGTTACCATCTGAGAAATTTAACTTGAATCATGCTGAAATTGGACTCAGAAAGTTTCAAGGGTTTGGAGTACGTGGGGACCTAGCTGAGATACTGCCTTGTTATTTATGTTGTGGCGTAGGATAAACATTCATCCTTGGTAGTTAATTAAGCTTGTTTCTTCCGGTCACACGCAAAATAGATCTAACAATTTCGTGGAACTCAAACCCTTGTGAGTTGTTAACTTTATTACGCTATTGCTTGCCTGCATTCTGTTGAATGATTCGGGCAAGTAAGAGGAGTGAATGGTTGGTACCTAGAAGTTAACGCAGCAAGACTTCAGAAAAATCCAAACTTTCACTGTAGCCCTTGGCAGTGTGCTACTAACTAAAACTTTAATAACCGGTTAATTAGCACAGTAGTTGGGGGGAGGGAGGGCTCAGACCAGTTCCAATGATCCATTGGACATTCCTCAGTTCAGCACTTCAATTTTACATTTACATTTTCAAGTTAACCAGTGCAGATAGTAATTAGTGGACAGAGATGCACAGTGGCCACTATTAAGATTTTTTTATCGGTATTTCGCCTCCCATTATCTACAACTGAAACTTTGTGATCATTTCGTTCCAAATCCACACACATTGTATAACATGCATTTCTGTGATTTGAATGGCTGAAGATGTGATTCATTAGTGTTATAATAAGAAGGTAGTTACATTTTACTTTTGATGAACTGTAAATCTGTTTTCCTCTTTTGCCTCCCGTGGATTTCATTAAAGCCGGAAAAAGGTCGACGTACTCATATTTGAGCGTTCGTCAGGGTGATTAAGCACACCAGACAAAATATGTGTGGCACTCTTTCACGAGTACGCAGGTCGCTTTGAAGCCCCACAGATGGTTTACTACTGATTCCAGGCTATCATGTGACCATTCACCACTTCTATGAGTCAGGGCAGTGAACTGGTGTCCACACACCAATCGGTTGACTGGAATCACTACTGTAAGATGGGTTGAGGTGGAGATGTGACAGAATGACAGAAAGGAATGGTCGAGATTAGACATGGCAGTGATCACACTGTGAGTGATGTGCCACCCGCGCCCATGTAACAAGGTGTAACAACAGTGGTCGTAAAAAGATCGTAGCTGACAGGGACCATAGACGAGTTTCATTCACAATCGGTTTTAAACGCGACAAGAATTGGCAGCATCTCACTTAATACAAGCCCATCGTAACAAATTTCAGGAAGAACATTGCTACGGGAAATGCATGCAATGGGCATTTCGAACTAAGAACCTCGAAACTGACCGATGTTCACAGTCACATAGAAAGCTTCACTGGTCTAAACAATACAGAATTAAACATTAGCTGGCTGGAGACTTGTAACGTTGTCCGACGAGTCGCAGATAACTTTTTTTTTTCTCAAATGATGCAAGGCACCGAGTGAATCGAGGGGCCCAATGTGGCATTTAACTTGCAGTGTGTAAAGGTTCTACTTAGGAAGGGAGTGGTCATGTGTTGTCTTGTGGATGTTTCTCATACCATGACTTGGTCTCATTCACTCAGGTCACTGTTTACATGAATTATGATGCTAACATTCTCGGTCATCACACTGTGAATGACGTGCCACTGGTGCCCATGTAACAAGGTGTAACAACAAAGGTCGTAAAAATATCCAAGCCGACAGGGACTACAGACGAGTCCCAGCGAAAGCAGAAAGCGGCTGCGTCAGACTTCACAGTCTGACAAGTGGTCACGTCAGCTCAGCACCTCCCGCTTTTTGCAGCTCACCTGGACGCAGTTTGTGGACCCCGATTTGGGAAGACAATGGCGTAAGGTCTTGCGGCAGACACTCCCATCTTCAGAGATGACAACAGCATGAATAAGTTACCAATTTGACGGCAACTCAAGCATTCTGTCACACTTTGCCTACCCCGCTACATCACCCAGTCTTGTGTCACTGAAAATTTATTTATAACAGCAAGTGAAATGTAGCAATTAATATTTGGAAATTTGTGGTAAGGTATTATTGGACAAAACTGCTGAGGTCATCGCTCCCTAGGTTTACACACTACTTAATCTAACTTAAATTAACTTACGCTAAGGACGACAGACACACCCATGCCCGTGGGACGACTCGAACCTCCGACGGAGGGAGCCGCGCGGATCGCGACAAGACGTCTCACACCACGCGGCGCAATTAACATCCACCCCGTTTGGCAGCTGTATGGCGTCTAATGATATATGGATGGTTTCAGGTAGATGAAACATACCTGAACATACTCGAAAGAAGAGGAAAAAATATTTGGTATGGTGTGTATGTTATTAGCGATAACATTTCATCACATCTAAAAAGTAGGATGATAATTAATTCTCACCATCAAGTGAATAATTAGCATGTCATTCCACCTAAATAAACCTCCCAGGGATGTATACGAAATTACTTTTCGTTCAGTAGTTTGATAAATGAAATATTGATGAAGTCAGAGAGCTGAATGCAAGCATGGGGAAGGAAAATTAGAATAAGACTGTATAGTTTGTTGATCCTCCCCCCATGAACCACGGACCTGGCCGTACCGTATGTGCAACCACAAACGTGTGGTTCCTGAAGAGGAGCAGCAGCCTTTTCAGTAGTTGGAGGGGCAACAATCTGAATGATTGACTGATCTGGATTTGTAACACTAACTAAAATAACCTTGCAGTTCTGATACTGCGAACGGCTGAAAGCAAGGGGAAACTACGGCCGTAATTTTACCAGAGGGCATACAGCTTTACTGTATGATTAAATGATGATGTCGACCTCTTGGGTAAAATATTCCGGAGGTAAAATAGTCCCCCATTCGGATCTCCGGGCGGGGACTACTCGAGAGGATATCATTATCAGGAGAAAGAAAACTGGCGTTCTATGGATCGGAGAGTGGAATATCAGATCCCTTAATCGGGCAGGTAGGTTAGAAAATTTAAAAAGGAAATGGAAAGATTAAAGTTAGATATAGTGAGAATTAGTGAAGTTCGGTGGCAGGAGGAACAACACTTTGGTCAGGTGAATACCGGGTTATAAATAAAAAATCAAATAGGGGTAATGCAGGAGTAGGTTTAATAATGAATAAAAAAATATGAGTACGGGTAAGCTAATACAAACAGCACAGTGAACGCATTATTGTGGCCAAGATAGACACGAAAACCACGCCTGCTACAGTAGTACAAGTTTATATGTCAACTAGCTCTGCAGATGACGAAGAAATTGATGAAATGTATGAGGAGATAAAAGAAATTATTCAAATAGTGAAGGGAGACGAAAATTTAATAGTCATGGGTGACTGGAATTCAAGCGTAGGAAAAGGGAGAGAAGGAAACATAGTAGGTGAATATGGATTGGGGCTAAGAAACGAAAGACGAAGCCGTCTGGTAGAATTTTGCGCAGAGCATAACTTAATCATAGCTAACACTTGGTTTATGAATCATGATAGTAGGTTGTACACATGGAAGAATCCTGGAGATACTAAAAGGTAACAGATGGATTATATTATGGTAAGATTGAGATTTATGAAACAGGTTTTAAATTGTAAGATATTTCAAGGGGCTCTGACCACAAGTTATTGGTTATGAACTGTAGATTAAAACTGAAGAAACTGCAAAAAGGTGGGAATTTAAGGAGATGGGACCTGGTAAACTGACTAAACCAGAGGTTGTACAGAGTTTTAGGCAGAGCATAAGGGAACAACTGACAGGAATGGGGGAAAGAAATACAGTACAAGAAGAATGGGTAACTTTGAGGGATAAAATAGTGAAGGCAGCAGAGGATCAAATATGTAAAAAAACAAGTGCTAGTAGACAACCTTGGGTAACAGAAGAACTATTGAATTTAATTGATGAAAGGAGAAAATATAAAAATGAGGTAAATGAAGCTGGAAAAAAGGAACACAAACGACTCAAAAATGAGATCGACAGGAAGGGCAAATTCACTAAGTAGGGACGGCTAGAGGACAAATGTAAGGATGTAGAGGCTTATCTCACTAGGGGTAAGATAGATACTGCCTATAGGAAAATTAAAGAGACCTTTGGAGAAAATACAACGACTTGTATGAATATCAAGAGCTCAGATGGAAACCCAGTTCTAAGCAAAGAAGGGAAAGGAAAAAGGTGGAAGGAGTATATAGAGGGTCTATACAGGGGTGATGTTCTTGAGGAGAAAATTATGGAAATGGAAGTGGATGTAGATGAAGATGAAATGGGAGATACGATACTGCGTGAAGAGTTTGACAGAGCTCTGAAAGACCTGAGTCGAAACAAGGCCCCGGAGTAGACAACATTCCATTAGAGCTACTGACAGCCTTGGGAGAGCCAGTCCTGACAAAATACTACCATGTGGTGAGCAAGATGTATGAGACAGGTGAAATACCCTCAGACTTCAAAAAGAATATAATAAATCCAATCCCAAAGAAAGCAGGTGTTGACAGAAATTACCGAACTGCCAGTTTAATAAGTCACAGCTGCAAAATACTAACGCGAATTCTTTACAGACGAATGGGAAAACTGATAGAAGTCTTCCTCGGGGAAGATCAGTTTGGATTCCGTAGAAATACTGGAACACTTGAGGCAATACTGACCCTGCGACTTATCTTAGAAGAAAGATTAAGGAAAGGCAAACCCCTCGTTTCTAGCATTTTTAGACTTAGAGAAGGCTTTTAGCAATGTTGATTGGAATACTCTATTTCAAATTCTGAAGGTGGCAGGGTAAAATACAAAGAGCGAAATTCTATTTACAATTTGTACAGAAAGCAGATGGCAGTTATAAGAGCCGAGGGGCATGAAAGGGATGCAGTGGTTGGGATAGGAGTGAGACAGGGTTGTAGTCTCTCCCCGATGTTATTCAATCTGTATATTGAGCTAGCAATAAAGGAAACAAAAGAAAAGTTCTAATTAGCAATTAAAATCCATGGAGAAGAAATAAAAATATTAAGATTCGCCGATGACATTGTAATTCTGTCAGAGACAGCAAAGGACTTGGAAGAGCAGTTGAACGGGATGGACAGTGTCTTGAAAGGAGGGTACAAGATAAAAACCAACAAAACCAAAACTAGGATAATGGAATGTAGTCTAATTAAGTCGTGTGATGCTGAGGGAATTAGATTAGGAAATGAGACACTTCAAGTAGTAAAGGAGTTTTGATATTTGGGGAGCAAAATAACTGATGATGGTCGAAGTAGAGAGGATACAAAATGTAGACTGGCAATGTCAAGGAAAGCTTTTCTGAAGAAGAAAACGTTTTTAACATCGAGTGTAGATTTAAGTGTCAAGAAGTCGTTTCTGAAAGTATTTGTATGCAGTGTAGCCATGTATGGAAGGGAAACGTGGACGATAAATAGTTTAGACAAGAAGAGAATAGAAGCTTTCGAAATGTGGTGCTACAGAAGATTGCTGAAGATTACATGGGTAGATCACATGTCTAATGCGGAGGTATTGAATAGAATTGGGGAAAAGAGGACAACTTGACTAGAAGAAGAGATCAGTTGGTGGGACGTTTTCTGAGACATCGAGGGATCACCAATTTTGTATATGAGGGCAGCGTGGATGGTAAAAATCGTAGAGGGAGATGAATACACTAAGCAGATTCAGAAGGATGTAGGCTGCAGTAGGAACTAGGAGATGAAGAAGCTTGCACAGGATGGAGTAGCATGGATAGCTGCATCAAACCAGTCTCAGGACTGAAGACCACAACAACAACAGATTGTTGATGACAGATTTTACGTTACCACGTTACACTTACAGATTCGACAACATAGTAGTTGTGAAGGAAGAGTGAAGTATATCAGTGTAATCTCTCCTCCTCCTTTCAGTTTATGTTAAGTGGCAAGAGGGGATATTCGGTTTCTGTCCCAGACTTCTTCTTACGCGCATTAACCGATAAATTTGGGCTTTCCAATTTCGATCAATGTGGGACCATTTGCTTCATGTAGGCTAGTCGTATCTTTAACTGTTTAGCTTCGTATTCAAGGAGAGTAAAATGTCTACAGCAACGCCTGGATACTTTTCGGACGTAAATAGGTGCCGCTCTCAAGTAGGAAAAATAGTGTTCGGCGTTCCGCAAAATAAGTATGCGGAATTCATGTCCAAAGGCGGAATCCATGACGTTAAGGTGATGGAAAATTAAGAAATGCAAGACAGCATAAATTGTCGTCATGTTCAAAAGCATTAGTACGGCTTGCTCAAAAATACGTAAAGATTTTAAAAAGACTGGTGGAGCTGTAGTATGTATTTCCACATCTGTATTGATCATCGAAAATATATAAGCACATAAAACTCTGTCTCAACTGTAAGTTTTACCTCTCTCTGTTTTATACTTCACTACAAGAAATGTTTATGACAAATACTGTACTTGGAATACTGACTGGTCAATAAATTTCATCCCTCATATACAAAGAAGCAATGGTTACTTTAAGTTAGCGCCGCACACTTATTGTTACTTGTATGAAGATATGCTATACATTGCCTTAAGTAAAATTTGATATTAACATGTTCAAGGGCACATACTTTGTCTCCTGCAACACAACTATGGAACTATCACACTGTTATATCTGTATCTAAAATGTTTGTGTTACCTTGAACTAGAGAGTGCAAAATTTGTTTCCTAAACAACTCAGATCACATATCAAGCAATGATTATCTACTCATAAATGACTTGGAACAAAATTAGCTATTAGGCCTAACCTAAAACTTTTAATTTAATTCATATGTAGGAAACAACAAAGTAGTTGCTGTACCTGAATATTAGCTTAGTTACCCTGAACGCAAAAGAAATAAATGGAATCACTCCTACCTACTTTAGCATCGAAATCTAACATACAAAATATATCTTAACGTAATTTTAAAATGATAAGTTAAATTAGCTGAAGTGTTCACATGGTTATTTCCACCTCATCAACTTACTGATTTTGAGGTTTAAAAAAGTCTTAGTCGCAGATTCAACATCCTTAACGTACTAGATAAATATAAATGTTTCACCATTAATTATGAATCACTTTTGGGACCTACTAGACCACACGACGTACAACAAGGGCATTTTCAACTTTTCGTTGTGCTGATACTCCTTCCATTTTCTCAGAATGGAAAAGCTGAGTAGCGACTAATTTTCTGTCTCTGGATTACCTTCTTGAAAAGAGCGTTGTGAAATTCCTTGCGTGTATTGCTTTGCAAATTATTATTACCGAAAGAGCCTTGCGCGATGAAACGTTTAAACATCTTATTATTTTTGGCATTGGCTTCTTGAAACGACAGTTACAAAATTCCTTATTTAAGTCAGTTAGCATTCATTACTTTGTGTGCTATAAGATAGGGAGACTTGAAGTATCAATATTATTACAAGCACACAATAAAATCAGTCATCTTTCACATAGTTTGACTCTGAGATAGAGTACTTACTTTATTTGAGAGTGTGAAACGTTTATGAGCAGCTGCTGATAAACCCAGCTTCTGTTGTTTAAGCGTAGAAATTACGCATCAGTTGGAATGTATAAAATACTATGAAGATGTTACTGAATCCAACACACTTGGTCAATAATCGCCAATGGTTTGCTCCTTAACTGCAGTGTATTTCTCTCCTTTTCCTATGCACGTTACACATCCTGGATCAGTCTCGAGTGCATGGAATTTAGCTTGCAGACAGATGGCTTCCGTAATAAGTCAGACACTTAGCTCATCTTTCAATAAACTAGCCTCCAATGTTATATACTTGTATGTTATTCACAGATATACCTGAAGTATCGAACGATGTATATATATATCACTCCTGACATATTCGGAAATATTTAAAGTTTTTATCTGATAAATTAAGCTTTGCTAGAAGGTCATATTCATTATGAAAATCTACTAGATAAATCTTTGAAGTTTCTAAAAACAGACACTCCTACCGCTACATTAAGTCTGCATAATGCAACACCCAAATTAATTTTCTGTGGGAACAACGCTAATTTAAAAATTAGGTTATACAATTAATGCAGTTGCCCCGTAGCTTCCTTTCCAGAATGTCAGTAATTTTATGTCTCTCATCTTTCACACAGTTTGCATATATTTATCAAACACATCGTTATTTATCGGTTTAAAAATTCTTCTCAAAATCATTGCTTGTACAAGTAATTTTTTGTGCGCTAATCTCAGTGTATGGTTTCATCCTGGGAGCTTGTCAAAAAGAAAAATCGTATGTAACCTTCTAATACCAGTTTATGATGAAAACATTGTTTTCCATTTCTGTGTTGAAAGAAATAGTTTTTCTTATCATACAAAGTAGAATTGAATTTCTGTTTATTACAATTTTTTAATGAGATAGGATTAAATCAGCATAAAAGTCATGAAGACTCTCAGGATATCGATGGGCTACTTCTAAAATCGATTCTACGTCTAAAATCGTCTTGTAATTCCTTCACATAAAAAGTTTCAATACATGATGAAGAAAGCTATATAAAATTGTACAATGGGAGGTATTGCATTATTGCCCAGCTTAAGAAGTGGCAGTAGTATGTCATCTCATTGCACACGTTCATTTCAGAGTCAATAAGTTTTCGGGTTACAATAACAAGTGAGATAAGAGAGCAGGTGGAAACCTATGTAGATGGGAGCAGGGAGACGGGGCACACAAAAAATTTCAGTCAGCAAGATCGGAGTGCCACGTGTGGCGTAGGAAAGTTTGAAGGGCTTTTATGAGAATACTAGTTGGGGCAAAAATGAAAATATGGCTTCGTTTGCAGGGGCAGACTCTCCCTCAGCTATGACAAAGTGAAACAACACAAGACAGTGCAGCACAGAAAGACGTATAGCACATCATAAAATTAAATATTTTCTGAATTAGCACATGTGGGAACTTATTTCACGTGTCATTCTGAAATTGTCTCTACAAAAGCTGTCGGGTGAGGGTTCTTATATAATGAGAAGGTTTAAAATTACTAAAGTGGACTGTCTGACGTGATGCAGCCCAGAAAAGTTACCAGGCGGGGGGGGGGGGGGGGGTGGAGGAGAGGGTTTAAAGCCCTATTGTTTAGAGGGAACACACTATTAGTTGAAAGATATGAGTCTTGCATTGGACGGCAGCTCCCCTCTATGGATAATACGCTTTTTCATTCCCGAATTAACAAAGGCTAATCGAGTACAACTGCGTAGGAAGTGATTTGGTTTGGTGTTGATAACAGATATTTTGACAGCGACAATACACAGGCATAGACGGTGAATTACCAGGATACAGGTTGGCTGGCAGTTTTTCTAGGAGCTCTTTTCGGTGGGGGGGAGTAGCCATGTATGTGAAAAACGGTACCCCATTTGAGTCAATTGATGTTTCAAAGTACTGCACTGAAATGATGTTTGAATGTTGTGCAGGTGTGGTTAAATTTAGTGGAGCTAAACTTCTTACTGTTGTTATTAATAGATCCCCAGACTCAGATTTCACAACATTTTTGCTAAAGCTAGAGGAGGTTCTTGGTTCACTTTATAGGAAATACAAAAAGTTAGTTATATATGGTGACTTCAATATTAATTGTATAAGTGATTGTGCAAGGAAAAGGATGCTGGTAGACCTCCTTAATGCATATAATCTTATGCAAACCGTATTCTTTCCAACGAGAGTGCAAGGGAACAGTAGAACAACCATAGACAATATTTTTGTTCATTCCTCTTTACTAGAAGGGCATTTTGTTAGCAAAAAGGTGAATGGCTTTTCAGACCATGATGCACAAATTTTAAGTCTAAAAGATTTTTGAGCTGCAACACATGTTAAATATAGTTACCAACTTTTTAGGAAAGCTGATCCAGTTGCTGTAGAGACTTTTGTAAACCTTATCAAGGAACAAGAGTGGCAAGATGTTTATAGTGCTGATACAGTAGACGATACACATAATGCTTTCTTCAAGACTTTTCTCGTGCTCTTTGAAAGTTGCTTTCCGTTAGAACGTTTAGAACAGGATACTAGCACAAACAGGCAGCCTGGGTGGCTGACTAAAGAGATAAGAATATCTTGTAGAACAAAGTGGCAATTATATCAAAACCTTAGAAACAGTCACAATCTAAATGCAGCAGCCCATTACAAACAGTATTGTAAGGTGCTTAAAAAGTTATTAGGAAGGCAAAAAGTATGTGGTATGCAGATAGAATAGCTAAGTCTCAGGATAAAATTAAAAACCATATGGTCAGTCGTAAAGGAAGTGGCTGGTGTGCAGAGACAGGTCGAGGATATAGAATCAGTGTGTAGTGGGAATGTCCGTGTTACTGATAAGTCCCATATATGCACAGTATTTAACAATCACTTTCTGAATATAGCAGGTGAACTAAATAGAAACCTAGTCCCAACAGAGAATCATATAGAGCTCGTAGAGGAAAGTGTTCCGAGACTGTTACCTGAAATGCTCCTCCATGATACTGAGATTGAGCTAAAAATTAAATCACTTAAGACCAAGAACTCCCATGGATATGACGGGGTATCTAACAGAATACTGAAGTATTGTTCCATGTATGTTAGCCCAGTACTTAGCCATATCTGTAACTTTTCCTTTAGGAGTGGTCGCTTTCCTGACCAATTAAAGTACTCGGTAGTGAAGCCTCTTTATAAAAAGGGAGACAGGGATAATGTTGACAATTATAGACCTATTTCTATGTCATCGGTGTTTGCTAAAGATATCGAGAGGGTTGTATATACAAAGTTACTGGAGCATTTAAATTCACATAATTTGCTGTCAAATGTACAGTTTGGTTTTAGAAATGGCTTAACAACTGAAAATGCTATATTCTGTTTCCTCTGGGAGGTTTTGGACGGATTAAATAAAAGGTTGCGAATGTTAGGTGCTTTCTTTAATTTAACGAAGGCTTTTAAATGTGTTCACCACAAAATATTACTGCAGAAGTTGGACCATTATGGAGTAAGGGGAGTAGCTTACAATTGGTTCGCCTCTTACTTTAAGAACAGAAAGCAGAAGATATTGCAATATTGAGAGCGGTAGTGATGTTCAGTCCAAATGGGGCACTGTTAAAGGGAGCGTTCCCCAAGGGTCGGTGCTTGGGCCACTGCTGTTTCTTATTTATAAAAATGATATGCCTTCTAGTATTACAGGTGATTCAAAAATATTTCTGTTTGCTGATGACACCAGCTTGGTAGTAAAGGATCGTGCGTGTAATATTGAAACATTTTCAAATAATGTAGTTCATGAAATAAGTTCATGGCTTGTGGAAAATAATTTGATGCTAAATCACAGTAAGATTCAGTTCTTACAGTTTCTAACTCACAATTCAACGAGAACTGATATTTTAATCAGACAGAATGGGCATATTATAAGCGAGACGGAACAGTTCAAGTTCCTAGGCGTTGGAATAGATAATAAGCTGTTGTGGAAAGCATGGGGTCAGGATCTTGTTCAGAGACTAAATGCCGCTTTATTTACCATTAGAACAGTATCTGAAATAAGTGATATTTCAACACGAAAAGTAGTCTACCTCTCATATTTTCATACGCTTATGTCATATGGTATTATTTTTTGGGCTAATTCTTTTGATTCAAAAAGGGTATTTTTGGCTCAAAAACGGGCTGTTCGGGCTATGTGTGGTGTAAGTTCGAAAACCTCTTGTCGACCCCTATTCAATAGTTTGACATTGCCCTCACAGTATATATTTTCTTTAGTGTCGTTTGTTGTTAGCAATATTAGCTTATTCCCAAGAGTTAGCAGCTTTCACACAGTTAATACTGGGCAGAAATCAAATCTGCATGTGGAATGCACTTCCTTGACTGTTGTGCAGAAAGGAGTGCAGTATTCTGCTGCATCCATTTTCAATAAGCTACCACAAGAACACAAAAATCTTAGCAGTAGCCCAAACACTCTTAAGTATAAACTGAAGAGTTTCCTCATGGCTCACTCCTTCTATTCTGTCGAGGAGATCCTGGAAGAGCTAAAAAATGAAGCAAATGCCAGTGTTACATTCTTGATTTTCTTTATTTAAACTAACGACTTGTCGCCTGAATATGTTTCTTATATTTCATTTTATCTGTTCCTACAATCTACAACTGAATATGTGTGTTATATTTCATTTTACCTGTTTCTACAATCGTGTTATAATTTCATGTATTGACTCGTTCCATGACCATGGAGACTTCTCCTTAATGTGGTCCCACGGAACAATAAATAAATTAATAAATAAAATAAATAAATTATAATAAACAGCGCTTACGATATGCAATACGTAGTCACTCCAAAGCACGTCAGTAAGTGGCACGGTGTTGACTACCTACTCGTATTTCTTTAGTGCCTCAGTTTTGTCACTATATCGTCCCTCATGACTTGTGAATCACGACTGCGCTCGCCGGGTGGAGTGGCCGAGCGGTTCTAGGCGCTATAGTCTGGAACCGCGCGACCGCTACGGTCGTAGGTTCGAATCCTGCCTCGGGCATGGATGTGTGTGGTGTCCTTAGGTTAGTTAGGTTTAAGTAGTTCTAAGTTCTAGAGGACTGATGACCACAGCAGTTAAGTCCCATAGTGCTCAGAGCCATTTGAACCATTTTTGAACCACGACTGCGCATGAAGGTAACTGTCTTGGAGAACATCATGTTTTTATTAGTAGAAGATCGAAAATTATACTCACGGTGTGATCTTAAGGCTTGTGTGACACAGCGCATGAACCATATGTCACATAGTATAGCAACATGAATGTATTCCATGGACTCAGTACTAATAGGTTGGTCAATGATGCAACTCAGTCACGCACCCCTTTCAGGCTCCTGCTTCCTGGTTTTCCATAGAAATTCGATGGTAGGGCTTGGAATTTATTTTATCTTGAGATAAGGCGATGTATTATCTTCTGATTAACACCAAAAGGAGCTAAATTCCGTTATTTTCTAACACAAGAGGACTTAACATGTTCCAAACTGTTGCCTAGGCTGGGAAACAGCATGTAATATTACGGTGTGATTAAGAATAGGATATTTATCTTACGAGGTATTCTCCAAGAGTAACGCAACACTGAGAAGTAGTAACAGGAGGTTGCGACTCGTCAGGCTTACGGTAGAAAGAGAAAGTGTTATAGCGAAGCTAGCACTTTTACGGACACTGATAACATCGCCAGGTTGTTCATAAAAAGCGGCGACAGGATTCTGTAGCCAGATATCAACAGATGGACTGGCGCCTGGAGCGAGCATTGCCAAGTGCCAGGGTGGCCACAGACCCCAGTGGCACTTGAAGCAGCGGCGGACAAAAGTCTTCGTCGAAGGGTTTCATCTCAACCTGTTTATCAGTTGCAGGGCACGCTTCTAACACTTTAGAACAGAATGGCCGATAGGGATAAAGACCCAGCAGATTCCACTTCACCAGGGAAAGCAGAGTGTGTAGTGAACGTCGATAGAATTAAGAGGAAATATAGCAGTACTGAAGTTTGTGTCATCTACTCGGCAGGACTACCGTATGGAGATAATACGATAGCGATGAAAACCTAGTAGATTCCACTTCACCAGGGAAAGCAGAGGGTGTAGTGGACGTGGATATAATTAAGAGGAAACTTAGCAGAACTGAAGTTTGTGTCATGTACTCGGCAGGACTACCGTGTGAAGATGGTACGATAGGGACGAAGACCCAGTAGTGTCCACTTCATCAGGGAAAGCAGAGGATGTAGTGAACATTGGTAGAAATAAGAGGAAACTGAGCAGTACTGAAGTTCGTGTCATGTACTCGGCAAGACTACTGTATGAAGATGGTACGGGGTTACAACCTCTAAGTATAGTGGAACAAGTTAGAGTTCAATAACTGATAATACCCCAGAGGTATTCAATATCTGTGCGCACTGATGATGCTCGAATAATGATCAGCTGTCGCCAGGGGGAGAGTTGGATGGGCAAAATGTTTTATTGTTCTCAGTAATCACAACATTACACAGTCTCAAGTCGGAACTGCAAAAGGATAATGAAAGCTAAGAGCAGAAACAAGTAATGTAAAATTTAAATGTGGATCAGGTAAATTTAAGAGTAAAAACAGAGGTTGGCAAGATCAACTCTCGCATGCCAACAGAAACGACGAAGTTAAAATCGAAAGTAAAGCGTGCGACTGACGAACAGTTTTTGGCACTTTCATTTTCACAAGTCCGTCATGATCACACAGGTTTCCTTACATTTTATTACCGGTTTCGGCTTACTGCCATCTTCAGATTTGTTGTATTTATATTTACAACAAATCTGAAGATGTCGGAAAGCCGAAACCGGTAATAAAGAGTAAAGAAATCTGCGTGATCACGACGAACTTGTGAAAATAATATTGACAAAAATAAAATGATTGCGGACTCATTTACAGATTTCACATCTTCACTTGAGAAGAACAGTTGGTCCATTACCGAGTTCAAATGGAGCAGCAGGTTGAGGTACAGTTGACGAACATTGCTTCAAATGCAGGTTCAAATCTCAGTGATGTGCACAAAAGTTACGACGACCGTACCAAGGAGTCTGAAGTAGAGATCGCGAAACGTTTTTATTTGCTATCACTTTTGGCAATTTTGTCTTTAGTTCTAGACTAAAACTCTTATTTTCATTGACATTAACAAGCAGTTGAGCTGTTCCTTATAACACCCAACTGGAATCTCTATTAAAATGTCTCCAGTTTCTTTAACAGCCTATCACTAATGTTAGTTCAGTACCACATCACTAATTCCACCTGAAATATGCAAGAGTGTGTTGATAACTAGTGAAAAAAAATTTTTTTAGGACTTTGGTGACTTTGACGTACTCTGATCTCAAAGACGTACAAACAGGCATTCAATGTGTATCTAGGATCCTTAAACACAACCTCATTAGCTATGACACATGTACATATTCGGATTTTGAACATTTGGAGATGGTTTTCCCATTATTTCCTTTCCGTGATCTTCAAAATGTCGTCTATCGCACACAACAGATTGCCACAATTTTTTTTTTTAAAAAAGTGAAATGTCACCACCCTCCAACCAACTTTGGAGGCAAGCAGCTCCATTAACCAAATCAAACAAGAGTTGGTAGTCAATGGTTGGAGTGGTGACACGTGAGTTTCATATTATCTGCGAATCCAGTAAGGCTGTCAACTGATGTGTTATTCATGGGAATCGTATCCACCTGTACCGCATCAAAATAGCCTAAAGATGACGCAGTGAAGCGTCGAAACTGGTAGCAACAAAATAAAATAAAATCATAAGGACGACGGTAGGTGTTTTTATTTTCTGACAAGTTACTTTTCATACGTTCAGCGAACACAGATTTGCTATCGAAAGAAGTCATCATACAGCGGAATATCAATATTCAGAATACACTAGGTGATCATTATAGCTTGCTGGTTCAATGTAATTGAAAACCACACGACAGTGAGCCCATGAATATAAAGTATAATTAAACCCTCCTACCAAATTTGGTGTTCTAAACTCCGTCCAAACAAGCCTTGGAAGGCCTAACTGTATCGACCTGCCGCCGTGTCATCCTCCTCTCGCAGACGTCACTGGATGCGGAAATGGATGGGTATGTGGTCAGCACACCGCTCTCTCGGCCGTATGTCAGTGCAAGAGACGGGTTCTTAGCTTTAACCATATCTATATGTATCAACTACAGTTAAGCACCTATAAAATGCTAATAACTCCAAAACTGTTGCTAATAGGAGCTTAAAACTTTAGCACTTGAGAGTATTTATGCACGTGAACACAAATCTGTAAGCAAAATGATAGGTCATCACAGAACGCAGTTTCAAGGTTGAGCATAAATTAGGCTTCTGTTAAAGCTTTACTATGGGTGGAAGCCTGTGCAAGTCTTCTCTCTCTCTCTCTCTCTCTCTCTGTCTCTGTCTCTCCCTCTCTCTCTCTTCGCCCCCCCCCCCCAAGCAGAATCAATCTCATCAGATTCACTCAGCTGAAGGGTGGAGCACAGGAGAAGTGTGCATGATACCCTTGTCAGAACAGGCTTTCGAAGTCGACTAAGCAGCTCAGGATGGGATTGTAGCTACAGAGATACTGTTTTAAATGTCTTTATCATCAGTTTATATTCTCTTTCCATTACACAATTGCTCTTCAGCTTCTGCACGGAGGATTCGCTTTTTTGGGCATGTGATGTGCACTTCAGATTCTCCAAGGTAGAGTCTTTGATGTGGGTGTACAGAAGGGGAGAGAAAGAGCAACAAATATACACTCAATTACTCTACTTCCTTCTATCTGTCAACAGGAATACTACGTGTTATCTAAGGAAGAAGAGCACAAGCATTGAGTGTAAGTACGTCTTTACTGAATTTAATAAGTGTACAGTTTATTAGAATAACTTTCGAGATAAGACCGTGTTTTTAAATACTCTGTTTTGCGATTTTGTTCTTATCTTAGAGAGATGCAGCTCTGACAAAGGAGAGTGGTAAATCACAATGGTACTGTGTCAATATCAAAGTGTACACATGAGGAGGAGAGCATGAGCATTCAACCTTAGTCCTTCTTCATTCTTTATGAGTCCACTATATGTTGTAATTGCACTCGAAGTAAGTTCGTAAATAAATTACCTCATGGTTTCTTTTTTTCTTCAACTGTTACAGAATTCGGTGGTGGTGTTGGTGATGTTATTGAGAACATTTTATGAAAGTGTATTGTACACTGGAAGGAATATATAAGGGACTTCACGTTGTTCAGAACGCTTATTTGGACTTGTTATAGAGTGATATAGTTGTTGCTGAAATGATCGCATCTGATGAACCCATTTAACTGCTGAAACTGGTAATGTGAGAGCATTGAATATTATTTGTAACTGATTTTAGTTTGTGTGTGTTTGAAAATATGAACAGTTAAATGTGATTTGTAATTGATTTACTATGAGATAATAAATAAAATAAAAAACAGGTGGTTCGTAACTGATTTATTGTACGAAAACTAAGGAATATATAATTACTCGTCGTTAGCACTCTGAGAAAATGAAAGCTGAAACAAAACTCTCAAATTGACCCTTTCTGTACATCGCATGCTCCAGTAGGTCGCAGATGACGTTGATAATAAGTGGTGAAACATTTACACTTATTCTATCCAGTAATGATGTTGAATCTGCGACTACGATAGTTTTTTAACCTCCAAATCAGGAGGTTGAGTGAAATGGAGATAGGTACTCATGTATCTCCAAATACAAGTTTTGTAGGGTTGCCAACCTTTAGGAAGGACATGTTTGATGCATGATGTATTAACGCTTTAGCTAATTTAGCTTACTGTTTTAAAATTACATTATCGCGTATTTTGTATGGAAGATTTCGATGCTAAGACAGGTACTTTAATTATATAGTGTCTAATTTTAATGGAGGGAAGGGTAATTTCATTCACTTTCTCTATGCTATCAGGGAAAACGAGGCTAATAGTCACACTCTCTCTACTTTGTTATTTGTAACATACTGTTGTTGTTGTGGTCTTCAGTCCTGAGACTGGTTTGATGCAGCTCTCCATGCTACATATTAATTGAATTATAAGTTTTTACGTTTATATTTAATTTTTTTCAGGAGTGCTTGGATAATCACTGCAGAATTGTAGGTGTGTGCCCAAGGTTAATAGTTTTCTAGGAAACAAATTTGGGCGGTCTCCAAATTACGGAAGTAATAAACGCATGTTATACTTGGAATATCATTGTGAGCGTTCCATAGTTGTGTTCTATGCTTCAAAATATGTCTTTCTATACGTTAACATTAGTTTCTACTTTAAAAAATGTATGGCGCTTTTTCAGACATGGAACTGTAAGAGTGTAGTTCTAATTTCGTAATTTAAACTAACTGTTGTTAGTTTCATGGTAGATGAAATGTGCTGATAAAGTAGAATTTTAGGTGCAATGCTTGGCAAAAGTATTTTTAATGAACTAGAAAACATTCAGTTTCGAATTGTGTGTGTGTGTGTGTGTGTGTGTGTGTGTGTGTGTGTTTGGTGTGTGTGTTGGGAGGATGGGGGAGGAGGGGGAGGAGGGGGAGGGGAGGATGCACATGTGTCAGATGGAACTGTAGGTGCTTACGTACTTTTGATTAGTAATACAAGTGTGGAAATACTATTAAGTTCCACCATTACTGTAAACATATTTACGTCTTTCTGTTAAAGTCATTTGGACACTATTATCCATGGCACCAAAGGTTGTTTTGAACCTCAATTCATGTGAAGGCTACGGACTTTTGATAAATAATAGAGACATAAAAGTACTGTACTTTACCCCAGTATTGTCCATATCTTTACACATTTTTGGTAAATTATTCAGGTCATACGATACTTTTGCATTTTTTAAATTTCTGACCCCCATGACATCGTGGATTCCGCAAACTCGGATATGTATTCCTCACACTTCTGTGTTGCAGAACGGCACTGACAATATCTCATGTTTTCGCGCGATATCTACATGTTACGTATGTATGTCCGAAAAGTGTACTGAAGTCTCTTCATCCATACAACTGGAGAGGTTTCACATGTATTTCTAAAGGTGTCGATAGATAAGTAGTAATTTAAAATACGTCTTTTGTTTTTAAGTGTGTGAAGCAGACATAGATTTGCTAAAGCACTGTTTCCCTGGGTAAATAGTATGTCTACAATATTAATTGTAAACTTGAAGGGAGAACGTAAGTAGCGAGTGGTTACGAAATTTTATTTGCATTCTTCATTACAGCAAGGCATTTGCACTGCGAAACAATCTTCCAAAGCATAGAGAACGTTTTAAGGTTGTTATTTATTTCTTTACTTCCATTTTAAACCACTCATATGAAAACCACAGAAAAATCTGGCTGCACCGATGTAAAACAAACATTAACAGGGGAATGCATTTTTCTCTTGTATTGCTTCCATAACATTATGGAAATCGGTGTTGCTTTCTCCTCTGCTAGAGCAACAGAGGCAGATGCTTCCGGAATAATAAACTTCGGCTGCAGGTGGGCCAACAATATCGACTTCCTGTTATATTAGGTGGAACTCGTGTAGATTGGAAGACACTCCTCAGTATTAAATATCTGAAAAGATATTAAGGGACGTGAAATTTTAAAGTAAGGATTCAGTGTACCGTGTGAGTCGCGGATCATCGATGAGTGAGTACTCGATAACTCAGTGACCTCGCAACAGTGTACCTGTCTGGTAAATCGTAAGGAGTCTATATATACAGACGGTGGCCAGCGATGAAATTATCCATGATTGGCTGAGAGCTCAGCACACCTTATTTCACCTACCTTGAGATTCCTTCGACTACAGTAATACTTGTGGTACTGTAGACGCCGTTAACGCTCTGATTAACGGTTCATTGATGTACTGAAGTATTGAAGGGGACGTCCAAAAGCAAGTTGCACATCATTTTGGCAGGGTAAGTAACTGCTACTGAGTGCTGGACTACATTTCAAAGTGACACAAATAGATGACACTACTTTTCAACACATCAACAAGTCTCTGTAAGCAACGGTCGGAAAATTCAAACAAGCTTTCAGTTGAAACTTCCTGGCAGATTAAAACGGTGTGCTGGACCGAGACTCGAACTCGGGATCTTTTGCCTTTCGCGAGCAAGTGCTCTACAACTGAGCTACCCAAGCACGACTCACGCCCCGGCCTCACAGCTTCACTTCTGCCAGTACATCGTCTCCTACCTTCCTAACTTTACAGTAGCTCTCCTACAGGAGAGCTTCCGTAAGGTTTGTGATGACAGGATGAGCCTGTCCAGGACTCGCGCCAGTGACTCGCGCCGCTCAAGGAATAGTTTGCGCCATTCCACAACACGTGAACGACTCAGACTATACTCACCGTTCACAGCCTTCATCCGTCGATACACATGACGGCCTCCAACTCCCTCCGCCGCCAAAAATCGGACCACTCCTCGTTGTTCTGCTTACTCTCCTGCATGTTCCGTAGTGGACGATAACTTATGTGACCACCCTCTCTTCGGTTCACGTGGCGCAACGCAACATCAAACGGTGCGCACGCGGCAGTGTATCTACCCGTAAATGGCGCCACCATTGCCGCAGTTAAGTGGTGCCACCTTACGTGTAAGGCAAAGGTAGATGCAGTGACCAGGTTTCATTGGAATTAACCTTGTACATTCACACTATATCTAACAATTCGTTTGGTACGTAATTTAAATCTGACTCCAAACTCATCACTCTGCTCATATACATATGCGTCATACTCGCGTTTTAACTTTGGTGCAACTTCTATATTATTTCCACAAAATATTTAACTTTTATACACTCTGGATCTACTCCACAAGTATGCTGCGTCACTACTACCAATATTCCGTAATATCAGAAAACTAATTCACTTCTTTTACGCAGCATGCGTGGAGAACGAACTCCCGGCACCTGCCCCGCAGGCTTTCTCCAGCTCGAGCGCCTCTCTTTCACGCCAAAAACTCTCCAAACACCAATGTTTCCCTTGTAGAACGGTGGTACAATTCTGTCAGCGATGAAGGTGCTCTGTAGCAAAAGAGCGTAAGGGTATATTCAATAGATCTACCGTTAAAATGCGGCACGAGGAGTTACCTGAAGATATAGCAGTTCCCCCCCCCCCCCCCCAACAATGGACCTTGTCGTTGGTGGGGAGGCTTGCATGCCTCAGCGATATAGGTACCTGTACCGTAGGTACAACCACAACGGAGGAGTATCTGTTGAGAGGCCAGACAAACGTGTGGCTCCTGAAGAGGGGCTGCAGCCTTTTCAGTAGTTGCAGGGGCAACAGTCTGGATGATTGACTGATCTGGATTTGTAACACTAACCAAAATAGCCTTGCAGTTCTGATACTGCGAACGGCTGAAAGCAAGGGGAAACTGCGGCCGTAATTTTTCCCGAGGGCATGCAGCTTTACTGTATGATTAAATGATGATGCCGTCCTCTTGGGTAAAATATCCCGGAGGTAAAATAGTCCCCCATTCGGATCTCCGGGCGAGGACTACTGAACAGGATGCCATTATCAGGTGAAAGAAAACTGGCGTTCTACGGATCGGAGTGTGGAATGTCAGATCCCTTAATGGGGCAGGTAGGTTAGAAAATTTAAAAAGGGAAATGAATAGGTTAAATTTAGATATAGTGCGAATTTGTGAAGTTCGGTGGCAGGAGGAACAAGACTTCTGATCAACTGACTACAGGGTTATAAACACAAAATCAAATAGGGGTAATGCAGGAGTAGGTTTAATAATGAATAGGAAAATAGGAATGCGGGTAAGCTACTACAAACAACATAGTAAACGCATTATTGTGGCCAAGATAGACACGAAGCCTACACCTACTACAGTAGTACAAGTTTATATGCCAACTAGCTCTGCAGATGACTAAGAAATTGAAGAAGTGTAGGATGAAATAAAAAAAATTATTCAGATAGTGAAGGGAGACGAAAATTTAATAGTCATGGGTGACTGGAATTCGGGTGTAGGAAAAGGGAGAGAAGGAAACATAGTAGGTGAATATGGAATGGGGCTAAGAAATGAAAGAGGAAGCTGTCTGGTAGAATTTTGCACAGAGAATAACTAAATCATAGCTAACACTTGGTTTAAGAATCATGAAGGAAGGTTGTATACATGGAAGAACCCTGGAGATACTAAAAGGTATCAGATAGATTATTTAATGGTAAGACAGAGATTTAGGAACTAGGTTTTAAATTGTAAGACATTTCAAAGGGCTCTGACCACAATCTATTGGTTATGAACTGTAGATTAAAACTGAAGAAACTGCAAAAAGGTGGGAATTTAAGGAGATGGGACCTGGATAAACTGACTAAACCAAAGGTTGTACAGAGTTTCAGGGAGAGCATTAGGGAACAATTGACAGGAATGTGGGAAAGAAATACAATAGAAGAAGAATGGGTAGCTTTGAGGGATGAAGTAGTGAAGGCAGCAGAGAATCAAGTAGGTAAAAAGACGAGGGCTAGCAGAAATCCTTGGGTAACAGAAGGAATATTGAAATTAATTGATGAAAGGAGAAAATATAAAAATGCAGTAAATGAAGCAGGCAAAAAGGAATACAAACGTCTCAAGAATGAGATCGACATAAAGTGCAAAATGGCTAAGTAGGGACGGCTAGAGGACAAATGTAAGGATGTAGAGGCTTATCTCACTAGGGGGAAGATAGATACTGCCTACAGGAAAATTAAAGAGACCTTTGGAGAAAATAAAACGACTTGTATGAATATCAAGAGCTCAGATGGAAACACAGTTATAAGCAAAGAAGGGAAAGCAGGAAGGTGAGAGGAGTATATAGAAGGTCTATACAAGGGCGATGTACTTGAGGACAATATTATGGAAATGGAAGAGGATGTAGATGAAGATGAAATGGGAGATATGATCCTGCGTGCAGAGTTTGACAGAGCACTGAAAGACCTGAGTCGAAACAAGGCCTCCGGAGTAGACAACATTCCATTAGAGCTACTGACAGCCTTGGGAGAGCCAGTCATGACAAAATACTACCATCTGGTGAGCAAGATGTATGAGACTGGCGAAATACCCTCAGGCTTCAAGAAGAATATAATAATTCCAATCCCAAAGAAAGCAGGTGTTGACAGATGTGAAACTTACCGAACAATCAGTTTAATAAGTCACAGCTGCAAAATACTAACACGAATTCTTTACAGACGAATGGAAAAACTAGCAGAAGCGGACCTCGGGGAAGATCAGTTGGATTCCGTAGAAATACTGGAACACATGAGGCAATACTGACCTTACGACTTATCTTAGAAGAAAGATTAAGGAGGGGCAAACCTACGTTTCTAGCATTTGTAGACTTAGAGAAAGCTTATGACAATTTTGACTGGAATACTCTCTTTCAAATTCTAAAGGCGGCAGGGGTAAAATACAGGGAGCGAAGAGCTGTTTGCAATTTGTACAGAAGCCAGATGGCAGTTATAAGAGTCGAGGGACATGAAAGGGAAGCAGTGTTTCGGAAGGGAGTAAGACAGGGTTGTAGCCTCTCCCCGATGTTATTCAATCTGTATATTGAGCAAGCAGTAAAGGAAACAGAAGAAAAGTTCGGAGTAGGTATTAAAATCCATGGAGAAGAAACAAAAACTTTGAGGTTCGCCGATGACATTGTAATTCTGTCAGAGACAGCAAAGGACTTGGAAGAGCAGTTGAATGGAATAGACAGTGTCTTGAAAGGAGGATATAAGATGAACATCAACAAAAGCAAAACGAGGATAATGGAATGTAGTCGAATTAAGTCGGGTGATGCTGAGGGAATTAGATTAGGAAATGAGACACTTCAAGTAGTAGAGGAGTTTTGCTATTTGGGGAGCAAAATAACTGATGATGGTCGAAGTAGAGAGGATATAAAATGTAGACTGGCAATTGCAAGGAAAACTTTTCTGAAGAAGAGGAATTTGTTAACATCGAGTTTAGATTTAAGTGTCAGGAAGTCATTTTTGAAAGTATTTGTATGAAGAGTAGCCATGTATGGAAGTGAAACATGGACGATAAATAGTTTGGACAAGAGGAGAATAGAAGCTTTCGAAATGTGGTAGATCACATAACTAGTGAGGAAATATTGAATAGGATTGGGGAGAAGAGAAGTTTGTGGCACAACTTGAAGGGATCGGTTAGTAGGACATGTTTTGAGGCATCAAGGGATCACAAATTTAGCGTTGGAGGGCAGCGTAGAGGGTAAAAGTCGTAGGGGGAGACCAAGAGATGAATACACTAAGCAGATTCAGAGGGATGTAGGTTGCAATAGGTACTGGGAGATGAAGAAGGCTGCACAGGATAGAGTAGCATGGAGAGCTGCATCAAACCAGTCTCAGGACTAAAGACAACAACAACAACAATAGCAGTTCCACGGGCTCTGCGGCGATCACTATGAACTGACTTCTATTTGAATCACCCTAAATACGTAGGATTCGAGATCGCTAATTGTTGTTTCCTGTGGCGCTTTCTGCCAACTCACTTCCCATTTGTCCGAGATTCCGATCGACCCTGGTGGATATCTGATTTACATCAGTTTTGTAGTCTTTAACGTGTGTGAGATTAGCAGTCCATTCAAGTGTGAAAATACAACTTTTGGCAGCTGACCAATTCGGAGTCAGTATTCACAAGGCCATTGCTCTTTTCTGGATGTTTTTAGGAGTTGCAATAGAGTGTGCGGCATCGTAAAAAGCTTTCTGGGCCAACTTGCGCATCACCTCATAAAATACTTCAAGTTTCGTTATCCCTAGGAAAGGACGCTGCAACATGGTCGAAACGTCGAATATTTTGCAAATTTAGCTTATTAAGTATCCCATAGCAAAATGGTTCAAATCTCTCTGAGCACTATGGGACTTAACATCTGAGTCCCACAGAACTTAAAGCTACTTAAACCTAAGTAACCTAAGGACATCACAAACATCCATGCCCGAGGCAGGATTCGAACCTGCGGTTGTAGCGGTCGCGCGGTTCCAGACTCAAGCGCCAAGAACCGCTCGGCCACAGTTGCCAGCATCTCATAACAAGTGGCGGCAGTACATCCAGAAGAGTTTTTAATGATAGCGACACCGGTACTATCTGACTACATATCCGAACCCCCCTTTAGTGGACATTAATTTGAGTGTCGACCTTTCGCATATATGACGGCTTAAACTATTTAGAGGACACTTTCACTTAGATGTCTGGATGTCTACGGAGCAATAGAAACCCATTCTTCCTCACGAGACAAAACCAGAGAAGACAGTGGTGTTGGATGCTACAGTCTGGAGCGAAAGGTCACTGTTCACTAACTATTACCTCAGAGATGCTGGCTTATGAGAGGAAGCATCGTCATGCTGATACAAAAAACTATTGCCGCCACAGAGCTGCCCCTGTATTGTACGTAACACACAATTCTATAAAATATGTCCTTATCCTTTTGCATTTAAGGTTTCCTCAAACGCAATAAGAGGATCACATACTGGCCACCAAAAACGTCGCCGTACCGCGGCACCACGTTCACAGTATTCCGCTGTTAGCACTGCACATGACGGCAGGTAAAGATCTCAAGGCATTCCATCCGATTGCCACAAGGGTATAACGTGATTCACCACTCCAAAGCACACGTTTCCATTCACTCAATGGCCAGTGACGTCGCTATTTACACAGCCTCAAGTGTCGCTTAGCATTGTTTATACACTGAAGCGGCAAAGAAACTGGCATAGGCATGCGTAATCAAATACAAAGATATGTAAAGTAGCAGAATACGGCAATGCGGTCGGCGACGCCTATAAAAGGCAAAAAGAGTCCGGCGCAGTTGTTAGGTCGGTTACTGCTGCTAAAATGGCATGTTATCAACATTAAGTGCGTTTGAACGTGGTTCATGAGCGATGGGACACAGCATCTCCTAGGTAGCGATGAAGTGGGGATTTCCCCGTACGACTATTTCACGAGCGCATCGTGAATATCAGGAATCCGGTAAAACATGAAATCTCCGACATCACTGTGGCCGGAAAAAGACCTGCACGAACGCGACCAACGACAACTGAAGAGATTCGTTCAACGTTACAGAAGTGCAACCCTTCCGTAAGTTGTTGCATATTCCAGTGCTGGGGCATCAGCACGTGTCAGCGTGCGACCCATTACACTCTTGACGACTGGACGACACAAAGCTTTACGCCTCGCCTGGGCCCGTCAACACCGACATTGGACTCTTCGTCTCGTCGGACGAGTCTCGTTTCAAATTGTATCGAGCGGATGGCTGTGTACAGGTATAGTGACAACCTCATGAATCCGTGGACCCTGCATGTCAGCAGTGGACTGTTCAAGCTGCTGGAGGCTCTGTAATTGTGTGGGGCGTGTGCAGTTGGAGTAATATGGGACCCCTGATACGTCTAGACACGATTCTGATAGGTGACACGTACGTACGCATCATGTCTGATCACCTGCATTCATTCATGTCCATTGTGCATCCAGACGCACTTGGGAAATTCTAGCAGGACAATGCGACACCCCACACGTCCAGAGTTGCTACAGAGTGCCTCCGGGAACAGTCTTCTGATTTGAAACACTTCCGCTGGCCACCAAACTTCCCATACATGAATATTACTGACCATATCTGGCATGCCCTGCGACGTGCTGTTCACATGAGATTTCCACCCTTAGTACTCATCCGGTTTTATGGACAGCTCTGCAGAGTTCGTGATGTCAGTTCCCTCCAACACTACTTCACACATTAGTCGAGACCACGCCACATGGTGTTGCGGCACTTCTGCGAGGTCGCGGGGACCCTACACGATATTAGGCAGGTGTACCAGTTTCTTTGACTTTTCAGTGTAGAAATATGTGGCTAACTAGAGGTTACTTGACCAATGTACCCCATCTTTTGTAATTTTCTAGCCACACTCATTGTGCTAGAAGGACTACTGTTTGCATCCAGGAAGTCACGAGTAATACCTTCCACCGACTCAGTGCGGTTCCGTACAACCATCCTCCGCAATGCTTGACAGTCCCTATGAGCCATTACTTGAGATCATTCTTATCTTGGTTTAACTGTGGTTGTTCCTTCGGGTTTCCACTTCACAGTCGCACCACGAACAGTCAACTTGGGCAACGGTAAGAAGAGTTGAAATCTTCTTACTCAGACGACATCCAATGATTGCTTCACGCTCTAAGCTACTGAGTTCTACTGACCGATTTATTCTAATGCCACTACTGCTTCTCAACGGGCAAAACAATACTTCCAAATTTCCCACCCCCATCGACACTGGTCTGTCCACCTCTCGTGACATCTGGCGGTCAATTCCACATCTCGTGTTGTCCGGACACTACTGACCAGACAGTCGGTTTATGAATTTCAGCAGTCCGCTGGAGACGGCGCCACACGTGCCCCGAGACTGATGCTTTGTGACTCCAGACATGTACTCAACGTATTAAAAAAAAATGGTTCAAATGTCTCTGAGCACTATGAGACTTAACTTCTGAGGTCATCAGTCCCCTAGAACTCAGAACTACTTAAACCTAACTGACCTAAGGACATCAAACACATCCATGCCCGAGGCAAGATTCGAACCTGCGACCGTAGCCGTCCCACGGTTCCAAACTGTAGCGCCTAGAACCGCTCGGCCACCAGGGCTGGCTCCAGCACTGAGTCAGACTACAGAGCAATCTGTACGGACAGTAAATGTATCATGCTATGCTGTGCCACTTTGCCTTATCCTGTAGCCTCCCACAATGACAAAAACTTACCGAAAACAACTCTTTTTCCCGTTTGCGCTTTCGCAGGTGTTGATGTTTTTCCTATAGGCGACGACAACGGACTAGCTTTCACGTTTCAACATCGGTTAACGACTCTTCGTTAAATGAGACTGAAGTAACTGTGATCATTCCAGCCCCATAACAGAAGACGTAGGTTGGTACACGTGTACGCCCTTTATCTGTGGCCTTCTTAACTAATTTCTGGTGCACAGGTCGACAAATATTCCGAGGTAGGATTTCTTGAGCTCATTCTTCCTTGATGTTCCACTTTTTTATAAAGTTCGTGAAATTTCTTCTGTCAAAGACGTAATTTCGTTTTTAAGGCTGGAGAAAGACAAAATGTACTGAAAAACAGCTGTGGGGAAACTGAAAAATGATTAAGGATCGTATATGAATTACCATAGACGATGCACTGAATATAGTGGAAATAAAATGAGTTAAATGTCGGGCTCAACGTGAAAATAATTTGCTGTGAGCCTTGATTATAGAAATATAATACAAAATAAACTATCCAAATGCAGGAAACGGTCTGATAGGATTAATTATGAGAGACACCAATGGGAAGTCTTTAGGTATTTTAAACGTATTCCGTTATTATTAGGACTGCAACGTAGTAGAGCCAAAGAAAATTCTGTTCCTATCAGTAAATATGAAACTGAGACTTATGTAGAAATGTGTAAATCCCTGAAATTGAAGTCACTCTGCTATCACTTACTTGAGTCAAAAGTACCATTATCTCCGTTTAGAACAAGTGCGTACAGGTGTGCTTAGTAGTCCACAGATCAGAGAACTTTATGGAGACGCTCACATGCAATTAGTGTTGAAGTACAGGGAACAAACAACAAGTAGTTCCTTAAGATAATTCGGAATGATTTTCTGGGAAAAGTTAAAGCACAGATTTCGAAAGAATTTATGAATGGTCTTATGCGCTTGCACGAACACCTGTCGTATTGCAAGTCAATAAAAGTGTACGTTTGCCTATAACACTTTTATTTCTTCCCAGCAAAGTGTGAGATGTCAGCCATGAATAGAGATGGCTTTTCCAACAGGTTAATACTAGCAAAAATACATACAAACATATCATTATCTAAAACAGAAAGTCCGTCAAAAACTGTAATAAATTTAAGCTTCATTGTCGAGTTCTGTAATCCAAAAACCGTAAGGAAGTATTACTCTGTTCATCTTAGCATGAAAATTCTGAACATTTGTAGCAAAATTTTAACCAGCGTAAAACTGACCATTCCTTTAAATGGATGTTCATTATATCAGAAGAGTGCAAGAGTTCAGTTAGCTACATAAGTGCAATATAGGAGTACTGGATTGTCTTACATGGCCGAGTGATAAGTATGGCCTCCCAACATTCCGAAAACTTGGGAACGATACTCGGTGTAAAGGAGGATACCTCTCTGGTAATATTTATATTTGTGATAGAAACTAAGGGCTTACGTATACAAGTATTATCTCCAATTTCGGGAACTTACATAAGCTGTCGTGAGAGCAGATCGTTAATCATATGGCACTCCACTAACATCGCCTAATGACATCCATAAGACATTATTGGCATGGAGCCTACGGAAGCGATATGAACTCCAACAAATTGGGAAGAAAAGTTTAAAAATTATTTTCACACATCGTCGAGAGCTACCTTGGAGATGGTCTACACAGTTTAGGACCTTGCAAAATTAAAGCAATGGCTCACGAAACGTCGCAACACTTAATGTTATTATCGTGTGTAATTTGTGCACCTTCTTCTGAAAAATTGAATTAGATATTTAATTATGGCCAATGGAACTGCCTTCACTGTTTCCACGCAAGTAACATCCGTTTAGGCAGCGCATCAAACAAAAGTAGTCTATAGTAAGTCCTTTTAAGATGCGAAAGCATTCTCTAGTTTTCAGACCGGTCATGCATCTTTCATGTATCATATGTATTAAGGTAACAGTTTAGTATTTTTAAATAGTATACGAGCGCAGCATCGATTTTTACTACCAATATTTTGTAGATGGTACTCAACAATGTAGATATGTGGTACTCAGCACTGTAGATACGTATAACTTGAATGATGATACATGGCATCTCATCCATTTCCAGTGTTGACAAACTGCAGCAGGATACTAAAAAAAAGTACAATGGAGTACATGGAGCAGCGGATGTTTCACAGTAACAGTCAGCACAAATCAGTTGAATTCCGTAAGAAATCCCGTTAAAATATAGAAAGTTTGCATGCCTGAAGCTTTTGGCTAGTCTGCAAAACAGTGTGCTTTGAGATGGACCTTATACATTTCATTTGATTAACTTTAGTGTTTTGGAGCAACATGAAGTACAGTAAACAAAACAAGCAGTTAGTAGCCAAGAATCAATTACTATATTGGTGTAACCGAAAAGTCCCTGTCTCGTTTGGGAAAGAACGAAGGTAACGACAGTAAAAATAAGAAATGTGTTATTTGCAACATATAACTACATCTTCCCGATTCTTCTCTACATAGTCATCGCTCAGACTTAGACATCTGTTATCGGGTCTTACCAACTTTCCAATATCCTCGTCACAGAATGCAGACGCCTGTGCTTCCCACCGATTCTCTATGCTGGTCAGCAGCTCACTGTCTGTATCAAAATGCTGTCCCCATAGCCATCGGTTCATGTGGACAAACAGATGAAAATCGGAGGGTACAAAGACCGGGCTGTACGGTAGATGATCAAATACTTTCACTCGGAAACTTTGGAGGAGGGTCTTAACTGCATCTGCGGTGTGCAGTCGAGCATTGTCATTAAGAAGAACAATGCCTGCCGGCCGGAGTGACCGAGCGGTTCTAGGCGCTACAGTCTAGGAACCGCGCTACCGCTACGGTCGCAGCTTCGAATCCTGCCTCGGGCATGGATGTGTGTGATGTCCTTAGTTTAATTACGTTTAAGGAATTCTAAGTTCTAGGGAACTGATGACCTTAGAAGTTAAGTCCCATAGTGCTCAGAGCCATTTGAAACATTTGAACAATGCCTGTTGACAACTTTCCTGTTCACTTTTACTGAATTGCCTTTCGTAGGTGATTTTACCAGATCAACTGATCCACTCACTGAATAAAATCATCAGTTGACACTTGCTTGGTTCCCTGAACGTCTGCATCATGAATGTCTGTGCGTCCTGCTTCAAAGTTCCTGCACCACTGCAGCACTTTGCTTTCACGCACAACAGTTGCGTTATGCGGGCTGCATGCAATCAGGCAGGAACCATCAGCATGATGAAATTGAATGACGGCAAAGCTCTTCACACTTGACAGGCGACTCTATTCTTCTAAGCTTCTTTATGTGCTCAGAGTGCACTAATAACAGAAAAGTGCGACGTGATGCGATCGACGGGCATAGTAGGGACACTGCTCAACATATCTGTCAAAAGCATCGTAGGATTTCCTCTCTGCCTTTAATTTCGCAAAGGAATGGACATTGAAAAAAAAGACATTATCCTCATTATTAATCTTGATTAAGGATCCACGGCACATTAATACGATTCTACACGATTTATTGTTCATTAGGATTCTTTCTACAAGGGGTAATCCACAGGTCATCCCTGTCTATTCGTTCAAGACATAGAACACAGTCAACAGTTTTGCGCGTGGTACTTAGCATATGGCAGTCACTCATCATTTGTGTGTATCAGTTTGTAACAATGAGCTGCCTCAACTATGAACCAACCGTGAGGGTGTGACAAGATAATACATATGCGCTATCTAAAAATTTTTCCATTGCATGTATTGTAAATATGACGTACTTGTTTTATTCTGTAAATCCTTAGACATTATTTGTTAATTATAAAATATGTGGTATATTCTGTGATGTTTATAAATTACTTTGTATTATGATGTATTAATTCTGGTGTAAAGCCGTTACGGGGTGTTAGGAAAAGAAATATCGTCGGCAGAGAGACTTCTGTAGAAGCGTTGTCTTCGGACGCGAGTTTGACGTCAGAGCAAAACGAGCAGGAGACTTACTTGGTTGTGAGGCGTAGCAGTGGACAGCCGCAAGGGAGGTGCACTGTCGGGGTGCAGTTGTTAATAGCGAGGCGTCAAGAAAACCACGAGTGCAGGCGAATGCAAGAGGTTCTATCAATGTAGATCATTTCCCACAATTCGTCATTGAGAATGAAGGTGAACCCGCAATATTACATGGAGCAATGGAGCACTGTAGACAACGAAGACGACGACTTAACAGCCGCAAAGAACTGTGAGGTTGTTTTATTGTAGTTCTTGTTAGAAGCTTCCTGAGGCATTACCCAGAGATATTTTCATTGAATTTTAGTTCAAAAATGAGTGTTGTATATAAAAACTATAGGTACCTGGTATCATTATCCTGAAGTCATTGTCACCTACTTAGCGACCCATTCCTTTTTACACTGAAGAATCAAAGAGACTGGTACACCTGCTTAATATCCTGCAGGGCTCCCGCGAGCATGCAGAAGTGCCACAAGATGATGTGTAAGGGACATGACTAAGTGTAGAGGTGCAGGGATGTGACATCATGGATCCTACAGGGTTGACCATAAATCAGTAAGATTACGATAGGGTGAAGATCTCTTCTGAACAGCACGTTGAAAGGCATCCCAGATATGCTCAATAACGTTCACGTCTAGGGAGCTTCGTGGCCAGCGTGTTCCTGGAGCCACTCTGTAGCAATTCTGGACTTTTGGGTTGTCGCATTATCCTGATGCAATTGCCCAACTCCGTCGGAACGCACAATGGACATGAATGGATACAGCTGATCAGACAGGATGCTTACGTACATGTCACCTATCACAGTCGCTTTTAGACGTATCACAGGTCCCATATCACTCTAACTGCACTCGCCCATTACATTTAAAGTCTCTACCAGCTATAATACCCCTGCTGACATGCAGGGTCCATGGATTCAAATGGTGGTGGTGGTGGTTAGTGTTTAATGTCCCATCGACAACGAGGTCATTAGAGACGGAGCGCATGCTCGGGTTAGGGAAGGATTGGGAAGGAAATCGGCCGTGCCCTTGCAAAGGAACCATCCCGGCATTTGCCTGAAACGATTTAGGGAAATCACGGAAAACCTAAATCTGGATGGCTGGAGACGGGATTGAACCGTCGTACTCCCGAATGCGAGTCCAGTGTGTAACCACTGCGCCACCTCGCTCGGTGATTCAAATGGTTCAAATGGTTCTGAGCATTATGGGACTTATCATCTGAGGCCATCAGACCCCTAGAACTTAGAACTACTTGAACCTAACTAACCTAAGAACATCACACACATCCATACCCGAGGCGGGATTCGAACCTGCGACCGTACCAGTCGCGCGGCTCCGGACTGAGGCGCCTATAACCGCTCGCGCACCGCGGCCGGCGGTCCTTGGATTCATGGGGTTGGCTCCATACCCGTAAACGTCCATTCGCTACATACAAATTGAAATACGACCCGTTCGACAAGGAACCAACAGTCCAATGGTGGTGTTGCCAGGCCCTGGAGAGGTGTAAAGCTTTGTGTCGTGCAGTCATCAAGGGCACACGAGCGGGCCTTCAACTCCGAAAGCCCGTATCGACCATGTTTTGTTGAATGGCTCCCACGCTGACACTTGTTGATGGCGCAGAACTGAAATCTGCAGAACTTCTGTTATGTTGAACGGTTCTCTTCAGTCGTCCTTCTTCCCATTCTTGCACGATCTTTTACCGGCCGCAGTGATTGAAAGTTCCCTTTAAATAATAAGAAATATAAGAGTGAAAGTTCTCTTTAAAATAATTAAATATGTGACTGAATTACTGTTTCTGATAGTAAGCTCTTAGTTGTAATAATAAATGAACTGTCGTAATGAAACTTGTACTCTTGTAATGTGAAAACAAAGCTGCGCCGTAATAATAATTAATTGCCGTAATGAAAAGGGAAGTGTTTCATACCGTAAAAGTTAGCAATATGACTGCAAGGATTTTGAACCGTATTAACTGCCTGAATAATGAACTTTGACATAAAATCTACAGTAATTGGTTCTGCAAAGCTGATCACAAAAACTGTCTCTGAATGACGTAAGCTCGCCCTGATTGAATAAATAAAAAACATCAAAATATTTAGTCATTATCTCCTTTATTCACATATCTGGATAACGCATTGCAGTACTGCTCTGTCTTGCAAGCCGCTTTCCTAAAGTTGCAAAATACTGTATCTATACAGAGAGCTCTGTTAGCTGCAAATCGAGCTATTTTTTCAAGCACAATTGGTTCCATGATCTGTTACGAAATTGTAAGAGAAATGTTTGTAAAAAAAAGTAATGAAACATGCGTATAAATAACAACACTATGTTATTTTGTATGCTGTGAAAAAGTGCTGAAGGCTGATTTTAAATCTAATTAACGTCTTAACATACAAAAAATACACTTTCCTATCTCTGAAGCCTGGCAACTCTCAATACAATAATCAAATTAGTCCGATGACGCAGCAACAGTGAAATAAAAGTAACATCGCTATAATATTTTGACAATCCACTCCTTTTCACATTCGTCAGACATCAGCAAAACACCCTGTGATTGCGTACATCACTAGAGTAAATAATTGGGATAGGAGTAGACCCTTATTCTACATCAGAGCACATCAGTGTTTAGCTGTACAAAATTGGTTTTTTACTCTATTATTGTCAATAAAGCACACTGGTTTACATAGAGTGTGACATGACCATTTCAGGACAATTATTAAGATAATGTATTACACCCAGATTAGCAGAAATAATACTCAACACAACACTATAAAATTTAAGTAGAAGATTCTCTACAAGTCTTTTCTTACCTCTAGACAATGAAATACTGTCTGATTTGGCCAATATTACGTCAAATCATCTGATACCAGGTTCTAAGTTCAGTACTATTTAGGATGACAGTCAAGTCTATGGAAGATGGTTAGTTTTTGTGACAAGATATGAGAAAGATTATTCAAGGTTGCTTGTGTCCCAAGTGGACGCTAGCTGGTGATCCAATATTTTTAAGCCTCTACCAGCGGCATTTACCTTTTGTTGTTGTTGTGGTCTTCTGTCCTGAGACTTGTTTGATGCAGCTCTCCATGCTACTCTATCCTGTACAAGCTTCTTCATCTCCCAGTACCTACTGCAGCATACATACTTCTGAATCTGCTTAGTGTAGTCATCTCTTTTACCCTCCACGCTGCCCTCCAAGATTAAACCGGTGATCCTTTTATGCCTAAGAATATGTCCTAGCAACCGAACCCTTCTTATAGTCAAGATGTGCTACAGATTTCTCTTCTCCCCAATTCTATTCAATACCACCTCATTAGTTATGTGATCTATCCATATAATTTTCAACATCCTTCTGTAGCACCACATTCCGAAAGCTTCTATTCTCTTCTTGTCTAAACTATTTTATTGTCCACGTGTCACTTCCATACATGGCTACGCTCCATACAAATACTTTCAGAAACGACTTCCTGATATTTAAATCTATACTCGATGTTAACAAATTTTTCTTCTTCAGAAACACTTTCCTTGCCATTGCTAGTCTACATTTTATATACTCTCTACTTCGACTGTCATCAGTTATTTTGCTCCCCAAATAGCAAAACTGCTTTACTACTTCAAATGTCGCATTTCCTAATCTAATACCCTCAGCATCACCCGACTTAATTCGGCTACATTCCATTATCCTCGTTTCGCTTTTGTTGATCTTCATCTTGTATCCTCCTTTCAAGACACTGTCCATTCCGTTCAACTGCTCATCCAAGTCCTTTGCTGGCTCTGACAGAATTACAATGTCATCGGCGAACCTCAAAGTTTTTATTTCTTCTCCATGGGTTTTAATGACTACTCCGAAAATTTCTTTTGTTTCCTTTATTGCTTGCTCAATATACAGATTGAATAACATCGGGGAGAGGCTACAACCCTGTCTCACTCCCTTCCCAACCACTGCTTCCCTTTCATACCCCTCGACTTCATTCTGTTTTCTGTACAAATTGTAAATAGCCTTTCGCTCCCTCTATTTTACCCCTGCCATCTACAGAATTTGAAAGAGGATATTCCATTCAACATTGTCAAAAGCTTTCTCCAAGTCTACAAATGGTAGAAACGTAGGTTTGCCTTTCCTTAATCTTTCTTCTAAGATAAGTCGTAGGGTCAGTATTGCCTCACGTGTTCCAACATTTCTACGGAATCCAAACTGATCTTCCCCGAGATCGGCTCCTATCAGCTTTTCCATTCGTCTGGAAGGAATTCGCGTTAGTATTTTGCAGCTGTGACTTATTAAAATGATAGTTCGGTAATTTTCACATCTGTCAACACCTGCTTTATTTGGGATTGGAATTATTATATTCTTCTTGAAGTCTGAGGGTATTTCGCCTGTCTCATACATCTTGCTCACCAGATGGTAGAGTTTTGTCAGGACTGGCTCTCCCAAGGACGTCAGTAGTTACAATGGAATGTTGTCTACTCCAGGAGCCTTGTTTCGACTCAGGTCTTTCAGTGCTCCGTCAAACTCTTCACGCAGTATCGTGTCTCCCATTTCATCTTCATCTACATCCTCTTCCATTTCCATAATATTGTCCTCAAGTACATCGCCCTTGTATAGACCCTCTATATACTCCTTTCACCTTCCTGCTTTCCCTTCTTTGCTTATAACTGTGTTTCCATCTGAGCTCTTGATATTCATACAAGTCGTTCTATTTTCTCCAAAGGTCTCTTTAATTTTCCTGTAGGCAGTATCTATCTTCCCCCTAGTGAGATAAGCCTCTACATCCTTACATTTGTCCTCTAGCCGTCCCTACTTAGCCATTTTGCACTTTATGTCGATCTCATTCTTGAGACGTTTGTATTCCTTTTTGCCTGCTTCATTTACTGCATTTTTATATTTTCTCCTTTCATCAATTAATTTCAATATTCCTTCTGTTACCCAAGGATTTCTGCTAGCCCTCGTCTTTTTACCTACTTGATTCTCTGCTGCCTTCACTACTTCATCCCTCAAAGCTACCCATTCTTCTTCTATTGTATTTCTTTCCCACATTCCTGTCAATTGTTCCCTAATGCTCTCCCTGAAACTCTGTACAACCTTTGGTTTAGTCAGTTTATCCAGGTCCCATCTCCTTAAATTCCCACCTTTTTGCAGTTTCTTCAGTTTTAATCTACAGTTCATAACCAATAGATTGTGGTCAGAGCCCTTTGAAATGTCTTACAATTTAAAACCTAGTTCCTAAATCTCTGTCTTACCATTAAATAATCTATCTGATACCTTTTAGTATCTCCAGGGTTCTTCCATGTATACAACCTTCCTTCATGATTCTTAAACCAAGTGTTAGCTATGATTTAGTTATTCTCTGTGCAAAATTCTACCAGACAGCTTCCTCTTTCATTTCTTAGCCCCATTCCATATTCACCTACTATGTTTCCTTCTCTCCCTTTTCCTACGCTTGAATTCCAGTCACCCATGACCATTAAATTTTCGTCTTCCTTCACTATTTGAATAATTTCATTTATTTCCTCATACATTTCATCAATTTCTTCGTCATCTGCAGAGCTAGTTGGCATATAAACTTGTATTACTGTAGTAGGCGTGGGCTTCGTGTCTATCTTGGCCACAATAATGCGTTCACTGTGCTGTTTGTAGTAGCTTACCCGTACTCATATTTTTTTATTCATTATTAAACCTACTCCTGCATTACCCCTATTTGATTTTTAATTTATAACCCGGTATTCACCTGACCAAAGTCTTGTTCCTCCTGCCACCGAACTTCACTAATTCTCACTATATCTAACTTTAATCTATCCATTTCCCTTTTTAAATTTTCTAACCTACCTGCCCGATTAAGGGATCTGACATTCCACGCTCCGGTCCGAAGAACACCAGTTTTCTTCCTTCTGATAACAACGTCCTCCCGAGTAGTCCCCTCCCGGAGATCCGAATGGGGGACTATTTTACCTCCGGAATAAATTTACCCAAGAGAAAGCCATCACCATTTAATTATACAGTAAATCTGCATGCCCTCGGGAAAAATTACGACTGTAGTTTCCCCTTGCTTTCAGCCGTTCGCAGTATCAGAACTGCAAGGCTATTTTGGTTAGTGTTACATATCCAGATCAGTCAATCATCCAGACTGTTGCCCCTGCAACTACTGAAAAGGCTGCTGCCCCTCTTCAGGAACCACACGTTTGTCTGGCCTCTCAACAGATACCCCTCCGTTGTGGTTGCACCTACGGTACGGCTATCTGTATCGATGAGGCACGCAAGCCTCCCCACCAACGGCAAGGTCCATGGTTCATGGGGAGGAATTTACGTTTAACTGCGACATATTGTTGGTTGTATGGCTTCCCTTGCCCTCTGAAAATCCTATAGAAAGCTAATCAAAATCCTTACTCATTTTATCAGCTGAAACTGCCCTGTGTTTCTCGTTAGGCACTCATTCCTAGTCTGGAAAACACGACGATAAACACGCGTATAGATGGAGCAGTGTGTATACTTCAACGTCCTCTCAGTTCTCGCAAGAACAAATAGCTATGAGGCGGTTTCGTTTCTTCACCATCGGAGGTCAACGACTCTTCAGCTAATATCTAGCTGAATGTCAGCCAAAGTCAATGCAGTGTTCACACAAGATTCCTCTGTTTGCGTCGTGCAGAGCGTGATGCGCCCTCTTCTACACTTGACGCTGGTTCAGAGGAGAGTCCCTGAAGTTTTTGATATTCTGTCTTTCGTAGCAAACTGTCCCCCACCTGCATCCTTTTGTGCATCACGTCACAGATTTGTATACCAATGGGAACGTTCCTTTCATCTCGTTGAAACTACCCCGCCAATCGCAAAGGGCGTACCTTCAAACTGCGCTGCCATCTCGCCACTTCTACTCCTTCTGAGTTTATTTCAGCCAATCCGACATTTTGTGCCCGCTCATGACGTCTAAAAATTACACCCGTACATCATGAGAGCACCACCGAACTTTCATGTGATCAGAAAACGCGACTCTATTTAACTGCATCTTATGTCTGTTTGTATCCATCTGGAAATTCCCCAATGCAATTTTCTAAGGAATTTCTACATTGCATCCCTTTGATGGACCACCTGGTGCGTTAGCCATCTTCCTCACCATGGACCACACTCTGCTAAAAGCATTTCACTATATGCGTGTGATGGCCGGGCAACCCAAGTCCGTCTTGAACTCAAGCATCTCTTCCAGCAGCTTTTTTTTTTTTTTCACCTTTAAGTCATTGACATGCAGGATTTGGGTTCGTTGTGGTAATACAGTCGATTCGAGCCTCATACCTTTTTGTAGTACATACAGTACATTTTGATAGGAAAATCTGATGACTGTCACCGCAGTGTATCATATGACATATCAATCTACTCGTTATGATGTGTAGAATCTTGTGTAAGGTGCGAAATCAATATTCATTCAAGCTGCCACCTATTGTAGCAGCAGTAACCGATCTATCAATTGCCGACCGTGGTGGCCACGCGGTTCTAGGCGCTGCAGTCCAGAACCGCGCGACTGCTACGGTCGCAGGTTCGAAACCTGCCTCCGGCATGGATGTGTGTGATGTCCTTAGGTTAGTTAGGTTTAAGTAGTTCTGAGTTCTAGGGGACTGATGACCTCAGATGTTAAGTCCCATAGTGCTCAGAGCCATTTCAACCATTTTTCGATCTATTAATTGCGCCAGTCACTGCAGCGCCGTATTCTGCCTGTTTACATATCTCTGTACTTGAATATGCGTCCCTGTAACAGTTACTTTGGTGCTTCAGTGTAGTTACTGAATACTCATGTATGATGTTTAAAGAGCTAAAAGAGAAGCAATGAAAGACTGTCATAGCCAGTTTTGTTTGTTTGTTAAGAAGATGACTGAAATTAAATAATAACTAAGTAGCTATATGTTAACAGTGTTGTTCAATAATATTCATAGGCAATATCATCCATACCAATTGAGCGTAGACATAGTAAAAAGACGTAACTTAAAATTAAAGTGATTCTGGAAATTTCAAATTATAGAATAGAATAAACAGACTTCACATAGTTCATATATGTGTCTGTTCTAAAATTAATTTGTGTACTAGCACTTCAGTGTTGTCAACTTGTTGAAAGTCAATGGTTCCTTATTTGACTCAATGAATTTTCGTAGTAATTACAATCTTTTAAAAGAGGTAGCTTCCCCTGTTCAAGGTTCTAGCGTACGTAAGAAAACGTTAATCTGAGATTGCGTAAATTACTGTCGTTACAAAAGTGCTGCCTCCAGTAAATCATTTTAGTATTAACGATATAAGATAATTGCTTTCTTTATCCATTATTATTTCGTAAGCTGTTATGTGTCAGAAATTGGTGACTGTCTTCTGTTGCCACACGTACAGCCAAACAGTCATCTATTCATTTCTGTGCGCATTATTGATCAGATATTGAACATACAGTGCCCAATTACGTTGGCGACTGTGCTAATTAATTTCCATATTATTTCAGTTAGACTTACTGTGGATTTTTTGCATCACGTGATACCCCTTTTTGTTCCTTATTTTATGTGAGTGAGGGCACTGTTTTAAGTACTGAACCAAATACAAATAAGTAATAGTGCAGAAGAAAAATATGTTGTTTTGTAGAACAACTTGTACACTTCTCTCCAGTTAACACAAAAATTTCTTTGGAGACGACAGCCTTGTCCAAAGTCAAATTCTTCAGACAAAAGCAATCACGGTCATACTATCGCATTAGCCAATTGGTAAGGGGGGAGTTTACAATGGAATTATGGATCACGCATTCCACCATTGGCAAGACTTCTTTAAGGCCGAAGCCACACAAACTGTAGCTTGGGACGCCACGTTGAGGGGGGTACCAGAGGCTCCGCAGCTGTAGGATTTCTATACAGGGAATATCACAATTAATGGTGGCCGTTTGAGGCCCCAAGTTTGGAGGGACGCCAAGGGCGCACAAGAAAAATGTTTGTACACGTTGTGTATCACAATTAGTAGTGAAAATCGACAACGATCACAGCATGACAGGAAAAGTGGAGAAAACGAGGCGCCGAATGATAAGTCGCTTATGTGTGAAAATGTTCTTGAACAGGTCCTTACCATTCGTTTTCAGTGTCACCTGAGGTCAGTGTAGGTGTTTTCTTTTACGGGTTTGTGAAACAGCCTGTCTACGTGCAACATTTTTCAACAAGTCTGTGTGAACTGTGGCACTGCATGGTAACAGCAGTAAATTCAGAAATTGCACACATGATTCAGAAGGCTGAAAGCTAACTGTGCGTACGACAGCGAGCTGTCGTCACTATCCTCTTACTGTTACTGTCTGTGGAAGCAGAGCCGTTCTTGTGCTGTCGATACATCTGACGCAGCTGGCCTTTCACCCGGGTCATGCGAGCATATGTGTTCTCTTTCACACCCAGTGCTGGAATGGACGCCGTACTGGACTTGCCCCTATTACATCTGGTTACAGTGGAGGCAGCAGCAAGTCGTACAGGTGAAAAACTGGAAGTAAGTGAAGTAAGTGAAAACGCCAAGGGAAATCAGAAACACAGCATTAAATTAAAAAATAGCGTCGGTCGGTATTCTCTGCTGTCTATGTAAGGCATTTGACTGTGAATCACAATCTTCTCCTAGATAAACTGAGATGTTATGGAACTGGTGGTATAGGCAACCAATGGATATGCCATATGTAATCAATTGACCTTAGTAATTCAGCCATTGCAGTCTGGGGATATTATTATCACTGGGGAGAAATCACATATAGACATCAATAAGGCTCAATCTTTCGTCCTCTATTGTTCCTCACATGAGTAAAAGACATTTCGCCTAATATACAACAAACTGAATTAGCTCTTTTTATGGATGACACTAGCATTGTAATTAACCAAAGCATACATAGAGCAACAGAACAAATAGTAACAATGTTTTTAATAGTTTCATTAACTGGCTTTCTGTGATCAATGTCCTCCAAATTTAAAAACATTCAACGTATTCACTTCTGTACACCTAGGAGTGCTACACCAATAATACGTGTATCACAAGTTGACGTTGTAATAAATAGGGTGGACACTTCAATATTCTTCGGTGTCTATTGTGGTGAGAATTAAAACAAGAAAACCGCATTTTGGAACTCCTAAAACAACGCAGTGCACCCACATTTGCACTTAGAATCACTGAAAATCTTGGGAAGAGACAAATCAATAAGTTGACATATTTTACATATTATTATTTAATACTGACACATTCAGTAATGTTCTGGTTAACTCATCTTTAAGAGAAAAGTCTTTATTGTTCAAAAATATAATATATGGAGCTCACCCTTAACCATCTTGTATAATCTGTTAAAGGAGTTGGGTGTTATGACAACTGCTTCACAATATATTTATTCTCTCATAAAGTTTGTTGAAAATATTCCACTGCATTTCAAGAGCAACAGTGATGTACAATACCAGAAGAATAAATGACATTCATTGCTGCATGTTAAGGTTTGTCTTCAGCACAGAAAGTGGTCCACAATGCAGCAATTAAAATTTTTTACCCCTTAACAGATGCTATAAAATCTATGGCAGACAGCAAAATTAAATTTTGAAAGTAAACTGAGAGAGTTTCCTCTTGACAAATTGTATTCCGTAGAAGAATTCCTGTTGTAAAATGTAAAAGATAGTGAGTGGGACAAACTAAAACATATCTGTATGTTTGTTTTCTTGTTTATATAAGAAATTGCGCCTGCTAGCGATCAACATGTAGGCATACTTACACTGTGATTTGTCATGTTAATATACAATGACTCGTCGAGCATCCGCATGAGTTGTCACGCAAATTATCTATACAACTTTAAGTTAATTAACTAAATAACTAACCATGTAACATGGTCGAACAGAGGTTGTACGCATTTTAGCTTTAGCCCATAATTGTATTGGTAAATTCATTATATCATTAGAGTAAAATCTTTCATCAAGCACTACCCACAGTGCATATACGTAATTTCTTGCTCATGTCAGATTATGGTCTGATTCTGCATCAATTCTGTTTAAATTCAAGCTATAGAAGTCACTTACATTTGTTGAAATATACGATACGTAGCACAGTAAAACCTATCTTTTTAAATTCGCTACGAGTTTGGTTATTGTCCAGTGTCGTTTGAAGACGTACTAAGCATTTTCGAAGAGCAAATGAAAACTTTGGCCTTAAATGTCGTTGTAAAATAAATCCCGAAGTTGTAATTACATGCATTTAAAACGTATGGCCTAGTAAAATCAGCTGGTGCTTTTGAAATAAGCAACATTGTAACCCTAATAAAATGTACTCCAGATTTTAACTTCATTCACGTAGGGAACATAGTCTCCTGAAATCGATGAATATTCCTGAAACATTCTGTTCACTGAGTTTCACCTTCCTGTGTAAAGCTGTTTTTCTAGATTAGGGGTGTGCCTAGCGGATATACTCTCCAATAGAACTGCCTGATATGAGGCTAAACATTCTTTTAAACAGTTAGTATTCAATTAAATGCGAGATTAAGCATGATTTTGTAATATAAAAAGGTGATCTCATATTGGAAACATAACTCATATTAAGTATCAACATTAACCAACTTAAAAAGTCGGTGATAATATCAAAAACCTGGTCGTGACGCAGAAATATCGTCTCCAAATAGCTCTAAAAGTTAGGAAGCTGAGCTGAAATCCTCAGCCAGCTAAGTCTCCTAAATCAGTGAAGTTCTCTTCCAGGATAAAGGAGAAAAAGTTGAACGTCGCCTTCTTACGCTCTTCGCAACTCCAGCAGATGGGGCCTGAGCGCAGTCTCTTAAGCAGCGTTCCGGCTCAAGTATCAAGATAATGTTGTCAGCCCTGCGTCTCTCCCCAGCCGAGTATTAAGCTGCTCAAGAGGCTGTAATCTACCGGAACTCATTTGGACAGATGCTCGAGTTCATCAAGAACCCTTTCTCAGGAGTAAGAGGGGGCTAAGGTCGCTGTCTCCTCCGACAGCCAACTGGCAGACGCGACTCTCCGTATTCTGCAACACCAATGATAACAGTAATTTACAACACCTATAATAGAACAGTATACAAAATCCATACAGAGCCTGATAGACAAGATGTCTACAGAGTTTCAGAGGATCAAATTCATGTCCTTTTCCTGACTTTTTTATTACCTCTTTAATTATGTCTATGACCGTTCGAAAATCTGCGTGGTACAATGACAAAAACATTTCTAATAAACCTGAACGCTGGTTGAGATGAAAGCTAAGTGTAATAATCTTTATATCACTTACACTGTGTGTCTTCATGAATGATGTAACTATGTATGACTTGTAGTATATTCATCAAAACCATTAAACCCTCACATAGGATGGAGTATGACTATTTTCAGATATATTTGTCATCACGTAAATTAAAATACAAATAGTTTTAACGAAGTAATGCAGTGAAAACTTATAGTTCTTCTTAAGACAACATATCAATTTTGAAGCTACAAAATGTGTGTCAAATGTTAAACTTCACAATAAAAGATTCAGTATTTAAGTTAGTTAGCTAAAACTCGAAATTTCAATATCTAAAACATTAGCTTCTTCTTTTACCTTTTCAGTAATCATGTTTTTTTTCGAACTCTTCTTATATCTTGAACAGATCTTTTCTAAGACTGCCCACTTCATTTCTTCTTTTATATGGCTTCTGTATTTCTCACAGCTAGTATGACTGATTTTATAGTGTCAACATTCAGTTGCTTCTCACTAATAAATAAATCACCTATCGATTTAATTGCATGGTAAACACGTATTTTCGCAACATTTGCATCTCCTTCTAAGTTTTCAACTAAAGCTTCTTTGTTAACATAAAAGTTACGTTCAACTACAGCATTTCCATGAAAGGTGCATAACTGTTTCTGCACGAACTTGATCGAGTCATGGTTCACAATTCGCAGTATATTCATCAAAAAGGGATAAAGTTTGTCCTTCTTAGAATTGAATTCTTCAGTTGTTTTTTAGAATATTCACAAAATTTGAAGTACTCTCTCTTCATTATGTAAGATGTTGATGGAGTCATTTTCTGTTTTGACACAAATTATTACAACGCAATTGTTACTTGAGAATTTCTCAGAATAGCTTTAGATAATAAACATATGCCACCTTTGGCTATCTTTTATTTCAAAGTACTGTTTCAACAATTTTTAGATACAGAATTTGCAAAATACCTATGCACATTCTGTGTAGTTTTTGTTAGGAGCAGTGGCACCAAATCCAGTACTAACAGAATGACTTACACTCCTGGAAATTGAAATAAGAACACCGTGAATTCATTGTCCCAGGAAGGGGAAACTTTATTGACACATTCCTGGGGTCAGATACATCACATGATCACACTGACAGAACCACAGGCACATAGACACAGGCAACAGAACATGCACAATGTCGGCACTAGTACAGTGTATATCCACCTTTCGCAGCAATGCAGGCTGCTATTCTCCCATGGAGACGATCGTAGAGATGCTGGATGTAGTCCTGTGGAACGGCTTGCCATGCCATTTCCACCTGGCGCCTCAGTTGGACCAGCGTTCGTGCTGAACGTGCAGACCGCGTGAGACGACGCTTCATCCAGTCCCAAACATGCTCAATGGGGGACAGATCCGGAGATCTTGCTGGCCAGGGTAGTTGACTTACACCTTCTAGAGCACGTTGAGTGGCACGGGATACATGCGGACGTGCATTGTCCTGTTGGAACAGCAAGTTCCCTTGCCGGTCTAGGAATGGTAGAACGATTGGTTCGATGACGGTTTGGATGTACCGTGCACTACTGAGTGTCCCCTCGACGATCACCAGAGGTGTACGGGCAGTGTAGGAGATCGCTCCCCACACCATGACCCTGGGTGTTAGCCCTGTGTGCCTCGGTCGTATGCAGTCCTGATTGTGGCGCTCACCTGCACGGCGCCAAACACGCATACGACCGTCATTGGCACCAAGGCAGAAGCGACTCTCATCGCTGAAGACGACACGTCTCCATTCGTCTCTCCATTCACGCCTGTCGCGACACCACTGGAGGCGGGCTGCACGATGTTGGGGCGTGAGCGGAAGACGGCCTAACGGTGTGCGTGACCGTAGCCCAGCTTCATGGAGACGGTTGCGAATGGTCCTCGCCGATACCCCAGGAGCAACAGTGTCCCTAATTTGCTGGGAAGTGGCGGTGCGATCCCCTACGGCACTGTGTAGGATCCTACGGTCTTGGCGTGCATCCGTGCGTCGCTGCGGTCCGGTCCCAGGTCGACGGGCACGTGCACCTTCCGCCGACCACTGGCGACAACATCGATGTACTGTGGAGACATCACGCCCCACGTGTTGAGCAATTCGGCGGTACGTCCACCCGGCCTCCCGCATGCCCACTATACGCCCTCGCTTAAAGTCCGTCAATTGCACATACCGTTCACGTCCACGCTGTCGCGGCATGCTACCAGTATTAAAGACTGCGATGGAGCTCCGTATGCTACGGCAAACTGGCTGACACTGACGGCGGCGGTGCAGAAATGCTGCGCAGCTAGCGCCATTCGACGGCCAACACCGCGGTTCCTGGTGTGTCCGCTGTGCCGTGCGTGTGATCATTGCTTGTACAGCCCTCTCGCAGTGTCCGGAGCAAGTATGGTGGGTCTGACACACCGGTGTCAATGTTTTCTTTTTTCCATTTCCAGGAGTGTATTTTATGACTACCTGTTTTGGCAACTTCAGCAGCAAGTAATGTGCTAGAATTTGTCACCATTTAAATAACAGTTTCTTTACGAACTGAGGTGCAGTGCTATACATTACACTGAATAAATCTTTGTACACAAAGGGGGAGAGAGAGTCATTTGACTGATACTTAAATAAAAACTTCTCAGGGTTAATTGATAATGATATAAGAAATTTAAGTCTTGCACAAAGGAGCTTATCTTGTAAGCGATATTAAATTTTTTTCAAAATTTCTACTTTCATTTATCCCGGTCCGGCACACAGTTTTAATCTGGCAAGAAAGTGGAGAGACATGCGTCCGTTTGTTTCAATTCAAACATTAAAATCGTCATAGTTCTAATGTTATACGCCAAAAGTACTACTCAGCAGCCATTTCGCCTCTGGAGTGATGTATCAATTACAAAGTATTTTGGTGTATAGAATCCGAATCTCCCATTCAAAACGTTTTAGCACGTAAAATTATTTTTTTAATGTTTAAGGTTTTTATTGCTTATTTTCCGTACTTTGCTGTTACTGTTTCTTTGTTTAGAGGTCTACTTCCTTTTTTTTTGTACAAGACTGCTAGAATATCTACAGATCATCAATAGATGTAAGGTTTGATAAAGATTTCAACCTTTATCCTCTGATGGCGAGATAGAGGCTTCACGATCTAGTACGTGTTGAAACATGCATGACGCAATACTCATCATGTTTACCTAGGCCCAACAGTGTATTGCCAGTTCTTTTTACTTGAGCGCGTGTTTATTGTGAGAGATCGTGGGATGTTGCAATGTTTAAAAATTACACGGAGTAAAAATGGTAACTGGCAAACGTCATTCTTGTCTAAAGCCATCCCTACACGTTTTACTATGTGTGTGCGAAAGTCATCCCAAGATCTCAAAGAAAACTAATCACTGGTTTACGTAATCGCAGTGCCTGTGTTGTGAAGAGGTAAGGTACAATGCTACTTCGGGTATGCGTGCATGCCACCGCGAAAGACTCCGACGATACATTCTTCTAAATTTTCCTTGCATAGATTATCAATACTAAGTGTTCACCTTGGTCTTTCACACTTTCTCTTAGACGTTCCATCGTATATTTCTAGGCGTCTTCACACTAAAAATTAACTAGTAACGGCCAAAACCCTCTTCACAAAGACCTTGTATGTCTTGATTTTCAATTTTTTTAGGTACCAGATGGTACTCATCTCTTCATCCTGAAGATCAAATGTCCTATCTCGAGTTGCGGTCCTGCATAAAGCTTTCATCTTCCAAGGACATTCACAACGTTTCATTTCAAAATTATTGAACTTCAAATAACCCAAAAATTCTGAAATTCTATAAATTTAAAATGTTAAATGCTTAAGCATAAGTCTGTGTTAAACTGGATTTATGGAACACATGACAGTGCTAGAAAATATATGTAGCAGTTATAATACGGTAGACCACAACTATGCGAAGGGTATCTGATTAAAGGAATACAATTTAGTGCATTATTTTGTCATCAGCGATCTGTGTACATAACAATGAGAAATACAGCCACGTGCGTACCATGCAAAGAAATGTTTCCTACTGTCTTCTCTGGCATTAATCTCTTTTTCGGTGTTTCGAGGTATAAAAACGATAGGAAATGGCTGTTTTTAATTTATAAAGGAAGATTGAACGAAAATTAGGGTATTGCATCTCTTCAAAGGAGCCACGCTGTCGTTTGCCTCAAACTGTTTGGAAGAATGACGGAAAACCCAAGCCTGGAGAACTTGCTCCACTATCCTACACCATGAGAGTCCAGTGGATGGAGTCATCTTTTATTTATTTTGTAACTTAGCAGTTTTTTATGTGTAACGGAAGTCCTTCTTGTCTCTATGTCGTTATTCACTCAAAAAAGTAATGAGAAATCGTAAATGATCTGTATATTATGCTTTATCATGTGGAAATGGAAATGAAGTCACATGCTTCTTGACGGAGCTTAGGGGAAGGATGCAGGAGTCACGCACAGCCGTATTAGGCAAGGTATTCCTCCGAACGTAATGGGGATAAATGATGATGATGAAGACGACGCAACAACACCTACTCATCTTGGGGCAGGTAAAACCCCTGATCCCACCGGGAATGGAACCTAGGACCCCGTGTCGGGAACAGAGAACGCTACCCCGAGACCACGAGCTGCGGAAGCTTTATCATATAGAAAAGAAAAATCCAGGATTTAGGAACTCATTATTTGAGTGTACCAAATACGTTTCATCTGTTCTTGCTAGACATCTCCAATGGTGTAACACATAAAGAAGATTTTTTAATAGACGTATTTTGATTCGAGGACTGTAGTAATTCTCTGCAGCTCTTTAAAGTCAAGCTCTTTCTGTTTACAAACTATATACTTTCCTTTCCGTCATTTTATGTTATATTCGTGCATCTGCTTGCTGTTCTGTATGTTCTAAATGAAGATAGTACCCGTTTCTTCCAATTTAACATTTCTGCACATATCCTTCTACATTCGCTTTAGGGGTGACAGGCATCGTGGATGCTGTAGCACATGAGTGGACTGAGGTATCGGGGCGAGGATGGAGGGTGGTTGGTTGGTTGGGCACGATACATGCGTGTCAGTATTTCCACTTTATTTTTTATGGTAAACTGAGAATTACTTTTCTTGTTCTTCTGTTACTGCTGTTTTGCTCACTGAGCATGAGTATACTTGCATTTCTATTTATGGGCTTCCATATGAAATTTTCTAATTGCATAGTGAGCATTCACTTTTTCTGTTAGTATGACATGAGTGCTACCTCAGTTTCTATCTCAGTGTGATGCTGACTTTCATATACTAGATGTTCTACACTTGTGGAGTGGGCACATTCACTATTCAATCTTCTTACATGTTCTTTGTAAGTAATGTTAAGATTTCTTGCAGTCATCCCTACATATTTAGAGTGGCAGCCATTACATGTTAATTCATATGTATCTGAATTGTATTTATCTTTCTCTTCTGTCACACCTTGTAATGTTTTTTGTATAGCGGTCTTTGCTTTGAAGGTGTAGTAATTTTAGGTTTCTCGAATATGTTACTTATCTTGTGATTGACTTGGTTGTAGTATATTATGCTGCGCTATTTTATGCTGAGCGATGTGTTCTCTGATGCAAGTGTGCATTGTATGTTGTTGCATTTGTTGGTACATCTGGACTGTTTTTAATGTTGCTGTCTTCCGTTTGTGTTTCCCTTTTAATGGTATCGTCGGGTTTGTGCAGTATATTGCTGTTATATCCATTGTTTTATGGTAAGTTGATGATCAAATTTTAGTTGCCGATAACAGTTCTTTTTTACATAGAGGTATTCTTCGCACTCGCGAAGTCTGTGTACTATATGACTGATGTTCAAATGGCCCTGAGCACTATGGGACTCAACATCTGAGGTCATCAGTACCCTAGAACTTAGAACTACTTAAACCTACTTAATCTAAGGACGACACACACATCCATGCCCGAGGCAGGATTCGAACCTGCGACCGTAGCGATCACGCCGTTCCAGACTGAAACGCCTAAAACCGCTCCGCCACTCCGGCCGGCGTCTTTTCTGTTCCCATAGCGAACTGAATGTGGTGTATGTTGTATAAAAATATATATTGGTCGTGTGATTATTAATTTCTACATTACGCTGGTGCAAAAATTCGTGGCGTTTTTTTTTTTTTTCATGTTGATATTCCAGTTGCTATGGGTTTATTTTGAACAGCCATTTTTTATTTGCTGTTCACTATTGCTATTTGAGTTATCATTTTGTCATATGAAGATAGTGAGCGGAGCAGTGGACATTAGAAAATGGAGTGGCAAGTGAACAAATTCTAATATTTCCGACATATTCTTCTGTTTGAGAGGGGCGACAACAGAGGAGGCAACGAGAACGATTGCGTTGGTTATGAAAATAATGCCACTGGGCAGAGCACGGCAAGAAAATTGATTTCTCGTTTTAATGAAGATCAGTTTGACATTAATGATTCTCCACGTTTAGGAAGACCTTTGGGGTCTAATGAAGATCATTTTAAAGCATTAATCCACAGTGACCCAAGCCAGTTTACTCGAGAAATGGCAGATGTGAGAAACTATGATCATAGTTGATAACGAGGGTAACTATATTATTTATGACTAAAGTTCTATTATGTGTATCTGTTGCGTTTATTAAGTAATGAAGAAAAAAACGCTACGAACTTATGCACCAACCCAGTATTTTAGTGGTTTAAGTATTTATTGTGTTGTTTTCTCAAGGAGAGACGTAGAAATGCCCTAAACCTTGTGCAGAGAATTGTGGGAAACTACCTAAACACAACATCCACGCTGGGTGTTGTGTCTAGGTGAAATACCGGGCGAACGCTTGTGAATTTGGCTCTACGAATCAACTCTTGTCCAGCTCATTCCTCTGTCTTGTAAGTTACAACGTTACACGTTAAGCTGTAAGAGAAAGCTGAGGGAGAACAGTGTAGATGTAAATAATCTGGACGCAGCTCCCTTGTCAATATGACACTCAATGATGCCGTATAGTGTTACAAAGAACTGGCAGAACATGCAGCTGATTTCTTGACCGGAGGCCGGAGGCTGGCCCCTTACAGTGCGAGATACGTTATGAATATTCTCAGGTCGAGGGCCTTATTTGTTGGTCTGCACATCATGATTAATAATTTGCGTGGTGTTTGCATGGTTGTGTTACTGCAGCACGACGTTATTTCAGTGATTTACACATTTTTACTCATATTTGTCACCATACCATCAAGGCGCTTAGCCGTATGACAAGTAACATTCACCAAAGTTCACGTAGAATTCCAGGTACTCGTGGTGTCTGTCTTGGCTGAAGCGAAGCATCTGTGGCCTTAAATATCTTAATACTCATAAGAAGATAAATCCTGAAAAAAAAAATACAGATACTACAGAGCAAGAATTTTAAAAGTTTCTGCATTGCTCTTACTCCAATTACTGGTAAAAACAGGAAGAGATATTGTCAGTAACTACTATGTAATGTGCTAAATGATCTGAAAGTAACATTAAAATGGCCTCATCGAGCTCTATAGATAATTCTGTTTGACGACGCGTAACATCTTGGAAGAATACACTCATCAGAAAATTTATCTCATAATTTTGACAACGCCTATGTGAGATGCCAAAACCTTTAGGTATCACACAACATTCGCTCTGCAAGTCCATTTATACTGCAATAAACCCGTATGAAGTTAAAGAGTACAGAGTTATGAAGAAATGTTGGTTGCGCCGTTTCACAGAGCCGGCAGTTTTAATTAACCAGACTCACACAGAGGTCTATTATAGCTGTTTTCAACCGCAGACGGAGCTGCCTCTCTGCTGCCGTATGGCCACGCGGAGAGCCAGAAAAGGGGTTTTTGTTTTCCTGTTACGTCAGAAGTGTGGCAGTATTAGTCTAGTAGCAACGAAGGGCTTTGTTCTTTTGCTCTGCAGCCAATGAAGAGACTGCCTCGTCCCTATTACCTTTTTCTTTGCGTCTGCCAGAGGAGACCGTCTGGGCTTCCACGTGTCATACGTCAATCACAATTACATCGCAATATGCATTTTCATGTTTTCGACAGAAAGCAAAGGATCCAGTTGTACAGGACTTAAAAAGTCGATATCTTTGGAGACAGAAACTGAATTGTGCTGAGAATTATCGTTTCAGACAGTCAAATGATTTTCCGTGCAATCGTTCTCCCCTACGGTATTAAACTACTATACTTACTATACTTGTAGTGCGAGACAGTTATGGGGAAGGGGGGGGGGGGAAGGAGGGCTCGGATGTAAATAAGTAGACTAAATAAAATCTTCTCATGGCGACAGATCATAACTCTACGGAAGAAGTGTAAGAGCTTCCAAATAAAACGTCTGGAGCGTAGACGAAATAACCTTGGCAGCATTTGGGCCCGCCCCAAAATCCTAAAGAGGCCTTACAAAGCTACAGGTATCAAAAAAGTTTTGCACCAATCCGATTCCAAGACAGACGTTGACTGTGGATATTGTATCACAGAATCAAAGACACTGTCCCTTTGACTGTTCAGAGATATCACTAAATCCTCCCAAACATGTAAACAACCATGCATGAGCAAGGCTTATTACACGGAGGGGGTCCGACGGCCGATCAGTTCCAGTCATTCCACCAGGAAGGAGGTACACGGCTAATATTGTCTATAGTTCAACCATGCCTAGCCGTTCAATAACGCGATTCGATCGCGTCCGCATTGTTACTTTGTGCCAGGAAGGGGTCTGAACAAGGGAAGTGTCTAGGCGTCTCGGAGTGAACCAAAGCGGTGTTGTTCGGACATGGAGAAGATGCAGAGAGACAGGAACCGTCGATGACAAGCCTCGCTCAGGCCGCCCAAGGACTACTACTGCAGTAATTACGGATTACGGCTCGGAGAAACACTGACAGCAAAGCCACCATGTTGAATAATGCTTTTCGTGCAGCCACAGGACGTCATGTTAGGACTCAAGCTATGCGCAATTGGTTGCATAATGCGCAGTTTCACTCCCGACGTCTGTGGCGAGTTCCATCTTTGCAACCACGACACCACGCAGCGCGGTAGTGGTGGGCCCAACAACATGCCGAATGGACCGCTCCGGATAGGCATCACGTTCTCTTCACCGATGAGTGTTGCATATGTCTTCAATCAGACAATCGTCGAAGATGTGTTTGGAGGCAACCTGGTCAGGCTGAACGCCTTAGACACACTGTCCAGCTGGTGCAGCCAGGTGAAGGTTCCTTGTTGTTTCCGGATGGCACTATGTGGGCCCGACGTACGCCGCAGGTGGTCATTGAAGGCGCCATAACAGCTGTACGATACGTGAATTCCATCCTCCGACTGATAGTGCAAACGTGAATGACTTCCTTCAGGATAACGACATCGCTTGACAAGAGCGGCCAGCATTTTCTCCAGACATGAACCCTATCGAACATGCCTGGGATAAATTTAAATGGGCTGTTTATAGATGCCGTGACCCACCAACCACTCTGACGGATATACTCCAAATCGCCGTTGAGGAGTGGGACAATCTGGACCAATAGTGCCTTGATGAACTGCATCAATGCAGGAGTACGTGCTACTGGGTATTAGAGGTACTGGTGTGTACAGTAATCTGGACCACCATTTCTGAACGTCTCTCTGTATGATGGTACAGCAGGCCATGTGTGGTTTTCATGAGCTACAACGGGCGGAATGCTGTTTATGTCGATGTCTATTCCAGTTTACTGTACAGGTTCCAGAACTCTCGGAGCCGAGGTGGTGGAAACTTTTTTTGATGTTTGTATAAAACTTAAAAGTTCATTGAACGAACATTCTAAATATATAACTTTTTAAATACTTGCCAGAAGAAGCTAAGCCTAGGATTTTAGACATTTAAAATCCGGTAGGGTAGCAAAGGAAAATACCACGGGGAGATGGTTGGGTTGTTCTGAGGGAGGAGACCAGACAGCAAGGTCATCGGTCTCATCGGATTAAGGAAGGACGGGGAAGGAGGTCGGCCGTGCCCTTTCAAAGTAACCATCCCGACATTTGCATGGAGCGATTTAGGAATTCACAGAAAACCTAAATCAGGATGGCCGGACGCGGGATTGAACCGTCGTCCTCTCGAATGCTAGTCGAGCTCCATCTGTTGTCATGTTGGTTCTCTCGCAAAATAGCTGTAGTTCTGGCAAATGCATTGGCATATGAATAGAGACGCCCGTCATCGCTGCATGCAAAACTTGTTCTTTTCTTTAGGACACAGTCACGTAACTGAGCTTCGTGGCCGAAAGCTGAACTGTTTTATTTCCAACGATGTTTGTCGGCGAAAAGGGCATATTGTGGGCTGCAGTCCGTTTTTTGAAGGCTTGGGCACTGGTCCAAGAAATTAAATTAACATCCGTTGATTTCCATCCCTACAAGGTGCCAGAGTCCTCCTAGGTGGAAAGACATTAATATCTGTACGTTGAAAGACGTATGTTGTCATAGAAAGAATGATCGGTCCCGTAAGAAGTGGGAGCTACAGCTTGAAACATACAACATATGCAAAAAAAAAGAATTAAAAAAGTCTTATGACCAGAAAATAATTTTGAAGTACCACATGACACGTACAGTTTACCAGGAATAGTCACATACACGTCCATTTTCACAGTTCAATACAACTACGAAATGCGCTATCATATCTAATATTACAGTATTACACAGTGGGTACTGTTTCGCATAGGCAGTGATCACAAACACAAATTTTAGCTTTCACGTTTCAGCTGTGCAGTGAGGACATCTCATCAGTTTTGTAATCATTTACTTTAATTGTAAATAATAATTAATCAATCTGAATGGAAATATAAATCCTGAGTATGAATTTTTTAAGACCACAGTTATGAGAGAGGTGACTCCCACGATATTTCACAAACAGAAACAGGCGAAGCAGCACCCGTCGACCTAAAAGTAAAAAAAAGTTCAAATGGCTCTGAGCACTATGGGACTTAACTGCTGAGGTCATCAGTCCCCTAGACTTAGAACTACTTAAACCTAACTGAGCTAAGAACATCACATACATTCATGCTCGAGGCAGGATTCGAACCTGCGACCGTAGCGGTAGCGCGGTTCCAGACTGTAGCGCCTAGAACCGCTCGGCCACTCCGGCTGGCTCCGTCGACCTATTTTAACGGCACATGAAACTGCTTATTACTATTCTCTTGCGACTCAGTGTTTACCGATGGACAAGAAAATTAATGGGTCGTGAGGCGAAGCCACAGTACACGAGCGGAGTTCAATAACTAATGAAACACGTTTTTTTCTGAAAGAATGTTGGGTTTATTCATGATCCCAACACACCATCTTATTCCCTTATCCTTTTGGCTACAAATTAATGGGTCGTGAGGCGAAGCTACAATACACGAGCGAAGTTCAATAACTAATGAAACACGTTTTCTTCTCAAAGCATGTTGGGTTTATTCATGATCCCAATACACCACCTTATTCCCTTACCCTTTTGGCTACAAAACCTGATTTTCCAACATAATCTCCGTTCATTGTGACGGCCTTACGCAACCTTACTGGGAGGGCCTGTATACCAACAATCTACTGATGGACGACGGAGTCAACGCGTTGCTGCATCAGTAATCTCCCAATCGTCCATATACTGCTTCCCCTTCATTGTGCCAAAGAAATGGAACCCGGAAGGCGGACATCTTGGCTACTGGATCGATGAGGAAGAACAGTCCACTGCAGTCCTCTCGGGTGCGCTGACTTGTTTGAGGCCTGTGTTTTCGTAGCGCAGAAGTTCGTTTACGTTTTTATGCCGTCGAACCTGCTGAAGTCGTTTCTACAATGTCGAGTATAGCACTATACGCTTATAAATTGATTGTGGCACATGATAGAGGATATCAAACAAAATATCTCCTTCACCGTCCCAGAAGATCTTCGTGATGACTTTACCGGCTGAAGGTGGAGCTTTGAAATTTTCCTTCGGAGGAGAGTGTAACACTACAATCAATATTGTTAATAACTTGTACTGATTAATTCTGCATTATATCAGGTGTATATTCCTTACTATGTGATGTCTTTGATCTACTGTAAAGAAGTGGGAAGATAGTGTGAGATGTTTATTCTTTGCAAATTAAGTTCTTTGTATTATTTGTAGGGAAGTGGTATTCATTATGTATACTTGTGTTGACTTCTTAATAGGTTTGAATAATGAAATTTTTAAAAAATATTGTTGCTGGCAACTGTGTTATAACTGGTTCATACATAGGGACTTTGTATTGTATAAACACAAAGCCAAAGTAGTTCCCCTGTGGGACGGAAGTGGGGTGGCGCACTAGAAACAGGTGGATGTGGCGCTCAGTCTGGGCGGCAAGTGAGAGAGCACAGTAGTCAGCCGGTAGCAAGTGACTGACGAGTGAAAAGCGGAGGTGCCGAGTGAGACTCACGGTCTTGCAACTGGAACGAAATGGCCTCGGATTTAATACGCGGCTGTAAAATGGTGCTCTTGATTTGCGAACAGCTCTAAAAATATTAACAACGCCAAGAAGAGGTAAATAGACCTAATCGCTGACAGTGGAAAGACCACCTAGCAGCCTCAAGCTCTCCATCACGATTCCTCAACCACTTCGTCTGACATACGAAAGGTCAGAACTGTATTACTGTATGAACCAGTAATGTTTTGTTTTGTTCTGTGAAAATAAAATCCTAATGATCAAAATGTGTTTGTACAATGTGACCATCCTATGAACTTATCCAAGTAGGATTCTCTCCCTTAAGTGATGAAATCTGAGAGTGTCCTTTGGACTAAAAAGCATTAACAGTTTTTCTGTACATTTTATTGAGGCGTGGCAAAGTTACGCCGGCACTCTTAATGTGCAGGGTAAAATTTACTTCTTTTTCTATACATGTATAAGAGACTATTTATGTTTGAGTATTTTGAAACTTAACTAGAAAATGAAGTTGAATATTAGTTTAGGAAAGAGTACTACTTAGAAAACAAAAGTGTTCTAATGTTTGTTGCTTTAAAATTGTTTTCATAACTTCTCGCTTCACAAGAGGTATCATAACACTTTGTCTCGAGGTTCTTTGAAGTAAAATTTTACTGGAGATTATCTCTGATTTGTAGAGGTTATTGTCAGTGTAAAGAGTGTTAAATTAGTACAAATTTAATGATCTCAGATGAAGAGTTGCCCAGTTCTACCTTAATGCTACATATTTCTAGAAGTGTGTATAGTTTTGTTGCTACAATGAAAGGGATAGTTTGTGGGACCATATTTCTATTCCACCATGACAAAAAAGATAAATAAGATGAGTAGGTTTCTAGCTAGTCAATCTTGAAGTGATTACTGAGAAGCAAAGGCAGAAAGTTTGTATACTGTGTTCCCTAATGCTTTTATATAGTAAATGTATGTATTAATTTTACCTGACTACTATGGTGTGCTATCTGGTCTTCTGTGCGTTGGGAAGAGCAAGTTTCGGCTATATTAGTTAAAGGCAAAAGTAATCAAATAATTTTTTCATAATGCGGGGCTCCAGTCATATTATATTTCTTTAAAGTCAGTATCGCCATTAGACTGTTGTTTATTTACAGTGTAACATTTACACTTACACAATAATGATTTCGGCTTTAAAGTTCCATTATCAAGTGTTTTAAGTGTTTTAAATTGACTAAGATGGCAAACTGTCGTATTAAAATATAGTATTAGTTACACTGCCAGAAATATAGACTCTTAGACAATGTGTCTAATAATGTATTTTAATACGACAGTATGCAATCATAGGTAATTTATAACACTTGAAACACTTGACAATGGCACTTTGAAACCGAAATCATGATCGTGTAAGTGTAAATGTAACACTGTAAACAAACAACAGTCTAATGGCGGTACTGACTTTAAAGCAAAAGTAATGATTAAAGTGGACAAGAAAAAGTGCTCGTTTGCAAATCTTGAGACTGCTAAAGTGACAACTGCTGCTAACCACTGTGTAATATGTCTATTTGGGTGTATTCATTGCACTTCAAAGAAGAGTATTTAATGAAAGTTTGTTTTGAATTAGTAAAAATAGGTTCTTTGTAAGCAATGCTTTTACATTATTATATCTAATTAGGCTGCCGACCGTATAACTACTTCAATTAACAGTAATCAGTTACTGCTTACTTTTTGCAAAATTATTTTCTTTCTGCTAACTATCTACAGCTATTGTCACGAAATTAAAGTTCGATACCAATTTTCCGTCAGGCAAACTCTGTCAAACTTCTAAACTCCTCTCAGAGGGTAACATCTACTGCAAATCTAGGGCATATTTGGAAAATCTGCTACCGCAGTAATGTTATACGAGGCTTTTCCCGTGATATGACTATTTGTTCTGTTGCCGTTTTGTTTCCGTTTCGAAGTAATGAACTCATGTTTCAGCGCCTGTGACGGCGTTCATAAAAGAATTGTTGCCATCAGCCTCATAATGCACAAGCAATTCTACAGAGACGGTGGTTCATTCCTCTTTATGGTCTTCTGTTAGGGGGCGGAGACCAGGGCACACCCTTTGAGTACCCCACCTGGTGGACGAGTGTGTGTGCGCTACCTACAAAGGCGTTCAGTTGTGCAGCGAGATGTTTGGTTGCGGTCTCTCGATCGCCTGGAATAATGAGACTGTTCCAACACTGCAGGAGTCACAGCTGTGTGTGGCCGGCCGGCACGCTGGAGATCGTACAAGTTTGCGTGACCTTGCGCGATGATAACAGACGCCTCACCCAACGACTCGCCGTGCTTTCGTTCACTGCCAGGTCTCGGTAGACATTTTGCGATTGCCTATGCGTATGTGGGAAGCTCTGGATTTCCGTCAAAAGAAACTCAGTGAGAGGTCTCTGCTTCGAATGCACCTTCATTAAAGACGCCATTTTGAAGGCTACGTATACGGCCGCCACCTATTGGATCTTCACGATACTACACAGGCTGAAGCGTAAATATTCCACGATGTCCAGTAACAAATTCCGCATTGTTTCAACCGAAATCGACCGAGGAAGAAAAGTGCTGTATTATTTACTGAACGCCTCTCGTACAAGACGTCGACCGTGCAACGTGCCAGGGTGGTTCAAATGGCTCTGAGCATTATGGGACTCAACTGCTGTGGTCATTAGTCCCCTAGAACTTAGAACTACTTAAACCTAACTAACCTAAGGACATCACACACATCCATGCCCGGGGCAGGATTCGAACCTGCGACTGTAGCAGTCGCACGGTTCCGGACTGCGCGCCTAGAACCGCGAGACCACCGCGGCCGGCCGTGCCACAATATTATGTATTAATAGCAAAGAGTTATGAACTATACTGATAAAATATTATATTGTTACTGAAAACAAATACGTGAGTTACAATCCCACATGCGTACTCAAAAGAACAGGTACAAGATTCAAATTCACGCCAAGTAATCGGAAATTACGCAACCAGTTCTCTACTTGAAGAAAACAAAAACTGTTTCATGGTGCAGTAGAGGGTGACATATTCAAATTTAAAGCACGATGAAGAAAAAAATATATTCTGCGCTACAATTACTTTCCATTTAATCAAACATGAGCAAACTACAAGTTTCCATTTTAGAACATGCAACTGCTCTCCACTATTCCTAATCACGGAGTTATCGCGGCATTGCGATTCCGATGTAAGCTAACCACTTTAACCAGGCTGCGAAATGGAAATTAACTGAAATGGCTGCATCCAATTCCTTATTCATTGCAGAATTTTCACAACAGCATAGATTAGCGCCAGGCAAAGACAATCTTCTATCCAAACACTGACCCACGAGCTAGCATTTAGGACAGAACAGCGCTGAATTCCGAACAGCACAGAAGAGAACCGAATGGCGACTACACTTCCAAACGAGACCAGCGTCGTTGCTTGGAACTCGGGTAAGATTCGTGTTTGTCTAAAAACAAACTGACTCGCCAAAGATATGAAAATTAGATGGTCACAATGCATTTATCGCTTAATCAAAATTGATTAGAGCCTATACGCGTGAAAGATTGCAAAGATTACTGTCGCGATATATTATAATCAAAATATAAAGGCAAGACGTGAAAGGTAACTTTCAGTGTCAATGCGTCAAAATGGAGTTACGTAATCCCACACACAGGCATCGCTGCTTTAACCCATGTCAGTGGACGACAAAGGGCTACGTCTTCTCACCAGATCAAAACACATTTGCTGTTACTTTTGAAGGTAAACGGGGTCCATCTGTCATGAAAAGGTTTCTTGCATGGCGTCAAATCCAGTATACTGCACATACTGAGGCACCCCCAGCAAAGCATATTCCCGCGACGTACGATGGCAAAATTATTTGACGCATGTATAGCATATGAGCGCGATTCAGCGCCTCTCACGTGCATTCAGTCGTTCTTGTAGCAGCACAATCATAAACAACAGATCTATACTTCGCATCAGTCGCGTCATATTTTCCAATATTTTTGCAGTTTCATCTGAATGTTTCTTAATATGCACACTCCGTGTAACAAGTTGTAAGGACCGAGGGCTCTCCTGTGGCCTGCTGGTCAGCATACACTGAATTCATAGCATTAGAACATTCGCCTTGCTCAATAAAACATAGTCCTCCCTGCATTCCTCATTAACTTTTCGAACATTTCTCTTCTTTCTGCTCATACGTCGCTTTCCCAAACAGTACTTTACTTAGCATGATGGACGCTAATTAATTAATATAAGTCATTATTATACAGCTTGGTGAAATAATGGTATGTAGATTTATTCCAGACTCACAACTTTTTGCCAAGTGAAGATTCATAGAAAAACCTCGAGGAACTTGAATTTTTGTTCAGACAGGCCAATGGGATTTCCACCTGGCCATCAGAGCTGTCCTTTTGCGTCCTGATGGACAAGTCCTGTAAGAGTTTACGGCCACGTAAACCACGTCAGGCTCAGTTTGCTTCCTAACGGACAAATGCGGTGCGAGTTTACGTCCAAATAAACCTCGCCAGACCCTGAAAGCCACTCAGTGTCCCGGAGACAGAGGCCGTGTCACGTTATGCCCGTCATTAATATGTTGAGCGGCGTGGCGCAGGCGGTAGCCAGCTTAAATGATCATCTCAGACGTCGTAGCTGCAGTAAAACGGCATACACTACTAAACTGGACTGCTAAGTTCAATAAACAGCTAAATGTAATTGCTTTTCAAACATCCCTTCTTCAACATCATTACGAATCAGCTATGTTGAAATTTTTCTTTTATTTTTATTTACTCGCAATAGAATTTTCTTGCTTATACTGCGTGGCATTGGCTACCATTACTTAAAAAATTTTCATTACAAGAAAACATCTTTTATCGTCAAAGTCGGTTTCCGGAAGCCAATAAAGAGAATAAAATACACACGCAACTGAAAAAAAACGTATGCTTGAGATGGTAACTATTTCGATGCTCAGCTCTTTCTCTTTTGCTGTCGCTACAGACGACGTGTAAGGAGAACCAATGTTTCAGTAAAATAGTGCTTTCCTGGGCGTTCATCTTCTTCGCTTCAACTTTACAAACAATCTAATGGTGCGCACAGAAGGCAGCTGACAACCTTTAACTACATTCAAAATTGTCAGCATTGATGATACACAAATGTACAGATGTCTAAAACTAGTTACAATTTCTTTCCTTGCCTATTCAGTAGTGAAGGATATTTCATGACGAAGACATTTATTAAAGCACAAAAGAGTAAGTAATAAGATACTAGAGTCAGGATTGAAAGGTTGGACAAAAAAGAAAGGAAGCTAGAGAGGCAAAATTTAACGGGCCCTTTCCAAAGGAACCACCCTGAAATTTCCGTTGAATGATGTGGTTAAAACCATGGATGCCTAGATAGGTATCTGAATTGCAGTCGTTCCGGATACCAATCAAGTGTGCTACCACAATGCCACCTCGCTCGGTAATTGAAAAGCTCCCGGCAAAATGGGTTGAGTGACATTTATGGTTAAAAGGATAAATAACCTCAGAATTTTATTAAAACCGAAAGTAACACATGAAAAGTTTAATCTTAGTTCATTGCATCTTTTATTGTGCAGGTAGGAAAATAGCTGTGAATATAGCTAAGTTCTGAGTTAATCATCTTATAACAAACCGATAGTGGCGTAGAGAGTAGCACAACGTTTACATGTCTGTACGCTAGATGCAGCGTCCAATATTACTAAGCCGGATGACGTACAACATATTTACTTAATCTGCAGTTGTCATTTCATCGAAGTGGCGATGTTCGATCTGGACGTAGCAGATTCAAATCAATCGAGTGAGAGAAGACATGACATCAAACAGTTGGTAATCATCAGTCTGAACATCAGGACCGATGACCTCAGCTGTTTGGTCCCATAGGAACTTACCACTAACACTGAACTTTGAGCTCCTGGAATATATTTCAAGTCTCTATCACCATGTGCATTAATGCAGCAGGAGACTGCTGACGTTGATCCACTCACATGACGGGGACATCGTCTTAAGCCCGTTCTGTACGAGCGACTTTCTGGTACAAATCCACTACTCAAAGTGAACACAACTTTTGCGCCTGCGTATAAATCAGCAATCAACTACGGCGCCAGTGTGTCTATGCCACCAATGATGTAGAGATCGTTCCGAGTGTGTAGTTCCGAATAATTTCCGAGTATGCTGCACACTGTGTATGGGTAAAAGTAAGGGGCCTTCCGGGGGTCCGCTAAAATCGAAACTTGACCTACTGTAGCCGATCTCGTTTCTCTTAGAGGAATGGATTTTGTGCTTTTGTGCCTCTTGATCTTTATTGTGTTGTTTGCTTTATTTTCTTGACACAATGGAAAGCTATACAAGGCCTTGTTATTTCTTGCTTCTAGTGTTTTTTTTACAAATGGACGAAATATTTGATATCAAAAAGGTATTTGCGTTTCACAGAGAAAGAAACCTACACTATGCAGAAACAAGAACTAATAGGTAGAGTTTTAATGCAAATTATTTGAAGTGTGAATAGGTTAGAGTTATTTGAAGAGAAAAATAATTTTCAACATTATTTGGTAATTAGGAAGAAAACAAGATATAAAGGATAAAGCAAAATGATGCTATTTACTGCTTCCTGGATATTTTCTGATGTGAAACTTCCTGGTAAATTAAAACTGTGTGCAAGACCGAGACTCGAACTCGGGACCTTTGCCTTTCGCGGGTAAGTGCTCCACCAACTGAGCTACCAAAGCACGACTCACGACCCTTCCCCACAGCTTCAATTCTTCCAGTGCCTCGTCCCCTACCTTCCAAACTTCGCAGAAGCTCTTAGCCGAGCTTCATATCAGTGCAAACTCCGCTGCAGAGGGAAAACCTTATTTTGAAAACATCCCCCAGGCTGTGGCTAAGCCGTCTCTCCGCAATATCATTTTTTCCAGGAGTGCTACATCGGCAAGTTCGCAGAAGAGCTTCTGTGAAGTTTGGAAGGTGGGAGACGAGGTACTGGAAGAATTGAAGCTGCTGGGACGGGTCTTGAGTCGTGCATGGGTAGCTCAGTTGGTGGAGCACTTGCCCGCGAAAGGCAAAGGTCTCGAGTTCGAGTCTCGGTCCGGCACACAGTTTCAATTTGCAGGGAAGTTTCATATCAGCGCAGACTCTGCTGCAGAGTTAAAATATCATTCTGGATTTTTTGATGTGTTTACTCTTTGCAGGTATATATTTTCTTGAGCAAAGAAATGTATGGTGGTATGTTGTAAGATATTTGGATGACACTGTCCCTATTCTCTCAGTTTTCAGGAATGTAAATATATTACCACAAGACCGTCGTCGAGAACTTCCACAAATTCCGCTGTCGTCATAAATAAACTCTGTTATCATTGCTTGCTCCTACATTTTGCTACTATATTTCGATCTTTTTCATGAAAAGGGTGGTCCTTCCCAACGTCACAATCACCGTTAAGATGCTAAACTGTACAGCGCACAGCTCTCCCAACACAAATAATTTTGGCGCTCAGTTGTAAACGAAACTAACCACTGGACACAGACGAGACTCAGTGCAGGAATAAAACACCAGAGGCGCAGCAGTAGACAAGAAAATCGACCGTCCAGAAGTGATTTAAGCAACTTCTTTCGTGATGTTTGATAGCATTAGCCTATACGCTCTCACTTGACTTCACGCTCTTTTTATCTCTGTTTCAGTGTTTATTCGTAACCACACATTCAACAGGGCGTCCTCCGGTGCTCCAAAGCACCCGAAGGCAATGGTAAACAACATGGGGTGCAACCTTGTCAGGTGTAACGTGTCAGCAATCGTTGAAGCTTTGCTGAATCCAGTCAGTAAGTTGATTAATTTTTAACTACTGTATAACTGCGTCCGCACAAAATCCATTCATCAATAATCATTACAGGGTGGTAAAAGTCCTCCGTCTTTATACATGTTCTCTTTCAATGCATCTTCCACAGTCAACGCACAACGGTACGTCTATATGTGGTGGCCTCAATATTATCCCCATAGAGTTTGTAGCCTTCCCAATCGCCCAATTCTAATTATTGCTTGTCTCCTAATAACCACGTCTACTACTATTACAAAATTTATACCTATCATATTGGTATTCAATATTAATTTAAACTTAATGATCTGGCTAATAGTTATTAAAGGTTGCATTCTGAATGGCGAACACAAATTTATCTTTGCCATATCGGTTTATTAAATCCCGATTTTTTTCTTTCCTTTTTGTGACAAAATGCAAGCTGTATTTGAATTCCATGTGCCATACTATAACTGAGTGGTTTCCCTAACTTAGGCACGATGTGAGATCAAACTTTATTAGCTGATCAGCAAACGTTCTTCCAATGCGGGAGGGTGATCCTCACCGTGGGTAAATTAGTCAGGAACCTCATTCCCCGATTTCAATAGTGCGCACCCTATGGAATGTGTGTGTGTGTGTGTGTGTGTGTGTGTGTGTGTGTGTGTGTGTGTGTGTGTATGTGTGTTTGTGTGTGAATTACTAAGGGACCAAACTGCTGAGGTCATCGGTCCCTAGACTTACACACTACTTAAACTAACTTATTCTAAGAACAACATACGCGCCCATGTCCGAGAGAGGACTCACTCGAACCGCGCTGCATGATGGTAGGTGGTGCCATTGCTTACACGTCTCGGTTACCTCTTGTTCGCATTGACGGAACTTTGAACAGTGGACGTTACATTTCAGATGTGTTACGAGCAGTGGCTCTACACCACATTCGATCCCTTCGAAACCCTACATTTCAGCAGGATAATGCACGACCGCATGTTGCAGGTCCTGTACAGGCCTTTCTGGGTGCAGAAAATGTTCGACTGCTGCCCTGGCCAGCACATTCTCCAGATCTCTCACCAATTTAAAACATCTGGTCAATGGTGGCCGAGCAACTGGTTCTTCATAATACGCCAGTCACTACTCTCGATAAACTGTGGTATCGTGTTGAAGCTGCATGGGCAGCTGTACCTGTACACGCCATCCGAGCTCTGTTTGACTCAATGCCCAGCTGTATCAAGGCCGTTAATACGGCCAGAGGTGGTTGTTCTTGGTACTGATTTCTCAGGATCTATGCACCCAAATTGCGTGAAAACGTAATCACATGTCAGTTACAGTATAATATATCTGTCGAATGAGTACCCGTTTATCATCTGCATTTCTTCTTGGTGTAGCAATTTTGATGGCCAGTAGTATAAAATAAAAGAATAATCGGATATCTAATATTGGGCACCAACCTGTGAAGCCACCAATGCAAGCCGGTGTTCCACCGTTCCGGTTCAATTTGTCACGCGCTGAAAGGTACATAAAGTACCTCTGAAACTTTGACTATAGTTTTCTCAGAAACAGTCGATTACTTACGGATAAGCTGAGATACGTGTTGGCTTATTTTGAACCCTCTTCCACTGAGCGAAGTTTCGAGAGATAGGGTTATGACACTTGCCGTGTTCACTTCATAAGGAAAGTAAATGGATCCTCAACTGCTTACACATAATGACTGAAAGAATCACAGGATAAACGGAGGAAAAATTCACTACTTTCCGGTAACGATAGAGTTATCAAAGCTGGCATGTGACACGTACCGAAAAGAAATTCGAAACTTAACCGAGATTGTGATGCATGGGATGAATCGTGACCGGATGTAGCACAAAGTCAATCCCATCTTAATCTAGTTAAACGAGTGACAATGTAAGGTGTCAGGCAAATCCAACACCTTCCATGAAAACCCTGACATAATAAGCAAATCTAGTAGTATGTCACATAGCTCCGAATAAATCGTGACATTAAATTAAGTAAAGTAATACGAGTAACGAGTGAGCAAATAGAATACCACAGACTAACACAAGAATACCTAAATGCATGTCGTACCTCCCCACCGTGAGACCGACGCAATTCCGAAGGGAGAAACGAGAACAGAAGCCGAGAGCAGAACCGTGTTAAGCTAGAAGGCCCTACGATAAGTGACGGACTGGACACCCACGTCGCCAGCCTACCGCTAAGACTACCACCCGCACGTTTTAGTGTGAGACTTTTTCGCGTCCCTGTTACATCAAGGACCACCCCCCAGCCCACGTTAAAAGCCAGAACCCTCCAGAAAAACAGTATAGATCTTACGATAACACAAAAAGGGCCACTACCACCCGAAAGTTTTAGAGTGAGCCTTTTCGAGTGTCTGTTACATTAGATAGAGCCCTCCAGAAGAACAGTATAGATCTTACGATAACGCTAAAAGGACCACACCATCTGCAGGTCTTAGCGTGAGTCTTTTTCGATTCTCTGTTACGTTGCAAACTTTAAAAAGATTGCCCCACCACGAAAAGTATAACATTTCTCATCGGATAGACAGAATGTTTGTAGGCGGAGCTTAAGGTTAACATTGAGACCCTGATTGGTCAGATGAAAACACAGCCAGATAGCTTTTTTTTAACCAACTTCGGTACATTGTAGTAAGGAGAAGTTAGGAGAGAGTTGCTTCCGAGATGGCGAGGTGAGCGGAGCTGTGCTGCCCGCCGCTGCCCTGACGCTGCCTGAACACCGACAAGGTAATGAACGCACGCGATGCCGCATTTTTGAGCGCATAAGGCTTCACTCAGAACTGCAGAAGTCTCATCTGTTACATCCCCTTTTTGCGTAATACTAGTGTCGATCGTTAATTAAAACTCAAGGTGTTCACATTTGCCACTTGAAGAACACATCTGAAAAGCGATGATTTTTCTTTTATATAGTTATTGAGAAGCCACATCAGCCACTGTAATTTACGACAACTTAGATAAGTAATTAAAGATAATTGAGGGTCACTGTAGACCATTTTGATAGTTTTCTCTTTTGTGAAACTTAAATTAAACCTAGATTATAGATGTGATATGGCATAGGTCAGGGAATATTCGTTCACATTTTTGTTGAACGTAGTTGGTGTTTATTTTATTTATTTATTTATTTATGCATTTATTTTACCTGGCAAGATTAGGGCCTTCAGGCCCTCTCTTACACCTAACCAGGCATACTCAGGTTGAACGAGTTACAGTTTCTACTTAACATTAAGGACATATAGCCTATTATGCAGTATTGATGTTAAAGAAAAAAATAGATATTATAACAGTAGTATAATGATAATTATAACAATAAAAATAATTATAACAATCAATAATAATAATAATAGTAATAATAATAATAGTAATAATAATAATAATAATAATAATGACTATGTATATGAAAGTAAACATACTTTTCTTTTCTGAATGTCAGTCCCATTGTTAGTTGGGAATTTTCTCGTTATGTTCTTGCAGCTTGTGAGTTATTCTCATCGAGCAGAGACATAAGACGATAGAATGGGGTGAAAGAGATATATAAGAGGTAGATAGGTTAGAGGAAGAGAAATAGAACGGTAAAATTCGAAGCTGTGATGGAGAGGAGAAAGAAAGAGATGGGAGGGGCACAAGAATGGTGGTTATACCGTCCCTAATATGTAAGCTTTGAGTTCCCTCTTGAATGTTGAGTAGTTCTGGATAAGACGCAGATCACAGGGGAGCGCGTTCCATAGTCGTATGGCTGAGATGGAGAATGACACGGAGAAAGATTTTGTGTTATGTAAAGGTACAGCCAAGATGATAGACGTATCCGATCTGGTGTTGCGATTGTGGAATGACGATAGGTGTTTAATGTGAGAAGATAAGTATTGGGGGCACCAGTGGCTAAGAAATCGATGAAGTAAGCACATCGTGTGGAGATCGCGTGCCGTATGTGGGCGTATCCAACCTAGCTGGGAGTATGAAGGACTGATATGATCATACAACCGAATATTGCACACGTATCTAACGCAAGCATTCATCACTAGCTCGAGGCATCTAGAATTTTCACTATTTGTGCCGTGTTGAACTACATCGCAGTAGTAAAGATTAGGCAAGACTAGTGTTTGGACTAATTTTTGTTTAACATGGGTTGGGAATATTTTTCTAAACTTTTGAATTGCATGTAGGGAGGAGAGCGATTTCCGGCAAGCTGTGACTGTTTGTTCTTCCCAGTTTAGGTGTTCATCCAAGATTATTCCAAGGTCTTTTACTGTTTTTTGGTGTGGTAGTTGGGTACCATTGAGGAGTATTTTAGGGACTGTTTCGCGAAAGTACCGGCTGATTAACTTTGGATGAGATATAAGTATGACCTGGGATTTCTTGGGGTTTAGTTTCAGACCTAGGTTCTGTGCCCATCGAGAAACAGAACAAAGATCTGCGTTCATACTCGCTACTGCGCCAGCAATGTTTTTGGGGCTTGCACTTATGTACAGTTGGATGTCGTCGGCATAAAGATGGTAGTTGCAGGAGTGAATCACTGAAGAAATATCATTAATGTACAGTGAGAAGAGTAGTGGACCAAGGACGGAGCCTTGGGGAACTCCAGAGCGCACGCTTTTCCATGATGACTTTTCCGACCCACAAATGACTTGTTGACTTCTGTTTTTGAGGTAGCTGTCGAACCATTGTATTGCGCTGTTTGAGAAATTCAGCTGTTTCATTTTAATTAGTAATATATCGAAGTCAACTGTGTCAAAAGCCTTGCTAAAGTCAAGCAGTGTTAGGATAGTAGCTTCACGTCTGTCCATAGCATGTTTAATGTCATCAGTTACTTTGATTAATGCGGTTGCTGTACTATGGTGCTTTCGAAAGCCTGACTGATATTCGTCATGGATGTTATCAGTTTTGAGGTAATCCGTCAGTTGTTCATGGACGATGTGCTCTAGGGCTTTAGAAATTGCAGGTAGTATGCTGATCGGCCTGTAGTCACCTGGCGACTTAGGGTTGTCAGTCTTGGGTATAGGCTGGATTAAACTTTGCTTCCACTCAGTAGGATATGTACTACTGACAAGAGACAGGTTGAAGATGTCTGTGATAACTGGAATAATAGTGTCTACGACGTTCTTAATCATGCCAATGCTCACTCCATCATTTCCTACTGCCTCGGAAGAGATTCTCATAATTGCCTTGTGTACTGTGCCGGTAGTGACATGTTTTAGGAAAAACTTGTCTCTCGAGAGATTGATATCTTGGGGCTGGTAATTTGTCGCTGCGTGGCAGTTTGCAGCTGTTGAGAAGAAATCGTTTAATTCTTCTGCAGACGCTTGATAAACAGCGTCAGATCTTCGCTTCCCTATACCGAAACTGCGCAGCTTTTTCCACAGTGCAGCAGGTTTTGATATGCCGCATACGACAGAGCGGGCATGTCTGATTTTGGCATTCCTCACGCTTTGCTTGGTTCTGTTTCGGAGTTTCCTATAAGCTTCGTACGCCTCGGGAGTTGGGTTACGCTTGAAGGCCCTATGTGCAGCATCACGTTTATTCATTAACTGACGTAATGCAGTGGTGAGCCACGGAGCGGGAGCTCTCTTTACCTTAACAGTGCGTTGAGGAGCCTGTTTATCATACAGTGCAATAATTTTGCGACATAATTGCCGAATTTTTTCGTCTAAAGTCGGTTCATCGTTTATATCATGCCAAGGGATGTCTGAGCAATCCTTTTGAAGAGCGTCATGGTTAACATTTTTTAAGTTTCTGTAGGTTACCAGGTGAGATTTTTCTTTGGTAGTATGCATTGAGTAATTTAAAAATATCACGTCATGACCAGAGAGTCCCGGAGCGGATGTCTGATTGGCGCGGATTATTTTATCTGGTCGCTTTGTTGCTATTATATCTATGATTGTGTGGCTGTGTGGCGTGTGATGAGTTGGGTCCAGCGGTGTTAAACTCATATCATTGGAGTGGAACAGTCGCCTTAGTTTTTCGGCAGAGGGAGATTTAAACTGTAAGTCGATGTTTGTGTCGCCCATAATGATTATGTGTTCATACTGTGTCACGAGTGAGGACAGGGCAGACTGAAAGGAGGACATGGCACCGACGTTTGGAGGTTTATAGATTACTCCAATTAGCAGTTTCTGATTTGATGTATTTATTTCGAAAAACAAGAACTCTGCTTCTCCTTCGCCCTTTGCATCCGATGTGCATAGCACAGTAGGTGTCAGATCAGAGCGAACATAGGCACCCACACCACCCCCGCGTCGTGTTTCACGATCTGCCCTTAGGAGAGGTGTTTACCATCCTGTATTAAAACATCTCCTTTAATCAATAGTGCAATTTATAAACAATGTTTTGTGAGTAGAATAAAATTTCCAATGGTAAACTTAACTGCTTTTTCGGCGTTATTTTACCAGCTAACTAAAAATAGGAAAGCCTTGAACCCTTCCACTAAATTTAGTTAGTATTAAGATTCTTTTACAGGGAGTGCAGTGGAGCTGACGCTGAGATCGTTAAGTATTTGGTTATATCATCGCTAGTCTCACTGAACTCTTCTGAATTCCACATTTCATGTGTGGTCTGGCGTCTCCTTACCAGCAACAGGTCCCAGGTTCAAACTAGTTAATTCCCTAAAAATCACGATCAGAGCGTCGTTGGGCGAAAGTGGTAGGGAAACACGATATAGAACAAACAGACACCACCATGAACGTTTAGAACAAGATTAACATTCGCGAGAATACCATACTACTCCTAACGACTGACTTAAAGAAGGAAAGAAAAAGCATTGAGAATCCCAACTCGGAAAAAATTTTCATCTATTCAACGTCAAAAATTTGATCTACGAGTGCTTTGCGTGTGGGACAGAAACTAATAGCAAAGCCACAAGTTAACAAAGCCCGGACAGATGAGATTCCTACGCACGGACGCTTCAACTCAGTTTCGAAAACTAAACTGTTGTTCTCAGGCCTCAACCACGGGAAGTCGACCTCAGTTCACCCATGTGCATGCGTTTGCAGTGAAACTAAGTTTTACTTTTTTTTTATCATTTATGCACTAACCTATAGAATTTTTCCTGACGAAGAGAACTCAAGCTTAAAGTATTCATTTATTACCCACAATGTACAAGCCCAACGTAATGTGACTGTTATATAGTGACAACATGGCTTCCAGTAATTAACTCAAAAGCATGGCCCTGAATTGTAAGAAATCCAAGCAATAATAAAAGTCAATGAAATATGAAACTACCTCCAGCTCTGTTAATTGCCTAAACCCATTTCAATCACGAACCCTATTTTTTTTTTTTTTTTTTGTAACTCACTTACCTCAAAGAAAACTTTATAACACGAACTACAGCAATTGCAGCAAGCAGCAACTACAGCCAGCTAAATAAAAGATTCTAACTACTGTACACTCTAACTACTAGCTGACGTATGGTTAGCAAACGATTGATTTTGTTGAAGAGCAAACAATTGTACCTTATTAGTGTGACAACCTGTTCCAAAAATTATACAGGGTGTTACAAAAAGGTATGGCCAAACTTTCACGAAACATTCCTCACACACAAATAAAGAAAAGATGTTATGCGGTCACGTGCCCAGAAACGCTTAATTTCCATGTTAGAGCTTATTTTAGTTCTTCTACCTACGCTCAATGGAGCACGTTATCATGATTTCATACGGGATACTCTACCTGTGCTGCTAGAACATGTGCCTTTAGAAGTACGACACAACATGTGGTCGATGCACGATGGAGCTCCTGCACATTTCAGTCGAAGTGTTCGTACGCTTCTCAACAACAGATTCGGTGGCCGATGGATTGGTAGAGGCGGACCAATACCATGGCCTCCACACTCTCCTAACCTCAACCCTCTTGACAATCATTTTTGGGGGCATTTGAAAGCTCTTGTCTACGCAACCCCGGTACCAAATGTAGAGACTCTTCGTGCTCGTATTGTGGATGGCTGTGATACAATACGCCATTCTCCAGGGCTGCATCAGCGCATCATGGATTCCATGCGACGGAGGGTGGATGAATGTATCCTCGCTAACGGAGGACATTTTGAACATTTCCTGTAACAAAGTGTTTGAAGTCACGCTGGTACGTTCTGTTGCTGTGTGTTTCCATTCCATGATTAATGTGATTTGAAGAGAAGTAATAAAATGAGCTCTAACATGGAAAGTAAGCGTTTCCGGACACATGTCCACATAACATACTTTCTTTCTTTGTGTGTGAGGAATGTTTCCTGAAAGTTTGGCAGTACCTTCTTGTAACACCCTGTAAAGTTGCCAATAATTCCACTACCCAAACATTACCAATCAAACATACATTTCCTTGCGTCTCACTTTAGAATGCATGTCCTACCAACACAGAGTCTCCACTAAGAAAAAACAGGTCCATCCACTTCTCTATCCACACGCTAACTGCTATATCCGTCCAAGCACAGAATCTCTTGCCGTGGGCGCAGAGTGCTGTCAGCGATATTAACACAGTCTACAGCGCCGCCAACATAGAAACAGGCTACTTACAGCAGCTACACCTACATTCATACAATCTAGTAATCATCCACATTTAGGAAAGGTGGTTAAATGTAAGTTGCGTGCTTATTATGAAGCGCAATAAAAATTAAGACAAAACTCTATCAATTAGGTTCCCAGAGTGACCTTTCCTCGTGGCATGCTAAAAACTGTATGAAGATACCGGCAGTAGAAAATCACTATGCAATACTTGACTTAAGTAAAAAAAACATGGAAGGTGGACTGACTGCCACAAAAATCGCATGAAAGTTGGACTGACTTCCGCCTTTCAACATCTTTCCGAGCTCCGAATGTTGTTATGCGCAAGCCCACCGGATCATATACATCTCGTAGAGTAATTCTAATTGTTGTTTTTCTTGTTGTAATCTTCAGTTGCGAGACTGTTTTGCTGTCTGCTCCGTGGAAGTCTCCCCATCTATGCGCAATTACTTTAACCTACGTCTATCTGAGCCTACTTACTATATTCGAGCGTGAGTAACCTCTGCATTTTACCCCACCATATTTCTCTTCATTATCAAGTTAACTAATTCTAGGAGTAATTTCACTTTTTCCACGTATCCATGGTCTTGAATATTACGTTCGCACGTGTTTTATGTACATAGAAACCATTTGCTAGAGAGTTTAAACTTGGATACTTTCTCGGAACAGCCGCACCTTGCAACGGTTCGCGCGGCTACCCCCGTCGAAGGTACAAATCCTCCCTCGGGCATAGGTGTGTGTGTGTGTTGTCCTTAGCGTAAGTTAGTTTAAGTTAGATTAACTCTGTGTAAGCCGAGGGACCGATGACCTCAGCAGTTTGGTCCCACAGGAACTTACCACCTACCACCCCTTCCCGGATGTATCAATTCAGAAAAGGAAATTAAAGACGCGTCAGTCAGACTTCCTGCCACAGTTATAAGCATCTATAACTGACAAAAATTTCAGTCTCACATGTTTTCTGTCGTGAAATTAATACACCTTTATAATTACATATCTTTTATCTGCACATTAAAAATCATAGTATTCCGCCACGTTACGAAACAACCACCTGATACAATTGTCGCATTTTCCCTCGATTGTTATCAAATGAACCGACCAGAACTTCCTCTCTGCAACAGAGGATGTGCTTTTCGTTAGGAACATGTCCACATCACACGTGCTCATTTCCGCTCGCACGCACTGGTACGCCTGTAAGCGGCTTTCCAATGTCCAACTTCTCAGTTTCAGTATTTATCTCATTCCTAACGGTAATGAGGTTCTTCAATAGCACAACTAACTGTTGTTACAGGGAGCCATACTTTCAACATGTAAGAGTCATTCCTCACTGAAGTCTGAATCGTTTAACACAACAGGTGATTATCATGGCTCTCTAAAGAGTATTTAGAGCAACCCTTTTCTGTAGAGAGTGTAGCAGTTACAGGCCATTTATCAGTGGACTTAATTTACTCGAGATTCTTTCTTTGCTTTTAGGAAAGGGTTCGCGAGAGAATCTGGCTTAAACGAAGCATAACTCAAGCAGGAAGGAATGTGGCTGAGGACTGGGGGAGGGTAGAGCGATTGTAGGTCGGACAACAAGAAAGAAATGAATGGAATAAGCCAATAATTAATTAGCATTCAGTACACGAAGGTTGTAAGCCACTAAAAACTCCGTATTAAAATAATTACAACACAAGAACAAAAAATAAATAATTAAATCAGACTGTTTTTAATCGTTTAAAAGGCGAGCATTGTTTCCCTTAAAGTATAAACAATACAAAACAATATAACACTCGCAAAATCAAGTCTAGATATTATGCACAAGCACATACCAGTGTTAAAACAGTACAGCACATCAAATGCTTCGGATAAAAAGCCACCATGTGCACATCTCAATAATTTCACTGTTTCCAGCAAGGATAGTAATTACAATACTACTACGTATTGAAGTTTTCTCGTCAAGTTGGACTTGTGAAGTGTAGCAATCTAAAGGTCCAGTAGGAGGAGGCTTTAAACCAGACACCAACATTTCGCTAGAAGAATCGTTAACAGTTGTATTTCACAAGTAGAGACCTAATCAGGATGTCCTATACGGCAAACAATGCAAGACAATTACATTTCAACTTTACAATGTTTCCGCTCAACAAGTCTGCTGCTGTTACTCATTTTAAATGACGATTGGATATGCAATTCATTATTCAGTTTCACCCCAAAAGAATATTACCATGTACTCATGACGAATAGGCAATATTAATTACAGGATGTACGAGGGCATGCAGGGAAGTAATGCCTCCGAATTTTTTATGTCAAAACGCTTAAATACTACATACATTATTAACTTCTACATCTGGCGATGAACACATTTGGGCTGACTAGAGACCAGTTCGTTGGTACCACCCCTGTAGAATGTTTGACTCTGCTGACGGAGCCACAACCTCGCATCCTCTTACACCTCTTCGTTACTATCGAAGTAAAGTCCTCGTAGGCGTTCTATAAGCTTTGGAAACAGACGAAAATCGGATGTGACCAGTCGGGACTGTATAGAGGGTGATCGATGCCAGTGAACCGATGGCGTCGGGATGTTGCAGATATCGCAGCGCTCGTGTGAGGTCTGGTATTGTCACGCTGAAGCAGGGGGTGCCCCATGTGTGGACGAAATCTTCGAATTCGAAACTGGATTGCAGCACGCCATTTCCCACTCACCAATGTACACAGTCCAGTAACATTAATGCGACCAGCACCTACGTTTGACGTGAAGGGGCAGTAACCACCACAGAAGGCAGGTGGCAGCACTAAAGGTGGAGCGTGTGTGGGAACGGAGCGATTTATCTAACTTCCAAGAGAGAATGATCATTAGCTTTTCGAGTTAAGGCTCGAAGCTTTCCCGAAACGGCTAAGTTTGTCAACTGATCGCGTAATCACTGATTCTGGTTAAAGTAAACCGTACAAGCCAAAATGGTGCTGTCCAAACACGGCTCTGAGGCAACTGTGGTGCAGTAAAGGGCATAGGTAACAGCACTGAACGGCGACTGACGGGATGTGTTCGGGTGAATAGACGTGCATCTGTTGAGCAACTGACAGCTCAGATGAACCAAGAGATTGTTAATAGTGTCTCCTCGTTGGCCGTTCGGGAAACATTGGTGTGTACAGGAGTCCGCAGCAGGCGCCTGGTTCGTACACCCATGATGACTGTTGTTCATCGGTGGCTATGTCTGGAATTGGTTCACTAATACCGCAACTGGACGTCCAGTGAGTGGCAACAGGTGGCCATTTTTAGATAAATCACGTTATATGCCCCATCGGGCAGACCGCCGTTGGCGTGTACGGCGTGAAACATCTGAAAGCCCACAACCCGCACAATAGTCGGGGTTGTCCAGGCCTGAGGAGGAAGCGATGGGTCTTGGGAATGTGTTCGTGGCTTTCAGAGGGTGATATTGTTATTCTGGAAGGCAAAAGGCATCAACACAACCAAGCATCGGTCCATGAGAACCTCTACACGTAGTTTGATTTTCCTCGGCACAATGGCATCTGCAAGCATGACAGTGCGATGTGTCACACAGCTGGCAGTGTACGTGCGTGCACCAGGATGTTTACCGTACCCTTTTGGCCGTTGAACTTCTTGGATTAAAATCCAATCGGGAATCTGCGGCACCACGTCGATAGGGCTATTCGGGCCATGGATCCTCAACCAAGAAACAAAGCTTTGCAAAAACAGACATAATGTCTTATCGGATAACAGCAATCAGTGATATTATAATGTTACTTAAGAACCGTCTTGATTTCAAATTTTTTATTCATATGACCGGTTTTGGTTCATTGAGAACCATCTTCAGATCTGATATTTCAGTTACAAATTGCTGGATTTGGACGGGTTACTCCTGTAACTGAAATATCAGATCTGAAGATGGTTCTCAATGAACCGAAACCGGTCATATGAATAAAAAATTTGCAATCAAGACGATTCTTAAGTAACATAACGAGAAACATAGCGCAGCTAGCCACGGCACTAGAATCGGTGTCGCTTCACATCCCTGTCATTACCCAGGGATTTGACAGATGGTCACACTAAGGTGACCGTGCAGTGTATTTACGATACACACCGTCATGATGCACGCTACAATTAGGAGCGCTATAGCGTCAGTGGCTACAAGTATGTAGACATGAAAAATAGGTATGTAGAATAATACTAACGTTTGTTTTAATTAAAAAGCTTAAAGACTTTTCTCGTATAAATTCGGAGGTGTTACTTTTCAGCAGGTCCTCGTAAGATACTCTATGTCACATTTCAGTAATTCAGTTGCTATATATGAAGAAGAAATGAGAAATACGAGTATTACGAAAACACGAAAGGTGCAAAGGGACCGCGCCTATTCGCCATCACCGATTTCCTTCAAATGTATGGTGTATGCAAGGCTCGTCCAGAAATGAAAATGACAAAACTGGGAGCTCCAGGCCGCCAGACGAGTAGAAAAAATTAAATTTTTGGCGTTGATCAGGAGAGGCATGAGCCATTTATATTAGCGCAGTTTCCACGCAACGGCTGATGCAGCTCAATGAGTACAGAACTGTAAGCTGAGAGTTGTGGAGTCGAGTCACTAAGTGGGCAATGTATATTTTATTACTTTTATATTCAGCTTTAAGTTACTTACTCTGCATATAAACCGAAATGAGCTCAATATATTGTACTTATTAAGATTTATACTAAACGCATATATGTCAAACGCAAATAAAAATTTGGGATCGCAAATATCTTTCCAAGAAGGAATTACAGCTTCGTTACGCGTGAATTTTCTTCTAAGCTGTGCAATAAAAGAGAACATTTTATGAATGTAAACAACGTTTGTTTCTATACAGAAAATGTAAAACAACCGTGTAACTGTACAAAATGTGCCCACTGTAAGATCTGCAAGATGCCGAGATAATTATTGCCCCCTCCTATTTTTACGAAGAATATCACACCAGCACGTGTAAACCGTCAATTGTAAATTGACAAGAACAGAAACTAATGTTAGGTTTCCAGTAATTACTGCTACGAATCGCTTTTTCTTTCATTCTTCAACTTTTATTTTCAATTGCCGGTTTCTACTCGCATAGCGATTCATCATCCTACGGTACATATTTGTTGTTTGTTTGTGTGGGCCTTGTATAGTTATTAGTATCTGTTGGTTTGTTCTTGGTTCACACTTTGTTTTGGAAAACATAACGTATGTTTCTCAGTGACGTTATTTTACAGCAAGGCTTCTATTTGCAGTGTAAGTAACGTGAAAATTGAAAATAAAACAAGAGTTGCCGGTTGGCGACTGGAGTCCACCACTCACAGATTACCGTTCTGCACTCTTTCCGCCGCACCAATCGCTGCCTGGAAACCGCCCTAACTTGTATGGCTCATACCTAGCATGACCCGAGTCAAAAGTGCTGTTTTTTTTTGTGAACTCTCGATCATCACTTCTGTGGGCGACGAAGAGTAGGTGCTGTGTCCATGTGAGCTTTAGCCTTATAACTGCAGAACATATAAAAGCAGGAGAATGATTTTAATGTCTGAAGGCCCCTTACTGAAGAGTTAATAAAACAGTGAAATTTCTCTCGTCAAGTTCAGCATCGAAGTCTCTCAGACACTAGGAGGATTTCTCACATAGTGTCAACGGCCACTTTCAGTTGTTGAATGTTAACTCGCGGACTTGTGTTTCCTGATACTTTGCAAAAATGTTCTGCAATCAATATCGATATATGCAGTGTAGATCTGTGGGTTGTCTCCCAGGTGCTTGGCAGTAGCATTCGTCCTCGCGTTGCCAGACACTTTCCATTCAGCGTGCAGGCGGCTAGTATATTGTGTTTACGAGTAGCTTTGAAACAGACTCTTGTTTCTCGGTACTTGGAATGCCAAGATGGTCAACTGGAATGAGACGCGGCTATAGCAATATCGTGAGAAATCCATTGCGATTATTCAGAGTGGTTGATCATTTGCAAGTTTTTTTTTTATTAAACCCTTCATCCTATTCTAGGATCAGTCTTTCACTAATTTTGTGTACTAGACTTGCTACGAATTTTGGAAGAGATCGTCTATCATACTGCCCGGAGTTGCAAATGGTTTCATGTGTTTGTCTATCAGTAGGCTTGAATATGATTGGACGATCTTATTCGTCTTAAGCAGAACCACTGTGCAGTCAACTCAGTCACTCTCCTCTTCAATTTAGTTTATTCAATGGGTTATTGGAAGTCATTCACAGAAGTGAATATGTTATTACTGCTATATCCAACTTGGGTTGTACGCCCATTCCGGACGCGAAATGGTTTGTGTACCAGTATTATGTTCAATTGATTGCACAAGCTATTTCTCATTTCTATTTTCTCAACAGATGTGATAATTCAAAAAATGGTTCAAATGGCTCTGAGCACTATGGGACTTAACTTCCGACTTCTGAGGTCATCAGTCCCCTAGAACTTAGAACTACTTAAACCTAACTAACCGAAGGACATCACACACATCCATGCCCGAGGCAGGATTCGAACCTGCGACCGTAGCGGTCGCGCCGTTCCACACTGAAGCGCCTACAACCGCTCGGCCACTCTGGCCGGCGATATGATAATTCTTAATGGCGGACGCTGAGCGGAGAAATCCTGTGGCTGATTCCATTACAACAGATTTGTTTATATTGTAGAAACTAAATTACATTACTTAAGCTTATTCATAACTTTACCCGCCAGTGTAGCCGAGAGTGCTAATGCTCTGCTTCCTGGACTCGGGTATGCGCGCCAGCCCCGGATCGAATCCGCCCGGCGGATTAACGACGAGGGCCAGAATGCCAGCCAGCCTGAATGTGGCTTTTAGGCTGTTTTCCACATCCTACTAGGTGAAGACAGGACTGGTCCACACGTTCCGCCACAGTTGCACAACTCGCAGATATTTGAAAAACGTTCTCACTATTTCATGGCTCACACTAGATGCAGACAACTGGGGTACACTAATTCCATCCCAGAGGGTTTGGGGTGACGCCAGAAAGGGCATCCGGCCATCCTCTGCAACTAACACTGCCAAATCTATAGGAACAAGGCCGACCCCGCGTGGTAGCGTGATGATGGCACAAAAGGAAATGATGATGAAGCTTATTCACATCTTTGAGATGGAAACATCGTTCAACCAATTGTAAGTCGAATTACTACTAGCTATTCTCATTTCCTATTTGAGGCTATGATGACATTAACGACATCGGTCCCTGCTACACAGCGTTCTAATATGTCAGCTATTACACTTTGGTGGTTTTGACAGTGGGAGTGATTTTCTTGTTTATCGATGTTCTATTATTCATAATAAGCCTGCCATTGATTACATCTGACGATTTGCCTAAGTGTTATACTCTCATTCAACTTAGTTTTAATTACCATAGATAGCATGCATTGAGACACTTAAAGTAGTAATTCTGTTTTGCTATTTGGGGAGCAAAATAACTGATGATGGTCGAAGTAGACAGGATATAAAATATAGACTGGCAATGGCAAGAAAAGCGTTTCTGAAGAAGAGAAATTTGTTAACATCGAGTATAGATTTAAGTGTCAGGAAGTCGTTTCTGAAAGTATATGTATGCAGTGTAGCCATGTATGGAAGTGAAACATGAACGATAAATAGTTTAGACAAGAAGAGAACAGATGATTTCGAATTGTGGTGCTACAGATGAATGCTGAAGATTAGATGGGTAGATAACATAACTAATGAGAAGGTATTGAATAGAACTGGGGAGAAGAGGAATTTGTGGCACAACTCTACTACAATAAGGGATCGGTTGGTAGGACATGTTCTGAGGCATCAAGTGATCACCAGTTTGGTACTGGAGGGCAACGTGGAGGGTAAAAATCGCAGAGGGAGACCAAGAGATGAATACACTAAGCAGATTAAGAAGGATGTAGGCTGCAGTAGGTACTGGGAGATGAAAAAGCTTGCACAGGATAGAGTAGCATGGAGAGCTACATCAAAGCAGTCTCAGGACTGAAGACCACAACTACTACAACAACAGCATTCATTAATTGCTTAGTGGGTCTTGTATTTGTTTATAACATGGCATAGTTTCACTAATTCTAAGCCTGATGATTCCACTTACACTAGGCGTCCAGTTACAAAAAAGGGTAGCCACCTTACATGTGTTATACAAGGGTCTCAAAGGACATGTCCGTTCTTCTGATGTTATCATACGTCCTTCATCTAGCCAATATAATTATTTTACAGCAACTTTCTTGGCAATCCGTAACTAACTATTTTGCCCATTGAGTCGGTCCGAAAGTGAAGGACCACTTCTGTGTTGGGTTTTGTCGTGACGATGTGGCGAGATTGTGGGAGCTTGCTGTTGTTAACTTACAGAGACAATATCAAAAGTCCAGATATCTTATCAGCTTTCAGTCAACTACACTGGTAGCGTCTCAGTGGACGCGGTGGCCACGCTACTTGGTCGTACATGATGAGGTTGGCGCATAATGGCAGTGTGCTGACGGCTGTTGCGCGTTGACGTCTGGTGCCCTGGAATGCTGAGTCGAGAAACTTACGCGGCCGCGACCACATTTGTGGCTCACGACAGCTCGCAGTCGGAGCTAGCGGCGCTGAAGCTTGTATAGTATGCTAGTCGCCGGCAGTGGAACTCGCCCAGCGAGTGACAGTTCGTGGTGCCTAGGTGCCCACACCAGCACGGAAAGGTGGGCGGCAGTATCGCCCGGGTCTGGTTCTGCTGACTTCTAGGGCAGGAGTATAGTGGCTACTCGGGTGGGCCAGGAGAAAGCCTGTCGGTGGTGTGACACCATGTCAAAAGAAGAGGAATTGGCAATAGTAGGTGGCGCAACAGCTGAAGCTCAAACATTTAGTGGCTGCGTACTACCCTATGAACACGGTCTTCTGGCGTAGAACGCTCGTTTCTGTAGGTTGACAGACGCGCTTTTCATGCTCATTCACTTTGCTCACCTTTCATGTTTTATTCTTTCTGCAATTATATTATTTTGTAACTGCGGTGGGTGCCTATATGGCTAAACAATTTTATGAGGGAGGATGGGTGCAGGATATTTTTCGATATTATTATAGACTTTATTGTCTATAATAAATCACACAATCACCATTGATCTTTATTTTGCAATTGCCATTGCCGACATTTGCCCATATAAAAAGTGAAACGTCCCCTTAGAAAAATTATACAAGACTGTGCTTAAACTGACTCCCAATATTTTTAGCTCAACGCAGTATGACTTTCAAAAATCCCTACAAAAGAATAGCCCTGACTAACATTAACCTATACGTTTCACAAATCACTTACCTCACAAAAATCTTCGTTACTCGAACTACTCCAATACAACGAGCGCCACTACTGCCAGCTAAATAAAAGATTCAGACTACTAAAGGCACTAACTACTGATAGGCATAGTTATCAAATGAAATATTTTAATAGAGAACAAAAATTTATTTACCTTAATAGTGTTCAAACGTCATAATATATATAGCACTTCATGACATCCAGTCTTACAAATTTCAACACTCCGCCACTTTTCTCCCCACATCCACCACTGCTGGCGGCTTACCTCCAACTGCGCAACGCTATGCGCTGTTAACATCCAGCTGCCCAACACTACAATGGCGAGTATTACAGCAATGCCAACCAGCCACTGACTGCACACAGCTCAGTCAGTGATTTTCATACAGAGCGCTATGTGGCGCAACCAATATAAAAAAACCTAAACAGCCTACTTACATAGCCCCAATGCTCCCCACAAAAAAATTTACAAATTGTTTTGGGCACTGGACAATACATAGTTGTTAAAATGTTTTCACAATTATAGTAACAAAGAAATCACATGCACACACTTATTGATACAATGTTGGTCAAAAGCTAAAATTTTCTCACAGTCCATGAAGACAGTCCTGATCATTCATCACAGTAAAATTGCAGTGTTTTTCTCAGTCTGAGCAATAAAAGAAAATGCACTCGGAAGTAGTGGATTTCCGTGCAGTCTTGAAGAAGTAGTGTTGTCCTTCAGACAAATAGACAGTGCTGACTCTTCACATGCAGACAGGTAATGGGCAACAACAGTGCAAACCCACAGCAGTCAGTCGAAGTTAAAGAATATTGGTAGGTAGGTCATCACAGAGCAAACCCACTGTAGTCCTGGTAAATATTATGGTATTGGTGGGCCACCAGAGGTGCAGACCCACTGCAGTCCTTGTGGAAATAATGGTATTGGTGGGCCACCAGAGATGCAGGCCCACTACAGTCCTTGTAGAAATAATGGTATTGGTGGGCCACCAGAGGTGCAGACCCACTGAAGTCCTTGTAGAGATAATGGTACTGGCGGGCCATCAAAGATTCAGACCCAATGTAGTCCTTGTAGAGACGGCCAGCAGCCATCTATTGCGACTGTTCAGGTGCACAATCACCATCTAAGAGTCTTGCAGACAATATAGCAAGTCCATGAACCACCACTTGTGCACTCACAATTTTTTTTTAATTGTGCTGTTAACCAGTCCCTTGCTGAATTATCAACACACATGCAAACACTAATGGTCCCTACTTCTCACATATTGTCCATATACTATGACCAACAGAAACGTGTGTAGTGAAATGTAACTAACAAGTTACTTAATTTGATGAACTGGTGTCAATTAGAATTTTATAACATAAGAATACAATAACAAATGTGCAAAATACATAATTAAAGAACATAACAATAAAGATAACATTTGTGGTAATGGAGGCTTTACAAAATAATAGAAATAAACATGTACACCAGTGTTACAATAATTATGACATAAGTACATACATAAAAGACCAGAATCATTTTTGAAACATCAACTTCACACATGAATGTTAAAACAAAACAGAATAAATAATGTCTAAACATCTTTACAAAGTAGATAACATATTATTAGAAAAATTCTACAACATAACTCGTATCAACTAAACACATAAAGACAGGAAAAACACAAATATACAAGAGTACACAAACACATAGTGGGATAACACAAGGAAAGAACGGGGTTTGTTTTCAGTGTAACATTTGGTACAGCAGTCCAACCCAAAACTTCATTCCATAGATCTTTCGTCTTATTTCAACATTTGTTTCCACCAAAAAAATCCTATCCAAGCATGCTTTCTGTATTTATATGTTCACATATTTCTTAACTCATTATTTATTTTCCATTATCTTACCTCATCATTTATTTCCAAGAAAATCATACCTAAACCCGTTGTCCCTAAACCCTACTTTTTTGTTTATATCCTCTTTAAAAATACTTTTTTGGCCAAACGATTTTCTTATAGGTTCTCAATGCATTTCTTCCTATTCATCACAATTTAAGCTAACTTAAATCTACTGAGCTCAGATATATATCCTAAGGAACAGAGCAATTCGGCAGCACAAAACAGTTAACACAAACAGCAATGACAAAAATATAGAAATTGGCAAAGCAAGCAACAGCAGAAAATGCAATAACTTATATCTAAATATGTCAAAGCTCAAGCATAAAAAAATATTACAGTAAAGATGGCCATGTCTAATACCTGTGTCACATCTTAACACTAGAGTGATGCATCACCTTTACTTACTGTTAAAAAATTACTTTTTCAGTTCCTGTGAAGGGAAATGTCTAATTGTGCCCTATTTTCTATGAAAGTACATCATAAAATTATTCTTTACTGGGTCTGTAGACAGAAAATAGTGATATTAGTGCATCTATTAAGTTTTATTTTAACCAATGCTGCTGCAGCTAGAAACTTGATATTAAACAAAATGAGCAAATACATATATAAAGGAACATATGAACGTCATTCACTAGGCAATGGCTTCTCCAAAGGCATAAAAATTCTCTCAACTAGAAACACAATAGATGTAAAAAGTTTCTCATCATTTCATTAGGCATTTTAGTAAATATCATAATAAGATCTCCACAGTATAATCATATGTTTTCAAGTTTCCGCGCGTCGTATTTGCGATGCTTTCTACAAAGGAATGTCAAGAGCGAGGATAATGGCCTCTTTTTTTTCTTCTCCACTTGTGCCTCTGAAAGTCACACACTAATGGCTTTTTTCCAGGCGACTGTTGTGCAGCTGGGTGCCCACGACGCATTACGTAAGGGGGTCACTTAACTTTCTTTCCAAAATATTTACGACACCAGTTTGCACTATAGTGACAGTCTCATATAAATAGTTTCACAGGTCAAGAATTTGCGGTACAGATGTGTAGAAACAAAATCCCAATTAATATAACAGTGTCCAAAAACTTTTCGTCGGCATTGTAATACATTCACTCATTTACATACATTTCATAACTCTTAAAGTACGATTCTTGGTTTCCAACAACCTTTTTCACAAACCAGAGTCCCTAACCACTACTCATTATTCGTTACCCTATTACACATATATATATTCGTCGACACTTCTTCAATATTTCATCATAACAATTACATAGCATAGTCAAATTCCTCATACAGCATCAGCTTATTGATCATAAACATACCTCAGCAGCATAATACACACCGTCGTCGTAAAAATAACATCATAACACCTCAGTTAAATCTCAAAATCGTCGTAGCTTTCTGCAATAATTTAAAAACCTAAAAAAAATTCTCTGCTCATTTCAATAGTGTCATCTACCTCAAACGTCTTTTAAAAATCATGATCCAATACCAAATACATCATTCAAAGATCTCATAGCATCACAATGGTTCCGAAAAAATGTGAACCGTTCACAAAGTACAGACAAAATACAATTTCATAACTATGAAATTATCCAACTTTGTAATTGCGTAAACATGTGTCACTGATGTAGTAAAAAAAATGTTTGTCTCTCGGTTAAATGATCAGATAGCTGTGTAATTTATGTGTTAGAGAAATATGGTACCGAAGTGTAAAGTTGTATAAGCAAATACCATATTAGCTAGGGCTCCTTGTGCTTGCCAAACACTTGGTACACAAAGTAAGCGTGTACCCCTCTGAGGATTAATGTAATTATACCCTCAGGTGTTACAGATTACAGCAATAGAATTAAATGTATCACGGAAACTTTCTTTGTAATTGAAAAATCTTTAAAACTAAATGGTTTAAGTACAAAATTAATCACACAAATGCTTGTCCTTAGCGCTAAATGTGCATCTTGCTGTAAGATAATTTTGTGGAAGTGTCGTAGTTATCGTCCTCCGAAAGCTAAGTTCTGAAGAAGTCAATGTACTTACCTCATCATAAACGAAAGTTAAATGCTTTGCATGTAAATATCTTAGTTATTACGCTTAATATCGTGATCAAGAAAGTACTATAATGTAACTTATTGTTGTGCTACCGAAAAGGCTATCTCATTGAAGCTATACCACAAAAGTTACTACTAAAACGTGTTTAACTTTCCAGAAGAATTCATAAAAACTGTGAACATATAAAACAGATACACCACAAGAGCAACAATGTAAATTGTGTCACATATTAGTAGCGTCGTGATATAATCGTGTATCTGTCAAATAAACTAACCACTGTCTCATCTGGTAACTCTCAGAAAGTACTTTAAATCTAGAATGTATTTTCAAGTAAACCAAAATGTTGCATTAAAATCTCATTAGCAGTACTGGTATATGTTCTGTCAGCCTTATAGTCGCTACGTAATCGTGCAAATAACAAGCAGGAATGTACACACACAATAACACTGTGCCGTCTGTTCACTATAACAATGTACTCGTAAATACTGTCTAAATATGTTCCCTAGGTTCTAGACTGGATAGTGAACTTCAAAACATTGTCGCATGTTAACAGTTTCTCAGTGTGACAAATTGTACTAGTAGCATGAAGTGAAACATTTTATGGCAAAGACTAAGTTAAAAAGCAGATTATCTCTCAAGAAACTGTTTTACATGTGAAATGTGATGCAATTATTTACCCTTTCTAGTGCGCAGAGTTTCAACTTCCAAGTATACGTCGGTAAGGAAAGCTAAATTTTTTCTCAAGGTTAGCGTATATGTAATTTTTTGCTGAGCCAGCAGCGGCACGTGGCTGCCTGCGGTGCGAGTCATTGTCTGTCTCCTTGTTGGCGCGCGTCGTTATTGGGATTAGGAGACCAAACTGGTACAAATTCACCTTGTCGAGAAGGGCTTGCCCTGTTTGAAACTCGCCAGTTCTGATTAAATTCTAGTCTTTTGTTTTGTCGATAGTTTACAAAGTTTCTTTTTTGTCGGACATGTGGTGAAGAATTTCTCCAGAAATAGTAACTGCGCGGTGGACTATTGCGTCTGACGTTATTCTGTCTCCCTTGATAATAATCGTATTGGTTACCATATTGTCTGTTTCTGTTGTTACCTCTGTAATATTCATTACTAAGGAAATGCGATGTTTCTCTGTAATTATTACTCTGCCAGCGGTTGTCATACGGGTGGTGTCTGTTTTGGTCACAATTTGTGTTGGGAGAATAGCCTTGTCGTGTCCAGTTATTATCTCTTTCACCGCGGAATTGTGACAGATGTGACCTGTAATTGTTGTGTTCCTGTACTCGCATTCCGCGATTGTCAGCGTCAATTTCCAATTCTTGTAAGAGTCCCTGAAAAGCTTCAATGTCATCTTTGCAACTTCCTGCCAAAATTATATGTCGTAAATGTTCAGGTAGTTTAATTAAGCAAATGCGGATGAGTTCTGAGGGGCTGTATGGGTTTGACAGGCACTGATTCTTGTGGAACATGTCTTCAAAATATTTCACAAGACTGGAAAAATCAGATTGTTCGAAATGTTTCATCATTATGATGCTATGTTTTACTCGGTCTTGTGTGGGTTGAGACCAATATGCTGAGAGGAAAGCATGATAAAATTCTCCTTCACTGTGGCAATCGTGAATGACCGATCGCATTCTTACAGCTGGTTCATTCTCTAGGTAGCCACACATAAATTCTAATCTGTGCTCTAATGACCAGTTGGGAGGAAAACAATGAGAGAATTGATGGATGAATTGTGGATGAATGTCGTTACCAGAATTCTTAAATGTTTTGAATTTACGTGTAATAATGAACAGCTTATAGTGAAAATCATCATGTCGGCGAGTAGCATATCGGTCATTGTTACGTCGTGTCGGCGGTTCCCATCTCAAAATTCGGGGCACCTTGCGAAATCCTTTCATAATTTCCGAAATGCCCTGTGTTATTATTTTGTGGCTTTTCCGTATTTCTAAGTTCCTATTCCCGTGTTGGAGCGCGAGTGTCCTCCGAAAAATGTGATTTTTGTATCAGTTGTGCTAACTGATCTTGTACCTCCCGGAGTTCTTTTTGGTGTTGCGTATTAATTTGATTCTGATTTTGTTTGAATTTCTCAATTTGTTCATACCCTTCTGTGTCAGTGATGGTTGCAGGTCTTGTGTCTTTCAGATCATCATCTACCTTTGTATATAAATTAGTGAACTAATCCGAAAGTTCGGCTACTTTCCACAATAGTGTACTTATTTCCTCAGTGTGTTTTTCTGAACCAAGTTTCAGAGTGTCCATTTGAGTTGAAATCGTATCTAATGTGTTCCTTAAGTTTTCCTGAGTTTTTGAAAGTAGCGTAACCGAATTGGTAGATGCAAGTGACTCAGTTTTAGCCCACAAGGTCTCATGATTTTCATGAACAATAGTTGCTGTTCTTTCATGGCTGCTTCGTGATTCTGTAGTGCATTTTCATGCAGCGAAAAAATAGGTTGAAAATGCTCACAAATTTGTGTTTTTACGTCATTACAGACTTTTTGATATTTCGATTCAGTGTTATGTAAATCAGTTGTTAAATCTTCACGTGTTTGTTCAAGTGTGGTGTCTAACTTTTGAAGCTTTTGCTGTGATTGTCTCTGATTTTGTTCTATTGTGTCTAACTGTTGCTGTGTTTGTCTCTGGTGTTGTTCCATTGTGTCTAACTGTTGCTGTGTTTGTCTCTGGTGTTGTTCTATTGTGTCTAACTTTTTAAAATTTTTGCTGTGTTTGTCTCTGATTTTGTTCCATTGTGTCTAACTTTTTGAAGCTTTTGTACCATTTGTTGCATTAATTGTAATAACAATACACTGGTGTCTAAAACATGTTCCGCAGTGCTTTTCGGCAGTGAATTTGCACCGGCAACATTCACATTTTGACAGGCGGAAAATGTGGTGTGACTCATTTGAGAATACAGTGAGAACCCAAAACCTGAGTCTACAGTATTTGCAATATTGTGTTCTGTCATTCCCGATTCCTGAGGCGAGCTGTTGCTGACCGATCGATCGATAATGCTTTCCTGTTCACTACCTGTTTCACTGTCTACACCATTATTTGACGCCCGCTCCTTTTCCCTATGCACACTTACCAAATTAGTACTTTGAATGTCTGTTAATTCCTTACATAGTGGTGCTGGTAAGCTACGCTCGTCGTCACTATTATTTCTCAGTTTACTTTGGAGCCTAGTGTACCTTTTTCACACGCCGTTATTGTCACAATATTTCACACGATAACACAGAAAAACAGAATTTGGAGAGCAAAACAAGAAAACACATTAACATAATATGGAAAATAATATCTCGTTAATTGCAAGCGCAGCTGCGAAATACTTGGTGCAAATCTACATGGATGCCCAACTGTTTTACTGTACAAGAATGAAAAACTACAACTGCAAAGAAAATTCTCTCTATGATTACACGCTAGCAATAAACAATAGCTACACTAATTACACAAACTACAAGAACAAAATCAGAAGATTCAGTAAGGTATCCTCGGCTAAGGGTTGACATATTAAACTTCCCCTTAGAAAAATTATACAAGACCCTTGCTGTTGTATGGTGCAATCAAGCAGATTATGGTGGCCTTGAAGCATTTCCAGATGCTAATATTTTGGCTTGGAAGACATGGAGTATTGCTGAGACTACAGTACTGATGGCTAAACAGCCTTATGGTACTCTTGTTGCAAGCATGCCATTTGTTTTAATTACGAGAAGGAAGAAGAAGTTAAATGCTGATGAGTACCTTTTCGTAAGTAGGCTGTTTAGGTTTTTTATATTGGTAACGCCACGTAGAGCTCTGTATGAAAATCACTGTCTGTGCTGTGTGCAGTCAGTGGCTGGTTGGCATTGTTGAAATGTTGTAGTGTTGGGCAGCTGGATGTTAACAGCGCATAACGTTGCGTTGTTGGAGGTAAGCCGCCAGCAGTGGTGGATGTGGGGAGAGAAATGGAGGAGTTTTGAAATTTGTGAGGCTGGATGTCATTAAGTGCTATATATATATTACGACTTTTGAACACTATTAAGGTAAATTCATTCTTTGTTCTCTATTAAAATCTTTCATTTGCTAACTATCCCTATCAGTAGTTAGTGCCTTCAGTAGTTTGAATCTTTTATTTAGCTGGCAGTAGTGGCGCTCGTTGTATTGCAGTAGTTCGAGTAACGAAGATTTCTGTGAGGTAAGTGATTTGTGAAACGTATAGGTTAATGTTAGTCAGAGCCATTCTTTTGTAGGGATTTTTGAAAGTCAGATTGCGTTGCGCTAAAATTATTGTGTGTCAGTTTAAGCACAATCATGTATAATTGTTCAAAGGGGAAGTTTCATATGTCGACCCTTAGTCTAGGATACCTCACTGGAATCTTCTGATTTTTTTCTTGTAGTTTGTGTAATTAGTGTAGCTATTGTTTATTGCTAGCGCGTAATTGTTGAGAGAGAATCTCCTTTTTAGTTGCAGTCTTTCATTGTTGTACAGTAAAACAGTTGTGGCATGCATGTAGAATTGCACCAAGTATTTCGCAGCTGTGCTTGCAATTAACTAGATATTATTTTCAGTGCTATGTTACTGTGTTCTCTTATTTTTTCTCTTCAAATTGTGTTTTTCTGTGTTTTCGTGTGAAATATTGTGACAATAATGGCGTGTGAAAAACGTAATACTAGGCTCCAAAGTAAACTGAGAAGTGACAGTGAAGACGGAAACAGTGTGTTAGCGCCACCATGTAATGAATTAACTAATGTTCGAAGTAGTAATTTGGTAATTGTGCATAGGGAAATGGAGCTGGCGGCAGATAATGGTGTAGACAATGAAACAAGTAGTGAACAGTGAACCATTATCGATCGATCGGTCTGCAACAGCTCGTCTCGGGAATCTGAAATGACAGAACACAATTATGCAAATACTGCAGACTTAGGTTTTGGGTCCTCACCGTTTTCTCAAATGAGTCAAGACACATTTTCTGCTGGCCAAATGTGAATGTTGCCGGTGAAAATGCTCTCCCAAAAAGCATAGAGAAACAGATTCCAGACACTAATACATTGTTATTGCAATTAATGCAACAAATGGAACAAAATCAGAGACAAAACCAGCAAAAGATTCAAAAGTTAGATACAATGGAACAACACCAGAGACAAACACAGCAACAGTTAGACGCAATGTAACAAAAGCTTCAAAAGTTAGACTAAGTGGAACATACACTTGAACAAACATGTGAAGATTTAACTACTGAATTACATAAAATCGAATCTAAATGTCAAAAAGTCTGTAATGACGTAAAAACACAAATTTTTGAGCATTTAAAACCTATTTTTTCACGGCATGTAAATGCATTACAGAATCTCGAAGCAGCCATAGAAGAACTGGAAACTATTGTTCCTGAAAATCATGAGACCATGGAAGCCAAAACTGACTCAGTTGCATCTACCGATTCGGTTACGCAACTTGCAAAAACTCAGGAAAACTTAAAGGACACAGTAGATACTCTGAAAATTGGTTGAGCAAGACACATGGAGGAAATCAGTTCATTATCAGAGAAAGTAGTTGAACTTTAATATCAGCTAAATAATTTATCTATGAAGGTAGATGATAATCTGAATTACACAAAACCGCTAGTCTTTAATGACACAGAAGAGGTCAAACAAATTAGGAAATTCAAACAAAATCAGAATCAAATTAATATGCAACACCAAAGAGAAATCCGGGAAGTACAAGATCAGCTGACACAGGTAACACAAGAATTACGTATTTCAGAGGTCACTCGCGCTCCAACACTAGAAGAGAGACATAGAAATATGGAACAGCCACAAAATAATAACACATTTCGGAAATTATGAAAGAAATTGGCAAGGTACACTGAATTTTGACATGAAAAGCGCCGAAACGACGTAACAATGACCGACATGCGACTCGCCGACATGATGATTTTGACTATAAGCTGTTCATTACTACATGTAAACTCAAAACATTTAAGAATTGTGTCAACGACATTCATCCACAAGCATGGCTCCATCAATTCTCTCATTGTTTTCCTCCCAACTGGTTATTAGAGCACAGATTAGAATTTATGTGTGGCTACTTAGAGAATGAACCAGCTGTAAGAATGCGATCGGTCATTCACGATTGCCACAGTGAAGGAGAATTTTATCATGCCTTCCACTCAGCATATTGGTCTCAACCCACACAAGACCGAGTAAAACATAGCATCATCATGATGAAACATTTCGAACAATCTGAATTTTCCAGTTTTATGAAATATTTTGAAGACATGTTGCACCAGAATCAGTACCTGTCCAACCCATACAGCCCGTCAGAACTCATCCGCATTTGCTGAACATTTACGACGTATTATTTTGGCAAGACGTTGCAAAGACGACATTGAAGCTTTTCAGGGACTCTTTCAACAATTAGAAAATGACACTGACAACCGCGGAACGCGAAAACAGGAACTCAACAATTACAGGTCACATCCGTCGCAATTCCGCGATGAAAGAAATAATAACTGGACACGACAAGGCTATTCTCCCAACACAAATCGTGACCAAAACAGACACCACCCATATGACAACCGTTGGGAGAGTAGTAATAATTACAGAGAAAGATCACCTCTTCGCGGTAATGACAACCACAGAGACGACCAGAGAAACAGACAATGCGGAAACCAAAATAATTATTATCAAGGGAGACAGAATAACTTTAAACGCAACGGTCCACCGCGCAGTTACGATTCAGGGTGCAATTTCCACCACGTGACCGACAAGAAAGAAACTATGGAATCTACCGAAATGACGACATACGATATAATTGTAACGACAGACCTGAATTGCATCAGAACTGGCAAGCTTCAAACAGGGCAGGACCTTCTCGACAAGGTGAATTTGTAGAAGTTAGGTCTCCAAATCCCAATAACGACGCACGCCAACAAAGAGATAGCAGACAATGACTCGCACCGCAGGCAGCCACGTGCGCCGGCTGGCTCAGAGAAAAATAACATAGGCGCTAACCTTGAGCAAATTTTAGCATTCCTTACCAAATGATAATTGCGTTGAAGTTGAAACTCTGCGTACTAGGAAGAGTAAAGGTTTACACTACATTTCACGTGTAAAACTGGTTATTGAAAGATAATCTGATTTTTAATTTTTGCCATAAAACTTTTCACTTCACATTTCTAGTATGCTTTGTCAGACTTAAGAAACTGTTCACATGCAACAATGTTTGAAGTTAAATATCCAGTCAAGAACCAAGAGAACTTATTTAAACAGAAATTACGAATGCATTGTTAATTGTGAACAGACGACACAGTATTATTTTGTGTGTACATTCTTGCTTGTTGGTTGCACGATCTGTACATACTTAGAACATTTACCAGTACTGCTAATGAGATTTTAATGCAACATTTTGGTTTACTTGAAAATACCTTCTGGATTTAAAGTACTGTCTGTGAGATACCAGATGACACAGTGGTTAGTTTATGTGACAGCTACACGATTTTATCACGACGCTACTAATGAGTGATAATTTACAATGTTGCTTTTGCAGTGTTTCTGTTTTATATCTGCACAGTTGTTCTGAATTCTTCTGGAAAGGAAAACATGTTTTAGTAGTAACATTTGTGGTATAGCTACAATGAGACAGCCTTTTCCGTAGCACAACAATACGTTACAGTACAGTAAGCGTAATAACTAAGATATTTATACGTTTATGATGAGGTAAGTACATTGACTTCTTCAGAACTTAGCTTTCGGAGGACGATAACTACGACACTTCCACAGAATTATCTTGCACTAAGATGCACATTTAGCGCAACAGGACACGCATTTGAGTGATTAATTTTATTCTTGAACCATTTATTTTTCAAGGTTTTTGAAGTACAAAGAAAGTTTTCCGTGATGCATTTCATTCCAATGCTGTAATATGTAACACCTGAGGGTATAATTACATTAATCCTCAGGGGGGTACACGCTTACTTTGTGTACCATGTGTTTGGCAAGCACAAGGAGCCCTAGCTAATATGGTATTGGCTTATACAACTTTACACATCGGTACCATATTTCTCTAACACATAACGTACACAGCTATCTGATCATTTAACTGAGAGAGACCAAAAAAAATTTTTTTTACTACGTCAGTGACAGATGTTTACGCAATTACACAGTTGGATAACTTCACACTTATGAAACTGTATTTTGTCTGTACTTTGTGAACTGTTCATATTTTGTTTTTTGGAACCATTGTGATACTATGAAAGCTTTTAATGTCGCATTTGGTATGGGGTCATGATCTTTAAAGTACGTTTGAGGTAGATGACTCTACTGAAATGAGCAGAGAATTTATTTTTACGTTTTGAAATTATTGCAGAAAGCTATGGCGATTTTGAGATTTGGCTAAGTTGTTATTGTGTTATTATTACGACGACGATGTGTATTATGCTTTTGAGGTATGTTTATGATCAATAAGCTAATGCTATATGAGGAATTTGATTGTGCTATGTATGTATTACGATGAAATATTGAAGTGTCGCTGCAAGATTGACGTGTCGACGAATATAAGGATGTTGGAAACCAAGATCGTACTTTAAGAGTTAAGAAATGTGTGTATATGCGTGAATGTATCACTATGCTGGCGAAAATTTTTTGGACACTGTTATATTTGTAGGATTTTGTTTCTACTGATTTGCAACGCAAATTCTCGAACTGTGAAATTTTTATGTGAGACTGTCACTGTAGCTCAAACTGCTGTCGCGAATATTTTGGTAAGAAAGTTAAGTGACCACCTGCATGTAATGCGTCGTGGGCACCCAGCTGCGTGACAGTCGCCTGGAAAAAAGCCATTAGCTTGTGCCATTCACAGTCACTGGTGGAGAAAGAAGGAGGTCATTATCCTCGCTATTGACATCTCTTTGTAGAAAGTATCGCAAAACGACATGCTCAAACTTGAAAACATATGATTATACTGTGGAGCTCTTAATTTATGATATTTACTAAAATGCCTAATGAAATGATGAGAAACATTTTACATCTGTTGTCTTTCTAGTTGAGAGATTGCTCATTTTGTTTAATATCTAGTTTCTAGCTGCACTGCAGCATTGGTTAAAATAAAATATAATAGATGCACTAATATAGATATTTTATGCCTACAGATCCAGTAAACAGTAATTTTATGATCTACTTCACAAAAAAAAAATGAGGGAGCTCAAAAGGACATTTTCCTTCACAGGAATTGCATTTTTGTCAATGACTGGTAACTTTTTAGTGATGCATCACTTTAGTGTTAAGATGTGATATAGGTATTAAATATGGCCATTTTCACTGTAATATTTTTTCTGCTTGAGCTTTGTCATGTTTAGATATAAGTTATAGCATTTACTGCTGTTGCTTGCCAGTCATAGTGCTACTAAATTTCACTTTGTATTACTGTGTTAAGCCAACTTTACTACTGCTTTATTTTTCTTTTTGCTGCACATTGGCTCATATTAGTGATAATGTTGCATTTGATTTGCTAACTTATATATAACTTATATATATTGCTGCTTCCTTTACCAATTTCCATTTTTTGTCATTGCTGTTTGTGTTAATTGTTAGGTGCTGCTGCATTGCGTCGTCCCTTAGTTAGCATATGAGGTCAGTAGGTTTAAGTTAGCTTAAGAGGGGGTAGACTATACAACAAACTAACTATGATGTATTGGAAGAAATGCATTGAGAAGCTATAAGAAAATGGTTTGGCCAAGAAAGTAGTGTACAGTGGAGAAAAACTATTTTTGAAAGAAGATGTGAACAGAATACAGAAAGCATGCTTGGATAGGATTGTTTTTGGCTGGAGAAAATGTTGAAATAAGAGAGACGATCTATGGAATGAAGTTTTGGGTTGGACTGCAGTACCAAGTGTTACACTGAAAACAAGCCGTTGCCTTTCCTTTTGTGTTATCCCACTATGTGTTTGTGTACCCTTGTGTATTTGTTTTCTTCCTGTCTCTGTGTACTGTTTCATAGAATTTTTTTTCATCTAATACTAAGCTACATTCACTATGATGAGGAATACTGTTATCCTCAAATATAATTTGCATTAATAATATATTTACTTTGTAAAGATGTTTAGACAGTATTTATTCTGTTTTGTTTTAATGCTCATGTGTGAAGTTGATGTTTCAAAAGTTATTCTGGTCTTTTATTTATGTACTTACCTCATAATTCCTGTAACACTGATGTACATGTTTATTTCCATTCTTTTGTAAAGCCTGCTTTACTACAAATGTTATCTGTATTGTTATGTTCTTTAATGATGTATTTTGTACCTTTGTTTTTGTATTCTTATGTTATAAAATTGTAATTGACACCAGTTCATCAAATTAAGTACCTTGTAATTACATTTCGCTGCACACATTTCTGTTGGTCATAGTATATGGACAATATGTGAGAAGTAGGGACTGATAGCATTTGCACGTGTGTTAATAATTCAGTAAGCGACTGGATAACAGCATTGCTGGTTCTAAGGACATTACAAAAAAAAATTTTTGTGAGTGCGCAAGTGGTGGTTTATGGACTTGCTATATTCTCCGCAAGACTCTTCGATGGTGATTGTGCACCTGCACAGTCGCAACAGATGGTTGCTAGCCATCTCTACAAGGACTACAGTTGGTCTGCATCTTTGATGGCGCACGAATACCATTATTTCTACAAGGACTGCAGTGGGACTGCATCTCTGGTGGCCCACCAATACCACTCTCTACTATAACTACAGTGGGTCTAGTCTGTTATGACCTACCTACCAGTATTCTGCAAAACTTCGACTGACTCTGAGTTGGGTTTGCTCTGTTGTTGCCCATTACCTGTCTGCATGTCAAGAGTCAGTACTGTCTTTCTGTTGGAAGGACAACACTACTTCTTCAAGACTGCATGGAAATCCACTACTTCCGTGTGCATTTTCTTTTACTGCTCAGACATTGAGAAAAACACTGCTATTTTACTGTGATGAACGATCAGGACTGTCTATATGGACTGTGAGAAAATTTTAGCTTTTGACCCACATTGTATCAATAAGTGTGTGCATTTGATTTCTTTGTTATTGTAAGTATAATTACGAAATTTTTTTTCAAATCTCTATTGGCCAGTGCCCAAAACAATTTGTAAAATTTTTTGTGGGGAGCATGGGGGCTATGTAAGTAGGCTGTTTAGGTTTTTTTATTGGTAACGCCACCTCTGTATGAAAATCACTAGCTGTGCTGTGTGCAGTCTGTGGCTGGTTGTCATTGTTGTAATAATCACCATTGTAGCGTTGGGCAGTTGGCTGTTAATAGAGCGTAGCGTTGCGCAGTTGGAGGTGACCCGCCAGCAGTGGTGGATGTCGGGAGAGAGATGGCGGAGTTTTGAAATTTATAAGACTGGATGTCATGAACTGCTATATATATATTATGACTTTTGGTAATATTAAGGTAAATACATTGTTTGTTCTCTATTTAAATCTTTCATTTGCTAACTATCCCCATCAGTAGTTAGTGCCTTCAGTAGTTTGAATCTTTTATTTAGCTGGCAGCAGTGGCGCTCGTTGTATTGCAGTAGTTCGAGTAATGAAGATTTTTGTGAGGTAAGTGATTTGTGTAACTTATAGGATAATGTTAGTCAGGGCCATTCTTGTGTAGGGATTTTTGAAAGTCAGATTGCGTTGCGCTAAAATTATTGTGTGTCAGTTTAAGCACAGTCTTGTATAATTGTTCAAAGGGGACGTTTCAACTGGAATCGCGATGCTGATAGCCGTAAGCACGTGTGTACTCACGGAATGCCAAAGTAGTTGGTTTTAATGCATTCACAGCACTAGGGATTCCTTAGTGAGAGAGCACCATTTTCTTTTTGTAAATACTATAATTCGTGAGTAATGTTGGACTTCGCGTCTAATCTTCATCTTTACGAGCGCAAGGTCAGCAATGCGCCATACCAGGGCAAAGATTCTTGTCATCAAAGTTGCAGTATCACCTTCAGAATGTCTTCTTTAGTCTTTTTCTTGTGATACGCGTGTGGATATAAGTTTATAGATTGTAACTTCGGGAAATAGACTCCTATTCCTTTGCGCTACAATACACGACCACGTGGCGAGTGGTTGGACTTGAGCACTGCTAACTCCATAACAAACTTCTTATCCTTGCAGTGGTTTTATTTTCTTCGCTTAAACGAGTGTTGCTATGACGGCTGTTCACGTGAGGTACTTGGTTTTAGGTGAGGAGGCCACATTTGCATTTTCTTATTCTCATATTTATTCCTTACTCTGTTTAGCCTACGGTAGGAGCGAGTTCATGATGGCAATTCCACTCTCTTGTAAAAATAGTAGTGTATCTATTTAGTCACAACGATCAGAACCCTTATCCTCTTACCGCCGCTGCTCTAGTTCCGCCATTGTGGAGGGGGCAGACTGCTGAATCAATTTTCCTTCCTCTCGCAAAATTATATTCAGTAGAATGCGAATGAGCGAAAATAACAACCTTATTTTATTGTATTTATGCAAGTTCTCGTTTATGTTCTTTTCGTAATAAAGATGTCATACTAATGTCTATTTGCATTCATCAGTTCAGTGAAACTCCCCTCCCACATAAGAGCAGCCTTCAACCCATTGTTATCAGCAAATTAATTAATGAATAAAAGCGTTGCAGAGTCGGTCTCCGTAAGATCTTGCGGATCTCGTGTTTTTCTTTGTTGGGGCCGAATCTCTTCTCGCTGACCCATTGCGACCATTGCACTGTCGAAACCGCATATAGCTAAATCAAATTCTTTCCTTCCCAATAAGGCAAAAGTCATGGGTCACTGCGAGCCATGAACAAAATTCCAGTTGATGTGGCGATAGTTGCCTTATCCTGAATAGGTGATAGTTTGAAATAAAAAACTATCCCCTATTCACTAAATTTATTTGTTGAGAAATCTTCCAACAATTCCTACAGAAAAGGACTAAAAACAAACAAGGTAACGTCTTTAAGGTGCTGCTGGAGAGCTCATCAGGTGCTCAGATTGGTGAATGTTTTCACCGGATTTTGTGCCGAAAAGCTGTTTTCAGTCACGCTCGATGCCCATTCACACAGTACAACAATTCTGTGGCCTGGTGGTCTGGGTAGCTGGGAAACGGCTTGCCCCGTCCTTCAAGAGCTTGGTTTTACCGCTGCCGTGTCTAAACAGCCCTGATGCTACACCTCGCAGGGAGGCACGTTAGCACCCACCAGCTGTCTTCACTTGCTGTGGATGGACTGCTGGTTTCTGCAATATCGCCCCAAAACTGAATTTACTCATATTGAGACCTTAAAAGGAGCGATGTTTCACTTGGTAAAATTTATTGTTGACAATTGCATTCGACGGAGATAACTATTATCTACTGGTTCTCAAAAAATATTTCTTAAAAGCTGTTAGTTCATACCACATGCAATGTTATCGTTATGGTAGATAAACCCATGTAAAACATTCAGGATGGGAAAGGATCAAACATCAACACGTGGAAGGAAGACCCATCAGATAGCTTGTCATTTTCACCAAATTAACGTTTATTTAAGAAAAACATCAGATCAGTTAAATTCCAGGTTAATAACAACAACAAAAACTGTTCAAATGGCTTTGAGCTCTATGGGACTTAACATCTATGGTCATCAGTCCCCTAGAACTTAGAACTACTTAAACCTAACTAACCTAAGGACAACACACAACACTAAGCCATCACGAGGCAGAGAAAATCCCTGACCCCGCCGGCAATCGAACCCGGGAACCCGGGCGCGTGGAAGCGAGAACGCTACCGCACGACCACGAGATGCGGGCAAGTAACAACATGAACACCCTCAGAACTGTAGTGAATAATAAAGCGACAATCTGCTTGAATGTACCAAAATAACCAAAAGGAAATAGTATTCAATAAACACAAAGCATCTGAGTTTATTACAGTAGGAATTAAATTTGAATCGTAATTTACAAAAACTCACCAGTTAATCCCGCGAAACTCCTCAACCTTCAGCCCAGGCGGCAGTCGCTCAAGCCAGGTACAGCTCCAAGGAACAAGACAACTACTCAACTTTTCCTAGGCACGACAGACGACGCGGCAAAGCGCTCCCGCGGCAGTAACTTAGACCTCGGGCGTTGGGCAGAATGCCGCCAAGGTAGCGGCACAGAACTCACGGCTGCAAACACCAAGGCAGACTCGCGAGTTTTGCAGTCAACTGCGAACATAAATCACACACGAGGCAGCACCATCAAACAATAACAATATACACTCACAAATAATGAGACTCGCTTTAGCTAGATAAATACACTCCTGGAAATTGAAATAAGAACACCGTGAATTCATTGTCCCAGGAAGGGGAAACTTTATTGACACATTCCTGGGGTCAGATACATCACATGATCACACTGACAGAACCACAGGCACATAGACACAGGCAACAGAGCATGCACAATGTCGGCACTAGTACAGTGTATATCCACCTTTCGCAGCAATGCAGGCTGCTGTTCTCCCATGTAAACGATCGTAGAGATGCTGGATGTAGTCCTGTGGAATAGCTTGCCATGCCATTTCCACCTGGCGCCTCAGTTGGACCAGCGTTCGTGCTGGACGTGCAGACCGCGTGAGACGATGCTTCATCCAGTCCCAAACATGCTCAATAGGGGACAGATCCGGAGATCTTGCTGGCCAGGGTAGTTGGCTTACACCTTCTAGAGCACGTTGGGTGGCACGGGATACATGCGGACGTGCATTGTCCTGTTGGAACAGCAAGTTCCCTTGCCGGTCTAGGAATGGTAGAACGATGGGTTCGATGACGGTTTGGATGTACCGTGCAGTATTCAGTGTCCCCTAGACGATCACCAGAGGTGTACGGCCAGTGTAGGATATCGCTCCCCACACCATGATGCCGGGTGTTGGCCCTGTGTGCCTCGGTCGTATGCAGTCCTGATTGTGGCGCTCACCTGCACGGCGCCAAACACGCATACGACCATCATTGGCACCAAGGCAGAAGCGACTCTCATCGCTGAAGACGACACGTCTCCATTCGTCCCTCCATTCACGCCTGTCGCGACACCACTGGAGGCGGGCTGCACGATGTTGGGGCGTGAGCGGAAGACGGCCTAACGGTGTGCAGGACCGTAGCCCAGCTTCATGGAGACGGTTGCGAATGGTCCTCGCCGATACCCCAGGAGCAATTCCTAAAATGTAAAGTTCACTGTTCAAAGTGCCGTCAATACGAACAAGAGGTGACCATGACGTGTAACCAATAGCACCTCATACCATCACGCCGGGTGATAAGCCAGTATGGCGATGACGAATACACGCTTTCAATGTGCGTTCACCGCGATATCGTCAAACACGGATGCGACCATCATGATGCTGTAAACAGAACCTGGATTCATCCGAAAAAATGAGGTTTTGCCAATCGTGCACCCACGTTCGTCGTTGAGTACACCATCGCAGGCGCTTCTTTCTGTGACTCAGCGTCAAGGGTAAGCACAGCTATGTTCTCTGAGCTGATAGTCCATGGTGCTGCAAACGTCGTCGAACTGTTCATGCAGATGGATCTTGACTTGCAAACGTCCCAATCTGTTGACTCAGGGATAGAGACATGGCTTCACGATCCGTTACAGCCATGCGGATAAAATGCCAGTCATCTCGACTGCTAGTGATACGAGGCCGTTGGGAGCCAGCACGGTGTTCCGTATTACCCTCCTGCAACCAGCTATTCCATATCCTGCTAACAATCATTGGATCTCGACCAACGCTAGCAGTAATGTCGCGAAAAGATAAACCGCAATCGTGATAGGCTACAATCCGACCTTTATCAAAGTCGGAAACGTGATGGGACCAGGCAACGCCGCTCAACTGCTGTTTGTGTATGAGAAATCGGTTGGAAACTTTCCTCATGTCAGCACGTTGTAGGTGTTGCCACCGACGCCAACCTTGTGTGAATACTCTGAAAATCTAATCATTCGCATATCACAGCATCTTCTTCCTGTCGGTTAAATTTCACGTCTTTAGCACGTCATGTTCGTGGTGTAGCAATTTTAATGATCAGTAGTGTATATATTTCGCAATCGTCCCAAGTCTTCCTTACAACAAGTAGATTACATCTTCTCGATCTTTACAGAGAGACAGTCCCTCACGAAAAATTTTTACAACACAACGTAGAGCTGCTATTGTCTCCTTGCTCTTAGTCACCATGGCATCTTTCCTCCTGTCGTTAAATCTTAATTATTGGTCCCATGTACTATGTGATAGTGTTTTGCATCATATTAAATACTACGTCATATATTTATTAACTCTACTCATATTTCAATTTTCATTGAAACATCGTTATTTACTTTCCCCTTTCCATTTTCTGTCACTCACAGTCAATTGGTGATCCAGTCCACTGGGATCCGTGGAGGCGGGGGTTTACTTGGTCGGGAGGCTCCATGACTCTGGTAGGTATAGCCGGCACAAAACAGTGTTTCAGGGCACCGGGTATTTTGGCATTTACGGGTGCAACCATATGGTGTTGTTTCTTCCAATATTTTTACACATGCTGTAACATCTGTTCCGCCGAAATACGCCCGTCTTAGTTCAATTAGAGGATTAGGTCTGGTTTCTGGATATTATTGAGAGATCGCAACTTTTGTGCTGGATACATTCCTATCGGCTTCTCTGGCTATTACAGCTGTGGCCATGTTTCCTCAATCTGGTGATCCATGTAATAGCAGCTACAGATGGAATGTCGGTCCCATTAAGATACAAGCTGTCCCGTTAATTAACAATCCACTACCGCGCCGTTCCACTCTCTTCGGCCCTGTGACCCTACTTTGCTCTTAGCAGTTCACCATTCCAGCTATTGAATCATTCACGGAATTGGTCCAATACTGTATAGACAATCCCGGCCGTTATTGTCTTCCAAAGAAGAGAGGTGGTGCAACGCTACCACCATGTGACGGAAGGAGGAGATGTGGAGCAGAAGTGCCTGGGGGCGAGCTTTGGTTGGGCAGATTTGGGATGGACAACACATGTACACAACCGGATCGCCGAACGTCTTGTCGAATGTCGGGCAGTCGCTAAAGAAGGTGATGAAGGTCGTGTTCTGGTGACGGGAGCTTCTGTTATTTGGAAAGGAGTTAGAAGGATGATTCACAGTGGGGAGAGTGCACAATAACATACTGCCTATGGATATTCTGGCCCTGTGCTTCTATTGCTTAAAGGAAAATTGACGCAATTTTAATGTCTTATTCAGTGAATAATATGTATTTATTTGTTCTAAAGTGTGCCTCGGCTTGGGAGTGGCCAATGGTTGATAGCGGTTCTTCTTTGATGCCACGTGATCCTGTTAATCGGTAAGCAGCTTGTGTGTACCCGCTTGGGGCGCGACGTTAGTAGGCTTCGTATACACTGTCCTGGAGCAGGGGTCTCCAAACTTTTTAGTCCGCGGGCCACATTGTCTCCTCCACGAAGTCATAAGGGCGAAGATCTAGCTAGTGGGATTAAAGCATCCTGGCACTGCATGATCACTGTAATGTATGGCTAAAGGAAAGAGGAAATCGCAAAAATCTGAGGTTGTGGGAATAGCTAGCCCTGAAACGAACTATGATTTTTATTTAATTACATAATTTTGATGGTGGACGTACCTGACCGAAATTCTGGCGTGTTTTATTCTGGCGAATTTCACCGACAAAAACGTATGTCACTGCACATTCTTCACGAAAGCGTCCTGCAAGGTTAACGAAATCTCAAATTCATTGTTAGCAACACTATTACTGCAAGACCTAACAGAGGTAGAGTATGTCAACGCATTGTTATTTCAAGCGGTGCAACAATAAGTTTAGTCTTGTAGCTAGTAGCAAAGCTAATGTCGCGGTGTATTGGTCGCGATAGGCCTCGAAACTCAATTTTTGGATGTGTAGGTACCACCTCAAATATTTGGCGGGACGGATACCGGGGACGTCGGGTCAGCTAACGCGGGCCGGTTTGCCGGCCTTAGCGGGCCGGTTTCGGCCCGACGGCCATAGTCTGGAGACCCCTGTCCTAGAGTGTTGTCAGATTCTCTATGTACCAACAGTCTGGATAGCTACTGACAACCTCTAGGAATAAATTGATACTGGTGTGAATACCATTGAATATCTTCTACCCGTCGTGGCCATTTAACAGTTGTATCATTCACATTCCGGAACCAGCAGAAAGTATTCAAAGGAGTACTACTTAATGTCTGTTGCTCAGAATGATACATAAAAATGTCAGCTCCTGCTGGAGGAGGGGGTGACACCACAGCAAGAGCGTCAAAACTCTTCATAGAATTCAGCACCGGATTTCAGTAGCTCGATAGAAGACATAAATCGGTTAAGACACGGACCTCTGGAACAACTTTCTTCTTTATGGTCTCTATTGTATCTGATATTTGGACATTTGTAAATAACCATGCCACATTGAGCTAACAAGAATGTCATTTGCGGATAATTTTACAGTGCGTTTAATTTCTAACAAATACATCGAACCTTTGACAAAAGTACACTCCTGGAAATTGAAATAAGAACACCGTGAATTCATTGTCCCAGGAAGGGGAAACTTTATTGACACATTCCTGGAGTCAGATACATCACGTGATCACACTGACAGAACCACAGGCACATAGACACAGGCAACAGAGCATGCACAATGTCGGCACTAGTACAGTGTATATCCACCTTTCGCAGCAATGCAGGCTGCTATTCTCCCATGGAGACGATCGTAGAGATGCTGGATGTAGTCCTGTAGAACGTCTTGCCATGCCATTTCCACCTGGCGCCTCAGTTGGACCAGCGTTCGTGCTGGACGTGCAGACCGCGTGAGACGACGCTTCATCCAGTCCCAAACATGCTCAATGGGGGACAGATCCGGAGATCTTGCTGGGCAGGATAGTTGACTTACACCTTCTAGAGCACGTTGGGTGGCACGGGATACATGCGGACGTGCATTGTCCTGTTGGAACAGCAAGTTCCCTTGCCGGTCTAGGAATGGTAGAACGATGGGTTCGATGACGGTTTGGATCTACCGTGCGCTATTCAGTGTCCCCTCGACGATCACCAGAGGTGTACGGCCAGTGTAGGAGATCGCTCCCCACACCATGATTCCGGGTGTTGGCCCTGTGTGCCTCGGTCGTATGCAGAGCTGATTGTGGCGCTCACCTGCACGGCGCCAAACACGCATACGACCATCATTGGCACCAAGGCAGAAGCGACTCTCATCGCTGAAGACGACACGTTTCCATTCGTCCCTCCATTCGCCCCTGTCGCGACACCACTGGAGGCGGGCTTCACGATGTTGGGGCGTGAGCGGAAGACGGCCTAACGGTGTGCGGGACCGTAGCCCAGCTTCATGGAGACGGTTGCGAATGGTCCTCGCCGATACCCCAGGAGCAACAGTGTCCCTAATTTGCTGGGAAGTGGCGGTGCGGTCCCCTACGGCACTGCGTGTGATCCTACGGTCTTGGCGTGCATCCGTGCGTCGGTGCGGTCCGGTCCCAGGTCGACGGGCACGTGCACCTTCCGCCGACCACTGGCGACAACATCGATGTACTGTGGAGACCTCACGCCCCACGTGTCGAGCAATTCGGCGGTACGTCCACCCGGCCTCCCGCATGCCCACTATACGCCCTCGCTCAAAGTCCGTCAACTGCACATACAGTTCACGTCCACGCTGTCGCGGCATGCTACCAGTGTTAAAGACTGCGATGGAGCTCCGTATTCCACGGCAAACTGGCTGACACTGACGGCGGCGGTGCACAAATGCTGCGCAGCTAGCGCCATTCGACGGCCAACACCGCGGTTCCTGGTGTGTCCGCTGTGCCGTGCGTGTGATCATTGCTTGTACAGCCCTCTCGCAGTGTCCGGAGCAAGTATGGTGGGTCTGACACACCGGTGTCAATGTGTTCTTTTTTCCATTTCCAGGAGTGTATTTGTTTTCCAACTAGATATCTCAGTTTTACTGACAAATAACTTGCATGTTAATCCCATTCCTTATGACTCTCAAACGAACCGATCTTTGTGTATCATGGATAGTCCATACACTCTAGGTGAGACAGGTATTAGAGGCGCTAGATTCTTTGAAATTATGGAGTCTGATGTCAGATGTTTCACTTTCAGAACGACACAGATGGTTTTAGCTTCAGTGACAACGGCAACGAAAGCCTGAAGTCTTATGTGAGCTAAAATTTATTTATAAACATGAGATACACTCTGCACAGGTCTGGACGCACCTCGCATGGACCTTGGAAGTGCTCCGTCTCCATGAGCAGCTGCCGCGGCTTCCGACACCCTGGAGAGATAGCAGCGGGTGGCCAGCAGTGCCTTTCTCGCTGCAACCTTCATAAATATTTATGCCAGCCACTGTGACATGCGGATCCGGTCAGCCTGAGGGAGGTAATATTCAAATCTCACATATTCTGCATGAGGCCAGGAGTCGGTTCGTCTTCCGCCAGCTGGTATACTTCCAGGTACCATCGTCCTGCCACTGTGACCACTCTCAGCCAATCTGCATATCAGTGACAAAGAAGCGTACACTTGGAACGGAAGCGTATTGCATTGTAAAATACCTACAACACATTTCTAGACTTTGTGAAACAATGAAATTTGCTAGTTAATACTGCATTAGCTTATTTTATTAATATCTACACTCATTTGAAAACTCATCTACTATCTTGCTCCATAATTCTACCATCAACTGAGTTTTCACAGATTATGGTCTCATTTCCAAGTGAAATCAATTATCATTTTCAGAATAAATGTTCCAACTTCTGTTTCCAACACTGATTAGGGAGCTGAAATTTTGTAACTCACCAGATCTCCAAACGTTATAAGTAAGACAAGACATCACGTACGTAGTACTATTTGTTGTCAGGTGCACCGCAAAACCTATGTACCTTCAAGCTTAAAAGTATCCGAACGATCTGAGTTGGGTTTCGTCTGATCTGCATGCAGCCCGCATAATAAAATGTAGCCTACCTGCAGGTCCTCTTATATTCTCTACGACACAGTCGTTTGACTATACCAAATATCGGCTGTAAAAGACCCCCTACAGAACACTCTTCCAAATGGCTATCGGTCCAGATGGAAATTACGACCACGATATTGCAAATACTAGAAAACACTTTATTAGAGATGAGAGCTCAAGATCAACAGCATATCACTAGTAATTTCATTGTACTCATAATGAAACGTGAAATGTGCACAATTCCATAGTCATGAATCGCCATTATTATTAGCACAATGTGACATTAAAAAACTAAAGGATTCATGAGCACCTAGCTGTGCACATCTTTGAGATTTAAATAACATTCTGAATTGTTTTGGTCTGGATATTGATTCTAGCCGCACACTTACAGTCTATGGTAACCAAACGAAAGTTTCGTTTCTGACCAAAATTCGAACACAGTATCGAGCGTTTTTGCTGACTAAAAGCAAAGAGAAATGTGTATTTCTTTGCAAGTGTCAGTCAGTAAGTTTCAGTTTCAAATAACATGAACATTTTTTTTTACTGGGTCAAGGGTCCTATCCAGCGTCCATTGTTCCTCTTAAGTAACAGCACAAGATGTTAAATATGGTTTCATTCGAAACTTCCTGGCAGAAAAAAACTGTGTGCCCGACCGAGACACGAACTCGGGACCCAAGGCATAACAGGTTACCATCAGTCCTACAGACGACAGAAGCCCACATGTGGCTGACTCATGCGCCTGACGTGAAGGATGTGAGCCACGCTGGACGAGAATTCTGGCTCCCTGTAGGGGAGTAACTGCCTCTTTATTTTCATTTCTTTGTTCGACGAAATTCCCAAAAGGCAGGCAGCGTAAATTGCTCCTATCGCAGTACAAAAATGCGAAAATGGTCATTTTATTTAATAGATGCTGGCTGAAAAGTGGGTACGAGCTGCCTCATTCTACCCTCCTATGCACCATTAAAAATTTTCGAAAAATTTCGGCATTCGAACATATTTGCACTTTTTTATGCTGAGAGAGAAGAAGACAGCGGCAGTGGCAAAGAGACAGAAAAGTAATTGAAGATAATATAGGATGATTGTGTTATACGAAGAGCAAAGTAGGTAATGGCAGTGTGAGAGAAGGAGAGGGACACGTTAGCAGTGGAGCACACACTCCTGGAAATGGAAAAAAGAATACATTGACACCGGTGTGTCAGACCCACCATACTTGCTCCGGACACTGCGAGAGGGCTGTACAAGCAATGATCACACGCACGGCACAGCGGACACACCAGGAACCGCGGTGTTTGCCGTCGAATGGCGCTAGCTCCGCAGCATTTGTGCACCGCCGCCGTCAGTGTCAGCCAGTTTGCCGTGGAATACGGAGCTCCATCGCAGTCTTTAACACTGGTAGCATGCCGCGACAGCGTGGACGTGAACCGTATGTGCAGTTGACGGACTTTGAGCGAGGGCGTATAGTGGGCATGCGGGGGGCCGGGTAGACGTACCGCCGAATTGCTCAACACGTGGGGCGTGAGGTCTCCGCAGTACATCGATGTTGTCGCCAGTGGTCGGCGGAAGGTGCACGTGCCCGTCGACCTGGGACCGGACCGCACCGACGCACGGATGCACGCCAAGACCGTAGGAACACACGCAGTGCCGTAGGGGACCGCACCGCCACTTCCCAGCAAATTACTGACACAGTTGCTCCTGGGGTATCGTCGAGGACCATTCGCAACCGTCTCCATGAAGCTGGGCTACGGTCCCGCACACCGTTAGGCCGTCTTCCGCTCACGCCCCAACATCGTGCAGCCCGCCTCCAGTGGTGTCGCGACAGGCGTGAATGGAGGGACGAATGGAGACGTGTCGTCTTCAGCGATGAGAGTCGCTTCTGTCTTGGTGCCAATGATGGTCGTATGCGTGTTTGGCGCCGTGCAGATGAGCGCCACAATCAGGACTGCATACGACCGAGGCACACAGGGCCAACACCCGGCATCATGGTGTTGGGAGAGATCTTCTACACTGGCCGTACACCTCTGGTGATCGTCGAGGGGACACTGAATAGTGCACGGTACATCCAAGCCGTCATCGAACCCATCCTGCTACAATTCCTAGACCGGCAAGGGAACTTGCTGTTCCAACAGGACAATGCACGTCCGCATGTATCCCGTGCCACCCAACGTGCTCTAGAAAGTGTAAGTGTAAGTCAACTACCCTGGCCAGCAAGATCTCCGGATCTGTCCCCCATTGAGCATGTTTGGGACTGGATGAAGCGTCGTCTCACGCGGTCTGCACGTCCAGCACGAACGCTGGTCCAACTGAGGCACCAGGTGGAAATGTCATGGCAAGCCGTTCCACAGGACTACATCCAGCATCTCTACGATCGTCTCCATGGGAGAATAGCAGCCTGCATTGCTGCGAAAGGTGGATATACACTGTAATAGTGCCGACATTGTGCATGCTCTGTTGCCTGTGTCTATGTGCCTGTGGTTCTGTCAGTGTGATCATGTGATGTATCTGACCCCAGGAATGTGTCCGGGGACAATGAATTTACGGTGTTCTTATTTCAGTTTCCAGTAGTGTAGTTACCAGTGACAGAACAGTGCTAAGAAAATAGTGAAGGAGGCATTGACAGTGCTAGAGAAATAATGACAAGGAGAAAGGGGAAGTGGGTGTGAGCCAATAATAATGAGAGATGGAGTATATAACAATGACAAGGAGAAAGAGACTGATAGTGAGAAGAGACTGCAGCAGCGTGAAGGAAGAAATGAGATATTCGCAGTAAGAGACAGCAATAGGGAGGCAGTGACAGGGGGAGGAAACTATAGAGGTAGGACAGAACGAAGTGGACTAGTGCTATGACACACGAGACAATGACAGAGAGACTCAAAAAGATAATAAGAACAGTTGTACTGAGTGAGTGAGAAAGGGCAACTGGTACCAGATGCTATGAGCTACTTACAGCGATGGACTAGTGGGTGTGAGTGAGTAACAATTAGGGATGTTCGTGGAAGTTTGAGGTTACATTCTTAAAGGTGGTGAGGAAGGTAGAATGTGGCTGCTGGTATCCCACTATTCAGGAATATATTCGCAATTTTTGTGCTCCAATAAGTGCATTTTTACTTTGGTGCTTATGAGGTAATGGGCGAGTTGCAGCGCCCTGGAAATATTCTAAGTTTGCAGTTGTCGTGGTTGCACGTGCCGCTCAGAAAGCCGGAGCCCGGCAACAAACACGTGGCGCCGAACCATAGCCAGGGTCGAGGAATGATGTGGCTGGGAATTCCATGGTGATGCTGTGTTGATGAAAGAGACTTGTATGCCTAGAGTGCCAAGGATGATTGATTTTGTGAAACCATCATGGCTGACATTTCATTGTTAGTATAGAAATTAATAGTAGCCAGATGAAGCATGATAAGTCAAAAGGAAACATATACATTACCATTATTTGCACGACAATTCTGATGGTGTAATCAGATGTTCAATATCTTTATTAATCTTTAATATCTGACAATAAATTACACAAATAACACGCAGCAACTAATTTCCAAAATCTAAATGGTTCACCCGATTTTGTCGATCGCCGTGTCTTTAGAAAGTTGTTAGTGCAAACCTAAATTGGTATGAATTATAGGAATGTAAATTGAACAGTACATCAGTTATTGGAGGTCAAAGTGGCCGATTACTATCGATCGCGGCAGGCCATAAGTACTCCTAAGTTACACGAAAAAACGATAGCAGCATGCTTATAAATAAATTTGTTCATCTATGTCTTTGTTTATATCCAATATATGCTATTCATGAAGAAATTGGTCAATTTGTTACTGTGTTTTAGAAAGGACACAGACATAAGGCTTCTGGCCTACTTTTGCTTGCTGTTCCTTTCATATATGTTTATTTGATTTGTTTATGTATTTAATAATGATTGTTAGAGAGCGTTTATGGTCGAGCCGTAAGAATATTTATTTCATTTCAGGTTATTTAAACATTAATCCAGTATTTCGAATGTGTTTCATTATGTTTGTGCGGATGCATTGGCTTGAAGACATGGCGCGAGCGCTCTAGCAAATCACAGCGCTCTCGAATGGGGAGACTGGATGGGAGCGGGAGAAGAGTTCGGGACAGTCGTAAGAGAGACAGAGTGTGGAGCGGTTTGCGCGTGGTCGCAGGTGATATAAATACTTAGGAGAGCCAACTTGTGAACTTGTGATATTTCGGTGGTTTCTGCAGTGAATATGTTGTATGCGTATAGAAGTGAATATCTTGTAAGCTATGTTGTTACTCATAACTGATTACATGAGTAGGAAACGATTGTTTGCCTGTTATTCAACTTATGTTTTATTTGATTGATGGACCATCGACACCAATAAGTGTTTTGCAGAAATATATCGCATTCTCAAATGTACTCCTACTATCGTACTCATCATTTAAAGGCGTTAAGACAGTACCTGCAGATTTATTTTATTGCAATCTTTCATTTATTAATTTCTACCTTACATTCGCAATTGTCGGGTGATAGGAACCTTCGACCATTCAATTCATGTGTATATTCATATTTTTAGGTGTGGACTCAACAGCATTTGGCTTGTAATGCGGAAACCACGTATCCCAGCCGCTAGAGAACGAAACCAGCCAAAACGTTTAATATTTCAACTCTGAGTCGGAGGGTACATAGCTGAGGGCCACCACATCACATCATTTCATTTAATGTTATTTGAAAGCCTGCATGCTATTGTCGTTGTATGCCCACCTAGGCTGGTAAGTCTGGGTCGGTCTGTGGAGCGTACACTGATAGCCGAAGTGGTTATGGCGACCGATCGAGATACTCGGGAAATCCTGGTACAGGCCCTTTACGGTGCAATTTCGTGTATGTCACTACTGAGTAGTGGGTCTGTACCTAATACAGTTGGAATCGCAGCCAGAGAATTAAATTCGAAGTATTATGTGCTGTTGCCGAGTCTCAGGTGTTCCAGCAGCAGGAGAAATTTCTGGGACGGGCTCTAAATATCTGGAACTGACGCTGCTGTCTGGAACCTGCACCACCAGCCAACTGTTTTTCAGGGTTGCTGGACACTGCCTTGCGGGCAGGCTGCAGCACATCTAGAGAATTACACGACTCTACCTGATAGAATTTTCTCAATGTGTGTACTGCTGAAGAAACATTATGGAAACGTATTAGCAAAATTTGGAGATATTTGTGTGTTTGCGATATTACAAGCTTGTGTTCATAATTATGTAATAATTATTAAAACTATCAAAAAATCTTAAAGATGGAAACTCTTAAGTTGATATTTCGCAATGAGTCGAACTGAAGAGAAGGGTAGCTTACTCATTGATTCAGCATTGTGTTTTGTATTATCTGGACGAAATACTTTTTGCATGGTTTCATAAACTTTTGTTTTTCTTTGTGCCACTTAATTTTCGGGTTCAAACACATCTTCCAGTACTCAATCCAAAGATGTCAACGAAGGAAAGGGTAAAAACATGTCAGCTTCTTAAAATGCCGCTTCTCAAATTAAGCTAGAAAGGCTATCTCTGATCATCAATTTGACACGGTTGAATTCGTATTGTATAACCTCTTGGCATCCGTTAGGATAACACAATCGGTGACTGTGACTAATCATATAGTAGACTAGAGCTATGTGTAAAGGAATGGGTATTTATATAATTATCTATTTATGAAAGAAGGCCCCTTGGGACCACTCTTATGGAGAAGTCGCAACATTTTCTAAAAGGAGGGAATAATCAGGGTGAGTCTTTTTCAGTAGTGAATGTCCGGGTACCATCACCTGTTTCTTACTTTTTACTATTTCCTATTAAGTGAGGTTTTCGCCCTTCCCCTGAGCGTAGTTCTTCTACAAGTGTTACATATTTGTGGTTGTTGTCCAAGTAACGTTGACCAGAGGATGAATCTGGTTTCTTTAACCCCCAGCTTGCGTGATGTTCTCCGAGCCCAGCACAGACCCGGCGGCCTGTCTGCCCTATTCAGCGGGTCTGCCGCTCTTAGCTGACATACGCCCACTTTGCACGATGGCAGTTAATTTTGTGGCACTGAGAGTGCACTGTGGGCGGCACTAGCTCGCTAGCCAAGTGCTAAAGTGCTATTTTGTGAAGTGAAACTGCATTCTCTGTCGATTCGAATCTCGCTACTGATCTAGGTAATAGGTAAAGGAAGAGGCAGATTAAAGGGTTGCGGTTAAATATAACATTTGTATGGAATTCAAAAAACACTACGTTAATTTTGTCTGTTACCTCATCGAGTTACAAGTTTTCAAATCGAAAAACAGGAGGAAAAAGTTAACTTTTTTCTTTTTAAATCTTCTTGCAAACTCAGTTTAGAACTCCCTAGATCTAAAATTAAAAAAGTTAATGTCCTTGTTAAAGCTTGTATTTTTTTTTAATACTCAAATAACCTTTAGGCTTACGTATATGCGTAGTCAGGCTTCTTTATATGTGATATTGAGTTCTTTGCTAACTGGATTTCTTTATGGGTCTACTCTCTATGCCACAGTTTAGTTCTTATTTGGTGGCTCTGCATTTCTGCTTGAATATAAAACGTGAGTGCAAAGAAGTAAAAGATGTCTTAAGTCCTGTCAATTCGAACACTCACGTGTTACAGGTACTTCATGTTTGATTGAGAGAGTCATATCGTTATAATGACAAGCTACAAGTCAATTTAATCAGTACACCGCACATTTGACAGGATTTTTTTATTCGTTTATACAAATATATAAGTTAAAAATAAGAGAAAAATTAATATTATATTTTATGGATTCACACTAGCTTCTACATGAGATTATTTTTCTTAGGGCGAACACTATTTTTCTTTTTATGAAATCAGTATGCAATCCTTCAATTCCCCACCTCACCATCCTGACTTAGATTTTCTGGTATTTCCTCAACTCGACTAAGGCAAAAGCTGGGACTTTTCGTTTTAAAGGGCACAGTCGATTCCCCTTTCCATCATTCCACTAAATGTGAGTGACACACAAAGTTTAAATGTTCGCAGTTCATGACATTTGCCAGTTTCTGGGAGCACTGTCGTAGGCAGTAGTGGTAAACTGTAAAAACGTCCTCTTCAAAGCTCGTTGGTGTTCTTCAACGTGGTGAGTAGTTCACGGAAAACAATCCTACCTGAAACGGGAAAACTGTTTCTCAAGTGATTTCTTCGATGACGCTCACCACATGTACGGCATAATTGTTTCTAGACGTTCCTACTGTCTTCATCCGTTTTTGAAATGCAAAGAAAACAAACTGTCATAAACGTTTAAGAAACACTCCTCATAACCTTCAAATGTGCAATACTCAATGCGTAACAGCAAGAACAATCCTAGAAACTCAAATAAATATGATGATTCGTAAAAGTACTAGTAGCAACCAGCGTGATAACACATCAAACATAATATTCTGTGTGAATATAGTTTTTCTGGTAAATTTTGCGACGATGGTAGATAACATACTTCACTACTCCTGGCGTCATATACTGCATGAACAATAGAGGTAACACTGTTGTCTGTTAACGAAGTATTGATTAAAACTGAGAAAAGGAGTGCTCCTGAAACTCTGGGAGCGCAATGCTTCCTGTAGAATCTTCAACGTCCTAAGGTGTTATCCCTATTGTCTCTTCACAAATGTATGTACAGTTATTAGAAGCTGTGTTCTCAATTCTCGAAACAGCTGTGTCTGGGCAGACAAATCCCACATGCCACACATGTCCAGGGAGTCCAACACCCATTTGCTATTACTGCGTGGCCAGGTATTCCGGATAGGCATGTTATTGGACTGTACATGAATGAGATTTTCAGTCTGCAGCGGAGTGTGCGCTGATATGAAAGTTCCTGGCAGATTAAAACTGTGTGCGGGACCGAGACTCGAACTCGGGACCTTTGCCTTTCGCGGGCAAGTGCTGTACCGTCTGAGCTACCCAAGCACGACTCACGCCCCGTCTGCACATTACTATTACGACCAGCTGATGTGTCAACAATATGCCTCTTGCTCGAACAGTCCAAACCATAGTGGCCAATGGGCACAACATTTCTGCGATCAGGCATGTCGCCATCGTCAGGTGCACTGACGAACTGAACTCCTACACAACGCGTATTCGCGGAGCTTCACACTCCGGTGAGTTGTAGGATGGGTGAATCACGCCCTTCTTACTTCTTCCTGGGGATGTTGGATGTTGTATTCTCGTCTGAATCATCCTCACGGATGCGGTGCTTCTATTAGTTCTTCTGGCTCATGTTGCGGCGTTCCTTTACTCCAGTAACAGGTCTGGCCACCTTGTGGTCGGGCGCCAGTGCACTTGGCTGCCCAGATTGCGTACGAGGTCGTTCTGCGACATCCAGGAGGCCGCATAAAAACGATGCGCCGATTGCCGGAATCGGTGTTCGAGCAGCGGTACTCCTGCTACTCTGTGGAGTTTTCCGATGCTGTCTCGTGGCAGGTGAAGCGCTAACCCAAGCGCCTTGTTGTGGACCGTTTACAGCTTTGCGACGGAAGAGTCGGCCACGTTGCCCCACAGCATAGCAGCGTACTCTAATACTGACCTGATTAGTGTCAGGGACAGAGTTAGGCCTCAGTGTGGGGGCACGGTCGTCGTTGGGTTGAGTATGTGGTATAACAAAAGCAATCTGCCAAGCACCTTACCCCTAACTTCCCTGATGTGCGCCTTCCACGTCAAGCGCCGATCCAGAGTGACGTCTAGGAACTGAGCTCCTGAGGGCGGGCGGCCGTCTTAAATCCCCTCCCCTCGCGAGGCGTTTTCTCCGCGGTCCGCGCCCGAGCGTCACCGGTCCGTGAGACCCTGGCGCCGGCGTCTGTGGTGGCGTCGGTGTAATTACCTCGTCCGCCCTAGTCGCCTGTCCGTTTCCTTTGCTGTGCGTCTTTGTAATTAGACTCAGTGCTGGTTCCCATGCCCTGCTGAGGTTGTAGCCGCAATCTCGGTTGATGAGTTTCCACTGCAACAGTAAGCTCCAGGCCTCCAAAGCAAGAAATTAGACACAAGTAGATATAAAGCTGGTATCCTAAGTCCGTTAGCCACCTCCCCATTAGGAGGTACACAACCACGTTAAATTTTCCTTTTGCTAACATTGTTAGGGAGCGCGAGAAAAATGACGAGACTTTGGCGGCAGAAGACAATGTTACTCTACTCCCACATTAGATAGGCCTAGCTGGCCAAACTCTTCCCACGTGTAACAACAGAACATACAGTAATACCTTAGTGATTGGGCACAAGGCTGTTATACATAAATCAAGTACTTAACCCTAGGACGTCCAAGCCTTTTTTTCTAACTTGGATGCCTAAGAGGATGGGGGAAGGGGGAGGGGGGTTTCGGCGAGCCCACAGGTATTAAATAAGTTTACTGACGAAAAACTACAAATTTCAAAATGGTTTATGTATTTTAGCTAAGGCATAGGTTTAAAAATGTTGTTAATTGTTATAAATATTGGTCTGAGTGAATAAAAAATTTACATATTACAATACAAAATACAGCTGTGTTCATATACAGTAGACTACTTTGAGTCCTCAACTTCAAGGCAAGACACACACTCCACAGTCTTTTCTGAATGTGTGTTACACACATGTTTATGACACTGTCCACAATACTGTTTTGGTTTACTTATATTGTTGTACTTCTGCTTCTTTTTTTAGCTTTTCTTACACAAATATGGCACCGACTTTCCCTGCAGGAGGCTGACGTGCTTCTGTTGTCACTTCTTTGAGTTTCTTTTGTAGAATAGTCTCCATTGATAGAACTATTTGGTTAGATAACCCTCTTGCGTTGGCACTTCTTTGTTCTACCTGCAATTTCACTAGTTCCATCCCAGTTTGCAGAAGATAAAGCTTCCGTTTGTTGTGTTTCTTCTCATTCCATCTTGGATGTTGCTGGATGGATGTGGTGGTTGCACTGATAGCACAAATGTCGATGAGAGAGAACAACACAGATAGAGACCATCTCTTTGTTCCCCTCTTGCAGGTGTACATACGCGCCATTTGATCAATGGTTTCAATTCCACCTTTAGTGGAATTATAATATGCATTTATCTCGGTTTTATTATTCTCTCCCCCAACAGTGCCTTTATCTCGGTGCATTGTTGACAACATCAGTAAGTTTTTACTTGGTTTCGTTTTCGCTGGGTAGGACACCAAAGTTACTGAAGGCCTACGTGTTGGGAACTGCGCTAACTCACTGCAAGTTTACAGGATAACTAACAGCTGACTGACATCAACAATCACTTCCTCTGAAAGTAAACCGATTGTTGTGAATATCAAGAATACCGACCAACAAGAAAATAACTTGCATTGTTGTAGAGATGAGAAATAGGAAATCCTACTAAGGGAAATTTTCAATAGCATGGAAGCCTAAGGGGGGGGGGGGGGGTTGTTGGACCCATAATAAGTTTATCTATTTTTCTTTCAAAGCAGTAATTTTCTATAAAATATATTGACACTAACGTTTCATAAAACAGCCAACAAACAATAACACAAAGGGAATGTGTAGTATGAAAGTTACTTGTGCAAAAGCAGGGGACATAAAAAAAAATTGTGGGTTCAACGAATACCACCCTTAGGGATCCTAGGGTTAAGCTACAGGGCCCCTAAAACACTGTTAAAATGATAATGACAATTAAACCCTTATCTTTTAAAGAACTCAAAGGACTCAGTGCTCAGTTTTCCCAAAGGCTTTATCACACGCGCACAACGACCTTACAATACGAGAAACACTAAAGAAATTACTTGTCGAAACTCACTAAAGCAAAGTCCTAATTCGGCGATCTCTCGCCGCGGCACTATACCAAAGGAATTACGGGAAATTACTCAACTTGAGGCTGGAACGGGAGATCGGTAGAAGCGAGTGTGAGATGGCAATATTCGTGCGATGACGGGAAAGCCGCCGGAGCCGAAGGAAAAAGCGACCATGCCCCGGACCGACAGAACATCAACACATCAACCGCTGCTAATACAGGGCTGTCAACATATACCAAATAAGAAACTGGCTGATTGGTTGGTTGGCTGGTTGATTTATTGACTAGGGGGAGGTGACAAGCAGCGAGGCTATAGGTCCCATCGAATTAGGGAAGAATGGGGAAAGAAATCTGCCGTGCCCTTTCAAAGGAAACATCCCGACGTTTGCCTGAGGCGATTTAGGGAAATTACGGAAAGCCTAAATCAGGATGGCCGGATGCGGCTTTGAACCGTCATCCTCCCGAATGCGAGTCCAGTGTGCTAACCACTGCGTCACGTCGCTCGGTAACAGCGAACAGCAAAGATGTTTGACACAAATTAAACACACAAATTCAAGATTATTTTCAAGGAAACCAACTATTAAAACTTCTGTACAGAATAGGCCTGCTCATAAACATTGCCGGCCGGGGTGGCCGAGCGGTTCTAGGCGTTACAATCTGGAACCGCGCGACCACTGCGGTCGCAGGTTCCAATCCTGCCTCGGACATGGATGTGTTTGATGTCCGTAGGTTAATTAGGTTTAAGTAGTTCTATCTTCTAGAGGACTGATGACCTCAGGAAGTTAAGTCCCATAGTGCTCAGAGCCATTTGAATCATAAACATTGCAAATTAACCTCCCTAGCAATAACAACAGACAATGTAAGAAGTCATACAAAAGAAGAGTTACATAATAAACAAACGTGATAAAATAAAACAAGGGATTCCTTCACTGGGACCTCTTAGGGATTAATAGACAATGTAATTTGGACAGGCACCAAGTGGCAGATGGCTGGATAAAATATATACCTAACACGATGGGCTCCCCAATACGCAGTAAGAGAGCGCATACACATGACACACATGTGCGTACCTAGGCTGAGCAGACACAACTTCAGTTAAAGGCCAAATCCAATAACTGTGCCAAGAAAGAACCATAAGGTCTACAACAAACAGAAGTTATAATCAATATTATCAAATACTCAGTGATAACAAACAATGTACCAGGTTTGCATTGCAAAATACTAGCTTGGAACTCCAGACTGACACACACACAGCTCCAAAAGTGTTCACTGAAAGGCAGCTCACACCGGGGACAGCGCACACCGGGGCTGAATTAACAATCTTTTAGTACAAGACTTATTGAACAGTCTCCATCATAATTTCAAATAAATGCGAAGGAGACCAATAACTTTAGGTAGACACGGAATAAAACTGGCCTCCTGGTCGTAGCTGCTAACAAGTTGTTCAATACATCTCGGGTTATTTAACACACCAGAATTGACTGACGCAATTCTAAACCATGTTACACGCGACGAGAGCCGCTCCTTGCCCGTTAAATTCACAGATAGCAACTGTTAATTGTGCAGGAAAACGCTGGCCCCACAGCCCAACAGTGAACTGTTTCAATTCGCTGCAATCGCTAGGACGCCGAGTACATAGGCACACCCGTCTAGCTCCGTGTCCCGAACACCACTCACACCACACAGCCCCAGAGGGAACACGCAACCAAGCAAAGATCATAGGGCGAGTGTCAGAATCGATGGAACGCGCGCACAAGTAACGCCTGTATGAACGCTCTGGAACTCTCACAGAAGCCGTCACAGCACATTTTTATTATTATTATTGGTATAAAAAATATTAATGTTATTATTTGTAACGTTCCTGTCCCAATATTACCTTACTGTTACAGATCCCTGCGAAATGTTATTTCGTTTTTCTGGAGCTATTTCACAGTTACCTTCTGAGTACACTAGGGCAGTATATCTCACAAGACAGCACTGCATTCGCCACAGTGGGTTTAGTGCGGACAGAAGCGTCTCCACAACTTCCTTTGTCGGCAGAAATGCAGCCACTGAATCTCATTAGGCCGAGAAAGCCTACTTTTAGGGAGGAGGGAGGGGGATGAGCACTTTGAGGAACTCTGGCAATTACCCAGACCACCGCTAATGAAAGCCTGCACCGCTGACGTCAGTGTACGACACGGCCATCCCACAGAATCACAGAATAATTGAGGATGACGCTCTTTCTGTTCTGCGTAGATTCAAAGGTTCAAACGCCACGGCGCTATCTCGTGTGGAAGAGTCTTTTGCGCTGTGATACTTAGTTTCGGCCAATAGTATTGCGTCGCTCTGGACACAGTTTTTTTGTGCGTACGTTTTACCAATCATGAAGGCACAGCTTTGACCCAGCGCTAAATTCGCGTTCAATATTGTACGTTCTTTACGCAAAAGCAGGAAAGTTACATTCTCACTTTCCTCCGATTTTCATAAATTTGGCAACAATTCTCGCCCGTCATGTTGCAGTTTTTTATAGAGTAAGGAAGCTGAGGGCCGTAAGCGTGGTACCTGGGCATTATTTTTCCGGTTACGATGTGGAGAGCGTTCATCTCTGGGCCCACAGGAAGGGCGTTTTTCATAGCCGCCGTTTGTTATTGGTCGACACGTGGTAGCTGTCCAAAGGAATGTGATTAGTGCAACTGCGGTAGCGTGATCCATTTTTTGTGTAGCTTATCCCTTGCTTACTTGGTCATGCAACTTTTGCTGCATGTTTAGGTTACATTTGTGGCCCCTTGGTGAAACGTTGACTTTGAATATGCGAGCTGCCCAGACAAGCACATCTCGTTGCACTAGCTCCATATACGTAGTGTTCCACATTATTTGGTACCTTCCATTGTGTCAGGGTCATTTTGAAATTTACTTTGAATTATGCACAGCTTTGTTCGCTGTTAATCTCATTGTGATTTATTTCGATCACTAATTGAAACAAATAACTGCTAATCTCAATCTTGACTCATATTTCAAGATCCTTTTACGTGTCCGACCCATTAAAAGTCGAGTATATCTTGGCTTATTTCCACTTGGTTCATTTCAGTGTGTCACCGTTGTTCTTGTGCGCAGTGGCCTACTAAAAGTATAACTTATTATTTAGTCAAAGAAACGAGCTTTGGAAGTGTTCGTCCTGTGTCAGTAAGACTTATTTACTCCTCCTGATATTCAGTGTTAAAGCAGCGAGTATTGCAATCGGGCCGGCCGGTGTGGCCGAGCGGTTCTAGGCGCTTCTGTCCGGAGCCGCGCAACCCCTACGGTCGCAGGTTCGAATCCTGCCTCGGGCATGGATGTGTGTGATGTCCTTAGGTTACTTAGGTTTAAGTAGTTCTAAGTTGTAGGGGACTGATGAGCTCAGATGTTAAGTCCCATAGTGATCAGAGCCATTTCAACCATTTCAACCATTGCATTCGGTCGTCTCGAGTAAGTACATTTACTCTTAAGTGTTGTTTTGAAGCAACGAGCGATGCGTGCGGTCGACTTCCAACACCGGACACATAAGCATTATACTACGTGACAAAAGCCATGGGATAGCGATATGCAGATGGCAGCAGTGTCGCCTACACAAGATATAATAGGACAGTGCATTGACGTAGCTGTCATTTGTACTAAGGTTATTCATGTGGAAAGGTTTCCGACAATATTATTGCCGAACGATGAGAACTAACAGACTTTTAAAGCAGAACGGTAGTTGTCAACCCCTCCTTCCCCGTGGATCCGCTCCTGTGCCGTAAGGTTTTCGGTTACAAAAGCACCAGCGCGGATGTCATGTGAGCAGCTCCGCAGCTGTCGGGCGATGTTACATTCCTCTCAAGAGTCTGACAATATCAATAACTTTCTGGTGTCACCACCATAGTACACTTAAAACTTAGGATTTTGAGCAGTCTTTAAAGACAATGGTATCCTACTTCTTCGAAACGTAATACGAATCCATATTTATCCCTAAATATCCTGAGGTCAGTGTCATGTTCAATTTCTTCTGCCACGTATGTGCGATACTTCTGTGCCTCTAATGACTGCGTCGACAGCGAACCCGCGTTGAATGTCTGTCTTTCCACAACAACGTACACAGTGGCAGCATTGAGTGCCGTAAGTAATAAACGTTGGTAACCTCGACCTCAATTAAAGAAAACGCTCGTTACCTCTTTTACTTTTCAGCGGTGTGTAGTAAATAGATCTTCAACTTCACAACGAAACGGAACAGTCGCTAACGTTGAGCGGTTTGAAAAGTTAAATGTGAAAAGTAGGTAGTTGCAGGTAGTTCGCATTTTAGCGTAGAAGTTGCCACGCTTGTGGTATTGTCGTACCGTGCGCTGTCATGGGCCGTTACCTGCGGCGGCGCAGTTGCAAAGGCTCTGGTACCGCGGGCATCCAGGTCGCAGGCGACATCCTGTGCGGGGAAATGCTTCCTCTGGCCACCGCCTGCTGCTCGCTCTCTTGAGCGCCACATTTCCGGAAGCCACAGAGAGGTCGCTACTGCCGTATGCTCCTTCCGTGCCGCACTGCGCACAGCGTCTAACGGTAGTCCTCACCTGAGCTTCCGCTCTCTATTTATGGCTTCGTTGCAACTGTAGCTGCTCTACGGTGATGCACTCTCCCCATATCGTTCTGGGAAATGTTAGGTTGGTCTGTAAATTCGTAGCGTTATTGTTTTGCATTTTGGTATTCTGGTTATTAAGCGTTTATTTGTCGTCATTTTCCGTTTGTAGTTAACAGCTGCTATTTGAGCATACATATTGTCATTTTCTCATTTGGAGATAGAGTGGAGCTGTGGACGCCGTAGAAATCGGAACGTTTTCCGACATGTTGTTCGGTTTCATCTTATAATTAAATATTACCCGAGACATTTAAGCCTCAGCTTTATCTACGATAATGATGGAGTCAGAAGAAATGAATTAGAATTTGTACCACAGCCCGGACTCAAACCCGGGTCTACTTGCTTACTAGTTGGACATGCTAACCATTACACCCCCAATCAGCACTGTAGCAATAGCGCTACACAAACAACTGAAGTCGAATGCCCTCTCCAACACGAACTACTTTTCAAATCTTCAGCTTATTTGCCCCTTTACATTGTCACTATTGCCATGGCTCTCCGGCAGTTGAATAGCACCCCATCGTTGGAATTAATGGGGAAGTCATGTGCCATACGTGATCTTATAGACCTTATAATTAAATTTTCCTCTACCTATGATAATGATGGAACCAGAGGAAATTAATTAAAGTTTGTGTGACGGCCGGGGCTCCAACACAGGTCTGCTTGATTACTAGGCAGGAATGCTACCCATTACACTATAGCAGCACTGCACGAATGACCCGGTTCTAGTCGTCAATAGTGAAAATGTAAGGCGGAAAATAAGCTGAAGGTATGAATTGAAGTTTGTGTTGGGGAGGGCGCTCGACGTCGGTAGTTCGTGCAGGAGTGGTGACCATAGTGCTGTGGTGGTGTAATGACTAGCATTTCTGCGTAGTAAGCAAGAAGACCCGGGTTCGTGTCCCCGTCTTAGCACAAATCTTAATTCATTTCTTCTGCTTCCATCACTATTGTAGATAGAGACGTGCTGCTTAACTTCAGTAGATGGGTGACATCAGAGGAGGACAGCTACAAAAACTTGCGCAGTGTGTGGGGATAATGCAACCGAACACAGCAAAGCAAGAAAATGGTTTTGTTGTTTTAAGAAGGATCAATTTGGCATTAGTGACTCTCCACATTCAGGAAGACCTTCGCGGTTGGACGAAGATGGTTTAAACGAATTAATCCACAGTGATCCGAGTCTGTGTACTCGAGAACTGGTAAATGTAATGAACTGTGATCATTGCACCGTGATACAACATTTGCATGCAATGGGGAATGTTCAGAAATAGTGTGTGGATACAGCACACCATAAGCTAAAATCACAAAACTCAAAAATGGTTCAAATGGCTCTGAGCACTATGGGACTTAACTTCTGGGGTCATCAGTCCCCTAGAACTTAGAACTACTTAAACCTAACTAACCTAAGTACATCACACACATCCATGCCCGAGGCAGGATTCGAACCTGCGACCATAGCGCCTAGAACCGCTCGGCCCCTCTGGCCGGCCACAAAAATCATTGGGTGGTCATACGTGCATCTCCACTTACTCGTCATCAATCGGCTCGTGAACGACTTCTACCATTCCTATCCTGTATCGTTACTGACGAAGAGAAATGGTGTCTGTCTGCTAACATAAAAAAGAAAACAGGAACGGTTGAGCAACTTGCCGTAGGAATATATGCGTGCGTCCTCGAAAGATAATGTTCTGCATCGGGTAGAACAGCGACGGTGTGGTGTATTACAAATAGCTGAACCGAGGGGTAGCCATGACTGCTGGCACATATTTTCAACAACTGACACGTCTTGCAGACGTAGTCCCAGAACAACGACCAGAAAGACTGTGTGAAGCGATGTTTCTCCGCCGTTTCATCCGCCCGCATTCTGCTAGACTGACAGAAAACAAGTCATTCTGGGCACAACGTATTCAGCTCTTCTTGCGGCCTCAGGTTTTCACCTTTTCCGCTCGCTATCGAACAACCTTCAATGAAGTTCCCTTGCGGATGAAAATGCACTCGACGAGTTCTTCACCTACAAACAATGTGTTTTCTACAGTCGTGGAATTTAAAGTTACCCCACCGCTGGCAAACTGTTGTAAATACTGAAGGAGAATATAATACTGATGATAAAAGTTTCTGCCATGTGTATCTGCTGTCATTACTAAACTTATGGAGAAAAGCCATGAACTTGCGCACCAATCTAATAAAACGCTTTTAGGGAAAAGAACATTCGTTGCGTTCGTTTCCGCCGCATTAAAACCCCTTTTGTTCACATTAACCATGTTATTGACGTAGAGTATCAGCGTGCTCACTAAAATTGAATCCTGTGGTTAAGACCCTTATGTCATGCTCACTAGTCCATACTGATTCTTAGCCGATTATTGCGTCAGTACGCAGTAAAAGCGTGCGTCTATTCAGCTCTCCTGCTGGAGGTCCTTTTGGAGGAGCCCTGGGGAAATGCACACTCCTATTAGGGGAGAGTTGTCTGTATTGCACTGGCTCCTAACTCGTATCGCTATTTAAAAATTCTTACCTCATGTGCGATCCGACAGTTAGGGACGTGAGATTCAACTACATGATTATTGGAGCCATGTTGTCAGCTATGAATTCTTTCTGTCGAGGAATACATCGTCTGAAGACAGTGTTGATTTTGTTGTAGTTCTCATCTAACTTTTTGTCACTGGCAAAAGAGAACTACTATTATAGGGTAATTGGCAACATAATGTTTTACTTATGGCTGAACACATGTGAAATAACCTCACTTTTCAGACAGTGACGAATATGTATTCGTTGTGAAACGATTGTAGCACATTTACAAAGAAAAAAATGATAGCCAGTTGGAGTGACCGAGCGGTTCTAGGCGCTACAGTCTGGAACCGTGCGACCGCTACGGTCGCAGGTTCGAATCCTGCCTCGGGCATGGATGTGTGTGATGTCCTTCGGTTGGAAAGATTTAAGTAGTCCTACGTTCCAGGGGACTGATGACCTCAGAAGTTAAGTCCCATAGTGCTCAGAGCCATTTGAACCATTTTTGAAAAAATGATAATGCAGAGTATAACAATTAAGAGGCATATTGAAAGTAAAAGTAAAAATGAGAATATAAATTTTTCTCAGAAAAAGTGTTTTCCAGCATAATTAAAAATGAGCTTGAAGAGCATATTCTTACGTTTGAAGAGATGATGTTCGGTTTATGCCTGTCAGACGTAAGAAAAATTGCTTTCGACATTGCCAAAGAAACTGATTGTCCCTTAATTTCAATGCAGAAGCCATGGAAGGGAAAAAAGCGGGCTAAAGACGTATGCTGAACAACTATCACCGAATCCGAGTGAAATGATGAAAATTCCAAGAAAATCTTCAAGGTTGGGGCAAGGACCCTGTGCGCTGACGAGTAGCCTATGGAAAAAAAGTCAACCGAAGTAAAGACGAAGAAAACTAGGACTACAGTCACCTGTGAAGAGGAAGTGTTTTGTAAACTCTGTGAGAGAGCCACTCTTTCGTAAAACAGAGGACTGGTACTGCGAGTTGTGTGAGGACGATCGAATGAAGTAAAAAGATGAGGTGCATAAGATGCAAAATGTGGTTTCATGGGAAGTATGGAGGAGTGGGGAAAAGAGTGAAGAAGTTAACTGTAATCACTGCAAATATTTACGTAAGGACTAAAACATACATTTCCGTAACCATAGACTACTAAATATCTTCAAGTTCACTTATACTTTATAAGGATGAAACATGTCTGCATCCACTGCTAGATAATTAGGAAACAAGATTCCTAGTTTTTACCACTTGCAGATGTTTAGATGGTGAATTTATTTTTCTTTGAATTTCTGTTCTTTAAATCAGATAACAAGAACAATATTCTACAATAGATGATGGAATTTCTTAAATAATTTTGTAACTTCCTGTGTATGCTACAAAAAATAAAGTCTCAGAAGTGATACAATTTAGGCAACTCTCTCCAACATACAGATGCAGTAATCAGTTAAGACTTAAGATGGGCCACTGATACTGACGTAGGTGTCGAAACCGTTTTAGCCAATAAACAATATAAGTGGAAATTGACTGTTGTCACATTTTTAACTACCATCAGCAGTCGAATCTGAGTTTCTTTCATGTTCCTTAATACTCTACATTCAAATGAGATATTTAAAATTTTAAATTATATTGACTTCTCTTTTTCATGTGCAAGTAAGTAAATCCATCAATACGTTCCAATGTATTTTTCTCATCTTCACATTTTCTGTACACCTATTAGATTACAATGGGTGCACAATGTCTCTGATTTTGCTCGATGGATCGATTAAAAAATATGATTCACGTAATCACATTTTAAAATCTCCATTCACGATTACTAAAATTTTTAAACCTTTCGGCAATTTGAGTCGGAGTTGTCTGTCTATTTATAACATTAATTAAAAAAGAAAAGTTTATAATATGATACGTGTTTAAAACTGCCCAAAAGTATAAAAAATTTCTCCTATTCTCTTTCTGATTTCTGACTCGGTACAGATAGTCTAAAAATTTGTATATGTATGTTTTTTGATATTTATGACAATGCTTGTAAACTTTAAAAGTACAAACGTGGGGAAAATGCAATAGGTACTTGATGCATGAAACGTCACTAACAATTTTATCGCACTGTAAATGATATGAACTGTCCAGTGATTTTTCTGAATGGCAGCTATTATCTACATTCCTTACTATTATCGACAATATGCATCTCACCTTTTTTGTATTAAATTTCACAAGTATTGTCACAGCAATTAAAAATTCTGACTCATACTATCTGTATAGTGTTAGGATTCTGTCAGGGCCTAGGTGAAGTTACGTTATACGTTTTAAAGCGTGTTGCATTAAGATTTTTTTTATTTAAATAGTTTTTCCTGGTTTTTGGTATTACGTATGTGAAATTTTTCAATCGATTTAAAAAAATTGTTGAGATTACAATATAGATCAACAGTTTGCAAAATAAAGTATGCTCCACCATGCACCAGGCATGAGAGGAAGTTAATAGTGCATTGTTATCCACGTGAGATTTATATCAAAAGTTTCCCAGTCTCTAGTTCATCGGGAAGTCAGTTTGAAATCAACTAAAAAATTTGTACCGAACATAGAGACAAGAAAGCATTCTAACCAAAACGTGTTAAAAACCGTTCAGCAGTATGCTACCATCATTTTATATCAGTCACAAGTTGCTGTAAACAATGCTCTCACGAAAACAGCAAAAGTATAATGTCGTAGTGTTCCAAAATCACTGCCAATTTTAATAAAAAAGTTTGGGCATTTATGAGGGCTCATTATGGAGCACTAAAACAGCTAAAAAGCCGACGTTTGTACTGACTTTGCAGCAGTCCTTTTCAGGGTGATTAACTAATGTATTAGTTAATCCTCCTCAAGACGATAGTTGAAAACTTGGTAGAAACGTCGACTTTTCAGTTGTTTTAGTGCTCTGTAATGGCGCGGCAAAACGAGTTTATTAAAAACAGAGAAAAGTATGAGAGTTTTCCCTAGTGATGAAGCCCACGTGCGGAAGTAACTCCACACAAAAAGTGTTGTTTATCATTTAAATTTATTATTTACTATTTGGCGATTATGCTTACTTTTATCGTGTGGGCGATGGTCATTGACGCTGTAAGCAGTTGCACTGACGATGCAAAATCGTTTGTGCCACCGGTCTGCGAATCATACAATCGCTGTCTCATATTTATTTCTGTTTTGCCTATTTATGTATGGGGTTTTTGAGGAAACTCCAGCCACACAGTTTTGGTCAAGACTACTGTTAAAGTCCAAAGATGCTCAAGCTTTTCATTGTGGTGGGCCAGCTGGCATTATCACAGTTCGTGCATGCGGTGCTGTTGTGTCTCGCCTGTATTTAACTAGAATGCCTTTATTTTCATCTACTGTTTTATCGCGACAGTATTCGGAACAGGACCGTATAAGTTACTGTGCATCTTAAAACCTTTTATAGCGTGGCAATGATTCGAATACATCAACAATAAATAGTCTGAATCTCAAATCAGGAACGAAGGTACATTCAACGAGCGCATTACTTTCTCGGAATGTAGGTTAAAAATCCATCCCATTAAATTAAATAATATTGTATCATTTTATAAAAGTAAGTCTATATGGTTTGACTAGCGGAGTACCGCTTATTCTACCTACTGACAAGTGTGACCAAGCAGGGGTCCGCTTAGTGTGACTTAACAATGTCGCGTTACAAAGTTTTTGAAAAAATTCATGACACAGTTGCATTAATTGAATTTTTTTAGTACAACCAGTGTCGACGTTAAGCCGTCATCTGGTACCTACCAACACTACATTTCAATTTGTAGAGCAACATTAAGACAACACAAGTAGCCGCCTAGCAATCACATAATAATATACTTACGATAACCACTTGAAATACTTCATTTATCATGAAAATTAAAACACAAAGCATTGAATATTTTAATCCACATGAAAATTGTGGATTAAAAACTCACTCGTGGCATTTACAAGGACAGCAATAGTTCCATTCATAACAACAAATACAAAGTGACCTGGCATCACAGCCCAAAGATCTCTTTAAGCTGAAGATATACTCTCGAAGATATTCCGTTACAAGATGTGACAAATAACCTAAAGATAGCTAAATGTTCTCTCTAATGTCCTCATGTAGCATAATAATTCTTTTAATACCATCATGCCACCCTAACACACAGAAAAAACACAGTGGCAATATTACAACAAGGTCTCCGTTGACCTGGCCACTATGTAAAGACCGAGAATGTGACATTATATAAATTACAGTATTGCACGAATTACAGTACCGACTAAAACAAAATTCAAACCTAACATAAAAATGGTCCAATAACAATCACATACTTAAAGTTTGTGGTAGGTTGAGATGAAACTGTGTGGCTCATCCAAGTTATTTCATATACTGTCGATAGGTTTCTACAGCTCTATAAAACTTTCTGATGATGTAGAAGACATACCCAAGATTCATTATTCTGTTAACGTACAGTAAAAGTACAAAGAGTGAAAAGTAGGACTTCTGAACCCATAGTAATTAGATCAACAAACCATACATACCTCCAAAGTATGTTGAAACAGTAAAAATCTATCTTGATGACTAACCATTCGAATCACTTTAATAGCTTATTTATCTAACAGTCTGCCCTCAATAACAAAAATCCCATTAAGGAAACTCTACCTATATTGAAAACTGGCAACAGATACATTCATGTGAAAAGAATATTTTACCACATCTCAAACCAATTTTATTCATATGCTGAAATTAAATATGAGTGGACTAGTGCAATAAACCAGAATCTGCGAGGTGGGTTATCTTCAAAATGTGTTGACATAGTAAAATCTATCTTGATAACGAACCATTTCAGTTATATCAATTAGTTATGTATAGAAGAATCTGCAAACAATTACAGAAATTTAAAGAATAAAAGTCTACATCTATTAAAAATTGATAACTGACACATTCCTGTAAAAACCTTAATTTCAAACCAATTTTATGTTGACTCTAGATATTAGTACAAGTGGATTATTTCAACTCATTTTAGAAATAAAAATCTGTTAGGTGGACTCTCTAACCAGTGGTGCAGTATTACAATAGGATACAAGAATACCTAATATGTAGGTAACGTGGTAAAAGGTAAGGTGTGAAAAAATCCAACACAATAAAAATACAACAATATTACCACAAATTCGAGTATCACCCAGTTAGAAATTTACTAGAGTCTACAAGGGTCATCCTAGAAGGAAATTGACCTCACCATTGTCACAAAATGTTGCTATAATAAAAATATTGTCCTGTCTCTTCCAACAAATTCATTCCAATGTCTTCACTCGTCCTATACATCAATGAACATGTACTAGATGGCTAGTCATGTACTTATCCTCATTGAGTCATGTATCACCCATGTTATTTCAGACAGAGAAATTACAAGAAAAAACTGGATATAAATGAGAATTGAATACGTAAATTCATTATAACAGTAGAACTGCCAGGTTAATCTCTCTGACAATTGATGCAATAGTGTAAGAACCTCAACCTCCATGGGAATCACTATTCTTACACAAATATCCAAACGATAGCATGAATAAAATTTTGTAACCTAACAATATCATATTTTTATTACTATACATGCGCTTTGCATGCTCTACTGAGGCGCTGTTTGATTCCATGTGTAATATCGACGCATATATTTGTTCAGAAAATTATTTATGACATCTCTGTGTGTGGCATCTGAGTGAACATTCTTGTGCTATTAATAAAAAAAGGACTTCATCGTTACTCAAATAATAATTAATTATCGTCAGTGACATAATTTAGTATTCTGTAAAAACCAGTATCTCAGACAGTACCTATGGAGAAATATAATGAAAATCTCTATCTTTTGTTATCTATTATCCTTTTTAATAATCCTTCTTCTTGTTCGAACTATTGTACTAATCGGATGTGACTAATGTCTTGTAGCACTGAGGTCTGTGAAAGCTTGTATTATGTTGTTAAATAATATTTGAAAAATACAATTTCTGTGTCATCGAAATCAATACATGTGTTTGAATTTTTATTTTAATATGATTCTCGTCCTAAATAAATATTAAGTTTTCTGTTCAGGCACAATGGAGAGCAGCCACTAGCACTATTGATCCACAGCGCAGTTTATTGGTAAGATGCTGAATAATAACTAGACAAACACTTTTAAATGTTAATGCATATAGTAAAGGTACAGAAAAGATCTAATATGTATTAATTGTTAGTAGTAAAACAATGCCTGAACCAGATTCGATAAGTGGTTGTCTTATGTTAGCTGCCATCTTAGTGAAAAATTGCAGTGGCAGTTTTAAATTAAATTTTTAAACAGACGTAAATCTTGATGGTCAGTGTTTACGATAATAATTGTTTATTGATGGCCCAGAACCCACTCAGATGTAATAAATTCCACTTATATTGTGAATAATATTTAAATATAGTGCCAACAGCATATTACGTGATAAAAGTTGTTCTCTGCTAATGTATGAAGCGGGAGTATTTCGTAAGAACTTTTACTAAATATTTTTGACAAGAAAAAATGCATTAGTGTCGTGTGTGAATCGTATTGTGTGTAAAAACTATTCATTTTGTTTAAAGGAAAGTGTTGCCACCTCTAACAACAGTAGCGGTAATTTGTATAAGATCACTTTCGTGCATGAACTTAGTACCAATTACATTGCTTGACAGACAAAATTGCTACACGTTCCCAGGTGGAGATTTCTTTAACAAAATAAGGACCATTAGCCGGGAGATTCAGTGATTAAACAAAACCTCATGTTAAGCTAATAAAAAGTAATTGGTTTTGTTGTAGTCCTGCCCGAAATTGTGGAACAGCGCGATACTACGGCACGCCACATATGTTTCAAATGCTTCAAATGGCTCTGAGCACTGTGGACTTAACTTCTGAGGTCATCAGTCCCCTAGAACTTAGAACTACTTAAACCTAACTAACCTAAGGACATCACACACATCCATGCCAGAGGCGAGATTCGAACCTGCGACCGGAGCTGTCTCGCGGTTCCAGACTGTAGCGCCTAGAACCGCTCGGCCACTCCGGCCGCCACGCCACACACGCCCAGTATGCAGTAGGTGGTGGCGCTACTCCATACTGAATATCCAGTCACAGTGCTTGTACCCGTCTGTCAAGCTCATCATTTGGGTGTCACGTTGTTAATCAGTGGAATAAATTTCGTTGTGATCACATCTCTCAGTGTTCGTGTTTCACTTTCTTTCAAAACAGTAGTGTAGTACGTATTTCGTCCATCTTCTTACGTTGTTCGTTTTAATCCCGTGTTTGTTTGTCCCTTCTCTGTTTATGTAATACATTTCATTAACAATGTAATGATAATAAATGACCTGGTTTATTACACTTTTCTTGGAACGTCGTGTCGCAAGGGACGCGAAGCCCTCTGGCTGTTACGTTCATTCGACTTCTCGCGTATGCCGCATTCTGGGGTCTATGCCAACAAATATCGCTCACTTATTACTTCATTATTTCCACCCTTACCACTTCTGTGCCTAGTTAATCTATCAACTTTATGTTATTAGCTGTATATACTTGTTCTTGCGTATGTTACTATGCTTATCTACAATAACAAGAAGAGCATCTCAGAATCACATTCTGTCACCTAACCATTCCTTCATAACTATTTTAAATTTAACATTATTCGTGTTTTTAGCTGTTCGATTTTATCACTTTAATAACTTAAACTTTTGGCAAGCCACTAAGATTTTCGCTATTGTACCCTTCATTTATCGCATTTTCTACAGTTTTATATTTAACGAATCTGTGTTGACTTCCAGTAGTGACAGGTAACTAGTTTACACCTTGAACACGTGTTGTGGCTACTGTACTGCAGTTTGTTATGAACATAGCGCTATTCAGAATGAGATTTTCACTCTGTAGCCGAGTGTACGCTGATATGAAACTTCCTGGCAGATTAAAACTGTGTGCCCGACCGAGACTCGAACTCGGTACCTTTGCCTTTCGCGGGCAAGTGCTCTACCAACTGAGCTACCGAAGCACGACTCACGCGCTATTGACAGTATGTCTCCGCCGGCACTGCGGCCTGCTGTACACTATAAGCGATGATGCTAAGCTAATTTAGTGTATATTTTGTGACGATACCACTATCGTTGTATCATATTAGGACATGTTATATTTTAAGCGATGTTTCCAAATCAAAATGTTACAAAATTAATCATTTTTTTATTGTTTTAAGATGCATTTCGCATGACGTTCTGTTAATTAACAATCCACTCCCATTCAGCTCTGACCTTTCTTCTGTCGTGAGTTTCTCATTTTCGAAACAACTGGCTACTGCTATCAATTTATCGATGGGGGAGTACAACCAATGTGACTCAAACTACTGGAAGTACAACTCAGGCCATTCTTTCTTACAATATTTTTCGGTTTACTGACCCAGCAGTAACTTCAGGCCACAGGAGTCCTACTCTAAGTGCCCTGTTTGAACAAAGCGTAACTTCACCCTTGTAAAACTTCTGCAGCTGCACTTCTTCCATTTTCGTATGCCAGCTCTCGTCGTCTGAGGTCAATAATAAATAACAACCACTGTATCGTCACCCTGACAAACTTCCTCGGCATCCTTTACTTAATAGGATACGTGTGGACTACGTAACGTTGGTACTGTGCCTGCTTCCCTGCTACTGGAAAGGAAACAAATGTACTCCTTTTCTCAACTTATTCTTGCTTCTACCGCCCTCGCTTAAAATAAAAAGGTAAGGTTGTAAGTAGGCTGTTTACGTTTTCTTATTGGTAACGCCACGTAGCGCTCTGTATAAAAATCACTGGCTGTGCCGTGTGCAGCCTGTGGCTAGTTTGCATTGATGTCTGCCATTGTAGTGTTGGGCAGCGGCAGCTGGATGCTAACAGCGCGTAGCGTTGCGCAGTTGGAGGTGAGCCGCCAGCAGTGGTGGACGTGGGGAGAGAGATGGCGGAGTTTTGAAATTTGTAAGAATTGGTGTCATGAACTGATATATATATTATGACTATAAAGGTAAATACATTGTTTGTTCTCTACTAAAATCTTTCATTTGCTAACTGTGCCTATCAGTAGTTAGTGACTTCCGTAGTTTGAATCTTTTAGTTAGCTGGCAGTAGTGGCGCTCGCTGTATTGCAGTAGTTCGAGTAACGAAGATTTTTGTGACGTAAGTGATTTGTGAAACATATAGGTTAATGTTAGTCAGGGTCATTCTCTTGTAGGGATTATTGAAAGTCAGATTGCGTTGCGCTAAAAAATATTGTGTGTCAGTTTAAGCACAGTCTTGTATAAATTGTTCTAAGGGGACGTTTCATATGTCGACCCTTAGCCGAGGATACCTCACTGGAATCTTCTGATTTTTTCTTGTAGTTTGTGTAATTAGTGTAGCTTTTGTTTATTGCTAGGGCGTAATCATAGAAAGAATTTCCTTTGTAGTTGCACTCTTTCATTATTGTACAGTAAAACAGTTTTGGCATCATGTAGTTTTGCACGAAGTATTTCGCAGCTGCGCTTGCAATTATCTAGTTATTATTTTGAGTGCTTTGTTAATGTGGTTTCTTATTTTGCTCTTCAAATTGTGCTTTTCTGTGTTGTCGTGTGAAATGTTGTGACTATAATGGCGTGTGAAAAACGTAATACTAGGCTCCAAAGTAAACTGAGAAATGACAGTGAAGACGAAAGCAGTGTGTTTGCGCCACCATGTAATGAATTTACTAATGTTAAAAGTAGTAATTTGGTAATTGTACATAGGGAAATGTAGCGGGCTGCAAACAATGGTGTAGATAGTGAAACAATTAGTGAACAGGGAAGCATTATCGATCGATCGGTTGACAACAGCTCGCCTCAGGATTCGGAAATGACAGGACACGTTCTTGCAAATACTGTAGATTCAGGTTTTGCGTCCTCGCCGGTTTCTCAAATAAGTCAAGACACATTTTCTGTTTTTCAAACTGCGAATATTGCCGGTTCAAATGCATTGCCGAATAGCACTAAGGAACATGTTTCAGACACCAGTGCACTGTTATTACAATTAATGCAACAAATGGGACAAAAGCTTCAAAAGTTAGACACAATGGAACAAAATCAGAGACAAACACAGCAACAGTTGGACACAATGGAACATAATCTTCAAAAGTTAGACACAATGGAACATAATCTTCAAAAGTTAGACACAATGGAACAAAATCTTCGGAAGTTAGACACCACACTTGATCAAACACGTGAAGATTTAACTACTGAGTTACATAACATTGAATTTTTTCGCGGCATGAAAACGCATTACAGAATCACGAAGCAGCCATAAAAGAATTGCAAACTGTTGTTCGTGAAAATCACAACACCTTGCAAGCTAAAATGGACTCAGTTGCATCCACCGATTCGGTTACGAAACTTGCAAGAACTCAGGAAAACTTAAAGGACACAGTAAATTCGATTTCAACACAAATAGACACTCTGAAACTTGGTTCAGAAAAAAACACTGAGGAAATGTGTTCACTATCGGAGAAAGTAGCCGAACTTTCGGATCAGTTCACTAATTTATCTACGAAGGTAGATGATAATCTGAATGACACAAAACCGGTAGTCTTTAATGACACACTACTAATATGTGACACGATTTACATTGTGGCTTTTGCGGTGTATCTGTTTTATATCTGCAGAGTTTTTCTGTATTATTCTGGAAAGTAAAACATGTTTTAGTAGTAACTTTTGTGGTATAGCTGCAATGAGACAGCCTTTATCGTAGCACAACAATACGTTACATTATAGTACTTTCTTGATCACGGTAAGGTACGTAATAACTACGATATCTATACGCAAAGCATTTCACTTTTGTTTATCATGAGGTAAGTACATTGACTTCCGTAGAACTTAGCTTTCGGAGGACGATAACTGCGACACTTCCACAGAGATTATCTTACAACACGACGCACAGTTTAGCGCTACAGTACGCGTATTTGAGTGACTAATTTTGTACTTAAAACATTTATTTTTAAAGATATTTGAAATACAATGATACAAAGGTTTTCCGTGATAATTTCATTCCATTGCTGTAATCTGTAACATCTGAGGATATAATTACATTAATCCTCAGGGGGGGGGGGGGGGGGGGTACACGCTTACTTTGTGTACCATGTGTTTGGCAAGCACAAGAAGCCCTAGCTAATATGGTATTTGCATATACAACTTTACACATCGGTACCATATTTATCTAACACATAAATTACACAGCTATCTGATCATTTAACTCAGAGACAAACTTTTTCTTTTACTGCATCAGTGACACATGTTTACGTAATTAGACTGTTGGATAACTTCACACTTACGAAATTGTATTTTGTCTGTACTTTGTGAACTGTTCATACATTTTCGGAACCATTGGGATACTATGAGAGCCTTGAATGAAATAATTGGGTATGAGATCATGATTTTTAAAGCTCGGTTGAGGTATATGACACTTTTGACATGAGCAGAGAATTTTTTATTAGGTTTTGAAATTATTGGAAGAAGCTACGACGATTTTGAGATTTGGCTGAGGTTTTATGATGTTATGATGACGATGTGTATTACGCTGTTGCGGTAGGTTTATGATCAATAAGCTGATGCTATATGAGTTATTTTATTATGCTACTTATCTGTTATAATGGAATATTAAAGAAGTGTCGACGAATAAGGTAAGAAATAATGAGTAGAGGTTAGGGACTCTGCTTTGTGAAAAAGGTTGTTGGAAACCAAGAATCGTTCTTTAAGAGTCATGAAATGTATGTAAATGCGTGAATGTATTACAATGCCGACGAAAATTTTTGGACACTGTCATATCAATAGGATTTTGTTTCTACTGATGTGTAACGCAAATTCTTGAACGGTGAATTTTTTTATATGAGACTGCCACTGTAGCGGAAACTGGTGTCGTAAATATTTCGATAAGACAGTTAAGTGACCACCTGCACGTAATGCGTCGTGGGCACCCAGCTGCGCTACAACCACCTGACAAAAAGAAAGCCATTAGTGTGTGCCTTTCAGAGACACAGGTAAAAAAAAAAGAGGGCATTATCCTCGCTATTGACATTCATTCCTTTGTAGAAAGCATCGCAAATACGACACGCTCAAACTTGAAAACATATGATTATACTGTGGAGCTCTTAATTTATGATATTTACTAAAATGCCTAATGAAACGATGAGAAACATTACACGGCTATTGTCTTGCTAGTTGAGAGAAATGCCATATGGATTGCTTTATATATTTATTTACTCATTTTGTGTAATATCTAGTTTCTATCTGCAGTGCAGCATTGGTTAAAATACAATTTAATAGATGTACTAATATAGTTATTTTATGGCTAAAGATGCAGTAAATAATAACTTTACGATGTACTTAAGAAAACGAAGTTCTCTTCACAGGAACTGCATACATAATTTTCTTTTCAAGTACTTGGTAATTTTTATGGTAGGATAACTTCTTGTGGTGCACCACTTTAATGACATAGATATTAATATGTGAATAGACATTTCCCTTTTCTGCATTGTTGTCTTTAGTGTAATATTTTTTCTGCTTGAGCTTTGTCATGTTTAGTTATAAGCTATTGCATTTGCTGCTGCTGTTTACCAAGCACAATGTTACTGAATTTGACTTTGTATTACTCTGTTAAGCCAGTTTTACTACGGATTTATTTTTTCTTGTTTGCTGTGCATTGCCTTATATTAGTTGTAATATTGCTGCCTTTTTTTGCCAATTTCCATTTTTTTATCATTGCTGTTTGTGTTAATTGTTTTGTGCTGCTGCATTGCCTCGTCCCTTAGTTTAGCATCTGAGCTCAGTAGATTTAAGTTAGCTTAAGAGGGCGTAGACTATATAAGAAACTAACTATGATGAAGTGGAAGAAAAGCATTGAGAAGCTATAAGAAAATGGTTTGGCCAAAAAAGTAGTGTACAGTGGAGAAAAACTATTTTGAAAGAGGATGTGAACAGAATACAGAAAGCAGGTGTAGATAGGACTTTTTGGGAATAATGATGAACTAAGGGAGATCTCTATGCAAAATACTGCAGTAAAACAAACCCTGTCCTTTCCTTTCGTATTATCCCTCTATGTGTTTATGTACCCTTGTGTATTTGTCTTTTTCCTGTCTTTATGTGTTTAGCTACTAAGATTTATGTTGCAGAATTTTTCAAATACCATGTTATTTTCTTTGTAAATATGTTCAGACATTATTTATTGTGTTTTGTTTTAATGCTCATGTGTGAAGTTGATGTTTCGAAATTTATTCTGATTTTTTATGTATGTGCTCCTGTCATAATTCCTGTAACACTGATGTATATGTTATTTCGATTCTTTTGTAAAGCCTGTATTACTGCAAATGTTATCTGTACTATTATGTTCTTCAATGATATATTTTGTACCTTTATTATTGTATTCTTATGTTATAAAATTGTAATTGACACCAGTTCATCAAATTAAGTAACTTGTAAGTTACATTTCACTGCACAAATTTCTGTTGGTCATAGTATATGGACAATATGTGAGAAGTAGGGACTGATAGTGTTTGCAAGTGTGTTGATAATTTAGCAAGGGACTGGTTAACAGCATTGCTGGTTCTAAGGACAATTCCAAAAACTTTGTGAGTGGACAAGTGGTGGGTTATGGACTTGCTATATTATTCTCAAGACTCTTCAATGGTGATTGTGCACCTGCACAGTCGAACAGATGGCTGCTGGCCATCTCTACAAGGACTACAGTGGGTCTACACCTTTGATGACTCACCAATACTATTGTTTCGACAAGGACTGCAGTGGGTCTGCAACTCTGGTGGCCCACCAATACCGTAATCTCTACCAGGACTACAGTGGGTCTGCTCTGTGATGCCCTACCTACCAATAGTCTTCAACTTCGACTGACGCTGCTGTGGGTTTGCTCTGTTGTAGCCCATTACCTGTCTGCATGTCAAGAGTCAGCACAGTCTTTCCGTTGGAAGGACAACACTACTTCTTCTAGACTGCTTAGAAATCCACTACTTCCAAGTGCAATTTCTTTTATTGCACAGACTTTGAAAAAAACACTGCAATTTTACTGTGATGAACGATCAGGACTGTCTTTATGGACTGTGAGAAAATTTTAGCTTTTGACCAACATTGTATCGATAAGTGTGTGCATTTCATTTCTTTGTTATTGTAATTATGAAAAAAATTATCAAATCTGTATTGGCCACTGCCCAAAACAATTTGTAAATTTTTTTGTGGGGAGCATGGGGGCTATGTAAATAGGCTGTTTACGTTTTCTTATTTGTAACGCCACGTAGCGCTCTGTACAAAAATCACTGGCTGTGATGTGTGTAGTCTGTGGCTAGTTTGCATTGTTGTCTGCCATTGTAGTGTTGGGCAGCGGCAGCTGGATGCTAACAGCGCGTAGCGTTACACAGTTGGAGGTGAGCCGCCAGCAGTGGTGGACGTGGGGAGAGAGATGGCGGAGTTTTGAAATTTGTAAGAATTGGTGTCATGAATAGATATATATATTATGACTATAAAGGTAAATACATTGTTTGTTCTCTACTAAAATCTTTCATTTGCTTACTGTGCCTATCAGTAGTTAGTGACTTCCGTAGTTTGAATCTTTTAGTTAGCTGGCAGTAGTGGCGCTCGCTGTATTGCAGTAGTTCGGGTAACGAAGATTTTTGTGAGGTAAGTGATTTGTGAAACATATAGGTTAATGTTAGTCAGGGCCATTCTCTTGTAGGGATTATTGAAAGTCAGATTGCGTTGCGCTAAAAACTATTGTGTGTCAGTTTAAGCACAGTCATGCATAAATTTTACAAAGGGGATGTTTCAAGGTTGTATGAGTATGTTACAAAATCAGCCCTTTCGCTGCTGGTAGCACCTGTTGCACTTTCCGTAGCCTTTCTAGGTATTGATACAGTGAGAAAAAGCTTATTCCCAGTCGTTCTTACACAGCTTGTTTCATAGCTTCCCACAATCCTGATACTTCTCTGCCCGATTCCCACACACTATTTTCCAAGTACCGTAGCAACTTCGTTACCACTACTTCCTTGCCCAGTACTTCTGTTTCGGTTTGTGAATTTTCTAATGTTGTGGTTCCTCGATTCCGCCACAGTTTCGTCACTTCCTCAGACAGATGACATTGTAACCGAACAATCTTTGAAACATTTTTCTCCATACTTGCGATATGCGTAGTGTCCCACTCACTCACTTCCTTACTTTTTACCCAGATTCAGTACTTCCACCATGTCATTATTCCACCTGATGTCCTCCTCGTCATCCGTCCCAAGCCGTTTTCAGAAGTCTTACCTCCGACATCGATCCAACATCGTGCAAGCGGTGTAATCCATGGAACCCGTACCTCTAAGTCCCATGTGTCCTCCCATATGCCCCTGTACTTCTTTAAGTACTCCTTGATTCTCAGCACACTGCCAGAAACTGTCGAATGCTTCCTGTTGACATCTTTAGTACTAACTGTCCAACACAGTGATGACAGGTGATCGCCACATCTTAACTCTCGAACAGCACTTCCCCTTCTAGGTGCTGGTTCTGCAACACTTCTACTCTAATGACAATCAATAGCATGGCTACGATACACATCATCTGGCTCCTGAGGAGAGGGACATCCATTACCCTTTCCTCCATAACACATTTTTATGCCCTATTTCACCACCTTATTGGCTGAATTTCTAAAAACATTGAAAGGTATATTTTTTTATTTGTATCGGAGAAGTCAACTACCAATACTCAGATATGTACCTTTAAAATACCTTATTTCTTCTTTAATAATGTCTTACTTAAAAAAAATCACCCATTATTTCACCACCTTAGGGGTTAAATTTTCGAAAATACTTGCACATGTATTTCTTTTTTTCTGACCGAGAAACCAAACACCCATTTTCGTAGATTTACGTTCAAAACAGCCATACAAGCTGCATATTTTCAGAGAACCTTATCACGCCCTATTTCTCCACCTTAGTGATGGATTTTCAAAAAATTCCTCCTTAAACAACGTCTACAGTGTAAGATCCAACCCGCTGTAAATTTCTAGTTTCTCCCCATAGAGCTTTGGGCTAGGCGATGATGAGGCAGTGACTGAGTCAGTCACTTTTATGTGCAAAGATTTATTAGTTTACTGCCATCATCATATCAGAACTCAGAACTTGTCCAGCAACGCCCAGATACAATAAAAATCTAACGTATGGATGCGTCGGGCGTGCATTTTGTTGATACTGAGACTGACGTTTACATCGCAGATTTTGATCGACTAAATCAATAAATTAAAAGAACTCTAGAAAAGGTACTAGCATTCGCGCTAAGAGGTTTCAGTACAAATTTGATTATGTATATAGACAGTTCATCTATAGGTTTTGATGAATGAGTTTGAGAGTATCAAAATATGTGACATAAATGACCTTACATTTTGATTGGATCGACTTAGAAGCTTAAATGTTTTACACCGTGAAGGGACGTAGACCGTAGAGTATGATATAAATTTCATCTTGCTGCTTCTACCCGTTCTCTGGGAAAAAAGATCCTTACAGACACACAGACAGTTGGTCAACAAAGTGATCCCATTATGAGTTCCGTTTTTACGGATTGAGGTATAGAACAATAAAGTACGTTAAACCGTCCAGGCGGTTTTATTCACAAAATATCCATGATGACTGAGACTGATTCAGGAAATTTATTTGCTTTATTAACAGTTAATTTTCATGAAGTTTATTCGTAATTGGGGAATATTGGTTGCGTTATTGGTATTAAATATGAGGAGTCCCGGTATGGTACAAATTTTCATGTGTCACCAATATTAATATCTTCATGCCTAATTTAGCCAATGTCAGAAAGACTCCACATTGCGAATAAATTTCATAAATATAATACATGTGGTCACCGATGTCTTTTTCTTCAGACGTAGTTGAAGATCAGTGTTATTAGCCTCGAAGGATAAAATGACTACGGTAATATTAACGTTGAATACGTTTCTCCCCTTGAAAAACTGTGGCAGGAATTCAAGTAAAGTTGCGAATGTTGGGTCCCAGAGAGAACTTCGGCTGATTCTGAAAGCGTGCTCGGATAGCCGAAGCGATATTACGTGCCCTCTATAAAAAAAAACTGAGTGAATTGATAAACGATGAAATTTAGCGGGAGTCTTGGGACGTCCGCTTCGAGCAAATGCAAGAACAAAAACGAACAAAATTAAATCAAAATCTGGTTACGGCAACTGCTCACGACAAGCAGGAAATCTGTGTTCGAGTATCGTCTGGAACAAACTTTTGTGTGTCCCCCACAGGTAATATCTTCATATCTGACAAAGATAATGTCAGAAATATTTCCCAACACTAAGTAGATTTCATAAATTTAGTACAGGCGCAAGATCGTCACCAATGTATTTCTTCGCAAAGATATCAAAATAAGTTAACTTTTACTTTTCAAAAAGTCGTACACTGAGGAACGCTTTGCAAGTGACGGTTTCTGTGCCCCGGTGTCAGTACGGGCGGCCCCGTCAGGCCTCCGACCTCTACGCGTCCCATTCCTCGCCTGCAATGTCGTTCTCCTGGAATTGGTCGGGGACCAAAAGTCCCACTTGACTTAGCTCTGCAAACCTGCCTTCCGAGGCTGTAACAGTTGGTTGTTATTCCCAACAGTGATACCCTTAGCACTGGATCTGTTAACTCGTCTTCGAATTTCATCAAAATTAGAGGCACTCTAAAAGTATTAAAAACTGTTATCATATATCATAATGTCTACATTTCCTTCTCCTACGCCTCAACGAGTATCTGAATGACAAATCTATTTCAGGGCTTGTTTCAATCTCGATCTTTCTATATCACGTTTTCCTTCATCGTTACTGCCGTTAGTTTACGTCTAGACATCCCTTTCAGGTGACCACTTCCTCTCCCTTCTTCTTAATTTAATTATGAAATGATTCCAGCTAATAATTTTCTTTGAAGGCATAACGTTTGTTACCAGTAAAATAAGATTTTAAACCGAGACGTTTACACTTTTGCGGATATTATGAAAGGGTACAGTACTGCCTGGCACAGAAAAGATGTACAACAACATACTTTGTTGTTCTAGTCAGAACAGCGTTTCTTTGTAGAGTAACACCATTTCATTTAATACTCTGAAGCCGGATACCAATGTAGGAAAAAAGGGCAATTTGTGTGTTTAATTATTCAGATGTGCACTTCCTTGAAATAGATCACTGAATCCAGCTTGGTAATGTTTGTTAATTGAATGAATTGGTGACCGTCTGCTGACCGCAGATAGTAAAGGTAGATTCTATAGTCATCTTTGAGACGGTTATCTGCTCACCTTTGGATAAGAGAGGAAGTATACCAGAGCACTAGAGGGCCTGGAATGTGGCTGACCATTACGTTGGCAAGGTCCTCCCCCACTTCTGCGGAAGCGCTGGATGAGCAGACGAACGGCCATGTTTCAGCACTCTGTCGCTGGTTTCTGAGGTGTGAAGACGTGCTTTATGTGTGCTCTAGAAAAACAAAGTTAAATGAAAATGGTAAGCATGTGGAATATTTAGGAGTAGATGAACTAATAATTTCTCTTTTCAGAAACTTTTGATGGGAGGCTGATGTAAATTGTTCTGAAAAAGATAGGCAGGCAAGAATTCCTGGGGAACATAGGATTATTCGGAAGTGACAAAGAAATCTTGTCTTGTAATTACCAGACGAAATACAAGCGTGTGGTAGTATTAAGATGAAATACTTGCGTGTGTAAATCTAAGTTGAAAATTAGTAAGATTTACATGTCCAGAACTTGAATTAGAGACAAGCACTTCCATATGGTGAGTGCAGTGTGAGTCTCAACCTGACTATGAGACAATAAAAAAAATTTGAAGTGCTTCTCCTAGCATTCATTTGAGGATCCGTGTGTGAGATTAATAAGATACCAAAACTTCCCTTATGAGATATATTCGTGTGATGCCAGCTTGATATTCAGATACTTTGAGAGTGACTTAAGGTGAGTCAGCCATTTAACTGGCAACTCCATGTGGGTTGCATTGCTCAGGGAGATGTGCATAAATCCTCCAAAGTTTGTGGTAGAATAATTATTATGTGGGTCAGTGACGTGTGAATCTGGGATGACTATTGTTTGATGTGGGAAAGCAGAACGAGTAAAAAACCAAACATTATATTTTTAGAGATGTGTTTTATACTCTCAGTCTGATTTATTATGTGTATTTAAACTGTTTGATTTGCATGAGACAGTAGCGAATTTAGTGGATCAAGCATGATTTTTCCTAGTACAGCACGAAAGTCAGTAAATTTGTTATGTTGCTAATGAATGAGATTACGAGAGTGTGGGAGAGAATGTAGTAGCAAAAGCTTCCTTATCAATCCAGGAAGTGCACAGTAGCAATAGACAGAAACATTATGAGACCATAGAATAGTAAAATGCTTATGTCATATCATGCCCATTGGGTAGAGAATCACTTGTTTAACTATTATGTGTAAGTGTAATGCAAGGAATTTTTTTTGCGTGAAAGAATTTATTGTAATAAAAGAGGAGATATATCAGACAAATAGTAGTCTTGTTTATTGAGTTGTGGGTAGCCATTATGTTGAGATATTTTACCATAACCTCCATTTTCAAGCTGGGATGTCTAAGCTTTGGATAATATATATACCACAGGAAGGAAATGTGGCCTTGCCAGGGTGTAGTGAGTCCATCAGAAATGTGCACTAGCTATTAACCAGATGCGTTATCCATTCCGTGGCATTAAAAGTATGGACGAGAATAAATTACAGCTTAACTGACAGGCACTAGGGCTCATATTTCAAGCATAGTTGCAGTGGGTATGATAAGCATAAAAATATTTCTGATGTACCGATAATAAAAGCACTCGCTTGGCAAGCCACTCATCTAGTAGGCCTGACTATTAGATGCCACAGAATGGAGTAGGTACCTCCTAACTGGACAGAAAACAACATTACTTGGTTACTTGCATTTTCAAACTAAACAAAAACATCACCCCCGTTTCGAGCCGCAGCTCATCGTCACTCGACCGTACACGAAACACGTATTATATTACTTCGCTTAGGTTAACCCGAAATTATTGCTATATGTTGGTCCCTGCGTCTCTAAATTTTCTCTTGTAAGATACACACCAATGAGTCGAAACATTATGACATTTCTTTAATAGCTCATTTGTCTACTTTTCGTCCCTAACGTAGCACCGATTTTGCGCGGAATGGATTAGACATGTCATTGGTAGGCTCCAGGAAGTATGTGGCACCAGATGACTACGAACAGGTCAGGCAGTTTCCGTAAATTACGATCCAGTGGTTTGTGGGCGAGGAGCTGGTATCAGTGGCCTCCTAGATGTGTGTCGCCAGATTCATATCAGGCAGTTTGGTGAGTTCAGCAAAATGCCGCTCAAAGCACTGTAGCGCGATCCTGATCTTGTAACACTGACAATTATCCTGCTGGAAGATGCCATCTCCACTGTCATCGTCATAGGGAAAGACATCAGGTGTAAACGATTGCGGGAGGCCTCGTAGTAATGTTCATGGAGTCCAAAGCTCTCATGCTTACTTCGATTACTACTTCAGGTCCCATGGAAGCACAGGTGACTATTCACTACAGAAATAGCTCCAATGTCTTACACTGAAATTAATAAAATTCTTATAAATTTAAAAAACAGAAAGCTGGTGAAGTGTTGATCCAATCTGAAGGATAATTCTGTAGAATAGTTGTAATTTAATAAATAGTATCCTTAATGGTATATGTAATGCATCAGTGCCACAATGAACTTTTCCAAACGTATATAAATATGCCAGAGTGAAACAATTTTATAAGAAAAATGACAAGGCTACACCACAAACTGAAATGGGTGCTCCAGCGTTATTCGATACCTGGAATCTCAGAAATGCTTGTGGTATTGACCTGTGAGTGTAAACATTTCATTTTCTTTATATGCACTGTTGCAACAATAAATCTTGAATGAATCGGAAACGTCTAAAAGGCTGCACAATTTTTTTTGTTTTCAGCATTGTATTTAGAGACCTGATAACAATGAGAATTGGGAGACAGGTAATAGAAAAAAGTAGGAAGAAGAACGACATATATGTGTAATTATTTCGAAGTTTGTGGAGGAGGCAACGTCAGAGGGTTTCTCTGTCACTGACATTACTTAAGATTACTAGATTACTCAAGAAACTGTGATAGTACTTGTCGCCTCTTCCAGTCACTAGACATGAATGTGGTGCAGCAGCGGCTAACCTACGTCCTCTGCAGGCGCGGCCCAGGAACTACAGAAAACCGAGAATGGCTACGGAGACCCTGGTATTCCATCAGTCAAATCAGCTGGTTACTGAAAAGGCGCGTCAGAGAGGTGAGCTGCCGTGTTGGGCACAGTTACAGCAGCAGCAGCAGCAGAAAAATTTTAGAGGTAATGCCCGGCACTCCCAGTCTAGTAATATAATGTCCATATTTGCCCCTAGTAGTGTTTTCGAAGCGAGTGTGCTCAAAATCAGTTACTTTTACTACATTTGGATCTGCCAATGGACTACCGCAGTACCCCACCTTATTAAGACGAAAATTTTATCTACTTATTTATGTCGTAAGTTCGCTTCATTGCAGGTATTACTAAGCAGGATCTTTCTGGAACAAGTCACTTGCAATTATTCCACTAATATTTCGCCCTGACTTCAAGAAAATGTTGTAGATAAAGAAGTGGATGAAGATGGGTTGGGAGTAACGAATCTCTCAGATGAATCTGATAGAGCACTGAAAGACCTAAGTCGACATAGGGCCACTGTAGTACACAATATTACCTAAGAATTATTGAGATACGTAGGAGCACATACAATGGGAAAACTATGTGAGGTCATCCACATGAGTGCTAAATGGAATCTGTTAAACTTCGGTTACACGATAAATCAGTCAAATCTAAAGGCAGTAAATTCAACTAAATACCTAGGAATTACAATTACGAACAACTTAAATTGGAAGGAACACATAGAAAATGTTGTGGGGAAGGCTAACCAAAGAATGCGTTTCAGTGTGAGGACACTCAGTAAATGTAACAGATCCACTAAGGAGACTGCCATCCTCACCAGATAGGACACACGGAGTACATCGAGAAAATTCAAAGACGGGCAGCACGTTTTGTACTATCGCGAAATATGGGAGAGAGTGTCAAAGAAATGATACAGGATTTGGGCTGGACGTCATCAAAACAAAGGCGTTTTTCGTTGCGACGGAATCTTCTCACGGAATTCCAATCACCAAGTTTCTCCTCCGAATTCGAAAATAGTTTGTTGACACCGACCTACATAGGGAGACACGATCTCCACGATACGATAAGGGAAATCAGAGCTCGTACGGAAAGATATAGGTCTTAGTTCTTTCCGCGCGCTAAACTAGATTGGAATAATAGAGCATTATGAAGGTGGTTCGATGAACCCCCTCCCATGCACTTAAATGTTATTTGCACAGTATTCGTGCAGATGTAGATGTACTCCACCTGATATGAGAGACAGAAAAAATACCCTGGGACTCAAATAATAACCTAACAATTTAATTTCTAAGAAGGTAGATGCTGACAGATGACAGTATTACAGAACCAGCTGCTTAATAAGTCATTGTTGCAAATTACGAACACGAATTATTCACAGAGAAATAGAAAGACTGATAGAAACTGTGGTTGGAGAAGGCCGCATTGGGTTCCAGCGAAACGTACGAACACGACGGGCAACACTGGACCTATGATTTATCTTTTAAGATAGAATGAAGAAAGGCAAGCCTAGTTATTTAGATCTAGAAAAAGTTTTTGACAGTCTTCACTAGACTACCCTCTTTGAAATTACGAAGGGAGCGGTGATAAAATTCACAGACTGAAGCGTCATGTAAAACGAGGACTCTTGAAATTGCAGTCTGGTTTCTGTAGAAGGAACTGAAAGGCTGTCAGGAAGTATCACAGTTGTAGTCGTTCCGCTATGTTATTAAGTCTATGCCATAAGCAAACATGGAAGAAACCAACGAGTGATTTGGAAAGGGCATTAAAGTTCAGAAAGAAGAAATAAAATTTTTAAGTTTTCCCAATGATATTATAATTTTGCGAAAACTGGCAAAAAGTTTGGCAGTTCAGATGGACATTTTTTATGAAGGAGGAGAGTCAGTGGCAGGTTGGAGGAGGCAAGACGGGCAGTAGTCAAATGCCGAAGTCTGGCCACCATGTCTATCCCCTTCCAATATAAATTTTTTTATGTTTGAATTAAAAATCATCAATACAATGGAGCCATAAGCCAAAAATGATACCATGCGAACTACCATCTTACCCACTGGGAACATATTATAGAAGCGGGCGGTCAGTAAGAGACGATAATCATTTCAAAAGTCATCACCACGCGTCAGTCCTCGGAGTGCCTGGGGCCGCTGCTCACAGAGAATCTTTCTGTTAACGTATGGGGATCATGGAAACATCACGTATGGAGTTCAACTTCTTCTCACACCAGCCCAAATGAACGGTGGGTCCATCAACGAGAACCCCAAATAGTCAGCGAAAAGGTTCCAGTATTACGTTCTGTTTGTTACAACAAATCGAGGTCTTACTTTTCACCGTTGCGGTTCATGTAATGTATCGCGATTCCCTTTACTCAGGTGACCGCATTCATCCGGGTCATGTGGAAACAGACGGCGTCGGGATCAAAGACGTCCATGGGCACAGTCGAAACAAAGAGGGGGAGAGGGGGGACGCAGGAAGAAAGCCAGTATTTGGCGGATCAATTTCCAGCTCTTGCGTTGGGGGTCACAGTTCAATTGTGCTCTGTGTGCGTCTATCGTCGCACATGGGGGGCACTTGGATCCGCAGATAGGTGAATGGCATTGAGCCTTCGTCTGCTCGGAAATTCCTCGTTAGTGATCACATACCATGTCGACTGCACTGGAGTGGACAGGAAGGGTGCGTGGATGCTCACCTAACCCGCGTCTAATCGACCGTGGGGTATCGCCATACAATATCGTTAGCTGGATTCCAGCGTTGGAGGACACTATAATAAATCTTAGCAGTCGGATTCCGTGACTGCGGTATGACTACCAACTCATAGCCAGGTTCCACGAAAAAGTCCTAATATGAGATATCGGGGCCGCCAACGTCCAACAGGTACCAGTGGGCACAACGTGTGTGGGATCACCTCTGCTATCAGGGTGCCAGTAAGACTGTCTTTTGGTGAAATATAGAGTCGCCGCATTGAGCAAAGGTACAGCGCTAGTGCTATGTGCTTGACGTGAGTGAGATTACAACACCTCCTTTTGTGAATGTGAGAGTAACAATGTTGTTGTTGTTGTTGTTGTTGTTGTGGTCTTCAGTCCTGAGACTGGTTTGATGCAGCTCTCTATGCTACTCTATCCTGTGGAAGCTCCTTCATCTCCCAGTACTTACTGCAACCTACATCCTTCAGAATCTGCTGGCTGTATTCATTTCTTGGTCTCCTTCTACGATTTTTACCCTCCACGCTGCCCTCAAACACTAAACTAGTGATCTCTTGATGCCTCAGAACATGTCCTAGCAACCGATCCCTTCTTCTAGTCAAGTTGCGCCACAAACTCCTCTTCTATCCAATCCTATTCAATACCTCCACATTAGTTATGTGATCTACCCATCTAATCTTCCCATTCTTCTGTAGCACCACATTTCGATTGCTTCTATTCTTTTCTTGTCTAAACTACTTACCATCCACGTTTCACTTCCATACATGGCTACGCTCCATACAAATACTTTCAGAAACGACTTCCTGACATTTAAATCTATACTCGATGTTAACACATTTCTCTTCTTCAGAAACGCTTTCCTTGGCATTGCCAGTCTACATCTTATATCCTCTCTACTTCGACCATCATCAGTTATTTTGCTCCCCAGATAGCAAAACTCCTTTACTACTTAAAGTGTCACATTTCCTATTCTAATTCCATCTTTCTGCTTCCCCTTCTTTGCTTAGAACTGGGTTTCCCTCTGATCTGTTGATGTTCATGCGAGTGGTTCTGTTATCTCCAAAGGTCTATCTACATAATTCCCTCAACATCACCTGACTTAATTCGACTACATTCCATTATCCTCGTTTTGCTTTTGTTGATGTTCATCTTATACCCTCCTTTCAAGACACTGTCCATTCCGTTCAACTGCTCTTCCAAGTCCCTTGCTGTCTCTGACAGAATTACAATGTCATCGGCAAACCTCAAGGATTTTATTTCTTCCCCATGGATTTTAATATCTACTCCGAATTTTTCTCTTGTTCCCTTCACTTCCTGCTCAATATACAGATTGAATAACATCTGGGATAGGCTACAACCCTGTCTCACACCCTTCCCAACCACTGATTTCCTTTCATGCCCCTCGAGTCTTATAACTGCCACCTAGTTTCTGTGCAAATTGTAAAATAGCCTTTCGCTCACTGTATTTTACCCCTGCCACCTTTAGAATTTGAAAGATAGTATTCCAGTGAACATTGTCTAAAGCATTCTATAAGTCTACAAATGCTATGAACGTAGGTTTGCCTTTCCTTAATCTTTCTTCTAAGATAAGTCGTAAGGTCAGTATTGCCTCACGCATTCCAATTTTTTTGCGGAATTCAAATTGATCTTCCCCGAGGTCCGCTTCTACCAGTTTTCCATTCGACTGAAAAGAATTCGCGTTAGTATTTTGCAGTTGTGACTTATTAAACTGATAGTTCGGTAATTTTCACATCTGTCAACACCTGCTTTCTTTGGGATTGGAATTATTATATTCTTCTTGAAGTCTGGCGTTATTTGGCCGGTCTCATACATCTCGCTCACCAGATGGTAGAATTTTGACAGGACTGGCTCTCCCAAGGCTGTAAGCACTTCTAATGGAATGTTGTCTACTCCCGGGGCCTTGTTTCGACTCAGGTCTTTCATTGCTCTGTCAAACTCTTCACGCAGTATCATATCTCAAATTTCATCTTCACCTACATCCTCTTCCATTTCCATAGTACTGCCCTCAAGTACATGGCCCTTGCATAGACCCTCTATATACTTCTTCCACCTTTCTGCTTTCCCTTCTTTGCTAAGAACTGGGCTTCCATCTGGGCTGTTGATGTTCATACAAGTGGTTCTTTTTTCTCCAAATGTCTCTTTAATTTTCCTGAAGGCGGTATCTATCTTATCCCTAGTGTTATACCCCTCTATATCCTTACATTTGTCCTCTAGCCGTCCCTACTTAGCCATTTTGCACTTCCTCTCGATTTCATTTTTGAGACGTTTGTATTCCTTTTTGCCTGCTTTATTTATTGTATTTTTATATTTTCTCCTTTCATCAATTAAATTCAATATTTCTTCTGATACCCAAGGATTTCTACTAGCCTTCGTCTTTTTACCTAATTGGTCCATTGCTTCCTTCACTATATCATCCTTCAAAGCTACCCATTCTTCTTCTACTGTCTTTCTTTCCCCCATTCCTGTCGATTTTTCCCTTATACTCTCCCTGAAACTCTGTACAATCTCTGCTTTAGTCAGTTTATCCAGGTCCCATCTCCTTAAATTCTCACTTTTTTGCAGTTTCTTCAGTTTTAATATACAGTTCATAAGCAATAGATGGTATTTAGAGTCCACATCTGCCCCTGGAAATGTCTTAAAATTTAAAACCTAGTTCCTAAATCTCTGTCTTACCATTATATAATCTATATGAAACCTGTCAGTATCTCCTGGCTACTTCCATGTATACAACCTTCTTTTACGATTCTTTAACCAAGTGTTAGCTATGATTAAGTTATGCTCTATGCAAAATTCTACCAGGCGGCTTCCTCTTTCCTTTCTTCCCCCCCAATCCTTATTCACCTACTAAATTTCCTTCTTTTCCTTTTATCGAATTCCAGTCATCCATGACTTTTAAATTTTCGTCCCCCTTCCCTATGTCAATGATTTCGTTTATCTCCTCATACATTTCTTCAATTTCTTCGTAATCTGCAGAGCTAGTTGGCATATAAACTTGTACTACTGTAGAAGGCGTGGGCTTCGTGTCTATCTTGGCCATAATAATGCGTTCAATGTGCTGTTTGTAGTAGCTTACCCGCAGTCCAATTTTTTTTATTCATTACTAAACCTACTCCTGCTTTACCCTTATTTGATTTTGTATTTATAACCCTGTAGTCACCTGACTTAACTAATTCCCAATGAATCTAACTTTAACCTATCCATTTCCCTTTTTAAATTTTCTAACCTACCTGCCCGATTAAGGAATCTGACATTCCACGCTCTGGTCCGTAGAACGCCAGTTTTCTTTCTCCTAATAACGACGTCCTCTTGAGTAGTCCCCGCCCGGAGATCCGAATGGGGGACTATTTTACCTCCGGAATATTTTACCCAAGAGGTCGACATCATCATTTAATCATACAGTAAAGCTGTATGCCCTCTGGTAAAATTACGGCCGTAGTTTCCCCTTGCTTTCAGCCGTTCGCAGTATCAGAACTGCAAGGCCGTTTTGGTTATTGTTACGAGGCCAGATCAGTTAATCATCCAGACTGTTGCCCCTGCAACTATTGAAAAGGCTGCTGCCCCTCTTCAGGAACCACACGTTTGTCTGGTCTCTCAACAGATACCCCTCCGTTGTGGTTGCACCTACGTTACAGCCATCTGTATCGCCGAGGCACGCAAGGCTCCCCACCAACGGCAAATTCCATGGTTCCTGGGGGGAGGGTTTTTAAAACTGCACTACCGCTCGTCACGTGCCGGAATACTGCGTGTATCCTGAAAACCATAGTGGCTGTCATCGGTAATACGTGGGCGTAATGGTTAAGTTGAGAAGCCATGTACACAGTGACTTACCGGGCTCGTTGAGTGAGGACCAACGGTCTATATTTGTTGAGGCGAGCCTGTGTTCGGAGATGTTGTAAGGTCGTACGATACGTAAAGGGCGCCGTACATTGTATTTGCCTATTGGACGATACCCTAAGCAGTTGAGCATTGAGACCTTTGTCAGGGGTACGTCTGGTTCCGAAGGGAAGCCTCGTCCCATTTCCGTGCAGCGTGATTTCCGTAAGTTGATCATACTGCCCGCCACCGTGCCATACTGTCAGAGCCAGGAAAGGGCTGTACGTATTTCGTCACCAGTCCGTGCTAAGAACATCGTATTGTCGGCGTACACGCCACATCGAAAGGTCAAGGAGCGGAGGTTATGTCCTTCTAAGATTCACCGCAGTGCGTGAAGAGTTGGTTCGAGATCAATGTACGAATAGAATGGCAAAAAGAGGGCAGTTCTGTCTGAATACCGATGCATTTCATAATTGCACGCAGGAATCCGTGATCGACACGATCGAAAGCATGGCCAGAATCCGACGCAACAATAGCTCCTTGAAGACGGCATATTTGTATCAGCGCCACTACTTCTCTCTGGATGCTGAAATTCGTAGACACATTTGCGTTGCCACATACACAGGTTTGATCAGTGGAATGGCCTCCATTACTGTGGATTTGAGCATCTCAGGGGGATGCGTGTCAACAGTTTGTAGTCGGTGTTTAGCACTGTCAAGGGGCGGAAATAAAAGAGGCGACGGCTTCCGCCGGGGTTGGGCAGCGGAATCAAGACGCCGTCATTGAAATCAGATAGTAGATGAAAAGCAAGGGTGCAAAAGTTCTCTGTAAATCCTGACCCACGTTGGGCCAATAACCCGTTTGTAAAATTCAAGAGGAAGTTCGTCAAGGCCTGGCATCTTGTTGTTAGCACTGAACAGTATAGCCTCTGGTAGTTCTTCCAAAGTCCCTTCCGACAAGAGCGTAGCATCGTCTTGTGGATTCCGAGGGACGGGTCTTTTGGTGCGTCGTCCATCCTCCTCCGCGACCTCTGCTCTGACGTGCCTCATCTTCTCCTGTCTTGAATGCTATGGTGAAGGGAAGATCGTTCATCACTGCATCCGCACAACCGGGAGCCGTGCCGCAGTGATACATAACAAGGGTCCTTTGACGTGCTGTTTTGTCGATTGTCATTCCGGCGACGGCGATTCCATTGCCTGTTCGCAGAGCGCACTGTAGTAGAAATCAGTGCTCGCGGTATACCAGCGCGCTCTGTCACTTCCATAACTGGTTAATGGTCGGCACAAGGCGGGTTTGATACACCGTAATCATCAATGGAGTGAAGAACTATAGGCGGGTAAACGCCGTTGACATGTCCTCCACGTCGGTACAACTGCACGTCTGAAATTTAACTCGTCAAGAAGGGCCACATTGAGGTGCCACGGACCCCTACTGTGTCGGAAAAGCTGGCGGGGGAGGGTGAGAGTACACACATGAACTAGGTGTCCCGTGAACACAGACCTTATTTGACATAAATTCTATCATGCACATTTTGATCCACGAAAATGTTGTTAGAAGATCTAATGGATTCTCGTACGTTGTAGTCGCTGTTGAACTTACTTCAAAATTTGTTTCTTTCACTCCGTTACGTAAAGCCACTGGACGGTCTGTATCCAACGCCTTTGTTAAAAATTTCTTACGTGAAGTTGGACACGTTAGTAAAGTCATTTCAAATAACGGACCGCAATTCAGATCTGCTGTTTGGTCACGCATGCTTCGTAACCATAAAATCAAATCTGTTTTTATTTCATTGTACTCACCACATTATAACCCATCTGAATGGATTATGAAAGAAATCAATAAGGTTTGCAGACTTTATTGTCACAGAAAGCATCAGCACTGGGACAGATATTTACACTTATTTCAAATCTCCGCCATCTCTCTCCCCACGTCCACAACTGCTGGCGGCTCACCTCCAACTGCGCAACGATACGCGCTGTTAGCATCCAGCTGCCGCTGCCCAACACTACAATGGCAGACAACAATGCAAACCAGCCACAGACTGCACACGGCACAGCCAGTGATTTTCATACAGAGCGCTACGTGGCGGCGGCGTTACCAATAAAAAAACCTAAACAGCCTACTTACATCCTGAGTCGGCCCCCGGTACCTGAGTGCCAGCGCAACAGAATGTCAATCCTAAGGGCACGGGTTTGATTCCCGGCTGGGTCAGATATTTTCTCCTCTCAGGGACTGGGTGTTGTGTGGTCCTAATCATCATCATATCATTCCCATCGACGCCCAAGTCGCCGAAGTGGCGTCAAATCGAAATACTTGCAGCAGCCGAGCTGTCTACCCGACGGGAGGCCCTCGTCACACGACATTATTATTACATATACTTGATTCTAAGCAAAATACAATAGGGAAGGAGATACTAAAGTACTAGACGAGATTTGCTAATTGGGCAGAAAATAATTGATGATGGACGAAGCAGGGACGGTATAAAATGGAAACTGACAATTACTGGAAAATATTTTCGCAAAATGATATATTACCTAAGTAATACATAAACCGGAAGCTCAAGAAGTATGTTACTATATCCCATAGATGTTTCCTGGTGTGCCTCCTTGTACGAGAAACAGAACAGACAAGAAAATAATAGAAGCTTTAGAAAAGTGGTGCTACAGACGGAAGCTAGTGATTAGATGGGCAGATCAAATAACTAACGAAGACGCATTGAATATTATGCGACAGAAAAATTTATGGCACAACTTCACTAAAAGTTCTGTTGACGGTATACATCCTGGAACATGGAAGGCTGGTTAGTATGATACTGAAAGGGAGGGGTAGAGGAGAATGGGGACGAAAACGGTAGCAGGTTTATGTATATGCAGGTTTCAGTAGTCATGCTAATATGAAGAGGCTTCCGCATGACACATTAACATGAAAAGCTGCATCAAAGCGGTCTTTGGGCTGCGTACTACACCAACAACACATTATCATCGTGATGTGAGTCAGGTCCTATGGTACGAACTGTTACGTTATGTTAACTCATACATAATACATTATTAACAGATTTAGATTACAGAAGTCTTTCTTCTGGTGGGCTGAACAACCTTGAGAAGGGTAAAATACAAACATTCATGAACCAAGGACGATAACTCAGCATTATGGTTTATGAACAACAAATTACCCCAAGTAAATCGGAGGAAGATGTTGCTTTGCCTATTGTGACACATATATCTAATTTTGGAACTCCAATAACAGCTACCGCACGCTCGCGAAAACAAAAGGGAACACACAAAAGTCAGGCAATATCTCTTTACTTGTTAAATTGTACAAAATCGTTAAAAAGCAACCCATCTGCAGAACGAGGTGGCATGAAAGTCATTTTCCGTGCTTGTACAGATAAGCCTAGCAATATGTAATTGTTGTTGCAATATATGTGCCTAAACAAAAGCTGGTTCAGCTATGACTGAGAACAGAAATAAGTTGTCTACCAATGATTTGCAGCAATTGCTCTTTTTGGGAAATCTTCCTAATGTTAACTTTTTAAGGGACTATCGTTAATAAAGAAATAAAAGTATTTAATGTGTTTTATTACACTGTATAAAATAATTAGTCAAGTAAAATACCATATATATTCAGCATTATTTCATTTACATAAAAGATATAATTTAGCAACATTTGAAGGTATCGATACTTTTGCAGGTTCATGTGACTGGTATCTCAAGACGACTAAGTGTTATTCATTTGTGTAGGTATCGATACTTCGATCATCTCGGAATATCCCTGGGGACGATAGGCCCTTATTTTAGGTGATCACTACAAAAAAGTAGTTATTACTGAGAGAATGACAGTGATAAATGATTTTAATTTAATCAGCTACACAACACAGGGAATTCCAATTTCTATCGATCGAGTAATAGGGAGAATACTGCTTAGCGATGAATCGTTCTCTGCCTAACTACAGTACTAGCCACTAAAATTGTACACAAAGAAGATGACGTGCTACAGACGCGAAATTTAACCGACAGGAAGAAGATGCTGTGATATGCAAATGATTAACTTTTCAGAGCATTCACACAATGTCGGCGCCGGTGGCGACACCTACAACGTGCTGACATGAGGAAAGGTTCCAACCGATTTCTCATACACAAACAGCAGTTGACCGGCATTGCCTGGTGAAACGTTGTTGTGATGCCTCGTGTAAGGAGGAGAAATGCGTACCATCATGTTTCCGACTTCGATAAAGGTCGGATTGTAGCCTATCACGATTGCGGTTTATCGTTTCGCGACATTACTGCTAGCGTTGGTCGAGATCCAATGATTGTTAGCAAAAGATATGGAATCGATGGGTTCAGGAGGGTTAAACGGAACGCCGTGCTGCATCCCAACGGCCTCGTATCACTAGCAGTAGACATGACAGGCATCTTATCCACATGGCTGTAACGGATCGTGTAGCCACGTCTCGACCCCTGAGTCAACAGATGGGGACGTTCTGCACGAAAAGTTTGACTACGTTTGATGCAGAATGGACTATCAGCTCGGAGACCATGTCTGCGATTACCCTTGACGCTGCATCACAGACAGGAGCGCGTGCTATGGTGTACTCAACGACGAACCTGGGTGCACGAATGGCAAAACGTCATTTTTTCGGATGAATCCAGATCCTGTTAACAGCATCTTGATGGTCGCATCCCTGTTTTGCGACTTCGCGCTGAACGCACTTCCGAAGCGTGTATTCGTCGTCGCCATACTGGCTTATCACCCGGCGTGATGGTATGGGGTGCCATTGGTTACACGTCTCGGTAACCTCTTGTTCACACTGACGACACTTTGAACAGTAAACATTTCAGATGTGTTACGACCCGTGGCTCTACCCTTCATTCAATCCCTGCGAAATCATATATCAGCAGGATAATGCACAACCACATGTTGCAGGTCCTGTAAGAGCCTTTCTGGATACAGAAAATATCCGACTGCTGCCCTGGCCAGCACATTCTCCAGATCTCTCACCAATTTAAAACATGTGGTCAATGGTGGCCGAGCAACTGGTTCTTCATAATACGCCAGTCACTGCTCTTGATAAACTGTGGTATCGTGTTGAAGCTGCATGGACAGCTGTACTTGTACACGCCATCCAAGCTGTGTTTGACTCATTGCGCAGGCGTTTTTACGGCCAGAGGTGGTTGTTCTGGGTACTGATTTCTCAGGATGAATGCACCCAAATTCCGTGAAAATGTAGTCACATGTCAGTTCTAGTATAATATATTTGTCCAATGAATACCCATTTATCATCTGCATTTCTTCTTGGTGTAGCAATTTTAATGGTCATTAGTGTAGTTTCACATTTTATGTGCGTAACCTTGGAAAATATTGTCCGCGCTCTCCCATTTGCAATACGCTCAACTGTGTAAAGGCACCGCCGCATTTGCGGAGCAGGAAGGCGGAGGACTGAATGGGGACGGCCTCACTTCCCCCTCTGCCAGTCCGGCAGGAAGCGCCGGGCACCGACAGACAGCGGGCGCTCGCCGTTATTTATGGCTCCTCTTGTTCCAATCTGCCAGTGCTGCAACTTCGTCCATTAAAACTTGCGAATTAAATCACGACTTGATGAGATTTCTTTCGACGCGATTTGCCTAATGGAGTCCACGCAGACGACTGATCCGCCGCAGGTGCTGGATGGGCTGCGCTCTGCGCGTGCGTCGCTTTCATTCGGGCCAGTCAGCGCTTCTGCAACTGTCGAGAGGCGGCTCAATTCGGATTACGGAAAAAGAACGACGATTACGCGGACGACGATGTGTTAATAGCATTCTCCTCCTGACCCTTCTTTCTCTTCTTTCCCCTTCCGCATCCAAATCACTTCTTAACGAATTTTAGTTATGCTCTCGTAATGGACACACAGTAGGAATGTCTGCACAAGTCACTAACATCAAACCATAAATGTCACATCACGTTTGTTACAGTTCCATTTCATTACATTTTTAAGACCGACATTTTGAAATCAGACAAACTTTTACTATTTTTACAGCTATGATGACTGTTAGTAGCTAGTACGGATGAAAAATAGCAACAGAACAGTCACGTGACTTACGGAGACAATGCATGTTGGCGAAAAATTTCTGCTCTAAATATCTGAATGATCACTTCACAGATATTCCTAAGCAAGTTCGCCGAAGTAATAAGCTTGAGAATTGATTAGAATTTTAGTAGTCTTTTCTTGGTATCGCAAGTGGCGAACAAAGCAGGTCAGCAAGCAAAAGCAGTGTGGAATGTTGGCAAGGAGAAACTGGTGATACTACATGTAATTATGCCACAAGACAAAGTTTTGATACAAACTTCAAGAGATGGTCGTTCAAAGCACTAATACAGTAGGGTAACATCACAGGAAGATGAGGACGCCAGCATTGTGTTGACCACACAGAGTGAATTAAAAAGGCAGAAGTGAGACATAAGGACGGCTGTTCAGAGCACTGATCCTGCAGAATACTTCCACAACAGCTGAAAGGCAGTGTTAGGACACCTTTCAGGTCCAGCTTCCAGACAGTCACAAAAAGCAGGTTAAGTGAAGTCATCGTTACTTCACAATAGTTTCTGCATAAATATTACTATCCAGTGGTCTGATCTACACACAAAGTGGTCCAATCTTGTGGTTGGACCTGTGTGACACACTTTTGCTGGCCAAAACGTCAATGTGAGTTCACTATAATGCCACTGAAACGATGTAGCACTATCACGACCTTGCAACACAGGCCGTTATCCTGCTGAAAGATGTCATCGCCATAGGGGATGACTTCCAGCATGAAGCGATGAAGGTGGTCCGCAGTAACGTTCACTTAGTTCACTGCTGTCATGATCCCTTCGATTACCACCGCAAATCCCATGGATGCTGAACTCAATGTACTCCACAGCGTAATTCTGCCCTCACCAGCGTGCATCTGTGGCACCGTGCATGTTTGTGCCGTCATTTACCTACATGATGGCTTGTAAGGTTCCACTCATAGAGCTGGTGTAGCAAAAAAAGCGATTCATTCGACAGGCGTCACGTCTCTATTGATCCACGGTGAAAACTCAGTACTTATTTAATCGTATGGCTAGGGCCCCCCGTAGGGCAGGTCACTCTCCGTGTGCCGGTCTTTCAATTTGACGCCACTTCGCCGACTTACAGTCGATGAGGATGATAGGATGATGATGACAGCACGACACACAGTCCCTGGGTGGAGAAAATTCCCCGACCCAGCCGGAAATCGAACCCGGGCTCAGAGGATTGACAATCGGTCATGTTGACCATTCAGCTACCGGGGGTGGACGAAAATGCAGTGATGCTGCGCCCAATGAAGTCATAACTGACGATGTCATTGGGTCAACACTGGAACTCGTAGGGGTCTTGTGACGTGTGTAACATCAATATCGATTGTAAGTAAGTTTATACTGTGTAATTATATATATTTTTCTATGAAGTGGTTGTTCTTTTCTGATGAGGTTCATTGATGTAGAAAGGAAAGTTGATATGTGTAATATATGTAAGATAAAAACTTTAAAAAAATGTTTAAAATAATGAAATTTTTAAATTATGCCTGTTTATAAAAGAGACTTTGGAATTTGAATACTTGTTCATACTTAGGTAACTTGTATGATGTAACTTAAAAGACGTAGGGAACCCCCTCCGCTAGGGAAGGGGCTAGGTGCAAGGGGAAATGCTGATCTGGTGTTCAATCTGGGCAGCAAGAGAAAGAGTATAGAGAAAGAGTATATTACGCAGTCTGTGGTTAGACATTATTCTGTAAACAACGCGTATGCCAAGTGAGGCATTTGGAAGCCAATTCATCTTGAAATTGCTTCGGATGTGGTTTTGGCTGGCGTATGGTGCTCCTTTTATCATGGAATGGCTCTGAAATGAAGCAAATACGTCTCCAAGAAGAATTTATAAATAGTTCAGGAGCAGGAGCATGGAACCACTTAATCGCCACTTGCTTGCCACGATTATTGCGCCACTGCTCCACCAACTGCAGGGGCTCAGATACGTATTACAGTATGAACCATTATATTGATGTGAGTGTTTTTCAATACTAATTTCGATGATTAAAAAAATCTTGTTTGCACTTTGAAACTGTCCTGTTCATTAAACCAAGCAGCGTCCCGTCCTAAACTTGCTAAAGACCGAGTATCCTGTTGATGAAAAGCCACTAATTTGTTTATATTTGAATGTGCCTAAGATTCAGTGTTAAAGAATATAAATCTTGCTAGTTAAATTACTTACTTCACTTAATTTGGCACTTATAAAAAGCTATTTTGCTTTAGAATTGTCTCTACTTTGAATGTGCCAAAGTGTTAGTGCTAAAGGGCATAAATATTGTTAGTGAAAATCACTTGCTTCACAAGTAATGAAATAGTCCCACAATTTTGAACTAACTTTAAACTTAACTTTACCTTGAACTTATTTCTGAAGTTAATGAAGAATATTGTTAGTGTAAATTGCTATACAGCACTGACAGATAAATAATTTCAGGTGGGGTCAGAAATCAGTGTTAGTATGGTGGAAATTGTTTATGAAATGTGTGCATAGTTTGCTTATAATGGAAGTGACTGTTTACGGGTCCCCTCTATATTCTCCTCTGTAATAAGAAAGTTAAACGAAATATTGCTTTTGCTAAAGGAATCTGAAGTATTTCCATAAAAGAGGGACTATGAAAAGTGTTTGTACAGTGTTATTTTATTGCATTTGTGATGTTCGAGTGTTAGTTAAACCAGGACTCTTGTCATGCTTCACTTAGTCTCGTGATGTCTTTCATAACTTTTTGGTGCTGAATTGGTTAAAGATTGAGATGATTATTATTATCAACAGGGGTCAAGTGCCATTTATCTTTCTGTGACTGCTGATTTATGCGAATGATAACTACTGCTAATCACTCTTCAGTTTGTCCGGTAGTTGTGTGTTCATTGCACTTTACAAAGAGAGAAATAATGACAGTCCTTTTTGCAAAATTATAATTAAATTCTTTGAACTTAATGTTCCCACATTATTACGCCTAATTACGCTGGCGACCGTTTATTATTTCATTCACGAAAACTTTCCCTATTTTCATTATTTCCTAAATTAAAGTCTTCAAGCTTTCTATTGATTGCGATAGTTACGAAATTTATGTTCGATACCCTCTGTCCATTAGGTTAACACACGGTCAAACATTTCAAAATTCCTCCCAAAGGATAGCAATTATTGTACGTTAACGTCATATTTGGCACAACGTACGTACATGGGTGTTGTGATGTCTAGCACCATCTTCAACATTTGGCTTTCAGCTAGATATGCTCGAAAACATTTGTGCCTGCACCAACATTGTACTCTGTCGTCAGATCTGCCTATCTTTGATTATACCGTGGAGATCCTCCGACCTCTACGTTTTGTGATGAGACGTGGTCGTCCAATACCGTATAGTCTACTCGTTATTTCACCATCATTCAACCGTTTTCCGTTGGTGCTTCTCCGTTTCAGAGATTCCCGTTTCCAGCCTCAGCGCCACATCAGTGTGCCCTTTGTCAAATCCGCTTATATCAGGGAATTTCACATTTGCGGCCCGTTCACCATAATGACTACCCATTCGTCTCTCTTCCGCTTACATTCTTTCCTTACTGAGTTACGTGCGCGCGGTACTACAAGGAGGCATCCAACTTCGTTGTCGGCAGTAGTGACAATGTTTTGGCTCATTAGTGTATATGGTTATATACCTTCATGCCATTGACTGTAACAGTATTTCATGTTTTTAATCTCTGGAACAAGCGTAATACCTCCCTCTCCACAAACCAAGAATTTTACAAGTTGTCTTCCAGTTTTTGTTCGCGAGGATGGTGAAGCAAAGTTGTAAATAACTCATCAAATTGAAGCTGCAATTAAACTTTATAGTTTACATCCTGCGTCATCTTATAGCCTTCCCTTTGTTGTCAAAATAAACAAGTTTGAGTACCCAAAGGCGCAAATTATTTTCTTTAAAACTCGAAATATAATGTGCTGTACAGAGAAGAACATTTCAAAATTCGCAGAATGTGTCTCATTGAGACTTACATGCCGGTAAGCAATGTATCACTTCAGACACCAAACACACGAAAATATATTTTGCTTTAGATTGACAAATGGGTGCCCTTGCACGTATTAATATCAGCAGAATTTTTGTTGTCGGTAGAGAAATGTCTGAGCAAACGGTAGAACTTTGCTCAAGAGGTAGTTCCTTTGTTTGGGACTCGTGACTTTACGTCTTGCACCTTATTAAAAGTGTGGCTAAAATAGTATCTGATTAAAAGGTTTCTTCTGCATCTCAGGCAGCTTTTCTCAATGGCAGTGAAATGACTGAGTAAAAATAAATGAAAATGAAGCAGAAACATTACTCAGGTCAGTCTGTCAATCTCCAGGTCACAGTTAAGGTTTGAACTGATACAGATCACCCTTTCTTAGTAGTGTTGAAATCATTTTGTTGCAGGAATCCGTTGTAATAGTCATATGGCTGCAGCGTCAAAATAATAACCTTTTCAGAAGTTTGTTGATTCAACCATCTTCCGAAGGAGCTGTATAAAATATTTATTTTTAAATCAAACACATTTTTTGTATTAGTGTTATTATTTAATTTCCTGACACGCTCCACCTTTTATGTGAAAGGTATCTTATGACAACTGCTTTTTACTGGAATAATAAACAGTTAGTTTTCTGCGTATGTTGATTATGTTTTTCAGACGGTTAACGTCCGGGATTTTTAGATGTGTTACAGCAACTGTCTTTCAGGCCTAATAATTTCTGCTTTTCTTCCCATGCGGTCATATGTGAAGAGACACACGTCGTTCCTTATGAAAAAAAATAGATATTCGTGTCAAAATAAACGGTTTACTTGAATTTTTCGCGCTATATATTGTATGTACCATATGATTCGTAACATTTTATTGGTGATACAGCTATTACGACTGATAACACAAGGCTATTGATGATTTTAGTGTTTACTTGCTTCTCACTTGTTGTCTAGATTGCGTACAGAATTGTTGCTATTATATTTCCTATTGCTGTTTGTTGAAGTACGTTAGGTTCCGCACTGCGGACAAGTCAGTCGAGTTAGAAGTCTACATCAGTGCGTTAATTGTCAATGAGTATCAAGACAATGTGCGAATCCTATACAGCTATATTATCTGGCCTTCACAATACATAAGTGACTGGAAGTGGACATAAATACGAAACTGTCCATCAAAGTCATTATGCCATGAAAATTGCATGCAGCATCAGTCAAATTAGCGTGAAATGTACTAAATACTTGAAATACCAATGATCAAGCCTTTGTGTGTTATATACCAAGCAGGAGGCACACAACAAATACTGCGAGAGGCCACCACTACACATGTACATCCTCTCGCCTAGAGTATCATGGACTTCTTCTTGTCTTTGTTTAACATCCTCCAGCATGTCATGTACGTTCACCATGGGACCCACTAAAAATACGGGCCCCACAAGGAACTTGTAAAATTACATTAATCAGCCTGTCTGCCATAATGCGCGAACGCTCGGCTCTGTGCAGGGTCCACTGGTAATCAGTATGTAACTGAAAAGTTACCCATTAAAGGTCATAACTTTGTCGTTTGGTATCGAAAACTTGATGCATTTAAACACACTGTCAAGAATTATTAAATTCGTCTGAAACAGTTACTCGCTCTCTGCTGGGGACGGCTGCTGGCATTTGTAATGCCCGCATTGTCATGTGTCGTGACGTGCACACCGCAGCCTGTCTTTCTCGTGGGCTTCGCGTCCACCGATTGTGGACAACAGTCAGTAGGGCACGCTGTCAATCGCGGAATGATTCGCTTCAGATTTGTTCTGGTGAACGTACGAATCTTTTCACTGACAAGCCCAAAACACGATGCGTCTCGGGCACACACACTCAGTTCTGCACCAGCAATCAGACTGTACTATTCAGTTGGTGCAGTCAGCTCAGCACAGTACTTTGACGACTACGCTCCAAATTAGCAGTCGCTGTTTACGGGGCAAATCGACTCTAGAGTGTCTGCTCAATTACAATCAGTAATTACGCAGATTGCCAAGACACAGCCAAGTTATTTAGATATCATTACATTACGTTTAGGACATCAAATGCGATGTATCAAACTGCTCCAAAGTTAAGTTCCATGTTGTACCATGCTCTTACTATAAATTATATGTTAAGGGTTGCCACATCTTCGTTACAGTGCTGTCCTGTCAGCCAAGTGTTTACGTACAATTCTTGAGGGTATTTTCGTCCTGTTGTTACAACTACAAGGAAATAAAGCGAGCCGCGTCTAGTGAAAAAGTACACACATTTTCCTATAGTTGCAAATGTGCAAATCAGTCACCACTAAGAAACTATAGGAGAGAAACACTTTTGTGCTACCATCCATGTTTGAGACGAATTAATAGTAGCATGATTTCTATGGCAACACTGCATAGCTTTATTCTGTTTCGGTTCGATACCACATTCTCGTCCTTTTCCTTTCCAGGAAACTATTCAGAGCATACTTTTCAGACACGTCCCAAACGGAATTCGTCCTACAACCAGCCCTTGACGTATTGAAACAGCCGTCAGCAACCCAGGAGCTATTGGTGACGGGTTTGGCTCGACGTCAAGAACAGAACGATGACAGCCAATGAGAATAAACATTGCAAGTGAAAACGTCCCAACCATGTTTTCTGGCATGAACATATGCTGGCTGCACCGTATTTCAACGTCTTCAAAAACTGTTATCTATTCTATTTGTTAATACTGACTCTTTTTTTCTGAGTCACCAATCTTCTGATTGATTTAATGCGCCTCACAACAAACTCTTCCCTTGCGCCAGCCATTCATTTCGGAGCACCACCTGCATACTACGTCCTCAATTTTTTGCTGGACATATTCCATACTCTATCTACCCCTACAGTTTTTACTCTCGATAGTTTTCACTAGTATTATGCAGTTTATATCCTGATGCCTTAACACGTGTCTTATCATCCTGTGCCTTCTTCTTGTCAGGGTTTTCCATATACCTTCCTCGCATATTTTGCGGAGAACTTACTCTTTCCTTATCGGACTACCTGATTTTCAACATTCTTCTTTAGCGTCAAAAATCAGACGCCTCAATTTCCTTCTGTTCCGATTTAACGACTATCCGTGATTCACTACCATACAATGCTGTGCCCCAAACGTACCATCTCAAAAATTTATTCCTCAATTCAAGATCTGTGTTTGATATGAGTCAATCTTTTCGCCAGGAATGCTCCCTTTGCCTATGGTAGACTGCTTTTGATGTTCTCCTTGCTTCGTCCATCATAGGTTATTTCGCTTCCAAAGCATCAGAATTCCTTAATGTCTACTTGATTTGATGTTAAATATTTCGCTGTGCTCATTTCTGCTACTTCTCATTACTTTTGTTCTTTTTCCCTTTTACTCCCAATTCATATTCTGTACTCATTAGACTTTGCGTTCCATTCAACAGATACTGCAGCTATTCTTCACTTTCATCGAGCATAGCATTGCCATCACCGAATATTATCACTGATATCATTTCACCTTGAATTTCACTCCCATTCTTGATACGTCCCTTTATTTTCGTCATTCCTTCTTTTCTTTATAGAGTGAACAGAAGGATGTGTAGATGGTTTTCTTATTTTTGGGTGTCTTAAAAGCGCGCATAATATTTCTATTGTCTTACTATGTGTGCGTTGCCTCGTCAGAGAGGCTGCATTGCCCAGAGACTAGTTAGGTCGTCTTTCCTCTGTGAAGATACACGGGTGTTAAGTGTTGATCGCAGGAAGAAAAGGTAGGGAGTCGTAGCGGGTCGCCGTGGCAGTGCGTAGTGCGTTTATAGAGGAAGGACGCAGAACATGATGTTCTTGGGAATTATTGGTTCAAATAGATCTGAGCACTATGGGACTCTACTTCTGAGGGCATCAGTCTCCTAGAACTTAGAACTACTTAAACCTAACTAACCTAAGGACATCACACACATCCATACCCGAGGCAGGATTCGAACCTGCGACCGTAGCGGTCGCGCGGTTCCAGACTGTAGCGTCCAGAACTGAGTTAATGGGGTAACGACGAACTGAAACGGGTGTCTTGCGACATCCGCCTCGAGCAGATAAAACGAACGAAAACGAACAAAATGAGATTTTTTTAAAAAAAGTGATCAGCGTGACGGACTGTCAATCCTAAGGGTCCGGGTTCGATTCCCGGCTGTATCGGAGATTTTCTCCGCTCAGGGACTGGGTGTTGGGTTGTCCTCATCATTATCATTTCATCCCCATCGACGCGCAAGTCGCCGAAGTGACGTCAAATCGAAAGACTTGCCCCAGGCGAACGGTCTACCCGACCCGAGGCCCTCGTCACCCGCCATTATTATGCTACAGAAAAGGCCCAACGGTACCGACCGGCCGCCGTGTCATCCTCAGCTCACAGGCGTCACTGGATGCGGATATGGAGGAGTATGTGGTCAGCAAAAAAAATGGCTCTGAGCACTATGGGACTCAACTGCTGTGGTCATCAGTCCCCTAGAACTTAGAACTACTTAAACCTAACTAACCTAAGGACATCACACAGATCCATGCCCGAGGCAGGATTCGAACCTGCGACGTAGCAGTCGCACCGTTCCGGACTGCGCGCCTAGAACCGCGAGACCACCGCGGCCGGCTGTGGTCAGCACACCGCTCTCCCGACCGCATATCAGTTTCCGAGACTCGGGCCGCTACTTCTCGATTAAGTAGCGTCTCAGTTTGCCTCACAAGGGCTGAGTGCACCCCGCTTGCCAACAGCGCTCGGCAGACCGGATGATCACCCATCCAAGTGGTAGCCTAGCTCGACAGCGCTTAACTTCGGTGATCTGACGGGAACCGGTGTTACCGTTGGCCAATCTTTAATTTCTCCCTACTGATATCTGGCATGCTTGTTGATGTTGCAGTTGTGAGTACACATTGTCCGGTCACACTAACTGTCGAAAGCCTGAAAAGACACCTTTTGCAGAGCGATCCGCTACGAGACGTGCAGACAGAGATTCAGTGAAGTTGTGGGACGTACCGGCAGGGATGAGGAGCCATGCAGACTCAGTGCAGTGGTGAGCATGTAACGCCGGAAATGCATATCCTTCTATTTCCATCTATTGTACTGTAGATTTTTCCTTATTTTGTTACCTGAATGGGTTTACTAACGAATACATCGATAGGTCGTGTGGAGAGCCAAAGTGTTTAGGATCTTTGGTAGTGTTAACTCTGCCTCGTGGAGCGCGGGCAGAGCAGAGAGAGTCTGGCTGGATTAGTGCTGTGGAGCAGGTGTGTGGTTTGACGCTCCCGCGAGTTGCCGCGCTTTCGGGGTTTGGCAGCATGTAATTGCGCTCGATTTGCGATGATAGTTTCTGACACGGTGTCGCGGACGGGAAGCATTAGCTGGCACACATCAAGAGCCCGTTTCGGCTGGAGACCGTGTCGAGAAGAAGGCGCGCCAACATCAAGCGTCTGCAACAGCGACGGCCGACAATGCGTGACTGTCGCCACCTCCTCGATCGACGACTTCAACCCTTCAATCAACCACCAAGGAAGTCTGGTAGCACGTAAAGTTTTAGAACTGTATGGCAGACCTCAGCTTTTCAAAATGTTAAAGTTTTTCTCACTAAATGATAGCAATGTAGCATGAACCTTTGTTGGTCATTCTCCTAATTGCATTACCAAGCAGGGTCCCTTCCTTTTCCGGAATGAACCCGAGTGTCGTTGAAATTCAAACGCCGGCATTAAAGTAACATCATTCCATTTCACTGCTTTAATTTCGAAGTTCAGTTAAGGTATTCATAGCTGGCCACAATATTTAGATTACACAAGCACAAATTAAGAGTGCGAGTCTTGTTACCGTATTTTAGCTGACGTGTGACTGCAGCTCAGCTTGGTACGTACTAAATTTTACTATTGTTAATAGTTCAGAATCATTTAATTCAAGTTCAAAGTTAAATCTCATATTTCTAAATTGCGCAGATTCAAGTAGCTTTTGAAATGATTGTTGAGGTACACCAACACTAACCGTATTTTACTGAATTTCGATGTGCTTCAAAAACAAAGCTCACTATTAATTTCAGTCACTAAATTAACTTTCAATTTTCCGGTTTTATTAATTCTTTTGCTAAACTAAGAGTGTAGCGAAATTTATTACTTCTGACAAACTTTCAGTTTTCACACTACACGTGTCAGCCTTCAGTTGCCTCGCTTCTAGTGCTAATTATATGTGTAATAAACTTTCTTTTTCAGTTACTATAGTAATTGTCCATAGGATTGGAGACCGTAATTTTCCCCAAATCTCAAATGTCTAATTACCGCTAGTTAATTGTTAACGTAACGGCCGCACATTTACTTTCTTTATTAACTATACCCCTTTTCAAAATTAATTTCCATCAGTTTCATTTGCATTTTTCCTTTCATTTAGATGTAACCCTTTCCTCCCTCTATACCGAAAGATTAACTTTTCCCAAATTTCCATTAGGTACACGCGGTTTAATTTTTCACTGTCATTAAGGTCGATAAGTGAGGAGGAGGTTACATGTGGCGACCTGGTGACAGGACAATCTTCGGATTTGAGGTTGTTCTGGACACGAATTTTGCATTGTGCAAATCTCGTAACAAAGTACTGGTTACGAACAGGCCGTTACGTCAGTGGGTGTAATCCTAATTATATTTGAGATTTGGCATTTATATTGAAAATTATTAAAATGAGTGAAGGCAACAATTACCAAAATTTGGTAGACTTGGATACGGAACAATCGGTCGAACAGTGGGAAACACGCACCGCGGTACCCATTGATAAGGGACAGGAGGCTATCATGACACACGCGACCGCCGTAACGCAACAAAGAGCAGAAATAGACTTCCAACTGTGTGTTACATTGCATTGTCCTTCTGTTATGCTGGTAGATTCCTTCGTGCCGAGGAAGAAACAGACTGCATGTAGGAGTGGACATAATCCCCAAGGGTAGACGGATACTTGTGTTGATCTGTTGTGCCTTTTAAAATGACAAGATCACCCAGAGAATTCAACGAAAACATTCTCGAGACCATAACGCTGCCTCCTTCGGCCTGTAACCTTGTAACGATGGTTGCAGGGTATTTGCTTTCGGTCTGATTGAGCATAAAACATTCAGGCCACCTATAACAACTAAATGAACGACCTTTTGCAGTAGTGGCGTTCAAACTCCATCCCTCCTCGCCGATGAACAGCACTCTGGATGGGTACATGAACCGGGAGCTTGCTGTGGAGGCCCACTCGCAGCAACATTCGCTGAATGGTCATTAAGGAGACACTGTTGGTAGAACCTTGTTTCATCTGACTGGTCATTTGCTCAACAGTTGGACATCTACTCGAACTTATACTTCTTCGCAGCCGTCATTCATATCTATCGTCTATGGCCCTTGGCGCCTGGTTTGGGTTTCAGAGAGCGTGAACAGTTTAAAAACTTAGCCGTTTCGGTCCCTAAAGGCGATGGTCATGCCCTTTCGGGCGTCAGACAGATCGCTCTCTTTCCGCAGTACGACAACGAATGCTGGGTTTTTTACGTACACCCGACCCGTTTTATGTATCCTCCACTTCCCGTACTGACATCTGCCGTCTGTGAGTGGTTATTGCACACTGACATAGGCGGTGTAGCATATATTCTCTGGGTTGTGCTGTATGCTCGCAATAAGTACAATATATTAATTTTTTGTCCTTCTTGGTGTTGCAGTAGTCGTGGCAAGTGTATATTGCTACGTTTTTGTCACAGTCGCGGACAGTCAAACTCCAACACGACCTACAGTATATCATATTCTGTTCTCTCGTGCAAGGTCATATTCAGTAAATTCGTTTCGTTATTTTCTCAGATTTGGTAATCGAGCAAATTGTGTCTTCCGTGTCGCGTGATTTGCTTGACAGTGTTTATCCGTGTTCCGTTCTGTGTGTCTTGTTGTGGATGATGATAGTAACAAGAATCGTATTCTCTCTTACGTTAGTAGTGTAACAGGGGCTTAATGCGCTTCCACTGCCACAATTTTTGAAATGAATTATTCTAATGACGTAACACTGCCTGTTTACTGAGATTAGAAACTGATAATTCCAGAGCTTAGTTTTTAATGCAGAACGTTTCCAAGGAAGAACGGGTGGAGTATATGAAAAAGACGTTTCCTCAAACGTAGCGAATAATAAAGGAAATGGACTGTAGTGGAACGTTTGTCCGAAGGTGCAAAACGTGTGACTGGTCAGTATTGGGGAAAGAAGGAAGTGAACGTGAGCACTTGAAAGCGGCACGGTATAATTACATTTGTACGTATACTTTTACAATTGACATGCTGATTTTTTGTGTTATACATGGTAGTGGTAAGTGCATATGCGGTGTGAAGGGACTTCTAACACTGATGGAAAATATGTCATAAAAACTCAAAAACATAAAATCCGGTGATGACAACATAGCTCTATCAAAACCAGTCATCCAGTAGCGATATTGTCTGTGAAGTTGCCTTCAGTTACCATACATTACAGATCGCCTTGAAACTGACCATTTCAGGTATATAACACTGCGAAGAGATTACTTCGACTTTTTGTTTACTACTTACTGAAGTAAAGACACAGTTTACACATTTACACTTTTAGTTGCCCTTATGCCGTCCTCTATTGATAGACGTTTCAAAAGGGCTGGAATTTAATAGAAACTCGTAGGGCCGATATACACACTGATTCTCTCCTTTCAATTCTTCTTGCTGTTGATCCAAGTCGAATCGGTCAGTTTTAAATCACTCTTAGCAGGATATACACTACTGAAGTCAGTTATAAAACCTTGTACGTAGACTGCCATTGATTTGTTTACTGGTCACTTCCACGACGTTCTCAGTACCAAGAGAGATACTAGATTTTCCAGAAGTTTTCGTCACTTGGAACTGGCATAATAGCGATGCATCTTAGGGATCTCTTTACATCACACTTCCGTAGGGGATTATTGTTGTAAGATGATGCGACATTATTATATTCGTAGACATTTTATTCTCATGGTTTGAAATTACACGAGGCGCTTTCAGTAAGTAATGAAACACATATTTCTCTGAAAACAGGTTGGCTTTATTCAGGATTACAGTGTACCATATTATTCCCCAACTTTCTAGTTACAAAAGGCTATTTTTCAACACAACCTCCATTAAATGTGACAGCCTGACGCCAGCTGATTGGGAAGCCTTTATGCACGCACGGCACCACTCTACTCTTCGACGTCGGAGGCAACGTATTGCTACATCAGTAGCCTCACCATCATCTACGCACTGCTTTCCGTGTAATGTATCCTCCATTCGGTCAAACAGATGAATTTTTTAAATGAGATGTACATTCTATGGCACGTATTAGACGTGGCATTAGAAAGTATTTGAAGTCTGCTTCCTTAAACTGATTACAATTCCGTTCTTCTAAACATCCTTTCGTGGATTATTTTTAAATTTTACTGAAATTTTTCTGTCAGCCGGCACACGGGCTACGAGGTAGATTGTATGTCATGTGACTTGCAGATAAAGAGTCGTTGGGTTCGTGTCCTTCCTAAACTTTGTGGGGATTGTCAGAGATCGCTTGCGATCAGTTACGATTAAAACTGATGCGATTTTTGCGGTGTTTCTTGTATGTGTCCTCCCAACGTGGACTGCTTTCCAATCAATTGCCAACAGTTTGCTATTAATTTCTCCTCATGATCCCCATTCCCCCTCCAAAATGATTGGAACAGTGATTTCTGTGTCGATGTGCAGTAAAAATGAATTGAAATGTCGTGTGGCTAGGGCCTACCGTCGGGTAGACCGGTCGCCTGTTGGAAGTCTTTTGAGGTGACGCTACTTCAGTGACTTGCCTGTCGATGGGGATGATTGATGACGCAGATACACAACACCCAGCCCCTGAGCGGAGAAAATATCCGACCAGCAAGGGAATCGAACCCGGGACCCCTTGAAAAGCATTCGGTCGCACTGGCCACTCAGCTCCCAGGTAGATGGTATTTTTCTTGACTTCCGGAAGGCGTTCGATACAGTTCCGTACTGTCGCCTGATAAACAAAGTAAGAGCCTACGGAATATCAGACCAGCTGTGTGGCTGGATTGAAGAGTTTTTAGCAAACAGAACACACCATGTTGTTATCAATGGAGATACGTCTGCAGACTTTAAAGTAACCCCTGGCGTACCACAGGGGAGTGTTGTGGGACCATTGCTTTTCACAATATATATAAATGACCTAGTAGATAGTGTCGGAAGTTCCATGCGGCTTTTCGCGGATAGTGCTGTAGTATACAGAGAAGTTGCAGCATTAGAAAATTGTAGCGAAACGCAGGAAGATCGGCTGCGGATAGGCACTTGGTGCAGGGAGTGGCAACTGACCCTTAAGTAGACAAATGTAATGTATTGCGAATACATAGCAAGGAGGATCCTTAATTGTATGATTATATGATAGCGGAACAAACACTGGTAGCAGTTACTTCTGTAAAATATCTGGGAGTATGCGTGCGGAACGATTTGAAGTGGAATGATCATATAAAATTAATTGTTGGTGAGACGGGTACCAGGTTGAGATTCATTGGGAGAGTCCTTAGAAATTGTAGTCCATCAACAAAGGAGGTGGCTTACAAAACACTCGTTCGACCTATACTTGAGTATTGCTCATCAGTGTGGGATCCGTACCAGATCGGGTTGACGGAGGAGATAGAGAAGATCCAAAGAAGAGCGGCGCGTTTCGTCGCAGGGTTATTTGGTAACCGTGATAGCGTTACGGAGGTGTTTAACAAACTCAAGTGGCATACTCTGCAAGAGAGGCGCTCTGCATCGCGGTGTAGCTTGCTCGCAGGTTTCGAGAGATTGCGTTTCTGGATGAGGTATCGAATATATTGCTCCCCCCTACTTACACCATCCGAGGAGATCACGAATGTAAAATTAGAGAGATTAGAGCGCGCACGGAGGCTTTCAGACAGTCGTTCTTCCCGCGAACCATACGCAACTGGAACAGGAAAGGGAGGTAATGACAGTGGCACGTAAAGTGCCCTCCGCCACACACCGTTGGGTGGCTTGCGGAGTATAGATGTAGATGTAGATGTAGCTATAGAGGCGGAGATGTGCAGTAATTAAGCTACAGAATAAACTTTTGCCATCGGCTGCCCTTTGCGCCACACGGTAACGACTTGTAGCCACTGTGGTAAGTCTGAAGATTTCTTGTAAAGTGAATAGAGAGTTTGGAGGTTATAATACAACGAATTGGACTTTCACCTTTTCTTTAAGTTACAGATAGCACTCTCGTTTCTCTTGATTTGATGAGCAAATTGAAAGTATATAAAATCGAAACTGTAACTCTGGTATGATATGGCCAATGAAGCTGAACAGATTCGTGGTAGTTACGTACAGGAGTGGCGAGGGGCGTTCTAGTTATTGCAGAATCCAACCACTACCTTGCACACAACAGCGATGTTGTGGTTGGCAGGAGAGCCAACACCGTGTTACTAAAGGAGGCCAAAATGCACGCGTTTTAGCTCACGCAGGCTGGCGTGAGGTCTGAAACATGACAAGGGAATTAGAATTTAGAAAAACGGACGTAGCTGGTTGAATACTTAACTTTAATCCATTAATGATTAACGTCGGTCTGGACGGTACATGATTCTCAATATCAATAGCAACTGATAATGGCGCCTTGCTAGGTCGTAGCAAATAACGGAGCTGAAGGCTATGCTAACTATCGTCTCGGCAAATGAGAGCTTAGAAGTCAATGAATCTCCGCTAGCAAAGTCGGCTGTACAACTGGTGCGAGTGCTAGGAAGTCTCTCTAGACCTGCCGTGTGGCGGCGCTCGGTCTGCAAACACTGATAGTGGCGACACGCGGGTCCGACGTATACTACCGGACCGCGGCCGATTTAAAGGCTACCACCTAGCAAGTGTGGTGTCTGGCGGTGACACCACAAGCAATATGGCCAGAGCTCAAAAGACATCATTCGCTGTTACGTTACGTTACAAAGACCAACGACCAGCACCTCTCAAGGCCACGTAGTGCGTAAAGCGGCAGATACACTCTAGATGCTGTGTCTGACTGCCGACACACTTAATGTTCGTACATATAACTGTCCAAATTGGCTTCCTTGTCCTGGTAAAAAAGCTTTTACAACTGCTGACCTGTCATTATTTGCAACATTGCAGGTAAATCCAGGGGGGACAAAAATATCGAAACACCAAACACACAGCACATTATCGTGCCTATTACGGGATACAAAACCGTTGGCATTTAAAATATCTTTCAGACGTCTCAGAATGGTTAAATACATGTCTCGTATGGTGTTCAAGAGAAACATGTACCATTCTTCCTGCAAAATAGTGGAATGTTCATGTAGGCCACAAAGTTCCAATAATATTGAGATCCGGTGACTGTGCTGGCTAGGGGAGGTGTGATAATTCATACTCTCCGGACGGTACGAGCTGTGTGAACAGTGGTCCTGTCGTCTTGGAGCACAGCACCACCATTGGTGGACTGACATTGCACTATGAGATGAAAGTGATCCGCCAAAACAGTCACGTAATACTCGTCGGTAATGTGACCTTGCAGATTACCCACTGAGCCCACGAAACCTCACGACATGACTGCGAAAATCATCATCAGAAGCTCGCTGTATTTCACTCTTGGAACTCATACTCGGCCGGAAATTGGAAATGGTTTGAAACAATACACATCCGACCAAATGACTGTCTTCCATAGTTCAGATTTTATGCCTTCCGCACTACGTGTTGCCACTACTAACATTTCATCATTGATGAGTGGTTCTGGAATTCCAGATCGCCCTAAAATTCCCTTGTTATGGAACTTCCTTCATGTTGTTTTGGCAGCGATAGGGTTCGCCAGTATGACATTTAGTTCTGCGGCGAATTTTGCAGTTGTCGCTCTGTTATTTTTCGTCACACTCATCTGATATGACGACAGTCACGGTCATTCAGTACACACTTTTGTCCCCGTTGTGACTTAGTGTATGAAGATAGTTCACTTTCCTTGTGTGCGGAATAAATCTTCGATATGATGCCTCTTTAAGTACCAAAGACTTTGGCTACCTCGGGTAAAGAAGCGCCTACCTTGTGAGTATCAACAGTTCGCCCAAGTTCGAAAACATTTAAGTCTGACATCCTGCACTCGAAATTACACATAACACTGTGCTGACCATGCTGCACACTTGCAACATATTGAGAACGTTTCACAGGCAGCGTTTGGAGACAATTACAACAGCGTAACCTATGGGTTTGCGTAGCATCTACATTTATGTCCAAACATGCATTTCTTGGGATGTTCCTCTATAGTTGTCCAACTCCTGTGGAAGTAACGGACGACATACTGAACTGAACAACTGTCGAGGCCGCTTAGTATGATTATGTCACATGGGCAAATTGAAGCTCGGAAATTAAAGAATGGTTCGTTTTTGTTCTATTCCTACACCGGAAGGAAATCATAATACACCACACCACCTGTTACTTCATCCAAGTGTCCATTTCTAGCTAATATGAATATTCAAATTATGTATTTCAAAGAGCCTGCAGCCTGTGGCTCAAGTATAATGAACACAGTCTTTATGATTACTGGCTAGCTTTTCAATATTAAACAAGTAGAAACACGGCAGCTAATGCAGGTCCCTTAAGCCAAAATTGGTGTAAAACGTTCGTTGTTCTTTCGAAACAAGGAATAACTGCGTGAAACTTTTATTTGATCATTTCTTTTAGTGTAGTTGGTGAATATAAGACTTCTAACCAAAACGATACACTGCAAGAACATATATCCTAAGTCTTACAACACTAAGTATTAATAAAAATGTAGACTACAACAAAATATAGGTTTCTGAATACAAAATGTGTTCCTGAGGTTCACAGATATACGTAATCTGTTAATAAATCAAAAGAACAATATACCAAATACATTAAAGTAAGAACTTACAACAGAAACTTGAAATTTGCTATAGAAAATAATATTTTGGATTTGTCCCATGCTGCAAGTTAGCTAAACAATACTTGTCAAATTTTCAGAGTTGAAATCAAAATAAACTGTTTTCATTTTAATACAAACTGCAGGTGCGCACCTCTCACATCTATCACAACTGGTCTAGTACTGTTCAAGAAATACCTCACGAATAATATGAGTTTAAAGACCCCTATCTGAGGTGTCATGAGTATCTGCTGATTCCCACAACTAACTCTAATCTCTTATTGCAGTGTACTTCTAGGAGGACTAAAATCGATCCGTAGCATTCCGTTCGATTACTCCACCTTCCAAAACACAAGAAACCGCTAGCTTCATGGCAGTCTCAGAACACTCCCCTCTTCTACTTGAACTTTGGCATCGTACACTTAAAAAGAAAAAAAAAGAAAGAAAAACACCATAAGAAAAATGATTGTCAAAATTTAATCTACGCTGGGCTAGTTAGATATTAATATTAGTGTAATTATTAGGAGAAAGAAAACTGGTGTTCGGGGGTCGGAGCGTGGAATGTCAGACCTCTAGTCAGGGGAATACAGGGTTATAAATACAAAATCAAATAGGGGTAATGCAGGAGTACGTTTAATAATCAATAAAAAATAGGAATACGGGTAAGCTACTACAAACAGCATAGTGAACGCACTATTGTGGCCACGATAGATACGAAGCCCACGCCTACCACAGTAGTACAAGTTTATATGACGCCTAGCTCCGCAGATGACGAAGAGATTGATGAAATGAATAATGAGATCCAGGAAACAATTCAGACAGCGAAGGGAGATGAAAATTTAATAGTCATGGCTGATTGGAATGCGATAGTAGGAAAAGGAAGAGAAGGAAACGTAGTAAGTGAATACGGAATGGGGGTAAGGAATGAAAGAAGAAGCCGCCTGGTAGAATTTTGCACAGAGCATAACTTAAGCATAGCTAACACTTGGTTCAAGAATCATAAAAGAAGGTTGTATACATGGAAGAAGCCTGGAGATTCTGACAGGTTTCAGATATATTATATAATGATAAGACAGAGATTTAGAAACCAGATTTTAAATTGTAAGACATTTCCAGGGGCAGATGTGAACTCTGATCACAATCTATTGGTTATGAACTGCAGATTAAAACTAAAGAAATTGCAAAGAGGTGGGAATTTAAGGAGATGGGACCTGGATAAACTGACAGTACCAGAGGTTGTAGAGAGTTTCACAGAGAGCAAAAGGGGGCGATTGACAAGAATTGGGGAAAGAAATACAGTAGAGGAAGAATGGGTAGCTTTTAGAGCTGAAATAGTGAAGGCAGCAGAGGATCAAGTAGGTAAAAAGACGAGAACTAATAGAAATCATTGGGTAAGAGAAGAAATATTGAATTTAGTTGATGAAAGGAGAAGCTACAAAAATTCAGTAAGTGAAGCAAGGAAAAAGGTATACAAACGTCTCAAAAATGAGATCGGCAGGAAGTGCAAAATGGCTAATCAGGGATGGATAGAGGACAAATGTAAGTATGTAGAGGGGTATAGCACTAGGGATAAGATAGATACCGCCTACAGGAAAATTAAAGAGACCTTTGGAGAAAAGAGAACCACTTGCATGAATATCAAGAGCTCAGATGGAATCCCAGTTCTAAGCAAAGAAGCGAAAGTGAAAAGGTGGACGGAGTATACAGAGGGTCTACACAAGGGCAATGTACTTGAGAATAATATTATGGAAATGGAAGAGGATGTAGAGGAAGATGAAATGGGAGATATAATACTGCGTGAAGAGTTTGACAGAGCACTGAAAGACATAAGATGAATCAAGGCCTGGGAATAGACAACATTCCATTTGTAGACAACATTCCATCTTGTGAGCAAGATGTATAAGACATGCGAAATACCCTCAGACTTTGAGAATAATATAATAATGCCAATCCCAAAGAATGCAGGTGTTGACAGATGTGAAAATTACTGAACTATCGGTTTAATAAACCACGGCTGCAAGATACTAACACTAATTCTTTAGAGACGAATGGAAAAACTGGTAGAAGCAGACCTCGGGGAAGATCAGTTTGGATTCCGTAGAAATGTTGGAACACGTGAGGTAATACGGATCCTACGACTTATCTTAGAAAATAGATTAAGAAAAGGCAAACCTACGTTTCTAGCATTTGTGGACTTAGAGAAAGCTTTTGACAATGTTGACTGAAATACTCTCTTTCAAATTCTGAAGGTGGCAGTGGTAAAATACAGGGAGGGAAAGGATATTTGCAATTTGTACAGAAACCAGATGGCACCTATAAGGGTCGAGGGGCACGAAAGGGAAGCAGTGGTTAGGGAGGGAGGGAGACAGGGTTGTAGCCTATTCCCGATGTTATTTAATCTGTATATTGAGCCAGCGGTAATGGAAACAAGAGAAAAAATTCGGAGTAGGAATTAAAATCCATGGAGAAGAAATAAAGCTTTGAGGTTCGCCGATGACACACTAATTCCGTCAGAGACAGCAAAGGACCTGGAAGAGCAGCTGAACGGAAGGGACAGTGTCTTGAAAGGAGGATATAAGATGAACATCAACAAAAGCAAAACGAGAATAATGGAACGTAGTCAAATTCAGTCGAGTGATGCTGCGGGAATTAGATTAGGAAATCAGACGCTTAGAGTGGTAAATGAGTTTTGCTATTTGGGGAGAGAGGATATTAAATGTAGACTGGCAATGGCAAGGAAAGCGTTTCTGAGGAAGATTAATTTGTTCAAACAAATATTAGGACTTAACTGGAAATGTCATGAGTCTCTATGCTTACACACTACTTAACCTAAACTATCCTAAGGACAAACACACACGCACACCCACCCACACACACACACACACACACACACACACACACACACACACACACACACACGTCCGAGGGAGGTCTCGATCGTCCACCGGAACCAGCCACACAGAGAAATTTGTTAACATTGAGTATAGATTTAAGTCTCAGGAAGTCGTTTCTGAAAGTATTTCTATGGAGTGTAGCCATGTATGGAAGTGAAACGTGGACGATAAATAGTTAAGACAAAAAGAGAATAGAAGCTTTCGAAATGTGTGGTGCTACAGAAGTATGCTGAAGATTATATGGATAGATCACATAACTAATGAGGAGGTATTGAATAGAATTGGGGAGAAGAGAAATCTGTGGCACATCTTGACTAGAAGAAGGATTCCGTTGGTAGGACATATTCTGAGGCATAAAGGGATCACCAGTTGAGTATTGGAGGGCAGCACGGAGGGTAAAAATCGTAGAGGGAGACCAACAGATGAATACACTAAACAGATTCAAAAGGATGTAGGTTGCAGTAGGTACTCGGAGATGAAGAAGCTTGCACACGGTAGAGTAGCATGGAGAGCTGCATCAAACCAGTCTCTGGACTTAAGACCACAACAACAACAACTAGTGTAATAATACGGGTGTTATGTCTTACCTTCAAACAGATGCTGGAAACTACACTTTGCACAATCTTCGATACTGAAAATGAAACAAAATTTACTTGTGACACAATCTCAATAGATACGTCACTCAAGCTCCAGCAAACCATGTCTGTGGCCAATACCTGCCACCGAATTGTACTAACTTCCGTTCCCTATCTCAGGATTCTATATTTGTTTTGCATATTGATCTTTTCATTGGTTGGAAAGTTGTTATTTGTACGCTTCCCATTTGGATCTCTCTTTTTAATTTCGCTGTATCCTATAGTGAAACATGCTTTAAGAGACATCGTTTGTGAACCATTTAAGAAAGATTAAGTACTATGAACGGAATAAACTTACAGAGACATCCGAAATCTGTAGGACTACACTGATAATTACATAAAGAAAGACTCGAGAAACTTGGATAATTACGAAAAGTAAAATATGTCTTCGTCGAAAAATACCGTCTAATTCATGGCCAATACTCTGTTGTATTTTTGACAGCACTATTCCGTTCTCAAAAGACGTTCGCCGATGTAAACTTGTGTAAGATATTCGAAATTCTGAAAAAAAGGGGAATAAGGTATAGGGAGAGACTGGTAACATATAATATGTATAAGAATAAGAGTGGAAGACCAAGAACAAGGAACTCGGGTTAGAAAGGGTGTAAGGCAGCGTTGTAGTCTTCCATTCCTGCTGTTCAACGTTGAAGAAGCAATGACGAAAATAAAAGAAATCTTCAAGAGTGGAACTAAAATTCAAGGTGAAAGGATATGAGTTTTAAGATTTACAGATGATATTGCTATTTTCAGTGAAAGTGGAGAAGAATTACGGAATCTGTTGCATGGAATGAGCATTCTAACTAGTACAGAATTTGGATTGAGAGTAAATCGAAGGAAGACGAAAATAATGAGAAGTAGCAGAAATGAGAAAGCGAAAAATTTAACATCGAGATGGATGATCACGAAGTAAATGCACTTAAGTGATTTTCTTAACTGGGCAGTAAAATAACGTATGACGGTCGGAGAAAGGAAGACATCGAAAGCAGAGTAGCACTGCCAAAAGTGGTGTTCTTGGCAAAGAGCAATCTGCTAGCATCAAACATAGCCCCATAATTTGAGGAAGAAATGTCTGAGAATGTACATTTGGAGCATACCATTGTATGCTAGAGAAACGTGGAATGTGGGAGAACTGGAATGGAAGAGGATCGAAGCATTTGAGAGGTGGTGCTAATGAGAAATGTTGAAAATTTGGTGCGCTGTTAAGGTAAGGAATGAGAAGGTTGCCAGTAGACCCGGTGAGGAAAGCAATACATGGAAAACACTGCCAAGAAGAATGGACAAGACGATAGGACATGTATTAAACAATCAGGGAATAACTTTTATGGTACTAGAGGGAGCTATTGAGAATAAAAACTATAGAGCAAGAGAGAGATAGGAATATATCCAGCAAATAATTGATCATGTGGTTTTCAATTGCTTCTCTGAGATGAAAAGGTTGGCACAGGAAGGGAAAGAAAAATCCATTTGTTAACAGTCGTCCAAAACTTTCAGAGGGACCTTACATAAATTACGTGGCTGTTGCCTGCCTAGATACTGTTCGTGATTCAGACGTAGTGTGGCTCGTGCAAAGCGACATCGGTAGGGCAGCTTATCACCTTGTATTTTGGGGTTCCCTAAAGAAGCGTTATAGGCTGTTGCTGTTCTTAATAGTATGAAGAATGTAGGAAAGACTTTCAGAAGCCATTTTGGTTTGTTGGCCGTCCTTTGCTGACTAACAAAGAAGACTGACTAACTACAAAATGATTGAGAAGAGATATCTGCATTGTTCTAAAAGAAGCAACTTATTCTGAACCTCAGTAAGCGTGGGCTCCTCGAGACGAGTACTAAATAAATGTTGTTAAATTTCGATTAGAAGATGGATCACACAAGTTTAATGGTTGTAGATTCAGCTAGCGTTATATACGCAAGGATTAAAATTACAGATTATGTTAATTGGTACCGTCACATAGAGAGCGAAGTTGGTAACGTACACCAAACGTTAAAGTTCATCGGCAGAACACTTAGGCGGTGCAACAAATCTACTTTAAACGCTGCCTACGCTATGCTTCTCCGTCCTCTTCTGGGGTATCGTCAGAGGATGAGGACCCTGCAATTGTCCCAAAATTCTTCTTTATTCTCTGAACCTTCACTTTTCTCTGAACTTTGCTCGTGGCCAGTAGTTCACTTCGTGAATTCCGCCGTCATCAGCTACATGAAACGCCTGTTTGTTTGCGACGTTACCTAGCCGTTACTACTGAGTAACTAAACAGCATCACATACAAGCAAACCAGTGCTCTGTGTACCTGTGATTACTCGTACTTTAAGCACTTGGGTGATACACGGCTCTGTTTAATAAGAACAGCTCGATATAGTCATAAAGGCCGAGCCGTGCACGTCTGCTTTCGTGCTAATATCTGTAAGTAATAAACTGTGGCTGTGATTCTGTAGTAGAACTGCGAGGTAATAAATTACACAGAAATACAAAATGAGAGTTAAATGAATAATTTAATAGCAAGGGTTCTATTCTAACGTGTGTAACAGATGTAGACGATAGAAAAGTATGCTTAACAAGTCTGTTCCAGAAATAACATCTCAAATGAACAGGAAGCAGTCTTACTATATGCACCTAAAATACAAACAGAAAATACCTTTATCAAATACAGTAAAGTTACGTTGAGAGCGTTACGCGCGTGTTTGCAAAAACCTCAAACTTACACAGTCATCAAAGATAAGCGGAAACAAAGCCCATTTTGTAACCGTAACACAAGAAAACTCAGCGGCTCGAAACAGATCAGAGTTCGACATGATATTTCGCAAACTAACACACGCAATACAAAGAAATGTAACTAATACACTCCTGGAAATGGAAAAAAGAACACATTGACACCGGTGTGTCAGACCGGCGAGGACCATTCGCAACCGTCTCCATGAAGCTGGGCTACGGTCCCGCACACCGTTAGGCCGTCTTCCGCTCACGCCCCAACATCGTGCAGCCCGCCTCCAGTGGTGTCGCGACAGCCGTGAATGGAGGGACGAATGAAGACGTGTCGTCTTCAGCGATGAGAGTCGCTTCTGCCTTGGTGCCAATGATGGTCGTATGCGTGTTTGGCGCCGTGCAGGTGAGCGCCACAATCAGGACTGCATACGACCGAGGCACACAGGGCCAACACCCGGCATCATGGTGTGGGGAGCGATCTCCTACACTGGCCGTACACCTCTGGTGATCGTCGAGGGGACACTGAATAGTGCACGGTACATCCAAATCGTCATCGAACCCATCGTTCTACCATTCCTAGACCGGCAAGGGAACTTGCTGTTCCAACAGGAAAATGCACGTCCGCATGTATCCCGTGCCACCCAACGTGCTCTAGAAGGTGTAAGTCAACTACCCTGGCCAGCAAGATCTCCGGATCTGTCCGCCATTGAGCATGTTTGGGACTGGATGAAGCGTCGTCTCACGCGGTCTGCACGTCCAGCACGAACGCTGGTCCAACTGAGGCGCCAGGTGGAAATGGCATGGCAAGCCGTTCCACAGGACTACATCCAGCATCTCTACGATCGTCTCCATGCGAGAATAGCAGCCTGCATTGCTGCGAAAGGTGGATCTACACTGTACTAGTGCCGACATTGTGCATGCTCTGTTGCCTGTGTCTATGTGCCTGTGGTTCTGTCAGTGTGATCATGTGATGTATCTGACCCCAGGAATGTGTCAATAAAGTTTCCCCTTCCTGGGACAATGAATTCACGGTGTTCTTATTTCAATTTCCAGGAGAGTATATGTCTATTCGCAATTCCGTATATCAAGCAGTAAAAGGTAGATACATAATCTAGAACACATTCACATCACTTGAAATACAAATGCCCTTCAAAGTATTGTAGTGCCCGTTCATCGCCCATAATCAGTCACCTATATGACTGAATCACACAGGTTGCAGTAGGCAGGTCTGCCTTGTTCCAGCACCGGAAATGTGTCCCCTACGATATATAACCGAAAAGCGTCCTCAAAAGTTAAAGTCTCATAGTGCCTGCTCACCGCCCACAATCTGTCAGGCATGTTACCACAAGCAGGTCTGTCTTCTTCCAGCACAAACGTCATCGCTCCCTTGGGCTCTTCACTCGAAACGTCCCAGTCACCACTTGTCTCCCAGCCTACATTTTCTAAGTCGAAGACAAATTACAGAAATCAAAGCACATTAACTAAATTCAAAAAATACAAACAAATTTAAATAAACTTCCGAGTCACCTCTTACTTTTCAAATGTTTTAGCGCTTTCGCATTCATTTTATAGCGCCTTTTTGTGTGACCAGTACATTGTGGCACTGCAGTTTCACAGGCACAGCAAACGACTGGTGTTCTGGCGTCGAATTTCCGATGGTTCGCAGTCCAGCCGCCTCTGTCGGAATCGAAATTCATGATGCCCTTGGCCACGTACTGCGTCTAAACTTGCATCTATACTTAGTCACCACCAGTGCTGAAGAATGGTAGCTGTTGATGTACGACTGTTGCATAGTTATCACTAATCATATTACCATAGATCAGGAACTGAACGCCTTCCTCGGTGGAGTCGAACATTCACAAACGGAATTGCATGGAAAAACTGATTTATCGTATAGGCAAAATAAGTGATTCCGCACAACATTTCAAAGACTCAGTCCATGTCCCCATTAGAAAACATGTTTCTCGTGCCATGAAATTTATTTGGCATCATAAATCAACAAACATTTCATCACTTCTCTACAATTTCACCGTGTCTAAGTAGAAACCTTAAAACTAATACCTCCCTCTACAGAAGCCGCCTATTTAACTCTCCTTTTCTCAGCAATTAAGCTGTACTATAAATTCACCAGTATCTAATTTTCGTAATGAAACACTTACCCCTGGAATTATCGTCACAACCTTTATACGAAGCTAATTCCAACAAATACTAATACAAACCTATTAAAAACACATCCAAAATAACATAACTAACCCTTGAAAACTTGGCATATTTTCTACTTCCAGAAGCAATTAAAATTTTAATTAGGTCTGATGACATCCAAACATCAAATTTTGTTCCAAAAATTATATATATTACAAAGGGAAAACATCCATAATGCTACAAGTAACACATTGAAGTAACTTCTTGCAATGTCCCCCCCAAAATCTTACCTACAGTGCCTTTTATTGCTGTCTTTCGCAAATAACTAAGTTTATTATGTTCTGCCGATCTCCGCCCACCGAGAGTCGTACGGCCAATATGGACACTCTCCTTGCCTCCACACTTTATCACTTACATCTTAAATATATCAAATTAACTCTCACACAAAACAGAAATACTCCCCCCCCCCCCCCCCCATGCCCAAATTCTTACATACTACTCATGAAAATTACATATATTCACCCGTATATTAATACATGCCGCGCGGAATTAGCCGAGAGGTCTATGCCGCCGCTGCAGTCATGGACTGTGCGGCTGATCCTGGCGGAGGTTCGAGTCCTCCCTCGCGCATGGGTGTGTGTATGTTTGTCCTTAGGATAATTTAGGTTAAGTAGTGTGTAAGCTTAGGGACTCATGTCCTTCGCAGTTAAGTCCCATAAGATTTCACACACATTTGAACATTAATACATACCACGTTTCATTCACAAGGCATAACTCGGCAACCGCTACCCATTATAACATTTCTCTCGTCAGTAAGAGTATCCTTAGAATTTCACTTTTTGCGATTTTTCACATGCTGAAGTTTGAGCTCTCGGTTCTCGTTCGGCAACGGACTCATACGTTCACATACAAAATTCGTGACTGCCACTGGAATACCACTTTTAGACATGAGAAACACATACTTTCTTTCTTCAACAACATCTTTCATTTCACTTAGAGGCTGTACATCTTTGATTTGACACGTCTTTAAAAATAAAACCGCTACCCCAAAAGATTATTTTCAGTTATCCGTCCTTTTTATTCGATATCTATGGAACACATTATAACTTCAGAACAACCCTGAAACTCATTATCTATTAGTTGATCTCCTCATATACCTCCAACTGATCTGCGGGGATTAAATCACTCTCAAAACCCGTCGTTGCATCACCCTTGTAATCATCGAACATACTGTTCCCTTCCTCTTAAGCAACGATATCAGTAGCTGCAGCATTCTCCCAATTAACCACACAACTTAAAATTTCGTTTCCCTTACAGTAAATCTCACTTATCTCCGCTCAATCACTACAAAATGTATCACAATTGACTCCGTTAACATCCGCCGATAACTCATAAGAGTCATTACTTAAAACATCCATTACATCTGCCGATATGTTATAGAAATCACAACCAGTAACTCCGCCACCCTGCGCTAATACACCGTATAAATTGCTGTCATTACATTACTCAATATTAGAACTCACAGTACATGTGAATTCTGCCAAACTCGAATCTGACCTTTTCTCCTTCACATGTTCTACCTTATCAGACGTCTCCGCCAGCTTTTGCTGTAACACAACCTCTGACATTCTTTCACATTTATCGTTCAACATCCACTCAAAATTCATGTTTTCGTCAAGAGCCATCGGTTGAATTCCAACAACTGAAAAAAATGCACAAACTCCTTCCTCCGAGATCTGTAAATCAGTAGCCTCGACCTTCGCAACATCAGCACCTAAAACATCACCTTTACTTCTCTTTAACAGTAAATCACCTACATCCGCCGATGCGTAATAAAATTCATCAGTAGCTGACGGGACTATTCCTAAGCCGCCTTCACATACTTCCGTCGATATACAACAAAATTCGTCTCCAGTTGATGAGACTACTGCTCCGTCGTCTTCACATGTAGCTTCACCTAATCTCTCCGATACAAAATCATCTTCATTACTTTCACCTGCTGACTAATGTCTCAGTAGAATTCGTCATACATATCACCTCCAAGAAACTGAGATCCTCCTCTACCTCTCTTTTGATAACAGAATCTTTCAACAAATATAAATTCATTCCACCATTCCGTTCGTTTTCACCAAATATTTCGACAGCCACATATCATCATTGTCGAGTCTTTCATCAAAGTAAAATATTTCCTGCTTAAAATTATTGACCACTGAATTTTAATTTGTTATAAACTCCATCTCCAACATTTGTGGCTTATTTGCCGAATTTCCGACGGCCACAGTATTTTTGAGAGAACGATTCGTATTCAACGCCGGTTTATTTCGCCACCTCCGAAACTGAGATGCGACAATGTGTAATTCTCCGACCTCCTTTTCTGGTGTGGCATTTCTTGAGGCTCCTGCATCTCAAATCTTCGCTCCTGGTTTTGACTTCCGTTACAAAAGCGCCAGTTTCCATTTTCCCTTTGAAAATTATTAGTACGTTGATAATTTTTTCTGTTATTATTATTTTTATAATTATTGTGGATATTACTCTTGTTCCTGTACTGACAGCCATTTCCCTGTTTACTGTTCGAATTAGGTGGCTTGAATTTCAACGCCTGGTCAAATTTCTCAATGGAACCTAAAAATCCATTGCCGGAATTTGTGGGACTGTGGACAAGATCTCTTTGTAAGTGTTCCGGTAAGTGTCTTGTGAGCGTCATTATCCCCATCAGCACTCTCAGCGGGCGAGTTACAAGCATCAACCTAGCCAGTACTAGGTCACAAAAATCCCGCGTCGACTGACTTCCGTGTTTGAAACTTGGTCCGTTGAGGTATTCATTCTAAAGTCGCGTCTGTTTCATTTTACCTCAGAGTTTGTTCAGGACACAACTCTCAAACACTTCGTGGATAGTAAATGAAGCCCTTGCTAAAGTTGACCATGATTGTGCACTGCCCTCAAGATGTCTTTTACAGAACTTAATTTTTGCCTGTTGCGACACTGATCGCACAAAGTCATCTGTATATGCAGCAACAAAATCAACAGGATGGCTTTTTCTATCATTTGCAAAACACTTCTTCAATCCTGAATTAACCTATGGAACTCTTATCACAGTAGTAGCCTGATTCGCGGCAAAAAATTTAATTCAGCTCTCATTTCTTTAAACTGCAGTACATTCTGCATAGATTTTTTTCTTTAACCTTGATTTAACATGTTCTCTATTTTGAAGCACCTCGTCGTCTCATTCTACTACTTTGCCTGACAGGTTGTTAACAGATTTAGTGGTTACTTTCTCAAGTGAATTTTGCCTCAGCACACAATCCTTACATCGCCACCCACTCGTCCGGAATATTTTCAAACTTTTTCCCGAAACCTTTTTCTACTGCATCGACTCTGGTCTTTACCTGGCCACCTCCTCAGATCTTGCCCATCTGCCCTTGTTGTTGTTGTTGTTGTGGTCTTCAGTCCTGAGACTGGTTTGATGCACCTCTCCATGCTACTCTATCCTGTGCAACCTTCTTCATCTCCCAGTACCTACAGCAACCTACATCCTTCTGAATCTGCTTAGTGTAGTCATATTTTTTACACTCCACTCTGCCCTCCAATACGAAATTGGAGATCCCTTGATGCCTCAGAACATGTCCTACCAATCGCTCCCTTCTTCTGGTCAAGTTGTGCCACAAACTTCTCTTCTCGCCTATCCGATTCAATACTTCCTCATTTCCATTTTGGTACTCCCATGTTCAGACTTAGGACTAACTGGTCCATTAGTATTATTTGAACAACTCAGACTGGGTGCCTGCACATTCGTCGTAAGCTCCGTCACACGATGTCCTTCTGCATTCACACATACCAACACTTTCGGCGCAAGTACTTAACTTTTCAGTCATGCTGGCTACTACTGCTGCTGCTGCCCTATGTGCAGATGCTGCCGATGCCCCTGCCGACGCTGATTAACTCAGAATCGGTGCTGGTAGTTCGCGCTGTTCCGGAAGCCGTTTCTGCTAGCGCTGCCGTCGAAGTGGCTCTGAGCACTGTGGGACTTAACTGCTGTGGTCATCAGTCCCCTAGAACTTACAACTACTTAAACCTAACTAACCTAAGGACATCACACACATCCATGCCCGAGGCAGGACTCGAATCTGCGACCGTAGCGGTCACGCGTCTCCAGACTGTAGCGTCTAGAACCGCATGGCCACTCCGGCCGCCGTCCAAGTCTCGGCTGCTGTTGCCCACTGCTGACACGAGCTCAGCAAGCCTCTACTTAGCCTTTTTCTTCTTTCTTGAAGTTCCACACCGAACTAACCTCACACCTAACTTCTGCTACCAGTCCTCACTCACGTAACTGTTGCAAAATGTATGCTCGAGGCCCCTGTGCAAATGGCGTATTACGCAATGCATCTGGAATCTGGGTCACAGATTGTAGTAGCATGTTAGATTTATAGTAGCAGTTCTAATGCCATTAGATTCATATCCCAGAGGAGCCGCCAATAGCGACGTTACCTGGCAATAACTAGTGGTTAGTAGCTTTTCCATTCAGTATCCCACACAAGCAAATCAGTTGCCTGTGTACCTGCAGTTACTTATAATTTAGTTACTTGGGCTATGAACGGCTCTAATTAGAATAGCTCAAGGTAGTCATAGGGTCGAGCTGCACCCATCGTCTTTCACGCCCCACAGCTAATTCACTACAAATAATGACCTGTAGCTCTGATCCAGCAGTTAAACTATGCATTCGCTGGAATTGTGAGTTAATAAAATACAGAGAAATAAAAAAGTTAAATGAACAATTTAATAACAAGAGTTCTATTCTAACGTCTGTAACAGATGTAGACGATGGAGAATTATGGTGAACAATGTTTATTCAAGAGAGGACATCTCAAATAAATGGTAAGTGGGCGTACTATGCTCAGGTAAAATACAAACATAAAATACCGTTTTCAAACGCAGTAAAGTTACGTTGAGAGCACTAGCAGATTGGTATTAAAATCTTCACCAAAGACATGCGAAAACCAACCCCGTTTTGTAATCACAATAGACAAACATACACCAACTGAAAGTAGTTCAGAGTTAGACATAATGTTTCACACATCAACACATCTACATCTACATCCATACATCTTCGAGCCACCTGACTGTGTGTGGCGGAGGGTACCTTGAGTATCTCTATCGGTTCTCCCTGCTATCCCAGTATCGTACTGTTCGTCGAAAGAAATACTGTCGGTATGCCTCTGTGTGGGCTCTAATCTCTCTGATTGTTTCCTCATGGTTTCTTAGCGAGATATACGTAGGAGGGAGCAATATACTGCGTGACTCCTCGGTGAAGGTAGGTTCTCGAAACTTCAACAAAAGCCCGTACCGAGCTACTGAGCGTCTCTCCAGCAGAGTCGTCCACTGGAGTTTATCCATCATCTCCGTAACGCTTTCCCGATTACTAAATGATCCTGTAACGAAGCGCGCTACTCTCCTTTGGATCTTCTCTATCTCGTCTATCAACCCTATCTGTTACGGATCCCACACTGGTGAACAGTATTCAAGCAATGGGCGAACAAGTCTACTGTAACCTACTTCCTTTGTTTTCGGATTGCATATCCTTAGAATTCTTCCAATGAATCTCAATCTGGCATCTGCTTTACCGACGATCAACTTTCATATGGTCATTCCATTTTAAATCACTTGTGGCGTTCGCTGGGTTAATCAGTGGTTTGGTATTTAACTAATTTGTAAATGGAAATGATAATCTTATTTTATTACATTCAGTAATTACTAAATAATTTTCTCCCGGCTAAAGATTTGATCAAGTTGCTAAAGAACTCCAAGTTAACGTCGTGTTAAAGTGTTGTCTGTAAGTTGTGTAAGTGTCACTAAATCACAGTTCATACAACAGATTCTATATAACTATGGATTATGATGGAAACAGTTATCTTCAGCAAAATGATCATTAAAACCACCGAATATCAGCCGCGCACAACACTGGCGTATGTTACCTTAAACAATGTTCTTCGCAACTCGTGCGTAATTAATTTCGGGTCCATACATCAGCTAGAAAAGTTTGTTATAACGTTCGTGCTATGAGCACTGTTTTTTAAGAAGCAATCTGATTCGAATCATTTTCATTCAAATGATTTCGGGACCACCGGTGCATATTTATTTTTACACATTTGTATTACGTTCAGCATTTATGTCTGCAGAGTTGCGTAATTTGAATTTGCCGCTGAGACAATTGTTAAGATGGTGGCAGACAATTGATAGGGACTTTCTATTGTTAGACAAAATAAGTATTTTAACTGCTTATTAAACTTTACAGAAACTTTACTTTCGTATTGTGCACTATTCAATGTTTGACTTCATCAAGCAAACATTTGATTTGTTTCTAAGGAAAACACAGACAAAAACGCGATACAAATGGCAATCATCAATGGCTGCGCTCTTTGCAGGGAAAGAAATAATTAACACAGATCATGCTTACTGAGAGAGGAATTACAGTTACAAATAATTATTCACTCATGTTTATGATAATAATAATGAACTCTATTTTCAAGTAATAATTAACAAATAATTAAAATTTCTTAACAGACCTCAGTTTGATATGCTTCCTTCGTGCTGAACCTACAAAAGCCATCCGACAAAAGGTAAAAACAAAAAAAGACAATCTTGCAGATCATAAAAGGAATTTACAATTATCATTGTCTTTGTATGATACACATCGATATGTCTAATTACATCATAGAATATTATATAAATAATTAATATTTATTTCATTGTTTTTTCATATGTCGGATAGGTAATGTTTATAACTGTTAGAGGCATAATTTTCTCTCGTCCCACTGTAGCTAAAATTTATCTCATGGATGTTACACACTCCTAATGCCTACTCCCAGATAATTTATGGACTAAACTGCTTCCAGTTGCTGACCTATGTTATAGCTAAATGATAAGGGATCTTTCTTTCTATGTATTCGCAGCACATTACAGTTGTCTACATTGAGATTCATTTGCCATGTGGTGCAAAAGGATAGTAGCTCATACTCTGTCTATTTACAGTTGCATAAATCAACTACCAAAATTTAAGAGGCCTACTCTGGTGCACATTCAGATTACTCGAAATACAAAGTCCCTTTGAAAGTTTGAGTATTGTAGTGGATGTTGACCGCACAGAATTAGTCATCTTTGTGAGTGAATCATGCACGTTACAGTAAGAGGGTCTGGCTTCTTCCAGCACTCGAAGTAAGGTGTCCCCTTCGAACCTAACCGAAAAGCGTCCTCAAAAGTTAACGTCTCATAGCAGCTGTTCACCGCCCACAATCTGTCACCTGTACCTCCGAATCACGCTTGCGACCACAGGCAGGTCTGTCTTCTTCCAACACAAACGTTAAAGTGTCCACAATCGCTCCCTTCAGCTCTTCACTCGAAAAGTCGGAGTCTCCACATGACTCATAGTGTTCCGCTGCTCTCTGCTTTTCCATTGGCTGAAAAAACAAATGGTTCAAATGGCTCTGAGCACTATGGGAGTTAACATTTATGGTCATCAGTCCCCTCGAACGTAGAACTACTTAAACCTGACTAACCTGACGACATCGCACACATCCATGCCCGAGGCAGGATTCGAACCTGCGACCGTAGTGGTCACGCGGTTCCAGACTGAAGCGCCTAGAACCGCACGGACACACCGGCCGGCCATTGGCTGAAGGCCGTACCCATCAAAAAGACATGGTGTTTCAAATTAAATGTACTGGTCTTAAGGCTTTGTAACAAATGTTACATTCACCTTACGGTTATAAATAATACACCAAATGAAAGAGAAACACAAACAGTTTTTCTTACAATTACTCAGTGTGAACACCGATCACACATCGAGTCGATAGGCGAGCTGTTCTGAAACCTTGATCAATGTGTCAGGAGTAACTGCTGCAGTAACTCTGTTTCTAAATGCAGATAGATCAGCTGGTATCGGAGGCACATACACATGATCGCGTCAGATCGTGTGTGAACGTGGAGGTCATGCGTAAAATGCTGTGTCAGCCGGCACCCTGCGCCCTGTCCACCGGTCGGACGAAGCGTCGTTTAGCCAGTCGCGTCCTGAGTTATGCCGGTGAGGCGGCGCACCACCTTGCTCCCAAATAAAGATGTGTTGTTCAGCTTCCTCTCATTGAGCCAAGGGCCATAGCTGTAGCACTTCAAGATAATAAACACCAGTTACAGTTCATTCACAGAAAAAGAAAAGCCCATAAACTTTCCGCGGGGATATTTCTTGTGGCTAAGCGTGAAACACTAGCACTCGTTCAACAAGTTTTTCAGTCGCTCTCTGTTATTCCATACTCCTCCCATTGCACACAGGTATACAAACAAAACGTTGCTCTTTCATTTGGTGTTTTATTTACAATTGTGAATTGTACGTAAGAAATGCTACAATGCCTTAAAACCGGTATGTTCATTTTGAAACACGCTCTACCTCATTCTTACGTTTTACTGATGTGATGTGACCCATCTTTAAATAAAGCTATGTTATAAACATTCGGTGACACTAAGACCATTTACAATAACTAAATAATCTAGTGTTCTTGCGCAAATGAGTCCTTGTTAAATGACAACGAATTGTCATTGCAATTTGTTTAAGCTATTACTTAAGCCTGCTTGTCAAGTGTATTTTCACACTAGCTTACGAAGGTGATGTTAGCTGACACATGCGACTGACCACTTCTTAAATTAAAGTGATTTTGTGTTATCAATTGTAACTAATATTTAAATAAGGCTACTGGCAAAATAGTGAACTTTTCATTAAATAAAAACACAAGTACAACAAAACGTCACCTATTCATTCTTATTCATCTGTTGAGTAAATGTGGACAAAACGATGTTTTTACCGACATTTATGTAACAAAATGTTATGAAAGACATATATATAAAATAGCTAGAGATGAGTGGCTTTCAGAGATGACAACTATCGTGCCATGCTATCGTCTGAGATATCCCATGTTGAAACGTTTAAAAGTTGTTAAACCCAGATTCATTGTGAAAATGTTGATTTACAGGGAAATATCAATTTCTGTAATTTCGAAGATAATGAAATATCGTTGTGTCAGTGGAAGTGCCTCATTTTTCTGAGATCACAGATGTATTCAGATTCTCATTAACATTTGATTGTACACTGTTGTTGTTGTTGTTGTGTTCTTCAGTTCTGAGACTGGTCTGATGCAGCTCTCCATGCTACTCTATCCTGTGCAAGCCTCTTCATCTCCCAGTAGCTACCGCAACCTACATCCTTCTGAATCTGCTTAGTGTATTCATCTCTTGGTCTCCCTCTACGATTTTTACCCTCCACGCTGCCCTCCAATACTAAATTGGTGATACCTTGAGCCTCAGAACATGTCCTACCTACCGATCCCTTCTTCTGGTCAAGTTGTGCCACAAACTTCTCTTATCCCCAATCCTATTCAATACCTCCTCATTAGTTATGTGATCTACCCATCTAATCTTCAGCATTCTTCTGTAGCACCACATTTCAAAAGCTTCTATTCTCTTCTTGTCCAAACTATTTTTGTCCATGTTTCACTTCCATACGTGGCTATACTCCATACAAATACTTTCACAAATGACTTCCTGACACTTAAATCTATACTCGATGTTAACAAATTTCTCTTCTTCAGAAACGCTTTCCTTGCCATTGCCAGTCTACATTTTATATCTTCTCTACTTCGACCATCATCAGTTATTTTGCTCCCCAAATAGCAAAATTCCTTTACTACTTTAAGTGTCTCATTTCCTATTGTAATTCCATCATTCTGCTTTCCCTTCTTTGCTTAGAACTGGGTTTCCCTCTGATCTCTTGATGTTCATGCGAGTGGTTCTGTTATCTCCAAAGGTCTATTTTACCTCCGGAATATTTTACTCAAGAGGATGCTATCATCATTTAACCATACAGTAAAGCTGCATGCTCTCGGGGAAAATTACGGCCGTAGTTTCCCCTTGCTTTCGGCCGTTCGCAGTACCAGCACAGCAAGGCCATTTTGGTTATTGTTACAAGGCCAGATCAGTCAATCATCCAGACTGTTGCCCCTGCAAATACTGAAAAGGCTGCTGCTCCTCTTCAGGAACCACACGTTTGTCTAGCCTCTTAACAGATACCCCTCCGTTGTGGTTGCACCTACGGTACGGCTATCTGTATCGCTGAGGCACACAAGCTTCCCCACCAACGACAAGGTCCATGGATCATGGGAGGAGGTGTACACTGTTATAGACAATGAATGAGCTGTAAGACGCCATGTTTCAGCTTCTCTCAAAGTTTGTCACTGCTGGCCATTCCTCATTCTGCTAAGTGGGTGACCATAGTCCAGCCCTTCTCTTTTGAGATTTACCCATATCTGGCTACAGTTCTGATCTTCATCCCTGGCCCACCTTGAGCGGGCGCTGCGGCTGACTATGAGCTAGCGTTCGGCCGTACATCAAACACACCTTGCCTCACAGGAGCTCTGGGCGGCCGATTTGCTCGCCTAAATACGCGTAACGTTACATGTTTCACCGCTCTCCACATCACCACCAATTCGCATTGCCATAGACTGCGTCCTACATAAGCATAGAAGAATAGAAAACGATCCTTGAAAGATAGGTGTGACGCAAAGGTCAGGCTCGTTTCATATTATCACGAAACACATCAGAGTGACTCACATACGTTATAAGCGACTTGGGGTGGAAACCATTAAAACAAAGACGTTTGTCACAATGATGAGACCTCTTCACGAAATTTTAGTTACTAATCCGTTCTTGTGAACATCAAAATGTTTTGCTGTCTCCCAAGTAGACAAGGGTAAAAACAGATAAAATAAGAGAAATCACAGCTTATATGCAATGACTTAGAAGTTCACTTTTCGCACACTTTGTTCGAGAGTGGATGGCAGGGGCATAGTCCGGCAGGAACTCCACCCACCCTCTGCCTAAAAGTTAACTGTGAGTTGCAGAGTAACAATGTAAGTCTGGCAGGAACTTGAAAGGTGGCTACACTGAGTCACAGCGCCAGAGTGCGCCAAAGGTTATTATTCCGCCACCTCCCCTGGTGCAGTAGTAGTTGAGAGGATGTCGAGGGCAGTTGTTGTTCTGTTGGGTGAGATAGTAGATGCTGTACGGTTGGTGTAATGTATAGATGGAAGAAGTTGCAATTGCCAGAGTGTATCTGAAGAGATGGGCTTTTGATTTATGATGCTGGTGTAATGGAAAATTTTCATCAATATATAATGAAGTAAAAAGGCATTACAGTTTTCTTTAATGACAATGCCTCTTGCTCACAGGTACAGTCAACAAGGCATCTGGCAAGTGTTCATTTATTAGACTTGTAATTCTGGTTTCTCTGTGTAATTATAGTATTTCTGGTTTTTCAATTAGTTCATTGTAAATGGTGTTCAATATATTTGTCGTATTGAGAAAGAACCGAGCCACATAAATGTACGTTGAGTCACACTACCACACACAGAACAGTTACACTTGTGCTTTGTTGTTTCGTAGCTTTTATAGTTGCAGGGGACTTTATTAATTAATTGTGTTAATTGAAATTCCTTGTCATTCTTTATTTTTATTTTATGCAGTCAGATTGCGTGCTAATACTAGTCAGGGCCGACCGGTTACGAGACCTCGTAACCGGTCACACAGCTACTAAAATTATTGCATTTATTCATTAATATTTATTTTTAACTAAGCCCGCATGCAAACTCCACCCACCCTCTGCCTAAAAGTTAAATGTGAGTTGCAGAGTAACAATGTAGATGTAGGTGGTACTTCACAGCAAAAGTCCCATTAGCGTCAAATATCGGTATTAGCTGTGACATCGAAGCAGTGCATAAGAAAATCATCGCAACGTTATTGGAGGATGGAGAAATTTGTAGATGGTGATGCGCTTCATCACACAACGTCCCATTAGTGTCAGATATAGATATTAGCTGAGACGTCGAAGTAGTGCATCAGATAATCATTGCAACATTATTGTACGATGGCGCAATTTGCTGACGGTGATGCAAGTTTCATGAGGTGATACTCAGCGAGAGGGATCTCTGTCAGCTGTTCCTGGAACCTTTATGGACCACTGCACACAGAGTGATATGGGAGTGCTGAAAGAGCAGGGCGCAGGGCTGCCGCTAACAGCTCGCCGGCGTACGCGTGGTAATTGAAATCTTGATAAGGCGCCCCGAATAAAGGCCCGTCCGCCGCATGGCTACCGATGCGTGCGCGCCGGACACACACCATCCATAATTGCTGCGATCGTGGGCGCTGCCGCATTAATTGAACGTTCCACATCCCATACTCCCTACATGACAAACGAGAACGCTCCCGGCAGATGTACGAGGCCCGAAACCGGAAAGCTTAATGCCATTGCTCTGTCACGTCTAATAAGCAAAAATTATCTCAATTTACAATTTCTTATAATTTGCTTAAGTAAGCAGAGGGGTAGCGTTAATTCTGGCCATAATCGCTAACTCCCACATGTCAGCACTTTTTGGCTGGTGGCGAGTGGCAAGGTCACACAAGGGTGGGGTGAAGTGGGGCTGGGTGGAAGAGGGGAGGGGGAGAACGTCCAACATCTATCGAGCTCCTTCCAGCCCCCCCCCCCCCCATTTTACTCTAATCTAATAGGAATCATTTCAATTCTCTGCTGTGCAGGGGAAAGACATTTTGATCAATTCAGTAACAGATTATAATTTTTCCTAAAAATTGTTCAGTCGATCAGAGGCGTGGACTCGTGACTCTAGTGTTGCGTGTGACACGAGCGTTGACAACGACGTGATACTGACGTCACACGCCTCTGCTAGGCGCCTCTGAGGCGCGAGTTTGCGAGCGCACCGACGACGTGTGTCCAGTAAATTTGCCACGTCTCTCTGGCATCTCCGCAAGCAAGAGGATGCACTTTGCGTTTGCAACCGTGGCGCCGTCGCCAGAAATGTCGCTGATACGTGCGGTCTGACAGCCATAGTGAGTGGTGAGAGAAGCACTAAAAATATTATCCCGATAATCGAGATGTATAAATTGCACTTGCATTTATTTTAATTACATTGACTGGAACCGTAAGAATGTTGCGTAAAGTATGTGTCGATTCCATGTTACATCAGCGAGCATCATCTGTATCAGTTCCGCTACGCATCGATTTTTATTTTATTTTGTTGTTCAGCTAATCTGTACAAGATGTAGGCTCTTTAAGTTATTAAATACATTTTTAAGAGGTGTTTCCATGTGTCCCTGTCCGCTGCTGTGTTCCGCCAGTTGAAGCCCGCAGCTTTCCTGAGTTCCGTATTCCAGCGATCAGGTGGTCTCCCTGGTGGTTTTCGTTTTTCTCTGGAACTCCACTCTAAAACTGATTTTGCCCATCTTCCATCCTTCGTTCGTGCAATATGTCCTGTCCATTGCTATTTTAGAGTCTTAAGCCGCTCTGTAATATCTTTCACTACTGTTATTGCTCGTATGTCTTCACTTTTCTGTCGATCGATCTTAGTGACACCTAACATTGACTTTTCCATATCTCTCTGGGCAGTTCTAAGTTTCCTTTTGAAAAATTTGTTTAAAGTCCAAGTTTCACACCCGTATGTTAAAACCAGTAGGACACACTGACGAAAAACTGTCTTTTTTAAGTAGATTGGCTTGTTAGATTTGAAAACTGTTGCATTCCTTCCTTAGCCATCCAACCCAGTTTAATTCCATGAGAAATATCAGATTACAAATCCCCTGTTGTGTCAATTGATTGCCCCAGATAAACGTATTCTGTAACATTGTTTAGGATGCTGAAGTTCAGTGTTACTTGTCTTGCAGCTACCCACGTATTATGCATAACCTTAGTTTTAGAGCGATTTATTTTAACTTCCTGAAAACGATCTGTCAAGTCTTTTATAGAGGACTGCCTTTCCACATCACTGTTAGCTAGGAGCACTATATCATCAGAAAATCTCAGGTTGGTGAGTCTTTTACCATTTATCCTTATTCCTATGTTGTTCCAAACACATTTGGATAAAGCCATCTCTAGAACTGCTATAAATAACTCCGGGGATATAGGATCGCCTTGCTTTACTCCTTTTCCAATTGGAAATTCACACTTGCTTTTTCATATATTGATAGATTCTGTAGACGTGTCGTAAATATTGCACAATATGTTTATATATTTTGTTCCCACTCCTTGCTCGGCCAGTGTTTGTATGACTGCAATGTGTTTGACAGAATCAAAGGCTTTTTCGAAGTCAATGAAGGCTATGCATAGTGGCATTTCATACTCATTAGCTCGACTAATTACGTCACACGATGTGTTTATATGGTCAACTGTACTGACACCACAGCGAAATCCTGCTTTTTCTATGGGCTGTGCAATCTTCACTACCATTTTCTTGTGATTTATCAGGACTTTTGTGAACATTTTGTAAGGTGTCAGGCAAATCCAACACCTTCCATGAAAACCCTGACATAATAAGCAAATCCAGTAGTATGTCACATAGCTCCGAATAAATCGTGACATTAAATTAACCAAAGTAATACAAGTAACGAGTGAGCAAATGGAATACCACAGACTAACACAAGAATGCCTAAATGCATGTCATACCTTCCCACCGTGAGGCAGACGCAGTTCCGAGGGGAGAAACGAGGACAGAAGCCGAGAGTAGAACCGTGTTAAGCTAGAAGGCCCGACGATAAGGGACGGACGGGCCAGCCTACCTGTACCACTACCACCCGCAAGTTTTAGCGCGAGACTTTTTCGCGTCTCAGGTACGTCAAGGACCACCCCCAGCCCATGTTAAAAGCTAGAGCCCTCCAGAAAAGCAGTATAGATCTTACGATAACACAAAAAGGGCCACTACCACCTGCAAGTTTTAGCGTGAGACTTTTTCGCGTGTCTGTTACATTAGGACAATCCTCCAGCCCATGTTAAAAGATAGAGCCCTCCAGAAGAACAGTATAGATCTCACGATAACGCTAAAAGGACCACACCAGCTGCAGGTTTTAGCGTGAGACTTTTTAGTGTCTCTGTTACGTTGCAAACTTTAAAAAACATTGCCCTACCACGAAAAGTATAACGTTTCTCATTGGATAGACAGAATTTTTGTAGGCGGAGCTTAAGGTTAACATTGAGACCCTGATTAGTCAGATAAAAACACAGCCAGATAGTTTTTTAAACCAACTTCGGTAAATTGTAGTAACGAGAAGTTAGAAAGAGTGAGTTCCGAGACGGCGAGCTGGATAGCTGGTGCGGCGGCCGCTGTCGCCCTGACGCTGCCTAAACACCGACAAGGTAATGAACGCACGCGATGCCGCATTTTTGAGCGCATAAGGCTTCACTCAAAACTGCAGAAGACTCATCTGTTACACCCCTTTTTTTTGCTTAATACTAGTGTCGACCGTTAATTAAAACTCATGGTGTTCACATTTGCCACTTGAAGAACAGATCTGAAACGCGATGATTTTTCTTTTATATACACTCCTGGAAATGGAAAAAAGAACACCTTGACACCGGTGTGTCAGACCCACCATACTTGCTCCGGACACTGCGAGAGGGCTGTACAAGCAATGATCACACGCACGGCACAGCGGACACAGCAGGAACCGCGGTGTTGGCCGTTGAATGGCGCTAGCTGCGCAGCATTTGTGCACCGCCGCCGTCAGTGTCAGCCAGTTTGCCGTGGCATACGGAGCTCCATCGCAGTCTTTAACACTGGTAGCATGCGGGAGGCCGGGTGGACGTACCGCCGAATTGCTCAACACGTGGGGCGTGAGGTCTCCACAGTACATCGATGTTGTCGCCAGTGGTCGGCGGAAGGTGCACGTGCCCGTCGACCTGGGACCAGACCGCAGCGATGCACGGATGCACGCCAAGACCGTAGGATCCTACGCAGTGCCGTAGAGGACCGCACCGCCACTTCCCAGCAAATTAGGGACACTGTTTCTCCTGGGGTATCGGCGAGGACCATTCGCAACCGTCTCCATGAAGCTGGGCTACGGTCCCGCACACCGTTAGGCCGTCTTCCGCTCACGCCCCAACATCGTGCAGCCCACCTCCAGTGGTGTCGCGACAGGCGTGAATAGAGGGACGAATGGAGACGTGTCGTCTTCAGCGATGAGAGTCGCTTCTGCCTTGGTGCCAATGATGGTCGTATACGTGTTTGGCGCCGTGCAGGTGAGCGCCACAATCATTACTGCATACGACCGAGGCACACAGGGCCAACACCCGGCATCATGGTGTGGGGAGCGATCTCCTACACTGGCCGTACACCTCTGGTGATCGTCGAGGGGACATTGGATAGTGCTCGGTACATCCAAACCGTCATCGAACCCATCGTTCTACCATTCCTAGACCGGCAAGGGAACTTGCTGTTCCAACAGGACAATGCACGTCCGCATGTATCCCGTGCCACCCAACGTGCTCTAGAAGGTGTAAACTACCCTGGCCAGCAAGATCTCCGGATCTGTCCCCCATGGAGCATGTTTGGGACTGGATGAAGCGTCGTCTCACGCGGTCTGCACGTCCAGCACGAACGCTGGTCCAACTGAGGCGCCAGGTGGAAATGGCATGGCAAGCCGTTCCACAGGACTACATCCAGCATCTCTACGATCGTCTCCATGGGAGAATAGCAGCCTGCATTGGTGCGAAAGGTGGATATACACTGCACTAGTGCCGACGTTGTGCATGCTCTGTTGCCTGTGTCTATGTGCCTGTGTCTATGTGCCTGTGGTTATTGAGAAGCCACATCAGCCACTGTAATTTACGACAAGTTAGATAAGTTATTAAAGATAATTGAGGGTCACTGTAGACCATTTTGATAGTTTTCTCTTTTGTGAAACTTAAATTAAACCTAGATTATAGATGTGATATGGCATAGGTCATCCTTCGATCGATTGTAGAACTTGGAAACCCATTCAGGGAATATTCGTTCACATTTTTGTTGAACGCAGTTGGTTTTTACCATCCTGTATTAAAACATTTCCTTTTATCAATAGTGCAATTTATAAACGATGTTTTGTGATTAGAATAAAATTTCCAGTGGTAAACTTAACTGCTTTTTCGACGTTATTTTACCAGCTAACTAAAAATAGGAAAGCCTTGAACCCTTTCCACTATATTTAGTTAGTATTAAGATTCTTTTACAGGGAGTGCAGTGGAGCTGACGCTGAGATCATTTAGTATTTGGTTATATCATCGCTGGTCTCACTGAACTCTTCTGAATTCTACATGTCATGTGTGGTCTGGGGTCTCCTTACCAGCAACAGGTCCCAGGTTCAAACTAGTTAATTCCCTAAAAAACACGCTCAGAGCGTCGTTGCGCGAAAGTGGTAGGGAGACACGATATAGAACAAACAGACACCACCATGAATGTTTAGAATTTTATATATAACAGAAAGTAAGCTAATGGGTCGGTAGTCCTTCAGATCGTGAATATTTCCTTTCTAATGTATTAAGATAAAGTTTGCTTTGTTCCAGCAGGTTGGTATGCTGCCATTCTGTGTACACGAAGTAAACACTTTAGCCAGATGTTTCTCTGTTTCCTCCCTGGAAGCCTGAGTATGTCAATTGTCAGACCATCATGACCCCCTGCTTTTCCATTATACATCTCGTTTATAGCTTTTCTTATTTCTTCGGGGATGATTTTGGGGACTTCATCATCATCTGGGCAAGGTTTTCCTAGCGCTTCATGTGTTCTTTCATATATATTTTCTTCGTTCTTGTTGAGTATTAATGTTTCTTTTCGCTCTTACCAGTCTATGGTTGCTACCTGTATTAAATTGATTTAAAACTGAAACATCTTTGATTATTTTGGTGTGATTTGAGACGGTAAATTATATTTCATTGTTGGTTTCATGATTTGGGATTCTCCATGTCCATTTTCTATTACTGTGTTTCTTAAGGAAGGTGTTCATGATGAATAATTTATTTTCTTCCGCAAATTGAACTAGCCTTTCACCGCTTTCGTTCCTCCCATAGATTCCATGGCAGCATACTGAGACATCGCCGTGTTTTTTATACCAACCTTGCCATTTAAATCCCCAATTACCAGTTTAAAGTGGCAGTCTCGTCCTTTGTTATGTGCCGTTCTTACTTCTTCATAAAATGCTTCTACTGCCTTATCCTAATAGTTTGCTGTAGGAGCGTATACTTGGACTATTTGTAGTTTGTATCTTTTTGATATTTTAATAACAAGCCTTGCTGCTCTGCTTGATGTTCCTTCTATTATTGATACTTTGTCTTTTACATCTCTGTTTACTAGGAAACCCACACCCATTGTTCTACCATCTTCTTCTCCTAGGTGATACAGAACATTTCCTGACTTCAGAGTTACACATTGTTCCCCTTTACGACGTACTTCATGCAAACCAACTACCGTCTATTTTATTTTCTTCAATTCTTCTTCAATCTCGCTTAGTCTGTATTCACCCGGCAGTTATATATGCAGATATATAGCGATCTGGTGTTTTGCTCTTTAGTGGTTTTCTGCATGTGTGACGCTAAAGCAGTCCCCACCCGGAGATCCGATAGTTGGGGGACTAATCCGGAATCCCATCGAAATAATGCTACCCATATGATAAAGTAACTATGTATTGTACCCTACTTATTTTCCCCCGTACCGAGATGTACTGTACAAAATGATATACGTAAATACACCACAGACAGAGTATATTGAAACACATCTCCATACTCCGCAGTGCTGACCAGAACAAGGCGAAATATACAGTGACAACGAAAAAATATTCGTCCAACCTTAGAGCATAGAACGTAACAACCACAGTAATAAAAATATAGCTAAGAAACGAATAATAATTATTTTCCTTAGGTGCGTTAATATATATATTCGGAAACAAAACGCTGTTTGAGGTCATACTTATGTTAATTTGGGAACAAATCCAAGTTATTTAAAAATCATACTCCTAGCTGATGTCTACCAAGATACCAGGTATGCGTCGACACACACTCTTCTTTCCATTCTTATGCAGTTGTGTTCCATCCACTATAGTGGATAATTCCCTTTCCACTTTCCAAAGCTCCTGCGCGATATTTAAGAAATACAGGTCCAAAACATTGCGAAACTATGAAAAACAGAGATAAATTGTATCAATTTGGTTCGAAAAGGAGAAGCTTTCCAGGGAATCTTACAAGCTATTGGCAGACCTACTAGTGCAGTGAAGACTGTTATACTACTATGAAAGTGTAATCAGCACAACACATACAAAAACCAATCACGAAGCGATCCTCCTGCAGCTCTATATAAGGAAGAACAAATGACGACTATTTGGAGAAGTCAGGAAACCCAGAAAAAACCACACCCATAGACAGCTATTCTTAACATATATACTTTCATTATTCTGTGCTGTGTCACAAATAACAACCCATAAGAATTTCTCGCAGCTACTCTCCTAGGTATTACGTGGTTCACTCGGAAAGGATGTTCTGTATATGCTACACGATATACAAAAAGAAAAGCAGAATCTGGATGTTTTAGACAGAAGCACCACACTACAAAAATTCACTTATTACTAGGGAATCACAAGAAACAACTGGAAAACTTTATGACCTTACTCAAGAGAGGATATATCACATGTAAGCAGCAATTAAAAAAAAAACACTTGAGAAACAAGACCAGATATTAAATAAACTGTTTAACATAAGCCCACACAATAAGAACGATACTAATTTAACAGAAATAAAGTTCTCAACACTGTAACAGAAGCTACTCAGAAAAGGATCAAAATACAAATTAAAGACACGTTTTACACAAGGAAAAATGGAAAACATCGTTGTAGAAAGTGGATATATAGTAAAACGGGAAGAAATGAAAGATACAGGAAATTTCAGTGCTGGACCAACGACAAAACTGATAGCAGAATAAATCGTATTATTACAATGAACAATAATTCCACCAGTCGTATTATCACAACCACATGCTCAAAAAACTGAGGCACTCAATGGTCGTGTATGAAAGGGACTATACCGAGAAAACACTAAATTTCATAATGCAAACACAAATAACAAAACTAAAAAGTAACTCTACACAAAGAATCCAAAGAGACATAAAAAACTAAAAACAACAAAACCCATCCTCTTATAAAGCTGAATAAAATGAACAACCTAAAACAACTCCAGAACGCTGAGCCTCAGTAGCTTACCAAACATTGACAGGAACTGTATTGTGATCAGACCTGCGACAGATTTCGGAACTGCATAGCGTTCAGCTAGGCACAGGCACAGATTTCTACAAAAACATGCTAGTTATACAGACAGCAGAAGCTTAGAAAACATCAATGACTTTGTTACACTACTTTCATTTGATATTACATCAATGCACACCTACATACCAACTGAAAAAACAATCTAAATAACTGAAATATTCCTAACAAAAACAAACATTATTACGCAGAGACACAAGAATTATCAACCATATTGAAATTAATCACGGGACAAAATTATTTCAATTTAATGATAAAATCCATATCCAACCAGACGGACTCTCCATGGGATCATACACAAGTGGCCCGCTGCCCAACATCTTTCTTAACAACCTTGGAAACAAGATGTTTGAAGAAATAATAAAATCAGAACAGTAGAAAGTAATTTATTGCTAACACTACTTTGATAACATTTTTACTGGGTAGATAAAACACATTACCATGTAGCCCAGTTACACAGAGGCATTAATACTGCCCATCTGAACATATACTTTACCCTACAAACTGAAACTGGCGAAAAAAGTTTTTCTAGACTTCACAACAGAAAACAAAAACCGCGGACACCGGTTCTGAATATACAGGAAACGTATATCAACTAGGATAATTATTCATTATAGTTCAAACCACCCAACATCCCACAAGCAGGTCAGCTTCATAGACTCCTAAACGAACTGAACACAAAACCGATGGACAAAGATAGCTACGCACAAGAACTAAACATAATCAGATTGCCAAAGAAAATGGATACAAAATATTGTAAACAGACTCAATCATAAAATAAAAACACAACTGACATCAAACACATACGACAGTATCACAGCAACACACACCACCAATAACCACACGGCTTTGGCACACACGATGAAGAAACGACAAGCAATGAAAACTTGGCGCACACTAACACTGGACAACATCATAACACACAGAATAGAAAACACTACGTGAAATAAGGTATAAATGTGGTATATAAAACAAGCAGCACTTCACAGGAAACGTTAAAAATATCCAACACTATCATAGATAAATTTAGCGCAGGCAATATGTACCATCTAATCAGCAAAAACTGTGAATCAGTATATTGCACAGATATGTTGAAATTTCAGGATAAGACACTCGGAACATGTAAGAGCACTGAAATGTGACAGCCCACAATCCACATTTGCAGATCACCCTCACAAAAACAACTACCATAAAATGGGGTAGAAACAGAGCTCAACATCCAACACATTAATCATCGTTACTGTAACTAACGATAGAAGAAAGTTACTACAAAGGACGAAATAATCATCAATGACCGAACAGTACTCTGTAACAAAGCACTAACCATTACTCTGAACGAACCATAAAATAACAATATCAGCCACACACACACACACACACACACACACACACACACACACACACACACACTACACGAACGTAATGATAACAAACGAAACAAATCCACAGTTCGCGGCCATCAAACCAAAACAATACAGTGCAACAAACAAATGTCAGAAGCGCATCAGAAATGTAAATTATGCAGTGAAATGTGTGTCCTGGCCACAAGAACACGTCGAGTCAGACGATTCACAAATGACCAGGAGAAAACGTGAGAAAACAGTGTTAAAACACGAACCAAAATCCGTGAGTAACAAACCACACCAAATACTTCTCCATATCAAAGCTTCAAAAAAGTTTTTCCGATGTCCACAAGACAGTATAACTTCAAAAATACAACAAAAACACTCAAAGAATACAAATACTATCCTGTCAGGGCTCAAGACTAGATAAATACAGCAATAGTAAGACCAAAAACTTGCTTATACCACGATTTTTATCCATATACGTGTTTCAAAATAAGGATTATAAAAAAAATCCAGGCAAATGGTTTCCAAACATCCCTTATGTTTGCAGATGACATGATATACTAATTAAGACCTGTGGCTGGTTTTGGTTGGCAGCCACAAGGGACACACAATGTAAAATGAAGCATATATGTAATTTAAATAAGAACAAAATCCAGTGTAACATGCGGGGAGAGGAGGGGGATCAGAAAAGTTACACCTCCAATTTTTATTCTGTTTTCAATGTCGGTTAAGGTGCTACAAGTCATGACTATTACTCGGCCGAAGTTCCCGCTTCGCTGACGCAGGCTACAACCTCCTGACGCTAGAGGGCTCCGAAGTGTAGGGTATAACATGGCGGGGTGCAACGCAACTACGTCGGTGCGTGACCAGATTTTATAACTGCAGTAAACTTTGTCCACCAATGGAGCGCCCTCTTCTTCAGCATGACAATGCCAGACTACACACGATCATTGCGACATCAGGAACAATCCGACTCCTCGAGTTCGCTCTCATCGATAATCTTCCATATAGTTCCCACTTGGCGTCATCCGATTCTCCTAAACTTATGTTTCCTAAACATATGTTTCCTAAAACCTCCTATGTCTTCATATTGATACTGGTGGAGTTGTGCAACCAGAGGTGAGGTTGTAAAACGTCTTACAGTGCCTTATGAACAAAATGGTCTACCGTTGTGAGAAATGTGTTGTCAGGGTGCCTACGATGAGAAATAAATATTTCGACATAAAGAATAAAGATGTAGATTATTAATAAAGTTCGTTTTATTTAAAAGCTGTGAGAGATTTCACTGAAGACATTCAGAGGCATTACGTTTTGCACATTCTCCTATTTCGTAATGTAAATACATCGGTATGTATCAATTTCAGAAAAATAAAAAAGAAAGCCCACTGAGGATGCTAAAACTGTGGTTAGAAGTGCTTGAGTATTAAAGCAAAACAACAATGTACATGCAAAAATGTGGACTCGTCCTAATTTCATTACTATTTTTTGCAACCAAAGGAACTGAGCTCGTATCTCCAATAAGACGGTATTTTGTTGATTTTCGTAAATAGATTCAACCTTTTTTTTAGATATTGTTTCTTTTCATAATGCTTCTGTTCTGTCTTTTATGTCTGCCGGTAAGTAAGTTCTCTTTCGGGATTCTCGTTCGCTTGTAGCCATTTCTTGCGTGATTTCTTAACCTTGCATTCATCTTTTTCAAATTTTTCATCAAACCGTTTCTTTCTCACATTTTTTACCCTCTGCAGTTTATGACTTGCAGCTGAGAGGATGATTTCTTCTGCTCGATTCCCACACTCATTACCAGTCATTTCATGATTTGCCCCCAGGCTACTTAGAGCCTCATGTTGGTATTGTAGTATTATTCTCTTCCCATTATACTTCCCAGAACATATTTGGCCACACGTTCAGGTCTGACTTTTGTTTCAGGTATTGTCTTCAACCAAATTCTAATTGTACTTAATACTAGATTGTGGTCTGCTCGTATTTCCGCTCCTCGGAAGGAGAATACATCTCAGTTGCTTTTCTATGTCATTTATCTGTGAGAACATGGTCATTCAGATTATCCGTTACGCTGTCACTTGAATTACACGTTTCTTTGTGTACAGGCTTACAATGAGAGGTAGTGCTTCTGATGTTAATGTCCGTTAATTTGCAAAATTTTTAATCCAAATAGATTTGTCATTACTTTTTTCATCTAAACTTCTATTTCTAATAGTAAGTTTAAAAAATCTTCTTTTCCTACTATTGCATTAAAATTCACTATTAATATCGTGACGTCGTGTTTTCCGTTTTGTTCTATTAAAAAAAATTTGCTGAAATATTATCTCCATGCCTTCCACCCATGAAAGTCCTGGCTTAATAAAGATGTCCTGCACATATAAAAGCTACCTTGTTCTATGAGTATCCACAAAAGACAACTGTTTGATACAATCCATTTCTATCCACTTTTTTCTGTATGGTGGTTATTAGTCCCAAACTAGATTAATCCCAGACATTTTGACATTGTGCTCTGCGACCACTGGCCAGAATAACTAGTAAAGAGGAAAGGAAACCAGTATCCAGTTCCTTGCCCCATTATTTCATAAGCCAAAATTGGAAGACAGAACTGCTTGCAATGATTACGATGTAAGTAGGACGTGAGTTCGTTCTTTTGAATTTAAAGTGTATTAGTGGAAGAGGAACAAGGTGGAAATGTACAAACTGTGTTGTTAGCGCGGTTTTGATCACGTCTTTTATTTAATATTTTTTTCAAGCGACAAACAAACAGTTCTGTGCAATACATCATCATCGTAAAGAAACGTAAAATACCTCTATAACGAGTTAACACGTACGTTACTGCGGTGCTTAGGTACAATAATGCGAGTCGCTCGCAAAGAGGGTGTCCACTGCATGGAGCTAAGAGCCTGGATGGATAATCTTGCTTCGAAACTTCCTCGCAGATTCAAAATTATGGTGGAACGGGATTCCAACCTACGACCTTTGCCTCTCGGGGGTAAATACTCTATGGAATGAGCTGCCAAATACGACTCATGTCCCGCCTTGAGAGCTTCACTTCAGCGAGTGAATTTTCCCTTACCTTCAAAACTTCACAGAAATCATGGACATACATTCCTGGACTATCAATCCTGGAAGGAGAAGATGTACAAACGGAAGTGAAGCACTGTGGGCTGGTCGTGAATGGTGCTTGGACAGCCCAGCTGGTAGAGCCCTTTTATGCGAAAGGCAAAAGACGCAGAATCTAATTACGGACCTTCTAGGAGTTTTAATGAGCTAGGAAAATGCAAGCAAACGCACACTCCGGAACAGAAAGAATATTCATTCTGGAATTTTTCGTCTTCGCCATTCGACATCATGCTTCCTATATCTGCATACATACTCCAGAACCCATCACAATGTGTGTAGCGGAGGTTCCTTGTACAACTACTGTTCACTTCCGATTTCGCTTGAAAATAGAGTGCCCAAATTTCTCTTATCTTATCCTCGTGGTCCTTACACAAAATGTATTTTGGCGGCTGTTGGATCGTTCTGCAGTCAGCCTCAAATGCCGGTATCTAAACTTTCTCAGTAGTTCCTCGAGAAAAAAACATTTTCTGTCCAGGGATTACCATTCGAGTTCACGAAGCATCTCCACAATACGTAGGTGCTGATCGAACCTACCGGTAGTAAATCTAGTCACACACCTTTGAATTGCTTCGAACTCTTCCTTTAATCCGACCTGGTAGTGATCCCATAACACACAAGTAGAACTCAAGAAATGGTCGGAGTAATGTATCATACGCGATCTCCTTTCCAAATGACCCAGACTTCCCTAAAATTCTCCCAGCAAAACCAAGTTGATCATTCGCCATCTCTACTATGGACTTTAGATGCTCGTTCCGTTTCATGTCGCTTTGCAACGTTACACATAGATATTTAATCCATGTGACTGTGCCAAGCAGCACGCTACTAATACTATATTCGAACATTACGAGTCTGTTTCTCTTATTGATCTGCATTGAATTACATTTTTCTACATTTACAGCTAGCTGCCGCTGATCATGCCAACTAAAAATTATGTCGAAGTCATCTTGTATCCTCCTACAGTCACTCAACGATGACACCTTCCTATAAACCGCAGCAATATCAGCAACAGTCGCAGATTGCTACCCACCCTGTCCGCCAGATCAGTTATGTACATAAAAAATAAGAGCGGTCCTATCACATTTCGCTGAGGCGCTCCTGACGATACCCTTGTCCCTGAGGAACACTCGCCGTCGGGGACAACGTACTCGGATCTGTCACTTAAGAAATCTGCGATCCAGTCACATACATGGGAACTTGTTCCATATGCCCGTACCTTCGTTAAAAGTCTCTCTGGGACGCGGTGTCAAACGCTTTTCGGAAATATTGGAATGTGTAATCTGCCTGTTGCCCTTCATCCCTGGTCTGCAAGATGTCTTGTGACAAAAGGGCGAACTGAGATTCGGGTGACAGATGCATTCCAATTCTGTGTTGATTTGTGGACAGAAGCTTTTCTGTTTCAAAGAAATCATGCGAGTCCGGTCTTTTATCCTTCTTATACACGGGTCTCACCTGCGCTTCCTTCCGGCCGCTTGGACATAGAGCTGGGCGAGAATTCCGCTATGGGTGCAAGCTAAATAAGAAGCCAATGTCTGGATTCCATCCCCACACGGTGACTACTTATTTGTTTCCAACCCTTTCTTCTGTAGCTTCGCTGTTCCATGGATGCCTATCATTCTGTCCTTCATACGGGAGGCCATGCGTTGATAAGATGCCGGTCTGTTTGTTGTACGATTCTCCCTTCCTACGTGAAAGTTTTTTTTTGTTTTTTTTTTTTTTTTTTTTTTTTTTTTTTTTTTGTGACGCTGGCAGCTGTTGTATGTTTCAAGCATCTCTACCAACTTTAGATCTTTAATACATTTCCTCAGCACATCTTCCTCCAGAGCAAAATTTACGTACCGCTTAAACTTCGCCCATAATTCTTTGGCGTCCGTCATAGTGATGCTAAATGCTTTCATTTCATATTCTAAGTGGAATTTTAACAGCTGCTTATGTGCTATTCCTAGCAGAAATACTCTCGTAGCATTATTAATTGATTTATTAACTTTAGTAACCATAGTCGCTATGTGTACATAATAGTCATTTCTCCTTGTCTGAATACTGACGCCGTCGTTGGCCTTGTAGCTACAAGGAATGTTTCCATTTTGTGTAGGTTGTCAAATTAGCTGCTCAAGACCGTTTTCGGAAAACGTGTTCAGAAGTAGTTCGCAACACCGTCTGATTGTGCCCCCAGCAATGAATCCATAGACGTTCCAGTCTGTAGTCGGGATATCAAATTCACCTCCAATTAATACTGCATGATAAATGTGTTTCAGACCGTGGTTTTATTTGGATGGATTATAAAACTTGTGATCTAGGGTAAGTTTTTGAATAGTAATCAGAACGCCCTCTGTCCTGGGTCCGAACCCAACCACTGTTTAGATTTTGAATAAAAATGATCAACAATGGCGGTATCCGCAGACTTTCGGCATAAAATTTCACCCTCGTTCTGGCAACGGCCTTTTCAGAGAGGCCGGAGGAGTGGAAAGAGGTTCAGCGCACTCTCTTGCCCTTGTTGTGGGAAGCTCACCCTAAAAGCGGAAGAATCAGCAATGATCAACAGCACTAGAATGCAGAAGGCAATGGAAACCACAACATTGAAGACATTATGTTTCACCACAGAACAAGTGGCCTTTAACTGAGAAAACGTCATGATGATCTCTCCTTTGCAAAAGATTCCAGACTCCGCATTGGAATCCCTGGGAAGGGACTACCTAGGAGGAGGTGATCATGAGAAAAAGATTGAAAAGGATAGCGTTCTACGAGTCGGCGCTTGGAATGTCAGAAGTTTGACCCTGATAAGCATGCTAGAAAATCCAGAAAGGGAAATACTAAGGTTGGTTGGTTGGTTGGTTGGTTGGGGAAGGAGATCAGACAGCGTGGTCATCGGGCTCATCAGATTAGGGAAGGATGGGGAAGGACGTCGGCCGTGCCCTGTCAGAGGAACCATCCCGCCATTTGCCTGGAGTGATTTAGGGAAATCACGGAAAGCCCAAATCAGGATGGTCGGACGCGGGATTGAACCGGCGTCCGAAATGCTAAGGCTCAGTCTAGATACACTGGGCGTCAGTGAAGGAATATGGAAAGAAGACTAGAATTTCTGATCACATGAGTATAGGACAATATCATCAGCAGCGGAAAATGGAATAACAGGAGCAGGATTGGTTATGAATAGGAAGGTACTGCAAAGAGTGAGTAACTGTGAACAGTTAAGCTATAGTGTTGTTCTCATCATGACAGGAGACAAACAAACACGATCAGTAATAGTTCAGGATGAAGAGACAGAAAAAGTGTATGAAGATATTGAAAGGGTTGCAGGGAAAGGAGTAAAAAAAAATGTTCAGCAGCATATGGGCTTGGTAGTAGGACTAAGAGACAAGAAGGAATAATTGTATTCGGCAATAAATTAAAGATAGCAACAGGGAATACTCTTTTCAAGAACCACAATAGTAGGAGCTATACTAGGAAAAGGCCGGGGGATACAGGTGGACTTCAGTTAGATTACGTGATGGTCAAGCAGAGGTTCCGAAACCAGATATTGGTAACTAAGGCGTACTCAGGGGCGGATATAGACCCCGGATATAGACCCCAATTTAGTAATGATGAAGAGTAGGCTTAACGTTATGAGACTAGTCAGGAAGAATAAAGACGCAAAGAAGAGGAATGAAGAGATACGCTTGAAGTTTTCTTAGGGTACAGATACTGAGATAACGAATAGCTCAGTACGTAGTTCATTGAAGAGGAATGGACATTTCTAAAAATGGCAGTCACATAAGCTGAAAAGAAAAGTATTGATCCAAGGAATGAAACTCCGAAACAACCACGGGTAAAGGAGAAATACGTCAGTTGATAGACGAAAAAAGGAACTAATGGAATTCCCAGGAAATTCAAGAATACAGGAGTGCAAATCACTTATGAATGAAATAAATAGGAAGTGCAGGGTAGCTTAGATGGAACCGCTGCTTGAAAATGTGAAAAAATCGAAAAAGAAATGACTTACTGACTCATCATATAGAAAAGACAAAGAAAGATTCATGAAATTAAAAGCAAGGGTGGTAATATCAAGAGTGCAGTGGGAACTCCACTGTCAAAGGCATAGGAGAGGGCGGGTAGGTGGAAAGAGTACATTGAAAGCCTCACTGAGGCGAAAGGCTTGTTTGATGCCTTATAGAAGTAGGAGTCGACAGAGAAGAGACAGAGGATCCAGTATTAGATTCAGAATTTAAAACACACTTGAAAGACGTAAGATCGAACAAGACAAAAGGGATAAATAACATTCTATCGAAATTTCTAAATGCATTAGGAGAAGTGACAACAAAATGACTATTCACATTAGTGTGTAGAGCGTATGAGACTGATATGTGGCTGACCATATAAACTTTCGGAACAACATCATCCGCACAATTACGACTATTGCAATAGCCGACAAGTGCGAGAACTGTCGCACAATCAGCTTAACACCTCTTGCATCCACGTTGCTGACGAGAATTATGTGAAGAACAGTGGAAAGAATACTGAGGATGTGTTGGGTGACGATCAGTTTGGCTTGAGGAAAGGTAAAGGCACCAGAGAGGCAGTTCTGACTTTACAGTTGATAATGGAAGCTGGACTGAAGAAAAATCAAGACAGTCTCATAATATTTGTTGACCAGCAAATAGGACTCGGGAATGTAAAATGGCCGAAAATGCACGAAATTATGAGAAAAGTTGTGGTTAACAATAGGGAAAGGGTACAAGAACATATACATAAATACCCCGTAAGCCACCGTACGGAGCAATAAGAGTGAAAGACCAAGAACGAGGTGCTCGGACTGAAAAAATTGTTAAGCATGCGTGCATTCTTTCGTATCAACTGTTGAGTCTGCACATCCGAAAGCAAAGACAGAAATAAAAGGAAGGTTCAGTTGTTGTTGTTGTTGTTGTTGTGGTCTTCAGTCCTGAGACTAGTTTGATGCAGCTCTCCATGCTACTCTCTTGTGCAAGCTTCTTCATCTCCCAGTACCTACTGCAACCCACATCCTTCTGAATGTGCTTAGTGTATTCATCTCTTGGTCTCCCTCTACGATTTTTACCCTCCACGCTGCCCTCCAATGCTAAATTTGTGATCCCTTGATGCCTCAAAACATGTCTACCGACCGATCCCTTCTTCTAGTCAAGTTGTGCCACAAACTTCTCTTCTCTCCAATCCTATTCAAAACTTCCTCACTAGTTATGTGATCTACCCATCTAATCTTCAGCATTCTTCTGTAGCACCACATTTCGGAAGCTTCTATTCTCTTCTTGTCCAAACTATTTATCGTCCATGTTTCACTTCCATACATGGCTACACTCCATACAAATGACTTTCAGAAATGACTTCCTGACACTTAAATCTATACTCGATGTTAATAAATTTCTCTTCTTCAGAAACGCTTTCCTTGCCATTGCCAGTCTACATTTTATATCGTCTCTACTTCGACCATCATCAGTTATTTTGCTCCCCAAGTAGCAAAACTCCTTTACTACTTTAAGTGTCTCATTTCCTAATGTAATTCCCTCAGCATCACCCGAATTAACTCGACTACATTCCATTATCCTCGTTTTGCTTTTGTTTATGTTCAGAAGTGGGATTAAATCTGAAACGATATGAGTGATAGAATTCGTTGATGACATTGGTATCCTCAGTGAAAGCGAAGAAGAATTACAGGACGTGTTGAATAGAGTGCACAGTCTAATGGACACGGAATGAGGACCGAGGGTAAATCGAAGAAAGACGCTAATAATGAGAAGTAGCAGGAATGAGAACGGTGAAAAGGTAACTTCAGAATTGTGGATCATGAAATAGACGAAATTAAAGACGTATACCACCTAGGCTGCTAAATAACCCCTGACAGTTGCAGCGAGAAGGACATAAGAAGTAGACTAGTGCATACTAGGAGGGCACTACTGGACAAGACATGTCTACTAGTACCAAACAAAGACCTCAATTTGACGCGGAAAGTTGTGAGAATATACGTTTGCAGCACAGTACTGTACGGCAGTGAAACGACTGCGGAAAAACTGGAAGGGAAGAGAATCGAAGCATTTGAAGTGCGGTACTACAGAAGAAATTTACAAATTACGTGGTCTGGCGAGGTGAGGAAGGAGGAGGTTCTTCGTAGAATCGCCGAGGAAGGAAAATACGGGAAACGCCGACAGTAAGAAGGGACAGGACGATAGAAAATGTGTTAAGACATCAGGGAAAGCTACGTGGTATCAGAGGGAGCCGTAGAGGATAAATGCCGTTGAAGAAGACAGATTGCAATACATGCAGCAAATAACTGAGGACATAGGTTGCAGTTGCTTCTTTCACAAGAAACCTCTTGAATGCCAGATACCGAAAGTTCAACGACGTTAACGGTCTTCGACACCTCACATATTGTCCCCCACGCTACCACAATATTGGTTGCTAACGGCAGCAGTGGAATGGACTTGATGCATCCAATGGTCAGCAAGGCATGGAGATATGGAGCGTAGTTGAACTGCTCAGTTGGTGAGTAACCCACAACAGTGCTATAGTGCTAACAATGTGCATGAAATTGCAGTTGCGAATATGAACTACCATCAGCTGTATAATGGAATGGTGACAGTAAAAACTTGTTCCGGACCGGGTCTCGAACCCAGATTTCCCGCTTGTAGTTAGTGGTCACCATACCATATATATATATATATATATATATATATATATATATATATATATATATATATATATACTAAAAACATGCTAATAGTTGTAGAAAAAGGTATAAAGGAAGAGAGCAAAGTGCGAGGCGAAGAAAACTATGAAACAAAACTGAAGGGTGGAATCCATACCACCATTAACCAGTGCTACATCTTGCACAAGATGGGAAACAAAATCTGCGAACAACTTTTCTCATCGGAGACAAAAACAGGAAATGGGGCAAATACTGCTACAGAGTGTGTGGGTTCACAACGAAACACTCCATCTGCTGTATCATCCAGGTATGACTTCTCGTAATGACCAAAGTAGATCCAACGTTGTACCGTGTAGTGTTCTATCATCGTCTTCTAATTTTAGCCTCTCTTACCCGTGATGTTCCAGCTACGTGGAGGGTCGTGCTCCACAAATAATTGGAAAAATATTGTCGATACTTTGGGTTACGGAGGATCTTGCAATGTCGTTCGTGCAAATAGTTCCAAAAGTCTAAAGTGTCCTTAGTGCTGTCTTGAAACAAATAATGCACTGCATGTCCACGAAGCCACGTCACTGCATTAGTTTTAGTGCGTGGGTAATACGTCTCATCCGGGAATAAGATAGTCTTGGAGTCGATATAATTCGGCATTACTCGAAGAAAGTATGCAGACATTTGCCTCACTATCTGCCACACTGCCATAGACTCGCCACAGCTAAGACGGTGTTCATCGTTGTCTTGAAGGCCACAGCTCGTGCACGTGGGTGAGTCTACCATGTGGATCACATGTAGCCTTGATATGGTCACCTGCTTACCGTTGACAGTGATATACTACATCGCGGTGACGTCATTGTCCAGTGTTACGTGGTGAATTGTCCTCCACACTACTCACCAGTTGACGTTCGGGTGCTTCCTCTCGACGACGTTATCGGGTCGTCCACGTTGGAGGACCCGATAAACCGTCTTTTCTGTCGCCATTTGAGTTGCTGGTATGGCAAGTCGAACGTAACTGAGTTCGAGGTAAAAGACACCGATGTAGAAGAGCGAGGAGGGTACGTGGTGTATCGGCACAGGTGGCAACAGAGAAGGTGGTGCTAGTTCTTCTATTAACAAACTGGTCAGACTGTCCGGACGGCGGAGCCATAGTTTGACTACTGTGCTCACAGATAGGGCGACCACTCTGTCATGAACGTGATAAAGGCCAAGCTCTCCCCGATCCGAGGGAAGGGTGAGAGTCTCATATCTGATCTTGGAAAGCATTCCTGAACTCATGAAGGACCCAAAAGCCGCAAGTGTACGGCGAGCTAACAACACCGGTATAGGTAATATCTGGGTGATGTGCAGAATGCGTGACGCTAAATGTGTGTTAAGATACTGGGTCCTTTGGACTATGTCCAGGGCTCGTAGAAGGTTGTTGGCAATTCCAATCAGAACATTTCGTAAAAGCCGTCGAAAGTTGTGAGCACCGGTCCGTCGTATATCGTCTGTAAAATCAATGCCGAGACATTTCAAACTATCTCTGAGCTGTAAGGGGGTGGCACTGTTCTCAGACCATCCGACCCCGACGTTCATCGCCACCGATTTTGCGACGTTGATACGACTACCAGTGGCCATGCCATATTTCGCTATCCAATTCAGTGACCTAGCTGTGTCGTCACCGTAGCGCATGACAATCACGCGTTACAGCGGAAAGTGTGGCCTTGTAACGTCATACCCGTTAGTCGTTCGCGCAGGCCGCAGAGGAGAGGTTCCATGGGCACAGTGTAAAGTAAAGTTGACAGAGGGCAGACTTGGCGTTGTTGTTGTGTTCTTCTGTCCTGAGACTGGTTTGATGCAGCTCTCCATGCTACCCTATCCTGCGCAAGCTTCTTCATCTCCCAGTACTTATTGCAACCTACATCCTTCTGAATCTGCTTAGTGTATTCATCTCTTGGTCTCCCTCTACGATTTTTACCCTCCACGCTGCCCTCCAATGCTCAATTGGTGATTCATTGATGCCTCAGAACATGTCTTACCAATCGATCCCTTCTTCCAGTCAAGTAGTGCCACAAACTTCTCTTCTCCCCAACCCTATTCAATATCTCCTCATTAGTTATGTGATCTACCCATCTAATCTTCAGCAATCTTTTGTAGCACCGCATTTCGAAAGCTTCTACTCTCTTTTCTCCTCTTGTCTTAACTATTTATCGGCCACGTTTCACTTCCACACATGGCTACATTCCATACAAATACTTTCAGAAGCGACTACATGACACTTAAATCTATACTCGATGTTAACAAATTTCTCTTCTTCAGAAACGCTTTCCTTGCTATTGCCAGTCTATATTTTATATCCTCTCTACTTCGACCATCATGCTCCCCAAATAGCAAAACTCCTTTACTACTTTAAGTGTCTCATTTCCTAATCTAATTCCCTCAACATCACCCGACTTAATACGACTACATTGCATTATCCTCGTTTTGCATTTGTTGATGTTCATCTTATACCCTCCTTTCAAGACACTGTCCATTCTGTCCAACTGCTCTTCCAAGTCCTTTGCTGTCTCTGAAAGGATTACAATTTCTTCGGCGAACCTCAAGGTTTTTATTTTTTCTCCATGGATTTTAATACCTACTCCGAATTTTTCTTTTGTTTCCTTCACTGCCTGCTCAATATACAGATTGAATAACATCGGGGAGAGGCTACACCCTTGTCTCACTGCTTTCCCAACCACTGCTTCCTTTTCATGCCTCTAAACTCTCATAACTGCCATTTGGTATCCGTACAAATTGTAAATAGCCTTTCGTTCCCTTTATTTTACCCCTGCTACCTTCAGAATCTGAAAGGGTGTATTCCAGTCAACATTGTCAAAAGCTTTCTCTAAGTCTACAAATGCTAGAAACGTAGGTTTCGCTTTCCTTAATCTTTCTTCCAAGATAGGTCACAGGGTAAGTATTGCCTCACGTGTTCACATGTCTCTACGGAATCCAAACTTATCTTCCCGGAGGTTGGCTTCTACTAGTTTTTCCATTAGTCTGTAAAGAATTCGCGTTGGTATTTTGCAGCCGTGATTTATTAAACTGACATTTCGGTAATTCTCACATCTGTCAACACCTGCTTTCTTTGGAATTGGAATTATTATATTCTTCTTGAAGTCTCAGGGTATTTCACCAGTCTTATACACCTTGCTCACCAGATGGTAGAGTTTTGTCATGACTGGCTCTCCCAAGGCTGTCAGTAGTTCTAATGGAATGTTATCTACTCCCGGGGCCTTGTTTCGACTCAGGCCTTTCAGTGCTCTGTCAAACTCTTCACGCAGTATCGTATCTCCCATTTCATCTTCATCTACATCCTCTTCCATTTCCATAATATTGTCCTCAAATACATCGCCCTTGTATAGACCCTCTATATACTCCTTCCACCTTTCTGCATTCCTTCATTGCTTAGAACTGGGTTTCAATCTAAGCTCTTCATATTCATACAAGGGGTTCTCTTTTCTCCAAACGTCTCTTTAATTTTCCTGTAGGCAGTATCTATCTTACCAATAGTGAGATAAGCCTCTACATCCTTACATTTGTCCTCTAGCCATCCCTGCTTAGCCATTTTACACTTCCTGTCGATCTCCTTTTTGAGACGTTTGTATTCTTTTTTGCTGCTTCATTTACTGAATTTTTATATTTTCTCCTTTCATCAATTAAATTCAATATTTCTTCAGCTACCCAAGGATTTCTACTAGCCCTCGTCTTTTTACCTACTTGATCCTCTACTGCCTTCACTATTTCATCCCTCAAAGCTGTCCATTCTGCTTCTACTGTATTTCTTTCCCCCATTCCTGTCATTTTTCCCTTATGCTCTCACTGAAAATATGTACAACCTCTGGTTTTTTCAGTTTATCCAGGTCCCATCGCCTTGAATTCCGACCTTTTTTGTAGTTTCTTCATTTTTAATCTACAGTTCATAACCAACATATTGTGGTCAGAGTACACATCTGACTCTGGAAATGTCTTACAATTTAAAACCTGGTTCCTAAATCTCTGTCTTACCATTATATAATCTATCTGAAACCTGTCAGTATCTCCAGGCTTCTTCCATGTATACAACCTTCTTTTATGATTCTTGAACCAAGTGTTAGCTATGCTTAAGTTCTGCTCTGTCCAAAATTCCACCAGGAGGCTTCCTCTTTCTTTTCTTAGCCCCAATCCATATTCACCTACTACGTTTCCTTCTCTCCCTTTTCCTACTGCCGAATTCCAGTCACCCATGACTATTAAAATTTCGTCTCCCTTCACTGTCTGTATAATTTCTTTTATTTCATCATACATTTCTTCAATTTCTTCGTCATCTGCAGAGCTAGTTGGCATATAAACTTGTACTAGTGTAGTAGGCGTGGACTTCGTGTCTATCTTGGCCGCAATAATGCGTTCACTATGCTGTTTGTAGTAGCTTACCCGCATTTCTATTTTGTTATTCATTATTAAACTTACTCCCGCATTACCCCTATTTGACTTTGTATTTTTAACCCTGTATTCGCCAGTTCCTCCTGCCACCGAACTTCACTAATTCCCACTATATCTAACTTTAACCTATCCATTTCCCTTTTTAAATTTTCTAACCTACCTGCTCGATTAAGGGATCTGACATTCCACGCTCCGATCCGTAGAACGCCTGTTTTCTTTCTCCTGATAACGACGTCCTCTTGAGTAGTCCCCGCTCGGAGATCTGAATGCGGAGCTATTTTATCTCCAGAATATTTTACCCAAGAGGACGCCATCATCATTAACCATACAGTAGAGCTGAATGCCCTCGGGAAAAAATTACGGCTGTAGTTTCCTCTTGCTTTCAACTGTTCGCAGTACCAGCACAACAAGGCCGTTTTGGTTAGTGTTACAATGCCAGATCAGTCAATCATCCAGACTGTTGCCCCTGCAACTACTGAAAAGGCTGCTGCCCCTCTTCAGGAACCACACATTTGTCTGGCCTCTCAACGGATACCCCTCCGTTGTGGTTGCACCTACGGTACGGCTATCTGTATCGCTGAGGCACGCGAGCCTCCCCACCAACGGCAAGGTGCATGGTTCATGAAGGCGGGGGAGGGGGGGGGGGGGCTTGGCGTATCGATCGAGAAATGGTGAGGGGCTGCGTAGGTCCCGTTGACGATCACCTTGGACGTCGCGCCACGGAGTAGTCGCATGACGACAGTGACGAATGGCTGTGGGCATTGCATATGTTGGAGGACCGCGTCCAAATACTCGTAGTCCAGTCGGTCGAAAGCTTGACTAAAATCGATTGCCCTAGCGGCACGTCCGGGGATAGTAGTTCGCGACAGATGTTCGTCCATCGGGAGGCAAATAAATATTGAAAAGTCCGGTAAAATTCCAAGGGGAGGCCATCAGGACCCGGAGACTTGTTGAGAGCTCCTTTTCTAATGATGTCGATCACTTCATCTTCTGTAACTTCTTCCATCAAGGCCGCTTCCACTGCTGGTGTGACGGTGCCGTGAAGCGTCTGAGACGTCTTCCAGTGCTGTCGGATCAGGGGTCTGAGCGGAATAGAGTTGGAAATAATGATTGTAGAACGCTGTGTTTATCTCTTGTTGGGTGGTGAGGTGACGACCATCCTCCGAGTCGATGAAGCGTATCAACGCTCGTTGGCGTCGTTTACGTTCACGAAGGACGTGGAACATTGATGGGCGTTCTCTCGGTATCCGATCTTGCGTCCTCGAGCGGATGACTACCCCCTCTAGGTGGCGTCGCATATGATCCAGGATCTGAGCCTTTGCACGGTGGACCGCCGTTTGTCGTTCCGGAGACGGCGCCATAGCATCGCAGTCGCGCAGGACCCGGAAGTAAAAGTCGAGTGTATGTCTACGATAAGTTGCGTGGCCGCGACCGTAGGTTATCAACGTTCGCCTCAGTGCCGGTTTGGTGCAGTCCAACCACCAGCGGATCGTTGTGGGATATGCACGGAGGCGGTTTTCATACGAATGCCACGTTTCCTCAACGGCTTGGCGGCTATCCGGGTACGACAGGCGAGCAATGTTTAATTTCCACGGGCTGCGGCGTCTCCACTCTTGTTGCCGCCGCAGGGTGACGGCACAAATGTAAGCCGAGTAGTCCGAGAAGGCTGCAGGCCACAGTTCCGCATCCTGTGTTCCAGGGGCGAGAGAGCGTGAGACATAAATCCGATAGATACGACTGGAAGAGTGACTCGTGAAGTGCGTGAATCCCGGTCGGTGGCCGTGAAGATGTTTCCAAGTGTCCACTATCTGCAGATCTCGAATTAGCTTGTCGAGTTCCGGGCACGGATTATGTCGTGGGAGTTGGTTTCCTGGCGCCAGTACGCAATTGTAGTCACCTCCAAACACCAGATGGTCGTGGCAGCCTTGGAAGAGTGGGGCGACGTCTTCCGCAAAGAATCGTGAACGTTCGCGACGTTTGTCCGTCCAGGGAGGTGCGTAGATATTGATAAGGCAGACACCCAGTACTGTGAGTGCCATTCCTCTTGCCCCAGGCAGAAACAGGATATCGTCCGCCACTATCCCTTCCCGAAGAAGTACAGCGACACCGCTTCCTGTAGGGGAAGGTGGAGAGACGCAAGCATCTTAACCGTACATGCCTGGCAAGTAGTCGACGTACACTTCCTGGAGAAGGGCTATATCGATGGAAGCATAGTTCAACATATCCTGAAGCAAGGATAACTTAGCGTGCGTCCGTATAGTGTTGATGTTTACAGTTGCAATGCGAAAAGTTTGAGGTCTATCCATAGCACCCGTGTTGGCCATCAATACCCTTGTGAGGCTGTTTCGTCACTGTATCTGATCGCAGGAAGGATCAACACTGGTGGGGTAAATTTCCCCCCGTGTCGTCCGACACGATGGGCAAGAAGTTCTCCCCACAGTCGTCCGCCCAGTCGCCATGAAATACCATCGGCTGTTAGTGGCTGCTGCGGCACTCGGCGCTGACTCCATCGGCTCTGCTGGTAGGGAATCGGCAGCGGCTGTCTGCTTGTGATCCTGCTGTTCTGTGGGGTCGGAAGGGCCGAAGCTGTCACCACGGCGGTCTGTTGAGTTTGATGTTACAGCGGCCTCTGTACCGCCAGTACCGTCGTCGGAGTGTCCACATACCACGTCAGACGATCGCTGCCAACACTCGTCCGATGGAGCACACCACCGTCTTTTGTGTTTTCGCAGGGAACGCTGTTTACGGACGTGTGTTTCAGTATCTGAATGTGGGTGGATTTCTTCAGCTACTCCTGTGTCTGGAAGAAAAGCTGCTGTCGGCACAACCCCTGGATCAATGTCCATCCTGGCATCCACGCCTTCTTGCAAGATCGGTCGTTGATTACGTTCAGGTGGGGGCGCCGTTATAGAGGCCGGATTCTGTACTGCAGAATCCATCATGGTCTCTCTATCTGGGGCTGCTATCGGACTAATGTGGTCAGCATCGGAAAGGGTTGCTACCCCTGTAACTTCGGTGTAATTGAGAGTAAGGGTCGTCACCGTAGAAGGAGTCATAGATTCGCCTGTCGGGATTTGAGTAAGGCGTCGTCGGAGACAATCCGACCGGACGTGCCTTTCTTGACCACAACCAGAGAAAGTGCGTGGCTGACCGTCATACATAATGATCGCCCTACATCCGCCGATGACAAGATATGACGGTACATGTTTGGTCAGTTCAATTTTAATATGCCGTACACCGTTAAGAACGGGCTACGTTGTAAAGGTGGTCCATTTTTCGGCCATATGGCTGATCACTCTGCCGTAAGGATGGAAAGCCGCGGTGACTACGTCCGGTGGTACTTCGAAAGGGAGTTCGAAGACGTGTATCGTACGGAGGCCAAGCCCCGCGTGATCGAGAGAGACCGCCCCAATATAGACATCAGAATGTTGGAATTTATGATCGTTCGCATGTGCGCGCACGATTCTGTTGCATACCTTGTCACTGACTATTTTGACGTTGACAACACTGCTCGTGATAGAGAGATGGTCTCGTGGTTCAATTTTAACTTCGTCACTTAGAAAACGTTCCACTTCAAAAGCTCACGGTCGTGCATGATCGCGTTGAGAACTGATCTTGATGGTGGTTTGTCTGTATGAATGTGGCATGTTGCGTCGGTAGTAATGGACTCTAAACTAGCGACAACGCAGTAGTAAACAACAACGGGCACTCGCGACCGCGCGGACGGGACGTAAAGAAGACGTCCTCGCCGCAGCGCTGCGGAAAGCAGACTGCCATTTGGCTAACCGAGCACGACTCATGGCCACACTCGTACTTCCACATGTCTTGATCAATATGTCTACATCCTGCACTCGTACATCCGTTATGTATACTCCCGTACAGGGGAGAAATTTTTCTTGAAAGTCGCTTGCCCAGTGTCGGTGGATAAGTACGATATTGCAGTGCCTGTGTTATTCCTATGGAACTCTACATCTTATTTCGAAATAATTAGTATTGATACAATGCAGAACTAAGGCAACGATATAAAAGGCAAACATTGCATTGTATCTACAACAATAATTGTCGAAGTTGACATTTCGCCAGAAAGGAACCCAAGGAATGTTGCAGAGTGAGGAAGAAGTGGCAGATGAAAATCAGCTTTTCTCCAAGACGAGTCAGTGTAATACGTGTGTTGTATGCCCTCGACTGTGTGGAAGATGTACATGAGCACTAGTATGATGACAGTGCGTGCTCAAAAAGTGAATATGATGCTGAAACGAGTTTTGAGCCTTGTAGTTCATCATCCTTGCCGGGCAGGAACTCAGAAATCCTGTCTCCAGAGAAACGCAGTAAAAGGCGGCTACTATACATAATTACGTACATGGAAGATCATCCGCTACGTGATAAAGAAAAACACTTATAACAGATTTCGAATAAGTCCGCAGCAACATGGCCGTGTAGTCCATAAGAAAAACCGATATTCAAGGGTGGAGAAGGCGCACTTGTTACAACACTTACGTTTACTCGATACAATATGCAGGGTGTGCTTGATAGTGGACTTACCACACCAGATTACAGTGACTTCAAGGGAGGCAGTGGATGTTTGCGTAACTGCAAACAGTGTAAGGTAACGTAAGATAATGAAATTCCCAACAAAGCAAAATGCAGAATGGGCCCGAAAATTTATAGATGAGATAAACAAACTTACCCCATAGTCCAGTAAGGAATTTGTCTTCCACTCCGAGCAATTGGGATGTGAAGAGGAAATGCATATGAAAGGAGCTCTGCAAATCGGACGTACCAATAGAGTTGTATCAAGATGAAGTAATACCGATGCTTTAACGTATTCGTATACAACTATGCCGACTGTTAATCTGGATATCAAATAGGCTGTGAAGTTATTTATTGTGTTGCGAGGAATTCTAGGTGCTCTTCCTCCTACGATTCTTACCCATGTGCGTGATCCCGCCAGGGCAGTAGGGAATATTTACGTTACGGCAAGCAAGAGCGGGTAAATGGTTGTAAGAGAACAAGCACTATGGTGTGAGCACTGTTTTTGTTCAATAGAAGGTCAAAAAAGTGGCTTTTGGTTGATTCCTGTTCTACGCATAAAAATCGTATGCCTGTATAGCAAACTGTGGGACCATTGGACAAATTAGGCCTGTGGAAGTTTGTTTTTTCCGTGCATATAAAACATGTTAACGCATATCTGCAACCACAGCATAAAGGTTAGCCAGTTTCACGATAAAGCTACACGACAGACTGTTTCCCGTTTGGTTGCTTGCCATCTTACTCCGCCAGTTCTCATCACCTCGTGACACCAATACTATTCAGTATGCATTCCTTAAGAGTGGATATCTAGCTGAAAGCCCGGCACAGTCTGTAACTTCCAAGGACTTCGCTTTCTGTCTTGATGGGAAAACTTTCGTGATCACTGTGGAGGACCATTTTTCAATCGGTGTTCATGGTGCAAGTTAATAGTTTGTTTCGAACATCAGTTGAAAGTCGACGACGTCCGTTTTGTGTAATGTAATACATACATCTCATGGCAGGTTGATCTCAACACTTCCCGGACACTAACTTTTTGTTGCTCTCCTGATGCTCGTGGTGAGTCGTTGGCAGCTAATTTTCCTTGTCATAATTGTTAACATAACATTTCCAAAAAGGCCTTACTATAAAGGCTGAACCTGCGACTTCGCAATCAAGTGGTTCCTTGTCAGATGGAAAGGTTGGCACAGGAGGGGAATTCGTGGCGGGTAGCACCAAGCCAGTTAGAAGACTGATGACAGAAAGATAAAAAAACTGACACAGTGGAATAGGGCGACCGGTAAAAACATCCAACAATTAACCTCATTTCACCTAGGCTTGTTAACGCGTTCTGAAAACTTTGTCACACTCACTATATAAAATAAATAAATAAATAAAACAAAATTATTGTATATGTATGATAGTGATTTGTTGTTATTAACATTTGCTTATCTGGAACGTGGACGTTTAATTATTTGGCACCAGACGCTTTAGAATGGCTTTTTCGTAAATGCAATGTTATTCGTAGTTGACCGTGAAATAATCGGACTTCGTATTTAAATCTTTTCCAAAGACTGCTGCGGTAGGTGCGGACTCAAAATGTTAATCTCAATACTAGAATAATTTGCCAGCTATGTCAATACGTCGTACAGAGCTGACTGTCTACTAAACATAAAAAAGTTTACACAGTTAGTTGAATCAGATATATTCAACGAATAAGCCGACAGTTACATAATTCTACTTACTTTCGTAAATATAAATTCTTTACAGAATCGAGTGCCTAGTAAGATTGCAACTCGCAGTGTTCTTATATAACATCAAATACGGCGGTCTGCCAGTTAAAATATACGTGCTTCCCGCACCAGTTGCTGTACGTGACCTACCTCTTCCTAAAGAGACATAAGAGTGTCATCATTGTATTTTGTTTTATCAGCGGCATAGCGCTGCAGTTCTGTGCCAAAGGCTTTATTTATTTGTCAGAGATTAATTATTTAATTAAGATTTCGCGTTTCCGAGGAAACTCACGCACGGCATGCAAATGTGCCTTTATATTGCCCCCTGAATTGCGAGGCGGAAGGACACACCTGCAGGCGAGCAATTCACCTGAAGGCTCAAGAAACTATTTACATGACATACATTACACAGTATATTATATGCAAAATTTGAATGACGCGCGTGCGCCGTAAAAGTTCTCATGTTGGCAAAATAGAGTGCGCGCATGCGCAGAAGCGTCTATGTGACTTCGGCACTGTCATTATATCGTAAATTTAGATCACGCGGCACAGTATTGCAGTTCATATTGTTCGTGTGCGCTCGCGTTTCTTGGACGTTGCATAAAGAAAATATTCCACCAAGATTACATATGGAGAATACATTCGTTGACTGGTAGCTTAATTTTAAAATTACAATATTTGTTATAACACAATACAACTTTAGATTGTTGAATGTTCTTAGTTACATAGTATTGCATTGAAATGCTTCAAAGAAAAATGTCTTTTTGTTTCAGGTACGTGGACATATACACATCGTGTCGTTATTACAGTTTGTATTCATAAGCTGCACAGTAATGTTTCACAGGTTAGTGTTATCGTGGTAACGTTTTTTTGATCAGAGTAACATCGCTGTATCACAACGTATTGGATACATAAGCACGTCCATTTCCTATTTCCATTATGGTCGTTGTGATGCAGTTCGTGGTGACAGCAAGCATTCTTTATTACAGATCGGACGTGACCCGTCGAGTAATGGTCCATATGCAGTTCGTTTTCGATATTCCGTGGAAGCTTGGTTGCAGAACCTCGGACGGCACGTAGCTGGCGTCGATCCTTGGACAGTGCAGGTAAGTGTGTCCGTCACATTTCGAGAACATTCCATTCCCTGAAGTTCCAACCAAAATCGTTCCACTCGTCGTGTTGTTTTCTGGACAGGCACGTTGTGACCATTTAATCCAGTTAACATCTTGAAGTTAGATACTGTAGTAATATCACTAGACGAGGCACCAATTATGCACTTCACATTTTCAGTTTTTATTGCTAAATGTAGCTCACCTAAATGTTTGTAGTTACTTATCAAAGAAATCGTTCATCGCGTTTACAAAGGTGCGATGCATGATGAATATCATTAACAGTTTCTTTCACATAGGTTTCTGCGTAGTTGCAGACTTAGTAATGTACGTTAATGTTCGTAAACAGCGGTTCACTAAGCAATTTTTTTAACAGTTTTTCAGATTTTGGCACTCGTTATCCTTCAAATTTTCACAAAGTAACAGTTACATTATGTATCATTTTTTTAAAAAAACATAAGTAATCATACATATACAAGTCACATATTTTCTTAGTATAAACATAATACAGTTACACATAAACATGTTTACATCATCATCAGATAGCTATAAATTATTACATTATGTCACATTTGATTACATGAATTGCAGATATTTACATTCTCTTTAACGATTTTGCTGGGTTTTTATCGATGTTTTTTGTGATCTCATCTGAAATTAAGATAGGTTACACACAACATTCATTATATCAGTAGTCAAGACCCGGCGTTTTCACTATTCAATAAATATTCAAAATAATAAGAGACGGAAAACTGTTAGATTCCTCGCGTTTTGTGCGTGTGAATTGCGTCTGTGTGGCTTTGGCTACTGGTAGATGCTTTTCTTGCTGAGAGATATGCGTCCAGTTTATTTCTCGAAGTAAAAGATCCCTTCACAGATGACGTCTGTCGGTTCGTCAGGTGTCATACCAAGTCAATGGTACCTACAGTCACAAATGTTCCGTGAAAAATTAATATATCATTCACTGCTACGTAATCATAAATTTTACCTTAATATTCACTGTTCTTGGTAACGCCGCGGCGTTGAAAGAAAAGTTCTTCTGTCTTCAACTGCGTCACTGGTACAGCTGAAATGAAACTTTCTGTACTACTTATTATCTATGTTGTGGCAAACAGAGTTCGCGAGTTGCTTAGCAATGTTTTCATGGACATGACTTTGACATTATTTAGCATGAAATGCTCTAAGATCTCGGTGTGCGTATAGCCCAATCATTTTGTTAGTTCTAGCATGTTGTAACAGATACGCACCAGGATGCGGTGTGTTAACAATAATATAAGGTCCTTCATATAGCAGACGCCACTTAGCATTACGTCGTTTGAATGCTACAGATTTATGATGAGTACGAAGTAGTACAAGCATTCCTACCTTGAATTTTTTTTTATTATGTTTGTGTGATGTTTGTTTCGTATCTGTGCGTGATGTGTCAGTGTAGTCAGTACTTCTTTTATTTTCTGTTCAGGTGTGATTTCCTTGTCTGTCAACTTCGGTAATGGTTCTATCCATTGATCGTTCTGTTTGCAATTGAACATGATCTCGTTAGGTGTGTAATTTGTATTGTAAATATTTAAGTTATTGTGTACGTCTTCGAAAAGACTTAGGTAGGACACCCAATTACTATGTTTTGATGAAATAAAGGTCCTCATGAATCGGTTTGGTTCTCGGAAAAGTCTCAGTCGCGTTACATATTAAGTAAACCTTGAAATAAATATACTTTTAATGTTATGGTCCTTCAAGAAATTTCTCCATTAGTACCCAGAGTAGTATGCTGCGTTATCTGACAGAATTGCTTTAGGTTTTCCCACGTGCGTCAGGTAATCACTTGAGAATCTTCGTATTCATTTGCAGTGGCGGATTTTAAAGCATAAAGTTTTACATGTTTAGAAAATATATCGTAAAAAGCTAAGATATATTTGACGCCTCCAGAGCTTGCTGGATGCGGTCCACTGATGTCAGTACACAGAATTTCCAGGGGTTTACTCGGTAAAATAGAATGTAAATCTGTTTTTGTGGATAAATTCTGAGGTTTAGATTTTTGACATATGACACATGTTTTCAGTTCCCTGTAAATTTTTCTTCTCATATTGCTAAAATAACAGTATGTGCTGAGCTTTGCCAAACACTTTTTCGTCACATAATGACCCTAAACTAAGTGTGTGTGCCAAATCAAATTACGTTCAGACTCTTTGCGAAAGCATACACACCAGTTAGTAGCATTTGGATGCCGTCGATAAAATAATACATCATTGTGTAACCTGTAATACTTAGTCAAAGGATGATTGTGTTTTTCAACCAGTAATGTTATTATCTTATACCAGTGAGGATCAGATTTTTGTAGTTTAGGCATGTTTCTGCACATATCAATATAATGTTGGTGATACTGCTTGTCTTGCATTAAGAGAATCCTGTAGTCATTTATATTTTCTAAGTCACTGTTGGTTTCATTCATACCTTGTGGAAGTCTAGACAAAGCGTCAGCAATGGTGTTGTCCTTACCTTTTATGTACTTAATATCAAAAGAGTAGTTCTGTAGTGTAACTGCCCATCGTGATAGTCTAGGATGTACAAGTTTACAAGTTAACAAAAATGTCAGGGTCTGGTGATCGGTATAAATTACTGTATGTTTGCCAAATAAATAATAATTGAATTTATGGAATGCCCAGACCATGGAAAGTGTTTCTAACTCAGTAGTGGAGTATGTACGCTCATGTTCACTTAGGGTACGACTTGCAAAACCAATAATTATTATCTGTTCCTTTTCTTTATTCTTTACAACTTGAAATAAGCAACAGCCCAAGCCAGAACGTGAAGCGTCACAAGTCATACAAAAATCTAAATTGAAATCTGGATGGCTCAGTATGTTTGCATTCACTAAAGACTGTTTAATTGTATTAGTCATTCTGGCACTGTTCCGACCAGATCCAAACTTCATTCTTTCTGAGTAGATTTAACAGATGTTTACTGTTCAAAAGTGGTTGTGGTAAAAAACGTCTGAAAAATGAACACAGCCCAAGGAATGATTTTAACTGCGTTTTTGTTCGAGGGCTAGGAAAGTTTCTGATAGCATCTAATTTACTGGGATCAGGACGTATGCCCTGTGAATTAATGATATGTCCTGAATATTTTATCTGACTGCAACCAAATTTTGATTTTCTAAGATTGGCTGTGACTCCAGCTTGTGTAAATTTTTCTAAAATTCTTTGAAGTGTGTCAATGTGTTCATTCCAAGAGTGTGTAGCTATCAGTATATCATCTACATAGTGTGTGACTGTCTCAACTAAATCATCGCCAAGCACGGTATCCAGGGCTGTAATGAATACTCCAGAACTGACATTCAATCCGAAGGGTAGAACACAAAACTGATAGGTTCACCCCCCGAACAAAAATGCAGTATATTTCCGAGAATGAGGAGTGATACCTACTTGCCAAAATGAATTAGCTAGATCTATTGTGGAAAAATATTTTGCATCTAGAAATTTCTGTAATTGCTCTTCTAAATTCTCGGGTTCTGTGTGAACCGGTAAAATTATTTCATTTATTGCTCGTGCGTCTAACACTAGCCTAATGTTACCGTTTGGTTTTTTGACAACTAGTAGAGGACTACAATAAGGTGAGGTGGGTGGTTCGATGACTTTCCAGTCTAACATTTGTTTTAGTTCTTGCCACACAGCAGATCGTTGAGATAACGGTACGCTACATGTCTTGTGGTAGAAGATCTTGTGAGACTTAACTTCAATTTTGTAGACATACGTGTTGATACCACCTAATCGTTTGGTAAAAACTTGTAAATATTTGAATAGCACTTCCTGTAGTCTCATACGTTCATGTACACTGAGAGTTGTAGCTTCATTTATCTTATGATCGATCAATGTTTTGAAGTCCATTAGCTCTGTGTCAGATGAGTGTGTGTGCTTGTCTTGAATGTCATTGACAAGTAATAACTGAACCTTGTACCCTGTACAGTGTTTGTCATGCTTTAGAGTTCTCCTGTCCAAATCAATAATAATTAAATTGCCTTTATCATTTAAAATACATTGACCATTGGAGAAGTCTATAATGCAGTCCTTCTCGCTCATAATATCTAATCCTAATATTCAATTTGTCACAAGGTTTTGTACAACCAGGAATGGCCATTATACGGTTCCATTGCCTATTTTAATGTTTACAAAAACTTGCTTCTTAAACCGACATGACTTATTACCTAGAGCAGTAGTTATTTTACAGTTTTGGGCAGAAAACTCAGGCGCAGGCTCCAATTCACAGATCTTTTTGTAGAAATTAAAAGACAAAACGCTCACAGCTGCACCTGTATCTAAGATAATAGTAGTTGGAATCCCACCTACTACATCAGTAGTAGACGCTAAAACAATTTCATTTGTGTTTGAACGACATTGTGTACTGTCTTGTAAAAGTTCATTTGATATATTCTCATCGTGGTTGTATCTTATAAATAAAACAGGTAGTTTTTGTTTACAATGATTAGGCATATCAATATTTTGTTGTTCAATGGCGGTGTCAAATAACTGATTAACATTGAAGTCGCCCCCCCCCCCCCCCCCCAAGAATTCTTCAGCCACGACCCGGGGCATAGAAGTGACTATTTCTAGTTTGTTGGATTAGCATTTATATTAGGTATTGACACAGGTTGAGGTTGTGTATCCGGTGTCACTTCTATTATATTCACATTCGGATGTTGCCTGTTGTGATCTCCAAACTTTTGCGGTTGTTGTTGCAGGCTCTGAGCACTATGGGACTTAACATCTGTGGTCATCAGTCCCCTAGAACTTAGAACTACTTAAACCTAACTAACCTAAGGACATCACACACATCCATGCCCGAGGCAGGATTCGAACCTGCGACCGTAGCAGTCGCGCGGTTCCGGACTGAGCGCCTGAACCGCTAGATCACCGCGGCCGGCTTGTTGTTGCAGTTGCGCATTATGACTTACCTGTCGGTCGTAAGGTATGCTCCAATTTTGTCCTGGTGGCTGCTGTGGTATAGCATTGTTTGAATGAAAGTAGTGATCGCTACGAGTCCAGCCTTGATTCTGTCTTGGCTCGTAGTTATTGTTTCTGTTTCAGTTTGTGTTTTTGTTGCTATATTTATATCCGTTGTTACCGTTGTTGTTGTTATTACCGCGGTGCCTTTTGTATCGATTGCCGCATTAAGTGTTATTACTGTTGTAACTGTTGTTTGTATTGGAATACGAGTGTTGATTTTGATTTCCATATTGAGACGGCATGTGAGTTTGCTGTTTTTGCTGTACTGCGGAACCAACTGTCGGCGCGCCAGAACTGAGTTGGCAAGCCTGCATGTTTTGCATACCACTAGCATAAACATTTTGTCTGCTGTTTTGCCGCGCGAAACGCTGATCTTCTAGTAACATGTCAACCGAATCTAAAGCTGTTAAAAAATAATATGGATCATCATCCGGTATATGTAAGAGTTTTTCTTTAATGTTGAAAGCCAATTTGGCCTTCAACGCACGGAGTATATCACGTGTTGCGACTGGTTCGTCCAAAAAAAGTCCCATGTTCAAGTATTTTTTAAAATATCTGCGTAAGTTACCATTTTTATTGTTAAAAGTTTCAGGTTCGAAAATTTGTCTTCTGGGTCGCTCCTGGACGGATTGCGACCAGAATTTGTTCAGAAAGGCACGCTCAAACTCACTGTAAGTGGTACATACGTCAGCTTGACTGTATGTCCAGACAGCTGCATCGCCTTGTATGTAACCGACAATATATGAAATCTTTTTACGGTCACTCCAAGTGCGTGGAAATGCATTACTAAAAGATTTAAGAAAAATCACCGGATGAATGGTTCGTTTTTCTGGGATAAAAGTCTCAAATTGCCTGTGTTTTATTAAGCTTTCTTCTTCCTTTGTATTATGATATGGATTTTTTTCACTGTAATTACTGTAATGTTCAGATGGCGAGTAATTACGATAATGTTGCTGTGGTTTACCATGATAATAGCTTGTGTTTGTGTTTGCACGACGTGGTATGTGTTGTTGTCGTGGTGTGTTTTGTTCTTGTGTGTTCGTTGTGTGCGGTATGTGTGCGTCATACTCGTATGTATATTGGTTTCTGAACTGTACATTTTGACTGATATTTTCGTTACATTCAGACTGTGGTTGACCGGTGAATTGTGTCATTGATGCAGTGACAGACTGTACTGCGTCACTAATCAGCTGTTTGTTATTAGTGATGTATTCCGCTACGGAGTCGTGCACAATTGTTGGTAAATTTTCACGTGTGCATCTATCAAAATGTTTGTCTTTGTTCTATACCCAATCATGAAATTCTTTATTAATATTTTGAAAATGAGCTGTGGCATCAGATTGTAATCTGTCATCAGGTGTTGTTAAACATCGTCAAATTTATTCTGCACGTCAGTAATTCGTTTTTCAAGGTAGTCATGTACTGTAGGATATGTTCGAATTTGTTCAGTAAGAGCTTCACACTTGACATTAAGGTTTTTTACTTGTGTCTATAAAAGTGCTACGTCATTTGTAGTCTTTTCTTATATCGTATTAAGCTTGGAAAATTTCTTACTGAGTTCAGTCATCTGTTTGGTCAGTGTGGCGTCTATAAGTTCCACACGTTTACCTAAAGTGTCATTACATGTCTTGATTGCTATGAGGTCAGATTTAATTTCGTCATTTTGTGTCTTTAACTGTTCATTTTGCGTCTTTAAGGTTTCCATATTTTCTGCGTTTCGTTTTATTAGCATTTGTAACATGGTGGCAATGTTTCCTGTTTGATAGGTCTCTGCCCACGCCCCGTCATTAGACGTGACGTCATGTCTTAGCATGGGCTCTGACTGAGACTTTGAAATTTTTGTGGTGGACGGCCTATTGTCAAAATTTCCGTTAACACTTGCGTCAAAATTTGATGAATCGTCACTACCGGTAGCTTTCGTAAAGTCATTTTCTAACATTTATCTCTCGTCCGAATCGGATTGCGTCGGAATAGTGTATCTTTGCTGTTCCATCTTTGCGTATTGTTTTCTACTTATGACCATGCCACATGTAAGATATGCTTCAAGAAAATAAAGTTTGACACTGATTTTAAAATAAAATGCAGTTGAACATGAATCGCTCGTTGCAACAATGGCTGTTTTTTAATTTAAAAATGTAAACTGAATATGGGATTATTGTTTATGGCTGCTGGCCATGTTACAACGTATCGTACAGAAGTTGGCCTTATTGTACACTCGTGTAATTGTATTGTTGCAGAAGTTATTGTTTAAGGAAAAGCACTGAGAATGAAATTTATCACTGAAAACTGCTACGCGCGAAAGAAATACTACAGAGTCTACTGAAAAGCTAATGCACTGAATTATGCGTCTGGTCAAGCCTGCCAATGCAAAGATGCTGCGTCTTATCTTATTTTGCTGAAAGCTTCATTGCGTCTTCCCGCAAAATTTTAGAATTGGAAAATATCTTCAGATTTTTGTTATTTCTCATATATTCAAGTCCATGTCCAGAAAGTTGATTTTTCACATGGAACAAAGAGAACAATGTAACAAATGACAAAATAACAGGTCCGACACGCAGTCGCCAATGTAAAATAAATAAATAAAATAAAAATTATTGCATATGTATATATAGTGATTTGTTGTTATTAATATTTGCTTATCTGGAACGTGGACGTTTAATTATTTGGCATCAGACGCTTGATAATGGCTTTTTTTGTAAATGCAATGTTATTCGTAGTTGACCGTGAAATAATCTTTTCCAAAGACTGCTGCGGTAGGTGCGGACTCAAAATCTAAATCTCAATATTAGAATAATTTGCCAGCCATGTCAATACGTCGTACAGAGGTGACTGTCTACTAAACAAAAAAAAGTTTACACCGTTAGTTAAATCAGATATATTCAACGAATAAGCCTACAGTTACATAATTCTACTTACTTTCATAAATATAAATTCTTTACAGAATCGAGTGCCTAGTAAGATTGCAACTCGCAGTGTTCTTATATAACATCAAATATGGCGGTGTGCCAGTTAACAAAATATACGTGCTTCCCGCACCAGTTGTTGTACATGACCTACCTCTTCCTAAAGAAACATAAGAGTGTCATCATTGTATTTTGTTTTATCAGCGGTACAGCGCTGCAGTTCTGTGCCATAGGCTTTATTTATTTGTCAGAGATTAATTATTTAATTAAGATTTCGCGTTTCCGAGGAAACTCCCGCACGGCATGCAAATGTTCCTGTATAACTACCAGCTGTTCGCATTATAATATCACACATTATGTGTTTCTGGGCTAACATGTGTGATCCTTAACTAAATACAAATGGCTTGTCGCTGCAGTCATTGGGTTGTATCACACATACCTACCTTCATTTCTCATATTATTAGTAGATTCGTCTAATCTGAAAAATAATGTACATGAGATCTACAGTGCAATTACTAGCCCATAACCTATAAACGCTGGCGACACTGTATGAATAGCTACAATGAATAGGGTAATGTATTTCTTATATACACATTTTCAATCAGGTGTGGCCAAATAAATGTTACGATTACACATGGCTGCTAGCTCTCAGGTAGCAATTTGTTCTGGGTATACCGTGCTATTATTACAGTGGTTCTAAAGTACCTAGCGAGCACAGTTTCTGACATAGTGGTAGACCAGAGATTGCTATGTAATATCGCGAGAAAAGTTCAGATTATTGTTTTCTTTCTGACTGCGTATGTGACATTCCGTATCACCCAGTCTGACAATATGTAGACTACGAGACAGGCGACTCACCACCTTAAATAGGGTCACTTCCTATCTATTAACGTCAATTTTCTTACTTCATCTTACCAATGTAAAATATATAAATTGTTCATTTATTTGAATTCATAAAATCTTTACATTAAGAGTGTTATATCAGTTTTTGACCTTCCGATATTGATCATGTTGAAATATTACAGTCTTCTGCATCTAATGGTTCTTCTTTCGATCGCTAAAATGGTAAATCTACCTATTTATCAACGTATCTTTTTAACGTTGATGTAGCTTGGATAAGATCAAGACAAGAAGTATTCTCTACGTAAGCCAGCTCGACAGTCGTGTTTCTCTTCACGGCGTTGATTGTGGCCATGGCCTCCTCTTATTTTCCTTGTCTTCTAAAACACCTTCAAATTACAACGTCAAGGAACAAGCTGCCCCACACAGCCGGTGGACACGCTCACTCGCCATGCCGTTTTGCAGATGTCATGGGTTCAAGCTGTTCTCCCATCTGCACATATCGTAACCATATCTCCCACAGCAGGATGTCCCGACTCTTACTACGGAGCACTATGAATATATTTCATCGCCACGGAATCCTGAGAATTGGACGTTTCATAAAAATGTCGTGTCACACTTCTAACCCCCTACGCTGACACAAGAGATGTCGTGTAAACCGTCAGAATCAATTAATTACAGCAACTTGGACCAAGATGGCTTTAGTGACCAGAAAGTTATTTAAAATTAGTGTATGCTTCGACCGGCTCAAATATTTATTACTTAACTAAGAAATGAGATGAAAATCTAGCTCTCCTATTTCAGAACCATGCTCCGCAACTTTCACTTCTGTCTGTAATAATTGGAGCTTAATTTACAGAAGACCGTTCTTATATTTATCAGTCGCATTGCCTTTGATCGTATAGTATCAAGAACATCCACACTATAAATTAACACATCTCTGTATACATGAATGTAGCCGCTTCCACATTGGCCTACCGATATCCCCTTTCTAGATTTAACGAGAGCCCTGTTCTCCATTTGAACCATTATATACTAAAATTACCTTCTGCTTTATCTTCAGGTCTGATTGTATGAATAACATTTCACTCTCTCAAAGCACTATACTTTTTGTTACGTTTGTTAGTCCCATATAAATTTTGTGGATTATCTCCACTTCAGTGTAGATAAGTTTTACATCCTACATAATACAGTCGTGCTACCTATAGGATTTACATGGGAGATATTTTGCAACCTTGCTTTCGCCTTTCGCCTTACATTTATCGTCGTATACTGTGCCTCTTTTATGCAATAGAGGTAGCCACTGCCATTTCACTCTAACTCATTAAATGCTTACGCGTAGACTAGTTACATTACTCTCTTATGCATCCAAAGAGGTACATACCGTTCTGCCAATGCAATCCGCGATTGCTGCTTGCAAATCTCAAACATTTATGTAGTCAACCACGTTCGGAAACGCTGAAGCACTATTTCGAAACTAGCCAGGTAACAACTCTCTTTACATTGTACTAGTTCGGAGAAGCCTTCGTGGAAGTGACCAACAACTTACTAGCTCTTACACATTGTTCTATTGGCAGATGCTTATTACTTACCTTTCAGCTCAAGATTCTGTAGTCGAGACGGTCTAAGAAGATCCCCGACAGTCCGCAGCATTGTTGCAGCTTTCAATAGCGAACAACTGCCGTCTAGAGAGCTGTGATAACGCTGTGGCATTACCGTAGAGACTTATACAAAATCGTGTTACGTTATTGGTTGAGGAAGGCTCGCGAAGCTGCCGCGCCCAACTTACGCGGACCTAGCGATAGTGTCCCTTTACAAATTCATCTTCCTAATACGGTTCAGGACACTTCTTCCGTTGATTCACGTGACATGGGCGTAGGCCGTCCTTTCCATGGGTCCGCCGTCCATTTACCGTCCAACACAGTCATTATGTGAGGTACGCTGCATGATAAACACTCACCAATATGCGAAGCATCCTAGAATTTTTTCCCTATTCCTTTAAATAAAGCCGTTACTGCCTATCCTTTCGACTCCTCCTGGTCACTATAGATTTGTATCCAGGCTCTTCTAAATTTATCTTCATACTCATGACAGTGCTGGTATTACATATAGGTCACTACTTATATTACCGTATTTAAGACCACTGATCATTTTAGTAAAATGCGGTAATGTCTGTAAAATCTTCATTCCGATGAAGGTTCGAGTCCTTCCTTGGGAATGGGTGTGTGTGTTTGTCCTAAGGATAATTTAGGTTAAGTAGTGTGTAGGTTTAGGGACTGATGATCTTAGCAGTTAAGTCCCATAAGATTTCACACACATTTGAACATTTTTTTTCTTTATTCCGACGTGCTACCTCAAACTATTGTTGCGCTTATTACAGGCACTTTAAACTCCTTTAGCACGAACATAATATTATCTCTTGTTACAACTCTAAGGAGTACATGAGTGCAGTGTTGTTGCTTCTCTTAATCTGACTACCTACAACGCTTATTCATAAACCTATCTCGTCGGAAATAACGCTAGACTGGACTTTAATTTCATTGTTTCGACGACAAAGCAATTGCTGCGCTGAGGTATTTCTTCTCTCTTACATATTAGCACATCACAACCTCCTTTAGGGAATGACTCCCTTCCTCTTCCCCTCGTTCATTTGACGCTTCTTACTCATTTTTAAACAATACAGTAAACTATCATATAATTTACAGCATGCCGAAAATGTTTGTTTGTAATCCACATGCTTCTTTTCCAAAACCCTTTATAATTACTACTGACACCACTTTTCAGCATCAGGATCATATTATTAAATTACCCATCGTAATGTTACGTTCATACTATTCCATTATCATCCACTAATAAAGCAGTGTTCCTAGTCCAGCGAACTTGTTCATATTGCTTAATCTAACAGCTGATTTCTGGCACTTGGAAATGCAGCACAGTTCGTTCATAACAAAAGCCAATATTTTCTGAACTTCATCTCTCCTGTGCCGTACAATGAAATAAGTAAATAAGAAGGTTGTACCATTAAGATGACTAATAAAACGAAACAAATATAAAGAAAATATTTATATAACTCTCACAATATAATTAAAGGTCGGCGCAGCAGTGAACCAGACCAAACGAGACATCGCATCTCGTAATGATCAATAAAGTCCCCTTGATTAAGTCTATAACCTCTTCACCGGATTGGAGTGTAAACCAAACATAGCTTCCCTCCTTTTCCCATGACAACCAGAACTACCCGTGCTAAAGATTATAGTGCACCTATCCCGCATAGCATTCGCTATGCCATGCATAACCCACTATAGTGATACGTTTTTGTTATCATTTATGGACGTATGCACACACACTAGTTCATACGCTTCACACTCAATGGCACTACGCCCAAGTAATCACTGTTTACTGTTACGACATTTCTCACCTTAACACTTAAAGCACGAACACCCACTAACACCACACCTGCTGTTCAACCTTCTTCTCGATACACTGCTGACAAGGCTCAGATCTTCCTGATTGTATTCTGCATAAGTTAAATATTTTCGAAGATAGGATATCGATTGTCATAGATATGTTTTTCTTTTTTAACTATTCCCACAACTTCGAAACTCTTTTTGGTTCTCTGCTATATAGCCTACATGTTTAGGTGTAGCGCTGGCTAATTCTACTTTTTCTTGTAGTTTCTGCTCCACTAATTGTTGTTGCCGTTCCTGCAAACTAGTCAGTGAGTTATGAGCTCTCCATTGTGGCGTTAAACTCTGTAAGCTATTCTGATACCTCTACCCGTCCTGGGACATCTCAGATTTGATCATTGTTGTTGTTGTGGTCTTCAATCCTGAGACTGGTTTGATGCAGCTCTCCAGTCTACTCTGTCCTCTGCAAGCTCCTTCATCTCCCAGTACCTACTGCAACCTACATCCTCCTAAATCTGCTTAGTGTATTCATCTCTTGGTCTCCCTCTATGATTTTTACCCTCCACGCTGCCCTCCCATACTAAATAGGTGATCACTTGATGCCTCAGAACATGTCCTACCAACCGAACCCTTCTTCTGGTCAAGTTGTGCCACAAACTTCTCTTCTCCCCAATCCTATTCAATACCTCCTCATTAGTTATGTGATCTACCCATCTAATCTTCAGCATTCTTCTGTAGCACCACACTTAGAAAGCTTCTATTCTCTTCTTGTCCAAACTATTTATCGTCCATGTTTCAGTTGCATACATGGCTACACTCCTTACAAATACTTTCAGAAATGTCTTCCTGACACTTAAATCTATACTCGATATTAACAAATTTCTCTTCTTCAGAAACGCTTTCCTTGCCATTGCCAGTCTACATTTTATATCCTCTCTACTTCGACCATCATCAGTTATTTTGCTCCCCAAATAGCAAAACTCCTTTACTACTTTAAGTGTCTCATTTCCTAATCTAAATACCCTTAACATCACCCGACTTAATTCGACTACATTCCATTATCCTAGTTTTGCTTTTGTTGAGGTTCATCTTATATCCTCCTTTCAAGACACTATCCATTCCGTTCAACTGCTCTTCCAAGTCCTTTGCTGTCTCTGACAGAATTACAATGTCATTGGCGAACTTCAAAGTTTTATTTCTTCTCCATGGATTTTAATACCTACTCCGAATTTGTCTTTTGTTTCCTTCACTGCTTGCTCAATATACAGATTGAATAACATCGGGGAGAGGCTACAACCCTGTCTCACTCCCTTCCGAACCACTGCTTCCCTTTCATGTCCCTCGACTCTTATAACTGCCATCTGGTTTCTGTACAAATTGTAAATAGTCTTTCGCTCCCTGTATTTTACCCTGGCCACCTTCAGAATTTGAAAGAGAGTATTTCAGTCAACATTGTCAAAAGCTTTCTCTAAGTCTAAAAATGCTAGAAACGTAGGTTTGCCCTTCCTTAATCTTTCTTCTAAGATAAGTCGTAGGGTCAGTATTGCCTCACGTGTTCCAACATTTCTACGGAACCCAAACTGATCTTCCCCGAGGTCGGTTTCTACTAGTTTTTCCATTCGTCTGTAAAGAATTCGCGTTAGTATTTTGCAGGTCTGACTTATTAATCTGATAGTTCGGTAATTTTCACATCTGTCAACACCTGCTTTCTTTGGGATTGGAATTATTATATTCTTCTTGAAGTATGAGGGTATATCACCTGTCTCATACATCTTGCTCACCAGATGGTAGAGTTTTGTCAGGACTGGCTCTCTCAAGGCCGAAAGTAGTTCCAATGGAATGTTGTCTACTCCGGGGGCCTTGTATAGACCCTCTATATACTCCTTACAGCTGTCTGCTTTCCCATCATTGCTTAGAACTGGGTTTCCATCTGAGCTCTTGATGTCCATACAACTGGTTCTCTTATCTCCAAAGGTCTCTTTAATTTTCCTGTAGGCAGTATCTATCTTACCCCTAGTGAGATAATCCTTTACATCCTTACATTTGTCCTCTAGCCATCCCTGCTTAGCCATTTTGCACTTCCTGTCGATCTCATTTTTGAGACGTCTGTATTCGTTTTTGCCTGCTTCATTTACTGCATTTTTATATTTTCTCCTTTCATCAATTAAATTCAATATTTCTTCTGTTACCCAAGGATTTCTACTAGCCTTCGTCTTTTTACCTACTTGATCCTCTGCTGCCTTCACTACTTCATCCCTCAAAGCTACCCATTCTTCTTCTACTGTACTTCCTGTACTTCTTTCCCCCATTCCTGACAATTGCTCCCTTATGCTCTCCCTGAAACTCTGTACAACCTCTGGTTCTTTTAGTTTATCCATGTCCCGTCTCCTTAAATTCCCACCTTTTTGCAGTTTCTTCAGTTTTAATCTACAGGTCATAACCAATAGATTGTTGTTAGAGTCCACATCTGCCCCTGGAAATGCCTTACAATTTATAACCTGGTTCCTAAATCTCTGTCTTACCATTATATAATCTATCTGAAACCTGTCAGTACCTCCAGGCTTCTTCCATGTATACAACCTTCTTTTATGATTCTTGAACCAAGTGTTAACTATGATTAAGTTGTGCTCTGTGCAAAATTCTACCAGGCGGCTTCCTCTTTCATTTCTCTACCCCAGTCCATATTCACCTACTATGTTTCCTTCTCTCCCTTTTCCTACTGCCGAATTCCAGTCTCCCATGACTATTAAATTTTCGTCTCCCTTCACTATCTGAATAATTTCTTTTATTTGATCATACATTTCATCAATTTCTTCGTTATCTGCAGAGCTAGTTGGCATATAAACTTGTACTATAGTAGTAGGTGTGGGCTTCGTATCTATCTTGGCCTGAATAATGCGTTCACTAAGCGGTTTTTAGTAGCTTACCCGCATTCCTATTTTCCTATTCATTATTAAACCTACTCCTGCATTACCTCTATTTGATTTTGTATTAATTAACTTTGTAGTCACCTGACCAGATGTCTTGTTCCTCCTGCCACCGAACTTTACTAACTCTCACTATATCTAACTTTAACCTATCCATTTCCCTTTTTAAATTTTCTAACCTACCTGCCCGAATAAGGGATCTGACATTCCACGCTCCGATCCGTAGAACGCCAGTTTTCTTTCTCCTGATAACGACATCCTCTTGAGTAGTCCCCGCCCGGAGATCCGAATGGGGGACTATTTTACCTCCAGAATATTTTACCCGAGAGGACGCCATCATCATTTAATCATACAGTAAAGCTGCATGCCCTCGGGAAAAATTGCGGCCGTAGTTTCCCCTTGCTTTCAGCCGTTCGCAGTACCAGCACAGCAAGGCTGTTTTGGTTATTGTTACAAGGCCAGATCAGTCAATCATCCAGGCTGTTGCCCCTGAAACTACTCAAAAGGCTGCTGCCCCTCTTCAGGAACCACACGTTTGTCTGGCCTCTCAACAGATACCCCTCCGTTGTGGTTGAACCTACCTTACGGCTATCTGTATCGCTGAGGCACGCAAGCCTCCCCACCAACGGCAAGGTCCATGGTTCATGGGGGGAGGGATTTGATCATACGATATCTTAAATCCATCATCTGTAGAAGAGCCAGGCAAAGCGGAAATGGCGGTAAAGTTGCCATTAAGGCCCTAGCGGCTATGAAGCATTGGCAAGGCGCGGGTAATTCTTTAGCGTATCCTTCTTGGTGGACACAGTTACCCAACGAAGTCACAACTGCTTGTTGTCCTGCTCCCCAGAATTATAATAATTTTTGTGGGTTTCAGTTATTGTGATATAAGGTAAGTTTCGAGTACAGCATTCTATGGTAGTGAAACGTAGGCTGTGGGAAAACCGGAAAAGAAGAGAAGCGAAGCATTTGAGATATGGTGCTTTAGAAGAATCACGAAAATTAGGTAGACTGATAAGGTAAGAAATGAGGAGCTTCTCCGGAGAATCTCGGCAAGGAATGGAATATATGGAAAACACGGACAAGAAGAAGTAGCAGTATGGTAGGGCATCAGGAAATAACTTCCATAGTTCTAAAGGGAGCTGTAGAGGGTAAAAACTATAGAGGAAGACAGAGATCGGAATACATCCAGCAAATAACTGAGAACATGGGGTGTAAGGTCTACAGTGATAAGAAAAGGTTGGCACAGGAGAGAAGTTGAGGAATTCCTGGAGGGCCGCAGCAAAATTGTCAGAAGACAGATGACTCAAAACAAAAAAGTAATTGGCTGGTTCGTGTATTTGTTGTGGAGGGGAAGCAGAACTAAGCCTTTTCAATGACTACGTGATCCTACTTCAGTTGTTGAAGTTTCAGTCATGCTGTTAAAGGGTAAAAAGCTTTTGCGTAATGGCACCAGTGCAGATATACCGGGCATCTCGGAGGCGGGTTCTAGCCACTTGCGAAGTGGTAATACGTACAAGTAACGGTCGAAGGTAGGACGATACTCACAGCACGCCCTTATAACTGAGGCTTAGAAGAGGTACTAAAGAAAGAAGAGAAAAAGACAATAAAAAGAACAGGAAAAACGGAAAACAGCAGTAGAGAAAACGTCATTAAAGAGAAGAATGCGATGAACTGGAAACCCAAACCTAGAAAAGTTCTTTATGATGACAAAAATGAATACAGAGACTGCACGTGCTGCGAAGAAAAATTTTTAAATCCACGCTAGAACAGCACTGGATTTAGCGCAAATTGTGCCCCGTGTGTGTCCACAAACTCTGTGCATCAGTTCAGGAACGTAGTGTGACCTATTTGTGAGAAGTATTATTAACTTTATGTTTCACAATAAAATATATTTATTTTTTGTTAAAACAACTTTTTATCTCCTATTCTTGACTTTAAAAGAAAGCGGCCATATTGCCCGACACTTTGTGAAAATTTAATTCATTGAAGTTCTTAATGTTACGCTTACTAATATGAATTCTTTACAAACGAATGGAAAAACTGGTAGAAGCCGACCTCGGGGAAGATCAGCTTGGATGCCGTAGAAATATTGCAACACGTGAGGCAATACTGACCCTACGACTTATCTTAGAAGATAAGTTAAGGAAAGGCAAACAAACATTTCTAGCATTTGTAGACTAAGAAAAAGCTTTTGACAGTGTTCACTGGAATTCTCTCTTTCAAATTCGGAAGGTGACAGGCGTAAAATACAGGGAGCGAAAGGCTATTTAAAATTTTTGCAGAAACCAGATGGCAGTCATAAGAGTCGAGGGGCATGAAAGGGAAGCAGTGGTTGGGAAGGGAATGAGACAGGGTTGTAACTTATCCCTGATGTTATTCAATCTGTGTATTGAACAAGCAGTAAACAAAACAAAAGAAAAATTTAGAGTAGGAATTAAAGTCCACGGAGAAGAAATAAAAACTTTAAGGTTTTCCGACGTCTTTGTAATTCTGCCACAGACAGCAAAGGACGTGGAAGAGCAGCTGAATGGAATAGACAGTACCTTGAAAGGAAGAAATAAGACAACATCAAAAAAAGCAAAACGAGGATAATGGAATGCAGTCGAATTAAATCAGGTGATGCTGAGGGAATTAGATTAGGAAATGAGACACTTAAGACAGTAAATGACTTTTGCTACTTGGGGATTAAAATAACTGATGATGGTTAAAGTAGAGAAGATATAAAATGTAGAATGGCTATGTCAAGGAAACGGTTTCTAAATAAAAAAAATATTAACATCGAGTAAGTGTCAGAGAGTCGTTTTGGAAAGTATTTGCATGGAATGTAGCCATGTATGGAAGTAAAACATGGAAGATAAACAGTGTAGACAAGAAGAGGGTAGAAGATTGCTGAGAATTAGATGGGTATATCACGTAATTAATAGGAAGGTTCTGAATAGAATGGGGATGAAGAGGAATTTGTGGTACAAGTTGACTAGAAGAAGGGATCAGTTGGCAGGACACAATCTGAGTCATCAAGCGGTCACCAGTTTAGTATTGGAGGGCAGCGTGGAGGTAAAAATCGTAGAGCGAAAAAAAGAGATGAATACACTAAGCAGACTCAGTAGGATGTGGGCTGCAGTAGATGAATAGGCTTTCACAGGATAGAGTAGCATGGTGATCTGCATCAAATCAGTCTACGGAAAGAAGACCTCAACAACAATAATATGCTCAAGTAATTCAACTGTTCGATACTATACTTCAGTAGTGGCAGGTTATAATCACTCATTTCTGTGCGTTTTAGACAATTGCTGCCCAGCTTCAAAAAGAACGGAAGTACCGTAGGCTGGCCACTTTACCGAGCTGTCCCATACCTCTTTGGATGGTTTAACACTTCGTTTCTTACTAACTCACACTGTCTTTTTTCCTCCAGTGTGTAACTCCGTAAGCAAATTAGAAATTTTATCACCTTTTCAATCAAGGCTAGAAGTCAATTTTGTCTCGGTGGTTTTAATATCGGTCCTTTACTCTTCCAATTTCGCATATAAGACCGTTGCATTCTTTTCCATGCTTCTTGTGACAACAGGTATACAATATTGATCAACAACAAATATCTAGGTTTAAAAGCTGTAAGCACATAACCAACGTTTGTGCTCAAATAAAGCAATGGAAACATCGTTTCCAAAGTGGCAAATACTGCACACTGACCTCGGCCGCACAGTAGAACTCGGCAGTCACCGTTAGGGTGCTATCAGCAGGAGGCGGGCTGCAGGCTTACTGCCTGAAAGGCTGCTCGTTTCAAGGCCCACCGACCCCCAATCGCGCCGTCGCTGGCCTCGATAAATGACACTGCGGCTAGCTTTATGAAACGTCTCACGTGGCTGCTGAAAGCGGCCTCGGCTGAGCTGAACGTTGTCATAGCACAGTTCTCGCTAATATCTATGACAAAAGGGCGTTATGATTCTAATAATACTTCTATTTTATCAAATTTTCCAGGGCAAAGAGAAAGCAGACTTAAGCTCACCATTCAATAGCAGCCTCCTAATGTGGTATAGTAATAAATACAATTCCAGATAAAGGAGGTTCTGAATATTATCAAACTATTAGTCACGGTTGCAACACACTAACATGAATTATTTACAGACAGAGGCAGGCCTCAAGGAAAATCCGTTTGAGTTCCGGAGAAACCTTGGAATACGCAACATAGTACTGAGCCTACGACTTCTCTTAGTAGATACATTAAGGAAAGGAAATCCACATTTACAGCAGTTGAAGACTTACACAAAGCTTTTGTCAGTGTTGCTGTCTAGGATGCACTCTTCGTAATTATGATGGTTGCACGAGTAAAATACTAGAGTGAAAGTCCATTTACAATTTGTGTTGAAACCAGCAGGTGGTTATAAGTGTAGTGGGCCTTGAAGAGGAAGTGGATAGGAATGGGATGAGAAGGTATGCAGACCATCACCGATGTTTTTCAAACTGTACATTAAGCAAGACATAAACGAAACCAACGGAAATTATTGGTGAAGGATTCGTGGAGAAGAAATAAAAACTTTGAGGTTTGCCGATGACATTGTAATTCTGTCAGAGACAACAAAGGACTGGGAAGAGTAGTTCAACGAGCTGGACAGTGTCTTGCAAAGAGGATATGAGATTAACATCAACAAAAGCAAAATAAGGGTAATGGAATGTAGTCGAAGTACATCAGGCAATGCTGACGGAATTAGATTGGAAAATCGGTCACTAGAATCACTAGATGAGTGTTGTTATTTGGACAATAATATAAATCCTGAAATAAAATAAGAGAACATTTGGAATGTACCCTTGTACGAAAGTGAAACGTGGACGATAAGCAGTTGTGACAAGAAGAAGACAGAAGTGCTGGAAATGTAATGTTGCAGAATAATGCTGAAGATTACATAGGTATGTCGCGTAACTAATGAAGGACTACTGGACAGAAATTTGAAGCAAAACGTAGCTAAAAGATTTGATCGGTTGATAGAACTCGTCTAGAGACACAAACGTGTTACCAGTTTAGTATTATAGAGAATTTTATGGGGTAAACATTACGGCTTGAGACAAAGAGGTAAATAGAGTAAGCAATTTAAAATAGTTGTAGGTGACAGCAGTTATTGGGAGATGAAAGGTTGCCCAGTATGGAGTAGCGTTGGGAACTGCACAATAACAGTAACAGGATTGACAGAGGTATAGTATGGTGTGAGAATAGACAAGAGAAACACTAAAGGTAGAAGAAACAGCCGTTGACATAAGTCATAGTCGAGGACGACCAAGGATATACACTAGATAGATTATGTGTTGCGTAAGATGTGCTACATACGTGGAAATGAAGAGGAATACAGACAGACGAGAGAAATTTCTTACTGCTTCAAAGCTCCGTCAGTGCTGAACACTTAAGAAGAAGGAGAAGAAATTGTTTTGATCTTAATACTGAGCGAGACCTTGCGGATTCATGCAGTTACGGACTGCCTTTGCCACATTCTTCTACAGTTCAAAAATAAATAAACAAATACAGATCATAATAAAACAAAAATAAAAATATTCATTTCTATTAATATATGGTGGAAACTGCGTGAACAATGTTTTTTTTTTTTACAATGAAGCCCCTTGTTAATAAAGAAAAATTAAAATGTCAGAACAGTTATTCTTTACTTCCGTTGCTGTGCACCCGATAAAGCTAAATCTGGAAACATACTGTGTGTTGATTAGCTCACACAAAGAAATAACGATGAAGAAATTTATTTTGTCTTTGCTTTTATGAGAGCACGTGAAACACTGGAGTCCCAGGCATACATTACTCGCAAGTGGAGACCACAACGTTGGGATCAGGGATTTAGTTTAAACTTTGCACAGCTTTGGTAAGTCATTAAAACAACAGAATTTGCAGGTAGTGAGTTTCACTACTCTGCAATTCTGAGAAAAAGGCAAGAGAAGTTTGACGCCTCTGTTATGTAGCGGATGTATCTGTGAGTAGGTGGCCTACGTTATAGTTCATGGCGGTCAGGCGATTGGCTTTCGAGCTTCATAAGACAAACGTGTATGAGACGACGGTTCAGCTCCCCCTCAAACCATCATTTTTGTAGTACAACTGTAATTCAGTGATATTCAAAAAATGTGCATCCACGCCATTCGTTCTTGCTACATTAGCAACATCTCACCACTACGCAGGTTAACTGCCAAATGGAGAGGGGTTGGGGGCTCTGTGTCTGCAGCTCGACTTGTCGAGGTGCAAAGTAGCTATGCGTACCTTACCAGACTACATGTATAAGGGATTTCGAAAATCACAACAGGCATACATTTTCAGGTAAACTCTATCCGTTTCTTCATTTACTTGTCGATAGTTATAAATATGTTGGTTATAATAATTAAGTTTAATTAAAACAGTAATTAGTCAAATCACATGAAATTCACTAAAACTTCATGCAAATAAATGTGTTTTTTTAATTACATTACCCCTAAAATGTAAAATCTCACTTGAAAAAAGTTTTGCATCATCTCTGTTCCAAGATTTCCGGAAACCGTACAGAAAATTTGCGACAGAAATCAACATAAACATCATTTCCGCCCTTTTTATTGCTCATGAAAACTACACATTGCATGTTGTACCACCATACAGCGAGACCTTCAGAGGTGGTGGTCCAGACTGCTGTACACACCGGTACCTCTAATACCCCGTACGTGCTCTTGCACTGATACATGCCTATATTCCTCATGCCATGCTATCGATACTTTCATCAAGGTACTGTTGGTGCACATTGTCCCACTCCCCAACGGCGATTCGGCGTAGAACCCTCAGAGTGGTTGGTGGATCACGTCTTCCATAAACAGCGCTTGTCAATCTATCCCAGGTATGTTCGATACGGTTCATGTCTGGAGAGCACGCTGGTCACTCTAGTCGAGCGATGTCGTTATCCTAAAGGAAGTCATTCACAAGACATGCACGTCAGGGGCGCGAGTTGTCGTCCATGGAAACGAATGCCTCGCCAATATGCTGCCGATATGGTTGCACTATCGGTAGGAGGATGGCATTCACGTATCGTACAGCCGTTACGGCATTTTCCATGACTACCATCGGCGTACGTCGGCCCCACATAATGCCGGCTGGCAGGGTTCTTCCGAGCCATAGTCCCTAGGTAGCGGTCATCCACTGCAACAGTAGCCCTTGGGCGGCCTGAATGAGGCATTTCATCGACAGTTCCTGTCTCTCTGTATCTCCTCCATGTCCGAACAACATCGCTTTGCTTCTCTCCGAGTCGCCTGGACATTTCACTTGTTGAGAGCTCTTCCTGGCTTGAAGTAACAATACGGACACGATCGAACCACGGTGTTGGCGGTCTAGAGATGGTTCAACGACAGACAACACGAGCTGTGCACCTCCTTCCTGGTGGAATGACTGTAACTGATCGGCTGTCGTACCCCCTCCGTCTGGTAGTCGCTGCTCGTGCATGGTTCTTTACTTCTATGGGCGGGTTAGTGACATCTCTGAACAGTCAAAGGGACTGTGTCTGTGATACTGTATCCACAGTCAACATCTTCCTTCAGGAGTTCTGGGAACCAGGATGATGCAAAACGTTTTTTGATGTGTGTAAATTAAATAAAATTACCAGTGATAAAAAATATATGAAGAATTACGTGCGAAAGGGAGTCGAACTGTCGCCTCATACATGTTCATCTTACAAGCCTGTAACACTAAACACTTTTTTTTTTATCTCGTTCTCTTCGTTATTGCTCGTTACATTTGTTCGGGGCGGACGTCCCATCACACCCATTCAAGTTCGTCGTTAAACCATTTACTCAGTTTTTTGTCTCAGGGGGTGACTAATCCTCTAACCCAGGGGCGGGCAGGAATACTGCACGTGTGCGGTGCTAACAGGTGTTCCGCGTGCACACAGGGGCAAGCGGGCCACCCGCTTACCTCCCCTCCCCACCATACCTTCTGTCCACTCCTTCCTCTGTAATGCGTTTTGTTTTTCTAGCTTGCTTTATTCAATGATCGAATAAGGTCAGCAGGAGAGCTTGAAATAAATCATGGTTTGAAAGAGTACCTATACGTTTTATTTAATTATCACAGGTGGAGTTTACAATACGTTTAATATCTGGAACAAAATTTCTGCATACAGACAAACGCAAACAGTTACGTAAATTTTTCATCACTTATGTTTGCTCTTAACCGAGGCTTATTAATTCAGCAAATGGTTTTCCAGCTTTCACTATATTAAGCTTGCACGTACCGCTGGGCTATTATTGTTGTCGTCCTGAAAAATTGAAAACAGTGCTCCATAAAGTGTGAAATAAGTTAGATGAGAGACATGAAGAGATTAAGTCGAATATCTCTCGTGACAACGGCAACTAGGACAAATGCTTCTAATATCGTCAGGTCGCTCTTCTTAAGCTCAGTCAATTTCCCCATCCGCTCAGAATCCGACAATAAACTGTACTCGTACTTGTGAAATTTATTGTAACGGCCTTCAATACTAAACTTCCGCTGACCAGCGCGAATACTGCCACATATTAAACATTTCAAATTTTCACGTCTTTGCACAAAGAAAAAATGATTCTCCCATTACTTTTTAAAAGATAGCAAATCTCCACGTCTCCGTTTCCTTGATTCACTCTGCATTTTCCGGTTCTTGAAATACAACTTACACTACGTAGTGGTCGTTTCGCATCAACGCCCGCAGCTTAGCCTGGCACTACACTGCCTCAACCTGCCGGCTGTCGCCACTGCCCCATTCGACGATTGCACGCGAGCAGCACACGAGCAGGGCTGTGCGCTCACGAGCCGCGTGTAATGTTTGCCCGCCTCTGCTCTAACCGAACACGCTGAGCTAGCCACGAAATCTAACATCTAGCACCTACGAACAGATACATCCTTCACATAACAGACGATTTTCTCGGAAATGCGTGTAGTGCACCTTAGTACTTGAACATTATATTGTTTTCATGGTCTACTAACGGTGTACAAAGTTCGAAGTAAATCTGTGATTCTGACATCGTGGCCAGTCTTGTTTTTAAGTCTGACTTTTAAAACATTTTCCGCATTATTATTCAGATAATTACGCCTATTGCAATGACGTATATCTCTCGCAACAAATTACAGAGTGGAACGTTTTTAAGCAATATCTTAATGAATCGAACTTCCTGTGCAGGAGGCATAAAAATGAAACTGATCGAACTTCCTGTGCAGGAGGCATAAAAATGAAACTGAGACGCCACTGCATCCTTACACTGAACTGGAAATAACGACAGAAAGGGAATACAGGAGCAACAAACGTCTCACTTTACAGTTACCTGGAAGTCAAGTTTAAACGAGTCATTACAGAACGGCTCCCAGCATCTCACTCACCACAGAAATGTCTGAATTCTGTAAACCAATAATTTGCCTTACGTTATTCAGTTTTCAGTGACAAATAACAGGAGCACATATACATATAAATTAATTATCTCTTTCGAATTATTTAGCGAGCTCTCCATCTACCGAAAGCGGCCTAATTAGCAATGCAAAAACGACTGTATCGGGATATCGAGCGCGGCCCGGTCCCGCGGGAGTGAGGCGGCGTGACGTGGCGTGGCGTGACGTGGCGTGGCGTGCTCTATCTCGGCGCGGGCGGATGGGCCAACACGAGCCGTCGCTGTCAGCGCAGCCTTCCAGCACGGCTGGCGGCCCAACGAGCTACAAAACCTGGCACGTGTCGTCAACACCCACCTCAGCCACCACACGTGTCGCCAAAGTCTTCGCGTCGCCGGTGGGCAGCCACTCGATCGAGAGAATAGTCGGGACAGAACTGGGAAAGTTACAGATGCTAAAATAGCCCCGCGAAATAGGGCTTCATTTACAGCAGGCCCGTTCACCGATATGCGAGCAACTTGCCGGCACACGACGCATAATGGAAGGAAAGAGAAGGGGACGGGAGAGGGAATCGGAACAAGGCAAATCGGTACGAGAAACTATCGTCAAGGAGTGTATTCCTACGGCTGCTAATTGTTCTACAGAGATACATCGTTTCGGGTGTGAGGAAAGCGGATATCAGAAATCTGCTAGCGTAATTTCTACCGTGAATTTCGATTATTCAAATTCAATGGAAACCCGTTTTAGTTCTTGGTCTCAACGAAAGTAACGACTTCAGTGTTTGGCAACGAACTTCAAAACAGCATATACCACGAAAACTCCAACAAATAAGTACGCGAATAACTAAGAAAGCGACCATATTTTGTATACTTATAACTGTAAAAGCTAAATAAACACGCATTTGCTAACGAGAATGCCGTTACATGACGCCATATTGAGTTTTAACACAGTTTATGTAGTTGACACAAAAATGGTTCAAATGGCTGTGAGCACTATGGGGCTTAATATCTATGGTCATCAGTCCCCTAGAACTTAGAACTACTTAAACCTAACTAACCTAAGGACATCACACAACACCCAGCCATCACGAGGCAGAGAAAATCCCTGATCACGCCGGGGTAGTTGATACATGGTGTATACGCGGACAAGGATTACTTTTCCGGCCAAAATTATATATATATAATGCACTTTTAGCGGGAAAAGTATATATATATATATATATATATATATATATATAATGCACTTTTAGCGGGAAAAGTATATATATATATATATATATATATATATATATATATATATATATATATATACTTTTAGCGGGAAAAGTGTATGTGTAGCAGGGAAATCCGGGACGAACCCTGAGATTTTTTTCTTTGTCCGTATATACAACCTGTTTCAACTATGTAAACTGAGTTCAAACTCAATAAGACGTCATACAATGGCATTCTCGTTACCAAATGCGTGTTTATTTAGCGTTTATAGTTATTAGTGTACAGACTATGGTCGTTTCCTTAGTTCAAATGGTTTATATGGCTCTGAGCACTATGGGACTTAACTTCTGAGGTCAGCAGTCCTCTAGAACTTAGAACTACTTAAACCTAACTAAGCTAAGGACATCAGACACATCCATGCCCGAGGCAGGATTCGAACCTGAGACCGTAGCGGTTGCGCGGTTCTGGATTGTAGTGCCTAGAACCGCTGGGCCACTAGAGCCGGCTTCCTTAGTTATTCATGTACTTATTTGCGAGAGTTTTCGTGTTATATGCTCTTTTGAAGTTTGTTGCCATATATATATCCACCAGACACAGCACGTCAGTTTCCGAAGCATTGAAACCGAGTTTGTGATGCGCTTTTGTAAGCCAGTCGTACCTTGAAGTCACGTTATCTCAGCAGCCGATGACTGTAGATATTCGGAGCACAGGACACGCGATGTAATCAGCCAATACCAACATCTCCGTTTTGTAGAGCGAAAACACCAATAGAAAAAGTTAACGTTTAAATTAATATACGTAGCAGAGCTAGAAGAAAAGCTACGCTTTCACACATAATATTGATATTAAAGGTTAGTAAGCTGAAAGACTTCGTTTCTAATAAATTGACCGCCTCTGCCGAAAAGATTAATAAAAGCCTTAATCTTTTGCGAACCGTCAGAGGAAAACTTCGTCCTTCTGCAAGGCGATTAATGCTTGGCTGCCAAAAAGTGGAAATAAAATAAAATTAGAACACTGAAACCAACAACATATTTCAGCCTTCACCGTAATCATGTGGATGTATCTTCACACTTCATAGCTCCCGGCCGTAGAAATTCGTTTTGTTCTCATTTGACGTGAGAGCTGTAAACGAACAACAATCACAAAAATCGCTAAACGTAAACACGAGTCACATGGAGACTACCCGCTCCCCACTGCAACTCAGGGTGTTCTGCACATGCAAGAATCTTGCAGCTTCGGCGCGCCACAAAAATTTTTCAAGTAGCTGGAAGCGGGAGAAGGTACTGCTCATGCGCGACTCAACCGCACATGAGCATGAGCCCGCTGGTAACGGCTCAAAGGAACCTAATGTAAACAGTCGTAACTTCACGCTCACCGTAAGCAGTTTGCTGCAATTAAGTACTGAATAGTCTTCACCCACAACCTTTGACACATTTTGCTGTTGGCAGACATGTGTGCATTATGCTTTTTTTTGTAGATGGCGCATTTCCTTCGCAAATTAAGTTTTGTTTCTTTTTTTTCTCGTTTCTGTTTTATTACTGCTGTATTATTCTGCAGTAGCGGGATACAGGTTCTTACCATTCAAAATTACAAAAAGTAACTTAAAACTGAAACAATGAAAAATTTGCAACATCTTAAGAAATATCCGGGTTTTTCCCAGTTTTCTTCCGGATGAAAAAATTCTAGTGTTTTTCCCGGTCGTCCCGGGGCGTATACACCCTGGTCAAAATCAAATTTTCCGCTGCCAATAGCAAGCGGCAGCTTTTCTGTGTTTGGCCGGCGCTTAGAATTTAATGGCGGACGCCTTATTTTAAGCGGATTGACACATACCACAATTAAAACATCTAAAGATACGTGATAAATCATACCTAAAACACACCGTCCAAAAGAATACTTAGAAATACATGCTATAACAGCTACAATAAAATAAAATAGTAGGTTAAGAAAATAAACAGAACTACCTATCGTCAAGGATGGGCTCAACAATGTCAACACTGATGTTCGTAAAACACACTTTACAAAGACTGCCTCTATTTGTAAGAAAAGAAACTACTGAGAAAAGTTAGTTACAAAAGAAAAGGAAATTACAATTGAAACAGTTTAAAATGCAATGAGTCTTTATAGGGTGAGAGGGCTTGGCGTTGCATTTTATCTTTTTGTATATGATGCATCAACGGAGTTTGTTGATACTGACGGCATAATTGTTATAGCTCCATTAGTTATGAATCTGCCATGGCTACATGCTCTTGATTAGCATACTCCTCACCATGCAATAATAGTATCCTCCTTGCCGTTTCAATGGTTAAGATGCTGATCAGACGTAACCGTTGTTGCGTTCCATACCCACACGTTTTTGTTTCTAACGCTCCGAACACCGTTTTAAAACAGTGCAGTATTCACTTCCACCCACTGATTGTGATATTACAGTCCGTAAAATTTATAAATCACGATCGCGAGTTTACAGTACTGGCGGAATCAGTGACACACACACACACACAGTTTGCAAATCTCCTCGGTGACAGTTAATGTTTTACAGCGTGACAGTTTATTAAGTTGCAGACGAGACAGTAACACTAAAGTATTATTAGACTGTCCAGTTCGGTTAACTGTAAGCAGTTCAGTTCTCACAACGATAATCGCATTCCCTTCGCGTAAGCATTGTTAGTCCTGTTTATAGTACTCCACGAAAGTCACAGTGTTTACAATCTAATATTTTGTTCCATAACGCCCATGATGAAGTTTAGTTTAAGCCGTTACCGAAAAATAAGAATGCGGCGATGAATTTTTGTGTGAATATATCTAGCACGATAGCACAACTTAAACCGGGCTTGCGACACGACACTGCACTTCTTCTGACTGTTTTCACTGTCAGACTGCAGCTATCGATACCACGCTCGAGTGTTACTTGATCCAACTGCTGTATATTACATTTAGTCTTAAAGTGTAAATGATCGTATGGCATTGTTGGGCGGGAGGCCCCATTCGGGGGAGTTCGGCCGCCGTATTGCAAGTCCTTTTTAGGTGACGCCACATCGACGACTTGCGAGTCAATGATGATGAAAATAATGATGAAGGACACACAACACCCAGTCCCCTGCCAGGAATCGAACACGTGTGTGCTGCGTAGTAGGCGGTAACGCTACCGCCACGCTAAGGAGTCGTACACAGCGCTTTGCACATGAGCATTACAGAGAAGATCAAACATATACATTGACACTTTTGTATTCTCAGTTAACAGATTCATGTAGCAAAATTAATAGAATAAAAAACTGCTGCATTTCATGTTATGCAACAAAACAAGAAATGTTCTAAACTATCAAAGAAACGTGAACAGAATAAATGAAGCACGGGGAAAGAAGGAAGCTAAAGAAAAAACAGTATCTCTCCTAATCGGCAATATCTTCATACAGGGCAACCAATTAATGCCTTTCATGGAAAATTAGGTTCCTAAAATGGTTGCATTGCTAAGAAATGACACTGAAATGAAATTAAAATTCCATTTAATCGATGAGGCACAGCACATAGGGCGAGTATGTACACAAAATGATATTTGTTATGACTGAAGCAGTCTTATGATGAATACCATATTTGAACAAGGTTTATATTGACATGAACATGCATTCGGTAATTATTTTATTCACACTTTAAACATAGAAACACTGGATGTCAATGATTACAGCTTACTTTGCTTTTCATTAAAGCATTAGAGTTGTGGTGTCACTTTCTGAGCCCTGCTAATTCGAAGGTGAACGTTTAAACTGAAGTCCGTCGGCGAGCTTCTGTGGCTATACTCCGTTCTCTCCATTGCGGGGAAAAGGTGCTCACATAAATATATTTGGATCTAAACATCAACACAATCATAGCTGCAAAACTTGAAAAGTTGTAGAAATTTATGTTGAAGAAACTTTTCATGCTAGTCTACAAGACTTATTTTATAATGAAACTCATCACTCAGCTGTCTGTCGCACTGCAAGTCTGTACGTTCTAACTGTAGCTAGGCATTCTGTACTGATGGCCATAATGCCCCTTTTCATAGATTTTGAAAGACATGCTCTTCACTTTATACGCTGCGCCATGAAACATATACGCTTGCGGTTAAAACTATGTGAACTTAACATGTCATTTCTCTGAGGACAGTTCACAGTCTGCACTTTCCCCGCACTATATAATGCCGCTTGACAGTCACATTTTACCGCAAGCGCTCATTAACCAGACGGCGAGCGGGCGTCAGCGTTCTTGCTCGCGTAGCCGTCTCATGTACAGCCCTGATCTAGATAATCCTTCGTCGGATTCAGATTTTGTACCACGTTAATGATCCATTAATTTACTATTAATCTCTGCATTTTAATGAGGGCAATATCAGGGAAGAGGAAGTAAATGAAGATGAAATGGGTGAGGATAATGCATGATGAATTAGACGGAACACTGAATGACTTAGTGGAAAAAGCGATATGAAGTAGACGACAGTCTCTCAGAATTATGGAGACACTTGAGAGAACCAGCCAGGACAAAACTATTCCACCCGGTGTGCAAGACATGTGAGATGGAGAAATGTCCACAGATTTCGAGGGTAGTGAACAACTCAGAAGATAGACTGAAGAAAAACAGATCTGCTTTTTCAGTAGTTGTAAATTAAGAGAAACTATTTGACTTGAATACACTCACTGAGTCATTGTAGTTGCCAGAGGTAAAATACAGGGAGCTGAAGATTATTTATAACTAGTACACACAGCACATTGCAGTTTCAAGAGTCGAAGCCCATGAAAGGGAAGCAGTTGTTGAGGAGGGAACGATGGTTGCAGCCTGTGCGCAATGTTATTTGGTCTGTACATTGAGTAGCTGCTAAAAGAAACAATGCAGAAATTTGGAGAGAGAGTTAAAGCTATGGAATAAGACACAAAACCTCTGAGATTTGCCAAAGACGTTGCAGTTCTGTCAGAGACAGCAAAGGACCTGTAAGAGCTGTTGAACGGAATGTACAGTTTGCTGAAACGACAGTGTAACAAAATAAAACAAAGGAAATGATTATAGTCTCGTAAGTCATGTAATTCCGAGGGAACTAGATTAGGAAATGAGATACTAAAATTAGTAGCGGACTTTTGTTATTTGGGTGTCAAAAGAACTGACGACGGACGGAATAGAGAAGATATAAAGTGTAGACTGCTAATAGAAAGAAACGTTTTTCCGAAACCGAGAATTTTTGTGTAATACAGGGTGTCTAGGTTAAACATATAATAATATAAAATGTAATAATTTGAGAATATAGTTAAGATATTTATTAACAGTGTATTTCTACAAGTATGGTTACTCAGAATATTTTCTACACACATAATACACCTCGATATGTGCATCATTAGTGACGCGACAGACTTCTGGTTTACATTCCACCTCTCTCCAAGTGTTTTCCAGCATTTCAGGCTTAACATTAGCGATAGATGCACGAATGCTATGGCCTAGATCTGGTCTATCATGAACTGGTATGTGTTACACCTGATTGTTTGTAAACCCCGGCGGAAACAAAATCGGTAGGGTTGATGTCTGGACTTCTAGGAAACCAATAAGTGGATGGACTACCGTTTCCAGTACACTGATCTCGAAATTCATGGTCCAAGAAATATCTCACAACGTCCCCAACCGGGATTCAGTGACATCTTGTTGAAAGAACACGTTAAGCGGAAGTTGTAGCATAGTATAAAGTTCCTACATGTCAACGTACGTTGCTCTATAAACGGAGGAGATTGGGCTCAGAACCCTGTCCTTCAACAATCCACACCACATATTCACTTTTGGACAGTCACATTCACCCTCTATCACTACACCGGTGGAAGACCCTCTATCACTACACGGGTTGGGGACAATTCCACATATGTGGCATTTGTGCGTGGGTACTGTGCCGGGAGTGTAGAGTGTAACCTCGGCCGGGAGACAGAAGATATCGAGGAATGCCTTGTTTTTATACATTTTTGCCAGAATTGTCTCCTCGAATGTATTCCGTCTTGGATTGTCCTCAGACTTGATTTTGTGACGAAAGAGGAGTTTGAAGACACGTAGAGCATATTTTATGGACGACATCGTGTAATGTCGAACGAGACAACACAAACTGCTCACTTGCTTGTCGAATTGCATTTTGAGGCAACTGCATCCAGTCCACAGCGAATCCAAGAATGTATTAGTAGTCTTGTTGTCACATCTAATATAGATTGTAATGATAGAAATCTTAAAACTTTGAAAATAGCTGCTAAGGTTCGGTGAACGTGTCAGAAATATAATAGAACAAATAAGCTCTCGGTCACAAATATTAAGTCAAAATTGACCCTGTTTCGACGCTACTATTAGCGTCGTCTTCAGAATTAAACTAACTGTTCTAAAACATAATAGGTATATAAGACATTAATAAACTAAAGTGTGTACTGACTGGAAAGAGATGCAGTACTTACAAGTTACATTCTAAAAAAACTAAGCTGGAAAGGCGACGTCATGAAAAGTTCTAAATAAGATATGATGGCGAGACGGTAAGGGCTGCTCGTACCTGAATGTACACGGGTTGCAACAAAACTGAGGTGTCCACGTTAGTAAGTGTGGGCAAGTAAATATGGCGTTGCTACGAGCGTCATCTAGTAGCCGCAGAAACAACTATGCTAGTGTACATTCAAAATTAGACGCATGAATTTGTAATTAAGCTGATTCAGGCATAATTTAAGCACTAATAATAATAAGATGAAGTTACATATTTATCTGCTTTAAACAGAGATACATTTTGTAACGTAAAAAAAAGTCAGTTATGACACAAGAAAACAGGCCTATAATATAAGGCAAACTGGACGTGCTTTCACTATCAGATATAAAGAACATCTTTTGAGAAAAAACGGCACACCAGTCTCTCTCCGGCGGTATTCCGCAATGTTACCGCCCTTCGGTTGTGCCATTCCAGCACTAATCGGAGTGCAAGTTTTGCAGCTGTCAGCCAGCCAGCCAGCCAGCCAGCGGTACAGCCGAGCACCAGCAGCAGCAGCAGTAGCAGCGGTCCCGACCAGCATCAGCGGTCCAGCCTGTAGCAGACGGCCACCCCTCCAGCAGCAGCGGTCCAGCCAGCCAGCCAGCCCGCCCTCCAGCAGCAGCAGCAGCAGCAGCAGCAGCAGCCCCGGCCTCGTCCGCGGCAGCGGCGCCAGCTGCGGCATTCCTGCCAGTCGGCGTCACCTTCAGCTTCCGCGCCAGCAGCGTGGGACTCTGGTCGTCGTCCGTCTTCGTCTTCGTCCGTCTTCGTCTGTCCCCAGTTTTCTTCTTATTCTTCCCCTTTCCTTTTTGTCCTGTGTACTTTTCTACATCCTTGTCGCCATGTCAGCCCCCACCACCACTATGACCACTACTACCACAGCCATAGTTTACACGTCCCGCTCTGCCGCCACCACCACCATTACATGGTGTGCCCAGTCACACCCCCCTACACCGCCACCATCTCCGGCGCCGTCTGTTGCGTCCACGCTGGGACCTGCCCGTTCCCGCCACCTCCCTATAGCTCCCATTACTCACGTCACCACCCACTCTTCTGCCGCCGTTAAACGCCCTAGTGGCACCGCCACCTGCTCTGCTCCCGAAACGGCCCCGCCCCATCCTCCCTCCCCCTCCCAGGATGCCATGGATGTCTCCCCACCTGCACCTGCTCCCTCCGGTTCCTCCTCCGCCTCCCCCCTTCTTTATACAAATACCTCCTCTCCCGTCCGGATCCTTCCCCTCTCGAGGCACGGAATCTCGCCCTCCTCCTCCGTCAACACGTCCCTAATGCCTCTGTCCCTCTCCTCACTCGCAGACGGGATTCCGTACTCATCTCCTCCCCCCGCCCTACCCTCCATACTGACATCCTCTCCCGCCTCCCCATCACCCGTTTTGGCCCCAACGCTTCCCTCACCCCTGCACCTATTCCATCTCCAACCCGCCAACCCCAACCCCCTCGTCGCCCGCCGACCCTCACCGCTGTGAGTACTCGGCTCAGTCCAACAACGATCACGAAGGAGGAGGTTTTGGCAGAGCTCAAGGCGCATCCCACGCTGGAGGTGCGGGCAGTCCGCTGCATTTTCAACTTGTCCGGCCCTACCCGCCTTATGCGGGTTTTCTCCGAGGACGCCCCCTCTATTCACCGTCTATTGAAGGACGGTGCCCTCCTCTTCCACCAGCTCTATAAGGTCGACCCCTCCCGTTCCCCTCCTCAATCCCTGCACTGCTAGAGGTGTCTGCGCTATAACGCACACCCAACAGCTGAGTGCCACGAGGCCCCACGTTGTAAACAAATGCACTTCCTCCGCCACTGCCCTAATCTACAATCCCCTCCCTCCTGCAATACCTGCCATCTCCCCCATCCCACCTACTCTCAAAAGTGTAAAGCCCGACCCCCTCCAACCACTCCTGAACTCACTGTACCTGTCCCTCCTCTGGACGCTCCCACCCATCCTGGCAATTCCCTTCGTCCCCCCTCCGCCGCTGAGGACATCATCAGGTTCCTCACCATTGTCTTACAAAACGTCCACCCTTTCCAGCGCCCTCACACCCTTCAACAGGTCTCCCTCGCCGCCCATTCCATTTTCCATTTGAAAATATATGCCACCTACTCCAACAACCAGGCCCATTTCACCTTCTCCCGTCTTGACACCCTTGTCTAAATCCCTGTCATGGCGCGACAGCACCGTATCCTTTTCAACAACATCCGCTCCCTTCCCACCAACAAGAACCTCTTCCTGCACACCCTTGCCACCAACCGCATGGATGCCTTCCTTCACAATGAAACTTTCCTCCAACCCCACCACACTGTCCACACGTCGCCCTACCTCCTTCACCGCTCTGATAATCCCCTCCCGATTGCGCATGGCGGAGTTGCCATTGGTCACCACCGCCAGATCCCAGTACGGCTCCAACCTCTTCTTCCCGACCCCACCGAACACCTGATCCTTAGTCTCTTCTTCCCTGGCCTTACCGTCACCTGTGCCACCATCTATGTTCACCCTATTCCCTTCGACTTCCTCTCCCACACTGACCGTACCTTCTCCTCCTACGTGATCACCGCCGACCTGAACATCCATAGTCGTTCCGCCGCCCAGTTACGGCGGTGGCATCGGTTCCCCTCCTCCCTTCAAGGGGACCTCATCCCCATCCCACAGCACACCCATCCCAAATCCAACTCCACTCCCGATGTTATCCTTTCCTCCCCTAACCTCCTTGGCCTCATAACGGTGGATGTCCTGGAGCCTATTGGTAGCGACCATCTCCCTGTCCTCTTACGCGTTTCAGACAGTCGTCGCCCCCGCCCAGACCCTCGTAATGACCCTCCCCAAAAGTACGTCCATGACTATCCCCGTGCCAACTGGAATGCCTACCGGGATACCCTCTCCACCCAGGTCGATAGCCACCCCTTCACCTACGGCCACCCTGACGAGGTAACCCATGCTGCCTCCTTTCTCCAGCAGACCTTGTCTGAGGCTGTGGAGGCCCACGTCCCTACTGTCGCCATCCACCCCCACCGTCATACCTTAGCCCCACAGGCCATCCTCCTCCTCCGTGAATCCCATCATCTCTACCGTGCCTTCCTCCAAACGCGTGACCCGAACACACTACGACGCCACCGCCAACTCCAGAGACACATTCGTAATTTGCTCGCGGCCCAGAAACCCCGGGACTGGCGACAGACATGCACCCGTTTGAATGCTACCCTACCTATCAACTCGTCCAAGTTCTGGTCAGCCTTCCGTCGCCTTACCGGAACTAAACCCTCCCCCTACTATCCTCTCCTCCATAATGATCACCCATTCCCTGACACCCTTAGTAAGGCCAATCACTTTGCCTCCTACCTCTCCGATGTATTTTCCATCACCGATCTCCAGTTCCATTACTCCCTGTTCCCGGATGTCCGCGATGGAACTGACACCTCTGTCCCTCCCCTAGCGCCTGGTTTCCAGTACTTGGACAACATTGCACACACAGAACTCAATGCCCCTATCAGTACACAGGATCTTATTGTTACACTCCGCACCAAGCGCAACACCGCTCCTGGTCACTATCGTGTCACCTACTGTCACCTTCGTGAATTTCCTGTCTCTTTCCTCTCCACCCTGGCCAGTCTCTACAATGTAGTCCTGTCCACCGGTTACTACCCCGACCTGTGGAAAACCTCACATAACCTGATGTTCCTTAAACCTGATAAACCGCCATCCGCCGTCTCCTCCTACCATCCCATCAGCCTTACCTCGGTCTTCAGCAAGGTCCTGGAATCTATCCTCACACGCCGCATCCACCAGCATCTCCGCCAGCACCGACTCCTTCCCATCACCCAGTGTGGCTTTCGGCCATCCTTCTCTTCCAACAACCTTCTCCTTCACCTCACTCATCTCCTTTCTGAACAGCTTAATTCCCGTCGCCCTCTCCCTGGACCTCGAACGTGCTTATGACAGCTCCAAACTTTCGCCCTTCCCATTAATTACGTCCGTCTGATTGGCTCCTTTCTCTCCCACCGTCCTTCCTACGTCATCATCCATACCTTTTTCCCTCCGCCGGTGTGCCCCAAGGCTCCCCCCTCTCCCCCCTTCTGTACCTTTTATATATGGCGGACATGCCTTCGCCGTCACCCCCCGTCCACCTTCTCCAGTTTGCCGATGATACTGCCTTCCTTGCCCTTGCCCCCACCCTGCAGCACTCCCAACACCTCCTCCAATCCCATCTTGACCAGTTCACCGCTTGCTACAACCTGTGGTTGCTCAAGGTCAATCCTTCCAATACCCAGACGACCATTATAGGCAAAACCACCCCTTCCTTCGCCTCCTTGGTTTCTATCTCACCGTCTATGGCCGTCCTATCGCCCTCACCCCCACCCTCAAGTACCTTGGCATCACCCTCGACCGTCGACTCTCCTGGACCCCACATCTCCGGACAATCCAAGCCAAGGCAGGCTCCCGTCTCCACCTCCTCAAGCTCCTTTCCGGTCGTACGTGGGGTCTGGACCCCTCCACCATACTCAACACCTATAAATCCCTCATTCGCTCTATCCTTTGTTATGCCCATCCGGCTTGGATCTCCTCCCCTCCTACCTTTTACAAATACCTCCAAATCCTTGAAAGCCATGCTCTCCTCCTCGCGTATCGCATCCGTCTCCCCTCCCCCACGCGGATCCTGTACGATCTCATTCCATTCCCCCACCTCCTCCTTTTCCTTGAGAGGATATGGATCCTGTACACCTCCCGCAAACCCGATCCTCGTCACCCGTTTGTCTCGCCCATTCTCTCCCGCCCCCGCCCGCTGCCGCGCCTGTGTTCCCACATCCCACCCGGTCTCCATCTCTCCACCCTCCTAGCCCTCTCCCAAGGTGGTTCCCCCTCCCTGATGATGTCCTCCACCCCTCCATATACCCCTCCTACCAACTTTGATCCTCCTTCCGTCTTCCTGTGTCTGCTCCTTTGGGCACCCTCCCTCCCTCCTCCCTTTCTCCCCACTCCTCCCCTGGGCTTCCCCTCCCATGACCCTCTCCTCCTTCTCCCATCTCCTCAGCCATTGGCGTCGCTGTTCTCCCCTCTCCCCCACCACCCTTCTTCCCCTCTTGGCAGGTCCTCGGACTCGCACACGCTACGTGGACTTTCGCGCGCCGGCGATCATCGTAATTAGTGTCTCGTGTGTGTCGTCGTGTTTAGTGTTCAGTGTTCACCGTCGCACTCCATCGTTCACCTGTGCCATCGCCGTCTTCAGTGTTTGTGCGTCGTGTCAACAGTTTCAAGTGTTGATTATCGTCGAGTGTGGACGGCTCCGTGTTTGTCTTTCTGTGTCAACTGTTTTCTTGCCCACCGTTCTGTAACCTATGTGTAATCTTTCTGTTTTTTCTCATTGTGTATTCTATGGCTGAAGAGCAGCATAGAATGCTGCTGACTTCCTGCCTGTTGTACAGGCTTTAAAATAACAATAAAGAAAAAGAACGGCAGCAGTCCCCTAAATTCATCCTTTGCCGATCATCTCTTAATTACTGGACACCTGCCTAAGGCCATTGGCGATAGCAATATTCTGCATACCGAAAAGAAGGGGCGTAGGTTAGATGTTTTAGAGAAATTGGAGATTTTCAAACATCTATCTTGTCATGATGGCCTCATTCTGAACGAAAAGCTCCAGCTGCGAAATAGATAGTTTTTCGACAGTATAAAACCGTTGCTTGATATTTGATTGAGATTTCCTCATGCAGTTTGCCGAAATGTTATTTTCCTGAGGAGTTTAGAATATCGGTTTGAGACTACTTATCACTTTATAAATCCGGTAATAGAGCTGATTTTATTACGATGGCCATTTCACCCTGTGTACATGGGGAATTGAAATTTCGTTAAAAGATCTAGCAGCAACGAAATGACGCTTGATTCCACTCCAACTGGCGAATCACATCCGTGGTACTCTCGCCCTCGCCTCCACCTGCCCAGCAAGACGTAATTGACATAAAATTGATTGCCTAATTAATTAAACTGATCACCTGAATCCTTTTGCATGGTAATGTTTTCCTGCAATCGGATTACACTCACCAGGTAACCGTTATAGATGCTTCTGTAGACTCTTTAGGGGCTTCCCACAGGCTAGGTACTCACTTCCTCCGATACTAAAATGGATGGGAACGGTCGCCAAATAGCTGAAGATATCCAACTCCAATTACGTTCTGTCTGTCAGTTGCCTTGCCATGCTGATGGAAGTACGTCACGTAGAGTCCCGTTACAGCGATCCTGAACTAATCCTGGTGAGACTTGTAAGTCTGTGGGAGCAGTAAGTTGTTTAGCTTTCTACTCCACCTCCACGACGCCTCCACTCCCGCCCCCACTGCTGGGACTAGCATGGAGACCAACAGATGTCAAAATCGCCGCCGCCAAACGTGTATCAGTCTGCACACCTTCGTTTCCCTCAGAATAAAAGCCTGTAGAAGCATTCCTATTGGTTCCCGCCATATTAATGAGCAGATGATTTGAGAACTCAAATAAGACTTCTGGAGGGAATGGGATGTTCTTTTAGAGGAACATTATTCAGAACAAACATTTGAAGCTAATTTCAGATGGACTGTACCGCCGCCAAGATATATTTTGCACAAGATCCATGAAGATAAGATACAAGGGCCCATAACAGCGCATATAGACAGTTCTTTCCTCCTTTGCTTTGCTTGCAAGTGGAGTAGGAAAACAAATGAATATCAGTGGTACAGGGTACCTTCCGCCACACAGAGTAAAATAGCATGTGAGGTATACAAATAGTAGTTGATGTGAGTTTAGTCTGCCTTTTAAGATGTCAGTCCATTCATTTATAGGCACACAAAACTCTTGGAAGAATGTAGTTTCTTCTTTATAGGGAAATGTAGGGTGGCTTTGAATAAATTAGTTGTGTAGAATGTAATGCTGCTAATACTCCAACGCAAGAAACATATTTGCAACGACTTATGTACATTCACCCTGCAAATTTTCTACCACACTCCCTATGGTGTGAAAATAGAAGAGAGAACCTCAGCTGCTGATTGTCCTTTCATATTAGCCCATAATATTCTCATTGCAGAGCAAGACATATGTTAAAATTTGTAACATGTTTGTCCACAAGAAGCAGTATAGAGCTCACATCGCAAATCCTCATTCGTCAGCATATCGCTTACCTGCCATATTCTCACGAGTCCTCTAGTTTACGATATACAGCATTCAAATCCACTTTATTTCCACGAGTAAGAGATGTCACTCGCCAAGTCATGGACTGGTGCTAATTCTCTCGAAATCCCAACACGTTTCAACAGTATTTTTCCATTAGTTAGAAGACTGTCTAGTCCTCCACCCGTCAGTAACTAGGAAGAGAGCTATCACAATGAGAAAAATAGCACACTAATGTGCAGGAGGAATATAAATATTCCTATGTACATGTCCTAATCTCCTTTATATTATTCCTGTAAGTGCTGCTCTACACATACGACAGTGTAATGATGGCAGAATATTCGTTGACAGCACAGTCGCTCTCTCTCTCTCTCTCTCTCTCTCTCTCTCTCTCTCTCTCTCTCTCTCTTCTCCACCCATCGTTATTTACATAACATCGAATGGAGTAAAACTATGGCCTATAAAAGCTTCACTAACGTCACCTGGTAGAGAACTTCAGAACATTTCACCATGTCTCTCTCTTCTAATATAACAAATACAAATATCGTCCACATGTTGAGTTCAAGCATACGTGGTGGCTCCATTAAATATACATGCATTAGTGAACCAGAGCCGGCGGACAGTGATAGAAGTTGATTCCACGGACCTGTGTAAAATTTTTGCGCTTGTACTGAAGGAATACCATTTCTCACAGATTATCAGTCACCACAGAACTTCTTGTCATTTCATAAGCAGTTGTATACACGGAATGTTTTGCTGTAACACATCAAAGCTTTGTACACCGCCAAATTTTCTTTTTCCAGCATGACTTTGACATCTATGTCGGGTGCTAAGGTGACATTAAAATGATGCAATCTATTGGCTCTCAGAGAATGCTTGTCATTACACGGTATAAGCTGCATCCCCAGCACACAGGATGGTCGAAATAAAAGACAGAAAAAGTGTTTCTTATTGAAGAAAATGTAGAAGACATCACAACATATGGAAGCTGGAAGAGTTTACAGCATTATGTAGCGTTTCCAAACAGCTGTCTACATTTAATCTAATCTTCCTCAATGACATGGTAACAGGTGTCTTGGTGTTCTGGTTTCTAAGAGACCAAGAACATTGATTCCTCATATTGGTGCTACATATTGCACCAAGGTATATGATCACTGTTTTGATATCGGAAAAGGTGGTCATCATGATCTCCAAATCACTGGAGACTGCATCTTTCGTTTCTATGGCTCACAACGTGCAACTGCATGTAGAACAAGGGGGTATCCTGTGAGGCTAAAACCCATAGAGCAAGGTTAGTGTGCACCACTAGTTATCCGCCCCACCGATGGAGCAATGGAATGATATTCATACATCTAGGTGAGCATATAAATACCCTCCGTATTTTCGCCTATTTCACGTGTTTTAAATCAATTTTCGTAATTTTTTCTGGTTTTTTTTGTAATTTAGACGCATTTTACCCAATTGCTCGAGGTTCAACCCAGCACTCTTGACAACTTGTCATGTCAACCGAACATTTCATTCCATTGATCTCGTAACGCTATCACTAAATGACATTGCAGTACATTTTTAAGTTTCTGTTTCCACTGCTATAACACCCCCCTCCATTAATTTGTGAGCGTTATACACATTTGGAGATTTTGTGACCTCTGTTACACAACCCACATTGCTTGACAAGAATACTGTTTCTTAGTATAGGAAATAGCCATTAGCAGAAAGATTGCAATCCTCAGCCAAAAAAATTTATAAACTGGGTAAGATTTTATTATGATTTGCCATCGCTCCCTGTGTGGGTGGGGGCATTAAGTAGTCTTGCATTTGTACGATAAAGCTGGATATTGAAAGATCGCACCAACACCTTTTGATTATTACCAGCCCAGCAAGTGAATCACATCCACAGCAGCACTCTGACTCCTTTTTTAAAATGAACAGTCCCTTTGTTGAACCTATTGGCTAAGGATTCTGAGCAAAACTCTCTCTATGAATCTTTTAACAATTCCACTATCATTAACCAACCCATATTGCAATCTTGTCTCTGATTTCATTTGGAAATGACCAGAAGTATGAGGGTAACATACGCTCTACATTCGACGTCTCGTTAAGGAACAGAACGAGCTGAGTGCATATATCCAATACACTTCGATATTTTGCTTTCTTAAATAGCGTAGCATGTGTTCCAAACTTGTACAACCAACCCTGCGCTAGGTATTCTCATTTCAGTAGTGTAACTACCATTCTGCAAAGACTGTACCAGTCTTACATCACCCATCCAATTACACACGATCTCTCTAAGTGCATGCTTGCTGAGGTGGTTCGCACTCCTTATGGTTTATAGTAGCCATGAGCCTGTTACAATTGAGAGTGTTGTGGTGTGATAACAGATGTTTAAGGAGAAGAAGAAATGAACGGCTCGTGTATGATGGAGCTAGAGACCAAGGGAGTTCGAAACATTTTAAATAAATCACTTGTGTTGTCAATTCTGTAGTACTACTGTAGTGTTTGGATTCCAAACCAGGAATGTATTGGAAAGAGAGAAATGATAATAGAATATAAACACACACTCCTATGTGCCCAGAGGGGAGGGAGAAGGGTGGTTTAATTGATCACTTGAGTTAATCAGCACATGAATGTTATATGAAAAGAGTGCCAGAAATATCTTTGCTCCACTACTTGTTTCATTCAGAAGATTGATGTAACTCCCTATTTTATCATCTTGTGAGTTACAGCATCCATGTTTCAGGTAATGTAGGACTACTGCTATTTAACAAATTCAGTTCAATAAGTAATCCACTGTGTGACAACTGCCATTAAATTCGTGTAATTTTATGGGTAGCAAGCTGGTTTTCTGTCAGGTTAGAGGGTACAGCTATTTCTGTCATCCATATAGGTACGTGGACAGCTCAACTGCACCCTGACACAACCGCTCAACCATTTCACCAAGTCTCTGTTACTTGATGAATACGAATGTTAAAGAAGATATAAAAGACTACTTCTGTTGATGGATGTATAACATTGATTAAATAGACAAGGAAGTAAAAACACCATCAAAATGAAAAATTAAAGCAATAACGTTGAAATGAAAAGACTGGGGACAATGATGGTATTGAAGTTAAACATAAATAAAGCAATCCGCTGAATTGTTTTAAATCTAGACTTCGCTCGTAGACTACTATGGCGGAAAGACTAATATGCTGATGTAGTGGGTGGCTGTAATTAAACTTTCTCTATTTTACATGTTATAACATTGAAACCAATTACTGTACGAGAACAAAACTTGGTAGCATTAATGTCAATGGCATGGGGAAGAGGAATAATGAAAAATAAATTCAATTGAAACACTTATTTTTCTGCTGCGGTACATACTGGTACAATTACTGCTACAAAAGACTGAAAGCGCAGGATTGCATTCTCCACAGCGGAACGAAGCATGTCCGTAGATGCGCTGGCTACCTCTCTTGATACGCTGCACTTCAGATCAGCACATGTGTAAATGTTCCTCTGGTAAACCCTGTCATGAGGTTGCTCCATATCCAGAAACCACAGGGAGTAAGGTCAGATGATAACGCCGGCCGATCATTTGGAAAGAATCGGCTGATAATTCGATCGTTTCCAAATGTGTTTCGGAGAAGCAGGTGAACTCCACAAGCGGTGTGTGGTGAGGCCCCATCGTGAATGAAAATTGTTCAGTTCAATGTGTCTCTCTCGTGTAGGGCAGGAATGACACGCTAGCGAAGCATATCGCAGTAACGCTAGCCAGTCACGCTGCACGTCTTTGGCCCGTGCGTGCCAACCCGTACGAAAAAGAATGGGCTTATGATGAACGTAGCCGTGAAGACATACTATACGAAGACACGTTCGCCATACAGAAGAACTTCATACACAGTGGCGGAAGGTGAAGATCTCCACACTCCGCAATTCTGCGTTTTACCTCAGAGAAAAATGGGCTTCGCCTGTCCATAGGATGGTCCAGGGCCAGACCTCGTCAACTTCAATCCTTGTGACAAAGTGGAGAGTGAAGTCAACATGGGGTTGTGCGCCTTGTGGTGCAAGCTGCTGTATGTTATGCATCTTGTCCGGATACCATTGGAGAATGGTTCGAAGCACCTTCCGTACAGTAGACCACGGGACGTTCAACTGTCATGACACAGCATGTGCACTGCCTGACAATCAGGAATAGCGCGCAGCGTTGTCTGCCATAGCAACAGCGATTTCATCCACCACCTGTCGAGCAACCGGTCGTCGGCCTCTTCCCAGGGCGACCCTCAGTTCTCCAGTTGATTCGAACTTCTTCACCATACTACGCACAGCAGGTGGAGAAAAAGGACCCTACTGTAATCGTTTCAACCGGTAATATTCTCGAAATGCAGCTGCAGCATTACTGTTGTTTTAATAATATATTTTCACCAATAATGCCCTGCTCCTTTTGTCCAATCTCATGTTGACACGTCAACAAGTGCATTACGACTGGTCAGGTGTGTGAGACAATGAATCACGATGACTGATTACGGCACCTGGTGGCCATAGTTGTAACTGGACAGTGTCGCTGTGACGCATGGAAATCATTCACCCCATACTCTGGACGTTAATGCTACCCCGTTTGGTAATCATACGGTAATTAGTTCCCGTGTCACAAAATGTTAAATAGGGAAAGTTTAATTATTACCACCCGGTACAAGCAAGAAAAGGACCAATAACGTCATTTACTTATCGGTTCTGCCACACTGATTAGACACCTTTATCATTTATTCCAAATGTTTCACGTAAATCTTCAGGATAACTCAAAGTAAAATGTGTCTATATAAATAATCACATCATCATTTTTCGCTGCCACTTTGATGTAGTGTTGATTTATCGAAGAACCTTGTTGATCAGTCTCTGCAGATAAGCATTTCAAAAAAAGTGTTCTAGTGTGCACTGCTGTTAGTGTCCGAATTGCAATCGGCTTCAAGTCTCTGAAAAAAAATCACTCGCTGAAGCCCATCTTTACAGAGCTGGATAGTTTTATGACAGTAGTTGAAAATAAAATTATGTATGCAATTCCTGTCAAGGAAAATGTGTTTTGTGCTCCTTCGTTCTTGTTTTTTTAAGTAGATCATAAAGTTATCATTTACTGGAGCTGTAGGCATAAAATACGTATATTAGTACAACTATAAAATTTTATTTTAACCAATGCTGCAGTGCAGCTGTAAACTAGATGTTAAACAAAATGAGGAATCTCTCAACTAAAAAGACAATAGATGTAAAATGTTTCTCATCATTTCATTTCACTAAATATCATAAATTAAGAACTCTACAGTGTAATCATGTTTTCAAGTTTGAGCGTGTCGTATTTGCGATGCTTTCAACAAAGAAATGTCAATAGCGAGGAAATCTCCACCTGTGCCACTGAAAGGCACTTACTAATGGCTTTTTTCCAGACGGCTGTCATGCAGCTGGATGCCCATGACGCATTACGTGAAGGTCACTTAACTTTCTTACCGAAATATCTACGACACCAGTTTGCACTACAGTGACAGTCTCATATAAAAAATTTCTCAGGTCGAGAATTTGCGTTGCAAATGTGTAGAAACAAAATCCTGAAACAAAATCCTATAATTATAATAGTGTCCAAAAAAATTTCGTCGAGATTATAATACATTCACGCATTTACACACATTTTAACGTCATAAAAACTCAACCAAATCTCAAAAACGTCGTAGCTTTCTGCAATAATAACAAAACCTAAAAAAAATCTCTGCTCATTTCAATAGTGTCATTTACCTCAACCGTACTTTAAAAATCATGATCCCATACCAAATATATCATTCAAGGCTCTCATAGTATCACAATGGTTCCGAAAAAATATGAACAGTTCACAAAGTACAGACAAAATACAATTTCGTAAGTGTGAAGCCATCCAACTGTGTAATTGCGTAAACATGTGTCACTAACTGTGTAATTGCGTAAACATGTGTCACTGACGTAGTAAAAAAATAAATTGTTTCTCTGTTAAATGATCAGATAGCTGTGTATTTTATGTGTTAGAAAAATATGGTACCGATGTGTAAAGTTGTATAAGCAAATACCATGTTAGCTAGAGCTCCTTGTGGTTGCCAAACACATGGTTCACAAAGTAAGCGTGTACCCCGTGATGATTCATGTAATTATAAACTCAGATGTTACAGATTACAGCAATGGAATGAAATGTATCACGGAAAACCTTTGTATCATTTTAATTCAAAAAACTTTAAAAATAAATAGTTTAAGTACACTCAAAAGCGTGTCCTGTAGCGCTAAATGTGCGTCTTGCTGTGAGGTAAGTCCGTGCAAGTGTCGTAGTTATCGTCCTCTGTAAGCAAAGTTCTGCTGAAGTCAATATACTTACTTCACTATAGACGAAAGTGAAATGCTTTGCGTATAGATATCGTAGTTAGTACGTACCTTACCATGATCAAGATTGTACTATAGTGTAACGTATTGTTGTGCTACAAAAAACGCTGTCTCATTGTAGCTTGTAGCTATAGCACAAAAATTACTACTAAAACATGTTTTACTTTCCAGAATAATACAGAAAAACTGTGCAGGTATAAAACAGATACACCGCAAAAGCAACAATGTAAACTGTGTCACATATTAGTAGCATCGTGATATAATCGTGTAGCTATCCAAGAAACCATATGCTAAGTCATCTTTAATCTCACCAAATGTACTTCAAATAAAGAGTATCTTTTCAAGTAAACCAAAATGTTGCATTAAAATCTCATTAGCAGTATATGTTCTAAGTATGTAAGCCTGATAGTCGTTACGTAATCGTGCAAGTAACAAGCAAGAATGTACAACTAACAACACTATGTCGTCTGTTCACTATAACAATGCATTCGTAATTTCTGTTTAAATACGTTCTCTTGGTTGCTGACTGGATATTTAACTTCAAACATTGTTGCATGGTAACAGTTTCTTAAGTCTGACAAAGCATACTAGAAATGTGAAGTGAAAAGTTTTATGGCAAAGACAAAGTTATAAAAACAGATTATCTCTCAATAAACGGTTTTAAATGTGAAATGTGGTGCAGTCCTTTACCATTTCTAGTGTGCAGAGTTTAAACTTCAAAGTAATTATCATGTTTTATACGTCAGTAAGGAATGCTAAAATTTTTCTCAAGTTTAGCGTCTCTGTTATTTTTCGCTGAGCCAGCCGGCACACATGGCTGCTTGCGGTGCGAGTCATTGTCTGTGTCTTTGTTGGTGCGCGTCGTTATTGGGATTTGGAGACCAAACTTCTACAAATTCACCTTGTCGAGAGGGCCCCGCCCTGTTTGTATCCCGCCAGTTCTGATGAAATTCAGGTCTGTCGTAATGATTATATCGTCTGTCGTCATGTCGGTAGTTCTTGTAGTTTCTTCCTTGTTCGTTAAGTGGTGGAGAATTTCTCCCTGAATTATCACTGCACGGTGGACCGTTGCGTCTGAAGTTATTCTGTCTCCCGTGATAATAATAGTTATGGTTGCCATATATTTTGTTTCTATGATTGTCTCTGCCATATTCATTACTATGGAAATGCAACCTTTTTCTGTAACTATTACTCTGCCAGTGGTTGTCATATGCGTGGTGTCTGTTTTGGTCGCGATTTGTGTTGTGAGAATAGCCTTGTCGTGTCCAGTTATTATTTCTTTCATCGTGGAGTTGTGACTGATGTGACCTGTAACTGTTTCGTTCCTCTTTTCGCGTTCCGCGATTGTCAGTGTCAATTTCCAGTTCTTGTAAGAGTCCCTCAAAAGCTTCAATGTCGTCTTTGCAACGTCCTGCCAAAATAATATGTCGTAAATTTTCAGGTAATTTGATTAAGCAAATGCGGATGAGTTCCGTGGGGCTGTATGGGTTTGACAGGTACTGATTCTTATGTAACATGTCTTCAAAATATTTGGAAAGACTAGAAAATTCCGATTGTTCGAAATGTTTCATCATTATGATGCTTTGTTTTACTCGGTCTTGTTTAGCTTGGGACCAATATGCTGAGAGGAAGGCATGATAAAATTCTCCTTCACTGTGACAATCGTGAATGACCGATTGCATTCTTACACCTGGTTCATTCTCTAAATAGCTACACATAAATTATAATCTGTGCTCTAATGACCAGTTGGGAGGAAAACAATGAGAGAATAGATGAAGCCAATCTTATGGATGAATGTCGTTGCCGGAATTCTTAAGTGTTTTGAATTTACGTGTAGTAAACAGCTTATCGTCAAAATCATCATGTCGGCGAGTAGCATGTCGGTCATTGTTACTTCGTTTCGGCGGTTCCATCTCAAAATTCGGTGTTCCTTGCCAATTTCTTTTATAATTTCCGAAGTACCCCGTATTATTATTTTGTGACTGTTCCTTATTTCTATGTCCTCTTCCCGCATTGGAGCGTGAGTGTCCTCTGAAATACATAATTCTTGTATTACCTGTGTCAGCTGATCTTGTACTTCCCGGATTTCCCTTTGGTGTTGCTTATTAATTTGATTCTGATTTTGTTTGAATTTACTAATTTGTTCGCACTCTTCTGTGTTATTAAAGACTGCCGGTTTTGTGTCATTCAGATTATCATCCACCTATCTAGATAAATTATTTAGCTGACCCGAAGGTTCAACTACTTTCTCTGATTAGGAACTAATTTCCTCCATGTGTCTTTCTGAACAATTTTCAGAGAATCTACTGTGTCCTATAAGTTTTCCAGAGTTTTTGCAAGTTGCGCAACCGAATCGGTAGATACAACTGAGTAAATCTTAGCTTGCAAGGGCTCATGATTTTCATGAACAATAGTTTGCAATTCTTTTATTATTGCGTCGTGATTCTGTAATGCATTTTCATGCCGCGAAAAAATAGGTTGAAACTGCTCACAAATTTGTGTTTTTACATCATTACAGACGTTTTGACATTTCCATTCAATGTTATGTAACTCAGTGGTTAAATCTTCTCGTGTTTGTTCAAGCGTGGTGTCTAACGTCCGAAGATTTTGTTCCACTATGTCTACCTTTTGAAGCTTTTGCTGTGTTTGTCTCTGATTTTGTTCCATTGTGTCTAACTTTTGAAGCTTTTACTGTGTTTGTCTCTGATTTTGTTCCATTTGTTGCATTAATTGCAATAATAATGTATTGGTGTCTGGAATCTGTTTCTCTATGCTTTTTGGCAGTGCATTACCACCGGCAACATTCACATTTTGACAAGCAGAAAATTCCTCTTGACTCATTTGAGAAAACGGTGAGGACCCAAAACCTGAGTCTACAGTATTTGCAATATTGTGTTCTGTCATTTCGGATTCCTGAGGCGAGCTGTTGCCGACCGATCGATCGATAATGCTTCCCTGTTCACTACTTGTTTCACTGTCTACACTATTATTTGCCGCCCGCTCCATTTCCCTATGCACAATTACCGAATTACTACTTTGAATGTCTGTTAATTCATTACATAGTAGTGCTAACACACTGCTTTCATCGTCACTGTCATTTCTCAGTTTCGTTTGGATCCTAGTATTACGTTTTTCACACGCCATTATTACCACAGTATTTCACACGACAACACAGAAAAGCACAATTTGAAGAGCAAAATAAGAAAACACATTAACATAGCATTGAAAATAATATCTCGTTAATTGCTAGTGCAGCTGCGAAATACTTAGTGCAAATCTACATGCATGCCACAACTGTTTTACTGTACAACAATGAAAGACTGCAACTACAAAGGAGATTCTCTCTACAATTACACGCTAGCAATAAACAAAAGCTACACTAATTACACAAATTACAAGAAAAAATCAGAATATTCCATTGATGTTTCCTGGCAGGGTCGCCGTATGTAATGTCCCTTTAGAAAAATTAATGAATTACTGTGCTGAGACATCTCTTACTTTATCTGATTTTCAAACAGCTGAGCAAAACTGACCGTACTCAGACATTACTCTCTTTACTTATTCTGATCAACACTAAACCGACACACAATATTTTTTAGCGCAATCCAATCTGACTTTTAATAATCCCTACAAAAGAATGGCCCAGACTAACATTAACCTATACCCTTCACAAATCACCGCTGAGGACATCATCAGATTTCTCAAAATTGTCTTACAAACGTCCACCCTTTCCAGCACCCTCACACCCTCCAACAGGTCTCCCTCGCCGCCCGTACCATTTTCCACTTGAAAATGTATGTCACCTACTCCAACAACCAGGCCCATTTCACTCTCTCCCATCTTGACATCCTTGTCTAAATCTGTGCCATGGCGCGACAGCACTGTATCCTTTTTAACAACATCCGCTCCCTTCCCGCCAACTAGAAACTCTTCCTGCACACCCTTGCCACCAACCGCGTGGATGCCTTCCTCCTCAATGAAACTTTCCTCCAACTCCACCACACCGTCCACACGTCGCCCTACCTCCTTCACTGCTCTGATAATTCCCTCCCGATTGCGCGTGGCGGAGTTGCCATTGGTCACCACCACCAGATCCCAGTACGGTGCCAACTTCTCCTTCCCGACCCCACCGAACACCTGATCCTTAGTCTCTTCTTCCCTGGCCTTACCATCCTCCTGCGCCACCATCTATGTCCGTCCTAACATCCCTATTCCCTTCGACTTCCTCTCCCACATTGACCGTACCTTCTCCTCGTACGTGATCGCCGCCGACCTCAACATCCATAGTCGTTCCGCCGCCCAGTTACGGCGGTGGCATCGGTTCCCCTCCTCCCTTCAAGGGGACCTCATCCCCATCCCCCAGCACACCCGTCCCGAATCCAACTCCACTCCCGATGTTATCCTTTCCTCCCCTAACCTCCTTGGCATCATAACGGTTGATGTCCTGGAGCCTATTGGTAGCGACCATCTCCCTGTGCTCCTCTCCGTTTCAGACGGTCGTCGCCCTGCCCCGACCCTCGTAATGATCCTCCCGAAAAGTACGTCCATGACTATTTCCGTGCCAACTGGAATGCCTACCGGGATACCCCCTCCACCCAGGTCGATGGCCACCCCTTTACCTACCGCCACCCAGACGATGTAACCCATGCCGCCTCCTTTCTCCAGCAGACCTTGTCTGAGGCTGTGGAGGCCCATGTCCCTACTGTCGCCATCCACCCCCACTGTCATACGTTACCCAAACAGGTCATCCTCCTCCTCCGTGAATCCCATCATCCCTACTGTGCCTTCCTCCACACGCGTGACCCGAACACTCTACGACGCCACTGGCAACTCCAGCGACACATTCGTAATTTGCTCGCGGCCCAGAAACCCCGGGACTGGCGACAGACATGCACCCGTTTGAATGCTACCCTACCTATCAACTCGTCCAAGTTCTGGTCAGCCTTCCGTCGCCTTACCGGAACTAAACCCTCTCCTACTATCCTCTCTTCCATAATGATCACCCATTCCCTGAAACCCTTAGTGAGGCCAATCACTTTGCCTCCTACCTCTCCGATGTATTTTCCATCACCGATCCCCAGTTCGATTACTCCCTCTTCCCAGATGTCCACGATCGAACTGACACCTCTGTCCCTCCGCTAGCGCCTGGTTTCCATTACTTCGACAACATTGCACACAGAACTCAATGCCCCTATCAGTACACAGGAACTCATTGCTACACTCTGCACCAAGCGCAACACCGCTCCTGGTCACTATCGTGTCACCTATCGTCACCTTCGTCAAGCTCCTGTCTCTTTCCTCTCCACCCTGGCAAGGATCTACAATGTAGTCCTGTCCACCGGTTACTACCCCGTCCTGTGGAAAACCTCACGTATCCTAATGTTCCTTAAACCTTGTAAACCGCCATCTGCAGTCTCCTCCTACCGTCCCATCAGCCTTACCTCGGTCTTCAGCAAGGTCCTGGAATCTATTCTCACACGCCGCATCCACCAGCATCTCCGCCAGCACCGACTCCTTCCCATCACCCAGTGTGGCTTTCGGCCATCCTTCTCTTCCGACAACCATCTCCTTCACCTCACTCATCTCCTTTCTGAACAGCTTAATTCCCGACGCCCTCTCCCTGGACCTCGAACGTGCTTATGACCGCTGCAAACCTTCGCCCTTCCCATTAATTACGTCCGTCTGATCGGCTCCTTTCTCTCCCACCGTCTCTTCCTACGTCACCATCCATACCTTTTTTCCCTCCGCCAGTGTGCCCCAAGGCTCCGTCCTCTCCCCCCTTCTGTAACTTTTGTATACGGCGGACATGCGCCACCGTCACACCCTGACCACCTTCTCCAGTTTGCCGATGACACCGCCTTCCTTGCCCTTGCCCCCACCCTGCAGCGCTCCCAACACCTTCTCCAACCCCATCTTGACCGGTTCACCGCTTGGTGCACCCAGTGGTTGCTCAAGGTCAATCCCTCCAAAACCCATGCGATCATTGTAGGCAAAACCACTCCTTCCTTCCACCTCCTTGATTTCTATATCACCGTCTATGGCCGTCCTATCGCCCTCATCCCCTTGGCGTCACCCTCGACCGTCGACTCTCCTGGACCCCACATCTCCGGACAATCCAAGCCAAGGCACACTCCCATCTCCATCTCCTCAAGCTCCTTTCTGGTCGTACGTGGGGTCTGGACCCCTCTACCATACTCCACACCTATAAATCCCTCATCCACCCTATCCTTTGTTACGCCCATCCAGCCTGGATCTCCGCCCCTCCTACCTTTTACAAATACCTCCAAATCCTTGAACGCCATGCTCTCCGCCTCGCCTATCGCATCCGTCTCTCCTCCATCATGAGAATCCTGTACGATCTCATTCCATCCACCACCTCCTCCTATTTCTGAAGAGGATATGGATCCACTACACCTCCCGCAAACTCAATCCTCCTCACCTGCTTGTCTCGACCATCCTCTCCCGCCCCCACCCGCTGCCGCGACTCTATTCCCACCTCCCACCCGGTCTCCATCTCTTTACCCTCCTTAGCCTCTACCAAGGTGGCTTCCGCCAGCTCCCCCTCCCTGATGATGTCCTCCTTCCCTCCATATACCAACTATGATCCTCCTTCCTTCTTCCTGTCGTTGTTCTTTTAGGCACCCTCCCTCCCTCATCCCTTACTCCCCACTCCACACCCGGGCTTCCCCTCCACTGTCTCTCTCCTCCTCCTTCCATCTCCTCAGCCATTGGCGTCTTTGTCCTCCCCTCTCCCCCCCTGCCCTTCTTCCCCTCTTGGCAGGTCCCCGAACTCGCACACGCTACGTGGACTTTAGCGCACTGGAGATCATCGCCATCAGTGTCTCGTGTATGCCGTCGTGTTTAGTGTTCAGTGTTCACTGTCGCACTCCATCGTTCACCTGTGCCACCGCCGTCGTCCGTGTTTGTACGTCGTGTCAACAGTTTCAAGTGTGCACTATCGTCGAGTGTGAACGGCTCCGTGTTTGCCTTTCTGTGTCAACTGTTTTCGTGCCCACCGTTCTGTAACCTATGTGTAATCTTTTTGTTTTTTTCTCATTTTGTATCCTGTGGCTGAAGAGCAGCATAGAACGCTGCTGACAGCCTGCCTGTTGTACAGGTTTTAAAATTAAAATAAAGAAAAAAAACAGCACACACTCTCCGGCGGTACTCCGCAAGGTTACCGCCCATCGGTTGTGCCATTCCAGCACTAATCGAAGTGCTAGTTTTTCAGGTGCCAGCCAGCCAGCAGTACAGCCAGCGGTACCGCCAAGCAGCAGCAGCAGCAGCGGTCCCGGCCGGCAGCAGCGGTACCGGCCAGCATCCGCGGTCCAGCCTGTAGCAGCCAGCCAACCCTCCAGCAGTAATGGTCTAGCCAGCCAGCCAGCCCGCCCTCCAGCAGCAGCAGCAGCAGCAGTGGCCCCAGCCCCGTCCGCGGCAGCAGCAGCAGCAGCAGCTGCGGCATTCCTGCCAGTCGTCGCCAGTGTCAGCTTCAGCTTCCGCGCCAGCAGAGTGGGACTCTGGTCGTCGTCCGTCTTCGTCTTCGTCCGTCTTCGTCTGTCCCAAGTTTTTTTTTTTTGTTCTTCTTCTTCCCCTTTCCTCTTAGTCCTGTGTCTGTTTGTGTATCCTTGTCGTCATGTCACGCGCCACCACCACTACGACCACTACCACCACAGCCATAGTTTTCACGTCCCCCTCTGCCGCCACCACCACAATTACATGGTGTGCCCAGTCACACCCCCTCTTTCCATCCCTCCTCTTCTCACTCTCCCTTCGTCTTCGCTCTTTGTCGCCCCCTCTCCAGCTTCTTCCTCCCGCTCCTCTCCCTCTGATCCTTTCCACTCAGTCCCCCAGCCTGTCACTGCAGCTCCAGCTAAGGTGGTGGGACGTCGGGCCACTGCCCATGCCCTACTCTCCCCATCGCCTTCGCCATCACCGCGACCGCCGTCACCATCGCTGTCGCCTACACCGTCACCATCTCCGGCGCCATCTGCTGGGTCCACTGCGGGACCTGCCCATTCCCGCCACCTCCCTATAGCTCCCATCCCTCATATCACCACCCACCCTTCTGCCACCGTTAAACGCCCTAGTGGCACCGCCACCTCCTCTGCTCCAAAAAAGGCCCCGCCCTGTCCTACTTCCCCCTCCCAGGATGCCATGGATGTCTCCCCACCTGCCCCTGCTCACTCCGCCTACTCCTCTTCCTTCTTCTCCCCCCCCTCTTTATACAAATACCTCCTCTCCCTTCCATATCCTTCCCTTCTCGAGGCCTGGGCTCTCCCTCCGTCAACACGTCCCTGGTGCCCCCATCTCTCTCCTCACTGCCAGACGGGATTCTGTTCTCATCTCTTCCCCCAGCCCTACCCTCCATACTGACATCCTCTCCCGCCTCCCCATCACCCGTTTTGGCCCCAACGCTTCCCTCACCCCTGCTCCTTCTCCATCTCCAGCCCGCCAACCCCAACCCCCGCGTCGCCCGCCGACCCTCACCGCTTGGATCAGTCTGTTGATCACGGAGGAGGAGGTGCTGGCGGAGGTCAAGGCGCATCCCACACTGGACGTGCGGGCGGTCCTCCGCAGTTTCAACTTACCCGACCCCACCCGCCTTATGCGGGTTTTCTCCGAGGATGCCCCCTCCATTGACAGTCTGTTGAAAGAGGGTGCCCTCCTCTTCAACCAGCGCTATAAGGTCGACCCCTCCCGTTCCCCTCCTCAATCCCTGTACTGCCAGAGGTGTCTGCGCTATAACGCACACCCAACAGCAGAGTGCCGCGAGGCCCCCACCTGCCTGCATTGTAAACAAACGCACTTCCTCTGGCAGTGCCCTAACCTACAATCCCCTCCCTCCTACAATCCCTGCAATCTGCCCCATCCCACCTTCTCCCAAAAGTATAAAGACCGACCCCCTCCAACCACTCCTGAACTCACTGTACCTGTCCCTCCTCTGGACGCTCCCACCCCTCCTGACAATTCCCTTTGTCACCCCCTCCCCCCACCGCTGAGGACATCATCAGGTTTCTCAAAATTGTCTTACAAAACGTCCACCCTTTCCAGCGCCCTCACACCCTCCAACAGGTCTCCCTCGCCGCCCGTTCCATTTTCCACTTGAAAATGTATGCCACCTACTCCAACAACCAGGCCCATTTCACTCTCTCCCATCGTGACATCCTTGTCCAAATCTGTGCCATGGCGCGACAGCACCGTATCCTTTTTAACAACATCTGCTCCCTTCCCGCCAACTAGAACCTCTTCCTGCACACCCTTGCCACCAACCATGTGAATGCCTTCCTCCTCAATGAAACTTTCCTCCAACCCCACCACACCGTTCACACGTCACCCTGCCTCCTTCCTGCTCCGATAATCCCCTCCTGATTGTGGGTGGCGGAGTTGCCATTGGTGACCACCGCCATATCCCAGTTTGGCTCCAGCCTCTCCTTCCCGACCCCACCGAACACCTGATCCTTACTCTCTTCTTCCCTGGCCTTACCGTCACCTGCGCCACCTGTCCGTCCTAACGTCCCTATTCCCTTCGACTTCCTCTCCCACATTGACCATATCTTCTCCTCCTATAAGATCGCCGCCGACCTCAACATCCATAGTCGTTCCACCGCCCAGTTACGGCGGTGGCATCGGTTCCCCTCCTCCCTTCAAGGGGACCTCATCCCCATCCCCCAGCAGACCCGCACCGAATCCAATTCCACTCCCAATGTTATCCTTTCCTCCCCTAACTTCCTTGGCCTCATAACGGTGGATGTCTTGGAACCTATTGGTAGCGACCATCTCCCTGTACTCCTCACTGTTTCAGACGGTCGTCGCCCCCGCCTCGACCCTCGTAATGACCCTCCCCCAAAGTACATCCATGACTATGCCCGTGCCAACTGGAATGCCTACCGGGATACCCCCTCCACCCAGGTCGATAGCCACCCCTTCATCTACCACCACGCTGATTATGTGACCCACGCCACCCCCTTTGTCCAGCAGACCTTGTCTGAGGCTGTGGAGGCCCACGTCCCTACTGTCGCCATACACCCCACCTGTCCTTCCTTACCCCCACAGGCCGTCCTGCTCCTCCGTGAATCCCGTCGTCTCTACCGTGCGTTCCTCCACATGTGTGACCCGGACACACTACGACGCCACTGGAAACTCCAGCGACACATTCGTAACTTGCTCGCGTCCAAGAAACGTCGGGACTGGCGGCAGACATGCACCCGTTTAAATGATACCTTACCTATCAACTTGTCCAAGTTCTGGTCAGCCTTCCATCGCCTTACCAGAACGAAACCCTCCCCCTACTATCTTCTCCATGATGATCACCCATTCCCTGACACCCTAAGTGTGGCCAATCACTTTGCCTCCTACCTCTCTGATGTATTTTCCATCCCCGCCCATCCCCAGTTCGATAACTCCCTCTTCTTGGATGTCCGTGATCGAACTGACACCTCTGTCCCTACCCTACCACCTGGTTTCCAGTACTTGGACAACATTGCACACACAGAACTCAATGCCCCTATCACTACACTGGATCTCATTGCTACACTCCGCACCAAACGCAACACCACTCCTGGTCACAATCGTGTCACCTTCCGTTACCTTCGTGAAGCTCCTGTCTCTTTCCTCTCCACCCTGGCCAGGCTCTACAATGTAGTCCTGTCCACCGGTTACTACCCCGTCCTGTGGAAAACCTCATGTATCCTGATGTTCTTTAAACCTGGTAAACCGCCATCCGCCGTCTCCTCCTACCGTCCCATCAGCCTTACCTCGGTCTTCAGCGAGGTCCTGGTATCTATCCTCACCCGCCGCATCCACCAGAATCTCCGCCAGCACCGCCTCGTTCCCATTACCCAGTGTGGCTTTCGGCTATCCTTCCCTTCTGACGATCTTCTCCTTCACCTCACTCATCTCCTTTCTCAACAGCTTAATTCCCGTCGCTCTGCAATCTTCCTCTCCCTGGACCTCGAACGTGCTTATGACCGTGTATGGCATTCCGGTCTCCTCTTCAAGCTTTAAACCTTCGCCCTTCCCATTAATTACGTCCGTCTGATCGGCTCCTTTCTCTCCCGCCGTCCTTCCTATGTCACCATCCATAACACGGATTCCTACACCTTTTCTCCCTCTGCCGGTGTGCCCCAAGGCTCCGTCCTATCTCCCCTTCTGTACCTTTTATATATGGCGGACATGCCTTCGCCGTCACCCCCGTCCACCTTCTCCAGTTTGCCGATGATACCGCCTTCCTTGCCCTTGCCCCCACCCTGCAGCACTCCCAACACCTCCTCCAATCCCATCTTGACCAGTTCACCGCTTGCTGCAACCTGTGGTTGCTCAAGGTCAATCATTCCAAAACCCAGGCGATCATTGTAGACAAAACCACACCTTCCTTTGCCTCCTTGATTTCTATCTCACCGTCTATGGCCGTCCTATCTTCCTCACCCCCACCCTCAAGTACCTTGGCATCACACTCGACCGTCGACTCTCCTGGACCCAACATCTCCTGACAATCCAAGCCAAGGCACGCTCCTGTCTCCATCTCCTCAAGCTCCTTTCCGGTCGTACGTGGGGTCTGGACCACTCCATCATACTCAACACCTATAAATCCCTCATCCGCCCTATCCTTTGTTATGCCCATCCGGCTTGGATCTCCGCCCCTCCTACCTTTTACAAATACCTCCAAATCCTTGAAAGCCGTGCTCTCCGCCTCGCCTATCGCATCCGTCTCTCCTCCCCCACGTGGATCCTGTACGATCTCATTCCATTCCCCCACCTCCTCCTTTTCCTTGAGAGGATACAGATCCTGTACACCTCCCGCAAACCCGATCCTCCTCACCCGCTTGTCTCGCCCATCCTCTCCCGCCCCCGCCCGCTGCCGCGCCTGTGTTCCCACATCCCACCCAGTCGCCATCTGTCCACCTTCCTAGCCCTCTCCCAAGGTGGTTCCCCCTCCCTGATGATGTCCTCCTCCTCTCCATATACCCCTCCTACCAACTTTGATCCTCCTTCCCTCTTCCTGTGTCCGTTCTTTTGGGCATCCTCCCTCCCTCCTCCCTTTCTCCCCACTCCTCCCCTGGGCTTCCCCTCCCCTGTCCCCCTCCTCCTTCCCCCATCTCCTCAGCCATTGGCGTCTTTGTTCTCCCCTCTCCCCCCCCCCCACCCTTCTTCCCCTCTTGGCAAGTCCTCGGACTTGCACACGCTACGTGGACTTTCGCGCGCCAGCGATCATCGTCATCAGTGTCCCGTGTGTGTCGTCGTGTTTAGTGTTCAGTGTTCACCGTCGCACTCCATCGGTCACCTGTGCCATCGCCGTCTTCAGTGCTTGTGCGTCGTGTCAACAGTTTCAAGTGTGGATTATCGTCGAGTGTGAACGGCTCCGTGTTTGTCTTTCTGTGTCAACTGTTTTCTTGCCCACCGTTCTGTAACCTATGTCTAATCTTTCTGTTTTTTGTCATTGTGTATTCTATGGCTGAAGAGCAGCATAGACCGCTGCTGACAGCCTGCCTGTTGTACAGGCTTTAAAATAACTATAAAGAAACAAAACGGCAGCAGTCCCCTAAATTCATCCTTTGCCGATCATCTCTTAATTACTGGACACGTGCCTAAAGCCATTGGCGATAGCAATATTCTGCATACCGGAAAGAAGGGGCGTAGGTTACATGTTTTAGAGAAATTGGAGATTTTCAAATATCTATCTTGTCATGATGGCCTCATTCTGAACGAACAGCTCCAGCTGCGAAATAGATAGTTTTTCGACAGTATAAAGCCGTTGCTTGATATTTGATTGAGATTTCCTCATGCAGTTTGCCGAAATGTTATTTTCCTGAGGAGTTTAGAATATCGGTTTGAGACTACTTATCACTTTATAAATCCGGTAATAGAGCTGATTTTATTACGATGGCCATTTGACCCTGAGTACGTGGGGAATTGAAATTTCGTTAAAAGATCTAGCAGCAACGAAATGACGCTTGATTCCGCTCCAACTCGCGAATCATATCCGTGGTACTCTCGCCCTCGCCTCCACCTGCCCAGCAAGACGTAATTGACATAAAATTGATTGCCTAATTAATTAAACTGATCACCTGAATCCTTTTGCATGGTAATGTTTTCCTGCAGTCGGATTACACTCACCAGGTAACAGTTATAGATGCTTCTGTAGACTCTTTAGGGGCTTCCCACAGCCTAGGTACTCACTTCCTTCGATACTAAAATGGATGGGAACGGTCGCCAAATAGCTGAAGATATCCAACTCCAATTACGCTCTGTCTGTCAGTTGCCTTGCCATGCTGATGAAAGTACGTCACGTAGAGTCCTGTTACAGCGATCCTGAAGTAATCCTGGTGAGACTTGTAAGTCTGTGGGAGCAGTAAGTTGTTTAGCTTTCTTCTCCATCTCCACGACGCCACCACTCCCGCCCCCACTGCTGGGACTAGCATGGAGACCAACAGATGCCAAAATCGCCGCCGCCAAACGTGTATCAGTCTGCACACCTTCGTTTCCCTCAGAATAAAAGCCTGTAGAAGCATTCCTATTGGTTCCCGCCATATTAATGAGCAGATGATTTGAGAACTCAAATAAGACTTCTGGAGGGAATGGGATGTTCTTTTTGAGGAACATTATTCAGAACAACATTTGAAGCTAATTTCAGATGGACTGTACCGCCGCCAAGATATATTTTGCACAAGATCCATGAAGATAAGATACAAGGGCCCATAACAGCGCATATAGACAGTTCTTTCGGCCTTTGCTTTGTTTGCAAGTAGAGTAGGAAAACAAATGAATATCAGTGGTACAGGGTACCTTCCGCCACACAGAGTAAAATAGCATGTGAGGTATACAAATAGAAGTTGATGTGAGTTTAGTCTGCCTTTTAAGATGTCAGTCCATTCATTTATAGGCACACAAAACTCTTGGAAGAATGTAGTTTCTTCTTTAAAGGGAAATGTAGGGTGGCTTTGAATAAATTAGTTGTGTAGAATGTAATGCTGCTAATACTCCAACGCAAGAAACATATTTGGAACGAAATATGTACATTCACCCTGCAAATTTTCTATCACACTCCCTATGGTGTGAAAATAGAAGAGAGAACCTCAGCTGCTGATTGTCCTTTCATATTAGCCCATAATATTCTCATTGCAGAGCAAGACATATGTTAAAAGTTGTAACATGTTTGTCCACAAGAAGCAGTATAGAGCTCACATCGCAAATCCTCTCTCGTCAGCATATCGCTTACCTGCCATATTCTCGCGAGTCCTCTAGTTTACGATATATAGCATTCAAATCCACTTTATTTCCACGAGTAAGAGATGTCACTCGCCAAGTCATGGACTGGTGCTAATTCTCTCGAAATCCCAACACGTTCCAACAGTATTGTTCCATTAGTTAGAAGACTGTCTAGTCCTCCACCCGTCAGTGACTAGGAAGAGAGCTATCACAATGAGAAAAATAGCACATTAATGTGCAGGAGGAATATAAATATTCCTATGTACATGTCCTAATCTCCTTTATATTATTCCTGTAAGTGCTGCTCTACACATACGACAGTGTAATGATGGCAGAATATTCGTTGACAGCACAGTCGCTCTCTCTCTCTCTCTCTCTCTCTCTCTCTCTCTCTCTCTCTCTCTCTCTCTCTCTCTTTCTCCACCCATCGTTATTTACATAACATCGAATGGAGTAAAACTATGGCCTATAAAAGCTTCACAAACTTCACCTGGTAGAGAACTTCAGAACATTTTACCATGTCTCTCTCTTCTAATATAACAAATACAAATATCGTCCACATGTTGAGTTCAAGCATACGTGGTGACTCCATTAAATATACATGCATTAGTGAACCAGAGCCGGCGGACAGTGATAGAAGTTGATTCCACGGACCTGTGTAAAATTTTTGCGCTTGTGCTGAAGGAATACCATTTCTCACAGATTATCAGTCACCACAGAACTTCTTGTCATTTCATAAGCAGTTGTATACACAGAATGTTTTGCTGTAACACATCAAAGCTTTGTACACCACCAAATTTTCTTTTTCCAGCATGACTTTGACATCTATGTCGGGTGCTGAGGTGACATTAAAATGATGCAATCCATTGGCTCTCAGAGAATGCTTGTCATTACACGGTATAAGCTGCATCCCCAGCACACAGGATGGTCGAAATAAAAGACAGAAAAAGTGTTTCTTATTGAAGAAAATGTAGAAGACATCACAACATATGGAAGCTGGAAGAGTTTACAGCATTATGTAGCGTTTCCAAACAGCTGTCTACATTTAGTCTAATCTTCCTCAATGACATGGTAACAGGTGTCTTGTTGTTCTGGTTTCTAAGAGACCAAGAACATTGATTCCTCATATTGGTGCTACATATTGCACCAAGGTATATGGTCACTGTTTTGATATCGGTAAAGGTGGTCATCATGATCTCCAAATCACTGGAGACTGCATCTTTCGTTTCTATGGCTCACAACGTGCAACTGCATGTAGAACAAGGGGGTATCCTGTGAGGCTAAAACCCATAGAGCAAGGTTAGTGTGCACCACTAGTTATCCGCCCCACCGATGGAGCAATGGAATGATATTCATACATCTAGGTGAGCATATAAATACCCTCCGTATTTTCGCCTATTTCACGTGTTTTAAATCAATTTTCGTAATTTTTTCTGGTTTTTTTTTGTAATTTAGACGCATTTTACCCAATTGCTCGAGGTTCAACCCAGCACTCTTGACAACTTGTCATGTCAACCAAACATTTCATTCCATTGATCTCGTAACGCTATCACTAAATGACATTGCAGTACGTTTTTAAGTTTCTGTTTCCACTGCTAAAACACCCCCCTCCATTAATTTGTGAGCGTTATACACATTTGAAGATTTTGTGACCTCTGTTACACAACCCACATTGCTTGACAAGAATACTGTTTCTTAGTATAGGAAATAGCCATTAGCAGAAAGATTGCAATCCTCAGCCAAAAAAATTTATAAACTGGGTAAGATTTTATTATGATTTGCCATCGCTCCCTGTGTGGGTGGGGGCATAAAGTAGTCTTGCATTTGTACGATAAAGCTGGATATTGAAAGATCGCACCAAAACCTTTTGATTATTACCAGCCCAGCAAGTGAATCACATCCACAGCAGCACTCTTACTCCTTTTTTAAAATGAACAGTCCCTTTGTTGAACCTATTGGCTAAGGATTCTGAGCAAAACTCTCTCTATGAATCTTTTAACAATTCCACTATCATTAACCAACCCACATTGCAATCTTGTCTCTGATTTCATTTGGAAATGACCAGAAGTAGGAGGGTAATATACGCTCTACATTCGACGTCTCGTTAAGGAACAGAACGAGCTGAGTTCCATATATGAAATACACTTCGATATTTTGCTTTCTTAAATAGCGTAGCATGTGTTCCAAACTTGTACAACCAACCCTGCGCTAGTGATATTGACAGGTATTCTCATTTCAGTAGTGTAACTACCATTCTGCAAAGACTGTACCAGTCTTACATCACCCATCCAATTACACACGATCTCTCCAAGTGCATGCTTGCAGAGGTGGTTCACACTCCTTATGGTTTATAGTAGCCATGAGCCTCATACAATTGAGAGTGTTGTGGTGTAATAACAGATGTTTAAGGAGAAGAAGAAATGAACGGCTCGTGTATGATGGAGCTAGAGACCAAGGGAGTTCGAAACATTTTAAATAAATCACTTGTGTTGTCAATTCTGTAGTACTACTGTAGTGTTTGGATTCCAAACCAGGAATGTATTGGAAAGAGAGAAATGATAATAGAATATAAACACACACTCCTAAGTGCCCAGAGGGGAGGGAGGCGGGTGGTTTAATTGATCACTTGAGTCAATCAGCACATGAATGTTATATGAAAAGAGTGCCAGAAATATCTTTGCTCCACTACTTGTTTCATTCAGAAGATTGATGAAACTCCCTATTTTATCATCTTGTGAGTTACAGCATCCATGTTTCAGGTAATGTAGGACTACTGCTATTTAACAAATTCAGTTCAATAAGTAATCCACTGTGTGACAACTGCCATTAAATTCGTGTAATTTCATGGGTAGCAAGCTGGTTTTCTGTCAGGTTAGAGGGTACAGCTATTTCTGTCATCCATATAGGTACGTGGACAGCTCAACTGCACCCTGGCACAACCACTCAACCATTTCACCAAGTCTCTGTTTCTTGATGAATGCGAATGTTAAAGAAGATATAAAAGACTACCTGATAAATCCTTCTGTTGATGGATGTATAACATTGATTAAATAGACAAGGAAGTAAAAATACCATCAAAATGAAAAATTAAAGCAATAACGTTGAAATGAAAAGACTGGGGACAATGATGGTATTGAAGTTAAACATAAATAAAGCAATCCGCTGAATTGTTTTAAATCTAGACTTCGCTCATAGACTACTATGGCGGAAAGACTAATATGCTGATGTAGTGGGTGGCTGTAATTAAACTTTCTCTATTTTACATGTTATAACATTGAAACCAATTACCGTACGAGAACAAAACTTGGTAGCATTAATGTCAATGGCATGGGGAAGAGGAATAATGAAAAATAAATTCAATTGAAACACTTTTATTTTTCTGCTACGGTACATACCGGTACAATTACTGCTACAAAAGACTCTGAAAGCGCAGGATTGCATTCTCCACAGCGGAACGAAGCATGTCCGTAGATGCGCTGGCTACCTCTCTTGATACGCTGCACTTCAGATCAGCACATGTGTGAATGTTCCTCTGGTAAACCATGTCATGAGGTTGCTCCATATCCAGAAACCACAGGGAGTAAGATCAGGTGATAGCGCCGGCCGATCATTTGGAAAGAATCGGCTGATAATTCGATCGTTTCCAAGTGTGTTTCGGAGAAGCAGGTGAACTCCACAAGCGGTGTGTGGTGGGGCCCCATCGTGAATGAAAATTGTTCAGTTCACTGCGTCTCTCTCGTGTAGGGCAGGAATGACACGCTAACGAAGCATATCGCAGTAACGCTAGCCAGTCACGCTGCATGTCTTTGGTCCGTGCGTGCCAACCCGTACGAAAAAGAATGGGCTTATGATGAACGTAGCCGTGAAGACATACTATACGAAGACACGTTCGCCATACAGAAGAACTTCATACACAGTGGCGGAAGGTGAAGATCTCCACACTCCGCAATTCTGCGTTTTACCTCAGAGAAAAATGGGCTTCGCCTGTCCATAGGATGGTCCAGGGCCAGACCTCGTCAACTTCAATTCTTGTGACAAAGTGGAGAGTGAAGTCAACATGGGGTTGTGCGCCTTGTGGTGCAAGCTGCTGTACGTTATGCATCTTGTCCGGATACCATTGGAGAATGGTTCGAAACACCTTCCGTACAGTACACCACGGGACGTTCAACTGTCATGACACAGCATGTGCACTGCCTGACAATCAGGAATAGCGCGCAGCGTTGTCTGCCATAGCAACAGCGATTTCATCCACCACCTGTCGTGCAACCGGTCGTCGGCCTCTTCCCAGGGCGATCAAGGACAATATATGAACTTCTTCACCATGCTCCGCACAGCAGGTGGAGAAAAAGGACCCTACTGTAATCCTTTCAACCGGTAATATTCTCGAAATGCAGCTGCAGCATAACTGTTGTTTTAAAAATATATTTTCACCAATAATGCCCTGCTCCTTTTGTCCAACCTCATGTTGACACGTCAACAAGTGCATCGCGACTGGTCAGGTGTGTGAGACAATGAATCACGATGACTGATTACGGCACCTGGTGGCCATAGTTGTAACTGGACAGTGTCGCTGTGACGCATGGAATTCATGCACCCCATACTCTGGACGTTAATGCTACCACGTTTAGTAATCATACGGTAATTAGTTCCCGTGTCACAAAATGTTAAATAGGGAAAGTTTAATTATTACCACCCGGTACAAGCAAGAAAAGGACCAACAACGTCACTTACTTATCGGTACTGCCACACTGATTAGACACCTTTATCACTAATTCCAAATGTTTCACGTAAATCTTCAAGATAACTCAAAGTAAAATGTGTCTATATAAATAATCACATCATCATTTTTCGCTGCCACTTTGATGTAGTGTTGATTTATCGAAGAACCTTGTTGATCAGTCTCTGCAGATAAGCATTTCAAAAAAAGTGTTCTAGTGTGCACTGCTGTTAGTGTCCGAATTGCAATCGGCTTCAAGTCTCTGAAAAAAAATCACTTGCTGAAGCCCATCTTTACAGAGCTGGATAGTCTTATGACAGATGCATATTGAAAGGTCTGTCACTAGCTTCGCCTCCAGGTTTATTCAGGAAAGACACTTCATTTTCCACCTCTCCACTCGCCACCTCATTACCCCTCCAATAAAACATTTAAGAGCATAGCCTAGACTTTGCAACAGGTGACAAGTAAGTCACGACCAACTTCAGAAACGAGCCCGTAAGTTTAGCGACGTAATAATGTCGCCTGTAAAACGGGTACTTAAACTTTTCTGAATAGCGGATATGAAATTCTTTTGCTGGTCTCATGGTGCGAACAGTATAATTCAGTCGTTAAAACTTACGACGTCAATAATTACGAAACTGCTGCGGTCTACCGAAAAAGAAGAAACAAGAAATCACAAAATGAAGCACTCAAAAGAGCAGGAACTGTTTCCAGATTTAACAACCACGCTTGATGGTTTCCAGCCAGGTCATGGGTCTCAGTTCTGGAAAATAATTCAACCTACCTCTATCTTCTGGCACAACAGACCAGCATCTTTCTCTGATCTTTTTAAAACAATGAAAAAGTTCGTGCAATGGAAACGAACTGACTTCCAAACAATAATGATGTGAGTGCAAAAATTCGAAGAAAAATAGGTTAATTAAGAAACTACTCTCTGAAATAATAATGATAATAATTATGAAATTTTTTCATAATTACATTAACAAAGACATCAAATGCACACACCTATTGATACAATTTTGGTCAAAAGCTAAAATTTTCTCACAGTCCATAAAGACAGTCCAGATCATTCATCATAATAGTAATTACAGTTTCTTTCACCAATTCTCATTAGTAAAAGAAATTGCACACAGAAGTAGGGGATTTCCATGTAGTCTTGAAGAAGTAGTGTTGTCCTTGCAACAGAGAGACAGTGCTGACTCTTGACATGCAGACAGGTAATGGGCCACAATAGAGCAAACCCACAGCAGAGTCAAAGTTTTGAAGAATATTGGTAGGTAGGTCATCACAGAGCAGACCCACTGTAGTCCTAGTAGAGATTATGGTATTGGTGGGCCACCAAAGGTGCAGACCCACTGCAGTCCTTGTAGAGATTGCCAGCAGCCATCTGTTGTGACTGTGCGGGTGCACAATCACCATTGAAGAGTCTTGCAGATAATATAGCAAGTCCATAAACCACCACTTGTGCACTCACAAAAATGATTTTTGAAATGTCCTAAGAACCAGCAATGCTGTTATCCAGTCCCTTGGTGAATTATTAACACACGTGCAAACAGTATCGGTCCCTACTCCTCACGTATTGTCCATATACTATGACCAACAAAAACGTGTGCAGTGAAATGTAACTTACAGGTTACTTAATTTGATGAACTGGTGTCAATTACAATTTTATAACATAAGAACACATTAACAAAGTTATAAAATACATTATTAAAAACATAACAATACAGATAACATTTGTGGTAGTACACGCTTTACAAAAGAATAGAAATAAACAGATACACCAACGTTACAGGAATTATGACATAAGTACATACATAAAAGGTCAGAATAACTTTCGAAACATCAACTTCACACGTGAGCATTAAAATAAAACAGAATAAATAACGTCTAAACATCTTTACGAAGAAAATAACATATTATTAGAAAAATTCTACAACATAACTCGTATCAGCTAAACACATAAAGGCAGGAAAAACACAAATTCACATAGCATAATAACACAGAAGTATAGGACAGGGTGTGTTTTCAGTTTGACATTTGGTACTGCAGTCCATCCCAAAACTTCATTCCATAGATCTTTCCTCTTATTTCAACATTTGTTTACACCAAAAAATCCTATCCAAGCATGCGAAGTATTCATATGTTCACGTATTTCTTACCTCATTATTTATTTTCCATTATCTTACCTCATCATTTATTTCCAAGAAAATCCTACCTATACCTGTTGTCCCTAAACCCTAACTTTTTGTTCATATCCTCTATCAAAATACTTTTTTTGACCAAACCATTTTCTTATAGCTACTCAATGCATTTCTCCTTTTTCATCACAACTCGTTCTCTTATATAGCCTACTCCAACTTAAGCTAATTTAATTCTACTGAGCTCAGACGCTAAATTGAGGGACGAGGCAATGCAGCAACACAAAAAATTAACACAAACAGCAATGGCAAAAAATGCAAATTGGCAAACCTAGCAGAAGTAAATCTATATTAGCAGAGCAAATGCAACATTACAACTAATATGAGCCAATGTGCAGGAACAAGAAAAATAAATCAGTAGTAAAACTGGCTTAACAGAGTAATACAAAGTGAAATTCAGTAGCACACTGCCTGGCAAACAGCAGCAGCAAATGCTATAACTTATATCTATATATGACAAAGCTGAAGCAGAAAAAATAGTGCACAAAAGACAACAATGCATATAAGGGAAATGTCTATTCACATCTAAATATCTATGTCATTAAAGTGGTGCACCAAAAGAAGTTATTCTACCAAAAAAAAATTACCAAGTAGTTGAAAATAAAATTATGTATGCAATTCCTGTCAAGGAAAATGTGTTTTGTGCTCCTTCGTTGTTCTTTTTTCAAGTAGATCATAAAGTTGTGATTTACTGGATCTGTAAGCATAAAATATGTATATTAGTACAACTATAAAATTTTATTTTAACCAATGCTGCAGTGCAGCTGTAAACTAGATGTTAAACAAAATGAGGAATCTCTCAACTAAAAAGACAATAGATGTAAAATGTTTCTCATCATTTCATTTCACTAAATATCATAAATTAAGAACTCTACAGTGTAGTCATGTTTTCAAGTTTGAGCGTGTCGTATTTGCGATGCTTTCAACAAAGAAATGTCAATAGCGAGGAAAATGGTCTCCTTTCATCTCCACCTGTGCCACTGAAAGGCACTTGCTAATGGCTTTTTTCCAGACGGCTGTCAGGCAGCTGGATGCCCATGACGCATTACGTGAAGGTCACTTAACTTTCTTACCGAAATATTTACGACACCAGTTTGCACTACAGTGACAGTCTTATATAAAAAATTTCACAGGTCGAGAATTTGCGTTGCAAATGTGTAGAAACAAAATCCTATAATTATAATAGTGTCCAAAAAAATTTCGTCGAGATTGTAATACATTCACGCATTTACACACATTTTAACATCATAAAAACTCAGCCAAATCTCAAAAACGTCGTAGCTTTCTGCAATAATAACAAAACCTAAAAAAAATCTCTGCTCATTTCAATAGTGTCAGTTACCTCAACCGTACTTTAAAAATCATGATCCCATACCAAATATATCATTCAAGGCTCTCATAGTATTACAATGGTTCCGAAAAAATATGAACAGTTCACGAAGTACAGACAAAATACAATTTCGTAAGTGTGAAGCCATCCAACTGTGTAATTGCGTAAACATGTGTCACTAACTGTGTAATTGCGTAAACATGTGTCACTGACGTAGTAAAAAAATTGTTTCTCTGTTAAATGATCAGATAGCTGTGTATTTTATGTGTTAGAAAAATATGGAACCGATGTGTAAAGTTGTATAAGCAAATACCATGTTAGCTAGAGCTCCTTGTGGTTGCCAAACACATGGTTCACAAAGTAAGCGTGTACCCCGTGATGATTCATGTAATTATAAACTCAGATGTTACAGATTACAGCAATGGAATGAAATGTATCACGGAAAACCTTTGTATCATTTTAATTCAAAAAACTTTAAAAATAAATAGTTTAAGTACACTCAAAAGCGTGTCCTGTAGCGCTAAATGTGCGTCTTGCTGTGAGGTAAGTCCGTGCAAGTGTCGTAGTTATCGTCCTCTGTAAGCAAAGTTCTGCTGAAGTCAATGTACTTACTTCACTATAAACGAAAGTGAAATGCTTTGCGTATAGATATCGTAGTTATTACGTACCTTACCATGATCAAGATTGTACTATAGTGTAACGTATTGTTGTGCTACAAAAAAGGCTGTCTCATTGTAGCTTGTAGCAATAGCACAAAAATTACTACTAAAACATGTTTTACTTTCCAGAATAAAACAGAAAAACTGTGCAGATATAAAACAGATACACAGCAAAAGCAACAATGTAAATTGTGTCACATATTAGTAGCGTCGTGATATAATCGTGTAGCTATCCAAGAAACCAAATGCTAAGTCATCTTTAATCTCACCAAATGTACTTCAAATAAAGAGTATCCTTTCAAGTAAACCAAAATGTTGCATTAAAATATCATTAGCAGTATATGTTCTAAGTATGTAAGCCTGATAGTCGTTACGTAATCGTGCAAGTAACAAGCAAGAATGTACAAATAACAACACTATGTCGTCTGTTCACTATAACAATGAATTCGTAATTTCTGTTTAAATAAGTTCTCTTGGTTCTTGACTGGATATTTAATTTCAAACATTGTTGCATGGTAACAGTTTCTTAAGTCTGACAAAGCATACTAGAAATGTGAAGTGAAAAGTTTTATGGCAAAGACAAAGTTATAAAAACAGATTATCTCTCAATAAACTGTTTTAAATGTGAAATTTGGTGCAGTCCTTTACCATTTCTAGTGTGCAGAGTTTAAACTCCAAAGTAATTATCACGTTGTATACGTCAGTAAGGAATGCTAAAAATTTTCTCAAGTTTAGCGTCTCTGCTATTTTTCGCTGAGCCAGCCGGCACACATGGCTGCTTGCGGTGCGAGTCATTGTCTGTCTCTTTGTTGGTGCGCGTCGTTATTGGGATTAGGAGACCAAACTTCTACAAATTCACCTTGTCGAGAGGGCCCCGCCCTGTTTGTATCCCGCCAGTTCTGATGAAATTCAGGTCTGTCGTAATGATTATATCGTCTGTCGTCATGTCGGTAGTTCTTGTAGTTTCTTCCTTGTTCGTTAAGTGGTGGAGAATTTCTCGCGATTTGTGTTGTGAGAATAGCCTTGTCGTGTCCAGTTATTATTTCTTTCATCGTGGAGTTGTGACTGATGTGACCTGTAACTGTTTCGTTCCTCTTTTCGCGTTCCGCGATTGTCAGTGTCAATTTCCAGTTCTTGTAAGAGTCCCTCAAAAGCTTCAATGTCGTCTTTGCAACGTCCTGCCAAAATAATATGTCGTAAATTTTCAGGTAATTTGATTAAGCAAATGCGGATGAGTTCCGTGGGGCTGTATGGGTTTGACAGGTACTGATTCTTATGTAACATGTCTTCAAAATATTTGGAAAGACTAGAAAATTCCGATTGTTCGAAATGTTTCATCATTATGATGCTTTGTTTTACTCGGTCTTGTTTAGCTTGGGACCAATATGCTGAGAGGAAGGCATGATAAAATTCTCCTTCACTGTGACAATCGTGAATGACCGATTGCATTCTTACACCTGGTTCATTCTCTAAATAGCTACACATAAATTATAATCTGTGCTCTAATGACCAGTTGGGAGGAAAACAATGAGAGAATAGATGAAGCCAATCTTATGGATGAATGTCGTTGCCGGAATTCTTAAGTGTTTTGAATTTACGTGTAGTAAACAGCTTATCGTCAAAATCATCATGTCGGCGAGTAGCATGTCGGTCATTGTTACTTCGTTTCGGCGGTTCCATCTCAAAATTCGGTGTTCCTTGCCAATTTCTTTTATAATTTCCGAAGTACCCCGTATTATTATTTTGTGACTGTTCCTTATTTCTATGTCCTCTTCCCGCATTGGAGCGTGAGTGTCCTCTGAAATACATAATTCTTGTATTACCTGTGTCAGCTGATCTTGTACTTCCCGGATTTCCCTTCGGTGTTGCGTATTAATTTGATTCTGATTTTGTTTGAATTTACTAATTTGTTCACACTCTTCTGTGTCATTAAAGACTGCCGGTTTTCTGTCATTCAGATTATCATCTACCTATCTAGACAAATTATTTAGCTGACCCGAAAGTTCAACTACTTTCTCTGATAAGGAACTAATTTCCTCCATGTGTCTTTCTGAACAATTTTCAGAGTATCTACTGTGTCCTATAAGTTTTCCAGAGTTTTTGCAAGTTGCGCAACCGAATCGGTAGATACAACTGAGTAAATCTTAGCTTGCAAGGGCTCATGATTTTCATGAACAATAGTTTGCAATTCTTTTATTATTGCGTCGTGATTCTGTAATGCATTTTCATGCCGCGAAAAAATAGGTTGAAACTGCTCACAAATTCGTGTTTTTACATCATTACAGACTTTTTGACATTTCCATTCAATGTTATGTAACTCAGTGGTTAAATCTTCTCGTGTTTGTTCAAGCGTGGTGTCTAACGTCTGAAGATTTTGTTCCACTGTGTCTAACTTTTGAAGCTTTTGCTGTGTTTGTCTCTGATTTTGTTCCATTGTGTCTAACGTTTGAAGCTTTTACTGTGTTTGTCTCTGATTTTGTTCCATTTGTTGCATTAATTTGCTATAATAATGTATTGGGGTCTGGAATCTGTTTCTCTATGCTTTTTGGCAGTGCATTACCACTGGCAACATTCAAATTTTGACAAGCAGAAAATTCCTCTTGACTCATTTGAGAAAACGGTGAGGACCCAAAACCTGAGTCTACAGTATTTGCAATATTGTGTTCTGTCATTTCGGATTCCTGAGGCGAGCTGTTGCCGACCGATCGATCGATAATGCTTCCCTGTTCACTACTTGTTTCACTGTCTACACTATTATTTGCCGCCCGCTCCATTTCCCTATGCACAATTACCGAATTACTACTTTGAACATTAGTTAATTCATTACATAGTAGTGCTAACACACTGCTTTCATCGTCACTGTCATTTCTCAGTTTAGTTTGGAGCCTAGTATTACGTTTTTCACACGCCATTATTACCACAGTATTTCACACGACAACACAGAAAAGCACAATTTGAAGAGCAAAATAAGAAAACACATTAACATAGCATTGAAAATAATATCTCGTTAATAGCTAGTGCAGCTGCGAAATACTTAGTGCAAATCTACATGCATGCCACAACTGTTTTACTGTACAACAATGAAAGACTGCAACTACAAAGGAGATTCTCTCTACAATTACATGCTAGCAATAAACAAAAGCTACACTTATTACACAAACTACAAGAAAAAATCAGAAGATTCCATTGATGTTTCCTGGCAGGGTCGCCATATGTAATGTCCCTTTAGAAAAATTAATGAATTACTGTGCTGAGACACCTCTTAAATTATTTGATTTTCAAACAGCTGAGCAAAACTGATCGTACTCAGACATTACTCTCTTTACTTATTCTGATCAACACTAAACCGACACACAATATTTTTTAGTGCAATGAAATCTGACTTTTAATAATCCCTACAAAAGAATGGCCCAGACTAACATTTACCTATACCTTTCACAAATCACTTACCTCACAAAAATCTTCGTTACTCGAACTACTGCAATACAGCGAGCGCCACTACTGCCAGCTAAATAAAAGATTCAAACTACTGAAGGCACTAACTACTGATAGGCATAGTTAGCAAATGAAAGATTTTCATAGAGAACAAACAATGTATTTACCTTAATAGTGTTCAAAAGTTATAATATATATAGCAGTTCATCGGCTCTCAAAAATCCTCCATCTCACTTTCCCACATCCGCCACTGCTGGCAGCTCACCTCCAATTGCGCAACGCTACACGCTGTTAACAGCCAACTGCCCAACACTAAAATTGCAAACAACAATGCAAACCAGCCACATACTGTACACAGCACAGCCAGTGATTTTCATACAGAGCGCTACGTGGACTTATCAATAAAAGAAACCTAAACAGCCTACTTACAATGGACAGCTATCGGTCTCGAGAAGGTATGCTTCCTTCGTCCATTCATCAGGTCGTCTAGCGACAAACTGGCACGATCTCACCACTGAAAACAATAGCGAGACTCATCACTGAATATTACACAGTGTCACTCAGTGCCTCTGGTTCTACACCATGCAAGCTTCATTTACTTTTGGATGAGTTCATTGACAAGCGATATGTGGCAGCTTAAGATATCAACCAAGGTTCAAGTGTTCTGTTCCCAACAGTTCGTTATCACTTTCTATAAACTCCACTCAGCTTTCAGCTGTTGCGATCCTTCTATTCGTCACAGTCATTGGAATAACCTATTATTTCATGACATAGCCCCTCTGGAAGACCACTTTCCTGTTATCTCTGCTACAGGGTTGCCACCACTGCACCCCACTTCCTGGAGTCATTGCACTACATCCAGCTGTCTGTGCGATCTGTCTGTGTGATTCTCTCGTGTCCCTGACTTTCTTTCAGGTCAGAAAAATGGTGGATAGCCGTACATGCACGTCCGTTGAGCATACAGAAAAGTCCCAGTAACGCTACTTGCACCACATAGCCACCACGTATTCTACCGTTATTCGTCTGTAGGAACGGCTCCCTTCTGTATTGAAAATAAGCTCGTTTAACGGTGAAAATACCGCCAACACATTCCACAGGCTTCGAAATTCTGGAGTGTCACTTATAGTAACGTTAGATCAAGGCATTCATAGTCTAGCTGTTTGCATTTCCATCAGTAATAAATAGAAACGTGTACTCTGCTTATCTACAGTAACCTTTACTGCATCGTCGAAGGAAATAGAGGATATTAGAATATTAAATTTATGTGAGAGAGGAATTCTAAAAATTTTCATGTAAGACTTTTTACATCAACGTGGAGGACACATACAATTCCTCACAGCTGTGCTAATTTATTACCTCGTAAAATATATGTGCACAGTGTTTACTATATGGTTCCCTATGAGCGATGCAAGAGAAAATGTAGGAGTGTGTGAGAATGTCAGTTATAAGAGTAAACAACTGTAGATTTTGGAAGGTACATTCAGTAATTAAAGAGACAAGTTTGCTGTAGAAATGAAACACTTTGTTGTAAGAGTTTTGTAGTTTCATGACTTGAGGTCAGCGTTACTAGGATCAGCTGACAATAAGTAACGGAAAAAAACTGGTTTGTTTCTGGTCTCAATATTGCATATAACGATGGCGTATCCGCTTGAAGTTTCAGTGATCAGTTTTTTTTTGTTTCTGACATTGAAAAACGGGCTAATATCTTTTTTCGAATGATTTACAGTATGGTGATAGTGGTATGAACAACGCAAATTTTTATAAGTGGGTATAATGGTTCAAAAATGCTCACATCTCAGTTATTGGCGATTTACATCCAGTCTAGGTAGTTGAAGCGTCAACTCCTCTTCAGAACCCACTGATGACACCATTCGCGAAGACTGAGGTCGCACTCGAAGCGCGTACAGACTTGAAAAAACGCTACGAAATGGAAGGTGACGCTCTTCCAAACAAATGTTTAAGAAGTGATAATACTTGTGTTCACTGTTTTGACCAAAGGACAAAGCATGGAATACAAGCACACCAGCTCAGCTTACCGAAAGGAATTCAACACCCAACCATCATCGATAAAAGTCATGTTGTTCGTGTTTGTGGATGTCCAAGGTGTCGTATTTAGAGATAATGTGAGATAATTGTAAAGTCAGCGTACAAGAAACAGTTCCTACAAATAAGACGAGCTGATGAATAGGGTAAAGACAGCAATGAGACAGAAACCTGGTGGATCTAAAAAATAAATAAATAAATAAGAAATTAATTACATATGATACTGCAATACGAGAATGTTTCTCCTCGCTGACCGAACAATCCACTGAAAAATGGATTGGGAGATACTACCTCATCTTCCCTACAGTCCAGATTTGACTTCCTCTGATTTTTGTTTGTTCGGTCCACCAAAGAAGACATTCCGTGGACAAAAATTCAGCAACAGCGATGACGTCAAAGAATTATTGGGAAAGTGGCTAAGATAACAAGAGAAAGACTTCTTTGCATCAAGTATAAGGAAAAAAACCTAGTTCATCGTTTGGACAAGGGTCCATTTACTTTTTTCAGGCTTCTTCCGTTTTCTATCGTATCGGTCTCTCTTGGTCAACTCTTGGTTTTACGACCGCAATGATATTAGGTTCCGCCGGCCAGAGTGGCCGAGCGGTTCTAGGCGCTTCAGTCTGGAACCGCGCGACCGCTACGGTCGCAGGTTAGAATCCCGACTTGGGCGTGGATGTGTGTGATGTCCTTAGGTTAGTTCTAGGGGACTGATGACCTCAAAAGTCAAGTCCCATAGTGCTCAGAGCAATCTGAACCATTTTATTAGGTTCCGAGGCCACGATGTTTCTTTCATTCTCCTGTTCACTGTCTACAGTCCTGTTAGTGATACTACAACTGGAGTTAGACTTACCAGGCAACAGGATGGTAATCTGTTCTGGGGAAAAAGCAACAGACTCGAATTCTTCACTGTAAAGAGCCTGACGGATCATATAGCAAACGACCTTGACGTGACATTAAGGATAAACGTCTGGGAGCTCTAGATCGAGAAAAGATAGGAACATGGGATGTGAGAAGTCTGTGGGAGAAAGAAATGGAACTGGATAGGATACTAAAAGATTCCAAAAATGATGTATTGGTCATAACTCAAACTAAGAATAAATTATAGGAGACAGTATGATATACTGATTACATAATAATATAAGAGGACAGTTCTATTACTACTGATGGGAATAGTGTTGAGAAGTAGTAAAAGTCTCATTTTGTAAACAGACACTGCTATTTTTCTACGTCACATTGTTTAATTACTGGATGTCTCTCGTAACATATAAGTGCATGGAATATACAGGGTGTTTCAAAAATGACCGGTATATTTGAAACGGCAATACAAACTAAACGAGCGGCGATACAAATACACCGTTTGTTGCAATATGCTTGGGACAACAGTAGATTTTCAGGCAAACAAACTTTCGAAATTACAGTAGTTACAATTGTCATTAACAGATGGCGCTGCGGTCTGGGAACCTCTATAGTACGATATTTTCCACATATCCACCATGCGTAGCAATAATATGGCGTAGTCTCTGAATGAAATTACCCGAAACCTTTGACAACGTGTCTGGCGGAATGGCTTCACATGCAGATGAGATGTACTGCTTCAGATGTTCAATTGTTTCTGGATTCTGGCGGTACACCTGGTCTGTCAAGTGTCCCCACAGAAAGAAGTCACAGGGGTTCATGTCTGGCGAATAGGGAGGCCAATCCACGCCGCTTCCTGTATGTTTCGGATAGCCCAAAGCAATCACACGATCATCGAAATATTCATTCAGGAAATTAAAGACTTCAGCCGTGCGATGTGGCCTGGCACCATCTTGAATAAACCACGAGGTGTTTGCAGTGTCGTCTAAGGCAGCTTGTACCGCCACAAATTCACGAAGAATGTCCAGATAGCGTAATGCAGTAATCGTTTCGGATCTGAAAAATGGGCCAATGATTCCTTTGGAAGAAATGGCGGCCCAGACCAGTACTTTTTGAGGATGCAGGGACGATGGGACTGCAGTTCACCATATGCGCCAGTTCTGTTTATTGACGAAGCCGTCCAGGTAAAAATAAGCTTCGTCAGTAAACCAAATGCTGCCCACATGCATATCGCCGTCATCAATCCTGTGCACTATATCGTTAGCGAATGTCTCTCGTGCAGCAATGGTAGCGGCGCTGAGGGGTTGCCGCGTTTGAATTTTGTATGGATAGAGATGTAAACTCTGGCGCATGAGACGATACGAGGACGTTGGCGTCATTTGGACCGCAGCTGCAACACGGCGAACGGAAACCCGAGGCCGCTGTTTGATCACCTGCTGCACTAGCTGCGCGTTGCCCTACCTTTCCAGCACGTTCATCCGTCACGTTCCCAGTCCGTTGAAATTTTTCAAACAGATCCTTTATTGTATCGCTTTTCGGTCCTTTGGTTACATTAAAACTCCGTTGAAAACTTCGTCTTGTTGCAACAACACTATGTTCTTGGCGGTGGAATTCCAACACCAGAAAAATCCTCTGTTCTAAGGAATAAACCATGTTGTCCACAGCACACTTGCACGTTGTGAACAGCACACGCTTACAGCAGAAAGATGACGTACAGAATGGCGCACCCAAAGACTGCGTTGTCTTCTATATCTTTCACATCACTTGCAGCGCCATCTGTTGTTGAAAATTGTAACTACTGTAATTTTGAAAGTTTGTCCGCCTGAAAATGTACTGTTGTCCCAAGCATATTGCAACAGACGGTGTATTTCTATCGCTGCTCGTTTAGTTTTTATTGCCGTTTCAAATATACCGGTCATTTTTGAAACACCCTGTATTTATGATACCATTTATACATTGGTATATGATGCACGCGCGTTTTTGTAGGAAAAATGCTTTTCTACTGTTTACGCAAAAAAAACATTGTAGTAACCACAGCAAGGAGAATAGTCTGTAGGAAGTGCTCCCAAACGGTATGGCCATTGTTGTTGTAGGACACTGCCCATAAGTTTGAAACAATAGTCGTTAGAGTGTTATACATTAAATGAACCCTAAATTACGATCATACATGCGTTAGGTATGTTTAAATTTTTCTCTTAAACGGATTGCTTTCACCGCGCAAATCTGCTTCCTAAGTGAATGATGGACTGTCTACGCCAAATGAGAATTTATGAAGTGAAATACTGAAATTATTATATGGAATCATTCTTTCCTATATGAATGTGGGGTGTCTGTTCTTTCGCAAATGTCATATAACTGATTCTCCTCGTAGGACAACGAATCCACCTTCTTCACTGCTAACGCACTATTACGTCTGACCTGCAGAAACCTCCAAGTAGCGAGTATGGAGGACATGGACCGGGCTGCGGATAGTTGTGAGCTCGGTGGGAGTGGGAGTCGGCCGAGGTAGTCCGGGCAGTTGCGGTAAACTCCGTGTCCGGGTGGCGTGTCCTTTAACGCCAAGTGCCTCGTAGGCAGGAGGTCCCTGGTTCGTATCCCAGTTCGGCAGACATTTTTACTCGTCGCCGCTGATTCCGCGCCAAGTCCCGATGCCGCTGACATGACAGTCCCTTCCCCTTTCCTTTCCGTTCTCCCCACTCCACTTTGAAATTACATATAATTCTTTCCTGCTGTGGTAAATGTGAGCCTATACCCACTGATGTGTGGCCTCGAAGTTGCCAACTACACGCGCCAAGCAGCCACTACAAATGAGAGAATATGGCGCGGCGGTACTGCAGCACTGATCTCAGTCGCTGCGCCGAACGTCAAAGCTGTACCTGCCTGGCTCGCCGCCATAAACTCGTCCCTCCCTCCCTCGAAGCTGCCAGCCGCAGTGGGTGTTCTGTAGCGGCCATCTCTGCAAGTGGCATAGTGGGGCTCTGCCTGGCACACTTTTATCCCTTGTTTATGGACACTCCGCCTGGCGGGAGCGGCACTGTATAACAATTTATACTGCTCGCGGAGGACGGCCCGGAGCGCAGATGGCCCACTGTGCGTGTCGGCCTCTCGTTGTTATATTGCCATCACTTTATACGGGGAGCGGAAGTAAGCCAAAATGTTCAACCATGTGCAGTCGCGCTGCGACACGGTCTATGTGATGCGAGGAAACAAAATCAACATGTCATCCTGAGGACTTATGAATGTCAATTTCCTTGAAGGCATTGCAATTATTTATCAAGGAACCCGCATATATACAAGTCTGCCAGAATTTTATTAACAAATGAAATGCAGTTACGCAGGACTGGTTCTGATTTATTAGTCAGCGTTAGATATACATCAGACAAAAATAATACACACTGCTCTACTGTCAGACCGTTTGATAACAGAATTCCAGTTAGTGTTTTCTTACGGTCAGTATAAATATTACACCAGTATCGTAGGAGAATAAAAAGTACACAGTAATGTACAAGATGAAAAGACTTATCACTTAGCCTCGGATAGTTACCGAGTTTTTGAATGTATCCGTATTCGGTGCTCGTCAACATGAATAACTACAAGTTCCTGTTTCAGTTAATTACAGTTGCCTAAGAACTACTAACTGTCGAAGTATCGTCAAAAGATAGACATTTAAGTGAAGTGAAACCAGTTGCTGTCACGAGATTTCTTATTGAGATCATTAACGCACTTCATCAACCATTCAAATAGAGCACGTACAATGACGAAGATTATGCTTAGAAAATAGTGTTTTTGTACTGTACCCTTACGACTGGATTGGATTGGATTGGATTGTTTGGGGAAGAAACCAAACAGCGAGGTCATCAGTCTCATCGGATTAGGGAAGGACATGGAAGGAATTCGGCCGTGCCCTTTCAAAGGAATCACCCCGGCATTTGCCTGGAGCGATTTAGGGAAATCACGGAAAACCTAAATCAGGATGGCCGGATGCGGGATTGAAGCGTCGTCCTCCTACCCTTATGAAAAGCAACAACAGACATACTCATTTTAAATCACTTACTCCAAATTTCACTTGGTATTAACAGCTGTACTTCGAGGGTATCTCAACCGCAACAGTGTTATTTGCATATCAACAAGCATCATTTAAGACGTTGGAGGTTTTCTGTAAAACTAAGACATACGATGTGCTACCGTTCCCTCGGTGCAGATGTGTAACATCAACAAGGGAACACCCTTCGTACTTCAGTCTGGCCGTACTCAGTTGTGTCGTTTGCAGATATAGGTGACTCCAGAGGTTCCATCGTCTGATGGAATAATAAGACGTACCTTGCCTCACTTGTTTCTATACGACAACACTGTTTTTCCTAAAATTGTTGGAAGCACTGAGTTACTGTGGGAAGACTGTACAGTAGACTTTCCTCCCGCTTCGTATGATTGTCACAAACACACATATTATACATATACAGTTCTGGCTATGTTACTTTTGCCCTAAACTTGGCCACTTCCAATCTATTTTCAACTCCTTGATAAAGTTCAAGTTCTTTGCAGGAGGTTAGACGCAGTTGGTTTTGAAGCATATGATAAACAGTGACAATGAATATAATTTTGATCAGCGCACCCCCTTCTCACCAAATGAACCTTTCATCTGCCAACTCCAGATGTCAGTCTGTTCAGGCAATCTCGAGGAGCCAGAATGTGTGAAACTCTATTCCAGTGAGGGGGAAGGTAAGTCGTTGCCCTCCACAGACACAACCCTGCAGTTTCGAATCCTGCCTCTGGCATGGATGTGTGTGATGTCCTTAGGTTAGTTAGGTTTAAGTAGTTCTAAGTCTATGGCCTGATGACCTCAGATGTTAAGTCCCATAGTGCTTAGGGACATTTTTGAACAGATGCAAGTCATCTTCTTCAGCAGTGGTTCCAAGAGTCGTCGATGTTCTAACTAAACTTCTAATTGACTTCAGTCGTCGCGAGTGCTATTCGTGTCCATACATAAAGTGCGTTCTCTCCTGCTCCACTTTCTTTGTTTCCTCATTGACGGCTATTTTTCTTCGAAAAGGAGATGGTATTATTCCAGCGAGTTGGCAAAGCCATTCGACTGAAGCGGTTTTCAAGAGGCCTCTTTTGATTTGCAGGTGTTATTGAGAGCTACGTCCACCTGCTTGGCTTGTTTTGAATTATCCCAAACAGGAAACGCATACTCTGACGCTGAGAAGGGTAGTGACATTGCAGAGGTTCGTCGAGTTTCAAGTTGACTATTCCAATGTGATCCGATCAGTTTCAGTAGGAGGTTGTTCCTAGTGCAAACTTTTCGCTGGCAGGTCACGCAGTGCATATAAAAATTAAGAGATTATAGAGTGTCACTCCTAGATGTTTTGGAGTCTCACACAGCTCAAGTTCAACGACCAGATTTGCTGTTTCTCAAACGAAAAGCACATACTTGCGTCTATGACGGATTTAGTTTAAAGTTGTTTGCGTTGCAGTATCAGGAAATTTGTTTAAGAGGACAAGTGAGGGTGTTCTCCACTGATTCAAAATCTGTGTAATGTGTGGCTGGAGCAAGGCCAGCGGCATACAAGAAGTTTTGCTATTGGGTACTGTGGGTTTTTCTTTTGTATACATGTTGAACAGAATTGCAGCCAGCACAGTTCCCTGCGGGAGACCGTGTTTCTGTAGTCTCCATCCCATACGCTGATCTTGGAAGTCGACGAAGAACCTGCGATCCTGCAAAAGAGAAGGATGAGCCTAGTTAGGCTAAAATCTTTGGGCAGGTTATAGACGTTGGCTAATAATAGCTGGCGATTGACAGTATCATACGCTGCCGATGAGTCGACAAATACCACGCCTGTCACCTTAGAAGCTCATCTTCTATAAACTGTTTAAGATGTAGCAGCTGTCCGGTCGAAATCTAGACTGATGAGGTGTAAGTAGGAGGTCAATTACAGATGACATGCGATTTAAAACCAATCTTTCCAGCAATTTGTAAAGGTGACATACTACTGGTCGAATTTTTTGTTATTAGTTCCTTCTTTGCAAGATTCGAGCAAAGCAATCACTCGGCAGATCACCCGTATATTTCGAATTTGGCTTCTGTCCACACAATTGTTGGAAAGTTTGAGAATCCATTTCTTTGTTGTTATGAGAAAATGTTTGATTTCTTCAGTTCTTGTAACATCATAGCCAACTGATCTTCCATTTTTGCTCTCTCTGACAGCCTTGTCTTATTCCTTCATGCCGAAAGATGTTCTGAGGTCACTACTTTCTTGCTCTTCTCCTTTCAGTTTTTTTTCTGATTTGTGGCTGCCTTTCGGTTCAGCAGCAACTGATGTAGAAGTGACAAATAGCTAAGGTACAATACAGCAGTGCCCGTGTTGTTCAGAAGTACCATGCAATGTTCATTCGGACATGCACACACGTCGGAAGGAACAGGTACTGCGGTAACAACAGCCGTTATGAAATACATGAAATGTATTCGCAGCCGCGAATATGGACAAGCATTAGCTAGATGATGGAAAGACGGCATTGAAAATTTGTGCCGGAATGGGGCTCAAGCCAGGATTCCCGTTTAGCGCGAGCGGTCGCCTTAGCTTAGGCTATCCGAGCACTCCCCACGGCCAGACCAAAACTTCCATATGTCGTCAAACATGTGGTTACAACCTGCATTCGTACATCTCCAGTACAGGATAGACGTTTATTTTCATCGTCGTCATTCCATTATACAATTAATTGTTGTCCATATAGGCAACTTCTAATACATTTCATGTAAAGAGCTGAGAATTGACAACAAGAAGTCTTCTTGGCTATAATATCAGTTTCGCAGTTCCCATGGGTTTTGTGTAGAAGTTCTGTGCACTGTATTTGGTAGACATGTTAAGTAACCAGAAAACTATTTTGTTTCACTATCTACTATGAAGTTTATGTCGCACTATTAACCTTACCTGACAACAGGTAAATAACCTGTTCTCGGAAAAAACGACAAACTCGAATTCTTCAAGGGAAAGGGGCGGATGGATCACATGGCGGAAATCTCGTCTTGAGATAACACTTTCTTTGACTTGTTTATATCAGTATCAATCATCATCGTATTACTTGTAGTTGGTACATTTCCGTCCTTGCAAAAGGAGGAAGTTATGCTATAACACCTGTGAAGTACCACTTGAAGATATTATCGCGAATATAGAAGCAGGTATACGGAATATCCCTAAGGCAACCGCGAAGGCAATTCGAACTGAAACCACTAGAGTTTTAAGTCACAGCAGACCTCTAGAAAGTAATTTAACAAAAGGTGAGAGGAAGGCTCTTAAGGATTTGAATGCAGATGAAGAAATAGTGGTTCTTCCTGCAGATAAAGGGAACGCTACTGTTGTTATGTATACAGAAGATTACCGAAGAAAAATTTTGAACCTTTTAACGTCAGGACAGTATAAAAAACTTGCGAGAGATCCTACAGCCGGTGTACTCAGAAAATCTAATAATTTGATTAAGTCATCTACCTCTATCCAAAAAGAAGATAAAAGAACTTTGTTGAAAAGTGAAGCTATGTGTCCCCGATTGTATGGGGTACCTAAAATTCACAAAATAGATTTTCCTTTAAGACCCATAGTCAGTGCCATCAATTCTCCCACTTATGAAATAGCAAGATATTTAACAACTTGTTTACAACCATTTATTGGAAATACGGACTTATATATAAAAGACTCGCGTCATTTTATTGAAAAACTAGAGGGACTAACTCTGGCCCCTGAAGATATTCTTGTAAGTTTTGACATTGTGTCCTTATTCACAATGATTCCTGTTAACGAAGTTATGATTTTCATAGCGGATATTTTTCCAGAACACTTGACTGTTCTTTTTAGACATTGTCTCACATCAAGTCAGTTCCAGTGGGATAATGAATTTTATGAACAACTTGATGGAGTAGCAATGGGTAATCCATTAGGCCTTGCGATTGCCAATCTTTACATGGAGAGATTTGAACAATCAGCTCTAGAAAAAGCTGATAACAAACCATCTCGTTGGTATCGATATGTAGATGACACATTTGTGGTTTGGCCACATGGCAGAAAGGCCTTGGACGATTTCTTTGATTATTTAAATAAAATTCACCCAAAAATACAGTTTACCATGGAAATAGAAAAGGATAACAGAATATCTTTCTTGGATGTCTTAGTTATGAGACGGTCTGATAGAAGCTTGGAATATAAAGTTTTTCGAAAGGCAACACATACGGACAGGTATTTACATAAAAATTCTAATCATCATCCACAACAAAAAAGAGATGTCATAAAAAGTCTTGTCGATGGAGCGCAACGGATATGTACATTTGGATGCTGAAGTGAAACATCTGAAGCAGGCTTTCGAAAAAAACGGCTACTCAAAAAAAGAGATAAATAGAATTTTGCGTCCAAGGAACAGAAGACCAAAAGATAAGAATGAACCACAACGACAGAAAAATACAGTAGTTCTCCCTTTTATTAAAAAAGTAACAGATCGGATCGGTAAGATTTTACGAAAACATGACATAACATCGGTCTTTAAACCAACAAAGAAAATAAGTCAAGTACTACGATCTGTGAAGGATAAACGCCCTCCTCTGTCGACATGTGGTGTGTATAAAATTCCATGTACCTGTGGGGAAGTTTATATTGGTACTACCAAAAGAAGCGTAAATACGCGACTGAAAGAGCATAAAAGTCTTTGTCGACTTGGAAAAATAGAAAAATCAGTTGTAGCGGAACATGCTCTTCAACCAGGAAACCACCAAGTGAAGTTTTCGGATACAGATGTTTTATCTACAACGTTAAATTACTATCCACGCCTATACAGAGAAGCTTTTGAAATTTATAAACATCACGATAATTTTAATAGGAAAGAGGAGGCTATGAAACTCAGCGATATATGGACAGTGGCTCTACAAAATTGCTAACAATTTTTATCTTGACAAGGTGGTAATCGATAGTCAACCTTATCTTTGCTATGGATTATCACTGCTCATCACGTGTCACCTGAACCACGCCCCCCTTTCTCACAATATATAAGTCGCTCTCAGACACCCGACCAGTCAGTCGGCAAGACTCAGCGGAGCAGCGCCTCTGAGGAAGTCCAGCGCAGTCCTAGACGAAACGTAAGGAGCAGAAAAAGTTCTTGGACCACGACCTCACATCCCGGAAAGTATATCAACAGCCATGTCACCCGGTCGTGAAAGCCTTCATTCTACAGTTCAACCAGTACCAGAAGTAGTTGGTACTTGCAGAGAACAAATCATTAATGATAACGGCCGAGAACAGAGGTAGTTCGCCACGCACAATCGACTGAAAATATGTGATTCGTTTCTTAGAATTCATAAATAAACGTGAAGTACACGATGTTTTAAACCAGTAACACATCATTTTAACGTTAACTCAAAAATGAAGAATCCAGTACAAGAGTACGTTTTTATGAAGGGAAGGATGTATAATCAGATCACCTTCTCTTAAGGAGAATAACTTTAATAACAAGATGAAAGAAATTTCCTAAAAGCAACCAGCCTCTTCAGGAGAAGTTTTCAAAATATTTACCCCAGGAGGAGAGCATTACAAAACCTGTATCAACAGAGACTACTGCAGGTGATGTGGACGCAGTGTGGGGCAGGGCAACATGAAAAACTATAGACAAACAGCAGATATTTCCAGGGAGTCGGTAAGAAGAAAAAGCTGGGAAAGAGAAGAGGGCTTAATATATGGAATACAGAAATTTAAGAGACTGTGAAAGAAAAACAAAATTTTTATCAACTCTTGCTACAGAACATTTTACAAGAAACAGGGCAGCAGTACAAGGAGAACCGCATCCATGCTAATCAGATCTTAATTAAAGCAAATCATAATTCTTAACTACTAAACCCAAACACAATATATAATGAAAACGGAACTAGGAGATAAATTGTTAAATAAATTAAATCAGTTGCGAAGAGATAATGGTAGAATTAATGTAATAAATTAAGAACAGTGTGTGAAACAGTATAAGAAGCTATGGAACTCTGAAACCACTGCAATAAGTATAGAACAACCGACACCCTACTAGTATCCTATTACAATAAGAAAGTTGATTCAGTAACCTTGGATGAGGATCAACAGATTCTAAAAAGTGTGATAAAATAGCAGGAATTGTGATCCGGATAGAATAAATGCCGAACATATTAAGTATAGACCAGTTCTGTGAAAACTAATTTTATTTGATGAGTCCTGACGACGTTATAAAATCCCTGATGCCTGGAAAATCGCGAAAGCAATTTTTATTTTTAAAAAGCAGCAAAGAAATTCATGTGACATATGCAGATTATAAGGTTGACGAATATAATTCATAAGATGCATTCAGAAATAATACATAATCGGATGGAGGTAAGAACATAGACAAATATAAGAGATAATCAAAGTGGGCTTGGGAAAGGACGCACGGCAGCGATAATATTTTCAGCATTAAGAGGTTTCAGAAAAACGACGATAATTCAGCTTATAAACACATGCTGCTTTCATTGACTTCGAGAAAGCTCTTCACTTTATTATTAGAAGTAGACTATGGATAATAACTTACAATAGAGGGTACCAAATGCATCTTACACCGTTAATCAAAAGCGTTTGTGAAATTAAGTTTTCAGGCCGGGGTGTAGCATGTCACCAATTGTTTTTAACATCTGTATTGAAGGCCTCATAAGAAACTGGGAGACAGAGATGGATGAAAGGAACCCACGCTCTAAATACTGTGCTGTTCTAAAAATGCAGAGCTAAGCTTACAACACTTATAAATTATATGAGTCATTGCAATCTAAAAAGATAACTGGTACTAAAACATAAGTCAAATGTAAAATCACAAGGCAGGAATGGCTGGGAGACCCCGAAGGGCAGATCAGCCGCCTAGTTAGAGAGTTTTTCCCTGTCCTTCGCGTCCCCAGGCAGCTTCCCCTCGCCAAGTATGAGATCGGAGTGCGTACGTGTGTCTGCTAGGTGTAGGTGTCTGTAATGCGAGTGTGTGTGTAGTGTCATGTTCGTGTTGGAGATGATGAGACAAGGGAGAGGGCGCTGACACAAAGCCTCTCGAAAAGCACAAAGCGCCAAGCTTACCGTCCCCACCCAACGGAAGGATCATCATCAGCAGTGTCGTATGCCCTCACTTTATGAGACACTGCGGGGTGGTTTGGTATTTAAACCAGAACATTAGTGCAAAGTCTGGTAAGCAGAAACCTTACGCCACCACGTCTTCTCCGCCTGCCTGCCAAATACTGGCAGTAAAAACTTCATCTACCATCAGGATTCGAACCCGCTTACTTCGGGGACAAACGCTACTACACAAGCGTGCGTTATGGATTTTGTCCACGTTGGTCGGACAAGCGAAAGCTACTGCTCACGACAGAAAATTCCCATTTCGGTCTAAGGTACTTGATCAACTCTCCAGTCTCATTATTTAGGCAGTGACATAAGTCTGGATTTACATAAAGACGTAGAAAAGAAAAACAGCAAATACAATGATATGTGGAACTGTGAAGAGATCGTAAACAAAATGTTAGAAAATCCACAAAACTGAAAGTGAATCAAACAGTGGCGGTGCCGGTGCTACTGTGTGGTAGCAAATGTCGGATTCATACAAAAAGAGATAAAAGTAACTTAGAGTCAGCAGAAATGAAATTCTTAGAAACTGTCTTAGGTTGCTCAAGGAGGGACACGTAAAAAATGGTAACATCTGACCAAAATTGGGAATTAATAATTTAAATGAGAAGATTGAAGAACACACTGGTGAATGAGGACAATACTTGAAGCGGATGGATCATGACAGAATTCCGGTTGTTCTAAACAAGTCAAGCCCTCAGGAAGAAGAGATGTAGGTTGGCCGCAGAAGATATGGAGTTCATTATGTGAAGTCGGGACAGGTGTATTGCCTAAGCCTTGAAGTGCAGATGAAGAAGAAGGAAAATAATGGACGAAAAATAGCATGAACCGGAACCGAACGGAAATGGATTAGTACATTACCGATGGTAGCTTGAATCTAACGTCTACTAAGGTACTAAATGAAAATTTTATTCTTTTATTGTGCAACATACGTGAATTAGTTTGTTACTTATTTCATTAGATTTATGTTATATTTCAAAATGATAGACTCTCTTGCAAAGCGTTTCTACAATTTTTTCAATAGCATTGCACACTACTTAACTACACCGTGTCTGTGACACCTTCTGAGCATCAAGGCAGATTAGGTTTTTGAACTTTAGATCACAAAATATTTAGAAAATGAGAACAAAAACAAAATTGAAAACTAGGGTCTAGTCTTAAATCTCACAATGGTCTGTGACAGTTTTCAGCTCAATAGTGAGAATACAATTTTTAATAAATGTTAAACGATTTTTGCTAGTTAGACGTCAGAGTAAAATTGCAAATAGTAGAGTGAGAAACAAACAAACCGAAAAAATGGATATATCAACTGTCACACTCCGATTTTTTAAATTTATTGCATAGTAACACATCTACGCGGGAAAATGACTGTGAAAATTGCGCGGCAGGAGATGGGCTTATAGTGGTACTTGTTACCGAAATACATAGTCACTGGACAAAATGTACGTGTGACCGTTTACTGATGCAAATAATTTTTCTTCTGATTCCTTTGCTCGCTGTTACAATAAGTAATCTATCAGAAATATGCTGAAGACAAATTACCGTTTAGTTATTTTATTCCATTTCACTGTGAGCTGCAAAGTGGTGAAATTTTAATTGGTAATAATTCTCTTGATGCGTGATTACTCAAGCAGCGTGAACCCACTGGACATTTTACTAGTCTCAATATATTTACTAGTCTCAATACATTAAGCCAGTTCCACTAAGCACAAACAGTTTATTTGTAGCCTAGGTACTTACAATGCTGTAATGTACGTATGCTGATACCTAAATTCCGCTAAAATGGTGTGTTACTTGAATAAAGTGTTGGCAGCTGCGTCTCAGCAATTCAGCGAATCCACTGGAGAGTGGGCCGTGTATAGCAAGTACCTCGATCAGCAGACAGCGGCCGCTTTGTCAACGGACGCCTGGACTGCTGTTCCTATGGTCCGGGGCGAAGCAGCCATTTTGATTAAATTGTACTGCCCGCTCCAGGCGGATGAAATTCAAGCACGCTCCCATCTGCATTGCTGGTAGCCTACCTCCAGCACCGCTGACGCGCATGGCGTTTTGCGCAGCGGGCTGCCGCTGTCTGTTTACATTACCCTACACCCAGTCGTTTCGTATTCAAGGCGTCTCATTGGCGGTTTCCGTCTCCGGAGACCCGCAATACTCGCTTTAATTAACTAGTGATGCATCCGAGCCGGCGTCGACGGGCGAGTCCCGGACGGTGACGAGGGGCAGTGACGATTTCGCAAGCGGCAGTTATTGCATTTCGTATGGCAAACGTTCAGCAAAAAGAGGATGAACCAACCTGAATTTCGTTTTCCATCGAGAATTCGTGTTGATTTTGGGTCAGTTATTGAAAATACCGATGTATGTAATACCTATCACTCTCCTGTAAGCTAAAGGATGGTTTTCCTTGAGAGTGTACAATGGACTACGGATTTCCCTCTTCATTTGTTTAAGTCTAACATACCATGAACCATAGAATGCTGACAACAACAAAAAGTAGCAGTAGTGCTGTCAGCATCGTTAGAAAGAACATCGTTGCTATGGGAGCAAATCTGCTATTTTTTTTTTTTTTTTTTTTTTTTGTCCTGACACGGAAATAATGATTTCAGTGAAAATATGATTAATTACGCTGTTTTCTACACAGTAAAGTAAGTTGTCTGTGAAGAAGTTGTGTTTGTATGGAGTTTTAAAATAGTCGTGCACGATGTGTTTCTTTCAAATACAGTAACTGAAATTACGTAGCGTCATAAAATTATTCGTTTTGGGTGGATTTGCATTAATTGGAATTCATCCAAGGATTATGAAGATTTACAATAAGGCTTCTGAATTATCTTCAGTTTCTGTTGCCTAAATTAACAACAAAATGTTTCTGTGCGAGTTGTGCATTCTATTATTGTGTTTCGATGGTCATACGTGGGAGGCAACAAAATATTTTGGCAGTCAGAAACACATTAAACATATCTCAACATAACTAAACAGTCCTTGCTTTAATGATTGACGCCTCAACTCCATTATCTCGTCCACTGCACTCTCTGACCCCATTTATCGATAACAGAAAACGAGCTGCCCTTCTTACTTGTTTAACGTCCTCCGTCTGTCCTATCAGGTAAAGGTACGGAGCAGCACCCGGCGACCCAGGCTGGACTGTGTGATCCAGCAACTTTGAGGTAGGCTAATATGGGGTGGCAGCATGCTACCCACGTCTCTCGATAAAGGTGGCCAGCAGTTATGGTTAAATGGAGGGATTCCGACTAGAGTGCTCCTAGCAGATGTCTCCTGAATTGCCCTGTAGAACATAAGATACAGTACACAACCGTACATAGGGAGAGCGCCAGACTGCGAGTGCCAGACTACACGGACGCGCAACATAATTATTTTCGGACGCCATAGAGTCTACAAACCACACGGAATGTTATTCTTCCGGCCTACGTCAAACAAACTGTTCACAAATGAACATCCATCCCTAAATACTGACCTAAGCGGACATACGGCTCCATCAGAGTGTATCAGTAGTTACCTTGATAATATCAATCTGACGACAGGTTCACGACCTTTACACTCCCCGCTCAGAAGCGCTCATCAGCGTAATTTACATGTCATGTTGAAACGGTACAGTAATTTCCGCTCCATAAGCTTCAGGTTACGCTGCTCGCTCGCAGCGGGAAATACAAAAGGATGCGGCTCCGCCACAAATTTTACTGCACGACGCTTCTGGCCGCGGGTGCAGCTGTACCCATGTGGATGGGTGGAAAGAAATATGTCAGGCTTCATAATACATACTTATGTGTGTCATATATTATGCATTTCTTGTAGGTGAATGTTAATCTCCACATGTACTTTCCTAATCCTCGCCACACCTTTCCATAAAGAGTGGCCAAATCTTAGTTGGGAAGTACTTCTGTAGTATAGTAATGCCAACCTTACTCCTGGGTAGGGGATCGGAGAGACAGCACAGGCAGGTCTAATTCAAAGACGTTCGAATGTCACAAGATTTGGTGTGGAGAGGTTGGTCACGGCCAAGTGTTTCGACCATCCCCTCCACCGAGGCCCAGGAAAACCTCTGGGTGCCCGCCATATTCTAGGAGTGTTACAGATGACGGGTAATTGAGCAGACGTGCCCTCAGTGCGTCTGTCTCGATGTTCACACGTGGAATAGAGTTATTTGAATATTTTCACTAATTCTTTTATTTTCAGTTTCGGATTGTGTAAGAAAATGAATGTTCTCCTTTACTTTCGGAAATTTGACCCCCCTGTGTTAATGCATCTGGTCCCCAGTTTGCCCGTTATCTTCCTCACATAGTGGATGTCCCATGTAAAATATTGGGAGACTTTGGTGATATACATTTGGCCACCATAACTCCGTCTTCCCCATAGAAATGTGAGTGCAGATTAGTATATAATATACCCGAGCTGTAAGTTGTAAAACTGTAGTACCTGTATACTGGAACAACTTCTGCAATCGCTGTAAAGTCGAGTGATAATGTTTAAAATAAATAGGTAATCAATTGTCATCAATCTTTAACATACCCTAAAAATCACAAAGGAGTCAAGTTAAAGGAGTTCATTTAAAATAAAAGATATAGAATGCTGGGACCCACACATGAGCGTGTGATCCCTCCAGCCCCTTGCCTAGTATCGTACAGAAAGGGCACGCTCTCTAGGTAGCGTTCTCAAGCTCCCCTCCCCAGTTATCCGCTGCGCAATTTTCATTCAGGGGTTGAGGACATCAGCTTTCATCTGGCGTCCCTAGGCAAGGAGGTTTGACGGTAATCTTTCAATGTTAGTTATCGTTTACTAGATTCAGGAACAGGCCAGAGAGTTCAGTGGAATTCAGCTTGAACAGATTATCACGCTCAACATTCTCGCTAAAATTATCTATTTTAATACATTATTGCAAATTGTTTGTAACCTATGTTGCCATCATATTTGCCATCCTTTGCCTAAACTTATTTGGCCATATGCCTAGGCTGTAGAGTAGTTGCGTGCAAGCAAGCAACCTCTTAATGGCAACTACTTTCGGCTGAAGAGGGTTCTCTTCCTGCCACTTTTATATCTTGAGGTTAAGCGTATTTAGTGAATAGCCGGTGGACGTTCAGAGGCCGGTCACAGGAAACGGAGTTCGTGGTCGTTTAAACGAATGGAGTGGAGCCGGTTCTGCTATTGGCGTACACGACTGGTAGGAAGGGAATCAACTTTCACACCGTGTTTTGTGGTGTAATCTACAACCCAAACATGGAACTATTTTCACAGAGAATAACAACTACGTCAAAATAATGGAAATAGTATTGGCTGGTAAGATCTACGCACTGCTGATCTCAGGAGACCCTAGAATCTATTAGTTATGTATGAAACAGTGGTGCTCGTGTAGATGAGTATTCTTCTCAAAGCGTTAAGCCTTCCTCTCACACGACGAGGCAACTAACGTTAACGTAAACGCAGTCGGGATACCAGACCTATCGAGAGACAGCGCTGTCCTCGCGCAGGACGAGCTGGTTAATGTCATTTGCGTTTTCCAGTGGTGGCCGTTGTCGGCTTTATTTGGCTCTTGAAACATGCCATAAATGCACGCGCGTAAAATAGCTGAGTTACGTGCATTAGCGATAGTCGAAGAAGAGCGGAGGAAATCGTGAAGAAGATTCTGGACTCGTCAATGGCTTGAACAGCGAATTGCTAAAGAGGAACATTAGATACTGCGCTACAACGATCTGATATATACTTGTCGAAGTCATTAGTTAACTCAGTTGCATTTCCATCCCATTTTCGGTCTTAAATTTAACATAGTTGAAGTGTGCAGTCTAATGTCAGTTTGCGCATTCATACGAGGTTTTCCCAGCAACTAATACACCGTATATTTCTTTCAACAATTCTTTATTGAACATAATGAGAATTACGCACACGAAAGAATGGTGTTTTATCTACACAACCTATTTCATAGGTAATCTCCATCCCATTCTATGCTCTTTCACCAACTTGAACAAGGGCATGCATGTCGTGTCGGTACCAATCCTTGTCCTGGCGGCGGAGCCAGTACTTCACTCGGGAATCACCTCATCACTGACAGATGCAGCACCAGCTGCCAAATCGTAATCCGTTTGTCCTCTCGAATAATAATATCAGCTCCTGCAACATGTCAGGTGTGACAGCCAAGGATGACCCTCTACCGCTGCAAATTAGTGGAGCTCCGCAGAACCACCTTCTGGTGACCTCACCCTCCGTGCTCAGCGACTAACTGTACTTTTCTTGACAGCAGGTGCTCCATAGACTTCGCACAGGCGTTTGTGAATATTCCCCAAAATTTCTCTCTCTGCACCAAGAAATTAAGTGACGGAAAGTTGCTTGAAACGTACGTCACCTACAGACACCAATTTGAAATTGTCTTGCAGGTATGCTATCCGTCGGAAGTGACGGAAACTTGGCGCGCTCGCTCAAGAGACTTCAGATAACACATACGTAAGGTTTCACATTCGTAGCTTTGTTTTCGGCTGTGAAACAAAATGCGGCGCATTACTTTCTGGGCAACCCTCGTATTATCCACATTCGCGATGTTGCATTGACACCAAGTAATCAGAAAAACATACTTCATCACACATATTTAAATACACTACTGGCCATTAAAATTGCTACACGAAGAAGAAATGCAGATGATCAAAGGGTATTCATTGGACAAATATATTATACCAGAACTGACATGTGATTATATTTTCACGCAATTTGGGTGCATAGATCCTGAGAAATCAGTACCCATAACTACCACCTCTGGCCGTAATAACGGCCTTGCGTCAAACAGAGCTTGGATGGCGTGTACAAGTACAGCTGCCCATGCAGCTTCAACACGATTCCATTGTTCGTCAATAGTAGTGACTGGCGTATTGTGACGAGCCAGTTGCTCGGCCACCATTGACTAGACGTTTTCGATTGGTGAGAGATCTGGAGAATGTGCTGGCCAGGGCAGCAGTCGTACATTTTCTGTATCCAGAAAGACCCATGCAGGACCTGCAACATGCGGTTGTGCATTATCCTGCTGAAATGTAGGGTTTCCCAGGGATCGAATGAAGGGTAGAGCCACGGGTCGTAACACATCTGAAATGTAACGTCCACTGTTCAAAGTGCCATCAATGCGAACAAGAGGTGACCGACACGTGTAACCAATGCCTCCCCATACCATAACGCCGGGTGATACGCCAGTATGGCGATGACGAATATATGCTTCCAATGTGAGTTCACTGCGATGTCGCCAAACACGGATGCGACCATCATGATGCTGTAAACAGAACCTGGATTCATCCAAAAAAATGACGTTTAGCCATTTGTGCACCCAGGTTCGTCGTTGAGTACACCATCGCAGGCGCTCATGTCTGTGATGCAGCGTCAAGGGTAACTGCAGCCATGGTCTCCGAGCTGATAGTCCATACTGCTGCAAACGTCGTAGAACTGTTCGTGCAGATGGTTGGTGTCTTGCAAACGTCCACATCTGTTGACTCAGAAATCGAGACGTGGCTGCTCGATCCGTTACAGCCATGCGGATAAGATGCCTGTCATCACGGCTGCTAGTGATACGAGGCTGTTGGGATCCAGCACGGCGTTCCGTATTACCCTCCCGAACCCACTGATTCCATATTCTGCTAACAGTCACTGGATCTCGACCAACGCGAGCAACAACGTCGCGATACAATAAACCGTCATGGCGACAGGCTACAATCCGACCTTTATCAAAGTCGGAAACGTGATGGTACGCATTTCTTCTCGTTACACAAGGCATCACAACAACGTTTCACCAGGCAACGCCGGTCAAGTGCTGTTTGTGTGTGAGACATCGGTTGGAAACTTTTCTCATATCAGCACGTTGTAGGTGTCGCCATCGGCGCCAACCTTGTGTGAATGCTCTGAAAAGCTAATCATTTACATATCACAGCATCTTCTTCCTGTCGGTTAAATTTCGCGTCTGTAGCACTTCGTCTTCGTGGTGTAGCAATTTTAATGGCCACTAGTGTATCAAGGTTCGTCCCGTCATTCATTCGAATGGAAAAGGAGATCCGTTCAGATCTGGTCATAATCAATAAAAAAAGTTATTTTCCTGTAAGGGACAAACATGAGCCAGTACATAAACCCAGGCACTGATACAGATATACAGTATTTTACAGGAAGTTTCGTAATAGCAAATAGTTCCACTGTGTGACCTGTGTTAACATTCTGACATGGGCTACCAGTCACGTTAAGATTTCTGGCCACTGGGGAAACATTCCAGTCCTTCGCCTATGCAACAACAATTGCAGCAAATACATCATTTATAATAAATAACATCGACCTCTGAGATAATAGTTCAATTAAATAAATATGAAAGACCAGAATATATCAGAAAACAAAGGGTGAAAGGAAGTTGGGAGAAGTCGACGGGAACAGGTACCCTTGCCTTCATGTGAAATTTAGGGTGGTATCAACTGCGTGACAATCTGCTGGTTCTCTGCATTTCACATACGCTGTCAAATAACTGTGTCTACAAATTTCATTATTTGATATTTGTGTGTGTGTGTTTGAGGTTTACGGGCGCTAAACAGCGTGGTCATCAGCGCCCAAACGCGTAAAAACAGGAACACATGCAGTGAAGGGACTAAGACGAACAGTGAACAAGGAGAACGGCGAAAAGACGCAGACCTGACGCAGTTCCAAATCCTCACATACACAGGCAAAACAAGAGGAGAAGGAACACACTAAAAAAGGAAAGGAAACACAAGGAAAGGAGAACAGAAATCGAAGGGAAACAAGGAGGTAATCGTGACTGGCGGGCCTATTACCTAAAACCTGGGTGAGCCAGTCACCCAGCAGCACATTAAAACCCTCTCCCTAAAATCCGAGGCAACAAACTGGACTGGACACAAAACCGTAAGACCTTAACCACAGTCGTTGCGTCATCTTGCAAAATAGAGGGCAAATCCGGTGGCAAAGAAACCACCGCCCTCTGGTCAGAGAATATAAGACAGTCAAGTAAAATGTGGCGGACAGTAATCTGGACGCCACAAGCACTGCAGATTGGGGGGTCCTCCCGCCGGAGTAAAAAACAATGCGTTAAGGGACTGTGCCCGATGCGGAGGCGAGTGAGAAGAACCTCATTCCGCCTGCATGACTGGTAGGACATACGCCATGGCCGTATAGTGGCCTTGACCAGACGCAGCTTATTGTCACCAACTGCCAGCCACTCCTCTTCCCATTGACGCATAACACGAACACGCAAAAGGGAGATAACAGCTTGGAGGGTGACGGACGGCACTTTCAACAACGTGAGGGAGGGAACATGCATCTTTGGCAGCCACATCCGCCAGTTCGTTTCCCCTAATACCCACGTGCCCCGGCACCCAGCAGAAACCTTCTTCCGCTGCCGTTGCAGGTGGAGTAGGGCATCATGGACGTTCTGGACGACCGTATCCGCTGGGTACAAGTGTTGCAAGGTCTGAAGGGCACTCAAGGAGTCTGAACAGATGAGGAACTTAAGACTGGGAACACATCTCATCTGCCCCAATGCCCGCAAGATCGCAAACAATTCGGCATCAAAGATGGTAAACGCCGCAGGAAGCCGCAACTTGACGACTCGATCAGGGAAAACAACAGCACAACCAACAGAGTCCCCCTGTTTAGAGCCATCCGTAAATACAGGTACATGGTCCGGATGCTGGTGTAAAATATCGTAAAACAAGGAGTTAAAAACAACGATGGAGTGCAGCTCCTCCGGTACTCCTAGTCTAGAAGGATGCTGGGCCTCTGGAGCAACCAGGGAGGCAGACGAGTAAAACCTTGTCGTTGGGGGGCCACACGCTCCACACCAAGGGACTCAAGCAAATGCTTGGCACGAATCCCAAATGGTCTCGTTGCCCTAGGACGACTGGAAAAGAGACGTTCCATAGGCGGTCGGGCATCGGTAGGGTACGCCGGGGAGGTAGGACAGGCAAGGAAATGACACACCCGTCGCACCATGAGGAGTTTCCGCCGGATGGCGAGCGGCGGTTCCCCTGCCTCAGCACACAGGCTGGGGATGGGACTGGTACGGAAGGCACCAGTGGCCAGCCTGATACCCTCATGGTGTACTGCGTCAAGGATCTTCAGACACGAAGGCCTTGCTGACCCATACATGGTGCAAGCATAGTCAAGACGCGATCGGACGAAACCCCTATAAAACTGCACCAGACGCACCCGATCTGCTCCCCAGGACCGATGGCTCAGACACTACAAAATATTCAGTGCCTTCAGGGCCCGCACCTTGAGGTCTTTAAGGTGAGGCAACCACGACAACTTGGAATCAAAAGTGAGGCCCAAGAACCTCACAGTGTCTCTAAAAGGAAGAACGGTGTCCCTCAGACGCAATTCAGGGGAGGTAAAAAGACGCCGAGAACGAGTAAAATGAACACACACACATTTGTCTGCAGAAAAGGTAAAACCCGTCTTTGCAGTCCATGCCTCTAAGCGCTTTATCGTAATCCAGTTCCCACATTGTGAAGGGGCAGTTGTAGGGTTCAGAATTTAGAGACCGGAAGTCCAAATGACCCCTCTTGATGGCAGTGCGGTAGCGGCAGAAATCTGGATCTCAGTTAATAGTGGCGGTAGAGTCCGCAAAATGAATGGCCAGTGTCTCTCGGCGCCGTGAGAAGACATCCGTGATGCAGCAATGCCGTGACATCCTCCTGATGGCTTCCCATACTTTCTTAGAACTAGTGGAGCGAGGGATGGAGTTCAAGAACGATTGCCATGACCGTCGTTTGCTCTCTTTAATCACTCGCCGCGATTTGGCCCTTACCACCCACAAGGCTGCACGATTGTCAGCTGAGGGACGGCACTTGAAGCGGCGCAGAGCTGCACGGCGGGCTCGGATGGCTGAGCGGCACTGAGTGGTCCACCAAGGGACAGGACGCCTCTTGGGATGACCGGATGGCCGTGGGATTGACAATTCAGCAGCATGGGAGATCACAGCTGTAACATGGTCTACCCATTCGTGGACGCTGGCACGGTGTTCCAAAACAGCCAGTTGGCTGAAAAGTGTCCAGTCAGCTCTGCAGAGGTGCCACCGGGGCGGCACTGGTAATGCCACAGCCTCATCCTGGAGGCGAATCAAAAGGGGGAAGTGGTCACTAGAATGTAGGTCAGCAGCAGCATCCCACAGAGCAGAATCCGCGAGTGCTGGAGAGCAAAAGGAGAGGTCAATAGCCGATGACGACCCGGAAGCAGTACAGAAATGAGTGGGAGCACCATTCTTCAGACATCATGAGGCTTTCCAGAATGCGACCCCTGGGGCAAGTAGTCGGAGAGCCCCATAAGACATTATGAGCATTGAAGTCCCCCAGAAGAAGAAATGGGCGGGGGAGTTGGCTAATAAGGTCTGTGAGAGCCTCAGAGTCTGTTGCGTCCTGAGGCGGTAAATAAACTGAACAGACTGTGAGCCTCCGACCCACAAGAATGTCAACTGCAACTGCTTGCAAGTCGTTGACGAGAGGGAGCTCAGATGAGGGGTGCATGTCACGGACGGAAACCGCAACACCACCCTTTGCCCTTTCCCCCGTCAGATCATCTTTTCGATATACGGTATAGCCACGTAAAAAAGGAGCATCACTGGCCCGAAATTGTGTCTCTTGGAGACATAAGCACAAAGGGCACTCTCGTACAAGGAGTTGTAATTCGGCCACATGCGTCCTGAACCCATTCAGGTTCCACTGTAATATGGGAGCCAGTGATCAGGGTGGCTGAACTTTCACCCTGCCTCTGTGCTTTGGAGGAGAGCCCGTACTGGCCAGAGATTTATTCCTGGGGCAAGAAGATCGCCCCCGGTCGACATCAATGTCCATAAGCTCCGATGACGACCCATGGGAGATGTCAGACAGCACGATGGCCTCGTCATCGGACCGACCCTGACTAGTCTCCTCAGGTACCAAAACCTTCACCTTCTACGTCTTTGTCTTGGGGGGCTTTGAATGCAGAGCCTTGTCAACAGTTGGAGCTTTACTCGCCTGGGCAGAAGGCGCCATATGGGGAGAGGCAGGTAGTACCCCAATGTCAGCAACCATGGCCTTGTCCGACGTAGCGGGAAGAGCCGCAGGTTGCAAAACAACCGCAGCAGCACAAGTGCACTGGCAAACGCAGGTATTAGTGCTAACACTAGCAACCTCCGTTTGCGTAGCAACAGTGGCCATTTGTACTGGTTTTTTCAGAGCGGATGCGAAAGATGTTGAAAACACAGGAGGTTGCATGGCCTTAAAGAGCTTCTTGGCCTCACCATAGAGGATGCGCTTAGATGTTTTAATCTCCTGTACCTTCCATTCTTCGAGATAGATGGGGCAGATCGGGCTCCAGACAGGGAGACTCCCAGAGCAATTCACGCACTTCACAGGCGATGAACAATCGGCTCCGTCATGGGCAGGCTGAACACATTTACCACAAGTGGCTATCCCATTGCACCCCAACGTAGTATGCCCAAAGCGCTGACATTTGAAACAGCGCATTGGGTTGGGGAAATATGGCCGTACTGGCAAACGTAAGAACCCTGCTTTAACATGCTCTCATGCTCTAGGAGTCTCGGGCAACTGAACGTGAGAATAAACGAGTCAGATTTGACGAGGTCCCCATCGACTCGTTTCACAATATGCTGCACGTCGACAATACCTTCGTCAGCCCACTCAGATTTTAACTCGTCTATGGTGATATCCACCAAGTCCCTACACGTCACAACACCCTTACTATAATTCAAAGTGGAGTGGAGCTCGGTCTCGATAGAGTACTCTCCTAGACAGGTTGCTTTCCGAAGAGAAGCGACTTGACGGGAACTAGAAGTCCCAACTAACAGAGTCCCATTGCGCATTCGCTTCACAGATTTCAGTGTTCCTGCAATTCCCTCAAGACCCTTGTGGATGTAAAAGGGAGAAACCTTCTCAAAGCTACCCTCTTTCCGTTTAAAAATCAAAAACACATTCTGATTATCAGGATGTGCTCCGTTACGACAGTCTGATAAATCTCTACCAGGCGCTGGAGGACTCGCAGCGTGTAGCCGCTTTTTCGATAGGGTGTGTTTTCCTACCATTGGCCCACCCAAGCCACTGGCAGGGGGAAATGTAGAGGTCGAAGGGTCCATTGCGGTCCCAAGAGCAGCTGGGGAACTAAAGGTCCACTCAGACAGAGCCCCGCGTGCCTGAGTAGGCCTTATACAACTGGGGTGCTGCAGGTGCCCCAGAGGTTGCCCACTTGCGACTGTTCCACCCCAACAGCCATGCATCTTCTAGGCTCGGAGCACACCGAAAGATTGAGGGGTTTTTATAGAGGTTGGGCTTCCTCGCAATCCAGGCGGTCAAGCCAAGATTACCATTCCCCGCAGCACACAACATTCCACTGCCGCGCCATACGGTGGTCGCTGAAGCATGTCCGGGGGTTACGGTGGCAGGAGACTGGCGGCGCTGACCAGTCCCCAGCTCAGGATCCCGGGGTCGCCAAGCCCGTACTCAGCAAATGAATGCTGAGCCCCTGGGGGCATTTGATATTTAATTTTCAAATTGTACAAGAAGTATACCCTTTTAATTGACCATCCTGTTCCGTAACATAAGAATGGTATACTTTCGTAGCACTAAAAACAACTACAGAAAATCACTACCTACCAGTATGTAGTCACCTGTCATTTTACTATAACAAATCGTAGTTAAATAGCGCTTTTTCGAGAGATCATCAATCTGATGATGCTTTGAAGCAGCTTACTCTGAGAAAGAAAACCTACCAAATATGATGTTTAATGCCGTAGTATATGGCGGCTGGTATGCTGTGTTTCTGACGTGAAACGATGTCGCGTCTTACTGGACACTTCCTTCTTCATACGGCAAAAATGTAACGTTGCACATCCTTTGTTTCACCCTCCGCTGTGTATTGGAACGTTGAAATTCCACGCTGTGACGTCACCAGCTCTTCGCCCATATACGTTTTCACGTTCCGTTTGAGGAAGGCGTTAGAGGAGAGTCGCCAAGGGCACGTAGACGTTTATTCTAAAGCACATTTATTGTCTTTCTCACCACCGTGTGCTCGTTACAGTTAAACACGTACTGCACAAACAGCTTTAGCGGTAATCGGCGCGCTTTCTATATCAAGCTATGATATCATCATCACAAACACTATGTGACATCGATTCATTTCCTGGCCAGTATTTTTTTCCATTTTTACGTTGCGTTGCTTGTGTGGAAAGAGAAGCGATTTGCGTTGAGTTGAGGGTCTTTCTGCAGAAATGAAGGGAAGACGTCGGCAAATATTATCGCTTAAACCATGCCAGCTTGTGGGTGGCCTAAACTTAGGCGTACCTCTGAAAGCCCCCTCACTACCGCTTATTGTTTCTTAGCGAACGGCGCTGACGGAACGGCAGTCGGCATCTGCACCGCCACCCCCTGCAGATAAGTGATGCGCTAACAAGGCTGTTCTGTGCCGGTGTCGAGAGAACCGACGCTCAGATGCCAGATAACATTGTCTGTTTCGCTTCAAAATCATTAATCAGCCAATGAGACTGCATTGATTCGCCGCGGACGAACCAGCCAATCAGAAATAACTTGGTTCCGTCGAATTTCAACTTCGTCAAGGGAATTGAGCATGATGTACACACAAGGGGGAAAACCTGATACCTGTTCTCCTATTTTCAGGAAATTTTGTGGCATTTATTGGCCGTCGTGTTGGCAACAGTATAGAGTAAGCCCCTCCACCTGTGATGTTTGGAGAATTGGAGTTGGTCAGGAAGCAGGAATTTTTTCATACAGTTGGGGTCGGAGATTAAAGTGGTGTGGACGCTGATAAAAGCTGCTGTCCGACTGTGACTATTTTGCAGCACTCTTCTGACTTGGAGCAGAGATGAGTTTCCGGAGTCCGTGGTAGTGCGATCCGAAATAGGAGCAGTTCATTTCTCATACACACATACAAAAAAGTTTTGCATCACCTCGGTTCCGAGAGTTCCGGAACCTGTCCAAAAAATTGCAATAGAGATCAAAATAAACATCACATCATCTTCGCCCTTTTGATTACTCATGAAACCCACACATTGCATGTTGTACCACCATACAGCGAGATCTTCAGTGGTGGTGGTCCAGATTGCTGCACACACCGGTATCTCTAATACCCAGAAACACGTCCTCTTGCATTGATGCACGTTTGTATTCGTCGTGGTATACTATCCACAAGTTCTTCAAGGCACTGTTGTTCCAGATTGTCCCACTCCTCACCGGCGATTCGGCGTAGATCCTTCAGAGTAGTTGGTGGGTCACGTCGTCCATAAACAGCCCTTTTCAATCTGTCCCATGCATGTTCGATAGGGTTCATGTCTGGAGAACACGCTGGCCACCCTAGTCCAGCTATGTCGTTATCCTGAAGGAAGTCATTCACAAGATGTGCACAATGGGTGTGCGAATTGCCGTCCATGAAGACGAATGCCTCGCCAATATGCTGCCGATATGGTTGCACTATCGGTCGGAGGACGGCATTCACGTATCGTACAGCCGTTATGGCGTCATTATCTGGTTTGTCCTGTAGAACAAACAAAAAGAGTGCCTCACACTCTGTTCACTTAATATCCAAGGGTGGGTCACAATGAAATGGGGATATATACATTTTATCTTTCAGTATGTTACTGGAACAAAGTTAACAGAACTTTTTCAATTTTACTCTCGCGGTTACGTAATTGCTATAAAATCGATAAACAAATGGCTCAAAACGCCGTTAGTCACTTACTAGAGAAAATTTATGCTCAAGGCATACAATTATAAATCCTATTTAATTTCAATTTATTATTTCTGGACCGGAACACTGAACCAATGCTCGGTACATTCCTGACAAATCTGTATTTTATTTACTGAACTGACTCATCTTCGATTACGTTATTCTTAGAGATAGTATGAGTATATTTGATTAGTAGTTGACTTTTCAGCTTCTTTGTACATGTAAGTAACTTGTGGTAGTAGTACAGTTCTGAGTGTTCAAAACACACTACGTTTAGTTGACTACTAAATCCACTTATTGGTCCTCTGCTGCTATGTCAGTTTCACATCTGCAATTATGTACTTACTTACTTTGCTAGTGTATGAACTTAAGTAATACTCACTCCATTAACATTTAACGCACAGGATAGCAAATTTATTTCATATCTATAGTGTATTGCAGCTGATCAGTTTGCTCACGTGGCAATCCATTTCCACTCGATCGGACACTGAAACCACAGGTAGTCTCTCGACCTACCACTAAAGTGAATTAAGTAATTATGGACGGAGTGTAATGCTAAATTCCTTAAACCTATAGGACACCATGAGCTGCTCTGTCTCATCTAACATAAGTGTACCTATGGTCACATTCACGCCTCCAACTCATAACCTCAATACGTGTAGGTGTGTCCTGTCACACATTACAACAAATAACGACCAGCTCCAACTTATCTACATTTCAAGGACGTGTCCTTCACGTCTCAACCGCAAACGCTATTCAGTTCTATTACACTGCCATTCCTTGCTACACAAGGTGAGTTCATTCTTACAACTTATCTGTCTATTTTTCATAACACTAAGGAACCTCTCTTACTATTTATTAGTTGGCTCTAATGCATACAATAGATTTCACTGCCACTTCAGATCCTGCTTGTACATGAATTTGTATATCTTTTTAAATTACTGTTGGCGGACCATTTTCAATAAATCAACACATTGTACTTACAATATTACCAGGGTTCTATACATACTTGTTACTCAAATACCTTTGTATCTTAATTACATCATACTTCTCTGTTGTTTATGTCACTGCTAGGTGTTTTCTTCACTAATCGGTGGATACAATGGTTACAGAACTCATGGCTTGATAACTATGACAGAAAATTTTAGTACTGCAAAGAAGACGTCGAAATTGGTAGATAGGAAAGATGAAGAATGAGTGAGACCTGAAAAGGAAAGAAGATCTCACACAGCTGGGACTGCACAGTGCCACACTGAAGAGGTTACAGAACAACCTCCTCCCTACAGAATTCATTCACTACCTATGAACTTCTTTAGGTAGATCACGTTCCTGAGACCTAACAGCTTTTTACTCTTAGGGTACTCTAGCCTATACGCAATGGCATGTGGTTTTCCTATGATCCTGAAAGGTCCTTGGTATTTACTAAGATTAACACCTTCGTCCCAATATCTTCTATTTTTCATAACTCGTATAGGCAGCTTCCAAGTTTCATCATTAGTTACTACATGTTTATCAATAAAATGTACAGTAATTACTCCGGTTATCGGCAAGACCATTTTTAACTGGCTTCTTTCAAAGTCAACAACACTCTGATATTTTGACAAGAAATCCATGCCAATTAAAACCTCAATACTGAGATTGTTTATAATTAAGCATGGATGATCAATTAAATCACCATTAACGTCAAAGGGCAGCAAAGCTTCTTGCTTTACCGTTTTTGACACCTTGCCAGTAGCACCAATTATTCTTAGTCCTGATACCCTCATTACTGTAAGCGTGTCTATACCAGGTAATGCATCAAAGGAGGACTGAGATATCGCATTCACCTCACTTCCCCTGTCTAAGACACAACATACATTGATACCCAACATATTCACTATTGTTATAGGATGGCTTATTCTAGTTTGTACAGGTGGTTCCTCAAACTCATCCAATAGTTCCTTTTGGGATTTGTCTCCAACTAAAGTGATCGACATCTGTCTTCATTACATTTAGGTCAAAGTGTGTAGGGGTTTCCTGAATTACATTTTCAGCTGCCTTTTCCAGTCGGTCTATTAATTTCAAATCGAAACACCGCACGACTTCCTTACATTTAGTTTTCTGAACATGACCCAAATTACTGTAGTCTGAGCGATTCTGCCTCTCCAGACCGGGTATAACACTAGTAACAGCTAAACCACTTTTACTATTATCGTTGGATTCCTTCTCAAGTGACAACTGGTCTTCAGCTACTGGGTTCATCGACCCCCAACAGGCTATCCTCTATATTCTCACTTACCTCCTGTCCTAAATCTATTAGTACAGTATCAACATCCTGCAGAGGCATTTTAGATAAGAGCACATTATCCTCATCGTAAATATAAGCATGAATTTCTTCTGCTTCTTCACCTGACAACTCAGTATTTTGTAGCTATTCCCTACCATTACAGTACTGCGCCTTCTCTTTCTCTTCCCACTTATAAAGCGTCTCTAACACGGTATCTACCAAATACTGTGAGTGATCTAATATTTCTGCTGTATCCTTAGATGCTACCGACCCCTCATTCACATGTTCAGTCTGAGTATTCTGATCTGTCTTACCAATTACTGTAATTACTGGCTTAGGAAAAGTAACCGCCTGGTGAACCCCAGTGTTCTCATAGACGGGAACTAGTTTTCCTGCCTCGGCCTACTACTGTTTCCTTTATTTCCATCTTAGTTAAGTGGCACAGCATTGCTTTCCGCACTGTTGCTTAGCCGCAGAATTTTGTTCGGAACAAAATTACTATCATTTGGATGCCATTGTTGGTTCTGATAATTATTTCTCCAATTCCTACCTCTCTTAGGATGGCGAACACCTACTATTCTGATGTTTACATTGCCGTTCTGCTCGTTCTTAAAATTACTACTAGTGTTATTAGCATTTCTGTTATTACGTGCTTGCTCCTCATTGGCAACCACACGCTCTACACGTTCCAAATACTCAATGAAACGATCCAGATTGTCTCTAGGGGCAGATACAATTCTAGTTTGCCAATACCATGGCAGTTTGGCTTCAAGACCTAGTATTATCATTTCAGGTTTTAGCTTTTCGGCCAAATGTACCACACGTGAGATCCATGACCTAGCAAACTCTTTAATAGATTCCTTGCCTACATTGAAGCGTTTCCCACTCCAAAATTCTCTCAACACTTCATTTTGCTTATTACTAGACCAATACTCATTAATGAAAGCTGTTTTAAATTCTGCTAATGTTTTACACTTCAACATAACATCAGCTGACCAACGCTTGGCGTCACCTGCTAGATGGCTTCTAATAAATCGGATTTTCTCTCGTTCATACCAAGTTGGTGGAATCACATCTTCAAAATCGTTCCAGAAATCTAGCGGGTGGATATTTTTATCTGGATCGAACCGCAAGAACTGCCGACACCAGATAGAAGCGGCGTTTGCAGCTACAACTTGTTGCATACTACCATTACCAGAAGTTACTGAAGCTACTTTAATCTCAATGTTAGTAATGTTAGTACCAATATTTTCTGCTCTCATTACAACATTATCTACTCTTTGCACAATATGAGTAGTATCAGTTTTGATTGCATCTACTTCTGCTTGACATATGTTTACTTTTATAATAACATCTTTCAACCTATCTGAGCACAGTTCAGATTCCGCCTCGATCTTTTTTGTTAACTTGTGGTCCAGCTTTGCATCTTCCATTTGGAAGTCTTTGCGAACCTCAGCAACTTCGGATTTTACTGCTTTATACATCTCAGATAACTGTTGAGCAACCTTTTCCTTAATATCCTCATGGTTGTAATCAATTTTATAATTTAAACTATTCAGATCCTCTTTCAGCTTACTGCACCCAGCCTTGAAGGTATTGTCTATTACCTCCAATCGTTTATTAAAATTAGTTTGGCTGACCGCAATCTCATATTTTAATTCAGCTTTATTGGATTCTAATTTATTGTACATTGCCTCAAACAGTTTATTAAAATTGGTTTGGCTGGCCACAATCTCATACTTTAATTCAGCATTACTGCTCTTGACCTCAGTTATTTCAGACTTGAATTCAGCTCTCATTCTAGCATTACTGACAGCTATTGCTTGTGATATGACATTTAAATTCATAGCCCCAGTATCTTTGGGCTGCTCACTAGCTGGCTTTTTATCGCACTCAGGCGACGAAAAACTAGCTCCAACATCAGAATCATCAAAACTAAATGAAACTTCTGATTGATTAGTCATATCTAACTTCTCCTTCTTAAACTCTACCATCTCTGATGACAGTTTCATTTTTAATTCATCAGAGAAACTATCATCCAATAAATTAACAATTTCTGATTTCTGCTTTACTACAGGGGTCTCTATTATTGAATCATTGCCCCTTTTCACACTACAGTCCGGAGACAATAACTCATATTTCACTTTAACATTACTATTTTCATACATATTTACACTTGAACAGTTGTCTGGATTTACAGTTCCCTCAACAGACATAGGTTCTGATTTAAGTTTAACCTCTTTTTGCGGTTCCATAGCCGACAGTCTTTTAGTGCAGGTTAGTAAAATTTTTAACAGCTTTTCACTTAACTTAGTTCCTTCTGCACGGCTCTGCTAGACTCAGTGCCAGCTCCATCAATCCAGATGCACTGTTAATCCAATTGTGTCGTCCTCATGCACACATAACACTTTCACTGTTCTATTACACAGTTGCGTGTCGCATTTCTCTCCTGAATCCGAATATTTAAATTCACTTTCATTTTTACTCAGTTTCTTTCCCGGCCGATGCACCATATGTGTGGCGGCGGGTGGTAATTAATTGTTATAATAACATGATAAATGAGGTATGTCTTTCCTAGCCGATGCACCATATGTGGGGCAGCGGGTGGAATTGTTATTGAATAATATGATAATAAATGTGGAATGTCTTTCCCGGCTGATGCACCATATGTGGGGCGGTGGGTGGAATTATAATTGAATAATAAATAAATGTTTTGTAGAAAAGATGCATTTCCCGGCCGATTAGCAACATATATGAGGAGGCGGGTGGAATTATTGTTTTTAAAATGTTCCTATGATTTATTTAATGCTGTTGTTTGCCGTTCTCAACACCGGCTCTCTAACTACAATATTGGCAACCAGAAAGTGATTAGCAAAACGTGAAGCCTCTAATTAGAATTCCTAGTGCCCATTTCATCTGAGAAATACACTTATAGCTACAGCTTATAGCTCTGAGGAATTAGGAGGTTGTCTGGGATTCATAATGAAAAACGATTCTGTCTAAAATGTTCACTATATTCTGAAAGTCACAGTCCAAAAAGAATCCACACAATCCAACTACCAGAGCAGTTCATAGTCTAATGTGCTGATGCAACTATAACTGTTCAAATTAAATGTTTAAGTGAATGCTCGCCATAATTTGATGATAATGTTCATCAAACGCCACGCTAAATAATGGTAGAATGTCTGTCCCGCGGCAGCACGTGAAAATACGACATACCCAAACTAAAGATAGATCATGAAAGTCATCTCAGAATTAACACTTCACTAGAAAACGATTTCATGGTTGCGCATATGCCGAGTAACTTATTACGGTATCCGAGGCTTTTCATACCAATGATACCGACGCGACGCGACTCCCAGCACAGATGGTGCGCTAATCAGCGTCTGGAGAGAACTGGGGCCTTTCTTTCTGGCGCACCGTTCTTACATATGAAGCCGCGGTGCGGACGGCTAAGGGAACGCCTAATTAAATCCGCTCTCCCGACTAGCCGCTGGGCTAGTAATGCACCACTTCTAGTTATCAAATAAATCACTGCTTCCTTTGCTGATGGCCAATGAAGCTCTCAGTTTAAATATTCAATCAGCACACAGGTAAGTAATCATAATTAAAGTCTGACATGGCTAAGTCAAATATTTTAGGCAAGAGAATTAATTTAATTACATTACACGCAGCCGACGAGCTCTGAACTTGCCCTTTGGAGATACTCTATCGCTATAGTTTTATAGTTATTCAGTTGAAACTTCTCACATCTTTATGATTACAGCGGATCTCCCTTCTACTTAAATTTAAACATCCTAGCTTTATTTATTTGCCTATTTAATCTATCTTGCTTCCTTAATTTTTAAGATAAAAACCAGAAAATCATGAATTTCAACTAAAATTTTAATTTGTGAGATCCAGAATACTGTTTCTAGTAAATAAGCATGCAAAAGGAATCTAAATATAAATTTTTAGTTTCTAGCTCTTTTCTGTTGTGCCAATGATTTTTACAGAAAAATGTCCAAATTTTGAAAATCGTTAAAGTTATTGAACTGATATTCAACACTTATTGATTTAGTATTACTTCTGACATGCTAGAAACATTTCAGGTTATTTACTTGATTTTTAAAGTATTGCGCAACATTTATGATGTCAGAGCTAGTTACAGCCGACTGGCTGGCACACAATGGAAACACTGATGTGAATTTTATATGGCGTGAGTAGGCTGCTTCCCTACATTGTCCAACTTAAGAATAAAAAAAATGCTAAAAGTAGATCTGAATTCCATTTGAAGACCCTTAACTTGTCCCATACCTTTTCTGGTTAGACAGTATAAAGATAACCTGATGTACTAACAAGTCATGCAGTGCTGTGTCTGTGTTGCTGGTTGTGAAAGTGGCTACGTTTAACGTTAGGAGATGTTCATTTCACTGGCTGCAGTGAAAAAATGAAATTTGTGTGAATTCCTAAGGGACCAAACTGCTGAGGTCCCTAGACTTACACACAATGTAAACTAACTTAAACTAACTTATGCTACGAACAACACACACACACCCATGCCCAAGGGAGGAATTGAACCAAACTGCATGGCCACTTCGCACGGCCCAACAGAAGCATCTTGAGCATGTACTCTCTATCAAGAATTCGGAATTATAATGGAACCTTCAAGTAAAATCTGTTATGTACAGCCACAGTATCTGTGACAGATATCTGTATACAAAACAAATGTTACCTGAAAATTTTAAATAAGATTGTTCTAGATGATGCAGTGGCACTGTACACTGCTTGTTGTACATACAGTACTATACGTGGCAAACCTTTGTAATAATTACACATACGTTTCTATGTACGGGCTCTGGGTTTCAATTGCTATCACAGATGGCGTGGCTGAACATTATGGATTTTACCTGAAGATTTAAAATGAGAATGTTAAGGACGATGCAACGGTGAGGTACACTGCTAGTTGCATTCATAATACAACATGTGGTCTGGAGATGATAGTTAAGCTACCGACCTGGTCATCTCTTTGTAATATGTTGACAAAAGTCATGGGATACCGATTTGCACTTATACACTGTACCCATCGGGTACACATGGTATAAATGGGCTTTGCATTGGCAGAGCTATTATTTGTACTCAGGTGATTCATGTGATAACGTTCCGATAACGACACACGATCATTTCATTTCCGATGTGATTATGGCCGCATTACGGGAATTAACAGATTTTGAATATGGAATGATAGTTGGAGCTAGACATAGGTGAGATCCCATTTCGGAAATCGTTAGGGAAATCAGTACTCCGAGATCCAAAGGATCAAAAGTGAGCCAAGAACACTGCATTACAGGCATTGGCTCTCCTTACGAACAACTTATCGACCGAGAGCAGTTGCGTTAGCGTAGAACTGTCGATGCTAGCAGACGGGCAACAGTGCGTGAAATAACCGCATAAATGAATGTGAGACGTACGATGAACGTGTTGCGCAATTTGGCGTTAATGGGTTCCTATCGATGTTCCGCTACTTAGAGACCATTTGCAGCCATTCATGTAGGTCATGGTCCCAAACAACGATGGAAATTTTATGGATGTCACCGGACCGCAATTATTCACGATTGGTTTGAAGAGCATTCGGGACAATTCGAGCAAATTATTTGGCCACCCAGAGCTCCCAACATGAATCCCGTTGAATATTTATGGGGCATAATCGAGAAGTCAGTTTGTACACTAAGTCCTGTATATATTAGTGGGTGATAAAACTCATGGGGTGCGTGCTAATATCGTGTCGGCGTAGTGCAGCAACTAGACGTGGCATGGTCTAAATAAGTCGTTGGATATCTCATTCAGATATATTGCTGTCTCTATAGCCGTCCGTAATTGCGAAATGTTTTGTGCACGAACTGACCTCTCCATTTTGTTCCATAAATGTCCGATGAAATTTATGTCGGCCGATCTAGGAGGCCAGATCATTCTTTAGTACTGTCCAGAATGTTCTTCAAACCAATTACAAACAGTTGTGGCCTAGTGAAATGACATCTTTGTTGTGGAACATGAAATCCATTAATTGGTGTAAATAGTCTCCAAGTAGCGGAACATAATCATTTTCAGTCAGTAATCGATTCAGTTACAACGCTTTCTCTCTGTCGACAGTACCCATATCTGACCCCATTTCACTTCTTCCTGTACCCCAGATTGAATTCATTCTGTACAAGAGTTGAAATAAAACTCGTACAATATGTGAAATGGCATGTAGTAACACAAACAGCCCAAATGAATATCACTAGACACACTGAAACGTCCCCTTAGCAAAATTTAATCAATTACTGTGCTGATAAATTTGTCACATTTATTTGATTTTTAAACAGCTGAGCAGAACTGAACGTACTCAGACATTTCGCTATTTACCTATTCTGATCAAACACTAAACTGACACACAATATTTTTAGCGCAACGCAAGCTGACTTTCAATAATCCCTACAAAAGAATGGCCCCCACTAACATTAACCTACACCTTTCACAAATCTCTTACCTCACAAAAATCTTCGTTACTCGAACTACTGCAATACAGCGAGCGACACTACTGATAGCTAAATAAAAGATTCAAACTACTGATGGCACTAACTACTGATAGGCATACTAAGCAAATGAAAGATTTTAATAGAGAACAAACAATGTATTTACCTTAATAGTGTTCAAAAGTCATTATATATATATATATATATATATATATATATATATATATATATATATATATATATATATATATATATATATCAGTTCATGATATGCAGTGTTACAAATTTACTCTTTCTGGCAGAGACACGTCTAGATCGTCCGCTCTTAAAATTCTGTCATCTCTCTCCCCACATCCACCACTGCTGGCGGCTCACCTCAAACTGCGCAACGCTGCGTGCTGTTAACATCCAACTGCCCATCGCTACAATAGTAAATTCCAGCAATGCAAACTAGTCACAGACTGTACACAGACAGTCAGTGATTTTCATACAGAGCGCTACGTGGCGTTACCAACATAAAAACCTAAACAGCCTACTTACAACATATATTCAGGAAAATATTTGTGTTTCAATTACAACGTCTTCTGTTTAGTAGCTTGTGTGACTGATGCTTCCAAACGTCTTAGTTACAGAAATTTTGGCGATGCCTTTTTAGTTGATTCTCCCTGTTCTGTATCAATGCTAACTTGTTTTTCGATGCCAGTGGATTCTTGAGGTGTCGTGTATTGAGGTTACGGAAACAGAGACGGGGGGCGGGTCCAGACAAGCACCAATTGGCCGCCGCGATTGACGTGTTGGTTAATGAAGGGGGCCCTGCTGCGCGTGATTGGCGGGCGGTCCGCAGCTGATTAGAGGCCGGCTGTGACCAGCGGGCGGTGTCTCTCCACGTGGCCATTACGCGCAGGCTCCTTGGTCGACCGGTGACAGCCCCTGCTTAGTCAGAGCAGACATCGATGCTCTCGGTCTTCATCCAACTCTGCGATCTAGTTAAAAAAACTGCTGCAAATAGTGGGAGTGGGAATGAAGATAAAAGGTCCGCAACTTGAAGCTGGTGATTTGCAGCGTCAAAACGTTGCTGCAGAAGTAAGAATAGTGGGTTCTCATCACACACAACGGAATCTAAAGCACGCGGCGGATTAACGAGGGTTGGTCTGTCCTTGTTAGGTGTTTCCCCAGGATCTTTTAGACGAATGCTGCACTAAGAACCCATTTCCAGCTAAAAAATTGCGGCACATAAACAGTTAATATACGGCAGCACACAGTACAAAGTTTGCACGATTCATCGTCAGACCGTGCACGCAACTTCTCTCAAAATTTGTGCAGGAGCGAGACTCGAACCGTGAATTCCCGCTTTACCCGAGCTGTCGCTTAACTGCTTAGGCAATCCGTACACAAGTCACTGCCAAACACAAACTTCCATATGTCGTCATTCTTGTGTCACAACCTGTACTCGTATATACGTTGTGTAAACCCCGTATAGGAGAGGACATTTTAGTCGAAAGGCGCTGCCCATTATCGGTGGATGAAGACGAAATCGCAGAGTCTGTTTGTTAGGAACGAAGGAACACTGCGTCGTTCTTCTTAGCAACACAGGCACACTGCAATATCGTACTCATCCATTGGGTCACGAGTCTCCACTTTCTTCTCCCTCTTTTTTTGAGTCCTCAGTCTCCTGACTGGTTTCATCCATGCGTCCCGCCACGAACTCCTCTCCTGCGCCAACCTCTTCATCTCAGAGTAGCACTTGCAACCTATGTCCTCATATATTTTCTGCACGTTTTCCAGTCTCTTTCTTCCTCTGCAGTTTTTGCACTTTACAGCTATCATTTCCTGATGTCCTATCATTCTGTCCCTTCTCCTTATTAGTGTTTTAAAACATAGTCCTTTCCTCTCCGATTCCGCCCAGAACCTCCTCACTCCTTACCTTATCTTTCCACCTAATTTACAACATTCGTCTGTAGCACCACACCTCAAATGCTAAGTTTCTCTTTTGTTCCGGTTTTCCCAGAGCCCATGTTTCACTACCATGCAATGCTGTGCTCCAAACTTTTATTCTTAGAAATTTCTTCTTCAAATTAAGGTCTACGTTTGATACTAGTAGACTTTTCTTGGCCAGTGATGCTCATTTTGCCAGTGCTAATCTGCTTTTGATGTCCTCCCTTCTCCGTCTGTCACTGGTTATTTTGCTACCTAGGTAGCAGAATTATTCACCTTCATCTACTTCGTGACCATCAATGCAGTTGTTTAGTTTCTCGCTCTTCTCATTTCTGCTACTTCTCATTACTTTCGTATTTCCTCGATTTACTTTCAGTCCATATTTTGTACTCTGTTCATTCCATTCAACAGATCACGGAATTCTTCTTCACTTTCACTCAGAATAGCAAAGTCATCCGCGAATCGTATCATTGATATCCTTTCAACTTGAATTTAAATCCACTCCTGAACATTTCGTTTGTTTTCAATATTGCTTCTTCGATGTACAGATTGAACAGTAGGAGTAAAAGACTAATCCTTGTCTTGCATTCTTTTTAATCCTAGTTGTTCGTTCCTGGTCGTCCAGTGATATTATTCCCTATTGACTCTTGTACATATTGTCTATTACCCGTCTCTCCCTATAGGTTACCCCTATTTATCTCAGAATTTCGTACATCTCGCACCATTTTACGCTGTCGAACACTTTTCCCAAGTCGACAAATACTAAGTACGCATCTTGATTTTTCTTTAATCTTGCTCAAATTATCAATAGCAACGTTAGAATTGCTTATATGATGCCTTTGTCTTACCTGAAGCAAAAGTGATAGTCATCCAACGCTTCCTCGACTTTCTTTTCCATTCTTCTATATATTACTCTTTTCAGAAAATTGGGTGTATGAGCTGTTAAGCTCATTGAGCGATAATTCTCGCACTGGTCAGCTCTTGAAGTCTTCGGAACTGTGTGGATGATATTTTTTCGAAAGTCAGATGGTATGTCGTCAGACTCATACACTCTATAAACCTACGTGAATAGCAGTTTTCTTGCCACTTCCCCCAATTTTTTAGAAATGCTGATGGAACGTAGTCTATCCCTTGTTCCCTTGTGCCTTAGTTGATCTTAAGTCCTCCAAAGCTCTCTTAAATTCTGTTTCTAATACTGGATCCACTACCTTTGGTAGTATATCGATTCAGTCAAATCTTCGCCCTCATAGAGACTTTCAGAGTACTCTTTCGACCTATCCGATCTGTCCTCTGCATTTAACAATGAAATTTCCAATGCCCTCTTAATGTTATCACCCTTGCTTTTAATGTTATCCAAGGTGGTTTTCATTTTCCTGTGTGCTGAATCAGTTCTTCCGACAATAATTTCTTTTTCTATTTCTTCACATTTTTCATGCAGCCATTTCGTCTTAGCTTCCCTGCACTTCCTATTTCTTTCATTCCTCGGAGACTTGTGTTTCTGTATTCCTGAATTACCCTGAATATTTTTGTGCTTCCTTCTTTCAACAATCAACTGCAGTATTTCCTCTGTTACTCGTGGCTTCTTCGCAGTTACCTTCTTTGTACATATGTTTTTCTTTCATAATTCTGTGACTGCCCTTGTTAGAGATCCATTCCTTTTCAACTGTACTGCTTACTGAGCTACTCCTTACCAATGTATCTATAGCCTTAGATAACTTCGACCATATCTCATCATTCCTTAAAGCTTCGATATCCCTCTTCTTTCCATATTCATTCTTCCTGACTAATCTCTTCATCATTACTACATTGTGGTCTGGGTCTATATCCGCTCCTGGGTACGCCTTGCATTCCAGTATCTGATTGTGGAATCTCTGTCTGACCTTGGTGTAATCTAAATGAAATCTTCTCGTAATACCCGGCCTTTTTCCAAGTATACCTCATCCTTTTGTGATTCTTGGACAGAGTATTCGCTATTACTAGCTGAAATTTATCACGGAACTCAATTAGCCTTTCTCCTCTCTCAGTCCTTGTGCCAAGCCCGCATTCTCGTGTAACTTTTCCTTCTACTCCTTCCACTACAACTGCATTGCAGTGCTCCGTGATTCATTTTACGTACTGAATTACCCTTTCAGTACCCTCATATACTTTCTCTATCTTTTCGTCTTCAGCGTGTACACCTGAACTATTGTTGTCAATGCTGGTTTGCTGTCGATTCTCATAAGAACTGAACTACTCACAGGAACACGCTTTTTGCCCTACGTTCCTATTCATAATTCTGCTGTTGGTACTACCCTGTACTCATCTACTAATCTGGTCGGAAATAATGTCTTTTTTCGATTTCACCTCCCTGACTCCTGTTTATTGATTGAGCCTTTCCATTTCCCTTTTCAGATTTTCTAGCTTGCTTACCACGTTAAAGCTTCTGACATCCAACGCCCCGACTCGTAGAACGTTATCCTTCAGTTGCTTATTGAATCTTTTTGTCACGGTCGCCTCCCCCTTTACAGACCCTTCCCGGAGATCCGAATGGCGGACTATTCCGGAAACTTGCCAATGGAGAGATCATCATGACAATTTTTCAATTACATGCCGCATGTCCTGTGGATACACGTTGTGTGCCTTTAATGCAGTGCTTTTCTTTGCCTTCTGCATCCTGATGCCGTTGATCATTGCTCATTCTTCCGCATTTAGTTTCCCATCCCACGGGCAAGAGAGTGCCCTGAAACTCTGTCCGCTTCTCCGTCCTCGTTGACAAGGCCATTGGCAGAGTGAGTGTGACTTCTTATCCCGGAGCCTTCGGCAACCAACGCTGATTATTAACTAATATTTAACCGGTGACGGTTTGCGATCCCTGGACCTAGGGCGTTTTGATTACGAAGCAAAGACGCTTTCCCTAGACCAGCAGAGTCGGCGTAAAAATTTCCCAGTGATTGGTTTTATTCCAGTTACGAATTCCAACACATTTCTTTTAAATAGATAAAGTAATTAATTTCGGGTCGTAGTAAACATCTTCAGACCTATAAAATACAGAGGTAATTTGTCTCTCAATTGTACCACAATTACGAACTAAAATCTTCAGAAATCAACTTAAGTGTATCCACGAGTTGTAGTGCCAGTCTTTTAAGACAAAGACGTATTTCGTCGCGGCGATATATTTTCAGGAAATTTGAATCGTCAACTTTCTCCTCGAATGCAAAAATATTCTATTGACGCCTGTCTATATTTGGAACAATGGCCACCATAATAAAATAAGAGAAATCAGAGCTTTTCGAGAATGGAACGGTAGAGACATAGTGTGAAAGCGGTTCGGTCAACCCTCTGCCTGGCACTTATGTGTGAACGGCAGAGTACTCTTGTCGATGTTTGTTAATCATATCGAAACTGCATATGAAAAATATGGCACTGTCACAGTAATTAGCGAAATAAGCATCGCCGTACACATACGAAAATGAAGTATCGTACGCCCAGTTGTAATAGACATGTTGACTCTAGGACGAAACATACAGTATTTGACTGCTTTGCAGGAGTGACTGGCATGTCTACATTATTGTTCCCTAAATGTCCCTATTGTACAGCAGTTAGGATGACTTGTACATTAACTATTTCATTAATAAACGAACGCACAAGATCGGTAAGTGTGCTCAAAATGACTCTAGAATATTACACCAAAATTATAAAGGGAAGCTTTGTTTAACATCAATATTAAATGTATTCCAAAACGCATTTAAAATAACATTACATAGTTGCATGGTGGGACGGAGAGACTACTGAGAAACAGAACAGTTTCAGCCTAACAGTTTTGCACACAAAATATTTAAATTAACTACAGATAGAGTTCATATTTATTCTGAACCTAGTACAAATAAGTAAAAGAGCTATAGCCGGTTGCTGTTGCCGAGCGGTTCTAGGCGCTTCAGTCCGGAACCGCGCTGCTGCTGCGGTCGCAAGTTCGAATCCTGCCTAGTGCATGCATGTGTGTGATGTCCTTAGGTTAGTTAGGTTTAAGTATTTCTAAGTCTAGGGGACTGATGACCTCAGGTGTTAAGTCCCGTAGTGCTTAGATCCATTTGAACCATTTTTTTCTTCCGCCTCTCGTTTCGAAACTATAAAAGATGAGCTTGTATACTTCACCCGTGCGAGGTTCTGTTGGCGCTTAGGTTAGCCAAACATCCTGAGGTTGACTGATGACTGTGGCGATAGAAAACATATATCGACAGAAAGTTAAATAAAATAAAATTCCAAAGCATGGGAACAGCCGACCAAGTCCGACAAAGTAAATGTTAAAAGAGGGAGAGAGACAATCGGCTCCTGATCACATTCTTACCTTTTACTTCCTTCGACATGCTTTTAATAACGCAAAAAGGATGCGATACTTGTTCACAAACGCAGACTATAACGATCTTTTGTGGTCAGTTTCTACATCTACATCTACATCTACATCCGTACTCCGCAAGCCACCTGACGGTGTGTGGCGGAGGGTACCCTGAGTACCTCTATCGGTTCTCCCTTCTATTCCAGTCTCGTTTTGTACGTGGAAAGAAGGATTGTCGGTATGCTTCTGTGTGGGCTCTAATCTCTCTGATTTTATCCTCATGGTCTCTTCGCGAGATATACGTAGGAGGGAGCAATATACTGCTTGACTCTTCGGTGAAGGTATGTTCTCGAAACTTCAACAAAAGCCCGTACCGAGCTACTGAGCGTCTCTCCTGCAGAGTCTTTCACTGGAGTTTATCTATCATCTCCGTAACGCTTTCGCAATTACTAAATGATCCTGTAACGAAGCGCGCTGCTCTCCGTTGGATCTTCTCTATCTCTTCTATCAACCCTACCTGGTGCGGATCCCACACTGCTGAGCAGTATTCAAGCATTGGGCGAACAAGCGTACTGTAACCTACTTCCTTTGTTGTCGGATTGCATTCCCTTAGGATTCTTCCAATGAATCTCAGTCTGGCATCTGCTTTACCGACGATCAACTTTATATGATCATTCCATTTTAAATCACTCCTAATGCGTACTCCCAGATATTTTATGGAATTAACTGCTTCCAGTTGCTGACCTGCTATTTTGTAGCTAAATGATAAGGGACCTACCTTTCTGTGTATTCGCATCACATTACACTTCGCTACATTGAGATTCAATTGCCATTCCGTGCACCATGCGTCAATTCGCTGCAGATCCTCCTGCATTTCAGTACAATTTTCCATTGTTGCAACCTCTCGATACACCACAGCATCATCTGCAAAAAGCCTCAGTGAACTTCCGATGTCATCCACCAGGTCATTTATGTATATTGTGAATAGCAACGGTCTTATGACACTCCCCTGCGGCACACCTGAAATCACTCTTACTTCGGAAGACTTCTCTCCATTGAGAATGACGTGCTGCGTTCTGTTATCTAGGAACTCCTCAATCCAATCACACAATTGATCTGATAGTCCGTATGCTCTTACTTTGTTCATTAAACGACTATGGGGAACTGTGTCAAACGCCTTGCGGAAGTCAAGAAACACGGCATCTACCTGTGAACCCGTGTCTAAGGCCCTCTGAGTCTCGTGGACGAATAGCGCGAGCTGGGTTTCACACGATCGTCTTTTTCGAAACCCATGCTGATTCCTACAGAGTAGATTTCTAGTCAACAGAAAAGACATTATACTCGAACATAATACGTGTTCCAAAATTCTACAACTGATCGACGTTAGAGATATAGGTCTATGGTTCTGCACATCTGTTCGACGTCCCTTCTTGAGAACGGGGATGACCTGTGCCCTTTTCCAATCCTTTGGAACGCTTCGCTCTTCTAGAGACCTACGGTACACCGCTGCAAGAAGGGGGGCAAGTTCCTTCGCGTACTCTGTGTAAAATCGAACTGGTATCCCATCAGGACCAGCGGCCTTTCCTCTTTTGAGCGATTTTAATTGTTTCTCTATCCCTCTGTCGTCTACTTCGATATCTACCATTTTGTCAACTGTGCGACAATCTAGAGAAGGAAGCACAGTGCAGTCTTCCTCTGTGAAACAGCTTTGGAAGAAGACATTTAGTAATTCGGCCTTTAGTCTGTCATCCTCTGTTTCAGTACCATTTTGGTCACAGAGTGTCTGGACATTTTGTTTTGATCCACCTACCGCTTTGACATAGGACCAAAATTTCTTAGGATTTTCTGCCAAGTCAGTACATAGAACGTTACTTTCGAATTCATTGAAAGCCTCTCGCATAGCCCTCCTCACACTACATTTCGCTTCGCGTAATTTTTGTTTGTCTGCAAGGCTTTGGCTATGTTTATGTTTGCTGTGAAGTTCCCTTTGCTTCCGCAGCAGTTTTCTAACTCGGTTGTTGTACCACGGTGGCTCTTTTCCATCTCTTACGATCTTGCTTGGCACATACTCATCTAACGCATATTGTACCATGGTTTTGAACATTATCCACTGATCCTCAACACTATCTGCACTTGAGACAAAACTTTTGTGATGAGCCGTCAGGTACTCTGTAATCTGCTTTTTGTCACTTTTGCTAAACAGAAAAATCTTCCTACCTTTTTTAATATTTCTATTTACGGCTGAAATCATCGACGCAGTAACCGCTTTATGATCGCTGATTCCCTGTTCTGCATTAACTGATTCAAATAGTTCGGGTCTGTTTGTCACCAGAAGGTCTAATATATTATCGCCACGAGTCGGTTTTCTGTTTAACTGCTCAAGGTAGTTTTCAGATAAAGCACTTAAAAATATTTCACTGGATTCTTTGTCCCTGCCACCCGTTATGAACGTTTGAGTCTCCCAGTCTATATCCGGCAAATTAAAATCTCCACCCAGAACTATAACATGGTGGGGAAATCTACTCGAAATATTTTCCAAATTATTCTTCAGGTGCTGAGCCACAACAGCTGCTGAGCCCGGGGGCCTATAGAGACATCCAATTACCATGTCTGAGCCTGCTTTAACCGTGACCTTCACCCAAATCATTTCACAATTCGAATCTCCGTCAATTTCCTTCGATACTATTGCACTTCCTATCGCTATAAACACGCCTCCCCCTTCACTGTCCAGCCTATCTCTGCGGTATACATTCCAAATGGAGCCTGAATTCACTTCTTGGCCATAGCAGGCACTGACCTGCTAACTATGCTGTCGCACTAACGTAAAGTTTTAAGTAACCGCTAATTGCTGTTAATGTCTCCCAGATCATACTGTATCATTAATTTTCTTCGTGTAATGTTTGACTGTTGATAGCGCATTTAGTTTATGCCTTTAACCTAATCAGATAAAGGTGTTAACATCCTCTACTAGACCAGACCACAGTTTCACACCTACAGTATTTTTTACAACCTAATTACTAAATAAATGATAATTACAATATGAGAAAATAGTGTTAATAGAGTTAAAAATTAAGAAACGTAGCAATGAAATGACGTTCGCTGACTGTGGGTTTTGATTTATATCAACGAGAATGTTGGCCATTTGTGCCAGACGAGGCTTCGAACCCTGGTTCCCGCTTACTAGGCAGATGTGCAGACCACTACACCATCCAGATACAGTGGTCACCACTACCCCAGCACGCCTCCCGTCAGACACAAATTCTCAACTTACACCGCACACTACTGATGTAATGAGCTTGCTCATTAGCCCCACGCGCGGCATATCACCGATCCTGTAAGAATCCGTGGTAGGCAGGAGAACTGTGCTCGAATACATGTCCAGCACAAATTATCCCATATATATACACTCATGGAAATTGAAATAAGAACACCATGAATTCATTGTCCCAGGAAGGGGAAACTTCATTGACACATTCCTGGGGTCAGATACATCACATGATCACACTGACAGAACCACAGGCACATAGACACAGGCAACAGAGCATGCACAATGTCGGCACTAGTACAGTGTATATCCCCCTTTCGCAGCAATGCAGGCTGCTATTCTCCCATGGAGACGATCGTAGAGATGCTGGATGTAGTCCTGTGGAACGGCTTGCCATGCCATTTCCACCTGGCGCCTCAGTTGGACCAGCGTTCGTGCGGGACGTGCAGACCGCGTGAGACGACGCTTCATCCAGTCCCAAACATGCTCAATGGGGGACAGATCCGGAGATCTTGCTGGCCAGGGTAGTTGACTTACACCTTCTAGAGCACGTTGGGTGGCACGGGATACATGTGGACGTGCATTGTCCTGTTGGCACAGCAAGTTCCCTTGCCGGTCTAGGAATGGTAGAACGATGGGTTCGATGACGGTTTGGATGTACCGTGCACTATTCAGTGTCCCCTCGATGATCACCAGAGGTGTACGGCCAGTGTAGGATATCGCTCCCCACACCATGATGCCGGGTGTTGGCCCTGTGTGCCTTGGTCGTATGCAGTCCTGATTGTGGCGCTCACATGCACGGCGCCAAACACACATACGACTATCATTGGCAACAAGGCAGAAGCGACTCTCATCGCTGAAGACGACACGTCTCCATTCGTCCCTCCATTCACGCCTGTCGCGACACCACTGGAGGCGGGCTGCACGATGTTGGGGCGTGAGCAGAAGACGGCCTAACGGTGTGCGGGACCGTAGCCCAGCTTCGTGGAGACGGTTGCGAATGGTCCTCGCCGATACCCCAGGAGCAACAGTGTCCATAATTTGCTGGGAAGTGGCGGTGCGGTCCCCTACGGCACTGCGTAGGATCCTACGGTCTTGGCGCGCATCCATGCGTCGCTGCGGTCCGGTCCCAGGTCGACGGGCACGTGCACCTTCCGCCGACCACTGGCGACAACATCGATGTACTGTGGAGACCTCACGCCCCACGTGTTGAGCAATTCGGCGGTACGTCTACCCGGCCTCCCGCATGCCCACTATACGCCCTCGCTCAAAGTCCGTCAACTGCACATACGGTTCACGTCCACGCTGTCGCGGCATGCAATCAGTGTTAAAGACTGCGATGGAGCTCCGTATGCCACGGCAAACTGGCTGACACTGACGGCAGCGGTGCACAAATGCTGGGCAGCTAGCGCCATTCGACGGCCAACACCGCGGTTCCTGGTGTGTCCGCTGTGCCGTGCGTGTGATCATTGCTTGTACAGCCCTCTCGCAGTGTCCGGAGCAAGTATGGTGGGTCTGACACACCGGTGTCAATGTGTTCTTTTTTCCATTTCCAGGAGTATATATATATATATATATATATATATATATATATATATATATATATATATATCAAATTATCCCATATATATATATATATATATATATATATATATATATATATATATATATATATCAATGCCAACTGACAGTTAATATCTTTAGTTCTTTTGCGTCTTGTTTCATAGTGTCTGCAGAATTAAATGGTGTCTCCTCTTTCACATATGTCATCGAATTGACTGGTAGTTAGGGGCTCGTATTGCTAGCCGATCATTAGATTGTAATAGTGCTTAGGAAGTGTATTTTTTGTGCAAACATACAATTTTTTGAATGAAGAAATGCCAACAGAATTTAACAAACTAAAGGTAGACTAAATTAGATTGTCATTGGGATTTGTGGCAGGATTCTAGTGCCTCTCAGTTTGTGTTCAAAGTGACCACCATCAGCGGCGATACATGCTTCCGTTCTATGAGGTGAATTCAAGTTCTAAGGCCCACGATTTCTTTTCTAATTAACTACTCACCCGAAATAGATGAAACTGGCGTTACTTCTCGACGTAATCGCCCTGCAGACAGACACATTTTTCACAACGCTGACGCCATTATTCCATGGCAGCGGCGAAGGCTTCTTTAGGAGTCTATTTTGACCACTGGAAAATCGCTGAGGCAATAGCAGCACGGCTGGTGAATGTGCGGCCACGGAGAGTGTCTTTCATTGTTGGAAAAAGCCAAAGGTCACTAGGAGCCAGGTCAGGTGAGTAGAGAGCATGAGGAATCACTTCAAAGTTTTTATCACGAAGAAACTGTTGCGTAACTTTAGCTCGATGTGCGGGTGCGTTGTGTTGGTGAAACAGCACACGCGCAGCCCTTCCCGGAAGTTTCTGTTGCAGTGCAGGAAGGAATTTGTTCTTCAAAACATTTTAGTAGGATGCACCTGTTACCGTAGTGCCCTTTGCAACGCAATGGGTAAAGATTACGCCCTAGCTGTCCCAGAACACGGACACCATCATTCTTTCAGCACTGGCGGTTACCCGAAATATTTTTGTTGGCGGTGAATCTGTGTGCTTCCATTGAGCTGACTGGCGCTTTGTTTCTGGATTGAAAAATGGCATCCACGTCTCATCCATTGTCACAACCGATGAAAAGAAAGTCCCATTCATGCTGTCGTTGAGCGTCAACATTGCTTGGCAACATGCCACATGGGCAGCCATGTGGTCGTCCGTCAGCATTCGTGGCACCCACCTGGATGACACTTTTCGCATTTTTAGGTCGTCATGCAGGACTGTGTGCACAGAACCCACAGAAATGCCAACTCTGGAGGAGATCTGTTCAACAGTCATTCGGCGATCCCCCAAAACAATTCTCTCCACTTTCTCGATCATGTCGTCAGACCGGCTTGTGCGAGCCCGACGTTGTTTCGGTTTGTTGGCACACGATGTTCTGCCTTTATTAAACTGTCGCACCCACGAACGCACTTTCGACACATCCATAACTCCATCACCACATGTCTCCTTCAACTGTCGATGAATTTCAATTGGTTTCACACCACGCAAATTCAGAAAACGAATGATTGCACGCTTTTCAAGTAAGGAAAACGTCGCCAGTTTAAGTATTTAAAACAGTTCTCATTCTCGCCGCTGGCGGTAAAATTCCATCTGCCGTACAGTGCTGCCATCTCTGGGACGTATTAACAATGAACGGGGCCTCATTTTAAAACAATGCGCATGTTTCTATCTCTTTCTAGTCCGGAGAAAAAAAATCTGAGGCCTTAGAACTTGAATGCACCTCGTAGTATAGAACGGCGACTGCACACGTGCGGAATTGTCCGAACAGGCTCCACTAATACGTAGTAGCGTAACATCTGGTGTAGGTGGTGTCTCCTTGTAGACAGAGGGTTTCAGTTTTCCCCAAAGAAAAATGAATACAGGGGTCAAATCCCGGGAACGGGCCGACCGAGGTACGTCCAATCCAGCTATTTAGAAACAATTCGTGAAAACATGCTGTAGTACTTCGTGCCTATTGGGCTGGACACCCATCATGTTCGTACCATGGATTTCTCCTAGTCTGCAGAGGAACTTGTTCTAGCATCCGTGGAATACGGTCTGTTAAAAAGCTGCGACACAGCGCGCTTTCAGTGTTCTGTGAATGAAAAAGGGGCCGATGAGCTGATGGTTCACTGTCTCACACCAACCGTTTACACTCCTTGCACTTCGCCGTTCCACCTGACAAAGCCAATGGGGATTATTAACAGACCAATAGCGCATGTTTCGATGGTTCAGCTAGCTGTGATTGGTAAATATGGGTTCAGCACTAAAGAAGGTACGTGATCAATCTGGTGCGTCCCGTCTTAATACCAATGTACAGAAGTTTCTTATCATCGTTCCATGTAGCTTTTGATGGAGAGACAGATGTGATCCTATGTCGATAGAGAATGCGCAGGACACTTCCTTGACTCAGGCCACTTACTCTTGCGACTGCATGGGAGCTAAAGATGTATCAACTGCAACAGCAGCAAGAACATTTATTTCCCCTCTTGTGTCATCGTTTGTTTCCTTCAGTTACGTTGTCTAGATGCTACACATTGCGTAACTGGTTGAACAAGTTGATAAATAATTACTGAAATGAAACTTCCTGGCAGATTAAAACTGTGTGCCGGTCCGAGACTCGAACTCTGGACCCTTGCCTATCTCGGGCATGTGCTCTACCAACTGGGCTACCCAAGCACGACTCACGCCTCGTCCTCACAGCTTTATTTCAGCCAGTACCTCGCCTCCTACCTTCCAAACTTTACATTCATATCAGCGCACAGCCCGCTGCAGAGTGAAAATCTCATTCTAATTACTGAAATGATTGATGTCAGTTGCGATATGTTGCCGAATACACCATACAAGAACGAACTGCATTCTTCCTGCACTCTCCATTCACCACGAACATGTCGCCTTTTTTAGGTATTTGTAAACCTCATCAACCACTCACGACCTACTGCTTTGCTTTGACCGTTACACACTAGCTGACTACCGGTTCGCAATGCACTCAAGGAACATACGTGCACCGAATCTTGTAACAAGCACCACTGATATTCTAATTAAAGCTACTTTTAGTTTGTTAATGTCACTAGGCAATATTCCATTTAAAAAGTACGTTTCCACAGAAAATTAGCTTTCTAAGTATTATTACAAACTGTTTATTGGCTAACAATACATTCTGTGAAAACCACATATCTGTAGCACTTTCCTTTTCCACAATATCTGCGAAGCCATTTTTAGGTGATTCATCCTGTTCATAGAATTAAAAATGAGTTAAACGTGTGTAGATACAAGGTAAAAAAATAGTGTGAAAACTAAATATTATACTAGCAGTATTTCTTCTGCAGCTAACAACTGGTGCTGCTACTCAAACAAATAATAATAGTAATAATAATAATAATAATAATAATAATGCTAGTGATGATTATAATAGTATAATAATAATTATTGTAATAGTGGTTGTGGCAGACACAAAAATATTTATAAGTGTTCAAAAGCTAATTTCTTTTTTTTTTCTTTTTTGTATGCAGGGTTCTAAGGGACAGACATTTCGGTACGGTAATGGAATATCGAGTGTTCGAGTGTGTGCAGGGACAATGGTAGAAATAATTGTTACTTCCTCGTTATGTCATTAACTGCCTTTTGATGCTGGAGATGCTATTAAGCTCTCCGACATAATGATTCCAGAATCAGGTTCCTGCAACTGAAGAGGATTTCGAGAAAGCGGCTAGGTGATGGATTGCGACAGAAAGGATTTTCTTCTTATGTGAAAGAATGCTTCTGGTTTGTTGTTCAGACAAGAGACGTTAGGTCGAGCAGAGATATGAAGGAGAGTGTACGTTGATAAGACAGTAGTGGAGACAGTGCATGGAAATCTCTGCGCTTTTCTGCAAGTAGTGTAGATAGCTTTCCTTAATAAGGTGAAAATGAAAGAAGAGGCGAACGTCACGGTGGTGAGGATCAAATGATGATGAGGACAATACAACACCCAGCCCCGAGCGGAGAAAATCTCCAACCCGGCCGGGAATCGAACCTGAGCCAGCTTGCATGGGAGGCGAGCACGTTACCACCCAGCTAAGCAGGCGGACAGAGGAACTGACATTAGTCCAATTTATGATTACAGATGATTCCCGACATTTCGGGCTAATGGGCCTACAATGTCCAACCAGTGCCCTTTGGATTTTTGATGGTTGACCTTCTTCCATTTAAACTGTTCTCATTCTGATAGTACGCGCAGGTCAATACTGAAATTCTCATAGCTGTCGTCAAGTTCATTGCTTTTGCACTTGAGAAAAGGAGGTCATAAGCATACGCGTGGTATTTACAGTAGGACAAAACTGACGACACATCGGTCGCAAACAATGAGAAAATACCGGTACCTGAGAGGTCAGCCAAATAAGATACTTCACTTCAAAGATTCGTACGGAAATTGGAAGATTTTTTAATATGAAAAATGTAATTGTTAAACAACTACCTCACATGGCTCTCTCCCTATGCTGATATATGTACGCTCTAACCAAGCACTTCATAGTAGTTTTCAGAGTGTGTATGAACACATAAAACCGTGGTCGTCCCTCTCCCATTGTACTATCCATTTCCCCAGGCAGGTCGACACGGTGAGTTAGAGAACCACCCCAAACCGCGGAGCCGCACGTAAATCTTCGTTTACTGGAACAAGAGTTTAAATGGGGTACAATAGGCCTATCTGCTAGTGCCCTGAAGCGAGAGGAAAGTGAGATTGGAGCGGAGCGAAATTTCCGCGGTTAAAATCAGAAATGAGGCCCTCTGCGTTGCGATTTACATATAGATTTAGCAAAACAACGTCCGGGCTTGTTCCGACGGTACATCACCTGGGTCCCGGTCTGTGGGCACCATGCAGATAGCTGCAGAAACTGCGGGCCACGTTAAATCTCGAAAGTGGGCCAGAGAGGGAGAGAGACAGAGAGAGAAACAGTGCGATGTTTGGAGAAACCTCCAGTTGAAATACGAGTATTAGCTACCACAAACTATTAATGCGGAATAAACACAGAATAAGAATATCTGTAAATGCTCTCAATGAATACCATTCGTGAAGAGATGAAGAGAGGTTTTCATTTACAGAATTATGACACCGTACAGCAGCAGCCAAGCACAATTTCTTTTTGGTTTATTTTGTAGAAAATTCACCGTTATCGATTTCGAATGTATATCTTCAGACGGCTTTAACGCCTTTATCAAAAGACGTGGTACGTTGGTTCGCTTGTGATTTACTGTAGAATAAACAAAAACGTTTTGTTTTAAAGGTGAGAAAGTAGGGATTTCGTTGCAAATACCTGTTAGGATGCAAGTTACTGAAGTAGCCGCCTGCAGCGCGTAAACGGTGAACTTTTGTCTATGCTAGGACAATTCCCTAGCAAACCAATAACGTATCATGTATTTAGATAAAATAATGAAAGAATAGTGAGGAGAAATGTATAAATTTGAGCTTGGTAACGGTTATGCAGGAAACTAAATCCAAATCGTGGCTGGTTGCTACTTTACGCTAGGAAACATCTACATCCCATATCAGACATAATTCTCCAGTTACAATTATTATTTGACGACAGAGCCTTCGTTGCCAGAAAAATTCAACTGGTAACACCATTTGGTATTATTCATGGCAAAATATATAACTTCAACGACAAACTTCAATAGTTCATTATAGGTATGGATCAAAGATGATTATGAAACACAAGTGGCTAAAGAACGCCCTAAAACGATAGAGAATATCCATTTAGCGACACTGTTGGCTGAGTCACATTCTGTTTAAGCGGCTAAAAAATAGCATCCGTGGTCTAAGGGTAGCTAGCGTCCTTGGTCTCGGTTTCGAAATCCGCCACCGCTTAAATTTCGAATTAAAATCATCAGCATTTACGGCCGAACACTTCCGGTATAAGATGTCACCCTCATTCCACCAACGGCCCTGTCAAAGAGGGTAGAGAATGCGACAGAGTTTCAAGGTAATTTCCTGCCCTTAGGGTGGGAAAATGACCCTAAAGGCGGAAGAATCAGCTACATGACGATGTAGGAGGCAATGGAAATCACTGAATTACACAAACGCGTATCCACAGGACACGTGACCTGTAATTGAAAAATTGTCGTGATGACCAACAAGTTTGTTTGTGTTGCCGCCCTCCGCAGCACGCACAGAAAAAATTATTTTATAAATAAAAACCGCTTTGTCTTGTTACAGCTGTAGCTTATTTTACGAGACGCGTTTCGACAGTTGAAAGGAAACGTAGATGCCAAATGACTGTAAGTAATTAGTCATTTACATAAAAAACGCTATATGAACTGTTTGATAATATAAAAATAATCAAACTGTATCGTTCCAGGTCTCACTGAAAATGCCTTAGAATAAGAAAAAGGCGAAAGGCGCCTGGGAAAATCAATTATAGTTGTAGCAAGAAAAGGAGGTTTTATTTACAGAACAAACAGTGTCATGATGATCCCTCCATTGGAGAAAGATTCCGGAATAGTCGCTCATTCGGATCTCGGACGGGGACTGCCAGAGGGGAGGTGCCCATGAGAAAAAGACTGAATAACAAGCGAAAGGATAACGTTCTACCAGTCGGAGCGTGGAATATCTAAAGTTTGAATGTAGTAGGGAAGCTAGACAATTAGGAAATGGAAATGCAGAGGTTTGATCTAGATAAAGAAGTGGTCAGTGAGGTGAAATGGAACGCAGACATGAATTTGTGATCAGATGAACGTTGAACATGGTTTAAAGGGTGTAGGATTCATTATGCATAGGAAGGTAAAGCAGAGACTGTGCTACTGTGAATAGTCGAGTGATAAGGTTGTTCTGAGTAGAATCGACAGCAAACCAACACCGACAACGATGGTTCATGTATACGTGCAGTCGCCACAAGCAGAAGACGGAGAGATAGATAAAGTGTATGAGATAAATACGGGTAGTTCAGTACGACCAAGTTTGAATTAATGAAAGTCTATTGTGTTTAGCCACGCCATCTGTGACAGCAACTGAAACATTGAGTCTGTGCACAGAGACGTATGTGTAATTAATTTCGTTACAATCAACAACTGTAAACAAATATTTGCCATATATAGTATTACACTGAAGAGCCAAAGAAACTTGTACAACTGTCCCCGCGAACAAGCAGAAGTGCCTCAACACGACGCGGCATGAACTAATATCTGAAGTATTTGCTGGAGGCAATTGACACCTTAAATCCTGCGGGGCTGTCCACAAATCCGTAAGAGTACGACGGGGTAGAAATCTCTTCTGAACAGCACGTAGAAAACCCAGAAGAGTGTTTCTGGAGCAATTGCCGAGGTCTGTCGGAATGCACAACGTACATGAATGGATGCCGGTGATCAGACAGGACGCTTACGTACGTGTCACCCATCAGAGCCGTATCTCATCGTAAGAAGTGCTCCATATCACTCCAACTGCATACGCCCCCCATCATTACAGAACCTCCACCAGCTTGAACAGTCCGCTGCTGACATGCACGGTTCATGGAATCACGAGGTTGTCTCCTGACCCGTGTACGTCCATTCCTTCGATGCAATTTGAAACGAGACTCGTCCGACCAGCAACATGTTTTCAGTCAGCAAAAGTCCAATGTCGGTGTTGACGGGTCCAGGCGAGGCGTAAAGCTTTGTGTCGTGCAGTCAAGGGTACACGAAAGCCCATATCGATGATGTTTCGTTGAATGGTTCACACGCTCAGAATTGTTGATGGCCCAGCACTGAAATCTGCAGCAATTGGTGGAAGGGTTGCTCCTCCGTCACACTGAACGATTCTCTTCAGTCGTCGTTGGCACCTTCTTGCAGGATCTTCTTCCGGCCGCTGCGATGTCGAAGATTTGATGTTTTACAGGATTTATGATATTCACGGCGCACTCGTGAAATGGTCGTAAAGGAAAATCTCCGCTTCATCGTTACCTCAGAGACGCTGTGTGCTATCGCTTGTGAGCCGTCTACTAAGTGTTCAAAAAGTCTCTCCTCAGTGCGATACGATCGTTAGCCGCGCGTTCCGTATGTTTGTTCGCCTGCCTGGGTTACTTCCCTTCAAGTGGACTCTCCCAACATTCCACTGTTTCGTTTATCTCAGCCGGCGTCAGTAGTATCATTGGTGTGTGTCATTATGTGTTGACGTGATCGTTCAAGTTTAGTTCGTTTGTTTCGTTTTTGTCGCTGTTAAAATGCTAACCATTGAAGAACGTGTGTTTTTAGTCAAACAAATGTTCAAATACACAGTGTCAGTTCGTCAGACGTTTAATTCAGTTCTCCCGGAGACAACAGCCCCCCATCGCGATACTGTGAGAGATTTGATTAACAAATTTCGAAGCACAGGTTCGGTGACAGATGCAACGAGAAGTGGTCGTCCTAGCGTTTTGCCTGAGGATAAACTACTCTATATTTCCGATAAGATGTCCACGAGTCCGAACAAGTCAGTAAGAAAACTCTCCCAGGAAATCGATGTTAGTGTCGGAACGGCCCACACAGCTGTAAGGAAGAAAATTAGAGCTTTTCCCACACAAAGTGACAGTCGTGCAAGAACTGAAAAACATTGGCCATGGCAAGAGGCTGCATTATTGTCAATGGTTCAAAAATTTCGTTTACAAAACGAAAGGGATATTCTTAATTAAACGTTTTTCACTAATGGGGCGTGGTTTCATTTATCCGGGTTCATGAACTCGCAAAATTATCGTATGTGGAATACTGAAAAACCATTGTGTATTCATGAGGAACCACTTCATTATGTGAAAACAGGAGTTTGGATTGCAATTTCCAGGCGTCAGATAGTGTGTCCCATATTTTTCAACGAAACAATAAACGCGCAACGATACTGCAGTGATATTCTGTACCCATTCATAGGAGAACTTGTGTTAAGTGAAATACTGAACGGTTGGTTTCAACAAGATGGTGCAATCGTGCATACAGATCGCGTTACAATGTCACTGCTTGCTGATGTTTTTGGTGATAGCATAATTTCACAGGGACTTTGGCCTCCACTACAGCATTACCTAACACCACCTGACTTCTTCTTCTGAGTTGCAACGAAAGCAACTGCCTATAAAAACCGTCCAAAATCCATCGAAGAATTGAAAAATGCAATATCCACATCCACTGGTTCTGTTACAGAAGAAGTGTTACAGCTTGTGTTTGGAAACATGATGAGACGAATTGAATTGTCTATTCGACAACAGGGGCGACACTTTCACCCTTGAATGTGAAAATTTGTAAGTAAAAATGAATGTTCAATATATTAATAACTTGTATTTCACTAAGTTTCATTTCGGTATATTCACTGTGGCATACGGCACGCGCAGCTAACAAATATACGGCACTGCAGAGAGACTTTTTGAACACCCCGTATAACAGCACTAAAAAAAAAAAAAGTTCAAATGTGTGTGAAATCTTATGGGACTTAACTGCTAAGGTCATCAGTCCCTAACCTTACACACTACTTAACTAAATTATCCTAAGGACAAACACACATACCCATGCCCGAGGGAGGACTCGTACCTCCGCCAGGATCAGCAGCACAGTCCATGACTGCAGCGTCTAAGACCGCTCAGCTAATCACGCGCGACAACAGCTCGTTCAAACACCTAAATCTTGATAATCTGTCGTTGTAGAAGCAGTAACCGATCTAACAACTGCGCCAGACGCTTGTCTTGTATAGGCGTTGCTGACCGCAGTGCCGTATTCTGCCTGTTTACACATCTCGTTATTTGTATAAGCATAGCTATACCAGTTTCTTTGGCACTTCACTGTAAGTTTGATTACATCACGGTTAGACAGAGATTCCGAAATCAGATACTGGATTGTATGGCGTACTCTGGACCTGATATAGACACAGATGGCAAAGTGATAGTGATGAAGAATAGTCTGAAGTTTAAGAGATCAGTCAGAAATAATGGATACGCAAAGAAGTACTAAAGAGCGAAGAGATACCCTTGAAGATCTCTAAGTCTATAGATGCTGAGTTAAGGAATATCTCAGTAGGCAGTTCATCTGAAGAGTAATGGACACCTCTAAAAAGGCTAATCACGGAAGCTGGAAGGAAGACAGAAACGTCTAAGGAAATTGAGGAATACAGAAATACTAGTTGCTGAGCAATTTAGTCAACAGGAAATGCAGGGAACTTAAAACTAAATGGCTGCATGAAGAATATGAAGAAACCCAGAAAGAAATGATTGTCAGAAGGGAAAGTAAAAGTAAGGGTAGTAGCATTAAGAGTGGAATGGGAATGCTACTGTTAAATACAGAGGAGAGAGTGAATGGCTGGAAAGAGCGCACTGAATGCCTCTATGAGATAGAAGATTTCCCTGATGTGATAGAAAAAGCAGGAGTCGATGTAAAGGATATAGGGGATGCAGTATTGGAACCATAATTTAGAAGAGCTTTCGAAGACTTAAGATCAAATAAGGCGGAAGGGATAGATAACGTTCCATCAGCATTTCTAGACTCACTGGGGGAAATGCCAACGAAATGACTGTTCATGTTGGTGTGTAGAATGTATGACTTTGGCTATGAATTTCGGAAAAAATACCGTCCATACAATTCCGACGACTGCAAGAGACGAGAAGTGCGAGAATTATCGCACAGTCAGCTTAACAGGGCATGCATCCAAGTTGCTAACAAGAGTATTGTACGCAGTAACGGAAAATAAAATTAAGGATGTGTTAGACGACGGTCAGTGTAGCTTTAGAAAAGTCAAATACACCAAAAAGGCAGTTCTGACCTCGCGGTTAATAATGAAAGCAAGATTGAAGAAAGGTTCTGAGTCGTTCATAGAATCTATCGACTTGTAAAAAGCGTTCGACAATGTTAAATGGTGCAAAATTTTCAAATCTCTGACGAAAGCAGGGTTAACCTATAGAGAGAGACGGGTTCTATGTAACATGTATAAAAGATAAGATAAAAGGGAATAATAAGAGTGTAAGACTGAGAACGAAGAGCTAGGATTAAAAATAGTTTAAGACAGTGATGCAGTCTTCCGTCCCCACTTCTTAAGCTATGAAACTGAGAAGCAATCATAGAAATAAGAGTGGAATTAAAATGCAAGGTGAAAGGATATCAACGATATGATTCACCGATGACATTGCCTTTGTGAGTGAAAGTGAAAAAGAATTACATGATATGCTGAATTGAATGAACAGTCTAATGAGCACAGAATATGTATTGAGAGTAAATCGAATGAGAAGTAGCAGAAATGAACATCAAGATTGATGATCATGAAGCAGGAGAAGTTAAGGAATTCTGCTACCAGTACCTAGGCAAAAAAATAACCATTGACGGATGGAGCAAGGAGGACATCAAAAGGACACTAGCACTGCCAAAAAAGGGCATTCCTGGCCGAGAGAAGTCTACAGGTCTCAAACATAGTTCTTAATTTGAGGAATACATTTCTAAGAATGTACGGTTGGAGCACAGCATTGTATGTTCGTGAAACATGAACTGTTTTAAAATCGGAAAGAAGGGAATTGTAGTATTAGAGATGTAGCGCTACAGACGAATGTTGAAAATGAGGTCTACTCGTAAAGTAAGGAATGAGGAGGCTCTGCGCAGATTAGGCGATGAAAGGAATATATAAAACCCACTGACAAGAAGAAGTTAAAACATGGCACGAATGTGTTAAGACATCAGGGAATAACTTCTATGGTAGTAGAGGGAGCTGAGACAGAGATTGGAATACTTCAAACAAGTAATTGAAGGTGTAGGTTGCAAGTGCTACTCTGAAATGAAAAGGTTGGCATGGAGAGAAATTCGTGGCTGGACCCATGGATGGAACATGTCAGAAGACCGATGTCTAAAGAAAAACTTAATTTTAGTACTGAGAAGTGGCTCCCAAAGCTGGCAATATAAGAGACAGTTACTAGAACACGACTCTGGACTCCAGTGGTTAAAGTACAAAGAGAAACTCTTACACTCACATTAGCTCAAATTTGTTCCTCAAACATTACCTGCAAATAGAAGTTTCTAATTTTCATTACGGCAATGAGAAGACTACTGAATTCCTGAAGCTACATTACCTTGTGAATTTGGAAGAACACACTAATAATAACTTTAAAAATTGAAATATATTGTGTAAACCGGTGTACCACAACTAGTATCAGATGAAAGCCTTGAAACATAGGAACCACTTAGAAATTCAAATTCACCTTACTTTTACCTGACGTATAAAGTGACTAGTTTTTAACAAAAGCAGTAGGGACCTACAAACTCGAGGAGCAAATGGCTCTGAGCACTATGGGACTTAACACCTGTCGTCATCAGTCCCCTAGAACTTAGAAATACTTAAACCTAACTAACCTAAGGACATCACACACATCCATGCCCGAGGCAGGATTCGAATCTCGAAGAGCAACTTTATGATTAGGCGGGAAGAAAAATCTAGTACACAAAGATGAACAGTGTTAATGTCAGAGACCACAGATACGTCCTAGCAGCTACAGAAAAAAAACTGAAAGCGCACTAGTAGGTTGCACATGTCTTTCGGCAAAAAGGAAGAAAATGAGGAAAAGGAGAGATTCAATGCAGAGGTTAATGTCGTCAGTGATAAATGAAAGCAAAGATTCCATTGCTTGTATATTCATTGTCCTTAGGAAAGATATTGTAGTTTAATTTGTGTGGGGGGGGGGGGGGGGAGGTGAACTAAATCTGGTCAGAAAACTTTTACCGCGACCTGCTGTAACAACTCTACTGGTAACTGAAAATGCGACAAACCATGTTTGACCTTTCCGACTATTTTATTTACTCTGAATTAACGAAAAATGAAACAAAGGAAGTACTCATGTGTTGCGCATAAACAAGCGAGAAACAGTTCGAACTAAGAACAAAAATGCCTTTCCGACCTAAAGCCAATAAAGGACCGTTGTGTCATGTGATCCGTCTCTGACCTGAAGCATTAAGTCAGTGCAGAAAAGGTGCGTGCTTGTTCGAGAATGTTGTATGGAATCTGCGCAGTGGTAACACGAGCAAAAGTGTACATGCGGCAGAAAGGAGCTAGCATGTTACGACGTGCGGATCACCACACTGAGAGACGTCGCATGGTTTTTTGGTATGTCGACGCAGCCTATCCAACGTATTTACACCGGATGGTGTTTCACTTGCAGCCACGTCACACGGCACTATAAACTAAGGTCATAAAAAGACTGTGACTGCCACTGACCGGAAACGACTGCCAGATCCTGTGAGTGGCAACATCTTTTCAGACCAGTCACGAATTACTGCTGTCAGTTAATACAGGTCAATCTCATCCAGTTTCTGAAAGCAGGTATCTGCTTGCAGCGGACATTCGCAGTCGGGTACCTCGCACAATGTAATTAGCAACCAAATCTCGTCAGTCTCGTAGAACCCCGACACTGCTTAAATTTTAAATAAAGCAGCCGGTAACTTCCGTCATAAGAAATCACACTCATTCTACAAATGGCCTTGTCAAATGCGACGAAGGAGCGGATAGAGTATCAGTGCTTTCTCTTGCACATGGGATAGGACTCTGCCCCTTACAGGAGCAAGGATTAGCAACGATCAACGGCATAAGGCTCCGAAGGCAACGGAAACCACAGCATTATATACACAGAACGTGTATCCCCAGGATATGGGGCCTGTAATTGAAAAAGTGTCATGACAATTTCTCCATTGTCAATAGACTCCGGAGTACTCTTCCATCGGACTGCGAAGGAGGAGGTGACCACGAGAAAAACAAAAACGGAATAACCAGCGAAGGGAGAACTTCCTACCGAGATAGAGTGTGGAATGTCACAAGATTCAACGTAGTAAGGAGGCTAGAAAATCTGAAAAGGTAAATGCAAAGGCATAATGTGGCTATAGTGGGGATCAGTGAAGTGAAATAGAAAGAAGATCCGGATTTATGGTCAGATGACTATTGGGTAATGTTAACGGCTGCAGAAAATGTTATAACGGGAGTAGGATTCGTCATGAATAGGAAAACAGGGCAGAGGATGAGGTACTGTGAACAGTTCAGTGACAGGAGTTTTCTCATCAGATCTGGCAGCGAACCCATGCCAACAACGGCATATAAACGCCGATGTCGCAAGCAGAAGATGAAGACATAGAGGAAATACATGACGTCAATGAACGGATAATTCTGTATATAAAGGGAGATGACAATCTAAAAATCATGGGTATTGGAACGCTTTTGTAGGAGAAGGAACAAAAGAAAGTGTTACCGAGAAATATGGTCTTTGTAGTAAATATGAGAGACGAGAGAAACTAATTAACTTCTGTAATAAATTACAGATGGTATTAGTGATTATTCTGTTCAAGATTCACAGATCAGCAGGTATACTTGGAAGAGACTGGAGAGACGGAACTATTCCAGCTGGATTACATCACGGTCAGACTGAGATTCCGGAATCAGATGTTGGACTGCAAGGCGAACCCAGATGCAGACTGCCACGCGGGCTAGCCGTGCGGCGTAAGGTTCCTTGCCACAGCTCGCACGGCTACGCCCGTCAGAGGTTGAGTCCTCCCTCGGGCATGGGTGTGTGTGTTATCGTTAGGGCACGTTAAAGTTAGATGACGTAGTGTGTAAGCCTAGGTACCGATGACCTTAGCACTTTGGTCCCAAAGGAACTTACCTCAGAATTCGAAATTCCATATGCAGACGTTGACTCAGGTCATAAGTTAGTAATGATGAAGAGTACACTGAATTTTGAGAGAATCACGCGGTTGAATAATTGTAGAAGGAACAGATGAAAGGATAACTGGAGAATATTGTCTTGACAGCAGGAATGAGAGAGGAGAACGACTAATTAAATTCTGCAATGAAATTCAGATGGTAATACATAATGCTCTGTCCAGGAATCGTAAGAGGTACAGTTATACTTGGAAAAGACCCACAGGCACGGGACTATGTTAGTTCTAATACTTCATGACGTGACACAGATTCCGAAATCAAATACTCAATTGCAATGTGTACCCAGCGGCAGACATAGACTCATCTACATCTACATCTACATCCATACTCCGCAAGCCACCTGACGGTGTGTGGCGGAGGGTACCCTGAGTACCTCTATCGGTTCTCCCTTCTATTCCAGTCTCGTATTGTTCGTGGAAAGAAGGATTGTCAGTATGCTTCTGAGTGGGCTCTAATCTCTCTGATTTTATCCTCATGGTCTCTTCGCGAGATATACGTAGGAGGGAGCAATATCCTGCTTGACTCTTCGGTGAAGGTATGTTCTCGAAACTTTAACAAAAGCCCGTACCGAGCTACTGAGCGTCTCTCCAGCAGAGTCTTTCACTGGAGTTTATCTATCATCTCCGTAACGCTTTCGCGATTACTAAATGATCCTGTAACGAAGCGCGCTGCTCTCCGTTGGATCTTCTCTATCTCTTACATCAGCCGTATCTGGTACGGATCCCACACTGCTGAGCAGTTTTCAAGCAGTGGGCGAACAAGCGTACTGTAACCTACTTCTTTTGTTTTCGGATTGCATTTCTTTAGGGGTCTTCCAATGAATCTCAGTCTGGCATCTGCTTTACCGACGATCAACTTTATATGATCATTCAATTTTAAATCACTCCTAATGCGTACTCCCAGATAATTTACGGAATTAACTGCTTCCACTTGCTGACCTGCTATTTTGTAGCTAAATGTTAAGGGATCTTTCTTTCTATGTATTCTCAGCACATTACACTTGTCTACATCGAGATTCAATTGCCATTCCCTGCACCATGCGTCAATTCGCTGCAGATCTTCCTGCATTTCAGTACAATTTTCCACTGCTACAACCTCTCGATACACCACAGCATCATCTGCAAAAAGCCTCAGTGAACTTCCGATGTCATCCACAAGGTCATTTATGTATATTGTGAATAGCAACGGTCATATGGTACTCCCCTGCTGCACACCTGAAATCACTCTTACTTCGGAAGACTTCTCTCCATTGAGAATTACATGCTGCGTTCGGTTATCTAGGAACTCCTGAATCCAATCACACAATTGGTCTGGTAGTCCATATGCTCTTACTTTGTTCATTAAACGACTGTGGGGAACTGTATCGAAGACCTTGCGAAAGTCAAGAAACATGGCATCTACCTGTGAACCCGTGTCTATGGCCCTCTGAGTCTCGTGGAGATGGGTTTCACACGACCGTCTTTTTCGAAACCCATGCTGATTCCTACAGAGTAGATTTCTATTCTCCAGAAAAGTCATTATACTCGAACATAATACGTGTTCCAAAATTCTACAACTGATCGACGTTAGAGATATAGGTCTATAGTTCTGCACATCTGTTCGACGTCCCTTTTTGAAACCGGGGATGACCTGTGCCCTTTTCCAATCCTTTGGAACGCTACGCTCTTCTAGAGACCTAGGGTACACCCCTGCAAGAAGGGGGGCAAGTTCCTTCGCGTACTCTGAGTAAAATCGAACTGGTATACCATCAGGCCCAGCGGCCTTTCCTCTTTTGAGCGATTTTAATTGTTTCTCTATCCCTCTGTCGTCTATTTTGATATCTACCATTTTGTCATCTGTGCGACAGTCTAGAGAAGGAACTACAGTGCAGTCTTCCTCTGTGAAACAGCTTTGGAAAAAGATATTTAGTATTTTGGCCTTTAGTCTGTCATCCTCTGTTTCAGCACCATTTTGGTCACAGAGTGTCTGGACATTTTGTTTTGATCCACCTACCGCTTTGACATAAGAGCAAAATTTCTTAGGATTTTCTGCCAAGTCAGTACATAGAACTTTACTTTCGAATTCATTGAACGCTTCTCGCATAGCCCTCCTCACACTACATTTCGCTTCGCGTAACTTTTGTTTGTCTGAAAGGCTTTAGCTATGTTTATGTTTGCTGCGAAGTTCCCTTTGCTTCCGCAGCAGTTTTCTATCTCGGTTGTTGTACCACGGTGGCTCTTTTCCACCTCTTACGATCTTGCTTGGCGCATACTCATCTAACGCATATTGTACAATGCTTTTGAACTTTGTCCACTGATCCTCAACACTATCTGTACTCGAGACAAAACTTTGTGTTGAGCCGTCAGGTACTCGGTAATTTGCTTTTTGTCACTTTTGCTAAACAGAAAAATCTTCCTACCTTTTTTAATATTTCTATTTACGGCTGAAATCATCGATGCCGTAACCGCTTTATGATCGCTGATTCCATGTTCTGCGTTAACTGTTTCAAATAGATCGGGTCTGTTTGTCACCAGAAGGTCTAATATGTTATCGCCACAAGTCGGTTCTGTGTTTAACTGCTCAAGGTAGTTTTCAGATAAAGCACTTTAAAAAAATTTCACTTGAATCTTTGTCCCTGCCACCCGTTATGAACGTTTGAGTCTCCCAGTCTATATCCGGCAAATTAAAATTTCCACCCACAACTATAACATTGTGGGGAAATCTACTTGAGATATTTTCCAAATTAGCCTTCAGGTGCTCAGCCAAAACAGCAGCTGAGCCAGGGGGCCTATAGAGACATCCAAGTACCATGTCTGAGCCTGCTTTAACCGTGCCCTTCACCCAAATCATTTCACATTTCGGATCTCCGTCAATATCCTTCGATACTATTGCACTTCTTATCGCTATAAACACGCCTCCCCCTTCACTGTCCAGCCTGTCTCTGCGGTATACATTCCAATCTGAGTTTAGGATTTCATTACTGTTTACGTCTGGTTTCAGCCAACTTTCTGTCCCTAGTACTATATGGGCGTAGTGACCGTTTATTAATGAGAGCAGTTCTGGAACCTTTCTATAGACGCTTCTGCCGATTACTATTAGCACATTAATATTGTTATTCCCTGTTGCATTTTGCCTACTCCTACCTTGCCGCGTCTCAGGAGGCGTCTTGTCGGGCCTAGGGAGGAAATTCTCTAACCTAAAAAAACCCCATGTGCACTATCCTCTAACCTAAAAAACCCCCATGTGCACTCCACACATACTACCCTTGTAGCCGCTTCCGGCGTGTAGTGAACGCCTGAGCTATTCAGGGGGACCCTACATTTCTCCACCCGATAGCGGAGGTCGAGAAATTGGCACCCCAGATCTCCGCAGAATCGTCTGAGCCTCTGGTTTAAGCCTTCCACTCGGCTCCAAACCAGAGGACGACGATCCGTTCTGGGAACGAAACTACAAATAGTTAGCTCTGATTCCACCCCACGAGCGACTCTTTCCGCCTTCACCAATTCCGCCAACCGCCTGTATGAATTGAGGATGACCTCTGAACCCAGACGTCAGCAGTCGTTGGTGCCGACATGAGCAACAATTTGCAGTCGGGTGCACTCAGTGCTCTCTGTCGCCGTCGGTAGGGCCTCCTCCACATCTCGGATGAGACCCCCCGGCAAGCTGACAGAGTGAACACTGGCCTTCTTCCCCAACCATTCCACTGTTTCCTTAAGGGGCCCAATCACCCGCCTAACGTTGGAGCTCCCAATAACTAATAAACCCAACCCCCCGGTGCCTGCTCGGACCTTGCTGAAGGAGCAGCCACATGTCCACTCACAGGCAGAGCGGGCGATGCCATACGGCCAGCCTCCACATTTACCCTCCGCCTCGTGCGCCGCAAACACCGCTGAACCCGCCACTGCCCTTGAGGAGAGGGTGGCCCAACCGCGCCTGGTACCCCCAAAGATATATCGACAGCAGGGACAGTGGGTGAAGCCTGTAACACCTGGGGTGTACCTTGTGACGCACCAGACTCCCCACTGCCACTACACTCTGAGGCAGCAGCCTGAAGACGGTTGACTGCGGCCATCAACACTTTCAGCTGTTCGCGAACAGTGGCCAGCTCCTCCTGCGTCTGTACACAGCACTCACACATCCTATCCATCCTAAGGAATCAACTTACTGAAGAGAGTTAATCAGCTTTTAACTATACTGCTAATTCACTAAAGGCGGCTGATCATTGACTAAACGGTGATTGCTAGCCACTTCTTGTAAAAAACAATGAAAACAAAACTACCTGTCTCTGGACCGTATTGAAAACAAACACTATCACTGTAGGGAAGCAGCCTACTCACGCCATATAGAATTCACATCAGTCTTTCCATTGTGTGCCAGCCAGTCCGCTGTAACTAGCTCTGACGTCATAAATGTTGCGCAATACTTTAAAAATCAAGTAAATAACTTGAAACGTTGCTAGCATGTCAGGAGTAATACTAAATCAATAAGTGTTGAATATCAGTTCAATAACTTTAATCATTTTCAAAATTTGGACGTTTTTCTGTAAAAATGATTGGCGCAACAGAAAAGAGCTAGAAACTTAAAAATTTATATTTAGATTCCTTTTGCACAATAATTTGGTAGAAACAGTATTCTTGATCTTACAAATTAAAATTTTAGTTGAAATTCGTGATTTTCTGGTTTTGTCTTAAAAATTAAGGAAGCAAAATAAATTAAGTAGGCGAATAAATAAAGCTAGGATATTTAAATTTAAGTAGAAGGGCGATCTGCTATAATCATAAATATGTGAGAAGTTTCAACTGAATAACTATAAAACTATAGCGATAGCGTATCCTCAAAGGGCAAGTTCAGAGGTCGTCTACTGCGTGTAGTATGATTACGCGGGAATTACAACAACAGACCTAAGTGAAGTACGAATGTTTGCGTTGCACGTAGTAAAGGAAGAAAGTGCATTAAAGAGGGTGATTAAGAACTTGAGACGTGAGCAGAATGCAGATGACCAGCTGAAATTAGTAAAGAGCTATTTGGGAGATGCGAACTATCATAAGGTTTCGCAATACTACTGTCTGCATAAAGGTATTCTGTTTAGGAGGAAAAAGGTAGGTGTTTCTGAGTGGAATCTATGCTTTCCCTCACAACAAGTAGACTTACTAATCGACTATGTACACCTGAGGTATGGGCGCTAAGGTGCAAAGAAGTGTGTTGCAAAAATAAAACAGAAAGTTGTGTTTGACAACATGTACCGCCGTGTTGCCAAGCGTCTAGCATCTTGTGTAGTGTGCCAGAAAGTCCGTGCTGCTAACACCAGAATACAAGGGGATATGCGTTCAGTAGAGCCAACGGAAACCCTAGAATTACTGGCTTGTGATTTGTTTGGCCCTCTTCCTGTTTCGAGAGGTGGGTGCACCAATGTTTTTGTTCTTGTGGAAGGATTTAGTAAATGTGTTAAGCTATACCTAATTAAAAGAGCAAATGCAAAAATGTTGGTATAAAAGTTAGAAAAAGATTTCTTCGTGAACGTTGGCGTTCCGAAGAATTTGCTGTTCGACAATGGGCCTCAACTTACTTCTGATAAATTTAAAGAATGTCTGGATAAGGCCGGAGTGAAACATCTGAAAATATCTGTGTATTTCCCCCAAGGAAATATGAGTGGACGTATTATGAGAGAATTGAATAGGCTTTGCAGGACTTATTGCCCTCGGAAACACTCAAGTTGGGCAGAGCACATGAAGTATTTTGAGAATGTAATGAACAAGTTAAGGCATGATGCAACTGGTTTTGCGCCTTGCGAATTCATGTTTGACCAAGAACCACACAATGTGATTGCAGATATGGTAGAATTCCCTAATCTAACGCAAATATCCACAGACGAGAAGAAGTTAAAGGCTTTGACAAACATAAGAAAAAGAGCATTGGAAAGGAAGAAGCGTCATGACGCAGAAGCTGTACCCACCAGTTTTGAAATAGGTCAGTTAGTCCTTGTCAAAACCAAGGAAAAATCAAAGAAAATAAATGCAGAAACAAAGAAATTCATGTTTGTATACCAAGGACCTTTCAGGCAAATAGGAAAACCACATGCCAATGCATATAGGTTAGAGTACCCTAAAAGTAAAAAGCTATTAGGTCTCAGGAACGTAGGCGAATAAATAAAGCTAGGATGTTTAAATTTAAGTAGAAGGGAGATCCGCTATAATTATAAAGATGTGAGAAGTTTCACCTCAATAACTATAAAACTATAGCGATAGCATACCTCCAAAGGGCAAGTTCAGAGCTGGTCTACTGTGTGTAGTGTAATTAAATTAATTCTCTCGTCCAAAATATTTGACTTAGGAACATCAAACTTTCACTATGATTACTTACCTGTGTGCTGATAGCACATTTAAATTGAGAGCTTCATCGGCCATCAGCAAAGGAAGCAATGATTTATTTGATAACCTGAAGTGGTGCATTACTAGCCCAGCAGCTAGCCGGGAGAGCGGATTTAATCAGGCGTTCCCTTAGCCATCCGCACCGCGGCTTTACATATAAGAACGCTGCGCGAGAAAGAAAGGCCCGAGTTCTCTCCAGACACTGATCAGCGCACCATCTGTGCCTGGAGTCGCGTCGCGTTGGTATCATTGCTATAAACAGCCTCCGATGCGATAATAAGTTACTCGGGATACGCGTAACCATGAAATCATTTTTGAGTGAAGTGTTAATTCTAGGATGACTTTAATGATCTACCTTCAGTTTGCGTATGTCGTATTTTCACGTGCCGCCGCGGGACAGACATTCTACCATTATTTAGCGTGGCGTTTGATGAACACTATCATCAAATTATGGCGAGCATTCACATAAACATTTAATTTGAACAGTTATAGTTGCATCAGCGCATTAGACTCTGAACTGCTCTGTTAGTTGGATTGTGTGGATTCTTTTTGGTCAGTGACTTTCAGAATATAGTGAACATTTAAGAGATAATCGTTTTTTGATTATGAATCCCAGACAATCTCCTAATTCCTCAGAACTGTAAGCTGTAGCAATAAATGTATTTCTCAGATGAAGTGGGCACTAGGAATTCTAATTACAGGTTTCACGTTTTGCTAATCACTTTCTGGTTGCCAATATTGTAGTTAGAGAGCCAGTGTTGAGAACGGCAAACAACAGCATTAAATAAATCATAGGAACATTTTAATAACAATAATTCCTCCCGCCACCCCACATATGTTGCTAATCGACCGGGAAATGCATCTTTTCTACATTAGATTCATTAATAACAAAAATTTCCACCCACCGCCCCACATATGGTGCATCGGCCGGGAAAGACATTCCATACATTTATCATTAACACCTAATTTCCACCTGCCGCCCCACAGCACTACTGGCACTATGGTTGACTAAAGGAAAGAAGAAATGACAAGTAAGAAAAATACAGTTAATACTTAAATTAAGGTAGCTCACTGCATAGCAGACGTGAAGCAGACTGCAGTTAGGACAACACTGACATGTAACCTTTTAGTAATGAAGAAGAGTAGACTGAAGTTCAACAGAATCGAACGGTAGAGTGATTGTAGAAGGGAATGAGGTACTGAAGAATGAAGGGACGTATATGAAGTTCGCTGAGGCTGTGGATGCTGCGATAAGAAATACCAGAGTAGATAGAGCAGTTGAGGAGAACATCTCTAAAAAGGGCAATCAGAGATGGTGGACAGATAAACATAGGTTCAAGGACAACAACTGTGAAAAAACTTGGATAACAGAAGTAATACAAAAGACCGACGAAAGCAGGATGTAGAAAAATGTTTACAGAAAAGACAGGAACACAGCAATATGAATCCCTTAGGAAACAAATAAATAAGAATTTCAGGTAAGCAACGGTAAACTTCCTACAAGAGAAATCTGAAGAAGACGAAAAAGAAATGAACCTCGTCATAGAAAACTGAAAATAGCCGTCGGTGAAATTAAAAGCAACACTGAGTCTATGACGGAAATTCCACTGTTAAATGCAGAGGAGAGGGTGGACAAGTGGAAAATGTACATTGTAGAGCGCTATGCAGGAGTGTGCCTGGCAAATGACATGATGGTTGAAGACGTTGAAATCGATATGGAAGGCTTACGGAATCCAATATTAGAGTCAGAACATAAAAGAGCTCTGGAAGGCCAGAGATCAAATAAGGCAGAAGAAATAGATGCAAACAAACGAGTAATCAGGTTGGTGTGTAGAATCAGTGAGTCTGTCGACGTACCATCAGACTCACAGGAAAATATGTTCGGAGGTAGCAATGGGAGATAAGTAAGAAAACAATCGCACCATCTGCTTAACGGGTCATATATCCGAGCTACTGACAAAAATACCATACAGTAGAATAGAAAAAAATTTGGATCAGTATGATGAGAGTCAATTTGCCCTTAGGAAAGGTGCATGTGCCCTAGAAGCAGTTCTGGCGCTGCATTTGGTAATGGAAGCAAGTCTGAAGAAATACAAAGACACAACCACAGGACAAATCGAGCTAGAAAAAGTGTTAGAGAAGATAAAATGGTGTAATATGTTCGAAATTTAGTGAAAATTAACAATACGCTGAAGGGAAACATGATTATTATATAATATGGAAAAGAACCAAGGGGAAACAAGCAGACAGAAGACCAACAACACGGATTAAAAATTGTATAATACCAGTTCAAGCTATTCACGGAAGAAGAAATACCGGAAATTAAAGAAAGATCCAAGAGTGGGATTAAAATTGTGGGTAAAAGGACGTCTAAAACACTGGTACCACTGCTGTCTTCAGTGAAAGCGAAGGAAAATTACAGGATTTATCGAACGGGATGAATAGTCTAATGAGTACAGAACATGGGCCGAGAGTAAATGGACTGTTATGTCTGCCACAGATGGCCCCTGCCAGGCAGACTACACGTAATACACCCCAGTGTCCCATATGACATACACAAGCACTTGCAGGGGCAACCAAGAGGAAAACAATTCTTCAAAATAAACAGAAGTTTATAGAGTCTAATTCGAACCTTTTTCTGCAGAGGTCGCACAACAGGCACAGCGAAAGTTGGAGTACTCCGCCGACCTCCGCCGGCTTTATAAGGGCAGTGCAGCAGCAGTACAGCCATCTCCGGCCATACCTCGCAATGAGTACCGCCCTTCGATTCGTGCCTGTCACTAATCGAAGCGTTATGGTTGCAGGTGCCAGGCAGGCAGAAGTAGTCCAGCCGAGCAGCAGCAGCGGCAGCAGCGGTCGCAGCGGTCCAGCCAGCCAGCCAGCAGCAACGGTCCAGCCAGAAGCAGCAGTCCAGCCAGCAGCAGCAGCAGTGGTCCAGCCAGCCAGCCAGCAGCAGTGGTCCAGCCAGCCAGCAGCAGCAGCAGCAGCGCCAGTCCAGCCAGCCAGCATCAGCATTGCAGCCAGCAGCAGCAGCAGCAGCAGTGACCCCGGCCCCTTCCGCGGCAGCAGCAGCTGCTGCTGCCGCCGCGTTCCTGCCAGCCATCGCCAGCGCCAGGAGTGTGGAACTCTGGTCCTTGTCTTCGTCCGTCTTCATCTGTCTTAGTCAGTCACCGGTTTCTTCCTCTCCTTTTCGTCCTGTATTGTTTTAGTTCATCCCTGCCGTCATGTCAGCCTCCCACCACCACCGCCACTACTACCACCACTGCCATAGTGTATACTTGACCATCCGCCGCCACCACCACCAACACATGGTGTGCCCACTCGCCCCCCCTTCTTTCCATCCCTCTCCCTCCTCCCTCGCTCTTTGTAGCCCCCTCCCCAGCTTCTTCCTCCCACTCCTCTCCCTCTGATCATTTACCCCCACTGCAGCTACAGCTAGGGTGGTGGCCCGTCAGGCCCAGCTATCCCCATCGCCTTCGCCATCACCACCACTACCATCACTGTGCCCGTCGCCATCGCCGTCGCCTTCACCATCACCATCTCTGGCGCTGACTACTGCGTCCATGCCGGGACCTGCCACTTCCCACCACCTCCCTACAGCTCCTGTCCCTCATGGCACCACCAACCCTTCCACCGTCGTTAAACGCCCTAGTGACACCACCACCTCCTCTGCTCCCAAAAACGCCCTGCCCTGTCCTCCTTCCCCCCAGGATGCCATGGATGTCTCCCCACCTGGCCCTGCTGCCTCCGCATCCTCCTCCTCCTCCCCTCCCTCTTCCTACAAGTACGTCCTCTCTTGTCCCGATCCTTCCCTCCTCGAGGCCCAGGACCTCTCCCTCCTTCTCTGCCAACACTTTCCTGGACCCGCCATTTCCCTTCTCCCTCCCAGAAGAGACTCAGTTCTTATCTCCTCCCCCAGCCCGACCCTCCATAAGGACATCCTCTCCCGCGTCCCCAACACCCGTTTTGGCCCTAACGCCTCCCTCACCCCTGCTCCTTTCCTGTCTCCTGCCTGCCAACACCAACCCCTGCATAGTCGGCCGACCCTCACCACCATGATCACTTGGCTTAGTCCGACGATAACGGAGGAGGAGGTGTTGGCTGAGCTCAAGGCGCATCCCACAATGGAGATGCGGGCGGTCAACCACATCTTTATCTCTACCAGCCCCACCCGCATTATGCGGGTTTTCTCAGAGGACACCCCCTCCATTGACCTCCTTCTGAATGAGGGTGCCCTTCTCTTCCACCAGAGATACAAGGTTGACCCCTCCTGTTCCCCTCCTCAATCCCTCCGCTGCCAGAGGTTATGCACTACAACAGATGTGTGTCGAGAGGCCCCCACCTGCCCACATTAAAACAAGTGACGTCCTCCGGCAGTGTCCTAACCTTCAGTCCCCTCCCTCCTGTAATACCTGCAATCTTCCGCAACCCACTTATCCCAAAAATGTAAGGCTCGACCGCCTCCCACCCCCACTCAACTCACCATCCATGTCTCCCCTCTGGACGCCCCCATCCCTCCTGGCAATTCCCTTCGTCCCTCTCCCACCACTGAGGACACCATCAGATTCCTCACCATTGTACTGCAAAATGGTCCACCCATTCCAGCGCCCTCACACCCTCCAACAGATATCCCTCGCCACCTGTTCCGTCTTTCACCTAAAAATGTATGCTACCTACTCCCACAACCAGGTCCATTTCACCTTCTCCTGTCTTGACACCCTCTTCTAAATCCCTGTCATGGCGTCACATCACCATATCCTGTTCAACAACATGCGTTACCTTCCCTCCAACAAAAACCTCTTCATGCACACCCTTGCAACCCACCACGTGGATGCCTTCCTCCTCAATGAAACCTTCCTCCCACCCCATCACACCATCCACACTTCACCCTACCTTCTGCACTGCTCCAATAATCTCTTCCCAATAGCACGTGGCAGAGTTGCCATTGGTCGCCACCACCAGATCGCGGTTCGGCTCCAACCTCTCCTTCCCAACCCCACCGAACACGTGATGCTTAGTCTTTTCTTCCCCGGCCTTACCGTCACCTGCGCCACCATCTATGTCCGCCCTAACACCATTATTCCTTTCGACTTCCGCTCCCACATTTATTGTACCTTCTCGCCACAGACCTCAACATCCATAGTCGTTCCGCCACCCAGTTACGGTGGCGGAATCGGTTCCTCTCCACCCTCCAAGGCGACCTCGTCCCCATTCCCCAGCACCCCCCCCCCAAATCCAACTCCACTCCCGATGTCATCCTCTCCTCCCCCAACCTTCTTGGCCGCATAACGGTGGATGTCCTGAACCCCATTCGTAGTGACCATCTCCCTGTCCTCCTCACCATTTCAGACAGTTGTCACCCCCGCCCCAACCCCCATCATGACCCTCCCCCAAGGTACGTCCATGACTATTCCTGTGCCGACTGGAATGCCTACTGGGATACCCTCTCCACCCAGATCGATGGCCACCCCTTTACCTACCACCACCCTGACGATATTACCTATGCCACCTCCTTTCTCCATCAGACCTTGTCTGAGGCTGTGCCATTCCCTCGTCCCTTCTGTCGCCATCCATCCCCACCATCCTACCTTACCCCCACAGGCTGTCCTCTTCCTCTGTGAATCCCGCCGTCTCTACCGTGCCGTTTCTACACGTGACCTGGACACATTACGACGCCACCGGCAACTCCAGAGACACATCTGTAACTTGTTCGCAGCTAAGAAACGCCGGGACTGGCGACAGACATGCACCCTCTTAAACGCCACCCTTCCTATCAACTAGTCCAAGTACTGGTCAGCCTTCCACGCCTTACCGGATCGACCCCCCCTACTATCCTCTCCTTCATGACAACCAACCCTTCCCAGACGCCCCTAGTAAGGCCAATCACTTTGCTTCCTACCTCTCCGATGTCTTTACCATTCCTGACAATCCCCAGTTCGATTACTGCCTCTTCCCAGATGTCCGCAATCGAACTGACACTTCTGTCCCAGCCCACCCCCTGGGTTCCAGCACTTGGACAACATTGCAGACACAGGACTCAATGCCCCTATCACAACATAGGATCTCATTGCTACACTCCACATGAAATGAAACACTGCTCCCGGTCACGACTGTGTCACCTATCGCCACCTTTGTGAAGGTCCCACCTCTTTCCTCTCCACCCTGGCCAGGCTCTACAATGGAGTCCTGTCCACCAGCTACAATCCTGAACCACATCCTGATGTTCCTTAAACCTGGTAAACCGCCACCCGCTGTCTCCTCCTAAGGTCAATCCTGCCAATCCCAGGCTATCACAGTAGGCAAAACCACTCCTTCCTTCTGCCTCCTCGACTTCTACATCACCATCTATGGCCGTCCTATCGCCCTCACCCCCACCCTTAAGTACCTTTGTGTCACCCTTGACCGTCACCTCTCCTGGACCCCCCACCTCTGGACGATCCTGCCTCTGTCTCCTCAAACTCCTCTCTGGCCGAACTTGGGGTCTGGACCCCTCTACCATCCTCCATACCTATAAATCCCTCATTCGCCATATCCTTTGCTACGCCCACACTGCCTGGATCTCTGCTCCTCCTACCTTTTACAAATCCCTTCAGATCCTGGAACGCCATGCTCTTCATCTCACCTATCGCATCCATCTCCCCTCCCCCACGTGGATCCTGTACGACCTAATTCCCTTCCCCTACCTCCTCCTTTTCCTCGAATGGATACGGATCATCTACACCTCGCTGCCGCGCCTGTACTTCCATATCCCACCTGCTCTCCATCTCTCCACTCTCCACACCATCTCCCAAGGTGTCTTCCGCCAGCTCCCCCTCCCTGATGATGCCCTCCTCCCCTTCATCTACCCCTCCTACCAACTTTGATCCTCCCTCCCTCTTCTTGTGTTTGTTTCCTTTGGGCACCCTCTTTCCCTTCTCTCCCCCTTCCCTCCCTTCTCCGTTTCTCCTGACTCCTCCCCCTGCTTCTCCTATCCCCCTCCTTCTACTCCTCCTCCCATCTCCTCTGCCATTGGTGTCTGTGCTCTCCCCTCTCCCTGCCCCTCACCCCTCTTCCCCTCTTGGCAGGTCCCCGGACTCGCACACGTTTCGTGGACATTCGCGTGCCAGAGGTCATGGCCATCAGTTTCTCGTGTGTGTGCCGTCGTGTTTGTGTTAGTGTTCACAGTCACACTCCTACGTTGACCTGTGCCGTCGAATCATCAATGTTTGTGCGCCGTGCCAACGTGTTTCAGTGTAATTTTCATAGAGTGTGAACGGCTCCGTGTTTTGTATTTTTGTATGTCTACTGTTTTTTACCCATCACTCTGACTATTATGTATCTTCTTTATGTTTTTTTTTTTATCATTGGAAAATCGAAGGCTGAAGAGCAGCGTATGATGCTGGTGCCAGCCTACCTATGTATCTATATAGGTATGGAAATTAGGACCAGCTCAGACGGACCTCACCAACGCTCTTAATGAATAGTCGACTACATGTTATTTGTTTTCTTTGTGTGTATGTAGTGATATTTCGAGAAGTGTAGTTCAGTTTCAATAAACGACATTATACTGAGTGTTCTACAAAACTTAGTATTCCTCAGGGGCAAAAACCAAAAGTAAGGGGAAGTGGCAGAAATGAGAATAGCGAGACGTTTTATGTCAAAATTGTTGATCAAAAATTAAAGGAATTTTTCTGCCTTGGAAGAAAAATCATTCATGACGGATTAAGCAAGGAGGACACAAGAAGAAGATTAGAACTGGAAAAGAAGGCATTCCTCGCCAAATGGAGTCTTCTGGTAGTACACATAGGTCTCAGCTAGAAGAAGAAGTTTTTAAGAAAGTACCTTTGAAGCATAGTATCGTATGGTAGTGAATCGTAGACAGTGGAAAAACGGGAACCCTGGAACAGAAGAGAATCGAAGCGTTTGAGATTTGGTGCTACAGAAGAACGTTGAAAATTAGATGGACTGAGAAGGTTCTCCGTAGTATAGGCGAAGAAAGATATGTATTGATAAGAGTGACAAGAATAAGGCACAGAGTCACAGGACATGTGTTAAGACATCAGGGAATGACTTCCATTATGCTAGGATTAGCTTACACCAGAAGTGACCAAACTTTTAGCTTTCCTCAGCCATGTTCGAAGAAGAGAAAAGAGAGACAAAGAGAAAGGAATGGACAGTTAGAAGTATGGTAGAGATGTTGCGGGAGTTTCAAATTGAACAGTACTTATTTTAGCATAACTTTAGATAAATGAATTTTATGGTATTTTTACCGATCGTGTGACAGACGCTAACTTCTATGACCGTATTTATAAAGTTAAAACAATTACGGTCCTCGGTCGCAAAAATTAAGTCATTTGACCTCCTTTAGACACTTCTATGAGTGCCTTCATCAGAAATTGAACATACAAATTGGCCTGTAACATAAGTATAAAATAATGGGAAAATTTTTTATATAAAAGTGTAACTACTGACTAACAGTACGGCCGGCCGCTGTGGCCGAGCGGTTATAGGCGCTTCTGTCCGGAACCCCGCGACCGCTACAGTCACAGGGTCGAATTCTGCCTCGGGCAAGGATGTGTGTGATTTCTTTAGGTTAGTTGCGTTTAAGTAGTTCTAAGTTCTAGGGGACTGATGAGCTCAGATGTTAAGTCCCATAGTGCTCAGAGCCATGTGATCCAACCACTAATAGTACATGAAAGAAACAGTACTTACATGTCACGTATAAGATAAATATCAAGCGATAAAGCTTTAGTCACAAAAATTTAAAAAAGAATACATGGAAGGCTAATCACTATGGGCTGCCCATAGGTAACAAGCCAGAGGTGGCAACAGATTGAGGCGTCCGCCTTAGCAACTGCGGGCAAGTGAACATTACACCGAGAGTGCCATCTAGTAGCAGCAAGTACAAACTGGCTACTTAACATTCAAACAAAGTCATACGAATATTATAATGAACATTATTGAGTACATGACGTAAAAGACAATATTTTCTTCAACAGTTGCAGACGAGGTAACATTTTGTCTACATGAGAGCTTAGAAGTACAGTTTAAAGGATGAAAACATCATTAAAGAAAATACAAAGAGGACTCAATGACACAGCCTGTAGAAAAACAATACAACATGACATGCAGCCAAAATAAACCATTTAATAAAAAAAAGTTATGAGACGACTTGTACAGAAAAAACATTTCGGTAATTGCACGAGGAAACCCGGAGTCAAATGTCGGGTAACGGCTTTCTAACGTTGAAAAAGTTTTTGTTACGTAATTGTAGCTGCTCATTGAGAATGACGCTATCATTTCCAAAAAGATGTTTAAAATTTTTTAGTTCTTCGAGAATATCTAATTTACACCCTTTCTTCTCGGTGTGCAAAATGTTGATATCGTGAACTGCTTTACGCCCGTCACCTGTCATCAAAAGGCGGTCGGCAAAAGACGAATTTTAGGTGCTAGTGCCATTTTTTCTTAAAAGATGTTCTTCATATTTGGTTGTTAACGCACGTCCTGTTTGTCCTATGTAGTAAGAAGAGCAGGTGTCGCATAAAATCTTATAGACGCCAGGGTTTTCCAAAGGGGAACGAGTCGATTTTAATTTATGAACAAATTTTTTTTCAAATTATTTATGCGTGACATGTAAGTACTGTTTCATTTTTGTACTGTTAATCAGATTTCAGTCTGAAAAACTTTGCTTATAAGCTTTTACATAGACAAAAAGTTACCATGTCTGCTGCTATCAAAGAAGACATCGCCTGTTAGTTCATGCACTAAATAATGTTCATCTTAACACGCATCTGTCTATATTTTAATTGTTAAGTAGCCTACTTATATTTACGGCTACTAGATGGTACTCTTGGTGTAATGTTCACCTGCCTGCAGTTACTAACTCAATCTGTATCTACGTGTAGTTTGATATGTATGAGAAGCATACAGTGGCTCACCTTCGATGTATTCTTTTTCAAATTTTTGTGACTAAAGCTTTGTCGTTTGATATTTATCTTATACGTGACTTGTAAGTACTGTTTGTTTCTTGTACTGTCAGTCAGTACTTTCACTTTTATATAAAAACTTTTTCCCATAATTTTGTACTTAAGTTATAGGCCATTTTGAATGTTCAATTTTTTATGAAGGCACTCATAGAAGTTTCGAAAGCAGGTCAAAAGACTTGATTTTAGCGACCGAGGGTTGTAAATGCTTTACCTTTAGTTTGTAAACTGTCGCTGACTACATAGTCACGTTTAAAAGCCGCATTTATGCTTGCTTCGGGCCGAATACGGTCCGCAGGACGCGAGTTGGTCAACCCTGCTGTTGAGGGTAAAAGTTTTAGAGGAAGAGCACCTAAAGATGCAACTCTTCAGTGAGCAAGACTACCAGAAACTGGACTTTTGCTTACTAGAGGTGGGCCAGAGGAGACCCGATTTAGTCTCTTTTCGGATGATGCAAGGCGAAGCATGTTCTGACGATTGAGCTGTTTATTCCGCTGAGTACGAACGACACAGTTAAAGCTGGAGGTAGTTTTCCTGACTGCTGCCAGTTGAAACAGGTTGGTACGTTTTCCCCTCGGGTCTTCAGATGAGAGCCACATGAGGTACTACCCAAAGGAGCGACAAGAACAACAGTTTACAAATGGGCAAATTAGAAACGATGGAATTACCGCGACGTGGAGGGAATGTTCATTGTCGATGGATGATTTTGCTGAAAAGTGCACAATGTAGTGCGTCACACGAAAGTACTATGCTTTAGCACGAGATTTACCTTATAGGATTCCACCGTCTCTATTTTTACTTGTAGATCTGCGTCGTATTAGGCCACTGAATGGGCTGGCAGACGTCACTGTACGGAAACGGAATCTGGTCAGACCCACTCAGATATAGTAAACATTTGAGAAATAATTGGAATGAACATCTCAGGAACGAAGGGAACTAGTTATGTCCGAACGATCCGCTGCAACCTCGCCCACTCCGCCTGTAGCATGTGAAGAAAACTACACTACTTGCCATTAAAATTGCTACACCACGAAGATGACGTGCTACAGACGCGAAATTTAACCTACAGGAAGAAAATGCTGTGATATGCAAATGATTAGCTTTTCAGAGCATTCACACAAGGTTGGCGCCGGTGGCTAAACCTAAAACGTACTGACATGAGGAAAGTTTCCAACCGATTTCTCATACGCAAACAGCAATTGACCGGCGTTGCCTGGTGAAACGTTGTTGTGATGCCTCGAGTAAGGAGGAAAAATGCGTACTATCACGTTTCCAAAGTTGATAAAGGTCGGATTGAAGCCTATCGCGACTTCAGTTTATCGTATCGCGACATTGCTGCTTGCGTTGGTCGAGATCCAATAACTGTTAGCAGAATATGGAATCTGTAGATTAAGGACGGTAATACGGAACGCCGCGCTGAATCCCAACGGCCTCGTATCACTAGCAGTCGAGATGACAGTATCCACGTGGCTGTAACGGATCGCTCAGCCACGTCTCGATCCCTGAGTCAACAGATGGGTTCGTTCGCAAGACAACGACCATCTGGACGAACAGTTCGACGACGTTTGCAGCAGCGTGGACTATCAGCTCGGAGACCATGGCTGCGGTTATCATTGACACTGCATCACAGACAGGAGCGCATGCGATGGTGTACTCAACGACGAACCTGGGTGCACTAATGGCAAAACATAATTTTTTCTGATGAATCCAGGTTCTGTTTACAGCATCATGATGGTCGCATCCGTGTTTGGCGACATCGCGGTGAACGTACTTTGGAAGCGTGTATTCGTCATCGCCATACTGGCGTATCACCCGGCGTGATGGTATGGGGTGGCATTGGTTACACGTCTCGGTCGCTTCTTGTTCGCATTGACGGCACTTTGAACAGTGGACGTTACATTTGAGATGTGTTACGACCCATGGCTCTACCCTTGATTCGATCCCTGCGAAACCCTACATTTCAGCAGGATAATGCACGACCGCATGTTGCAGGTTCTGTATGGGCCTTTCTGGATAGAGACCGACTGCTGCCCTGGCCAGCACATTCTCCAGATCTCTCACCAACTGAAAACGTTTGGTCAATGGTGGCCAAACAACTGGGTCGTCACAATACGCCAGTCACTACTCTTCATGAATTATGGTATCGTGTTGAAGCTGCATGGGCAGCTGTACCTGTACACGCACGCCATGCAGGCTCTGTTTGACTCAATGCCCAGGCGTATCAAGGCCGTTATTACGGCCAGAGGTGGTTGTTCTGGGTACTGATTTCTCAGGATCTATGCACCCAAACTGCGTGAAAATGTAATCACATGTCAGTTCTAGTATATATTTATCCAATGAATACCCGTTTATCATCTGCATTTCTTCTTGGTGTAGCAATTTTAATGGCCAGTTGTGTAAATAAATGATTAAATGACAATGTTATGGCTTGAATTAATAATCGTGCCGACACAGCAGATATAACCCGTATCACATAAATACTGGTATACACATACATCCGCTCAGTTCGTGCTCCAACGACAAAAAGGTGGTAGTGCCACCAAGGATAAAAGAACGTCGCTCTTGCCTTTAAATTCACTACTTTCACAAATTCTCAAAGTTTCGGCATGTTAAATGTAATGTTTGAACATATACGAAAACACAGTTCCTTTTATAACTAAATTACAAATTTTCAGAATAAATGTTTGGACAAAAGAAAAAAAATAATCAAACGATTTAAGGCTATCGTGAACATGAATCAGTATCTTTACTTCAACATTCTCGGTGACCATGTGTTACCATTTTCTGTACTTCTTAATTATGAGGCTGCTTAGGATACTCATAAGATTCAAGATGGCAACAGATATTTTTCACAGGACTACACGCTTACATTCCTGGTTTGAAGAACACTCAGCAATCACATTGTACCTCCAGTGACCCGCTAAATCAGTCAAGCTTAATCTCACAGAAAATGAGTAGAGCTATTTGGAATAGTGGGTCAAATGTAACAATCAGCAGCCCTATGGCACACCTGAGCGAACATGCAGAACTACGGCTGTTATGAAGGTTGGAATGGGTGTTAGACGATATTAGCCTCATGTCTCCTCAGGCAGACCACTTTTCTCCAATGTGGTTACTTGCGTAGCATGAACAGACGCACACACTCAAAGATATCTCGCATAGTGCTATGTTCTTCACATTCTGCATGGGTGACTGCCTCGTGTGACTCCCTGGTTTTGTATACTACATCCGCGAAGGATTACTGAGATATAATTTGTATCACAACAAGTATCAGCCCAGCGAGGAAAGGATATTTTGTGGCTTTTGGTCCTTATCAAAGCATCTTTACCCCAACCACTTCTGCGCAATGTTTCTTGTGATCAGGGCATGTGCCTGTGCTGAAATATTCACTTGTTTAAATTTTAAGTTTAGTGGAGCATTTCGTGCTACAGGAGGTCTGGAGCATGCAGCGGCATCGCAGTTCAGCCTCTCCCTTCATTATGCTATTCATGCGTACAAACACGAACACAACACTAAGCATCAGTAGAACATGTCAACACGTCAGTCACCCAACAGATATGTACATATTTTGCCTGCCACAGTAAAGAATGAAAAGGCGTCCTAGGTGGATATTTTAGCCATTTCGTTGGTAGATAGATTGGAATGCATGCTCATTGGGTTTTGTTGACAGTCTGACCAAAGTTTTGTTTGGCGGCTAGATATTCTGTAGTGATCTTTCTTCTGATACGTCTCTGTTGCTAAAAGCTGCGTTCACAACGGGTGACATTGTGTTGACAACAGTTTCTGTAGTCTGTAAACAGGGCAGTTCTTAAACTCCAACCAACTGCAGTTACTTATAAGAAAGAGGTACAAAACAGGATATCATGCTCTTTGTCAAAGAGGTTGTTACTATTATTCCTGAACATTAGCTGTCTAGTGTCACATACCTTGTGGAAATCTAAGTTCACAGCACATTTTGATTCTAATAGAGTATTTCATTCGCGGTAAATAATTGTAAACTTGAATATCTTATGGTCAACGACAGTATCTTATGAGTGTAGTAGTTCCCCGATTCCAAGTATCAATAAACTTTCCTGTTTAGTTGAATTCGTCATTATGCGAAAGTAAAAAGAAGCTTAAATATCTAAGGAGTTTCCGCAAAAGTTCTTTCACAGTGTTGAGGAAAAATCTGTGTCAGGAAGATCGAAAGCTTATCGGGGATGTGGAATCACTTCAGTTCTAGAATAGTTTCATTAGTCGTATTACCAGCGTGTTTTCGGCAAACTGAGTCGTCGGTAGCACTTATTAACATTTTCTTTAGAATAGAATACTGTATTTCACGACGACTTCATTTAAGCTGAGTTTCAGGGCTGACATCTCACGAGCTAGCAAATAACGGAGTAAGTACAAATACACAGCCGGCCAATTTCTCCAATGGAAATATTTCTCGAATGTCTACATTAAATTCATTATATGTTGTGACTCTAAGGTCGACAAACGTCAGACATTTTTGATTAAAGAGTGCTAAACGTATTAATTGAGCTAAACGGCCTCATTGAGTGTGACAACTATCTCAAGTCGATGGGCTCGTATTGGAAACGAGGGAGAAACTTCCCAGTCGTTATTTTTCCATTGGAAATTCACCTATAGAGGACAGAAACTTCTGCGTGTAATTCGGTACTTTTTGCCCATATGTTAAACTGAAAAAAATTGCGTGTGTAATAAGTAATTTTTCTTTTGGTTCTTTTAGTCTTAAATCTGCTGAATTGAAGCCAAACCTACAGTCTCAACAGTTCAAATAACAAAAGTTAGACTCCTACCGACAAGCTGTTGCCCTGACAAAGAAAAAAGCATCGGCATTTGAGGATGACTGCAGAACGATTCTATTACAGTCAGCGAACATTCCGCATCAGGACCACCGAAATAAGGTAAACGAAATCAGGGTTCATAGGGAGGCGAATAGACAGTCGTTTTTTTCCCTCGCTCTATTTGCGTGAAAAAAGAAAGGAAATGATGGGTAGTGGTATAACGTACCCTCTGCCAAGCACCGCACAGTGACTTGTAGGGTATGAAGTACAGGGGATAGGGAAAATAATGTGAACACTTGTAATTACTTGGGAATGGTTTATTAATAAGGGGTTGGACCCCCATTTGTCCGTGATACAGCTGCGATTCATTTTGGAATACTGGCAAATAATGACTGCGTAGTCTCCAGTGGAATGCTATGCCACTCTTCTATCAGAACCTCTTCTAACTCCTGTAGTGATGAGGGAGGCGGAAATCTTCTCCGGAGTCTGCACTGCAGCATCACCTACAAGGCATCGATAATGTTCAAGTCCGGGGACTGTACTGGCCAGGGAAGATACTCCAGTTCAGTTTCATGCTCCTCATGCCACGATTGTACTGTCCTGGCTGTACAAATGAGTGCATTATCGTCCAGAAATATGGCATAACTATTGGGGAACAACATTTGAATCATGGGGTGTATCTGATAACCTAAAATGCTCACATTATCGTTGGCTGTCACACAGCCTTTGTCAGTAATGATGGGAGTACCAGAACACCATGATATGGCTGCCCACACCATCACACTTCCACCCCCTTGCTTAAACGTTGGAATCAAGCAATCAGGATTGTAGGCTTATTTTGGCGTTCTCCAGACGGAAATCCTTCCCGATGTTGGAAATAACGTAAACGTTGAATCGTCGGACCTTATGACTTGTTTCTACTGATGAAGCGTCCAGGATTTATGCTCCTGACACCATGTTTTCTTACGCTTCTTTGCGATGGTTGTTCGGTATAGCAGCCCGTCCATGAATATTCGCTTCCTCGGGCATGGGTGTGTGTTTGTAGCTAGGATAATTTCGGTTAAGTAGTGTGTAAGGTTAGGGACTGATGACCTTAGCAGTAAACTCCCATATGATTTCACACACATTTGAAAATTTTGAACAATATTCACTTTATGGAGTTCAAGGCGGACAGTGTCGGTAGATACTGGATCTCGAAAATGATTATTGAGTTCTGCAGTCACTTTAGCCGCCGTAGTTTTGCGTTGTTTTGACACAATTCGTGTTAGCGTACGACGATCTTTATCATTTAGTTTTGATTTGCGGCCACTATCAGTTAACACGATGTTGTCTTTCCATGTTTTGTGTAGGCTGTCATGACTGTTGGAACAGTTGCTCTTGAAACATTCGTTAGGTTGTCTGGTTTTCTTACTGATGCTCCAGCTAATCGGGCCTCCACAATCTGCCCTCTTTAAAACTCTGTTAGGTCTTCCTTTGCACGTCGTCCTCGGCGTCTGAACGCCAATACGAAGTGTGCACTACTCGTAAAAAGCCTGCACTGATGCCTAGTCCGTACTGACCACGCACAATCCAGCGCGACACGTGATTTACCAGCGTTGTTGACCGTCAAACACAACCATCCCATTACCACTGTTCACATTATTTTACCTGTCTCCTGTAAATATGAGTATTATATCTGTTTCAAACATAGTTTAATTGTCTTCGGACTTCCTTAGTCACTGACATTTTTTGTAGAGCGAGGTTCGTTACCTGTGGCACGTGAAGTGCGACGGCGTCAGTGTTTGGCGCCTGTTGTGATGCGCCGCCCGGACGCCCGCAGCCAGAACCGGAGCCAGCGGCGGGCTCGGGGTCAGAGGTCAGGTCAGCGGAAAGCAAAGGCCAGCCGCTGCCGCTGCCGCTGCTGCAGCCCAAAGCCCGCCGCGGCCGGCCCATCCCGCGCCTTTGCGAAGAGCCGGGCCGCGTGCCATCTGCGCTGCGCTCCTACAGCACGTGCTCAGCTCTTAGCCGACTGTTAGTGTTGGCCTAGGGATATGAAGCCGTACCCAGCAGGCAACTGCATTTAGTCACTCTCACACTGCCAAACAAGTCGTCAACACGTATTTTAGCGCCACCAGCTTTCCTAAATTTATTCCTTTTGTGTTCACTGACGGAGCGAAGAAAATCAGTTACGCAGTTACACATGGATCAGAAAAAAATATTGTAAACAGAGTACTGTTAAACACAATTTACTTCCTTCAATGATTAGTTTCTTGACTGTTTATTTACACTACATTAGATGCCAGAGGCGTTCAATAAGCAATGCGACCCACTTTTTTCTCAGCTAGTTTCCACTGAATGATTGCGGAGTTTGTTGTGACACATTATGGAATATTACTGTTTCAGCCCTTGAAGCGCCAAGGAGTTCCTATTTGTTACGGCGCTATACGGGGCCGTCAAAATGATATCTGTAACGGAGGTGAGCTCCAGGCAGAGACCTGTCATTGACTTTCTTCTGGCGGAAAACCGGAGCATCGCATATTCATAGGCGCTTGCAGAATATCTACGGACACCTGCTTTAACCATGCTGCGGCTCGAGTTGGTGCTGTTTCTAGGTTGCCGCCCTCTGTTGGAGACCAGACCGTATCATTTAGTTGGCATGGTTGCAGTTGTTTGTCTTCTTCTTTTCTTGACTGGAGCCACTCGTTTTGCAAGCGTTGCCTGTCCGCTAGTGGCAGCAGCGGTGCTTATCGATGTGTAGTAACTGAGGCCCTATCTTTGGTTGTCTGCCTCGTGATGACTGGATGTTGTGTGATGTCCTTAGGTTAGTTAGGTTTAAGTAGTTCTAAGTTCTAGGGAACTGATGACCGTACATGTTAAGTCCCATAGTGCTCAGAGCCATTTGAACCTATCTTTGGCGCGACGACGTTGGTTGGGGACTCACGAGGGGCCAGGTCCACGCAGTGCGCAGACACGCCGGGACCGCTGGTGGCGCGCATGGACTGTCGCACACTAGGGCTGTGGTCACGACGGTGCACGACCTCGCCGTAAACCAGATCCTCAAAGCTTTAAGATGGCTGCATTTCAATTCAAGTACAGAAGCCTCTGCCATTGTAATAGCTCGCGATTCTCCAATGACTTGGGGTCGTGTTGCTGCTCATAGTGTCGCCGAGGCGAAGAGCGTGCTTGGGGAAAGCGGATCTGATTAGCTTTCGTCGACTTCTTATTACTATTTCTGCGTTCAGCTTGTTACAATTTGTTAAGTTCAACCAACGGTATTTTGTCTGCTTGATGGCCGCTAACCCAACAGTTACCTGCCCGAAGTGGTTAGTGTATGTAACGGCAGTGTACGTTTCTTTCCCTTGCTGCTGCTGTCCGGTAAGCCGTGTAGTTAATTAAACTTTGCTTGTATTTGCTGTTTTCTAAATTTTTTAGATAATTGTCATTCCTGGTGTGTAAGGTCTTCAGACGCAATTGTGGTCGTTTGCTTTGAAAAAATAATTTGGTATATGTATTTTAGCAGTAAGCCTTAGAAACTTATTTACTGCCACTCCTGGTGTCTGATTACCTTTTGCTGTGTTTGTGGCCAATTACCTTTTAATGTTTTTGTACCTGTAAGTTGTAATTGCAGCGAGTTCTTAACCGTTCTTAATTTATTTCCATCCTTGGCATGTAAGGCCTTTAGCCGTCATCACAGCTGCTTGCTTTTTCACACTATTATTTACACAGTTGTTTGTTCCTTCATTAATACCGTGGAGTATTTTTTATTTATTGTTGACTCTAGAATTACTGTTTTAAAAATAAATGTGTGTAACTGTAAAAGGCAACCAATAGTATCTGATTACGGCCTCGTGGAAATCGTAACCGAATCCTACCTTCCCTCGATTATCAGATTTCACTGGCAGTCAACAAAAGCACAGTGAATTGTTGGTCGAAGCGACTGTCATATCGCATCCAGGTCGCGCAAACCTCTCTGATCTCTCCCGTGCCGGCCGTCCGCAACTAGCCGTGACTCCTGGAATGTTGGAACGTGCTGACACTCTCATTCGAGTTGATCAACGGAACAGAGTCAAGAAACTTGCTGCTCGACTCGACGTCTTTGGTGGTAGTGCTGACGCACTCGTCCGTCAGTTACGTACACATCAGATGTGTGCCTGCTCGGTTCCTTGTCATCTTGTCCAAGTCTATAAAGAGCAACGGAGCATCTGTGCAGAACTGCTTACACATTACAACGGTGATCGTTACAGTTTTTAGTTGAACATCGTCTGAGGCTATGAAGCGATGGTTCATAACTTGGAACCGGAAACGATACGGGAATCCAGGGAGAGGCGCCAGACCAACTCTCCTCCGCAGAAAAATTTCAAAGCCACACCCTCAGCTGTTAAAGTCATGGTGGTGGTCTTATGGGATTCTGAAGGGGTTATTCTAACTGATGTCCTCCCTCAAGGCTCAACGATCAACTCTGAAATGTACTGTGCTGCCTTAAGGAAATTGAAGAAATAATTTCAGAGTATTGGTCGCTACAAAAATCCAAACGAACTTTTACCTCTCCATGACGGTTCACGGACTCGCTCAAGGCTGTGCACCTGAGAAGAGCTCACAATACTTCATGGGACCCTTCATTCTCATCCATCCCACTACTTGAATCTCGCAACTTCCATCTGTCTGGCACAATTAAGGATGCGCTCCGCGGTAAGCAGCACGTGGATGATGGAGAGTTCATTGATACATCAAGACGTGTTGGCTCTGTGGTTGACAAGTAGAGTAGCATATAGACCCTGCTCCGTCCCGCCCCCCTCCCTCACCCCCATCATTGGTAAGGTGACCTGTTTGTTGTTGTTGTTGTTGTTGTTGTTGTGGTCTTCAGTCCTGAGACTGGTTTGATGCAGCTCTCCATGATATTCTATCCTGCGCAAGCTGCTTCATCTCCCAGTACCTATTGCAACCTACATCCTTCTGAGTGTGCTTAATGTATTCATCTCTTGGTCTCCCTCTACGATTTTTACCCTCTACGCTACCCTCCAATACTAAATTGGTAATCCCTTGATGCCTCAGAACATGTCCTACCAACCGATCCCTTCTTCTGGTCAAGTTGTGCCACAAACTTCTCTTCTCCCCAATCCTATTCAATACCTCCTCATTAGTTACGTGATTTACCCACCTTATCTTCAGCATTCTTCTGTAGCACCACATTTCGAAAGCTTCTATTCTCTTCTTGTCCAAACCATTTATCATCCATGTTTCACTTCCATATATGGCTACACTCCATACAAATACTTTGAGAAATGACTTCCTGACACTTAAATCTATACTCGATGTTAACAAATTTCTCTTCTTCAGAAACGCTTTCATTGCCATTGTCAGTCTACATTTTATATCCTCTCTACTTCGACCATCATCAGTTATTTTGCTAGCCAAATAGCAAACCTCCTTTACTACTTTAAGTATCTCATTTCCTAACCTAATTCCCTCAGCATCACCCGACTTAATTCGACTACATTCCATTATTCTCGTTTTGCTTTTGTTGATTTTCATATTATATCGTCCTTTCAAGACACTATCTATTCCGTTCAACTGCTCTTCCAAGTCGTTTGCTGTCTCTGACAGAATTACAATGTCATTGGCGAACCTCAAAGTATTTTAATACCTACCCCGAATTTTTCTTTAGTATCCTTCACTGCTTGCTCAATATACAGATTGAATAACATCGGGGACAGGCTGCAACCCTGTCTCAATCCCTTCAGAACCTCTGCTTCCGTTTCATGCCCCTCGAGTCTTATAACTGCCATCTGGTTTCTGTACAAATTGTAAATATTCTTTCGCTCCCTGCACTTTACCCCTGCCACCTTTAGAATTTGAAAGAGAGTATTCCAGTCAACATTGTCAAAAGCTTTCTCTAAGTCTACAAATGCTAGAAACGTACAGGGTGTTTCAAAAATGATCGGTATATTTGAAACGGCAATACAAACTAAACGAGCAGCGATATAAATACACTGTTTGTTGCAATATGCTTGGGACAACAGTACATTTTCAGGCAGACAAACTTTCGAAATTACAGTAGTTACAATTGTCAACAACAGATGGCGCTGCGGTCTGGGAAACTCTATAGTACGATATTTTCCACATATCCACCATGCGTAGCAATAATATGGCGTAGTCTCTGAATGAAATTACCCGAAACCTTTGACAACGTGTCTGGCGGAATGGCTTCACATGCAGATGAGATGTACTGCTTCAGCTGTTCAATTGTTTCTGGATTCTGGCGGTACACCTGGTCTTTCAAGTGTCCCCACAGAAAGAAGTCACAGGGGTTCATGTCTGGCGAATAGGGAGGCCAATCCACGCCGCCTCCTGTATGTTTCAGATAGCCCGAAGCAATCACACGATCATCGAAATATTCATTCAGGACATAGGCCGTGTGATGTGGCCAGGCACCATCTTGCATAAACCACGAGGTGTTCGCTGTCGTCGTCTAAAGCAGTTTGTACCGCCACAAATTCACGAAGAATGTCCAGATAGCGTGATGCTGTAATCGTTTCGGATCTGAAAAATAGGCCAATGATTCCTTTGGCAAAAATGGCGGCCCAGACCAGTACTTTTTGAGGATGCAGGGACGATGGGACTGCAACATGGGGCTTTTTGGTTCCCCATATGCGCCAGTTCTGTTTATTGACGAAGCCGTCCAGGTAAAAATAAGCTTCGTCAGTAAACCAAATGCTGCCCACATGCATATCGCCATCATCAGTCCTGTGCACTATATCGTTTGCGAATGTCTCTCGTGCAGTAATGGTAGCGGCGCTGAGGGGTTGCCGCATTTGAATTTTGTATGGATAGAGGTGTAAACTCTGGCGAATGAGACGATACGTGGACGTTGGCGTCATTTGGACCGCAGCAGCAACACGGCAAATGGAAACTCGAGGCCGCTGTTGGGTCACCTGCTGCACTAGCTGCACGTTGCCCTCTGTGGTTGCCGTACGCGGTCGCCCTACCTTTCCAGCACGTTCATCCGTCACGTTGAAATTTTTCAAATAGATCCTTTATTGTATCGCTTTTTGGTCCTTTGGTTACATTAAACATCCGATGAAATCTTCGTCTTGTTGCAACAACACTATGTTCTAGGCGGTGGAATTCCAACACCAGAAAAATCCTCTGTTCTAAGGAATAAACCATGTTGTCCACAGCCCACTTGCACGTTGTGAACAGCACACACTTACAGCAGGAAGACGACGTACAGAATGGCGCACCCACAGACTGCGTTGTCTTCTATATCTTTCACATCACTTGCAGCGCCATCTGTTGTTGAAAATTACAATTACTGTAATTTCGAAAGTTTGTCCACCTGAAAATGTACTGTTGTCCCAAGCATATTGCAACAGACGGTGTATTTCTATCGCTGCTCGTTTAGTTTTTATTGCCGTGTCAAATATACCAGTCATTTTTGAAACACCCTGTAGATTTGCCTTTCCTTAATCTTTCTTCTAAAATAAGTCGTAAGGTTAGCATTGCCTCACTTGTTCCAGTATTTCTACGGAATCCAAACTGATCTTCCCCGAGGTCCGTTTCTACCAGTTTTTCCATTCCTCTGTAAAGAATTCGCATTAGTATTTTGCAGCTGTGGCTTATTAAACTGATTGTTCGGTAATTTGCTCATCTGTCAATACCTGCTTTCTTTGGGATTGGAATTATTATATTCTTCTTGAAGTCTGAGGGTATTTCTCCCATTTCATACATCTTGCTCACCAGATGGTAGAGTTTTGTCAGGACTGGCTCTCCCAAGGCCGTCAGTAGTTCCAATGGAATGTTGTCTACTCCCGGGGCCTTGTTTCGACTCAGGTCTTTCAATGCTCTTGCAAACTCTTCATGCAATATCGTATCTCCCATTTCATCCTCATCTACATCCTCTTCCATTTCCATAATATTGTCCTCAAGTTCATCGCCCTTGTATAGACCCTCTATATACTCCCACCTTTCTGCTTTCCCTTCTTTGCTTAGAACTGGGTTTCCATCTGAACTCTTGATGTTCATACAAGTGGTTCTCTTATCTCCAAAGGTCTCTTTAATTTTCCTCTAGGCAGTATCTACGTTACCCCTAGTGAGATAAGCCTCTAAATCTAACGACGCAAAATTGAACGGAGATTGTTTTGAAAAATAGAGTTTTGTAGCCAAAAGACTGGAGAATAAGATGACGTATTGGAATCCTGAATAACACCAACGTTTTTCAGGGAAGAAATGTGTTGCTTTACTTACGCCTCTCGTAGAAAATGTCAAGAGAACTAAATTACGTATTAAATATGTACAATGTAATTGATAAGTTAATGCTCCTCACGGACTCTAAACGAAATTTTCGTCAACGATGAAACTTCCTGGCAGATTAAAACTGCGCGTCGGACTGAGACAAAAACGTGGAATGTTTGCCTTTCACAGCTAGTGCTCTACCAGTTGACCTACCCAAGTAAGACTTATAACACGTCCTCACAACGTTGTTTCCACCAGTACCTCGTCTCCTATCTTCCAAACTTCAGAGAAGTCATCAAGGATGTGAAAAAAGTAGAAAAGTAATTGAATACTCACCACGACTTTGAAATGTAACACTCGTAGTAATAGACGGCAAATCATCGAGTAAAACTGAAGTGATATCAGGTGTTCCCCAGGGAAGCGTCCTGGGACCTCTACTGTTCCTGATCTAAATAAATGACCTGGGAGACAATCTGAGCAGTTCTCTTAGACTGTTCGCAGATGATGCTGTAATTTACCGTCTAGTAAGGTCATCCGAAGACCAGTATCAGCTGCAAAGCGATTTAGAAAAGATTGCTGATGGTGTGTCAGGTGGCAGTTGACGCTAAATAACGAAAAGTGTGAGATGATCCACATGAGTTCCAAAAGAAATCCGTTGGAATTCGATTACTCGATAAATAGTACAATTCTCAAGGCTGTCAATTCAACTAAGTACCTGGGTGTTAAAATTACGAACAACTTCAGTTGGAAGGACCACATAGATAATATTGTCGGGAAGGCGAGCCAAAGGTTGCGTTTCATTGGCAGGACACTTAGAAGAGGCAACAAGTCCACTAAAGAGACAGCTTACACTACACTCGTTCGTCCTCTGTTAGAATATTGCTGCACGGTGTGGGATCCTTACCAGGTGGGATTGACGGAGGACATCGAAAGGGTGCAAAAAAGGGCAGCTCGTTTTGTATTATCGCGTTATAGGGGAGAGAGTGTGGCAGATATGATACACGAGTTGGGATGGAAGTCATTACAGCATAGACGTTTTTCGTCGCGGCGAGACCTTTTTACGAAATTTCAGTCACCAACTTTCTCTTCCGAATGCGAAAATATTTTGTTGAGCCCAACCTACATAGGTAGCAATGATCATAAAAATAAAATAAGAGAAATCAGAGCTCGAACAGAAAGGTTTAGGTGTTCGTTTTTCCCGCTCGCTGTTCGGGAGTGGAATAGTAGAGAGATAGTATGATTGTGGTTCGATGAACCCTCTGCCAAGCACTTAAATGTGAATTGCAGAGTAGTCATGTAGATGTAGATGTAGATGTAGATGAAGTGAGTGAGATTTAGTTGTTAGATATTTATTTACCGTATGACGACAGGGGAAAACTAATTACAACAAATAAACAACCTGACATAAAGGTGAATCACTATGGTATTACTTTTAATCGTAAACTAAAATATATCACAAAATTTTTTTTATGCATACGTCACATTTAACATCAAGAGAAAGGAAGTAATCACTTGTACGTCAATACCTATGCACACTACTACGGAAGGCATTCCTGGGAAGCTAGTCTAATAGTTCTCATTTCTGTAGTTAGTTTGATTTCTCCGTGTGATAGTGGTAGAAATAACTAGTAAGTTTTGTGTATTGCCTTCTTATGGAATAATGACTTTAAAAAATACAGACGACTGGTTGCAAATAAGTGTTTGGCACACTTACCTAGATTTCAACACCTCTAAGGATGTCTTCATGAGAATGAAATTTGATAAATACTATAAAATAATGCATAGAACATTAAGTATGACAAAATTATTAACAGAGATGACAACTATCAGGACGTACAAAATTACTTACGAAACATTTCATTCCGAGAAGCAATGGTGAGAATTAAATAATATGCGTTCCAGCCTTTGGTAAGTATGGCCAACTAGGGACAACGTCAGACTGATCGGCCCAGTAGCTCACATTGCTGATATAAAACAGCACAATTTAGTCCGCCTATCGGGCGCGGACAGCGACATGAGCCCATTTGAAACATTACAACAAAAATAATTGAAAAAAGAGAGTTAATTATAAAAACGAAATACAAAACAAGAGAGTTTACTATACTTTTGAAAATACACAGCAGTCAAGTAGATGAAGCAAACTAAGAACCATCTATTAGGCTTTACAGAAATTACTATTACATAAACGACAGAACAATATATAAAATTTACACAGACAGCTGTACATTCCAAAAAATATTTGCATGCAGGTAACTTTATTAGCATACATCTATGAGATTTGAAGAAAATGTTTCGGGACTACAGGCAGGACAACATAGTTAAATATAGACGAATCCAGTTTTCGCGAGTAATGGATTTAAACCATTGAAAAAATTTTTGTTACGTAGTTGTAACTGTTTATTGAGGGTGAGGCCATCATTATTAGAAAAATGCTTGAAAACTCCAGCTCTTGGAGTATGTCGAGCCTATGACCTTCCTTTTCTCTATGTAAAATGGAAATTTCTCGAATGCTTTTCAGTGTGGGGCCGGAAATTAACAGATGATCAGCAAATGTGGAATTATGTGCATTAGTGCCTTTTGTTCCCAGTGATGGTTTCTTGTACTTGACACTAAAAAATCTTCCAGTTTGTCCTATATCATAAATGGAACAACTGATTTTATACACTTCTAAATTATGTATGTTATCAACTGTGGACTTCAGATTGTGAATAAGATATTTCTGCGAGTTATTGTTAGTGGGAAAGGTAAATTTGCATCCAAATTTTTTCATTAGAAGACGAGGAATTTTATGGCAAACGGAGCCTAAAGATTGAATCGAGAAAACATTTTTATGTTCGCTACTGTCAGAAACAGCACTTGTAACCTGCCCCTCCCTTATCGGCTTCAGTGACAGTGAAAAATTAAATTGCGTGCACCCAATGGAAATTTGGGAAAAGCAATCGTCACCGAAGTTAATTTGTCGGTAAAGAAGGAGGAAAGCGTTACATCTAAATGAAAGGAAAAATGCAAATTAAATTGGTGAAATTAATAAAGAAAGTAAATTGCGGTCGTCACGTGAACAATTAATTGGCGTTAATTAGATATTTGAGATTTGGGGAAAGTTACAGACGCCAGTCCTATGGACAACTACTATAATAACTGAAAAAGATAGGTTATTGCACATATAATTAGCACTAAAAGCGTGGCAACTGAAGGCTGACAAGTGTTGTGTGAAAACTGAAAGTTTGTCAGAAGTAATAAATTTCGCTACACTCTGACTTAATTTAGCAAAAGAATTAATAAAAGCGTAAAATTGAAAGTTAATTTAGTGACTGAAATTAATAGTGAACTTTGTCTCTGAAGCACTGCGAAATTCAATAAAATAAGGTTAGTCTTGGGCTACCTCAACAATCATTTCAAAAGCTACTTCAATCTACGCAATTTAGAAATAAGAGATTTAACTTTGAACTTCAATTAAACGATTCTGAACAATTAACAATAGTAAAATTTAGTTCGTACCAAGCTGAGCTGCAGTCACAGGTAAGCTAAAATATGGTACCAAAACTCGCAATCTTAATTTGTGCTTGTGTAATCTAAATATTGTAGCCAGCTATGAATACCTTAACTGAACTATGAAATTAAAGCAGTAAAATGGAATGATATTACTTTAATGCTGGCGTTTGAATTTCAACGACACTCGGGTTCATTCTGGAAAAGGAAGGGACCCTGCTTGGTTATGCAATTAGCATAATGAGCAACAAAGGTTCATGTTAAGTTGCTGTAATTCTGAGGCAAATTTTAAAACTTTGAAAAGCTGAGGTCTGCTATACAGTTCTAAAACTTTACGTGCTTCCAGTCTTCCTTGTCGGTTGATTGAAGGTTTGATGCTGTCGATCGAGGAGGTAGCGACAGTCACTCATTGTCGGCTGTCGCTGTTGCAGAAGCTGGATGTTGGCGCGCCTTCTTCTCGGCACGGTTGAAACGTCCCCTTAGAAAAATTGTACAAGACTGTGCTTAAACTGACACAAAATATTTTTAGCGGAATGGAATCTGACTTTGAAAAATCCCTACGAAAGAATGGCTCTGACTAACAATAACCTATACGTTTCACAAATCACTTATCTCACAAAAATCTTTGTTACTCAAGCTACTGCAATACTGTGAGCGCCACTACTGCCAGCTAAATAAAAGATTCAAACTACTGAAGGCACTGACTACTGATAGGCATAGTTAGCAAATGAAAGATTTTAATACAGAACAAACAATGTATTTACCTTAATAGTTATAATATGTATATCAGTTCGTGACACAAGTTCTTACAAATTTCAGAACTCCGCCATCTCTCTCCCCACATCCACCACTGTTGGCGGCTCACCTACAACTGCGCAACTCTACGCGCTGTTAGCATCCAGCTGCCGCTGCCCAACACTACAATGGCAGACAACAATGCAAACCAGCCACAGACTGCACATGGCACAGCCAGTGATTTTCATACAGAGCGCTATGTGCCGGCGGCGTTACCAATAAAAACACCTACACAGCCTACTTACATAGCCCCCACATTCCCCACAAAAAAATTTACAAATTGTTTTGGGCAGTGGCCAATACAGATTTGAAAAATTTTTTCATAATTACAATAACAAAGAAATGAAATGCACACACTTATCGACACAATGTTGGTCAAAAGCTAAAATTTTCTCACAGTCCATAAAGACATTCCTGATCATTCATCAAAGTAAAATTGCAGTGTTTTTCTCAAAGTCTGAGTAGTAAAAGAAAATGCACACGGAAGTAGTGGATTTCCATGCAGTCTTGAAGAAGCAGTGTTGTCCTTCCAACGGAAAGACAGTGCTGACTCCTGACATGCAGACAGGTAAGTGGCCACAACAGAGCAAACACACAGCAGAGTCAGTCGAAGTTTTAAAGAATATTGGTAGGTAGGTCGTCACAGAATAGACCCATTGTAGTCCTGGTAGAGATTACGGTATTGGTGGGCCACCAGAGGTGCAGACCCATTGCAGTCCTTGTAGAAATAATGGTATTGCTGGATCATCAAAGGTGTAGACCCACTGTAGTCCTTGTAGAGATGGCCAGCAGCCATCTGTTTGACTGTGCAGGCGCACAATCACCATTGAAGAGTCTTGCGGATAATATAGCAAATCCATAACCACCTCTTGTGCACTCACAAAAATTGTTTTTGAAATGTCCTTAGAACCAACAATGCTGTTATCCAGTCCCTTAGTGAATTATTAACACACGTGCAAACACTATCAGTCCCTACTTCTCACATATTGTCCATATAATATGACCAACAGAAATGTGTGCAGTGAAATGTAACTTACAAGTTACTTAATTTGATGAACAGGTGTCAATTACAATTTATAACATGAGAATACAATAACAAAGGTACAAAATATATCATTAAAGAACATAATAGTACAGATAACATTTGCTGTAATACAGGCTTTACAAAAGAATCGAAATAACATATACATCAGTGTTACAGGAATTATGACAGGAGCACGTACATGAAAAATCAGAATAAATGTCGAAACATCAACTTCACACATGAGCATTAAAACAAAATAGAATAAATAATGTCTAAACATCTTTACAAAGTAAATAACACATTATTGATGCAAATTATATTGGAGGATAACAGTATTCCTCATCATAGTGAATGTAGCTTAGTATTAGAAAAGAAAAAATTCTATGAAACAGTACACAGAGACAAGAAGAATATAAATACACAAGGGTACACAAACACATAGTGGGATAACACAAAAGGAAAGGACAGGGTTTGTTTTCAGGGTAACATTTGGTACTGGAGTCCAACCCAAAACTTCATTCCATAGATCGCCCCTCTTATTTCAACATTTGCTCCAGCCAAAAAAATCCTATCCAAGCATGCTTTCTGTATTCTGTTCTCATCCCCTTTCCAAAATAGTTTACCTCCACTGTACACTACTTTTTTGGGCAAACCGTTTTCTTATAGCTTCTCAATGCTTTTCTTCCAATTCATCATAGTTAGTTTCTTATATAGTCTACCCCCTCTTAAGCTAACTTAAACCTACTGAGCTCAGATGCTAAACTAAGGCACGAGGCAATGCAGCAGCACAAAACAATTAACACAAACAGAATTGATAAAAAAGTGCAAGTAAGCAAAGCAAGCAGCAATAAATGTAATAACTTATACCTAAACATGACAAACCCACAAGCAGAAAAAATAGTATACTAAAGACAACAATGCAGATAAGGGAAAGTTATAATCACATCTTAATGTCTATGTAATTAAAGTGGTGCACCACAAAAACTAATGCTACAACAAATTACCAAGTACTTGAAAAGAAAATTATATATACAGTTACTGTTATTAGTCGCTTCTTATTGCTCTTTCCATTCCAAGAGCTCCTTTTTCGAAGAATGTGGATATTTAACATATCTGTTGACAGAAAGTTTTCACATTAGCAAATGCATTTAATTTTATTTTATAAAACCAATGCTGTAACACAGCTGGAAAACAGATATCAAATGAAACAAGCAACTATGAAAGGCAAAGCATAAAAATATCATTCAATAGTCATGTGACATTTCATAAGTTAGTACAAATTCTCTCAACTCTCGTTGAAAGACACTTGTCATAATCAGGTGTGCAGATGTAAGAATGTTTCCAAGTAATGAGAGTGTCGTATTTGCGGTGCTTTCAACAACGGAATGTCAATAGCGAGGATAATGGCCTCTTTTTTTTTCTCTACCTGTGCCTCCTTAAGGCACACACTAATGACTTTTTCTCAAGGCGGCTGGCACACCTGGCCGCTCACAACCCATTACGTCACAGTCACTTACCTTTCATACCGAAATATTTACGAAAGCAGTTTCCGCTACAGTGACACTCTCATATAAAAATATTTTCAAAGGTTGAGAATTTGCGTTACAAATGTGTCGAAAATAAAATCGCCATTGTAATACATTCACACATTTACATACATTTCATAACTCTTAAAGTACGATTCTTGGTTTCCAACCACCTTTTTCACAAACCAGAGTCCCTAACCACTACTCATTATTCCTTACCTTATTTGTCGACACTTCTTCAATACTTCATCATAACAGATACGTAGCATAATTAAATAACTCATATAGCATCTGCTTGTTGATCTTAAACATATACCTCAACAGCGTAATACAAATCATCATCATAACATCATAAAACCTCAGCCAAATCTCAAAATCGTCGTAGCTTCCTTCAATAATTTCAAAACCTAAAAAAATTCTCTGCTCATGTCAAAAGTGTCATCTACCTCAAACGTACTTTAAAATCATGATCCCATACCAAATATATCATTCAAAGCTCTCATAGTATCACAATGGTTCTGAAAAAATATGAACATTTCACAAAGTACAGACAAAATACAATTTCGTAAGTGTGAAGTTATCCAACTGTGTAATTACGTAAACATCTGTCACTCATATAGAAAAATAAATGTTTGTCTCTCCCAGTTACATAACCAGATAGCTGTGTAATTTATGTGTTAGAGAAATATGGTACCGATGTGTAAAGTTGTACATGCAAATACCATATTAGCTAGGGCTCCTTGTGCTTTCCAAACACATGGTACAGAATGTAGGCGTGTACCCCCCTGAGGATTAATGTAATTATATCCTCAGATGTTACAGATTACAACAATGGACTGAAATGTATCACGGAAAACCTTTGTGTCATTGTACTTCAAATATCTTTAAAAATAAATGTTTTAAGTGCAAAATTAATCACTCATATACGTGTACTGTAGCGCTAAACTGTGCATCTTGTTGTAAGATAATCTCTGTGCTGTGGAAGTGTCGTAGTTATCGTCCTCCAAAAGCTAAGTTCTGCAGAAGTCAATGTACTTACCTCATGATAAACAAAAGTGAAATGCTTTGCGTATAGATATCGTAGTTACTACGCTTATTGCCGTGATGGAGTAAGTACTGTACTGTAACGTATTGTTGTGCTACAGAAAACGCTGTCGCATTGTAGCTATACCACAAAATTACTATTAAAACATGTTTTCCTTTCCAGAAGAATTCAGAAAAACTGTGCAGATGTAAAACAGATACACCGCAAAAGCACAATGTACATTGTGTCACACAGTAGTAGTGTCTGATATAATCGTGTAGCCATCAAAGAAACCAAACGCTAACTCATCTTTAATCTCACAGAAAGTACTTCAAATAAAGAATGTCTTTTCAACTGAACCAAAATGTTGCATTAAAATTTCATTAACAGTATATGTTCTAAGTATGTAAGCCTTATAGTCATTACGTAATCGTACAACTAACAAGCAAGAATGTACAAATAACAAGAATGTGTCATCTGTTCACTATAACAATGCATTTGTAATTTCTGTTTAAAAATGTTCCCTAGGTTCTAGACTGGATAGTTAACTTCAAAACATTGTTGCATGTTAACAGTTTCTCAGTGTGACAAAGCATACTAGAAATGTCAAGTGAAATGTTTTATGGCAAAGACAAAGTTAAAAAGCAGATTATATTTCAATAAACGGTTTTACATGTGAAATGTGGTGCAATCTTTTACGCTTCCTAGTGCTCAGAGTTAACTTGAACACAATTATCAATGGTATACGTCGGTAAAGAACACTGGAATTTTTGTCAAGGTTAGCGTCTATGTTATTTTTCTCAGAGCCAGCCGGCGCACGCGGCTGCCTGCGGTGCGAGTCATTATCTGTCTCTTTGTTGGCGCGCGCCGTTATCGGGATTAGGAGACCTAACTTCCACAAATTCACCTTGACGAGAAGGCCCTGCCCTGTCTGAAGCTCGCCAGTTCTGATGGAATTCAGGTCTGTCGTTTTGCCGGTAGTTTACATAGTTTCTTGTTTGTGGGTCATGTGGTGGAGAATTTCTTTCGTAATCGTAACTGCGTGGAGGACCGTTGCGTCTAAAGTTATTCTGTCTCCCTTGATAATAATTATTTTGGTTCCCGTATTGTCTGTTTCTCTGATTGTCTCTGTGATAGTCATTACCGCGGAAATGCGATCTTTCTCTGTAATTATTGCTACTCTACCAATGGTTGTCATATGGGTGGTGTCTGTTTTCGTCACGATTTGTGTTGTGAGAATAGCCTTGTAGTGTCCAGTCATTATTTCTTTCATCGCGGAATTGCGACGGATGTGACGTATAATTGTTGTGTTCCTGTTTTCGCGTTCCGCGATTGTCAGTGTCAATTTCTAATTCTTGTAAGAGCCCCTGAAAAGCTTCAATGTCGTCTTTGCAACGTCCTTCCAAAATAATATGTCGTAAATGTTCAGGCAATTTGATTAAGAAAATGTGGATAAGTTCTGAGGGGCTGTATTGGTTTGACAGGTACTGATTCTTGTGCAACATGTCTTCAAAATATTTCACAAGACTGGAAAATTCAGACTGTTCGAAATAATTCATCATTATGATGCTATGTTTTACTCGGTCTTGTGTAGCTTGAGACCAATACACTGAGAGGAAGGCATGATAAAATTCTGATTCAATGTGACAATCGTGAATGACCGATCGCTTTCTTACAGCTGGTTCATTCTCCAAGTAGCCACACATAAATTCTAACCTGTGCTCCAATGACCAGTTGGGAGGAAAAGAATGAGAGAATTGATGAAGCCATGCTTGTGGATGAATGTCGTTGTCAGAATTCTTAAATGTTTTGAATTTACGTGTAGTAATGAACAGCTTATAGTCAAAATCATCGTGTCGGCGAGTAGCATATCGGTCACTGTTACGTCGTGTCGACGGTTCCATCTCAAAATTCGGCGCACCTTGCCAATTTCTTTCATGATTTCCGAAATGCCCTGTGTTATTATTTTGTGGCTTTTCTGTATTTCTAATTTCCTCTTCCAGTGTTGGAGCGCGAGTGTCCTCTGAAATATGTAATTTTTTTATTACCTGCGTCAACTGATCTTGTACTTCCCGGATTTCACTTTTGTACTGTGTATTGATTTGATTTTTTTTTGTTTGAATTTTCTAATTTGTCCGAACACTTCTGTGTCATTAAAGACTACCGGTTTTGTGTCATTCAGATTATCATCTACCTTCGTAGATAAATTATTTAGCTGATCTGAAAGTTCAACTACTTTCTCTGATAATGAACTGATTTCCTCCGTGTGTCTTTCTGAACCAATTTTCAGAGTATCTACTGTATCCTTTAAGTTTTCCTGAGTTTTTGCAAGTTGCGTAACCGAATCGGTAGAGGCAACTGAGTCAATTTTAGCTTGCAAGGTCTCATGATTTTCATGAACAATAGTCTGTAGTTCTTTTATGGCTGATTTGTGATTCTGTAATGCATTTTCATGCCGCGAAAAAATAGATTGAAAATGCTCACAAATTTGTGTTTTTATGTCATTACAGACTTTTTGACATTTCGATTCTATTTTATGTAACTCAGTAGTTAAATCTTCACGTGTTTGTTCAAGCGTATGTTCCACTGAGTCCAACTTTTTAAGCTTTTGTTCCATTGTGTCTAATTTTTGAAGATTTTGTTCCATTGTGTCTAACGTTTGAAGCTTTTGCTGTGTTTGTCTCTGATTTTGTTGCATTGTGTCTAACTTTTGAAGATTTTGTTCCATTGTGTCTAACTGTTGCTGTGTTTGTCTCTTATTTTGTTTCATTTGCTGCATTAATTGCAATAATAATGTATTAGTGTCTGGAATCTGTTCTCCTATGCTTTTGGCAGTGCAGTTGCATCGGCAACATTCACGTTTTGACAAGCAGAAAATGTGTCTTGACTTATTTGAGAAAACGGTTAGGACGCAAAACCTGAATGTACAGTATTTCCTAGATTGTGTCCTGAAGTTTCGGATTCCTGACGCGAGCTGTTGCTGACCGATCGATCGATAATGCTTCCCTGCTCACTAATTGTTTCACTGTCTACACCATTATTTGCAGCCCGCTCCATTTCCCTATGCACTATTACCAAATTACTACTCTGGACATTAGTTAATTCATTACATGGTGGCGCTAACATACTGCTTTCGTCTTTACTGTCATTTCTCAGTTTACTTTGGACCCTAGTATTACGTTTTTCACACGCCATTTTTGTCACAATATTTCACACGACAACACAGAAAAACACAATTTGAAGAGCAAAAATAAGAGAACACATTAACATAGCACTGAAAATAATATCTAGTTAATTGCAAGCGCAGCTGCGAAATACTTGGTGCAAATCTACATGCATGCCACAACTGTTTTACTGTACAACAATGAAAGACTACAACTACAATGGAGATTCTCTTCTACAATTACGCGCTAGCAATAAACAAAATCTACACTTATTACGCAAACTACAAGAAAAAAATCAGAAGATTCCAGTGAGGTATCCTCGGCTAAGGGTCGACATATGAAACGTCACCTTGGAAAAATTATACAAGGCTGTGCTTAAACTGACACACAATATTTTTAGCGCAACGCAATCTGACTTTCAAAAATCCCTACGAAAGAATGGCTCTGACTAACAATAACCTATACGTTTCACAAATCACTTACCTCACAAAAATCTTCGTTACTCAAGCTACTGCAATACAGCGAGCGCCACTACTGCCAGCTAAATAAAAGATTCAAACTACTGAAGGCACTAACTACTGATAGGCATAGTTAGCAAATGAAAGATTTTAATACAGAACAAACAATGTATTTACCTTAGTAGTCATAATATATATATCAGTTCGTGACACCAATTCTTACAAATTTCAAAACTCCACCATCGCTCTCCCCACGTCCACCACTGCTGGCGGCTCACCTCCAACTGCGCAACGCTACGCGCTCTTAGCATCCAGCTGCCGCTGCCCAACACTACAATGGCAGACAACAATGCAAACCAGCCACAGACTGCACATGGCACAGCCAGTGATTTTCATACAGAGCGCTACGTGGCGGCGGCGTTACCAGTAAAAAAACCTAAACAGCCTACTTACACGGTCACCAGGCGAAAAGGGCTCTTGATGTGTGCCAGCTGATGCTTCCCGTCCGCGACACCGTGTCAGAAACTATCATAGCAAGTGGAGCGCAATTACATGCTGCCCAACCCCGAAAGCGCGGCAACTAGCGGGAGCGTCACTCAACACACCTGCTCCACCGCCCTACTCCAGCCAGACTCCCTCTGCTCTGCCCACGCTCCACGCGGCCGAGTTCACACCACCATAGATCCTATACACTTCGGTTCTCTACACGACCTACCGATGTATTCGTTCGATAGTATAGTTTTCCCTAGGCAAGACCCAGAGTAAAAATACAAATAATATTTACAAAAGAAACCAATTATACATCGACAAAAATGCATATATATATATATATATATATATATATATATATATATATATATATATATATATAGTAAAACAATTACAATATATAAAGATACACAAATGTCATATCTTGAGGTGACAAAAGAAGGAAAACAAATTATAGTACAATAGATGGAAATAGGAGGATATGCTTTTACGCGTTACACGTGCCTCACATTGTCTGAGGGTGTTCGTGTAACCTAAACAGACTCAGAAAATGTACCAAAATGGTAAAAAAGCAACGGAAATGCATATGCTCAAAATATCACGAACATTTTGCATTAGGCTAATTAATCATAAACCAATTTTTAGATCATAGTTATTGAGTGGAGACACTCCTAACCTTATTCCACTCCGTAATCTTAAACAGGTTGACAACATATTAAAATTTATAGAAAACATAGAAAATGGTTTAGCTACTCTAAAATCATCAAAATTCCTAACAGTATCAAAAATGGAATGCTATTTACAAATTTAATCAGAGTGCATGGTCATAAAAACCGGTAGATCAAAATATGCAAAATAAAAATTAATTACATAGAATACATATTTTTATATAACCTTTTCATAATTAATATTCTCGCCATGAGAGTCCACTTAACGATAAACAAGAAAATAATATACAGCAGATCGAAAAAAAACATAAAAATTGACAGCAGAATTCTTTCAGTTTAGCTGTGCGGGAAGAAAAACTACTCCGCCTCCCGTACCAGCAAGTACAAAGAATGCCGACAGCTGCTCAAGAGCCGACAGCGACTCCGCCTCGCCAGTATTGTTGCGCCTGCCTGTGCGGCACGCTTGATCTCACTCGCCTGTCTAACGGCACTTCCACAACGTCCGTTTCTCTGAATTCTTTCGGAAAAACTCACTCCGGAGCAATCTCAAGTCACACAGTGGATAACTCAACACTGTCCATCACCACATGCATGTACTAGTCTGAAACTTAAAACAGCGTCTAAGTACGTCGGTAATGACTAGTAAATGACGTATTCATGAAATCTTACAGCTAGTTACAAAATCATATTTACGTTCCTTAATCTACTGTGACTCAGCTTGGATTTTTCGGTCGATTTGCAATTAGTTACTCTTAAATGATTTAATTAAAATTAATTACTTATTAATTACAACTTCTTTCATGTACTCTTGGTCAGGCATAAGCATGGTAGTCTAGCAAATCGTTAAATCTTACACTCTATATTTACAAATACTGTACAAATTACCCATTTTGTGGTACTAATGAATCCTAGGTTAGTACAATTCCAAGTCTACAACATTCCGTATGCCTAATAGTTTTCCAGAGCTTGGATACTCTAAGCAATAAGCATTTGTGTGAGGTATTCCAATGACTTTATATGGTCAATTATAAACAAACTTAAATTTAGAGATTTCATTGTCTGTCTCGCTCGATTTCTCATGAGCTTTTACAAGTACTAAGTCTCCTATTGCAAACTTAGCAAAACGCGCTTTAGCGTCATGACGACGTATGCGAGCATCGGCTTTTAGCTTCATTAATTCTCGCAAACGATATTTTTTCACACCAGTACTAATGACAATCCGTGGAGGGAATTTGATTCTCTCTTCCACTAAACTTTTACTTCTGCGGCCAGTTAACAATGTACATACGCTGGTATTGCCTATGCACACCGTCTCCTGCCTCGTCAAAACTACCTACTATTGTAGTCGAAACAAGGCCCCCGGAGTAGACAACATTCCATTGGAACTACTGACAACCTTGGGAGAGCCAGTCCTGACAAAACTCTACCATCTGGTGAGCAAGATGTATGAAACAGGCCAAATACCCTCAGACTTCAAGAAGAATATAATAATTCCAATCCCAAAGAAAGCAGGTGTTGACAGATGTGAAAATTACCGAACAATCAGTTTAATAAGCCACAGCTGCAAAATACTATCTCGAATTCTTTACAGACGAATGGAAAAACTAGTAGAAGCCGACATCAGGGAAGATCAGTTTGGATTCCGTAGAAATGTTGGCACACGTGAGGCAATACTGACCTTACGACTTATGTTAGAAGAAAAGATTAAGGAAAGGCAAACCTACGTTTCTAGCATTTGTAGACTTAGAGAAAGCTTTTGACAATGTTGACTGGAATACTCTCTTTCAAATTCTGAAGGTGGCAGGGGTAAAATATAGGGAGCGAAAGGCTATTTACAATTTCCACATAAACCAGATGGCAGTTATACGAGTCGAGGGACATGAAAGGGAAGCAGTGGTTGGGAAGGGAGTAAGACAGGGTTGCAGCCTCTCCCCGATGATATTCAATCTGTATATTGAGCAAGAGTAAAGGAAACAAAAGAAAAATTCGGAGTAGTTATTAAAATCCATGGAGAAGAAATAAAAACTTTGAGGTTCGCCGATGACATTGTATTTCTGTCAGACACAGCAAACGACTTGGAAGAGCAGTTGAACGGAATGGACAGTGCCTTGAAAGGAGGATATAAGATGAACATCAACAAAAGCAAAACGAGAATAATGGAATGTATTCGAATTCAGTCGGGTGATGCTGAGTGAATTAGATTAGGAAATGAGACACTTAAAGTAGTAAAGGAGTTTTGCTATTTGGGGAGCAAAATAACTGATGATGGTCGAAGTAGAGAGGATATAAAATGTAGACTGGCAATGGCAAGGAAAGCCTTTCTGAAGAAAGTGTCAGGAAGTCATTTCTGAAAGTATTTGTATGGAGTGTAGCCATGTATGGAAGTGAAACATGGACGATAAATAGTTTGGACAAGAAGAGAATAGAAGCTTACGAAATGTGATGCTACAGAAGAATGCTGAAGATTAGATGGGTAAATCACATAACTAATGAGGAAGTATTGAATAGGATTGGGGAGAAGAGAAGTTTGGGGCACAACTTGACCAGAAGAAGGGATCGGTTGGTAGGACATGTTCTGAGGCATCAAGGGATCACCAATTTAGTATTGGAGGGTAGCGTCGAGGGTAAAAATCGTAGAGGGAGACCAAGAGATGAATACACTAAGCAGATTCAGAAGGATGTAGGTTGCAGTAGGTACTGGGAGATGAAGCAGCTTGCACAGGATAGAGTAGCATGGAGAGCTGCATCAAACCAGTCTCAGGACTGAAGACAACAACAACAAACATTGTTTTATCTTGTGACGTACATTCCAAAGTTTTGGTTTTGCAATTAATCACTGCACAGTACTTTAATAGCCAATCTAACCTGATAATTTCTTCCGTAGTTAAGTCTGGCACGACGACAAACTCTTGTTCAAATCGAGCCCCACATACCTCGAAATTGACAAAAATCTGTTTTCTGACCGGTTTACTGGCCTTTCCAGTGGCGCCGATAATTTTCACTCCTGTTACTGGTATAACTACGATACCATGTCTGTCTTTCAATAACTTAAATATTTTCCCAGATACAGCACTCAATTCTACACCGGTGTCAATCAACACGTTTAGTTGTAGACCGTGTATATTAACAAACATTACTATCTGTCTACACTTATCGTCGACTGTTTCTTTATTTTCCCACAATAAATCCTTGTCTATATCCAGGTCATTCCAGAAAAAACCATCCGGCTTTGATCGTAAATCCGGCTTATCTGGCGGCTTTTTCAGCCTCTGTTCACATACAGTTTTAATTTCAATACATTTGTCCTGAGGCTTAGTCTATAGCTTCGCCTCCAATACCGGAACTTTTTCCTGTAACTCGCAACTACTGAGTGTTGCTTTGCTATCAATTCACTGATTGCCACCTTCGTTGATTCCTCTTTGGTCAGATTGATCTCATCTGCCAATCTACCTGGAGGAATATCCCCAGTAGTATCTACAATTACTTCCTCTGGATCTGCACAACCCACACTGCTACCGTCCGACAGTATAACGTCAGCTCTGGCCTCATACACGCTGTAATCTATGTGCTTTTCTACCAATCGTGTCCGGCTATCACTAAAATTTTCGTAATCTTCCTCCCCAATACTCTCGCAGTGTTCAAACTGGAGGTTTGGGTCGGATGGGTCGGCTACTTCTACCACTATAACTTTCGGTAAGATCTGCCGGTTAGGGCCAGACTTCCCGGTACTACTTCAACATCCAACTCCTGCGGGACGAAACACGACGAATCTTGCTCGTGCTCCCCATTAACCTCAACTATTTCTGGTAAAGTCTGCCGGGTAGGGCCAGAACTTTCTATCACTTCACAAATACTATCTTCCTGTGGGACGAGACGCGGCAAATCCTTCCCGCGCCCCCCATAAACACTTCTCCCGTACAGGCCCCTATAATCTCTTAGTTCGTCGTATAAGCGACCGAACTGCCTTAACCAGAACTCATCCCTCTCTGCAACCCCTCGCTCGATGACGGACGTGTTATCCGACATCTGATCTTCTCTCAACAATTCCGACTCATTCTTAAACTCAATCTCCAGTTCCGCTGTGGGTGTTACAGCAGCCACTTTATAATCGGTTTCCGGGACACTACTTAAATTGTTCTCACTGATAGTGAATGTATTTTCTACTGCCGTGTCCACAGCTGATCTACTACTTGTGGGCGCACTCCTTTCTCCTAACACTGGCACACTCTCCCGCCGCTGATTATTCCATACGGAATTTTCATAACGACGACACCTGGGTTTTCTCCTGTTATTGGGCCACCAAAATTTCTCCACGCCCGGCCGGCCCCTCACCGGCGCGGCTAATGGTTTCCCTGTCTCATCCCAGCAGATGTGCTCCCCAGATGCTGCTGATGCGGCTGATCACACCCTCTGGCGTTATTACCATTCTGTGAAGCCCGTATCACGCTAGTATGATACTGGTTTCCGCCATTCCTGTTATTATTTGCATTGTACCGATTGTCATTACGGCCCGAACCACTATTGTTATTGCTGCCAAGATTGCAGTACGCGTTATTCCCATGGTTATCGTTGTAGTGGTTGTTGTGGTACCCGTTGTTACCACGGCCTCTACCACTGTCACGATTATTGCGCCAATTTTCCTCGTCCTCAACTCTTTCCAGGAAATCATTGATTGTCCTGTAATTGCTTCCTACGTAGCGTTTTGTATCATCTGGAAGCTTCTTGTAGAGTTCCCAGACTATTTCGGATTCCGTGCGGTGATCACACAAATATTCCAACTTGCGGATCCAGCCCTCACAAAACTCCTTCATCGAGCCGCGCTAATTCTCATCGAAAGGCCTCGCGCCCGACACTTTGTGGTTTCTGCTCTGACCAGTATTCAGCCAGAAACAAATTTTTAAACTCGTCGAAAGTCAGGTGCGTGATGTTGAGGTTTAAGCCCCAACGCTTGGCATCACCAGCCAACACGTCAATAACCTCTTTAATTTTTCTCTCATTAGTCCATGATCTGGGTAAAACTCTTATACAATTTTTAATGAAATCCGTCGGGTGTATACCGTCTTTTTTCATGGGGTCGAAACGCTCCTCTTTCGTCAACAATTCCGAACTATGGGCACAGATTGACACATAGCTCTGTTTTTCGTCAAGTTTCAATTCCGACACTCCCATAATTACTTGGCAAGTGGCTGTCGCAAGCGTTTCCACTTCCCTCTTTTTCCCTTCGCAGGTATTGGCCTGCTTCCTCACTTTAGTATCTACTTCGAACACTAAAGCCTTTAATGTTTCTACCTTCTGTTGATCCTCTTTTTTCACTAACTGAATTTGTTCCGTCACCTTATTCTCGATGATCGGAGCAACTGCTTCTCCTACATTTTTCTCGATTTTGCTAATTTCGGAATCAAAACGAGTATTTATGCTTGCAATTTCCGCCTGAACGCCTATCATTTCCTGTTTAATATCACCGATTTCGGTATTAATTACAACAAGATCTTCTTTAATTTTATCAACTTTTGTGTTAACAACTCCAACATTGTTGTTAACAACATTAATAGCTTTGTTCTGATTGTGTAGCTTCCGTTCAATTTTTTCAGACTGAGCTTCTTGCTTGGCAGACTGAACTTCTTGCTTGGCAGCCTGAGATTTAATTTCTGCCGATTGAGTTTTAATCTTGCTAGACTGAGCCTTGATTTCGTTACTCAAAACATTCAATAAATCAGCTAAATTCCCGGAAGCCAGCGGTTTTACTTCCGTAGCGGGTGCCTCTTTAATTGACCCTCCGTATTCGTCATCAAGGGGTTCAGATTTGATTATCACTTCCGATTCCGAAACATTTTCTAAAGTCTGGAAGTCCATTTCTGCTCTTTGTTGTGTTTCGGCGGTCGTGTCTTTCATGCTACCCGCCTGCCCCTGAACATTGGGTACCGCGATGCGCGTTCCCACTGTTCGACCGATTGTTCCGCATCCAAGTCTACCAAATTTTGGTAATTGTTGGCTTCATTCATTTTAATCATTTTCAATATAAACGCCAAATATCAAATATAATTAGGATTACTCCCACTACTTATTATCGCTGACGTAACGGCCTGTTCGTAACTAGTACTTTGTTACGAGATTTGCACAATACAAAATTCGTGTCCAGAACAACTTCAGATCTGAAGACTGTCCTGTCAGCAGGTCGCCACGTGTAACCTCCCCCTCACTTATCGGCTTCAATGACGGTCAGTGAAAAATTAAACCGCGTGCACCTAATGGAAATTTGGGAAAAGCAATCGTCACCCAAGTTAATTTGTCGGTAAAGGGGGAGGAAAGGGTTACATCTAAATGAAAGGAAAAATGCAAATTAAATTGGTGAAAATTAATTTTGAGAAAGGGTAAAATTAAGAAAGAAAGTAAATGTGCAGTCGTTACGTGAACAATTAATTGGCGTTACTTAGATATTTGAGATTTGGGGGAAGTTACAGTCGCCAGTCCTATGGACAACTACTATAATAACTGAAAAAGATAGGTTATTGCACATATAATTAGCACTAAAAGCGTGGCAACTGAAGGTTGACACGTGTTGTGTGAATACTGAAAGTTTGTCAGAAGTAATAAATTTCGCTACACTCTGACTTAATTTAGCAAAAGAATTAATAAAACCGTGAAATTGAAAGTTAATTTAGTTACTGAAATTAATAGTGAACTTTGTTTCTGAAGCACTACGAAATTCAATAAAATAAGGTTAGTCTTGGGCTACCTCAACAATCATTTCAAAAGCTACTTCAATCTACGGAATTTAGAAATAAGAGATTTAACTTTGAACTTGAATTAAACGATTCTGAACAATTAACAATAATAAAATTTAGTACGTACCAAGCTGAGCTGCAGTCACAGGTAAGCTAAAATATGGTACCAAAACTCACACTCTTAATTTGTGCTTGTATAATTTGAATATTGTAGCCTGCTGTGAATACCTTAATTGAACTATGAAATTAAAGCAGTGAAATGGAATGATATTACTTCAATGCTGGCGTTTGAATTTCAACGACACTCGGATTCATTCCAGAAAAGGAAGGGACCCTGCTTGGTAAAGCAATTGGAACTATGAGCAACAAAGGTTCATGATAAGTTGCTGTATTTTTGTGATGCAACAGTTTGAAAAGCTGAGGTCTGTCATACAGTGCTAAAATTTACGTGCTTCCAGTCTTCCTTGTTGGTTGATTGAAGGTTTGAAGCCGTCGATCGAGGAGGTGGCGACAGTCACTCATTGTCGGCCGTCGCTGTTGCAGAAGCTGGATGTTGGCGCCTTCTTCTCGACACGGTCACCAGGCGAAACGGGCTCTTGATATGTGCCAGCTGATGCTTCCCGTCCGCGACACCGTGTCAGAAACTATCATAGCAAGTCGAGCGCAATTGCATGCTGCCCAACCCCGAAAGCGCGGCAACTAGCGGGAGCGTCACGCAACACACCTGCTCCACAGCCTACCCCAGCCAGACTCCCTCTGCTCTGCCCACGCTCCACGCGGCCGAGTTCACACTACCAAAGATCATAAACACTTCGGTTCTCCACACGACCTATCGATGTATTCGTTCGATAGCATAGTTTTCCCTAGGCAAGACCCAGCGTAAAAATACAAATAATATTTACAAAACAAACCAATTATACATCGACATAAATGCATAAATATATATATACAATTAGTAAAACAATAACAGTATATAAAGACACAGAAATGTCATATCTTAAGGTAACAAAACAAGGAATAAAAATTATAGCACAATAGATCGAAAAAGGAGGATATGCATTTCCGGCGTTACACATTGATCCCCTAAAGTGACCACTTCAGCGTCAGTTTTAACTGTGAGGATCTTGACAACTAACGAGGAACCATATCCTTTGTTAACTGCAATAGTTTCTGTTATATTCATCTCTTCATTCAGCTTGTCAGGTGACGAAGGTACAGAAACTGCATGGTGAATGGCTGAATGAAAAAATGCTCTCTTATGGAAATGAGGATGCACTGAACTAGGGGCCTGAATTTGATCTGTATTAGTGTCTTTTCGAAAAATACCGAAAGAAAGCCTCTGGTGTTCAGCAGCGATACTGAGGTGCAAGTAATTAAGCTGATGATCGTTATTTTCTAATTCACAAGGGAAACTGATTTATTCATGAAGACAATTAAAAAATTTCAAAAAATTCTAATTTTGTTTCCTGGGAACCACTGAATGTGGTCAAAATGTCGTCTACGTACCGAGAATATTACAAAATACCAGATCAGCAGCTGAAAAATTATTGAAGAATTTCTCTTCCAGTGAATGAATGAAAATGTCGGCCAAGATACGTGCCAGTGGGTTACCCATTGCCATTGAAAACAAAATAGTTGTATTTTATCACTATTCTGAACAAGGGAGTTAGGTCAGAGACTTGCTCACCAAAAACATCTTTTTTAATAGTACATAGATTGTATTAAACGATATCAGTGGTTTTTTGAACAGGTGCGTCAGAACGTAGGTTCGCAATATCTAATGAAAACAATGTAGTTTCTTGATAACACTGCAGCTCTTTGAGTTTACTGATTAGATGTTGACTATTGACGGCAGAATAATTATTTCGAAAAAAAAGGATTTTTTTTATTTTATTACGAAGAAACCTTGCTAACTCATGACATGCACTTTTCATTCTGTCCACATTCTGACGAATCCGATGGTGAATTTTATGTACTTTAAACTGAGAACGCAATTTTGGTGCCTGAGGATATTAATAAGCTGTTTTCCAATTTCTTTTTTTATCATGGGGGTCGGATCTTCGTCTAGCTCCGAAACGTTACTCTCCTTAAAGACCTCTTCACAAATTGTAACCTGTTGTTTTTATAACTTTCAGAGACCGTCTTCAAGGATTTTATCCTGATTGTTAAGTGACAAAACGATTCAAATTTCATTTGTGTTCTTAAACTATTACCTTAATAGTGAGAGACCTGTCTAAGTCATTATCGAAATCGGATTACTTTGATTTCTACATTTTTCAGAGAAAGAATTTTTTTTAACTTTGACAGTCGATAGTCGCTGAACAACGACGGCCTACAACTAAAACGCATGGCCTGAGGGTTTACCATTTATAAACGACGCTGGGAATAGCTTATACTGATATTTTTCATCGTTTCAGATCACTAAAGCATTTTTGTAACATATACAGATGCCGGTTGTCGGTAAAATGAGGGAGACGGGCGATCTATCTGAGTTTGACAGAGGTTCGACACGACCACTTCGTAAACTTCACGACTTGTCGGTTGTTCGAGGAGGGCTGTGGTGACCGTCCTTAATATGTGGCGAAACCAAAGTGAAACCATGTCCAGACGTCATGGGGTTGGGCGGCCACCCCTCATTACAGACGTCGGGCGTCGTAGGCTGGAGAGACTGGTAAAACAGGACAGGCTGCGATCTGCGGCGGAACTAGCATGAGACTTTGATGTTGGGAACAGTACAAGTGTACTTGAACTCGCAGTGGGCCGAACATTCGTAATGATGGACCTCCACAGAAATGAGCCATGCATGTGCGAATGTCAACACCATAGCATCAGTAGAGACGACATAAATGGACACGTGACCAGTGGCACTGGATGTTGGCACAGTAACAGAGCGTTGCATGGTCTAATGAATGCCGATACGTTCTTCATCATGGAGATAGGAGGGCGCGAAACCGTAGTCTTCCAAGGCAACAGCTCCTTGTCGCCTTTCCTGCGGGGCGGACACAAGCTGGCAGCGGCTCTATCAGGCTCTGTTGAACATTCACGTGGGCATCCATGGGTGCAGTGGAGCTCGTGCATGGTACCAAGACGGCCAAGGAATATCGTTTACTGGTTGCTGACCGCGGACGCGTCTTCATGATGCTCATGTTTCCTGGATGCAGTGGCATTTTTCAGCAGGATAAATCGCCATGTCACAAGGCGAGAAGTGTGAGGAGTAATACGAGGAAAACAGTGACGTGTTCCAAATGATGTGCTGGCCCTCCAACTCGGTAGACCTGAACCCTATCGAACACATCTGGAGTAGGTGGGCAAAGCGGTCACCACCCCGTAGTACCGATTTCCGAGATGACAGCCGCGACAACAGCTGATGACGCAAGTACATGACGTTACTTTACGTCAGCTGATGACACGACTGAAGTCAACCAAGATGGCTGCCGTGATATCAGGTGGTGGCACGAGTATTGTTATCCAAGATGGCGGCTTTTTCCTGCAGCTGAGGGGAGTTAGTATGGTGTTGCCCCCACTAGAGACTGCTCATGATGTCATGCAATTAGAATACATTTTAATTTGCTTAAATTTCTTTAAATTTATTAACATTTGTTTAAATTTCATAATTTTTTTTTACATTTGTATAAATTTGTTTAAATTTATTCTCTATGTACAGTAGTAGTGGCTTAGTTCCGTGTTACCACCACAAGAGGCTGAGACATCAGTGCTTGTTGAGCTGTCGGCGTTCAATTAGCGAGATGTTGCTGCTAGACAGGGTGGGTTTTAATAGCTGTATCACATGCACTCACTCGACTGAGGAGGGTGTCCACAGTTCACTGCATGTAGAATCGAAGCGAGCATTAATACTTGAACATATGAGGAGGAAGAATATGGTACTGTAAATAAATGTTTTGCATTAGAGATACATTACACAATGTATGCAAACATCTCTCACTGCTGTAACTGTCAGTCACTTCTAAATTCTGCATATAATCTCCCACCCCACAAGAGACATCAGCCTCCGATCCAGCTAGTTGCGAAGCTGCGCTAGAGGGTCCTGAATCATACTGACCTCCATCATAAACACCTCCACTGAGCAACGCACAGGAGACATTCCATCATCAGTGCAAGAACAGGTGGCTAACTGCCCTGGTGTGGATGTTGTGGATGAGAAGATACTAACCTCCAGTGCACTATCACCTTCACTATTCGCCTCATGCTATGTGTTACCAGTTATCGGTTCAAAACGTCTTCATCTACGAATTGAAGTTTCATAAGATGGTAGCGCTAGAAAATGTGTCTAAAAATATTAAAGTGCGGTTTTCAGACTAGTAATGGGATGAACTCTATTGCACAAAAATATAAATCAAGAAGCATATGACTATGTTCCATCCCACTCCCACCTAGACATCTACTGCAGCTTTCTAACAGTGGGTATGTTATCAGTGTATGATGGTGCGCCGACGGTTAGAGTATTTACATGCAACACTCGACAGTTGATAACTTTTTCAATCTAGACTCAGCGATAACTACTATAATTTAGAGATTAAACAGATGGCTTCCATATGTCCAAGCTGTATACAATGATATAATTAACTGGCTTGAGACATGCAACATTCACATAAAAGAAATAGATCGTTGTTTTAGTACCTGTATAAGTCCAGTGCTTAAGTTCTGTGCTATTCGCCGAATGGGTGTGGAAAATGTTGAACTCAAATTGCGAGATATACGTACAGAATTTGAGGAATATAAGAATCAGCTATTTTCCAAATTCTCTACTCCTGTTCATCAGATTTTTAAAAAAAGAAACAAGTGACTTTTTCGAAGTTGTTGATAATGGCATGTATAACTGTAGATCGTGAATAAATAAAAATATTAATGTTCTCAACTTCAGGTTATTCTTCTAGACAATATGATCGTACATATAAATGTCTCTAACGTTTACGCACGTAAATGCACGTTTATGCTCGTAAATGCACGTTTACGCTCGCATTTTGAGACAAAATGATCGTACATAAAGACCTATTGCACACCAGCACCTAACACAGAAAATATCATGGCAGGCTGGGTGAAACACCCTCGTCACAAGGAGTTCCTTGTAAGTGACTGGCCTTGCGATGATGATCAAGATCCTGCTTCAAAAAGAAAATAAACGCAATACTACTCCAAACTTGCGCAAATATCGATTCTAATTACGTAATTAATCACAAAGTTCGGACCTAATTACACAACTTTATGCATAGCGCTTCACAAGGACGGTAATACTCAGCAAAAACTGATGATACCATACAAATGGTGTAATCCTGCTGGGAAAAAAATTTATACCAATCGAAACCAGCAACAGAAACACCCAAACTCTACCCTACACATACAAGCTAGGGGGAAAAAGGCTGGGGTGTAGGCTGCAATCTTTGTCCTTTTTGGTGGGAAATACGTTCAATTAACTAGATGGCGGTGTTCATCAAAGATGAGTTTAAAAAAAAGTGTGTTGCCTGGAAGCATATAGCAACTATCCCTGTTTGACGTCAGAGTTCACACGCCTACTAAAAATCACTCTACAGCCAAACTAACAGAAGCCAATACACGCTATCACGGATTAGCGGAAATGCCTCGCGGCGGCCAGCTGAAATACCGTGCTGGCCGGCGCCAAGGTGAAAGCTCCGCGGACCGTGCCGCCGCCTGCATCGATACGATCGCACTTTGTCAATACAATAGCAGGTATAGAGATAAAAGGACGGCTTTCATCCAAATGCATCTTGTTCATCTAAAAGTATAGTGACGCAGGCGGCCCTTATGGCTATGAGGCGCCGCTCTCACAGGCCCCCCAACGCCGCTCGTTCTGAGATGGAACCCACTTTGTTTGACGTCACGTAGGACGCTCAGGCAGGCAGCCAACGAGAGCCACAGTATAATAAACTACTCATCGACAGTTCTGCGCTCGTTCATTTATTTAACATCAACGTGACTCCTATAATAAAGCAACTATTATTAAAAAAACATTCTCGTCCATAATACATGTCCTCTTTCCACGAAAATAGACAAAGTCCAGTTTGATTTAATTTTATGGGCAAAAGTGATATAGTTTTTTCACGTTTGACTGAGAAACGTATTACTTCTGGGAAGACATTTACATGGATACTCTAAAAGGAAAACAAACGAAACCGATATTTCCACTCGCGACTACCGATGTCGGTGATGTAGCAGATTCCAAATTACCCCCTATAATTTACGAAGTCAAATTAGGTGTTTCTCATATGTAGAGAACCAGCAAACGTGTCTTCCACATGCTAGATGAGCACACCACAATCTATCTTCTCTCAACTAAATAAAGAAATCAAGTGCGAAGAAGCAGTCAACGCAACAATTTACATGCGAGGGAATAATGGTCCAGTGCAAACACACATCCATATTGAATCTTGTCAAATTTCCACTTGATCATGAAATCTGTCCAACACATACTAAGTTTTAATTCACTATTCTGCCGTCTAGAGGACTACATGGTTCAGTCAACTACATTCCCACATTGTAACAGCCCTCTCCATTTGGACGGACCTTGCCGTTAGTGGGAAACGCGAATCATCCCCAGCAAAGGCCAACATAGACATCCTACGAAATCGGCCACATATACACTCCTGGAAATGGAAAAAAGAACACATTGACACCGGTGTGTCAGACCCACCATACTTGCTCCGGACACTGCGAGAGGGCTGTACAAGCAATAATCACACGCACGTCACAGCGGACACGCCAGGAACCACGGTGTTGGCCGTCGAATGGCGCTAGCTGCGCAGCATTTGTGCAACGCCGCCGTCAGTGTCAGCCAGTTTGCCGTGGCATACGGAGCTCCATCGCAGTCTTTAACACTGGTAGCATGCCGCGACAGCGTGGACGTGAACCGTATGTGCAGTTGACGGACTTTGAGCGAGGGCGTATAGTGGGCATGCGGGAGGCCAGGTGGACGTACCGCCGAATTGCTCAACACGTGGGGCGTGAGGTCTCCACAGTACGTCGATGTTGTCGCCAGTGGTCGGCGGAAGGTGCACGTACCCGTCGACCTGGGACCGGACCGCAGCGACGCACGGATGCACGCCAAGACCGTAGGATCCTACGCAGTGCCGTAAGGGACCGCACCGCCACTTCCCAGCAAATTAGGGACACTGTTGCTCCTGGGGTATCGGCGAGGACCATTCGCAACCATCTCCATGAAGCTGGGCTACGGTCCCGCACACCGTTAGGCCGTCTTCCGCTCACGCCCCAACATCGTGCAGCCTGCCTCCAGTGGTGTCGCGACAGGCGTGAATGGAGGGACGAATGGAGACTTGTCGTCTTCAGCGATGAGAGTCGCTTCTGCCCTGGTGCCAATGATGGTCATATGCGTATTTGGCGCCGTGCAGGTGAGCGCCACAATCAGGACTGCAAACGACAGAGGCACACAGGGCCAACACCCGGCATCATGGTGTGGGGAGCGATCTCCTACACTGGCCGTACACCTCTGGTGATCGTCGAGGGGACACTGAATAGTGCACGGTACATCCAAACCGTCATCGAACCCATCGTTCTACCATTCCTAGAAAGGCAAGGGAACTTGCTGTTCCAACAGGACAATGCACGTCAGCATGTATCCCGTGCCACACAATGTGCTCTAGAAGGTGTAAGTCAACTACCCTGGCCAGCAAGATCTCCGGATCTGTCCCCCATTGAGCATGTTTGGGACTGGATGAAGCGTCGTCTCACGCGGTCTGCACGTTCAGCACGAACGCTGGTCCAAGTGAGGCGTCATGTGGAAATGGCATGGCAAGCCGTTCCACAGGACTACATCCAGCATCTCTACGATCGTCTCCATGGGAGAATAGCAGCCTTCAGTGCTGCGAAAGTTGGATATACACTGTACTAGTGCCGACATTGTGCATGCTCTGTTGCCTGTGTCTATGTGCCTGTGGTTCTGTCAGTGTGATCATGTGATGTATCTGACCCCAGGAATGTGTCAATAAAGTTTCCCCTTCCTGGGACAATGAATTCACGGTGTTCTTATTTCAATTTCCAGGAGTGTATATTTGATCGCTTTACTTACAATAAATGTTAGGATTGTTGTTTCAGTTGAATGATATTCGGCAATGAGCGAAGTATCAGAAATTCACCCTGCTGACGGCTGTGTCTCTGGAAATAGAAATATTTGTACCATTCTTATGACTTGTCATACAACTCCCTCCGCCATCACAGTATTGCACGTCAGATCCATACCTCCCTTACGACTGGACACAGTTCCTTTGCACATGTCTGAACACAAACGCATGCTTCAATAACTGTTTGCCGGTGATACGAAATAACATTGACCGAAAATCAACGATGGGTGGACAAGTCTAATAAGTTTTATGGCGAGTGGTACCACTGTATCCTAGAAAGAGAGGCGTAATAGTCTTACAAACATCGAGATGTTATAAAACACAACCATATTACCATCACAAGAAGTATTGGTTCTACAGGTGCACACACGTATCCATGCTTAGAGCTACGCCCACTTTACAAATTGAGGTACGATATTACCTCTGATTGAGGTGGTTTTTTTGTCTGGACAAATACCGTAACACTAAATATAGATGATGATCGCTGGAATATTGAGTATCAGACCAACAGTGCGCTTACTCGTCGCCAATGGTGCTAGCTTGAAATAAAATTACCCAGTTTAAAAGGTAATTCGGCTAAGAAACGTTGTATGATTCCGGTATTTTCAACTGTCTCACGCCACCGCCACTAGCTACTTCTCTAGTATTTGTAACGATTTCTGTCTCAATGCAATGATAGAGGTTCGGTGATATATCGACTGGGCTATAGGCAATGCTTGGGTGTGAAGAATCATAAACAGCGGATGGTGTGCTGATAGAGGTCGTAAGATGTGTACACTAGCTTTTCAGATCTCTAGTGCTACGCTATCCGCTAGAAATGCTGTCTGGGATTTGTAATCAGGTCCCCCCATTCCAGCAGATAACTGCGTACGATCCTGTGGAGAATTCCTTTATTGATTAGAGCTACTAATAAATCATATTTCTGGCACTCTCATATCTTGAAACGAGTCACCTTTCTCGAACCTATCTGCCACAGTAAATATTCCAACTTCATCTTAGGTAGCCCCCGTACATCTTGCAAATGCTGCCATTTCTCCAGCTCTATGAGTGTGATCGTTCCAATTTAAGTCTGAACTGAGTAGGGGTCGGGGGAAAGAGTATATACCACCTTCTGGAACCCACGAAGAAACAGCCTAAGCTGTGTTACTATGACAGGACTACGTTTTGACCATTCGATCGAAACGGCAACTGGGAAAGGATTTTTGCTACTGCACTGTGGTGTGTCTCCAAACCACATGCAATTACTACAGATCCACGTCTATTCACATCTATCTTCCGATCATGCTATCTTCGCTATTCTGTACCATCCAACAGAGAAAAATTACTGACTATAAAAGCTCTACTAACTTCATCCAACACATAGGATTTTTACCGCATCTCTCTCCTCCCATATACCAAAAACAAAAACCGCATGTGTGCAGGCATCGAGCACGTGTGACGATTCTATTAAACAGACATTGATCAACTGCACAGACCAGTTTAAAGTTTCATCACCTGTACTGTAGGAGGATGATCGTATCTGATGGACTATACAGTAAGTGGCAAGACACGCGCCCTCATACCCTGTCTCGTTGTTTGAAACATTGTTTTTTTTCTCCTTTAACACACTTGATACACCGCCAAAAATTTTATTTTTCCGCCACGACTTCGAGGCCTGTGTCAGGTTGTAAACTGACATTAACATGTTCTGATCCACGGCCTCTCACAGAAAACTAGATGTCGCACCGTGTAAATCATGTTTGTTACTGTTGTTACCATAACAAACCACACACCCACACTGGGTGATTTTAAATGTAAGTCAGTTACAGCATAATGAAACTGAAAGAGTTTTGTACCGCTGGGGCGGGTTTCCAAACTACACTCTGAACATAATTCACGAGATATACATTTAAACTCACCTGTCACAGTGACAGAATACCCTATGGCTCTGCATTCCGTTCGACTGATTCATCATATTGCAGTCATGTACGCGATCACTATTTCGGTGCTAGCCATCCTCTGAATGTGTCACCCCTCCACAAAACTCTTTCTCCATCTCAGACAAGCGTTGTCAGTTAATCATTATGCGGTAACCAACAGCGTGCAAGTGGACGGATAAGATGGAATAGACACCGTCAGTGTACCTAAATAATAAGCATTACAGTCGCTTGTATGAACAATTTTAGTAATTTTACACTACTATCAACACCAAAAAATGATGTGACAGCATGTTTCCCAATTTCAGTATCATAGTTAAACCACCCCTTCTCCACTTCGCGAGTACCATTGCGATTGTGGTTGGATGACTGTGCAGTACATCCATCCATTGTTAATGCTCGAACACATACATCATCAACGTATATCAGACAGTGCTCTACATACTTCTAACACCTCAAGCATAGTGCTTAACCGGCCGCGGTGGCCGAGCGGTTCTGGGCGCTACAGTCTGGAACCGCGTGACCGCTACGGTCGCAGGATCGAATCCTGCCTCGGGCATGGATGTGTGTGATGTCCTTAGGTTAGTTAGGTTTAAGTAGTTCTACGTTCTAGGTGACTGATGACCTCAGAAGTTAAGTCCCATAGTGCTCAGAGCCATTTGAACCATTTTTTGATAGTGCTGTGCTCAGAGCCATTTGAACCATTTTTTGATAGTGCTTAATTTACGATCTATATCTCTGCTGATGTGAGTCACAGAGCATTCTAGCAGTCTTAGAGTACAATTAGAGACTGAAAGACCTCCCTCACACTATCATTGACCAGCCCACCTTGCGGCACCGTTACCGATTTAATCTGCAACCGACCAGAAGTAGACAGCTACATTCCACGTCACGTGAATAAATGGAACTAGGCGATTCCTCGTACATCCAAGTGCGCTTGATTTCTTGAGATGCGCCCATGTCGAGGAGGTTAGCACTCCTTATCGATGTATAGTAACAGATTTGAAAGCGTTGTGATGTAGGTTAAGAAGAACAAGAAACGGGCGATTCTTAAGTCAGATGGAGTAGCAGACGGATGGAGTTTGAAGCATTTTTACATAAAGCAACCAAGCTATCAGTTTTAAAGTATTATTGCAGAGTCTAGGATCAGCACCTGGAAGGCATTGGTAAGAGTGAACATAAGCACTCCTAAAGCTACAACGTTCCGCACTTACAATTGGCTATAATGTTAGATCCCATGCGTTTTTGACCTATCAGTCGTATGGAATGTAGCGCTGTTAATATTTCAAGAGCATGACACACATTCTTCTACCTACGATAAACTATGTCATCGAACCGTAAAACGAAAAAACTACTTTCTTAAAACATTGGCTCTGTGATACGAGCTTACAATATAGCTTTCCAGAGATGTATAACGTCCACTGTTCACATCCGATCACGGTCCAGAAATTATACTATTCCTGCATCAGCCCTATATATAAAAAGATCGTTAGTAATAGGGAATACCCCCTACAAGAAAACAGATAAGCACATAGCAGTAGCGTTCGACATATGAAAATCACAAGCCATTCCGCAACTACCTCTGTAGACAGCACATCTGTCAGGTAAATGTAAGCAAGGGGACTGCACTTCCTCACAAGCATCTACCGCTAACTAAGTTACTAAACTGAAATCTCTAAAGTTGTGAAATTGCGCCCAATCTTTGTGATTAATTACGTAGTTAAGCCCGATATTTGCGTAAGTTTGGAGTGGTCCTGCGATTTTTTTTTTTCAAGCAGGACCTTGATCATCATCGCAAGACCAGTCACCTACAACAAAGTCTTGTGACGAGAGTGTTTCACCCAGCCTGCCATGATACCTTCTGTATTAGGTACTGACATGCAATAGGCCATTACGTAGCATCAGTTTGTCCCACAATGCGAGCGTAGACGTTTATTTACGTGCATTTACGTACAATTATGTGGATTTACATGAGTAAATGTGGATTTACGTGCATAAACGTGCGTGACATTTATACGTAGGATCATTTTGTCTAGGGAAGTAACACTAATTTGATATTACGAATATATTTACTTATTCGCGATCTACAGTTATACATACCGTTATCATCAATTTCGAAAACGTCACGTGCTTCTTTTTTTTTAATCGGTGCAACAGCAGTAGAGTATTTGGAAAATTCCTGATTTTTACATGCCTCAAATTCTGCACGTATATCTCGCAATGTTATCGCGGCATTGCTATAGTCTGTTATTCCATCGGTAAATTTTCCTTACCAGTTCGGCGAATATCACAAGACTTCGGCACTGCATTTATACAGGTACTAAAACAGTGATCTATATCTTCTCTGTGAATGCTGCACGTGTGAAGCCAGATAATGATATCACTGTATACCGCTTGGACATATGGAAGCCTTCTATTTAGTCTCTCAGTCGTAGTAGTTACCGCCAAGTGTAGGTGAAAAATGTTATCAACAGTCGAGTGCTGCATGTAAACACTATGACCCTCGGCACTTTTAACTCTTAGTGTAGCAGCATCATACATTGATAATATACTCACTTTTAGACCGTTGCACTAGATGTCCTGGTAGAAGTGCGAGGGAACATATTCTGTTGTCATATGTTTCTTGAATTATGTTTATGTGCATCATGAATTATGTTTTTGTGCAACAGAGTTCATCCCATTCGGTGTCTGAAAACCGAACTTTAATATTTTTAGGCACAGTTTCGAGAGCTAACACAATTGAAAAGCTACTGTCTTGTGAAACATCATTACGTAGATGAAAACGTATTGAACCCCAAGCCGTTAACACATAGCATAAGGCGAATAGTAAAGGTGATGGTGCACTGGGGGTTGCTAACTTCTCATCCACAACATCCACACCAGGGCGGTTAGCCATCTGTTCTTGCACTGATACTGGAACGTCTCTTGTTCATTGCTCAATGGAAGGTGAATACGATGGAGGCCAGTACAATGCGGGACCCCCTGACGCAGCTTCTCAGCATGCTGGGTCAGAGGCAGTTGTCTCTTGTGGAGTGGGAGCTTATATGCAGGTTTTAGAAATGACAGACAGTTCCAGCAATGAGAGATGTTTGCATGCATTGTGCAATGCATCTTTAAACCGAACCGTCTATTTGCAGGACCGTATTCTTCCTCTTAATACGTCCATACATTAACGCTCGCTTTTACTCTACTTGCAATAAGCTGTGGATGCACTCCTCAGCTGAATCAGTGCTTGTAATACAGGTATTAAAACCCATCCTGTCTGGCACCAACCTCTCGCTAACTGAACACCGACAGCTCAACAAGCAGTGATATCTCAGCCTCTTAGGGTGGTAACACGGAACTAAGCAGCTACTGCTGTAGGTAGACAATAAATTTAAACACATTTATACAAATGTAAACAAATTTAAGAAATTTAAACAAATTTTAAGAAATTTAAACAAATTTTAACAAATTTAAACAAATTACCGTACAATATATTCGAATGGAATGACATCATGAGCAGGCTGTAGTGGGGTTAACACGATACTAACTTCCCTCTGCTGCAGGAAAAAGCTCTTAGAGCAAAATTCGAAATTCCTGCCCATTTTCCAAGACGATGACGCGCCAGGACTTCATGGCGAGGCCTTATGTCCAGCACAGGCTGAGTCCTTTTCTTCACACTTCCTAGGAAGACGTGGCGGTCACGTGACTTAGGTTAGTGGAGTTAGCCCAACTGCCCTTCGTTTTCCACGGTTTTCTCAGGTTATCAGAGGTAACCCAAGTGCCCTTTCTTCCCCACAATTTTCTTTGATTTGTAGAGGTAGCTGAATTGACTTGTCTTCCCTCCAAAATTCAAACTTCCCTCCAGGGCTTGTGGCAGAGGTTCGAGGTAGTTTCCAACCAATACCCGCCATCTTGGATAACGGTACTTGCGTCTTCAGCCAGTCATTACAGAAACCATCTTGGATGACGCCAATTTCGTCATCAGCTGACGTCCCGTGACATCACGTATTTGCATCTTCAGCTGACGTAATGGCCGCCATATTGGATATCGGTACTTCGGGGTGGTGTCCGCTTTGCCCACCTACTATCTGGGATGTAATTGAAATGGTGTCAAAGCTCATCGACCCCTTCCAGCAATTTACGGCAATTAGGAGACTTCTGTGTGTACATGTGGTGGCAACTCCTTCCAGTGACTACCAAGGCCTCATTGCTCCCATGCCACTATGCGTCGCAGCTACTATCCATGCCTTTTCCTCTTAAAAACGACTGACTGACAGTGTAACGTGAAATGTAATATATAAAGGCACTGGATGTTCATTACGTTCCATTGTACCATCAGAGAATGCGGTCATTACCATTTGTGACCTGAGGTCATACCCGATGGCTCCTCACATCACAGGAGTAACACAGTTGTGTCTCCCCAGAACATTATAAGAATTGGACCTCTACCCACACCTATACTCGCCAATATGGTCATCTGGTGTTGTGCAGAATCGCGATTCTTTTGTATACACAATGCGACGCCTTTGATCGGGCAGTCCATTCTTACCGGTCACAGCGCCAGTCCGAAAGCAGTTGGTTTTATTGTGGTGTTAAAAGCAATCTACGCAATGGAAGGTAATGCCCTCGCCCAGTTTGGGAAGACAACAATGACGTATGATACAGATCATTTTCTTGTTTCCTATGCGTTCTTTTACTTTTTTCCTCCTTTATTTTCGTTATTCATTGGCAGCGTTGTTTCGTTGTGAGTGTTGTACACTTATTTCTTTGTACAACTATGGTTCTGTTTGTGTCACGAATAGAAGTTTGTAAACATGCTGTGTCACGAATAGAAGTTTGTAACATGCTGTTTAAATTCATTTTCCATGAACAGAATAATATCACATTGTAATTTTGTATGAAACGATAAATTGACGTACTTTTGAATTTTTGAAACTGTAATGTGAGGTGAGATGTATTGAGCGGCGTCGAACCATATCTATAATTCGACAAAGAAAGTTATCGAGACATCAACAGAGAGTCGTGAGCGAGCAAAGGAAGGGGGCATGGGGATTGTCGTGCCTCATGAGTATTAGTGTGTATTGTGTCTGTGGCCGAAGTAAAATAAGAGTTTGGACAGTGATACACTTATGTGATTTCGTTACGTACCGCGGACAAGGAATTAATAACCATAAATGTCGAGTTGTTTATCAGTCGAAACTGCTATCGGCATATTGTTATTAAAAACTATGATGTGCAGGCTGATTAACTGCGTATTCGCCATAAGTGCGTTGTTTTGATTGTGGACAGCACAGACTGTTTACTGCACACCGCGGACAGTGAAATTAAATAAAAATAAGGTAACGCATTTCCTTGTAGTGAACTGATATCAAGGACTTTGATGGTAAGTGAATGTCCGCTTCGGTAGCTGTGTGCTCAGTGCGGCGGATGGCTAAGAGAAGGTATCCGGATTCGATTCTCTGCCAGGCCAGAGACTCTCTCCGCTCAACGACTAGGTGTTATATTACCCTTACATTCGCATCGTCACAGTTGACATTATTAGCTGAATGGGAACGACCCGAAAGCCAATAAATTGAGAAAAAGAATGTTACTTGTACGGTGTGCTGATCGCATGCAATTGATGTGTGCATCGTAAGACTGCCAGTCTTCCGGCATTGCCGACGTGTCTAGCCAACTATAAACAAGTCAGGCCTGTTTGGGTGCTTCGTGATGAAGTAGAGTACACACAACTATGCATAACTAAGACCCGCTCCACGCCAATGACGTAAGCGTGAGAATTAAGTGTAAGGAGGAAATATCAGAGTAAGGATACATAGATATAAGAACGAAAACCATTACAGAAAAGATGTGAAGTTATCCAACACTAAATTCTTTCATCCATCAAAAGGTTTCACAAAATTTATGCAAAAAAAGGACGAATCTACCCCTAGAAGTGTTTTTGGTACAAGAAAAATAGAGAGCTGATATCATATCACAGTATAATGAAGAATTTAATTCGGAATCTCGGAAACTGGCAAAACATTACTTTCAAATTTTAGGCGACAGTGCTACGACGAAAGGGTGCTCTCTTCCATACGAGCCCAATTAACAAAGGTACGCAACAGAATAAAAAAAGATTCTGTTGTGTAATTTAAAGTTCTTTTGTCAAGTGTTCCACGAAAAGACTTCCAAGAAAAATAACATCCATGATAAAACGGATCCAAATGAGGAATATTAATACATCACCACAGATTACTCTTATTTCTTCTTAAAAGTAATGACTGTCACAAAACTTATTCAATATACACTCCTGGAAATTGAAATAAGAACACCGTGAATTCATTGTCCCAGGGAGGGGAAACTTTACTGACACATTCCTGGGGTCAGATACATCACATGATCACACTGACAGAACCACAGGCACATAGACACAGGCAACAGAGCATGCACAATGTCGGCACTAGTACAGTGTATATCCACCTTTCGCAGCAATGCAGGCTGCTATTCTCCCATGGAGACGATCGTAGAGATGCTGGATGTAGTCCTGTGGAACGGCTTGCCATGCCATTTCCACCTGGCGCCTCAGTTGGACCAGCGTTCGTGCTGGACGTGCAGACCGCGTGAGACGACGCTTCATCCAGTCCCAAACATGCTCAATGGGGGACAGATCCGGAGATCTTTCTGGCCAGGGTAGTTGACTTACACCTTCTAGAGCACATTGGGTGGCACGGGATACATGCGGACGTGCATTGTTCTGTTGGAACAGCAAGTTCCCTTGCTGGTCTAGGAATGGTAGAACGATGGGTTCGATGACGGTTTGGATGTACCGTGCACTATTCAGTGTCCCCTCGACGATCACCAGAGGTTTACGGCCAGTGTAGGAGATCGCTCCCCACACCATGATGCCGGGTGTTGGCCCTGTGTGCCTTGGTCGTATGCAGTCCTGATTGTGGCGCTCACCTGCACGGCGCCAAACACGCATACGACCATCATTGGCACCAAGGCAGAAGCGACTCTCATCGCTGAAGACGACAAGTCTCCATTCGTCCCTCCATTCACGCCTGTCGCGACACCACTGGAGGCGGGCTGCACGATGTTGGGGCGTGAGCGGAAGACGGCCTAACGGTGTGCGGGACCGTAGCCCAGCTTCATGGAGACGGTTGCGAATGGTCCTCGCCGATACCCCAGGAGCAACAGTGTCCCTAATTTGCTGGGAAGTGGCGGTGCGGTCCCTTACGGCACTGCGTAGGATCCTACGGTCTTGGCGTGCATCCGTGCGTCGCTGCGGTCCGGTCCCAGGTCGACGGGCACGTGCACCTTCCACCAACCACTGGCGACAACATCGATGTCCTGTGGAGATCTCACGCCCCACGTGTTGAGCAATTCGGCGGTACGTCCACCCGGCCTCCCGCGTGCCTACTATACGCCCTCGCTCAAAGTCCGTCAACTGCACATACGGTTCACGTCCACGCTGTCGCGGCATGCTACCAGTGTTAAAGACTGCGATGGAGCTCCGTGTGCCACGGCAGACTGGCTGACACTGACGTCGGCGGTGCACAAATGCTGCGCAGCTAGCGCCATTCGACGGCCAACACCGCGGTTCCTGGTGTGTCCGCTGTGCCGTGCGTGTGATCATTGCTTGTACAGCCCTCTCGCAGTGTCCGGAGCAAGTATGGTGGGTCTGACACACCGGTGTCAATGTGTTCTGTTTTCCATTTCCAGGAGTGTATTTTCCTTTTCTGTCCCAGAATAGTTTATGTTGTTTAATGATGAACTTTTAGTTTATATTTACACAAGGTTAGCTTAGGAAGAAGAATGAGAAACTAAAAAGACCGAACACTTATGTTGTACTATCGTAATTGCTAAATGAAAACGCAGTTGACTGTTCTTTTTTTCTTTTTTGGCACGTTTAAGATAAATCTCGCAAAAAGCTGACTGTCCTTTATTAATAAATGAGTGAAAATGCCCACCTGATTCTGTTTCTGTATTGAAATAGGTAGTCCGGCTTTTAAGGTAAAATGTCCAACTAAATATAACGCCAAATCCGGCCTCTACTTTTAGATCTGGCAATCATAGACTAGGAGACTGCTGTGCTTGGTACGGATTGGTTGGTGCATACCGCAGACTGTTAATTCAAATTACAAACATATTAATGTTATTTCTAATTGCTGACGCTTGTACTATGAAACGTGCCCAACCGTGATCAAAAAGAAAACGTTAAAACTGAAACTATGACTAGTAACCACTAACAATTATTATGACGTAGAGATAAGCGACGTGTTAGTGGAATGAATCGTGTCTCACTTTCGTCACTGCACACAGATGCTCTTATTAAGTTTACTGTGCAAACACTGCGCGTTCCTGTTGCATTCGCAATGGGAGTTTAAGATCAAGACAAACAGGAAGAGGACGAGTACTGGACTGCACGTTCAAGGATCATGGACCCAACGACGCTAACGTCAACGATTCGCGGACATCACCAACTAATGGAGACTGACTTCCAAAATCATAAAAGCTCAACGCTCGCGAATTATTTCTCTAGAGAACGGTACATAAACCTTTTTCAAAAGCAATGGTAGTTTCTGTTTGCCATTGATATTACTTAACTGCAAATTATCACAATGAATTGCACTTCTTTAAAACGTTCAGATTGTAACTAAAACATGTTTCGTTCATAAAACCATTCTTTATTATAGGCGTATGATACAGCGAACCCATTAACTTCCGACACTGTCCATATTATTGCGAATAACCACTATATTAATTTGAGACCGAAGTTATTCAGTCTTTACTTTTAATTCTTTTTTTAATTGATTATGCATATTTATATGCGTTTTGCTGGTGTTCTTTTTTTAATTTGCATGTTATTTTGTTCTTTGCGCAAATTCTCGTTTGGATTCTTTTGTGCTGAGCAATTGTGTTGCGTCCGCTATTTCGTCAGCAAACAGCAGCCCAGCACGACTTGCCCATTGTGTTTGGTGAATAACTTTGCTAAGGGGAAACGTTTGTGAATTTGACAGATGTGTGAACAGTCATCATTTTATAGTTTTAGGAACTTTGCTTTCGAATGTGAGCGTAACATTCAGTTAATCCTGGGAGAAGGTAAACATTCTCGGTTTCAGTTACCTCAAAAAGTACGTGAGAAATCAGGGGAAACATATCAGCGTTCCTCCACAACACTAAACACGAAGAACATTAATATACTCTAGTGGCCATTCTACCTGTCATATAGAATTGTAAGTCTAATAATTTACATGCCCATCGACGCCATACACATGTACGAAACAATATTGACAATCGACCATGTATTCTGGGTGTTTCATTTCTTTTTTTCTTCTTTTTATTTATTTGTTTATTTTTTGCCAGGTACTGTATGTATATTTCCACACAGATACAATCAAGCTTAAGTTCATAACTTCAGTTCATAACAGTCATACCCCTCAGTCCAAAACTGAAATCCTGACAGAAGCTTTTGCAGAAAATGGCGTAGGCTATTTGTGGTCCCCATGTGTGCTCAAAGGGTACAGTCAAATATTATATTATGTATAATTAGTTCCTCTTTACCACAGTTGCATTGACAGATGACTTCAATCCCCTTTCTGCAGCAAATGCTCTACATCCGTCCTAGTCAGTTCTGATCCGATTCAGTGTGCACTTGTGTCCTCGAGATAGATAAACACCTGCTGGTTGCTAGAAGAGAGTTTTAATTACTTAATGGAGCATGAAGGAGGCCATATTGAATGTTGGCTGTTTGCAAACTGAAAGCAGTGTACCACGAAGACTTTGGTCACTAGAGTTAAGATATGAACATTCTAAATGAATTGGTTATTCTGGGTTGTTTTTCATTTGTGTGCACACGTTTAGCGATGATGTGATGTTATGGACGGCGGTGGAATATTAATAAGAAGCGTCAGGCATTGCGTGCTCGTGGGACGAACACACCATGCGGCTATAGAGCCGTGCGCCAGTTGTTCTCGAGGTAGTGCTGTATAGCCAAGTGGAACAGCAGCGACTGATTATGAAAGAGCTGAAGTTGACGATCTGGGGACCGTTGAAATGGCACCCCAGATGGTTCCTGTTAATTTCTGAAGTATATTGTTCAGAGACTTCACTTTAGCTGCTACATTCTGCAGATGGGTTTTGTATGTTAACGACTTGTCTAGGTTCACCCCTAGACGTTTCGATGTGCCATGCTCAGGTCTGATTTTCGGGTTTCTTCAGTATCCCTTAAGCTTCGATGCTGAGCGAGCAACGCAATACCATCTGAGCTACCCAAGCACGACTCACGACCCGTCCTCACAGCTTCAATTCTGACAGTATCTCGTCTCCTACCTTCCAGACTTCACAGAAGCTCTTCTGCAAAACCTTGCCAGACTAGCACTCATGGAAGAAAGGATATTGCGGATACATGGCTTAAGCCTGGCGGATGTTTCCAGAGTGAGATTTTCACTCTGCAGCGGAGTGTGCGCTGATATGAAACTTCCTGGGAGGTTGACATTGTGTGCCGGATCGAGACTCGAAATCGGGCAAAGGTCCCGAGTTCGAGTCTCGGTCCGGCCACACAGTTTTATTCTGCCAGGAAGTTTCATCATTACACTCAGTTCATTATATAGGTGTATGTAGCACGTCCTTTAATCTAAGCTACAAAAAATTGTAGTACACGCTTTTGGACCCGAAAAAGCTTAAACTGGCTTGATGAGTTAACCCAAAATATGATACCATAACACATTATGGAATAAACATAAGCAAAATACGCCACCGTTTTCGTTTCTCATCACTTACATCTGCGAACAGTCTTATTGCTACTAAGATTTGTTTCGACGTGTCAGCACTTCCGTAGTGTTCTCCATCCAACTGAACTTATAATATTGTATTAATCCCAAGAAATTAACGCTGTCGACTTTTTGTATGTATAATTCTACTTGTATTATGCATATGGTAGGTATAAACCTCTTACAGTTTCTCAACCACATACACAGTAGTGAGATTTTTTCCAATTTTAATGGCTTTAAACTGGTTACAATCCATTTATTATAGCCCATAGCAGCTTGGAGAAAATTTGTATTCAAAATTACTGTTGAGTAATAAACATTGCAATGTATCATCTGCAAACAGAAACGAAGTTAGTACCTCCTAATGTTACTGTTGCCGTGTCATTAATGGACAGGACAAAAAATAGGGCCCCCTGCAGGACAGCACATGTAATTAATTTTCATTCGAACCGCGAATGACAGTCTAATATACGAGTCCTACTGAAACCTACGGTTTCCTGTTAGATATGCATTTCTCCTGTTATATACGCGTTGATACTCTTCGCCGTATATCCTGTGACTCCACTATATTATAATTCCGTCTGTGTACGTCTACCTCACCCCTCATGGTAATGTACATGTGCGTCAGTGAAAAAGACCAATAAAAAGGTGTTAGCATGTGGACGTAATGTGCTGTTCCAGTCTGTTCTGTACCTAAGGTCCATCACCGTTCCCTTTGGATCCCTACGTAATTCGGTGCTCTCCGATACACACGATCGAACAGCGGAGGAGTGGTACTCAAGCGTCAACTTTAGGTTACAATATCTCCGGATGTAATTAACATTTTACAATGCAACAAACGGCACTGGTTACGTAATTGTTTATATGTTCAGGTGTGCTAACAAAACTAAGGGGGTTCCATTTTAAAACGTAGGTTTGTGTTAAAAAACATACTTCTGTGCATTTTTTATGGTTTGTATAAACCAATTACACTAGCCTCTCTCGTCACGTTCGGTCTGTGGAATCGATTCGTCAGTATTTGATGAGGTTTACGAAATATATCCAGCGGTAATGTTAGGTGACTCACCCTGTATATTAAGTGGACGGTTAAGCCACATTCGCGGGTGTGAACCATCTTGTACCTTGAACAGAAGGCCTTTTGCCGTGGAACATGTGATGTTTCGAAATAAACTGGCTGTCTTTAACGCATTAAAAATTTTAGCGGCCTTGAAAATTGGCGTTAGTTTCCAACAGCTTCCATTTCAAAAGGTATTTAGCTTGTAACCGTTTTTTTTACATAATAATTTCTCTTAATTTAATTTCACTTAGTGATTGGTGTAATAAGTAACACTAATAATGTAATACATACACGGTTAAATACAGTACTGACAAGAATTTCCCAATAAGCAAACTTTTAAGTGTGCATAGCATAGCTGTCTGTAGATACATAACCATATCATATCTTGTCTTCACGTATGGAAAGAAACGTAATTATCCAGAGTAATTTTTCTAATTTCAGAGAAAGACTGCAACACATAAAAAGTGAATGCCATCATTTAAAAGTGAAATAAAAAAATGCACTCTAAAACAGAAACAAAAAAAGACACAGCATGAAGGAATTATCTGAATGGGACGGAAATCTGTTGATGCGATATGTACATACAGACAAAAAAAGATTACAATTTCCGAAAAATAGAATGATTTCTTCAAGAGAAAGAGCTTCCCAACTGAGTTAGTAACGCGTTGGTCCATATCTGGCTCTTATACAAGCGGTTATTCGGCTTGGAATTCATTAATACAACTGTTGGATGTTCTCCTGACATCGTACCAAATTCTGTGTCATTGACGCGTTAGATCGTTAAGATCCACTGACGTTTGGAGGCCTCTGCCCATAATGCTCCGAAGATTCTCAGTTGGGAGGATATACGGTGACCTTGCTGTCCAAGGTGTGGTTTGGCAAGCACGAAGGAAACTGGCAGACACTCATGCCGTGTACAGACTGGCATTATCTTGCTGAAATGTAAGCCATGGATAGCTTGCCGTGAAGGACAAGAAAACGGAGCGTACGGTTGCCGCGGCTGCCAACCAAAGAGGTCCTGCTATGAAAAGAAATGGCACTAAGTAGCTCCACCAGGCGGTATGGCGGGCGACAGGAAGGTTAGTGTCCCACTGCTGTCCGGGGAGTATCAAGACACATCCTGATTTATCATCGTAGCTCAGTTCGAAGCAGGACTCATCGCTGAAGACAATTCTACTCCTCTCAATGGGACTCCACACCGAAGACGTGTCTGGAACAGCCCCCCTCCCCCTCCTCCCCTCCCCAATTGTGTTGTAATCCGAGGCACGCTTACAGCACAGCGGTACGTCGACGATATTCTACGATTCCTTCTGCTGCCCTTTATGGTAAGCCGTGCTACGCTTGCATTTCAGGAAGATAATGCCCTCCCGCACATGGCGAAGAGCTTCTATTGCTTGCGAAGCAGTACCTGGGCCAGCAAGGTCGCCCGATCCCTCCCCAATTGAGAACGTCTGGAGCATTATGGGCAGGACTCTCGAACCATATCTGGATTCTGATGATGTAACGCACAAACTGTACAGAATTTGGCACTGTATCCCTTAGGATGACATCTAACAGCACTATCAATCAATGGCAAGGCGAATAATTTGATGCATAAGGACGAGAGGTGGACCAACGCGCTATTGAGCTGCTGCTTGTAACGCTCTTTTTGTTCAATGACTCATCTGCTTTTTCTGAATTTGTAATCGCTGTCTGTACATGAACACGACATCTACCTATCTCGTCCCATTCGGGTAGTTCCTTCGTGTTGCGTCGTCTTCTTTTCCCTTAGAGTGTATATGTATATTGCTGTTGTTGCTGTAGTCATCTTCAGTCCAGAGACTGGTTTGATGCAGCACTCCATGCTACTCTGTCCTGTGCAAGCTTCGTCATCTCCCAGTACCTACTGCAACCTACATCCTTTTGAATCTGCTTACTGTATTCATCTCTTGGTCTCCCTCTACGATTTTTGACCTCCACGCTGCTCTCCAATACTAAATTGGTGATCCCTTGATGCCTCACAACATGTCCTACCAACCGATCCCTTCTTCTAGTCAAGTTGTGCCACAAACTTCTCTTCTCCCCGATTCTATCAATACCTCCCCATTAGTTATGTGATCTACCCATCTAATCTTCAGCATTCTTCTGCAGCACAACATTTCAGAAGCTTCTATTCCGTTCTTGTCTAAACTATTTATTGTCCATGTTTCACTTCCATACATGGCTACACTCCATACAAATACTTCTAGAAACGACTTCCTTACACTTAAATCTATACTCAATGTGAACAAATTTCTCCTCTTCAGAAACGCTTTCCTTGCCATTGCCAGTCTACATTTTTAAATTTCTGATATAGGGATTTTCTGATGGAGAATTTGACTGACATTATTTCGGTACCATCAGTGCACCGAAGCCGTGCGGCGACCTTATATATTTACGTTGCCAAATCCTTCTCAAGTTGATAAGAGTTACAATTTTTCCGTAATGTATTCCTGAAAGTGTTTCTATTCCAGTACGTATTATCCTGTCCAGCCCATGTTGCTCGTTTCGCAGCCACATTCCTGTGGCGAACATTCTTGACAACCACAGACAGAAGTGCTGCCTTAAGTATTACGTATGACAGTATCTTTTATTTTATTTGCAGCAAGTATTTATGATATCGGTATGAACAGCGGAGTACAAATTATATGATATTCTACATAGAGGAACGTTTATTGTTCTGACTTTGTAACAGCTTGCTTTCCAGGTATCCTTTTGGCAGCCACAGCATTTTGTAACTGATAAAAGGGCAGTGGCAGACAATATTATTACTGTTTCACTTAAACTTGGAAGAGCAATTTGATCTCTAGTGTAAACGTATTGGCACATGTGGTGTAACTTAGGTTCAGCTTTATCACTAGTTTGCCTCTGCTGTAGCTCGCTGCTACTGTCCCGTCAGCTTCCCCTGTAGACCGATGTCGGCTTCTGGTAGTGGGGTATAGCCTACAGGGGAAGAGATAGAGGCGCTTCGCTTTTGGCTTTCACGGTGGGCGGGGACTGCCGGCCTCTGCGTGCATGGCCGCCCCCGCTGCCGTTCCGCAATATCGACATCGCTCCTATCGCGTATCTTCATTCAGTTTCGACAGCTTACGACCGGGGACGTTGAAGATAATCTCGAATCTACTCTCCGCCCGCCGCGTACAGCAGTGCCTGGCTCCCGGTTGTATTCCGCACACTCTGTGGAGAGATGACGCAGCTTTACACCCCGTAAACACAGAAAGCACTTATAGAGAGAGATCTTTTCCGCTGCGCTTCAGGGACGAGTATACGGAAATATTCTCTCAGAACGTAACGAAAATTGGCTACTGGTATTACGCACAACGGTGTTGGGCCACACTGATTTTAGGGTTTTTCTTTGTTAGACTTAAAAGTAGACTCAAAACAATGCACATACGAATGTTTTTTAATGTGCGTCCTCTTTTGGTGTTGAACAAACTACTCACATACACGAATCAGTTTTCTATGGGCTGATCTCCTTACTACGGTATTCAATACAAAACAAAAGCATTCGTCTAGATAACTGGTAGTAAACCCAATCCCTACCGTCCACCAGCGCGCCTTGCAAATGTCTTTGGGTAGGTGGTACGGATTATAAAAACATTTTGAATTGATTTTCATAAAGTAAGTAATTATTACTATATGCTGTAATTTGGTGTATCTCTGCTTCATAAACTTTATGACTCAAATGGCTCTCAGCTCTATGGGACTTAACTGCTCCCCTAGAACTTAGAACTACTTAAAGCTAACTAACCTAAGGACATCACACACATCCATGCCCGAGGCAGGATTCGAACTTGTGACCGTAGCGGTCGCGCGTTTCCAGACCGTAGCGCCTAGAACCACTCGGCCACTTCGGCCGGCTAAACTTTATGAGGTAATGTTTCCTTTTCCCTACTTTATAAATCACCATTAGCGTGGAACCGTTGGGTGGCTAGAAAATTTTACTAATAACAGAGATGGAAATGTTGGTGGTAGGTAAAAAACGTTGTCTACCCCTGGTCTAGATGATAACCAATGGTGTTGTCGGAGTCGATGTAGAAATATTTTGCAAGTAACGGAGAGCCAGGCATCTCAATTCGTGGTCAGTCTCTTGCACTTTATGAGCAGTTATAAACCATGGTACTTGCAGTAGTTTTAGGTGCAAATATTTTCGCAATACGTAAGTCGATTACCCGATACATTAATAGGGAAAAACTACGACGCAGTGTTGCCAAGTTACTGGTTTCCAGCTAAATCTATTGGATTTGAGTACCTGCCTAGTTTCCAAATTTTGCATCTAGTCGCTACTGGGAATTATGGAGGATTTTAAAAATGTTTGGGTGGTTTGATGCCTAAATTATTTTCAATAATCACTTCATCCATTCAGTATGGAGCAAACAGCACTATTTAATTAGATAATAGCTGTTACATTTACGTCACCTAAACATTTATAGTACACGATATTTTGTTTCCTTTCCGTACTCTTATGCGCTCGCATTGTTGCGCGAGCTAGTGTTGCATATGCATACGTAGTGTATATAGTTGTAATATTGGTAATTTTCGTCTCACAAACATTAGTATGCGCTCAATAGCAAACGTCTGAAGGCCTGACGTTATCAAACAATTGTAACTTAAAAGAAATGAACCGTCGCATAGCAGCGACAGAATTTATTATTATTTATCATTGCCGCTCCTCCGCGGCGGCTGTAAATCTCTATGTACACGCATCGAGCCGGCCGGTGTGGCCGTGCGGTTCTAAGCGCTGCAGTTTGGAACCGCGTGACCGCTACGGTCGCAGATTTGAATCCTGCCTCGGGCGTGGATGTGTGTGATGTTCTTACGTTAGTTAGGTTTAAGTAGTTCTAATTTCTAGGGGACTGATGACCTCAGTAGTTAAGTCCCATAGTGCTCAGAGCCATTTGAACCATTTGAACACGCATCGATTAATGATTAAAAAAAAAAAGAATTCCCTTTTTTCAAGACAAATGAGGCCTTGAGCGCTTCACTTTTACTGATTCTATTCCATGAAAGGCGGATGCGGACTTGCTGCGTTCCGAAATGTGTATTTTATAATTTGTGAAAAATAGTCTGTAAATGTGCTAATTGTCTCCTTAATCAGAAAACACATAGTTTTATGTAATTAATTACTAGCAGGCACCATCAAGAGGACATTAATGTCGAGTATTCCCTGTGATGTGCAAAGCTTTTGTTATTACGCACCAGCTATTGTAATTGTCCTCCCCCCATGAACCATGGACCTTGCCGTTGGTGGGGAGGCTTGCGTGCCTCAGCGATACAGATGGCCGTACCGTAGGTGCAACCACAACGGAGGGGTATCTGTTGAGAGGCCAGACAAACATGTGGTTCCTGAAGAGGGGCAGCAGCCTTTTCAGTAGTTGCAGGGGCAACAGTCTGGATGATTGACTTATCTGGCCTTGCAACATTAACCAAAACGGCCTTGCTGTGCTGGTACTGCGAACGGCTGAAAGCAAGGGGAAACTACAGCCATAATTTTTCCCGAGGACATGCAGCTTTACTGTATGATTAAATGATGATGGCGTCCTCTTGGGTAAAATATTCCGGAGGTAAAACAGTCCCCCATTCGGATCTCCGGGCGGGGACTACTCAGGAGGACGTCGTTATCAGGAGAAAGAAAACTGGCGTTCTACGGATCGGAGCGTGGGATGTCAGATCCCTTAATCGGGCAGGTAGGTTAGAAAATTCTAAAAGGGAAATGGATAGGTTAAAGTTAGATATAGTGGGAATTAGTGAAGTTCGTTGGCAGGAGGAACAAGACTTTTGGTCAAGTGAATACGGGGTTATAAATACAAAATCAAATAGGGGTAATGCAGGAGTAGGATTAATAATGAATAAAAAAATACGAGTGCGGGTAAGCTACTACCAACAGCCTAGTGAACGCATTATTGTGGCCAAGATAGACACAAAGCCCACGCCTACTACAGTAGTACATGTTTATATGCCAACTAGCTCTGCAGATGACGAAGAAATTGAAGAAATGTATGATCAAATAAAAGAAATTATTCAGGTAGTGAAGAGAGATGAAAATTTAATAGTCATGGGTGACTGGAATTCGTCAGTAGGAAAAGGGAGAGAAGGAAACATAGTAGGTGAATATGGACTGGGGCAAAGAAATGAAAGAGGAAGCCGCCTGGTAGAATTTTGCACAGAGCATAACTTAATCATAGCTACCACTTGGTTCAAGAATCATAAAAGAAGGTTGTATACATGGAAGAATCCTGGAGATAATAAAAGGTATCAGATAGATTATATAATGGTAAGGCAAAGATTTAGGAATCAGGTTTTAAATTGTAAGACATTTCCAGGGGCAGATGTGGACTCTGACCACAATCTATTGGTTATGAACTGTAGGTTAAAACTGAAGAAACTGCCAAAAGGTGCGAAATTAAGGAGATGGGACCTGGATAAACTGAAAGAACCAGAGTTTGTACAGAGTTTCAGGGAGAGCATAAGGGAACAATTGACGGGAATGGGGGAAAGAAACACAGTAGAAGAAGAATGGATCGCTCTGAGGGATGAAGTAGTGAAGGCAGCAGAGGATAAAGTAGGTAAAAAGACGAGGGCTGCTAGAAATCCTTGGGTAACAGAAGAAATATTGAATTTAATTGATGAAAGGAGAAAATATAAAAATGCAGTAAATGAAGCAGGCAAAAAGGAATACAAACGTCTCAAAAATGAGATCGACAGGAAGTGCAAAATGGCTAAGCAGGGATGGCTAGAGGACAAATGTAAGGATGCAGAAGCTTATCTCACTAGGGGTAAGATAGACACTGTCTACAGGAAAATTAAAGAGACCTTTGGAGAGAAGAGAACCACTTGTGTGAATATCAAGAGATGAGATGGCAACCCAGTTCTAAGCAAAGAAGGGAAGGCAGGAAGGTGGAAGGACTATATAGAGGGTTTATACAAGGGCGATGTACTTGAGGGCAATATTAGGGAAATGGAAGAGGATGTAGATGAAGACGAAATGGGAGATAACATACTGTGTGAAGAGTTTGACAGAGCACTGAAAGACCTGAGTCGAAACAAGGCCCCGGGAGTAGACAATATTCCTTTAGAACTACTGACAGCCTTGGGAGAGCCAGTCATGACAAAACTCTACCATCTGGTGATCAAGATGTATGAAACGGGCGAAATACCCTCAGACTTCAAGAAGAATATAATAATTCCAATCCCAAAGAAAGCAGGTGCTGACAGATGTGAAAATTACCGAACTATCAGTTTAATAAGCCACGGCTGCAAAATACTAACGCGAATTCTTTACAGACGAATGGAAAAACTGGTAGATGCAGACCTCGGGGAGGATCAGTTTGGATTCCGTCGAAATGTTGGAACACGTGAGGCAATACTGACCTTACGACTTATTTTAGAAGAAAGACTAAGGAAAGGCAAACCTACGTTTCTAGCATTTGTAGAGAAAGCTTTTTACAATGTTGACTGGAATACTCTCTTTCAAATTCTGAAGGTGGCAGGGGTAAAATACAGGGAGCGAAAGACTATTTACAATTTGTACAGAAACCAGATGGCAGTTATAAGACTCGAGGGGCATGAAAGGGAAGCAGCGGTTGGGAAGGGAGTGATACAGGGTTGTAGCCTGTCCCCGATGTTATTCAATCTGTTTATTGAGCAAGCAGTAAAGGAAACAAAAGAAAAAATTCGGAGTAGGTATTAAAATCCATAGAGAAGAAATAAAAACTTTGAGGTTCGCCGATGACATTGTAATTCTGCCAGAGACAGCAAAGAACTTGGAAGAACAGTTGAATGGAATGGATAGCTCCTTGAAAGGAGGATGTAAGATGAACATCAACAAAATCAAAACGAGTATAATGGAATGTAGTCGAATTAAGTCGGGTGATGCTGAGGGAATTAGATTAGGAAACGAGACACTTAAAGTAGTAAAGGAGTTTGGCTATTTGGGGAGCAAAATAACTGATGATAGTCGAAGTAGTGGGGACATAAAATGTAGACTGGCAATGGCAAGGAAAGCTTTTCTGAAGAAGAGAAAGTTGTTAACATCGAATATAGATTTATGTATCAGGAAGTCGTTTCTGAAAGTATTTGTATGGAGTGTAGCCATGTATGGAAGTGAAACATGGACGATAAATGGTTTGGACAAGAAGAGAATAGAAGCTTTCGAAATGTGGTGCTACAGAAGAATACTGAAGATAAGGTGGATAGATCACGTAACTAATGAGGAGGTATTGAATAGGATTGGGGAGAAGAGAAGTTTGTGGCACAACTTGACTAGAAGAAGGGATCGGTTGGTAGAACATGTTTTGTGGCATCAAGGGATCACAAATTTAGCATTGGAGGGCAGCGTGGAGAGTAAAAATCGTAGAGGGAGACCAAGAGATAAATACACTAAGCAGATTCAGATGGAGGTGAGTTGCAATAAGTAAAATCGTGTGTTATATATGAAGTGTATTTATTTAGACAACTTATCCTTAAGCAGCTCCATCTCCTCATTGCTTGAATGTTAATCATATTGTATCTCCAGAAATTACGATCACAGTGATGGACCGAACGCAGCATTGAGGACGGAGGAACATTATCGTTTTCCTATCATTTCTGAAACAATCCTTTTCAATTGTGTAGTGTTGCCGTCTTTTAAAGTAAGTAAATCTTTTGATCTCTTAGTGTCGATCCGGGTTTGACTGCATCTGAAAACGCGAGGAAAATACGATGTTGCTTCCTACCAATCTCAAATAAATTAATCTGCTGCTCCAAGTCCAAAGAATGTCGGGTATTTAGCGACCTATTACTATAAAATAATTCAGTCAATCAATAATCAATCTCTGATTCTCTCACCAAGTTACACACAAAACATCATTATATCTTCGGCACTATATAACACTATATAGTGCGTACGTGTAGTAACAGTGTTAATGTGATGTACTTCACGTCAGTGAATATTGTTTTAGTGCTAAACGTAGATAAAGTAAATACACGGTATACTAAGAAATATCGTGCTGAATGGCTACGCAACAGTAAATCTGCAGACTGACATAAGAGCATATCGTAAATTCTGTAGAAATACTTTGTTAGTGCGTTACACAGGCATATTAAACCACGGCGACACAAAAAAGGGAAAAAAGAAACGCAATAGAGCTGCAGCATCATTTTCTAGCTACCTTTCAAAACCACGAAAGAATCTTTACAAGGCAATCACTGAGGGTTCCTCTGCATTATGTGTATCCAACCATTGTGCGATCAAGTCAAGTGATCACTTAAGTCATTCGTGCAAGACCAAATTCAGAGACAGCGATGTTTCCAGAAAACGTCAAATGCGTAGAACAAAGTGCGGTTCAGTTATAAAACATGTATTAAGTCCCCATTTTGGGGAAAATTTGCTCCACGGTGTCAGTGACAGCACTACTGCATTATTACTGACGAATCAACGGGCATTAGCGTGCCCAAATTTTTAGGAATAACAGTCATGTAATACAGAGCTACAAAAAACGTGTTCATGACATTTTTGACAGTAGACAATCTCGAGCATTGTTATGCACAGTCTGTTGTAGTATCATTTAATGACACGCTTGACGGATTCAAGTAAGATCTAAACAAGCTGCAGGGTATAGACACACACAGTACGAATCTAAGTATGAGTGTTAACAATGGTGTCCATCAACATTTCGATAAAGATATTCCACGTTTGACCCTTACAAAATGTGTGTGCCATTCAATTCAACATGCTACTTCTGCTGCGAGTGGAACGCTGGCAAGAAACCTTGACGTCTTAGGTACGGAAACATATAATTGCTTTCTGCTTTCTTCAGCTCATCAATAGTTGCATAGCGATAACCATCAGTCGACGAAGAAGCAGAATGCCTCAAATTTCCTGTTCGTCTATACGAGCCTATACGAGTCTATAGAAAACTATAGACAGGCGAGTAGTTAGAGCTTAGGCTGCACTTTGAAAAAACGTAAATTGAAGACTAGTGTTACACTGCTTTATGCAATTTTTTCTGGCGTGTTTAATATTTTTAAAGCCGAGTGTTTCAGACTTTCCAATGGTTGATAAGCATTTTGAATCCAATACAGCTTTTAAATGACATCGTTGTGCTTATAGAGTCGTTAAAGAAAAAAAATGCTGTCCCCACATTTCCTGTGAAAATAAAATAATATTAGGCTTTGAAAAACACTTCGATCTTAAACCATATCTAGGATATTGACTCGAAAAAAAAGATTGGTTAATTGAGAAAATCTAAACTACATCCAACTACAAGAATTCGTCCTACGTCAGAGATGCGTCTAGTTTATCTGGCAATCAACAATTCCGTTGTTTCAAGTACTTCCAGACGGTATTGACTTTGACGAGAATTTCAATTCTTTCACAGTCCGAAGTTCTTCTTGTCGTTGAAGATCCATTGAGTCCTCTACGCGGATTGCATAATACTGACAGTGGCACAATACCAAGAGTTAATTTTCTATGCCAAAATTTGTCTGTTATCAAATGGTTCGAAACCACAGGCACTGTTAATTTCTGGCACGAAATGCTTAAATATGAGAGCGACATAGACCCATTTTACGAATTAGTAACGTTTACATCTGTCGCGAATAGTGTGACCATTCTAGCTAGAATGCGGAAACGGAAAGATATTTTAGCAAGATGAACGTTATAAAAATTAAAGCGAGAAATAAGATGGGATCCGAAATGGTGAAATCGCTTTTGACGATTCGGGCAGAAATGAGAAGGAAGGATCAATCATGAGACAATAATTATGAGCTTCCAACAGCGGTGGTGAAGCGGGTAGGAACTGTTACGGCACGTACAGCATCTGAAAGTGCTTCATCCACTAAAACCTCTACCTTTGGTGCTGAACCTTCTATGTAAAAAGACGTCTATAATCCCGGCCTGTTCATTGTTCTTCACATTCACTGAGGACAGCAACGTCGCCAGCGAATCTTATCACTGATATTCTTTCATAATGAATTTTAACCCATCTCAGAACCTTTGTTTTATTTCTACCATTGCTTCTTCCCTGTACAGATTGATCAGTAGGACCGAAAACTGCATTCCTGTCTTATACTCTTTTTAATACAAGCACTTCTTTCCTGGTCTTCAATTCTTATCTTTCCCTTTTGGTTCTTGTACGTATTGTAAATAACCCTTCTTTACCGACAGCTTACTCCTATTTTTCTCCGAATTTCGAATAGCTTGCATCATTTTCCATTGTCGAACTCTATGTCTATGTCGACAAATTCTCTGAGCGTGTTTTAATTTTGCTTCAGCCTTGCTTTCAATGTCAAATGGAAAGTGAGAACTTCTTGTGTGCACCTTCACCTTTCCTAAAGCCAAATTGATCCTGATCTAACTATTCCCCAACTTCCCTTTCCTCTCTTCTGTATACTATTCTTGTCAGCAGCTTGGCTGCATGACCTATTAATTTGTTTGTGGGATAATTTTCGCACTTACCCATCTTCAGAATATTTTTCAAGAAGTCTGGAAAAGACTTTAATTGCTACATTTCATCTAGAATATTCATCTTGTTGCTACTTCACCCAATGATTTTCGAAATTCCGGTAGGATGTGATCAGTCCCTTCTGCCTTCTTTCATCTCAAGTCTTCCAGAGCTCGTTTAAATTCTAATACTTGATCCCCTATGTTATCTATAACGACTCGATTTTCTTCCTCTATCCCGTCATCAGACAAGTTCTCCACATAATGTGTCTTCAGTGTATATTACTCTTTGAAATGTATCCACTTCCTTCTCTGAGTTTGACAGTTGAATTCCCACTGCACCCTTAATTTTTCACTCTAGCTTTTAATTTCACCGGAGGTTGTTTTGGCTTTTCTATATGCTGAGCCACTCCTCACAACGTTCACTTCATTTTCGATTTCTTCAAAGCTATCCTACAGCCACTTCGCCTTGGCTGCCCTGCACTGCCTATTTATTTCATTGCTAAGGGATATATGTTGTTGTATTTTTTCTATGCCTGTACATTCGTGCACTTAATTTCTTTCGCCGGTCGATTTAAGTCTTTCGTGTATTACCCAAGTTTTCTTTGCAGTTGCCTTCCTTGTGCCTAGGTTTGCCTGTCAAACATCTGTGATTGTCCCTTTTAGACATTTCCAGTCCTCTTCAACTGAACTGTCTACTCTGGCGTTCCTTATAGTAGTATCCACATCCTTAGCGAACTTCAAAGGCGTCTCGCCATTCCTCACTACTTCAGTATTCCACTTCTTCCACACTGACTCTTTCGGACGATCCTTTTAAACTTAAGCTAATCTCCACGAGTTAAAAATTGTAATCTGAGTCTACGTCTGTGCATGGTACGCCTTACAAGCCAATATCTGGTTTCGGAATCTCTCTCTGATCATCATGTAATCTAGCTTGAACCTTCCGATATCTCCGGCTCTTTTGCAAGTATTCCTCCCCCTCTTGTGATTCTTGAACAGAATATTCGCTATGACCACCTGAAATGTCATGCAGTACTCAATTAGTCTTTGTCCTCTCTCATTCTTATTGCCCAGCCCTTATTATCCAATATATCTTCTATTCCTTCACCAACGGTTTTCCAGTCCCTCGTGACGATTAGATTTTCATCTCCCTTTACATTCTAAATTAGCCGTTTGATATCTTCATATACTTTATCTCTTCATCTGCTGGCTGCGGCGTTGGCATGTATACCTGAACTATCGTTGTGAACGTTGGTTTGATTTCGAATCTGTTGAGGACAGTCCTATCACCGAAATGTTCACAATAGCTCATTCTCTACCCTACTTTTCCAATCATAGCGAGTCCTGCTACCGGTACTGTCTTCTGCTGAGGTTGATATTACCCTACATTCGTCTCACATAAATTCTTTGCTTCCTTCTGTTTCACTTCACACACTCCCACTATGTCCATATTGTACTTTTACACTTTTTTCAGATTTTCTAGCTTTCCTCCTACGTTCAAACTTCTGACACATCGTGCTCCGAGTCTTAGAGTGTTATTCCTTCTTTTTCTCATGGTCACCTCCCTCTGACAGTCCCCTCCCACAGATGTGAATGGGGGAGATATAAGGAATCGTATGCCAGAGGAGGGATCGTCATGACACTTTTGAAAAACGTGTCCTGTTGATACACGTCGTTCGTTTCTAATGCACTGGTTTCCATTGCGTTCTGCATCCTCATGTCGTTGATAACTGCTGTTTCTTCCGGCTTTAGAGGCAGTTTCCCACGGCACGGGCCACAGACTGGCTGTCCGCTCCTCCGCCCTCTTTGACTGGTCCGCTAGAGGACGAGGGCGACTTCTTAGGCTGGAAATCTTTTGCCGCCATTGCTGATGATTTTTATTCAAAATTTAAGCCAATTTCGAAGGCAGGATCTTTCAGTTACTAGTTAAAACCATAAGCCTAAAGCACGTGTGCAATTAACACTGTATTTATGCACAATGGTGTTGACAATATAATGGGGTAGTCTAGGAAGAATGTCAATAATATTGCACAATATTATCCTAAATTTGCCCCCCCCCCCCACCTCCCTCATTCTGCAAAGAATTCCTCATTCCCTATCTTATCATTCCACTTAATTTTCAACATGCTTTTGTATGACCTCAAACGCTTCGATTCACTTCGGTTCCAATTTCCCACAGTCCATGATCCACTACCGTATAATGCTGTGCTCTAAACATATATACCGCAAATGAAGTCCGATGTTTGATACTATCAGATTTTTCTTGGCCAGAAATGTCCTCTTTGCCTGAGCTAATTTGCGTTTTATGTTCTCCTTCCTTCGTCTGTCAAAGATTATTTTGCCTTGAAGACAGCAGAACTCCAGAGCTTCGTTTACTTCATTAGCACCGATTCTCATGTTAAGTTTTTCGCTAATATAATTTTTGCTTTTCATTACTTCCGTCTTTCTTCAGCTAACTCTCAATCATTATCCCATATTCACTTGCCTGTTTATTCCATTCAGCACTTCCGGAAATTAATATTCACATTCACGAATCTCAACAGTGATATACTTTCACCGTGAATTTAATTCCGCTCTTGAATGTTTCTTGTATTTCTAAGATTACTTTATCGATGTATAGATTGAACAGCAGGGGCGAGACAACATCCCAGTATTACACCGTATATAATCGAAGCACATCGTTCTTGGTCTTCCATTCTAACCTTTCCCTCTTGGTCCCTGTACATGATGTAGATTCTTCATATTTCCCCACAGCTTACTCACACATTTCACTCAATTTCGAACATTTTGCAACCTTTCTCACTGTCGATCCGTTTTTACAGGTCGATAATCCCATTAACGTCTCCTGATTTTTAGTAATTCTCTCTTCCATTGTCAATCGCTAAGTCTTAACTACCTCTCTGATGCTCTTACCTTTCCGAAAGCCAACTGATCGTCATTTAACAGTTCCTCAGTTTTCATATAGATTTTTCTGTGCATTATTCTTATCAATAATCTGGATGCTCGAGCCGTTAAGGTGATTGTACGATAGCTTTCGCATTTATCTGTGCTTGATAATTCAGGGACTGTGTGTAAGATTGCCTTCCGAAAGTCTTACGGTATATTTACAGACGGATAAATTTTAAAAAAAAACCCTTATAAATAGTCGCTTGGTTGCCACCTCCACGTCAGAAATTTGTAAGTAATGTTATTTATCCCTTCTGCCTTATTTGGTAGCAAGTCCTCCATAACTTTATTAAACTCGGACTCTAATACTGGATCCCCTATGTCTCGCATATGGTCTCCAGTTCTGCCTCAATGACGTCACCAAACAAGTCTTCCCATCGCAGAGGTCTTCGATGTACTCTTTCCACGCGTTTGCTCTCTACTCTGTGTTCGTAGTGGAAAGTCCATAGCACTCTTAATGTCGACACACTTGCTTTTAACTTCATGGAAGGTTGTCTGACTTTTCTGTTCAATGAGCAATTCTTTCACTACCCATTCCTTTTCTATTTCTTCACATTTTTCCTGCACTTCCGATTTATTTCATTTCTAAGTGACTTATATGTACCCAAAACGTCCTTCTTTTGTCGTGTTCTACTAGAACGTCCTTAAAGTTACCTTTGTCTGTCCAACTTTTGTCATCGCCCTTTCTAGAGATGTCCATTTCTCTTCAACTCAACCGCCTACTGTGTTATTCGTTATAGCACTATGCATTCCGTCAGAGAGCACCAAACACATTTGATCATTCCTCACTTCATCAGCATCCCACTTTCTTTCACAAGACCCTTTTACTACTTTGCATCGTTACAAAATTGTGATCCCTGTCGATAATTACTCCTGGGTATGACTTACAACGCAATACCTGATTTCGGAATCGTTGTCTCACTGTGATGTAATACAACTGAAATCTTCCCGTATCTCAGACCTTTTACAAGTATACGAGTAGCTTACGCTGTTGTGATTTCTAAACAACGAATTCCCTATTACTAAATAAATATTACTGCAGAACTTCATTAGCCTTCCTTCTCCTTCATAACAAGCCCGTATTCTCCTGTAACTTCTTACTCCTTCTCGTACTGCCGCGTTTCAGTCACTCATGTTAACAAATCGTTATTTCTTTTTACGTACGGAATTACCTGATCAGTATCATCATACTCTTGGGGATAGTCGAGGCCCATTATGTTGCTCGTGCTATATTTATGAATGCTACTATTATTGTCAAACAATACCTGATTGTTCCTAAGAAAGCTACATAAGAGAGTAGATGTACTGCGAGACTGTTGCTAGTATCCCTAGATTCCTTTATACAGTTTCTTAAACGAAGTTCGAGTATGGATCCATATATTATCCTTAACGCACGTTTCTACGAGATGAATTCTTTATGTCTGTGTGTAGAATTGCCCCAGAAGCATATTTCACATTACAAGAAAGAATGAAATCATGAGAAGTAAACTATTTTTTTAATGTTTTTACAAAATCAATAATTATACTTAGGGCAAAGGTTGCTAAACACAAATGTTTGAGAATTACAGTGAGCACTAACACGTCTTACTTAGTTATGTTCTAACATTCTGCGTGGTGTCTGTTTCTCATATATTGTGTCTCCCTACCACTTTCGGGCAACGACGCTCTGAGCGTGTTTTTTGGGGAATTGACTAGTTTGAACCTGGGACCTGTTGCTGGTAAGGAGACGCCAGACCACACATGACATGTAGAATTCAGAAGAGTTCAGTGAGACTAGCGATGATATAACCAAATACTTAATGTTTCAGCGTCAGCTCCACTGCACTCCCTGTAAAAAAATCTGAATACTAACTAAATTTAGTGGAAGGGGTTCAAGGCTTTCCTACTTTTAGTTAGCTGGTAAAATAACGTCGAAAAAGCAGTTAAGTTTACCATTGGAAATTTTATTCTACTCACAAAACATTGTTTATAAATCGCACTATTGATAAAAGGAGATAAAATACAGGATGGTAAAAACCAAATGCGTTCAACAAAAATGTGAACGAATATTCCCTGAATGGGTTTTCAAGTTCTACAATGGATCGTAGGATGACCTATGCCATATCACATCTATAATCTAGGTTTAATTTAAGTTTCACAAAAGAGAAAACTATCAAAATGGTCTACAGTGACCCTCAATTAACGTTAATTACTTATCTAACTTGTCGTAAATTACAGTGGCTGCTGTGGCTTCTCAATAACTATATAATAGAAAAATTATTTCATTTCAGATTTTTACTTCAAGTGGCAAATGTGAACACCATGAGCTTTAATTGACGATCGACACTAGTATTACGCAAAAAGGAGGTGTAACAGATGAGACTTCTGCAGTTCTGAGTGAAGCTTTATACGCTGTTATGCGGCATCGCGTGCGTTCATTACCTTGTCGGTGTTTGTCAGGGGGCTGCGGCCGGCGCAGCTCCGCTCACCTCGCCGTCTCGGAAGCAATTGTCACCTAACTTCTCCTTACTACAATTTACCGAAGTTGGTTTAAAAAAAACTATCTGGCTGTGATTTCATCCGACCAATCAGAGTCTCAATGTTAACCTTAAGCTCCGCCTACAAAAATTCTGTCCACCCAATGCGAAACGTCATATTTTTCGTGGTGGGGCAATGTTTTTAAAGCTTGCAATGTAACAGAGACGCGCAAAAATCTCACGCTAAAACTTGCACCTGATGTGGTGCTTTTAGCGTTATCCTAAGATCTGTACTGTTCTTCTAGAGGGCTCTATCTGTTAACATGGGCTGGGGGGGGATGGTTCTGACGTAACAGAGACGCGAAAACGTCTCACTCTAAGGCTCTAGCTTTTAACATGGGCTGGGGGGTGATCCTAACGGTTAGGTGGCCACGTGGGTGTCCGTCCCTTATCGTAGGGCCATCTAACTTAACAAGGGTCTGCTCTCAGCTTCTGTTTCTACCCTCGGAATTGCGTCTGTCTCACGGTGGGAAGGTATGACATGCATTTAGGCATTCTTGTGTTAGTCTGTGGCATTCCATTTGCTCACTCATTACTCGTATTACTTTGGTTAATTTAATGTCACGATTTATTTGGAGCTATGTGACGTACTACTGGATTTGCTTATCATGTCAGGGTTTTCATGGAAGGTGTTGGATTTGCCTGACACTATACAATGTTTGGCCCATTGCTCGAGGTCAGTTATATGCTTTTCTCATTCTTTCAATCCCTCGATGTTAATTCAATTGCTGTTGTCTACCTGCTGTCTATAGCCAACCACATACCACGTGCAATAATAAATTGGAAAAAACAAAAACAAGAGAATTTTACACAGAAAAATTGCGTTTGAGGTTATACTGCTCTGAATACAAACTGCAACAGCTATTCCGTATTTCACATTGTCTTTTTTACTCCCACTTAGTTTAACAGGGCTAACGTTACTGGATTCGACATCACCCAGCAATCGGGCTGACTTTCTCAAAAGAGAATGCGAACACATGTAATTTGCTTTCATTGTGGACGAAATTAATTACTGTAACCACTCTATGAATAGTTCACCTGTTATTTGTCTCCATTCCACAACAAAATGCAGCTACATGGCAACCGAAAACACCAAGGCAGATAATTGTCTGCACTTTGATTTCCATCTATGTTTCATTTTCTTGATTTCTCTTTGACAGAAAGACTGAGAAATACAGGGGCATAAGAGACAGTTAGAAAAGACCGATAAGACGACACACACACACACACACACACACACACACACACACACACACACACACACACACATACACACACACAAACAGAGAGAGAGAGAGAGACAGGCAGTCAGAAACGAACTGTGCATGGTACTGAAATCAGACTGACGTCCTGGTGGTATCATCTTGTGCAATAATTGTATTTGTTGAAATTGGCTTCGCATGAAAAAAAAATACAATAATTTTCAGCGTCGCTAATTCCAACCATTCTTGAGAACTAAAATTAGTTTTTATTTTCCGTATGGAATTAAGTTTACAGTTAAGTAGGTCATATGTGATTCCAGTTTGGATTACAAAGGGTCACACTGGACCTATAATTTGTATGAAATGCGCAATGGGAACGAACACTGTAATAACGACGTTGGCTGTGTAAAACGAAGCTATGATGTGGGCAGTGATGTGGTTTGAGGTGAATCAGCTGGTATTAATTAAATCACAAATGCAACCACATATAGATCGGCAAAAGTCTGTAAACACATTTTATTGCGAATAATTTCACGAATTATAAAGTTTTCATTTAACACTCAAGATAGTATAAGAGGAGATAAGATACTCCTCTTATTTCGTAAAATGTCTATATAGCCGAAAAAAGTGCTATTTACCTCACAGCAAGTTAACGACGCGCTTTACTGATATGATACAGAAAAAACTAGCGAGTTTAACTGCAAACCTTTTTCAGGCACACAAATTTCCTTTTCAGTAGTTGCAGGGGCAACAGTCTGGATGATTGACTGATCTGGCCTTGCAACATTAACCAAAACGGCCTTGCTGCGATGGTACTGCGACCGGCTGAAAGCAAGGGGAAACTACAGCCATAATTTTTTCCGAGGACATGCAGCTTTACTGTATGATTAAATGATGATGGCGTCCTCTTGGGTAAAACATTCCGGAGGTAAAATAGTCCCCCATTCGGATATCTGGGCGGGGACTACTCAGGAGGACGTCGTTATCAGGAGAAAGAAAACTGGCGTTCTACGGATCGGAGCGTGAAATGTCAGATCCCTTAATCGGGCAGGTAGATTAGAAAATTTAAAAAGGGAAATGGATAGGTTAAAGTTAGATATAGTGGGAATTAGTGAAGTTCGTTGGCAGGAAGAACAAGACATTTGGTCAGGTGAATACGGGGTTATAAATACAAAATAAAATAGGGGTAATGCAGGAGTAGGATTAATAATGAATAAAAAAATAGCCTAGTGAACGCATTATTGTGGCCAAGATAGACACAAAGCCCACGCCTACTACAGTAGTGCAAGTTTATATGCCAACTAGCTCTGCAGATGATGAAGAAATTTATGAAATGTATGATGAGATAAAAGAACTTGAAACGTCCCCTTAGAAAAATTGTACATAACTGTGTTTAAACTGACACACAATATTTATAGATCAACGCAATCTGACTGTCAAGAATCCCTACAATAGAATGGCCCTGACTAACATTAACCTATACGTTTCACAAATCACTTACCTCACTAAAATCTTTGTTACTCAAACTACTGCAATACAGCGAGCGCCACTACTGCCAGCTAAATAAAAGATTCAAACTACGAAAGGCACTAACTACTAATAGGCACAGTTAGCAAATGAAAAATTTTAATAGAGAACAAACAATGTAATCACCTTAACAGTCATAATATATCTATCAGTTCATGAGATCAATTCTTACAAATTTCAAAAACTTCACCATCTCTCTCCCCACGTCCAGCACTGCTGGCGGCTCACCTCCAACTGCGCAACGCTACGCGCTGTTAGCATCCAGCTGCCGCTGCCCAACACTACAATGGCAGACAACAATGCAAACTAAACACAGACTGCACACGGCACAGCCAGTGATTTTTTCATACCGAGCGCTATGTGGCGTTACCAATAAGAAGACCTAAACAGCCTACTTACATAGCCCCCATGCTCCCCACAAAAAATTTTTACAAATTGTTTTGGGCAGTGGCCAATAATGATTTGATAAAATTTTTCATAATTACTATAACAAAGATATCAAATACACACACTTATTGATACAATGTTGGTCAGAAGCTAAAATTTTCTCACAGTCCATAAAGACAGTCCTGATCGTTCATCACAGTAAAATTGCAGTGTTTTTTTTTTTTTTTTCAAAGTCTGAGCAATAAAAGAAATTGCACTTGGAAGTAGTGGATTTCCATGCAGTCTTGAAGAAGTAGCGTTGTCCTTCCAACGCAAAGACAGTGCTGATTCTTGACATGCAGACAGGTAATGGGCCACAACAGAGCGAACCCACAGCAGAGTCAGTCGAAGTTTTGAAGAATATTGGTAGGTAGGTCAACACAGAGTAGACCCCTTGTAGTCCTGGTAGAGATTACGGTATTGGTGGGCCACCAGAGGTGCACAGCCTAGTGAACGCATTATTGTGGCCAAGATAGACACAAAGCCCACGCCTACTACAGTAGTACAAGTTTATATGCCAACTAGCTCTGCAGATGATGAAGAAATTTATGAAATGTATGATGAGATAAAAGAACTTATTCAGGTAGTGAAGGGAGATGAAAATTTAATATTCATGGGTGACAGGAATTCGTCAGTAGGAACAGGGAGAGAAGGAAATATAGTAGGTGATTATGGATTGGGGCTAAGAAATGAAAGAGGAAGCCATCTGGTAGAATTTTGCACAGAGCATAACTTAATCGTAGCTACCACTTGGTTCAAGATCATAAAAGAAGTTTGTATACATGGAAGAATCCTGGAGATACTAAAGGGTATCAGATAGATTATATAATGCCAAGACAGAGATTTAGGAATCAGGTTTTAAACTGTAGGACATTTCCAGGGGCAGATGTGGACTGTGACCACAATCTATTGGTTATGACCTGTAGGTTAAAACTGAAGAAACTGCAAAAATGTGGGAATTTAAGGACATGGGATCTGGATAAGCTGAAAGAACCAGAGGTTGTACAGAGTTTCAAGGAGAGCATAAGGGAACAATTGACAGGAATGGGGGAAAGAAACACAGTAGAAGAAGAATGGGTAGCTCTGAGGGATGAAGTGCTGAAGGCAGCAGAGGATAAAGTAGGTAAAAAGACGAGGGCTGCTAGAAATCCTTGGGTAACAGAAGAAATATTGAATTTAATTGACGAAAGGAGAAAATATAAAAATGCAGTAAATGAAGCAGGCAAAAAGGAATACAAACGTCTCAAAAATGAGATCGACAGGAAGTGCAAAATGGCTAAGCAGGGATGGCTAGAGGACAAATGTAAGGATGTAGAAGCTCATCTCACTAGGGGTAAGATAGATACTGCCTACAGGAAAGAGAGAAGAGAACCACTTGTATGAATATCAAGAGCTGAGATGGCAACCCAGTTCTAAGCAAAGAAGGGAAGGCAGAAAGGTGGAAGGAGTATATAGAAGGTTTATACAAGGGCGATGTACTTGAGGACAATATTATGGAAATGGAAGAGGATGAAGATGAAGACGAAATGGGAGATAAGATACTGCGTGAAGAGTTTGACAGAGCACTGAAAGACCTGAGTCGAAACAAGGCCCTCGGAGTAGACAACATTCCATTAGAACTACTGACGGCCCTGGGAGAGCCAGTCATGACAAAACTCTACCAGCTGGTGAGCAAGATGTATGAGACAGGCGAAATACCCTCAGACTTCAAGAATAATATAATAATTCCAATCCCAAAGAAAGTAGGTGATGACAGATGTGAAAATTACCGAACTATCAGTTTAACAAGTCACAGATGCAAAATACTAACGCGAATTCTTTACAGACGAATGGAAAAACTGGTAGGTGCGGACCTCGGGGAGGATCAGTTTGGATTCCGTAGAAATGTTGGAACACGTGAGGCAACACTGACCTTAATACTTACCTTAGAAGAAAGATTAAGCAAAGACAAACGTACGTTTCTAGCATTTGTAGACTTAGAAAAAGCTTTTGACAACGTTGACTGTAATACTCTCTTTCAAATTCTGAAGGTGGCAGGGGTAAAATACAGGGAGAGAAAGGCTGTTTACAACTTGTACAGAAACCAGATGGCAGCTATTAGAGTCGAGGGGCATTAAAGGGAAGCAGTGGTTGGGAAAGGAGTGAGACAGGGTTGTAGCCTCTCCCCGATGTTATTCAATCTGTACATTGAGCAAGCAGTAAAGGAAACAAAAGAAAAATTTGGAGTAGGTATTAAAATTCATGGAGAAGAAGTAAAAACTGAGGTTCGCCGATGACATTGTAATTCTGTCAGAGACGGCAAAGGACTTGGAAGAGCAGTTGATTGGAATGGACAGTGTCTTGAAAGGAGGATATAAGGTGAACATCAACAAAAGCATAACGAGGATAATGGAATGTAGCCAAATTAAATCGTGTGATGCTGAGGGAATTAGATTAGGAAATGAGACACTTAAAGCAGTAAAGGAATTTTGCTATTTAGGAAGTAAAATAACTGATGATGGTCGAAGTAGAGAGGATATCAAATGTAGACTGACAATGGCAAGGAAAGTGTTTCTGAAGAAGAGAAATTTGTTAACATCGAATATAGATTTAAGTGTCAGGAAGTCGTTTCTGAAAGTAATTGTATGGGGTGTAGCCATGTATGGAAGTGAAACATGGACGATAACTAGTTTGGACAAGAAGAGAATAGAAGCTTTCGAAATGTGGTGCTACAGAAGAATTCTGAAGATAAGGTGGATAGATCACGTAACTAATGAGGAGGTATTGAGTAGGATTGGGAAGAAGAGAAGTTTGTGGCACAACTTGACTAGAAGAAGGGATCGGTTGGTAGGACATGTTTTGAGGCATCAAGGGATCACAAATTTAGCTTGGAGGGCAGCGTGGAGCGTAAAAATCGTAGATGGAGACCAAGAGATGAATACACTAAGCAGTTTCAGAAGGATGTAGGTTGCAGTAAGTACTGGGAGACGAAGAAGCTTGCACAGGATAGAGTAGCATGGAGAGCTGCATCAAACCAGTGTGAGGACTGAAGACAACAACAACAACAAAAAACATTATAGCCTGGAACTGAAATCAGTATACAGATGATGGCTATGGCCAGCTAATCGTAGAAAAGGGTGAATAAAATGTGCTTATAGTACTCTTTACAGTTTCTAAATATTCGGTACAGCAAAGCAGCACAATCAACCACGTACACAGAAAGAAATTTTCGCTCTACAGCGGAGTGTGCGCTGATATGAAACTCCGTGGCAGATTAAAACTGTATGCCGGACCGAGACTCGAACTCGGCACCTTTATCTTTCGCGGGCAAGTGCTCTACCACTGAGCTACCCAAGCACGACTCACGCCCCGCCCTCACAGCTTTATTCTAGCAGTACCATGACTCCTACCTTCCAAACTTTACAGAAGCTCTCCTGCGGTGCGGCACAAAGTTCTAATCTGCCAGAAAGTTTCATATCAGCGCGCACTCCGCTGTAGAGTGAAAACTTCATTCTAGAAACATCCCCAAGGCTGTGGCTAAGCCATGTCTCCGCAGTTTCCTTTCTTCCAGGAGTGCTAGTTCTGCAAGGTCGCAGGAGAACTTCTGAGAAGTTTGGAAGATAGGAGACGAGGTACTGGTGGAATTAAAGCTGTGAGGACGGTGCGTGAATCGTACTTCGGTAGCTCGGTTGGTAGAGCACTTTTCCGCGAATGGCAAAGGTCCCGAGTTCCAGTCTCACTCTGGCTCACAGTTTTAATCTGCCAAGAAAGTTTCAACGGTGTAGATGTTACAATCGGTTCTAGTGGCAGCGTAATTGCTGTCTTTTACCACATAAGTTATCAGCATCGTATTACATTGTCAGAGAAGCTTCTACCATAAGTTTCGAAACGGGAGACGGAAGACAAAGGATTTTATACCTCGTCGACTATAGGATCATTAGGAACAAGAATATTCAGAGAGAACCATTAATCATTTTGTAGATTACTATTTCGTAAAAAAACTCCGGGATATTTTAAGCAGCTAGTTTTTCAGACATCTAAACATCTATGATGTCGTATCTCCCAAACTACGAGTGACACAGTGGTATAGTTTTGCAGGTACATTTGGTGGTATACGTGGATACTGTCTGCAGACTGTGTTGCGAATAAAGTCTGTAGCAAATAAGTAATAAATTAGTCATGTCTGATAAAGTTTTCTGCATGAACAGTGGACATCTAGTGAGCGATAAAGGTTCTTCCTTTCATCATTTTGTGGGGGTTGTCAGCCAGAAACAGTTTCGTAAGGGCTTGAAATTATGTGGAAATTTTGTTAGAAGTCACTAAATGCTGTCATACTAAAATGCGGGATGAATAAAGTCCGGTTATTTGCGCGCCATCACTTATGCTGCCTGAAGACAAACACAACTGTAAAACTTGTCCTATTGTATTAAACTTTTAAACTAACGTAATATCTCTTAATGTGTAGACTTTGACAGCATTTTAAATTTTTAAATTAGATTAATAATTATGCGAAATATTGACGGTAAACATTTTGTTTCCTCTCCAGGCCGTTAGATAGGACCAGCAATTGATATCTGGTTCCGGGTTCCTGGATACTCGCTGAGTGAATTGTAGAGGCTCTTCGGTCTTCGTAAATTCTTGGAATCAATAAGAACAGAGGAACCACTTGCCTGTAATTTTGCTAATGCAAGAGGATGCAGATGAGATTGTTCGTTATTCTTTACGGATTCAGAAACAACACTTGCAATAAAAAACTAACAATATTGGAGTTTGTTAATAGATTAGTATTAATTTTATCTCTGAAATTGTCAGTTGTAACATCGTAGCACCGCTACACAAAGTTGTTTTCTAGATGCAGTAAATTCACCTCATTTTGCGGTGATTATTCTTGTATTTGATATTTCTTAGAACACGTTATACTTAGGTTCGTTGGTGCTCTTCAGTGAATGTATTTGCAAAAATAATGGTAGGGCCGGTGTCCACGAGTATTTCCACAAAGTTAAATTACATTCTTTTCCTTTCTTAGAGGTCAATCTCTGCAAGGGTAATGCTGTTATTTCGCTTTTAAGATAATCCCAGGCACAAAAATCCAGAGGATTGAAGTCAGATGACCTTGGGGTCCAAGATCTAGCCCCTGGTCGACCTATCCATCTTGGGCTATAATGGCGAGTCGAATGTCCTCATCGGCAGCGAAACGTGCTGGCACCTCATCATTTGTATACTACAATCCCAAACCATGAGTCAAGGGTGAAATAGAGTGGAACTTAGTAGAAAAGCTGACGTTTAAAATTGATTTTGGCTGTCTTGGGCAATATACTGAAGCCAGTGCTGGCCAGTACTCACACATTAGCAATCAGGCTGTCTGTGTGACCAAATCATTCGCTCGAATTGTCCAGAATGTTCTTCAGACCATTCGCGAACAACTGTGGCATTGTGGTCCTTACATGAATGACTTTAAATGGTTTCCAACTAGCCGAACATAACCATCTGGATTCAATGATCGGTTTACTTGAATTAGAGCACTCAGTCCTTCCCATGTGAACACAGCCCACACCATTATGGAGCCGCTACCAGCTTGCACAGTGCCTTGTTATCAACTTGGGTCCTTGGCTTCGTGGGGTCCGCGCCACAGCTGTTACCAACTGAAATCGGGACTCATATCACCAGGCTAAGGCTTTTCATTTATCTAGGGTCCAAGCGATATGGTACGGGATCAGAAGAGGTGAAGCAGGTGATGCACTGTTAACAAAGTCACTCGTGTCGGCCCTCTCCTACCGTAGCCCATTAACGCCAATTTTCTCCGCACTGTCCTAATGGATACGTTCGTAGTACGTCCAACATTGATTTCTGTCGTTAGTTCAAATAGTGTTGCATGTCTGTTAGTTCTGATTACTCTAAGAAAACGCCATGGCTCTTGGTCATTAAATAAAGACGGTAGGGCCTCAGCGTTATCCGTGGTAATACGTAATGCCTGAAATTTTGTATTCTCGGCATACTCTGGATCCAGAAGTATAGAATTCCCTAACGATATCCGAAATGGAACGTCCCATACGTCCAGCTCCAAGTACGATTCCGAGTTCTAAGTCTCTTAACTCCCGTTTGCGGACATAATCAAGTTTAAAACTTTATCACATGAATCAGATCCGTCTAGACGATAAGCGGGCAGTCTGGCAGCTGGAGGCCCAGTATGGGGAACTATGTTTTATAATTTTTTTCGAACTGTTGCATCCTTGAGCCGCCGGTTCGAGATGTACCCTTGTCCGATTAGTGGCTGACGCTACAGATCTTTATTTATGAAAATATACTGTAAAATCAGATAAAAATATAACAGATTCACATACTCCTTTGCCTTTAATCCAAACAAAAACAGATTCGTTACGATTCAATTTTCTCTTCTTACGTGTGTACAGTAGAAGTGGAGAGGTAGAGTCAAAAGCATAAGCATAATGACAGCTCCGCTGACGCTGACGCTGTTAAGACGAGCCGATCCTTGGCTCGAGAATGGTGCAGTCTAGACAGATTTGTCATTCCTGCGGTTCCTGTGGAAGAGAAAAGAAAAATATATTAACACACTTGTCGATTTTTCCATGCTGGTGTGACCTGTAAGAGAAAAAGTAACACACTCTGCTGGGGGATTAGTAAAACTTAATCCCTCAGCAGGTCAGGCCAGCGCGTGGTTGGCCTGTGATGTGGTTGTTGGCCCAGTCCACGGATGAGCCGATTACGGGAGTGTTCCGTCCTCTCGTAGAATTTCCTGGCGATGGCGCGGAACCTTTCTCGAAGAGGCAGGATTCCGGTGTCCTCGTGGAGTTGGCGCGTCCAAAAGCGCCTTGGAAGATGCATAGCAGTCTTCAGGGCACGGTTCTGTATCCGTTGCAGAGTCACAATGTGAGCATCTGCGGCTTTCCCCCAGACCACGGCCGCATACTCTAACAGTGGGCGAACCAATGTTAGGTAAAGCGTGATGCCGTGTTGCGGTGGCAAAGTTGACTGGGGGTTTAGCAGTGGATACAGGGCGCGGAGGCGTCCAACTGCTCTCCCTTTCACATCACGGATGTGATGCTTCCAGGTGAGCCTGCGGTCTAGGGTAACCCCTAGGTATTTCGCCGTCCCACTCCATGGGATGGGTTCTCCCAGGATTTCGAGCGGCGTAAGCCCTGGCGGCAGAAGTCTTCGAGTGAAGACGACTGCCTGGCTCTTTGTGGCGTTGAATTTCAACCGCCACTTTGTTGCCCATGAGCCCAAGGCGTCGCACCCGCGTTGGAGGCGGTTTCTCAGCACCTGGGCATTCATGCTGCGCGTGAACAGGGCTGTATCATCAGCATACAGCGCCAGTTCGACTCCTGCCACTTTCGGCGCGTCTGCAGTGTACAGGGAGTACAGCGAGGGTCCGAGAACCGACCCCTGCGGCACCCCTGCACGTATCTGCCGGTCTGTGGACGTACCGTCGTCAGCCTTCGCGTGGAAGGTTCGTTCGGACAGGTACGACCGCAGCAACGTCATGTGAGACGTCGGTATCCCTTGCTCAAAGAGTTTGAACTCGAGACCGTCGTGCCACACAGAGTCAAACACTCGGGAGTAATGACAGCTCCACCAATGTACTGCCTTTTTATACCTTGTGTTATTCGAGACTATCGCCATCTGTGGGCCGTGCTGCATAGTTAACAGCTCACGCCCGGCGAGTTGAGAACTTTCTTTGCCGGTTCGAGAGCTTTTGGCCTCTCTATATGATTGGAAGGAAGAGATGGAGCGAACGAGATGGAGGAGGTCGAAGCCGGCGGGGGTTGCTAGTGGTGTCCGGAGGGGCTTTCGTGCTTCTTGCGCAGCATTTGCTTGGCATTGTCAGATTTTCTAGTGCGACCACGGTGAGCCGGCGCATACCATAGAGGGCGATGCACTTGTTGATGTGATTGGCTTGGCGAGGCTACCCCTGTCTTGGCTGTGCTAGTTAGGGTGGTTTCGGATTTACTCGTGGAGAAAGCGCGATTTGGCAAAGGCTACAGATCGAGCCCCAGGCTGCCCTAGTCGCTCGGAACGCATTCATTGTGCGACTTCGCCGGACACCAGGTCATCGGCTTTCTTGGTTTTCCAGTCGAGGACAGAGACACGTCCTGTCCCCTTCTGTTTACGGGCGAGCATCATTTGTAATTTTCGCCGGAAACGTGTCTCCGTTTTCTGCAGTTGTTTGAAGCAGCTTGCCACTTGACTTCTGTTTTTCAACTTCAGGTGTGCTGCGTTCCCCCATTTTGTATTTAACTGTCGATTATCTGAAGGGACCACTGGCATGTGCTCAACTGCCTCCTGTGTTTTTTAACTAGAAGTTCTAACTGGTTTTTTTTCCTTGTGATTTTTATTTTAAGGCCTTGCGGCCTGTACTCAATTTTATGTACAGATTTCATCTTACCACTGTGTTGAACTTAAGAAAGGGGATCCTCTTTAATCAGTAGCAGTGACTTGGTGTTTGCAACAACTCTTTAACGGAATAAGTGCAGTATTTCATATGGTACTCAGATCGAGCTTACATCATATAAACTATACACACATCAAAAAAACATTGCATCACGCTGGTTGCCAGAATTCCTGAAGATAGCCATTGACTGTGGATATTACATCACAGACACAATACCTTTTACTGTTCAGAGATGTCACTAAAAACGTCAAATATGTAAACAGCCAAACATGAGTAGCGCCTATAGGACGGAGGGGGACCGATAGCCGATCAGTTCCAGTCATTCCACCAGGAAGGAGGTACACAGCTCGTGTTGTCTGTAAATCAACCATGCCTAGACGGCCAATACCGCGGTTCGATCGCGTCCGCATTGTTACTCTGTGCAAGGAAGGGCTCTAAACAAGGGAAGTGTCCAGGCGTCTCAGAGTGGACCAAAGCGATGTTGTTCGGCCGACATGGAGGAAATACAGAGAGACAGGAATTGTCGATGACATGCCTCGCTCATGCTGCGCTAGCGCTACTACTGCAGTGGATGACTGCTACCTGCGGATTATGGCTCGGAGGAACCCTGACAGCAACGCCACCATGTTGAATAATGTTTCTCGTGCAGCCATAGGACGTCGTGTTATGACTCAAAATGTGCACAATAGGCTGCATGATGCGCTACTTCACTCCCGACGTCCATGACGAGGTCAATCTTGCAACCACATCACCGTGCAGCGCTGTAAAAATAAGCCCAACAATATGCTGAATGGACCGCTCAGGATTGGCATAAAGTTCTCTTCACTTATGAGTGTCGCATATGCCCTCAACGAGACAATCGTCAGAGACGTGTTTGGAGGTAACCTGGTCAGGCCAAACGGCTTAGACACACTTCCAGCGAGTACAGGAAAGTGGAGGTTCCCTGCTGTTTTCGTGTGGCATTATGTGGTGCTGAGGTACGCCACTGGTGGTCACGGAAGAAGCCGTAACTGCTGTACAATACGTGAATGCCGTCCTTCGACCGACAGTGCAACCATAACAACAGCATATTGGCGAGCCATTCGTCTTCATGGACGACAATTCACGCCCCCATCATGCACATCCTGTGAATGACTTCCTTCAAGACAACGACATCTCTCGAGTAGAGTGGCCAGCATGTTTTCCAGGCATGAACCCTTTCGAACATGCCTGGGATAGATTGAAAAGAGATGTGTATGGACGACATGACCCACCAACCACTCTGAGGGAGACTTGTTTGGAGGTAACCTGGTCAGCCCAAACGCCCTAGACACACTTTCCAGTGAGTACAGGAAAGTGGAGGTCCCCTGTTGTTTTGGGGTGGCATTGTGTAGGGCTCTCGTACGCTGCTGATGGTCAAGAAAGGCGCCTTAAACGCTGTATGATCCGTGACTGTCATCCTCCGACCGATAGTGCAACCATATCGGGAGCATATTGGCGAGGCAGTGGTCTTCATTAACGACAATTCGCACCCCCATCGTGCACATCTTGAGCACGACTTTCTTCAAGTTAACGACATCACGAGACTACAGTGACCAGCATGTTCTCCAGACATGAAACCAATCAAAATGCCTGGGGTAGATTGAAAAGGGTAGATAGACGACGTGTCCCAACAACCACTCTGAGGGATCTACGCCGAATCGCCGTTGTAGAGTGGGACAATCTGGACCAACAGTACCTTGATGAACTTGTGGATGGCATGCCACGACGAATACAGGCATGTATCAATGCATCACGCGAGAGCAGAGATCAATTCTCCTGCCTGAAGATCATGTACACACGACTTATCGAAGAACGCCATTCGGGACGAGCTTCAATTCATTTTTAACGCGAAAAGGGTAGTTAAATAGTTAAAAACTGTTAATGAGTTTGCTGAAAGGCGTGTTAAATTAATTTAAGGTTTTCACCGACTATTGATCGGAGATGAGAAACAAAAGGAATTCGTATTACACTGTATTCAGGAACATCGTAGACTGTACCCGAATTCCACGAAAGAAACACATCCAAAAAGCAAAAATGTGTTTGATTTTGATTTTACGCAGTCATCAGTAACTATTACACTACCCAAATGCTGAGCCGAACACTCTCAGTATTAAATTTTGTTGCTCTAGTTGAGGTGAGTTAATGTGTGAGCCAAAGTTTTCTTCCAGAGTAAATCCTATCAAATAGAAAACATTTAAGAGATGAGTGAAAAATTGTTTCAAATAAATAAAAATTAGGATACAATAAGGGGCACCCCAGTGTGTACTGGCGCGGAGCTTTAATTTCGGAGCCCTGGTGGTGCAACCCTGGAATTTATTAAAAGCGGTAATATCAAGTCTCGTGCACTGCTTTTGTTGCGTTTAGGTAATATTTTCAGTTCTGATTTGTAAACAGGTAAACCGAAGTCAGTACTGGGACCAGAATTAAATGGGCTTGGCACTTATAGAACAGTAATTGTTCGCTGAGTGCTTTTTCTTTTTTTTAGATTATGGTTTTGGAGCGCACAACAGCTATGGTCATTAGCGCCCATTCGCTGAGGTTACATTCACATTCTAATGATACGTAGTTCAGTGGCTGCAGAAGTACTTTCAATTAGAGATCGAAACATTAAGAGATTAACTTGTGATAAGTCAGATGCGTTCTGTTCTTGAGGATTACTTACAGTGTACGTCATAATGCACATAGATATTTTCAACACAGAAACTTCACATGCGCAATAAGTAATCGTTACATACAGCCACTAGTGAGCATGAAGTAACGTGAACAGTCAGAGTAAAGTCTTTGGGTATCACTGAAATGTAAAGGTAATAATTGTCTTAGAAAACTTACAAAGTACACAACAGATTTTTTGTGGTTGATATTTTCGATGCTCACAGTTGCTATTAGGCTGTTGGAATTTACTGTTTGGAATGGACAGGAATGTCTTTGGCCTGTTGACCTGCGCGAGAGTAATAGGAACGACATCTCATTTCGGTAGCAATAAAACAAAACGTATCGTGCCAAAAGAACTGCTTCATAAAAGCAATTACGAGACTTCATTGGATTTCATATATGTAATTAAAAAGTACGTGACGTCTTTCGTAAAAACAACTCACGTATTTAAACACTGCATTCATTACGAGCGCTTTAATGTCACAAGAAACTCTCAGTGCAACGATTCTGGCAAGAAGCGCCCGTGTACTAATCAAAATTGTGACAAACAGTTTTCCCTTTTACCGTACTCTCCTCATCGGCAAGTAGAGTAGAGTATGACATTAGGATCTGTAGTGTTCCTGGCGAACATATGTGGCTGAATGGTCTTCTTGCTCATTTCCCCAGTCTGCCACTTTCCCCGCTAACCAGTAAACTGATACATGCTTCCCCCGCTGTTGACATAGAATTGGTTTGCCCTGTATGTTTCGTACCATTTGCTCTGCTGGTTTCATTTGCAGCAATTCCTAGACCTGTTTTATGTTCAAAAAAGCCACATTTTAACGGACTGATGTCCTCGTCGTGATGTCCCACCTTCCTGTGAAAGTCTTTGGGAGAGAACACCTGAATCAGCTGCCCTTAAACCAGCTGTACGTAGGTGATTTGTGGACGATACTTCCATAGTGTGGGCACCTCAGCTCCATTCATAATAAGTTTTGTTTCACTACGGAAATAAAGAGAGATCGTTGTCTATCTTCGTTGGATGTCTAGGTTAGAGAGCAAAATGATGGCTCTCTGGAACGTTTGGTTTATCGCAAGCCCATTCATATTTACAAGCGTCGAGTTGTCAACACCTGTTGCAAACCATGAGCGCACAAACACTTGCACACGGAATTCGCATAGTTTTAGGTCTAGACAGTTTGCCTAAAAAGCTCACGCAAAGCTACTGTTCAGGGAAAATCGCTACTCCACACAGCGGTTAAACAGGTCACTATCAGTTCAACGAAAGAATGGGGGATAATGTGGAGAACACATCAGTAAAATCTTTGGCTTTTCTTAAATATTTAGGCAACATTTTGTTTGCGGTAGCAAGAACATGCTACATTTCACATGGAAGTGTAGGGCACTAAGGGAATTGGAGGAAATGTGGAAGGTCTCGCTATGATGACACCTCATCCACTCCAGTACCTTCGGAATAAGCTACAGTTTTGAGCTTTGTGAAGCGTATTCATTTAGAAAGCGAATTCTGAAGACGTCTTCGGGGAGAGCGATTTAGCAGCCCAGGCCCCAATCACTGTGTACCACGTTAACACCGTGAAGCATCCTTAAAACAATCTAAAACAAATATCTGAAAGTTAAATTCGACGTGTCGTCAACAATTATTGTGTGCCCATGAAGTAATCAAGTTAGAGTAAACATTTATGCAATATTCTTTCGGTACTTGAAGCACCAGCGAAATGCACAGTGTTACTGAACCACAATAAGACTTTTTGTTTCAGCAGGCTTTCGAAATTCTAGGACGTCGTCAGTATATTTAGATCTGCTCTATACTTGAGGTGAATCTTTAATATAAGTCAAAACCATCTCAAAATGTAGTAAATGTGGGGATCTCAAAGGTTTTAGTCACCCACGATTAAATGTTGAAAACTCGTTCCATTGTTAAGTTTAAAATTAACATATTTGACTGGATGGTCTTCTTGCTCATTCCAAAAAAATATTCAAATGTGTGTGAAATCTTATGGGACTTAACTGCTAAGGTCATGAGTCCCTAAGCTTACACACTACTTAACCTAAATTATCCTAAGGGCAAACACACACAACCATGCTCGAGGGAGGACTCGAACCTCCGCCAGGACCAGCCGCACAGACCATGACTGCAGCGCATGAGACCGCGCGGCTAATTCTGCGCGGCTCTTGCTCATTCCCCCACTTTTCCATTGTCCCTGCTATTCAGTAAATTGATACATGCTTTCCCCGCTGTGAATATGGTAGCAGTTACTTTAATAATAGAGTTACGCAAAGGCGTTACTGTGGTCGGAATCATTGTTTTCTCATGCTCCATTGGATGTTCAGTGGAAATACAGTGCTCGGCAATAGGAAACTTCCTTGGTTGCAAAAGGCGGGCGCAACGTTGATGTTCAGTATAGCGTTCTTCCATGGTCCGTGTTGCCTGGCCAATGTAAGACAAGGTATTTTATAGATTCGGCAATAACAAACCGTCCTTCACTGATCCCAGAAGGGCTGCAATCTTATATGACGGACGGACAACCACTTTCACCTGAAATTTGCGGGTGATTCTTGCTAGCTTAAACAAAATGTTGCCCACAAAAGGCAGAAAAGCTAAAGACTTTGTCGATGTGTTCTCCTATTTACTCCCTGTTCTTTGTATGAGCTGACAGCACCCTACTAAACTGCCTGGTCGAGGATCGATTTTCCTTGAATACTGTCTATAGGGGAGCGAGCTCTTTAAGGTAAACCGTCTAGACCTGAAGCTGTGTAAGCCCTATGTGCAAGTGTTTTAAGCAGTCACACAGTTGCAACAGGAGATAACAACACGATGCTTGCAAATACAAATCAGTATGCTTGCGATACACTAAAAGATCCAGAGAGCCATAATTCTGCTGTCTAACTAGACATCCAAGGAAGGTAAACAGCCATCTTTCTTTATTTTAGTAGTGAAGCGAAAGTCATTATGAACGGAGCTGAAGTGATGAAGAAACCCACATCACCAACATGCAAATGGTTTAAGGGAAGTTGATTCAGCTGTTCTCTTCTCAAAGACCTTGATAAAACGAGGGACACCGTGACGATATCAGCCAGTTAAAAATATTCTTGGTAGAACATAAAATAGGCATTGTAATTAGCGTGCCGAAACAGAGCAGTTGTAACGCCGGAAATGCATATCCTCCTATTTCCATCTATTGTACTATAGATTAATTTCCTCATTTTGTTACCTGCAGATATGACGTTTCTGTGTCTTTGTATATTGTAATTGTTTTACTATTTGTATACATATGCAATTATGTCGATGTATAATTGGTTTGTTTCGTAAATATTATTTGTGTTTTTACGCTGGGTCTGGCCTAGGGAAAACTATGCTATCGAACAACTACATCGATAGGTCGTGGTGAGAACCAAAGTGTTTATGATCTTTGGTAGGGTTAACACTGCCGCGTGGAGCGCGGGACGAGCAGAGGGAGTCTGGCTGGGGTAGGGCGGTGGAGCAGGTGTGTTGTGTGACGCTCCCACGAGATGCCGCGCTTTCGGGGTTTGGCAGCATGTAATTGCGCTCGACTTGCTATGATAGTTTCTAACACGGTGTCGCGGACGGGAAGCATTAGCTGGTACACATCAAGAGCCCGTTTCGGCTGGTGACCGTGTCGAGAAGGAGGCGCGCCAACCTCCAGCTTCTGCAACAGCGACGGCCGACAATGAGTGACTGTCGCCACCTCCTCGATCGACGACTTCAAACCTTCAATCAACCAGCAAGGAAGACTAAAAGCACGTAAAGGTTTAGAACTGTATGGCAGACCTCAGCTTTTAAAACTGTTGCATCACAAAAATACAGCAACTTATCATGAACCTTTGGTGCTCGTTGTCCCAATTGCAGTACCAAGCAGGGTCCCTTCCTTTTCTAGAATGAACGCGAGTGTCATTGAAATAAAAACTCCAGCATCAAAGTAATATCATTCCATTTCACTGCTTTAATTTCAAAGTTCAGTTAAAGTATTCATAGCTGGCTACAATATTTAGATTACACAAGCACAAATTAAGAGTGAGAGTTTTGTTACCGTATTTTAGCTTACCTGTGACTGCAGCTCGGCTTGGTACGTACTAAATGTTACTATTGTTAATTGTTCAGAATTATTTAATTCAAGTTCAAAGTTAAATAATTTATTTCTAAACTGCGTGGATTCAAGTAGCTTTTAAAATGATTGTTGAGGTAGCCCAAGACTAACCTTATTTTACTGAATTTCGTAGTGCTTCAGAAACAAATCTCACTATTAATTTCAGTCACTAAATTAACTTTCAATTTTACGGTTTTATTAATTCTTTTGCTAAATTAAGTCAGAGTGTAGCGAAATTTATTACTTCTGACAAACTTTCAGTTTTTACACAACACGTGTCAACCTTCAGTTGCCACGCTTTCTTTTTCAGTTATTATAGTAGTTGTCCGTAGGAATGGCGACCGTAATTTTCCCCAAATCTCAAATGTCTAATTAACGCCAATTAATTGTTAACGTCACGACCGCATATTTATTTACTTTATTAATTTTAACCTTTTCTCAAAATTAATTTCCACCAATATTTATTTTCTTTATTAATTTTACCCTTTTCTCAAAATTAATTTCCGCCAATTTCATTTGCACTTTTCCTTTCATTTAGATGTAACCCTTTCCTCCATCTTTACCGACAGATTAACTTCGGTGACGATTGCTTTTCCCAAATTTCCATTAGGTACTCGCGGTTTAATGTTTCACTGTCATTAAGGCCGATAAGTGAGGGAGAGGTTACACAGTAAAGTCAACCTGAAACTTATTGCGAATTGGAACCATAGATTCTACTAGAGATACCTTTATATATATATACCTCGTCAAAACTAGCTGAACGATCCTGGCCTGTTAGACGGCGAGTCCACAGTCTACTGATACTGTCAGCTGAGCTACGGATGTGATGATGAGAGCATCTGTCCACAAACTGTCTTGGCGTGATCATATGACGGCTCCTCCTCCTTAGCCTCTGCAGAAAGGGCTGCACAACGAAATATACGAGAGGTCGCTGATGTGGTGGTGCTGAAGGCTGCAAAGTTAATGCAACCGTTGTGTTACCTAGTAGTTTGTAGGATTATAAGACGTATGGTCTGCTAAGTGATCCTAGCTGTTTGAGGATTGATTACGAGCCTTCAGGTCGTGTATAATAGGAAATTTTTGCTCTCCCGAATTCGTACTGCTTGCCTCAAGCGATCATCAAGACTTTAACATTTTCGTAAGTATATGTAATACGATACTGAAAGGCCCTGACCAATTACAGATGACAAACTAGAGCAAAATTTCAGTTGTAGTCCAAATGTCAGACAGCCACATAAACATCTCTATGTAGTACTAAAGTACATATTTTTCTGTTAGTAATTTTATAAATGTAAATACCATAAACTAAAAACTGTTGCATACCACCCGCAAAATTTCCTTAAATGTTACTTGACAAAGGGCAAATGAACCCATTGACGATAGTGAAACTTCACCGAAAGATATTTCGGTGTCAAAGATAAACGTGTGTGCTCAAGACATAACTACATTTGCGTAATTACGTATTTGGTAGCAAACACATACAAAAAGAGAGCTTCAGTCATAAGATTAATAAATCCTAAACGAACGTCGTGTCACCTCACCAAATACGGTCTTAATTAACTTTGACAGTGAACTCTGCGTATGGCTGTTTGCAAATATAAGCTTTGCATGTCGTTACACGAAACTGACATTCAGATTCACATTTCTCTTTTTATCCAGAGATTCGTCACGTTATATTAACTAGTTCTCTCTGGGAGCACCATATATTCATAGATAAGAAAGAGACGTGTTTCGTATTTATAAGCAGATAATTTATTCGTTGTTCAGAGTATATCAATAACTTCTTTACCAACGTTTGGTGGCCTCATTGTCGAGACGACGTCAATCGTTTACAAAAAAAACAAAAAACAAAACAAAACAAAAATGTAAATGAACCAGATAATAGGAACTGGTAGCTCTTTCAGAGACAATGGCGCTCTTCTGGACTTGTATTTGGAATTATTTACCGTTGGTCAGTGACACTGCCTCTATCATTTTGTAATCTAAAATAATCACTATAGATAATTAAGACTTTAAATATTGGAAAATTAACTTCAATTTAGTTTCAGGATTTTCTGTCTAAAATGTTATGTATATCATTTCGTGCTAAAATCGATTATTAGTTGTGTCGAAAGACTTAAAGTAGTAGTAACCATTTTCCCATGTATGTATTCGAACCATTGTTATTGTTCAAACTCGTTAACTGTTCTCAGATGACCGAATGGGTCACTCACCGACATACGTGTAACAGTCTTAGGTTGAGTACAAGTGATTAGGGATTGATGCATTGCCCTGCTTCATAGATTGAATTTTCAGTCTAACAACATTCTGTCAGTAATTAATGGAGGGCTCGCAAGAAACTGCCTTGTTAATTTAAATAAAAATATCAATTAATCTTCGAAAGTCGTTGTGCATTCACTACAGCAGAATTGTTCTTCGATAACGAGCATCGTGGTAGAACGCAGTTAATTTACGCCTGTTAGTTACGAGTTCCTTCCAGGCAGATTAACTAAACAGAAAGTTGAGTTCAGTGTAATACAAGAGAATAACAACGTATTTGCATGTAATTAACAAGACTCAGCAGCCTATGCGAGCCTCACAATTTACGAAAATTAACCCACGCAAAGTAAATATGGCGTGCGAGCAGTTTTTTTCGTATCGCCGTGAGAATATGAAACATATTTATTTCTAGCTCTCAACTTCCCTTATATTTCAGAGAGGAGGAAACTAGAAACGTGGTCATGGCGCCACTGTCATTCGATTCTAGGGCCGACACAATTTCTCTCAGCTGTCGGTTTCCAATCGACCTCATCTTTCAAGCAGTCTCTTTGATCCTCCTCTTCCCATGAATCTCGAGAAGGCATATTCCTCTTAAGGAAGATATTGCAGTTGTCTGTCAGGCGCGAAAAAATCATTGCGATAAGAATGTGCCGTTTTTCAGTTAGACAATATCTCAGCTTGTGTTTATTCGTGCAAAAAGACATATTTTTACCAGACGAGTGACACAATTATTGAACCACTCGACGTGTGCCAGGCAAGGTCTGGACTGAAATCATCGCTCTTCGCAGTGAATTAGGTTACATCAGTTTCCCGAAATTCCATGAGGAGGAAACTGAGACAGATATGTCGACAATCTCATATCCCTTCTCTTTCTGACTAAGGTGGTGTTCATCATTGTCTGACCTATTTGCTGTGGTGAGACGTCTACTCTTCCTTATTTAATATATGGTTAGGGACTACATTTTGCTTTTGCACCAATATTCGTTCCTTTATTTCTACCGTCTTTTCAGTGCTCACTGGGGGATGAATTTAAATAAATGCAGAAAGGTATCAGGAGACCTCCACTCGATAAAGATTTATCAGCTGGGGCAGATGTGGTGTAGGATACTTGATTACTTGATTATCCATACAACAGTAATATTTGAGAGATTTAAAAGAAACGAATCAATTCCAAATAAGACCAAAAATCAGGCGTCAGATGCAGAAGAAAACCTTTAGATGGTTTACTTTACCTATTTCAGCAGTTTAAACTGTCATCTTCAGAAATGAAATAGACTCAAATCATTGTCAATCCGACAACAAAATGAAAATCGGACAGTAGTGTTCTACAAAGGGCTGGAAAAATGCGTACATAAAGCAATTATTTTAAATACAGATTTAAAAAGACTGAACGGCAGAAGTAAAACAGTTTTGTTAAAACAAATGTAAAATAATATTAATAAAATAAAAATAATAAAATAAATAAAATAAAATAAAAATTAAAAATAAAAACATATAAACAGTTCACTTTTGTTCAGCTTCATTTACGTAGTAATTATGTAGTTTATTATATTTCTGCATGCTTGATTCGTGGCTTATCTATGTAAATGCTTTTCTTAATAACTTCATAAGGTCTTATAAGATTTAATGCATACTTGCACTTCAACTGTAGCAGACCTCAATACCTTTAAAATGTACTCTAGCGCCCCCACTTTATATAGTCGTGTTCAATGCCCTCCACGTCACCAGTATTTTCACTGACTTTCGTTGCAGATGTTATGCGCGATTTGTGATTTGATACTACATTATTTGCTACTCATCACACATATATATTCTGAGTGAGTACACACACTGTTAGTTATTGTGTGGCCAAGATACGTTGTGGTTCTCAAGCACAACTACTTTGCATTTTTTGTAACAAACCTGTTTTGCTGCAGCTGTTCAATCTTTGTATATTTGTTTTTTACATACTTGCTATATATATATATATATATATATATATATATATATATATATATATATATATATATATATATATTGCCACTTCTTTGCTGGACACTACCATCCGATTCTTATTTTGACGTTGGCTTACCAATGATTTAGGCCTCTTTCATTTCTGGAGATGACAGTTTGAACTGTTGAACCAGGTAAAGTGAACCAAATTTTTCTTACGCAGCTGACGACTTAATTTTTGTCTTTGTTGAAGTATTCTGCAGCTGCTGAACTACATCTGTTAACAAAACCATAACGAATTAATTGTTCCACATCTGGAAATGGCATTGCTGAGACGACGAAGCAAGATGTAAACTTGTAAGTGGCATAGACTTGCAAATAAAATTTGTAACAATCAACCAGCAGCAACAAAGGCAGGGGCTGTGCTCAGACAATACGAAATGGGAAGAAGAGGTTAATTGTACTCACTGTTTTAATTTTTGTTTTGAGATCTATACATCCATCCCTCTCAAAAGACGATTTCCTTGCTGAGTTTCATAAGGATCTGTGATTCAGCAGTTTTTGTAGTGTACACCTGTGTGTTCAGAATCAATTTTGTGTTTCTACAAAAAATACTTTCTATGTTCAGCAAGCTAAATTAAAAGTTATCTTCAAATTTACTTACATGCCATTTATACATCGTGTGAATGTGTGGAAGCAAGTGCTGTGGCTACACCACAAAGGTGACGGCCGAGTGAGATCGGGTCTTCCCCGTTTCCCGGTCCAAGGCCGAGCTCGCCACGCCTCATATCTATACAGGGACCTAGACAAATCATTGACAATAGTCAACAGTAAAATTACAATTTAAAAAACTTGATATGATTTTAAACCATCTGGCAAAGTATTACGACATTATTGAAATAGGCTCATAGGTCGCTAATGACAGGAGTATTGTTATTTGAGCTTCTTTATTGCATTGCGCGATTCAGGCGTAATGCAATAAAGAAGTTCAGCTAATATCTTATGCCTGATATTAGCGACTTATCGGTACTGGTCATGATCACAAACTTTAAACACACTTTTTGTCCTACCTGAAATTATGCCAATGTAATATACATTGAGTTTCAGTATGATTCACTAATTACCTTCCAGAAAAATCAATATTTACCGAAATGTCAAAAACCCGTAATGCTGATGATACAAAGCTGTAATTTAGGATGTATTGTCTGTTTTACATGAAAACATGATGCAGAAAATTTTACGGAGCTACCTCTTTCATTTTTCGAGTTATTAAGTAAGACCTGATTTTTGTACTAAAATTGGTAAAATCGTGATAGCACAGTTAGCCTTTAGAAAGAAGATACAGTAATGAAATTACCGCACTGTAGTGAAAAGACGTAATGAACTGTATCATATCTCCAAATGTTTACGCGACTTTGCAGAGGTACAGACGGTAGAATGGAGACATTTCAGAGGTCACAATCTACACTTGGTTTCGAGTAATCCAACTGAAAGTTCCACAGAATTACATAAAATACATTACTGCTCAGAGAGAACTTTGGATAGTCGTTACTTTTAACCCAACAAAGACATATGAAGTTTTGTAGTTGAATAGGGTGCTACGCGAGCACTGCCGCAGGAAATTGAGGTGTTATAACTGCAGGTGTTCTATTTGCCGGCCGCTCCGAAGCAACACCTAAGGTTTAAAAGGACCTCCGGAGAGGTGAACGGAAGTCATCCGATCGTCGTCAGCCGCTTGTTATGTGCCTCCCTGCGCTTCGAAACTTGCAGTAATTCTGTCCCCCTCCTTGCACAACAGGCCTTGTATGGCAGTAAAAACATTGAACTGGTTGTCACGCATATTTAGTGTAAATGTGTAAATCTTAGCGTCCAAGGATTAATAATTTACCGGATAGCCCGTGTTTCAGTTTCGGTCGTTTTATACTGTGTAACGTTTGTAGTGTTGTAGAGAGCCGCGTGCCAATTGGCGTAGCTTATTCACCACTTTCGAGGCTAAAAATTAACTTTACGTACTTAAGTAACAGGTGGCGTGGTAACTAGCAATACCGAGAACTACGAGTAGAAGTCGTTTCTTAACTGGATCGAGTCTCGATTAAGACAGAAAAACTTTAATCAACTGCAAAAATTTTAATTGTGTGTGAGTGTGTGTGAACTTTCTTGAATGTACTCATTCGTTAAACGGAAATAGACTTACATTTGTAGTAGCTGGAACCTCTTTATTATACTCAGAGAGTTAGAACACATGTTAGTCCCGGCGCGCTCGGTTGTGGATTTGTAGAATGGAGACCATGGGTAGCACGTTCTCCATCGCTTTCCGGGTGTCCACACAAATGATTATCAGCCTCCTGTAAACGGCAGTGGTATTTAAAAACCGAACAAAAAATCCATCTTCCAGCAATCTCAAAATTAATGACAAAAGATGCATAGAAACATATATTTGCCGGCCGGTGTGGCCCAGCGGTTCTAGGCGCTTCAGTCTGGAACCGCGCGACCGCTACGGTCGTAGGTTCGACTCCTGCCTTGGCCATGGTTATCTGTGATGTCCTTAGGTTAGTTTGGTTTAAGTAGTTCTAAGTTCTAGGGGACTGATGACCTCAGATGTTAAGTCCCATAGTACTCAGAGCCATTTGAACCATTTTGAATCCAGAGATGTAAGGTTTTCAGACGGCTTAACTATGTGGTTTAATTGGCTCCATTTTGCTGGTATCGGTATTCCTTAGGGATACCGATCTGTTTGGAATCCGTAGAAATGTTGGAACACATTAGGCAATACCGACCCTACGACTTATCTTAGAAAATAGATTAAGGAAAGACAAACCTACGTATCTAGCGTTTGTACACTTAGAGAAAGCATTTGACAATGTTGACTGGAATACTCTCTTTCAAATTCTAAAGGTGGCAGGGGTAAAACACCGGGATTGAAAAACTACTTACAATTTGTACAGAAACCAGATGGCAGTAATAAGAGTCGAGGGGCATGAAATGGAAGCAGTGGTTGGGAAGGGAGTGAGACAGGGTTGTAGCCTGTCCCTGATGTTATTCAAAAATGGTTCAAATGGCTCTGAGCACTATGGGACTTAACATCTGTAGCCATCAGTCCCCTAGAACTTAAAACTACTTAAACGTAACTAACCTAAGGACATCACTTACATCCATGCCCGAGGCAGGAATCGAACCTGCGACCGTAGCATGATGTTATTCAATCTGTATATTGAGCAAGCAGTAAAGGAAACAAAAGAAAAATTCGGAGTTGGTATTAACATCCTTGTAGAAGAAATAAAAACTTTAGGTTCGCAGATGACATTGTGATTCTGTCAGACTTGGAAGAGCAGTTGAACGGAATGGACAGTGGCCTGAAAGGAGGATATAAGATGAACATCAACAAAAGCAAAACGAGAATAATGGAATGTAGTCGAATTAAGTCGGGTGATGCTGAGAGAATTAGATTAGGAAATGAGACACTTAGAGTAGTAAAGGAGTTTTGCTATTTAGGGAGCAAAATAACTGATGATGGTCGAAGTAGAGAAGGTATCAAATGTAGACTGGCAATGGCAAGGAAAGCGTTTCTGAAGAAGAGAAGTTTATTAATATCTAGTATAGATTTAAGTGTCAGGAAATCATTTCTGAAAGTATTTGTATGCAGTGTAGCCATGTATGGAAGTGAAACATGGATGATAAATAATGTAGACAAGAAGAGAATAGAAGCTTTCGAAATGTGGTGCTACAGAGGAATGCTGAAGATTAGATGGGTAGATCACATAACTAATGAGGATGTATGGAATACAATTGGGGAGAAGACGAGTTTGTGGCACAACGTGACAAGAAGAAGGGTCGGGTTGGTAGGACATGTTCTGAGGCATCAAGGAATAACAAATTTGTCATTGTAGGGCAGCGTGGGGGGTAAAAATCGTAGATGGAGGCCAAGAGATGAATACACTAAGCAGATTCAGAAGGATGTAGGCTGCAGTAGGTACTGGGAGATGAAGAAGCTTGCACAGGATAGAGTAGCATGGAGAGCTGCATCAAACCAGTCTCAGGACTGAAGACCACAACAACAAGAACCGATCGGAATTACTGGTGGTGCGTTTGAAGACACTTTGTAGGTACACACTACTTAATATTTGATTCATCTACAAACTTAGCTGTTAGCAATGAGGTGTTAATTGATAATGTTGCTCTTGTGCTGTTTGATTTCGCTTTATCTTTATTTGTGGGACTTCCACATGTTAGGGGTTGACTATGGAAGAGAGAGGGAGAGAGAAAGAAATCATTGTGCTACTGTCCGTAGTTCACTATGCCTACGTCTGTAAATTTAAGGCGTCCAGGGTGGCCGCGCGGATCTAGGCGCTACATTCTGGAATCCTGCCTCTGGCATGGATGTGTGTGGTGTCCTTAGGTTAGTAAGGTTTCAGTAGGTCTAAATTCTAGGGGACTGATGACTTCAGAAGTTAAGTCCCATAGTGGTCAGAGCCTTTTTAACCATTTTTTTGTAAATTTAAATAACTATTTATTGGATAAATATATTGAGAGTGGCCGCTTTGTATCGTGCTGCCGATAGGCCACGTGATTCATAAAATTACTCCTACAATTTGCACTAGCTCTTCTGGAACTACGCATAAAACTGAAGCAGATGACTGCAATGGCTGAAGAATTGGATGATTTATTCTAGAGAACGAGCTTTACAAGTCAACAATGCGTTAGTGGCCCGTATGCAAGCAGTTACTCGGCTTGGCATCGATTAATAGAGTTACTGGATATCCCCCTGATGGATGTGGTGCAAATTCGGTCCAATTGATGCGTTAGGTCGTCAAAATTCAGAGAAAGTTAAACGGTCCTGCCCATAAACCTCCAAATGTTCTCAGTTGGTTGAGATCCGACGACCTTACTGGTCAAGGTAGGGTTTGACAAGCACGAAGACAAGGAGTAGACACTTTTGCCGCCTGAGGGGCGGGAATTATGTTGCTGAAACTTAAGCCCGATGTGGCGTGGGCGTGTGGTGCAACAAAACGAGGGGCACAAGATCGGCAACGTACCGCTGTCCTGTAATGGCGTCACGGATGACAGCCAAAGGGATCCTGCTACGTAAAGAAGCAGTTGTTGGACTGTATTGCGTGCGACAGTCAGGTTGCCACTCCACCACTGTCCGAGGCGTCTGCATGCGTGTCTTCTCTGGTTATCGCGGTTCACTTCTAAGTGGGACTCGAAGGTAATTCCACTCCAGTCAATGAGAGTCCTGCTGACGTCCCGGTCTGCGGTGGGTGGGATACCAACCAGACCGCCGCCCACCATGCGGCTCGTCAACAAAGTGTGACGGTGTTGGACGACATTTCTTTTCACAGTTTGACACAAATCTGAAGGCTGTAAATTCAGCTAAATACTTAGGGACTACAATTATAAATAACCTAAATTGGAACGATCACATAGATAATTTGTAGGTGGAGCAAACCAAAAACTGCGATTCATTGGCAGAACACTTAGAAGGGGCAACGGGTCTACCAAAGAAACTGCTTACACTACGCTTGTCCGCCCTATTCTACAGTATTGGTGTGCGGTGTGGGATCCGCTTCAGGTGGGACTGATAAGTGACCTCGAAAAATTACAAAGAAGGGCAGCTCGTTTTTTACAATCGCGAAATAGGGGAGATAGTGTCACAGACATGATACGTGATTTGGAGTGGCAATCATTACAACAAAGGCTTTTTTCGTTGCGATGGGATCTTCTCATATACTTTCAATCACCAGTTTTCTCCTCCAATTGCGAAAAAATTCTGTTGGCACCCACCTACATAGGGAGAAATGATCATCATGATAAAATAAGAGAAACCAGGGCTCGAACAGAAAATTTTAAGTGCTCGTTTTTCCCGCGTGCCGTTCGAGAGTGGAGTGGCAGAGAGACAGCTTGAAGGTGGTTCATTGAACCCTCTGCCAGGCACTTTATTGTGAATAGCTGAGTAATCACGTAGATGTAGATGTAGATGTAGACCCCTTTGGTTGGCATCCGTGGCAAACTTGCTGCACAACGGTACATGGACGATAATCTACGTCTCATTTTGTTGCCCTTCCTGGCAAGCCTTCCTGGTCTTACATTCCAGCAACATAATGCCCGCCTGCAGGCGACGAGAGTTTCTACTGCTTTGTCTCCGTGGTTGCCAAACCCTACGTTGGCCACCAGTGTCGCCGGACCTCTCTGCAATTGAGAGTGTTTTGAGCATTATGAGCACGGCCCTCCAATCATCTCGGGATTTTGTAGATCAAAAGCGCCAATTATACATAATCTGGCACTCAGGAGGACATTCAGCAACTCTGTCCATGAGTGACAAGCCGATTAACTGCTACCACAAGGGGGAGCAACGCATTATTGACTTGCTCAATCTGTGAAGCTCTTTATCTTGAATGAATAATCGAATTTATCTGAAATTGTAATCATCTGTTTGCTTGTACATTTACAGCATATCTGCCGATTTCCGTCCCATTCGAGTAATTTCACCAGGGTGCGTCGTGTGTCGTCTTTTGTCTTTTTTTCTTCATAGTCAGATTGCTGTTAATTATGTGCAATTTAGGACACTAACTGGTCCATATGGCGAGCACGTCGCTCCATTGTGAACACAGATGTGCTATACACAGCTATACAATCGATAATCAAGTTCGTCCCATGCCTTCGCGGACACGACTGGAGTTACTGTGTAGATAACTGTGGCTACGCGGTGTCGCAGTTGATCAAAAGTCGATATAAGTGGAGGCATGCACGGCTTCTCACACAAACCCCAGTAAAATGAGAAACGACGTACCGTGACATGAGCCGAGCTCGGAGGCTTATGGCGCGGTGCGAAATCCATTCGCCCCTGCGATGGATCCGCCGCTGAGGGAGCTCGTATTACTGATCAGCAAATACAGTGCGTGATCAATGTTAAGGCTTCCAGGGACAACAAAAATTTGGTTTGCAGCGTTTCGAATAACTGCTGGCCTAATTTCAAAATTAAAAATGTCATAAACGACTCATTGTGAGGTATAATTTTTAATTAGATAGGAAACACAAGAATGCATTTAGGAACTGTGTATATCTCGTTAGCAGTGTAACTCACGGTACACTAGTATCACAAACTATTCACATCCAGTACTTTCATAACGTGAGCACTTAGTGATTTCCAAGAAAAATTTAGACATAATTTCAAACTTTTGCTAAACGTTCTCTTTTGTCTATAGGAGAATCAACCAAAAGTAATAAAATGAAGATAATTAACGTTTTGCGTCTTCAACAATTAAGGTTTTACACTCCAAACGTGAATGAACCAAAAGTAATAAAACGAACATAATTAACGTTTTGCGTTTTCAACGCCAAACGTTAAATGTATAACATATTTCTCATTTGTAGAGTAACCAGCCGTTTGAAACTGTTTTAAATGTATAACACATTTCTCATTTGTAGAGTAACCAACTGTTTGAAACGGTTTTACGGGTGCGAGTTCTATTCTTTAAACAACTGGAGGGGGGGGGGGGGTTGGGGTGGGAGAGGTTTGCTGAATGTTAAGAAACGCTCCTACATGAAAACAAAAGTGTGGTCGTGGTCCGCTATGTTGAAAAATGTTTCTGCCATGTTCTCCCAACTGCGGAAAAAACCACCTATGAAACCGCTTTTCGTAAGGGAGGGATAAGGCGAGGAGGGGGGAGGGGGTGTTATATGCGCTAAACTAATTTTGACCGGTAGACCCAGAAAAAGGCCATTGTATCCGTGGCTCAAACGTTGGTTTCTCGAGAGAAGGTTTTGCTACACTATGATACGGTTGTAGCCTATCCCCGATGTTATTCAATCTTATATAGAGCAAGCAGAAAAGGAAACAAAAGTAATTACGATATGAGACGCTTAAAGTAGTAAACGAGTTTTGCTATTTGGGGAGCAAAATAACTGATGATGGTCGGAGAGGATATAAAATGTAGACTGTCAATGGCAAGGAAAGCGATTCTGAAGAAGACAAATTTGTTAACATCGAGTATGGGAAGTCGTTTCTGACAGTAATTGCATCAAGTGTAGCCATGTATGGAAGTGAAACGTAGACGATAAATAGTTTAGACAGGCAAAGAATAGAGGCTTTCGAAATGTGGTGCTACAGAAGAATGCTGAAGATCAGATGGGTAGATCACAAAACTAATGAGGAGGTGTTGAATAGAATTGGGGAAACGACGAGTTTGTGGCACAACGTGACAAGAAGAAGGGTCGGGTTGGTAGGGCATGTTCTGAGGCATCAAGGGATAACAAATTTGTCATTGTAGTGGAGTGTGGTAGGGAAAAATCGTATATGGAGGCCAAGAGATGAATACACTAAGCAGATTCAGAAGGATGTAGGTTGCAGTAGGTACTGGGAGATGAGGAAGCTTCCACAGGATAGAGTAGCATGGAGAGGTGCATCAAACCAGTCTCAGGACTGAAGACCACAACAACGACACCATGATACGGTAAAATACTCAGAAAAATTTTACATCTAGTAACTTTGAAGTGTCTCTGAGATGCTCGACTAAGTGGGAGAAAATTACAGAGGAATCTTATTTAAAGTGTTGTAAGTAGGCTGTTTAGATTTTTTTTATTGGTAACGCCACATAGCGCTCTGTATGAAAAATCACTGGCTGTGCTGTGCGCAGTCTGTGGCTAGTTTGCATTGTTGTCTGCCATTGTAGTGTCGGGCAGCGGCAGCTGGATGCTAACAGCGCGTAGCGTTGCGCAGTTGGAGGTGAGCCGCCAGCAGTGGTGGACGTGGGGAGAGAGATGGCGGAGTTTTGAAATTTGTAAGAATTGGTGTCATGAACTGATATATATAATATGACTATTAAGTTAGCTGGCAGTAGTGGCGCTCGCTGTATTGCAGTAGTTCGAGTAACGAAGATTTTTGTGAGGTAAGTGATTTGTGAAACATATAGGTTAATGTTAGTCAGGGCCATTCTCTTGTAGGGATTATTGAAAGTCAGATTGCGTTGAGCTAAAAACTATTGTGTGTCAGTTTAAGCACAGTCGTGTACAATTTTTCGAAGGGGACGTTTCATATCTCGACCCTTAGCCAAGGATACCTCACTGGCATCTCTGATTTTTTCTTGTAGTTTGTGTAATTAGTGGATCTTTTGATCTTTTTGTTTATTGCATAGAGAGAATTTCCTTTGTAGTTGCAGTCTTTCATTGTTGTACAGTAAAATAGTTGTGGTATGCATGTAGTTTTGCACGAAGTATTTCGCAGCTGCGCTTGCAATTAACTAGTTATTATTTTCAGTGCTATGTTAATGTGTTTTCTTATTTTGCTCTTCAAATTGTGCTTTTCTGTGTTGTCATGTGAAATATTGTGACTATAATGGCGTGTGAAAAACGTACTACTAGGCTCCAAAGTAAACTGAGAAATGACAGTGAAGACGAAAGCAGTGTGTTAGCTCCACCATGTAATAAATTAACTAATGTTCAAAGTAGTAATTTGGTAATTGGACATAGGGAAATGGAGCGGGCTGCAAATAATGGTGTAGACAGTGAAACAGTTAGTGAACAGGGAAGCATTATCGATCGATCGGTTGGCAACAGCTTGCCTCAGTATTTCGAAATGACAGGACACATTCTTGCAAATACTGTAGATTCAGGTTATGGGTCCTCACCGTTTTCTCAACTGAGTCAAAACACATTTTCTGCCTGTCAAAACGTAAATGTTGACCGTGAAAATGCACTGCCAAAAAGCATAGAAAAACAGATTCCAGACACTAATACATTATTATTGCAATTAATGCAACAAATGGAACAAAATCAGAGACAAACACAGCAAAAGCTTCAAAAGTTAGACACAATGGAACAAAATCAGAGACAAACACAGCAACAGTTGGACACAATGGAACATAATCTTCGGAAGTTAGACACCACACTTGAACAAACACGTGAAGATTTAACTACTGAGTTACATAACATTGAATCGAAATGTCAAAAAATCTGTAATGACGTAAAAACACAAATTTGTGAGCATTTTCAACCTATTTTTTCGCGGCATGAAAACGCATTACAGAATCACGAAGCAGCCATAAAAGAATTGCAAACTGTTGTTCGTGAAAATCACGACACCTTGCAAGCTAAAATGGAGTCAGTTGCATCCACCGATTCGGTTACGCAACTTGCAAGAAGTCAGGAAAACTTAAAGGACACAGTAGATTCGACTTCAATACAAATGGACACTCTGAAACTTGGTTCAGAAAAACACACTGAGGAAATGTGTTCACTATCGGAGAAAGTAGCCGAACTTTCGGATCAGTTCACTAATTTATCTACGAAGGTAGATGATAATCTGAATGACACAAAACCGGTAGTCTTTAATGACACAGAAGAGAGCGAACAAATTAGGAAATTCAAACAAAGTCTGAATCAAATTAGTACGCAACACCAAAGAGAAATCCAGGAAGTACAAGATCAGCTGACACAGGTAACACAACAAATATGTATTTCAGAGGACACTCGCGCTCCAATACGGGAAGAGGGCCATAGAAATACGGAAAAGCCACAAAATAATAACACAGGGCATTTCGAAAATCATGAAAGAAATTGACAAGGTGCACCGAATTTTGAGATGGAACCGCCGACACGACGTAACAATTACCGATATGCTACTCGCCGACACGATGATTTTGACTATACGCTGTTCATTACTGCACGTAAATTCAAAACATTTAAGAATTCTGACAACGACATTCATCCACAAGCGTGGCTCCATCAATTCTCTCATTGTTTTCCTCCCAACTGGTCATTAGAGCACAGATTAGAATTTATGTGTGGCTACTTGGAGAATGAGCCAGCGGTAAGAATGCGATCGGTCATTCACGATTGTCACAGTGAAGGAGAATTTTATCATGTCTTCCTCTCAGCATATTGGTCTCAAGCTACGCAAGACCGAGTAAAACATAGCATCATGATGATGAAACACTTTGAAAAATCTGAATTTTCCAGTCTCGTCAAATATTTTGAAGACATGTTGCATAAGAATCAATATCTTTCAAACCCATATAGCCCTTCAGAACTCATCCGCATTTGCATAATGAAATTGCCTGAACATTTAAGGAATATTATTTTGGCAGGGCGTTGCAAAGACGACATTGAAAATTTTCAGGGACTCTTACAAGAATTAGAAATTGACACAGACAGTCGCGGGATGCGAAAACAGGAAAACAATCACTACATTTCACATCCGTTACAATTCCGTGACGACAGAAACAATAACTGGACACGACAAGTCTATTCTTATAACGCAAATCGTGACCAAAACAGACACCACCCATATGACAACCACTGGCGGAGTAATAATAGTTACAGAGAAAGATCGCATTTCCGTAGTAATGACTATCACAGAGACAATTAGAGAAACAGACAATATGGAAACCAAAATAATTATTATCAAGGGAGACAGAATAACTTAAGACGCAACGGTCCAGCGCGCAGTTACTATTCAGGGAGAAATTCTCCACCACTTAACCGACAAGAAAGAAACTACAGGAACTACCGACATGACGACAGACAATATAATCATAACGACCGACCGGAATTTCATCAGAACTGGCGGGATTCAAACAGAGCTGGGCCCTCTCAGCAAGGTGAATTTGTAGATGTTAGGTCTCCTAATCCCAATAACGGCGCGCGCCAACAAAGAGACAGACAATGACTCGCACCGCAGGCAGCCACGTGCGCCGGCTGGCTCAGAGAAAAATAACATAGACGCTAACCTTGAGAAAAATTCCAGTTTCATTACCGACGTATACCGCATGATAATTGCGTTCAAGTTAACACTGAGCTCTAGGAAAAGTAAAGGATTGTACTGAATTTCACACGTAAATCCGTTTATTGAAAGATAATCTGCTTTTTAACTTTGTCTTTTCCATAAAATTTTTCACTTCACGATACTAGAACAATTTGTCACACTGAGAAACTGTTAACATGTAACAATGTTTTGAAGTTAACTATCCAGTCTAGAACCTAAGGGAACATTTTTAAACAGAAATTACGATTGCATTGTTATAGTGAACAGACGACACAGTGTTGTTATTTGTACTTTCTTGCTTGTTAGTTGCACGATTACGTAACGACTATCAGGCTCACATACTTAGAACATTTACCAGTATTGCTAATGAGATTTTAATGCAACATTTTGGTTTACTTGAAAATACATTCTGGATTTAAAGTACTTTCTGTGAGATACCAGATGACACAGTGGTTAGTTTATGTGACAGCTACACGATTTTATCACGACGCTACTAATGAGTGACAATTTACAATGTTGCTTTTGCAGTTTATCTGTTTTATATCTGCACAGTTTTTCTGAATTTTTCTGGAAAGTAAAACATGTTTTAGTAGTAACTTTTGTGGTATAACTACAATAAGACAGCCTTTTCTGTAGCACAACAATACTTTACAGTACAGTACTTACTTCATCACGGCAATAAGCGTAGCAACTACGATATCTATACGCAAAGCATTTCACTTTTGTTTATCATGAGGTAAGTACATTGACTTTTGCAGAACTTAGCTTTCGGAGGACGATAATCCACAGAGATTATCTTACAACAAGACGCACTGTTTAGCGCTACAGTACACGTATTTGAGTGATTAATTTTGTATTTAAAACATTTATTTTTAAAGATATTTGAAGTACAATGATACAAAGGTTTTCCGTGATACATTTCATTCCATTGCTGTAATCTGTAACACCCGAGGATATAGTTACATTAATCCTCAGGAGGGTACACGCTTACTTTGTGTACCATGTGTATGGCAAGCACTAGGATCCCTAGCTAATATGGTATTTGCTCATACAACTTTACACATCGGTACCATATTTCTCTAACACATTAATTACACAGCTATCTGATCATTTAACTGAGAGACAAACATTTTTTTTTATTACGTCAGTGACACATGTTTACGCAATTACACAGTTGGATAACTTCACACTTAGGAAATTGTATTCTGTCTATACTTGTTAACTGTTCATATTTTTTGGAACCATTGTGATACTATGAGAGCTTTGAATGGTGTATTTGGTATGGGATCATGATTTTTCAAGTACGTTGGAGGCAGATGACACTTTTGACATGAGCAGAATTTTTTTTTTTTTTTTTGGTTTTGAAATTATTGGAGGAAGCTACGACGATTTTGAAAGTTGACTGAGGTGTTATGATGTTATTATTACGATGACTATGCGTATTATGCTGTTGAGGTATGTTTATCATCAATAAGCTGATGCTATATGAGGAATTTGATTATGCTACATATTATTTTGAAATATTGAAGAAGTGTCTACGAATATGTATATGTGTAATAAAGCAAGGAATAATGAGTAGTGGTTAGGGACTCTGATTTGTGAAAAAGGATGTTGGAAACCGAGAATCGTACTTTAAGAGTTATGAAATGGGTGTATATGCGTGAATGTATCATTATGCTGGCGAAAATTTTTTTGGACACTATTATATTTAAATGACTTTATTTCTACAGATTTGTAACGCATATTCTTGACATGTGAATTTTTTTTATATGAGACTGCCACTGTAGCGGAACCTGGTGTCGTAAATATTTCGATAAGACAGTTAAGTGACCACCTGCATGTAATGAGTCGTGGGCACCCAGCTGCAGGACAACCACCTGACAAAAGAAAGCCATTAGTGTGTGCCTGTCAGAGGCACAGGTGGAGAGAAAAAAAAAGAGGCCGTTATCCTCGCTATTGACATTCCTATGTAGAAAGCATCGTAAATACGACACCCTCAAACTTGAAAACATGATTACACTGTAGAGTTCTTAATTTATGATATTTACTAAAATTAAATGATGAGAAACATTTTATATCTATTGTCTTTCTAGCTGAGAGATTGCTCATTTTGTTTAATATCCAGTTTCTATCTGCACTGCAGCATTGGTTAAAATAAAATTTAATATATGTACTAATATCACTATTCTCTGTCTACAGACCCAGTAGAGAATCATTTTATGATGTACTTTCTTGGAAAAGACAGCACAAATAGACATTTCCCTTCAAAGGAATTGCAAAAATAATTTTTTTACGATTTGGTAACTTATCTGCTAGCGTATGTTCTCGTGATGCATCACTCTAGTGTTAAGATGTGACATAGGTATTAAACATTTTTACTGAGATATTTTCTCTGCTTCAGCATTGTCATGTTTAGATATAAGTTATTACATTTATTGCTGCTTGCTTTGCTTATTGCATTTTTTTGTCATTGCTGTTTGTATTAATTGCTTTGTGCTGCTGCATTGCCTCGGCCCTTAGTTTAGCATCTGAGCTCAGTAGCTTTAAGTTAGCTTAAGAGGGGGTAGACTATATAAGAAACTAACTATGATGAATTGGAAGAAAAGCATTGAGAAGCTATAAGAAAATGGTTTGGCCAAAAAAAAGTAGTGTACAGTGGAGAAAAACTATTTTTGAAAGAGGATGAGAACAGAATACAGAAAGCATGCTTGGATAGGATTTTTTTTTTTTTGGCTGGAGCAAATGTTGAAATAAGAGGGACGATGTATGGAATGAAGTTTTGGGTTGGACTGCAGTACCAAATGTTACACTGAAAACAAACCCTGTCCTTTCCTTTTGTTTTATCCCACTATGTGTTTGTGTACCCTTGTGTATTTATTTACTTCCTGTCTCTGTGTACTGTTTCATAGAATTTTTTCTCTTCTAATACTAAGCTACATTCACTATGATGAGGAATAATGTTATCCTCAAATAAAATTTGCATTAATAACATGTCATTTACTTCGTAAAAATGTTTACACATTATTTATTCTGTTTTTTTTTCTAATGCTCATGTGTGAAGTTGATGTTTCAAAAGTTATTCTGATCTTTTATGTATGTACTTATGTCATAATTTTTGTAACACTGATGTATTTGTTATTTCGATTCTTTTGTAAAGCCTGTATTACTACAAATGTTATCTGTATTGTTATGTTCTTTAATGATATATTTTGTACCTATGTTATTGTATGTTATAAAATTGTAATTGACACCAGTTCATCAAATTAAGTAACTTGTAAATTACATTTCACTGCACACGTTCCTGTTTTCATAGTATATGCACAATATGTGAAAAAAGAGGACTGTTAGTGCTCCCATGTGTGTTGATAATTCAGCAAGGAACTGGTTAACAGCATTTCTGGTTCTAAGGACAATTCCAAAAACTTTGTGAGTGCACAAGTGGTGGATTATGGACTTGCTATATTCTCTGCAAGACTCTTTGATGGTGATTGTGCGCCTGTACAGTCGCAACAGATGGCTGCTGGCCGTCTCTACAAGGACTGCAGTGGGTCTGCACCTTTGATGACCCACCAATACCATTATTTCTACAAGGACTACAGTAGGTCGGCTCTGTGATGACTTACCTACCAATATTCTTCAAAACTTCGAATGACTCTGCTGTGGGTTCGCTCTGTTGTGGACCATTACCTGTCCACATGTCAAGAGTCAGCACTGTCTTTCCGTTGGAAGGACAACACTACTTCTTCAAGACTGCATGGAAATCCACAACTTTTTCTTTTACTACTCAGACATTGAGAAAAACACTGCAATTTTACTGTGATGAACGATCAGGACTGTCTTTATGGACTGCGAGAAAATTTTAGCTTTTGACCAACATTGTACCGATAAGTGTGTGCATTTCATTTCTTTGTTATTGTAATTATAAAAAAATTTCCAAATCTGTATTGACCACTGCCCAAAACAATTCGTAAAATTTTTTTGTGGGGAGCATGGGGGCTATGTAAGTAGGCTGTTTAGGTTTTTTTATTGGTAACGCCACATAGCACTCTGTATGAAACATCCCTGGCTCTGCTGTGCGCAGTTTGTGGCTAGTTTGCATTGTTGTCTGCCATTGTAGTGTCGGGCAGCGGCAGTTGGATGCTAACAGCGCGTAGCGTTGCGCAGTTGGAGGTGAGCTGCCAGCAGTGGTGGACATGGGGAGAGAGATGGTATTATCCAAGACAAGAATGCGTCACTCTGCCACGCAATCCGAACATCGAAAAGGTCAAGGAACAAAATAACTGAGAAACTGAAGGTAGATCCGAGGCAATACAACAGTAGACTGATATCAAAAGAGAGGTACTGAACTTCTCTCTGAGTTATATGCTGCAGTCTGCGCACACGAAGACCTGGAATCAGTTTTTCTGGATGATATAGACGATGTGCCGACGCAAGAAGACAACATTTCTCTCAGCGAAGAATTTACGGAGGATGAAACACGTGAAGCGCTGTAGAGAAGCCCGAAAGAAAAGTCACCAGGAACCGATTTCATACTAGGTAAATTTAACTAACTTATTGGAACATACTAAAAGAGGATCTCCAACTACTTCCTACTAACTTTCACGAGGGGCTCATCGTATTGATACCCCAGAAATACCAGCCAACAAACGTCAAATCACTTGAGCCGATAACCTTGATCAATAAAAATACAATCGGGCAGTGAACGTAAGCTTAACAAATATAATGAAAAAACGCGATATGAGATTACCAATGTGCGCAGTCTCTGGGCGCAGTATAACCGGCGCCCTGAATTACTAGCCAGACATAATAGCCATCACGAATATCTGAAAAACAAGGAGTTCTGAAATATCTATTGGTTTCCCGAAAACATTCGACCGGATCTCTCAGTTATCTGCCAAAAGCAATGAGGAAATTTAGCATCTGCCAGAAATTCTTCCAATTTGCTAGAGTCATTTCGCAAGGAGCTTGGGCCGACATCAAAATCAGTGGGCAACGAACTGTGCCATTCATTATAAAGCAAACAGTCCATCAGTGTTGCCTCTATCGATGGACCTATAAGCAAATGCGGTAGAACCTCTCCTATGTAAACAGCTTAACCCCAGACATGATCTTACTAGGAAGAAAAATACTAAGTCGAATATTTGCAGAAGATCTGAGAATATTTTTATCGGGTTAACACCAGATACCGCGCGCAAAATATATACTGAACACCTACTGTGCGGCAACAGGATCCATAATCAACTGTAACAAATCAAAGATAATGTACTTAGGGAAACGTTTACTGCTCCAAGAACAGCAATGGTTACCCACAGCAACAAAGTACGACATATAGGGCTAGATATGATGTCAGATGTACAAAGGATGCAGACTATCAACTGGCGATCGCTGTTCAACCAAGTTAGAGACATGAAAGTCTCGATATGCTCCAGGAAATAAAGCTGGTGACCAAATTCAAACTACAGAAAGTGTATGACATAGCGTCCATTTCTCCCACTACTATCGTCAGTAGCTAGTAGTCTAATGTCAGCAATTGGATATTTCATATTAAGTGGAAATACACACATCAAAAAAAGTATTGCATCACCCTGGTTCCCAGGACTCCTGAAGATAGACGTTGACTGTGGATATTGCATCACCGACACATTACCTTTGACTCTTCAGAGATGTCACTAAACCCGCCCCAAGATGAAAACAACCATGTACGGGCAGCGCCTATTAGACGGAGGGGGTCCGACAGCCGATCAGTTACAGTCATTCCACCAGGAAGGAGGTTCAGTGGTCCTGTTGTCTGCAGTTCAACCATGCCTTCATGGTCAATACCGCGGTTCAATCGCGTCTGTATTGTTAGTTTGTGCCAGGAAGGGCTCTCAACAAGGAAAGTGTCCAGGCGTCTCGGAGTGAACAAAAGCGATATTGTTCTGAGATGGAGAAGATACAGAGAGACAGAAACAGTCGATGAAATGCCCTCTGAGGTCGCCCAATTGCTGCTACTGTAGTGGATGTCCGCTATCTACGGATTATGACTTCCATGCAGCCACAGGACATCGTGTTACGACTCAAAGTGTGCGCAATACGCTGCCTGATGCGCATCTTCACTCCCTACCTCCTTGGTGAGGTCCATCTTTGCAACCATGACACTGTGCAGCGCGGTACATATGGGCCTAACTACATTCCGAATGGGCCACTCTGGATTGGCATCACGTTCTCTTCACCGATAAATGTCGCATATGTCTTCAACCAGACAATCGTCGGAGACGTGTTTGGAGGCAACTCGGTCAAGCTGAACGCCTTAGACACACTGCAGCAAGTTGGGGGTTCCCTGTTGTTTTGGGGTGGCATTATGTGGGGCCGACGTACGCCGCTGGTGGTCATGGAAGATGCCTTAATGGCTGTACGATACGTGAATGTCATCCTCCGACCGATAGTGCAACCACATCAGCAGCATATTGGGAAAGCATTCGTCTTCAGGGACGACAATTCACGTCCCCATCGTGTACATCTTGTGAATGACTTCCTTCAAGATAACGATATCGCTCGACTAGAGTGGCCAGAATGCATGGATGAAGTGACCCACCAATCACTCTGAAGGATCTACGCCGAATCGCCGTTATGGAGCTGGACAGTCTGGACTAACAGTTCCATGACCAATAGCCGGCCACGGTGGCCGTGCAATTCTAGGCACTTCAGTCCGGAACCGCGTGCGTGCTACGGTCGCAGGTTCGAATCCTGCCCCGGGCATGGATGTGTGTGATGTCCTTAGGTTAGTTAGGTTTAAGTAGTTCTACGTTGTACGGGACTGATGACCTCAGATAATGAGTCCCCTAGTGCTCAGAGCCATTTGAACCATTTGAACCACGACTACATGCTACTGGGTTTTAGAGTACCGGTGTGTACAGCAAACTGGACCACCACCTCTGACGGTCTCGCTGTATGGCTGTAAAACATGCACTGTCCGATATCATGAGGAATAAAATGGGCGGAAAAGATGTTTATGTTGATCTTCATTCCAGTTTTCTTTGCATGTTACGGAACTCTCGGATACGAGGTGATGGAAAACTTTTTTTGATGTGTGCATTTTCAAGGTAAATATCGCACACTAACATTACCGTTTCAAGAAGGTGGGATTGGATTAACAGATACTGACGCAAAATGCAAAGCATTATTAAGACACAATGTCCTTAAGAGAACAAAATTGAGCCCTACCAGCCTGATAGGTCTACTTCTGAAAGCAGTTCAGCGAGAGAGCCAAGTAGCAGCCTTCAGTATTGGCAAAATACGTTCGAAGTTCAGCTTTGTCCTCACGTCCATAGTTGAGAACAGCTTCCTAATCTAAGAAGAGAGAATGTGTAATGCAAAAAAGTGGTACTATCATATTAAGAAACGTTCAGCTCCTAACAGAATGCAAACTAAATTCCCTCATGTCATTTGGCCTGGAGTGAGGAACAACATTCACAGATAACAGCTTACGTAAGGTGTTAGGACGTAATGGTACAAAGTTTTCAATGAAACGATTCCAATGCTCACAAAGTTACACTCTATCCATCTTGCGAATTCACCGAACTGTGATAGGTGTAATAAAGAGAATGCACTTACACACCACGCACGCAAAATCTAGGAATGGACTCAACAAAAACTTGAATAAGTATTGTGGACGGCACAATAGTATGTCATCATACAAGAAGTTTTCACACCAGACCAAAAGCGATACCCCGGCTAGAAAAACAATACCGTCGTCTGGCTCTGAGCACTATGCGACTTAAATTCTGAGGTCATCAGTCGCCTAGAATTTATAAGTAATTAAACCTAACTAACCTAAGGACATCACACACATCCATGCCCGAGGCAGAATTCGAACCTGCGACCGTAGCGGTCGCTCGGTTCTAGACTGTAGCGCCTAGAACCGTACGGCCAATCCGGCCGACCCGTCATCTGGCTGTCGGGTCAATTCGTACACTGCGTGATAACATAAGAGCCACCGAGCTGAACGGATTTTTAGTTCAAAGTGACAGTTTTACAGCATGAACTGCAGAAAAAACGGAAATGTCATAAGAATTTCGCAGACTACGCAACAGTATGATATCCCTGTGCCTGAAGTATTAAGACCAGTGCAGAGGTTGTAGAATACTCTCCTTATACTTTGTAATTAAAATTAATACTTTTACTCAGTACGTTACTTGAATTACAAATGCACATTATGATCACGAAATAGGATACAGGTAGTCCAATGAAAGTATGATTACGGTCTGTGGCTACTATGCTTCTCATACCCTCACATTTGTAGCGGTTCGCTTTTCGACTTATACTGAACACCGCACAAATTTAACTAAGAGGAGAGACAAAAATTCTAAAATTACCATTTCTGATATAATTGACCTAGATAATTTGGAAATGTGTCATACTCAAGGCACTAATTTTCACAGAAAGTATCTCAAAAGATTGATTATTACCCACTTAGTCCTTTTAAGGTAGATTTATTTGATACCTAAGCTAGATGCATATTTCAGCATTGTATGCAGTCTTTTGTTATTCATTAATCTGAAAATGTATCCTCATATGGTTAAATCCTGGGTAACTGATGACTTATGAAATATAGGTCAAATGAAAATATTCACAAAAGATTATTATAATTCGGTTCGGTTAAGATGGCACTGAAATTTAAGAAATCTAAAATATGAAAATTCAGAATTATTAAGAAAATTTTTTTACATATCAACAAAAATAGCCAGCAAGCTTGCTCATATTAATGTTTCTTGGAGTGAAGATACAGATATTAAACTATAAAAATTATTCAAATTTGACATCATCTACGCCACTTTATTTGCTTACAAAAGTCACATCTGATGACGTTATCTGATTTATTGCTTTACTTCTGTGCATTCTACACTCCTGGAAATTGAAATAAGTACACCGTGAATTCATTGTCCCAGGAAGGGGAAACTTTATTGACACATTCCTGGGGTCAGATACATCACATGATCACACTGACAGAACCACAGGCACATAGACACAGGCAACAGAGCATGCACAATGTCGGCACTAGTACAGTGTATATCCACCTTTCGCAGCAATGCAGGCTGCTATTCTCCCATGGAGACGATCGTAGAGATGCTGGATGTAGTCATGTGGAACGGCTTGCCATGCCATTTCCACCTGGCGCCTCAGTTGGACCAGCGTTCGTGCTGGACGTGCAGACCGCTTGAGACGACGCTTCATCCAGTCCCAAACATGCTCAATGGGGGACAGATCCGGAGATCTTGCTGGCCAGGGTAGTTGACTTACACCTTCTAGAGCACGTTGGGTGGCACGGGATACATGCGGACGTGCATTGTCCTGTTGGAACAGCAAGTTCCCTTTCCGGTCTAGGAATGGTAGAACGATGGGTTCGATGACGGTTTGGATGTACCGTGCACTATTCAGTGTCCCCTCGACGATCACCAGAGGTGTACGGCCAGTGTAGGAGATCGCTCCCCACACCATGATGCCGGGTGTTGGCCCTGTGTGCCTGGGTCGTATGCAGTCCTGATTGTGGCGCTCACCTGCACGGCGCCAAACACGCATACGACCATCATTGGCATCAAGGCAGAAGCGATTCTCATCGCTGAAGACGACACGTCTCCATTCGTCCCTCCATTCACGCCTGTCGCGACACCACTGGAGGCGTTCTGCACGATGTTGGGGCGTGAGCGGAAGACGGCCTAACGGTGTGCGGGACCGTAGCCCAGCTCCATGGAGACGGTTGCGAATGGTCCTCGCCGATACCCCAGGAGTAACAGTGTCCCTAATTTGCTGGGAAGTGGCGGTGCGGTCCCCTACGGCACTGCATAGGATCCTACGGTCTTGGCGTGCATCCATGCGTCGCTGCGGTCCGGTCCCAGGTCGACGGGCACGTGCACCTTCCGCCGACCACTGGCGACAACATCGATGTACTGTGGAGACCTCACGCCCCACGTGTTGAGCAATTCGGCGGTACGTCCACCCGGCCTCCCCCATGCCCACTATACGCCCTCGCTCGAAGTCCGTCAACTGCACATACGGTTTCTTCCACGCTGTCGCGGCATGCTACCAGTGTTAAAGACTGCGATGGAGCTCCGTATGCAACGGCAAACTGGCTGACATTGACGGCGGCGGTGCACAAATGCTGCGCAGCTAGCGCCATTCGACGGCCAACACCGCGGTTCCTGGTGTGTCCGCTGTGCCATGCGTGTGATCATTGCTTGTACAGCCCTCTCGCAGTGTCCGGAGCAAGTATGGTGCGTCTGACACACCGGTGTCAATGTGTTCTTTTTTCCATTTCCAGGAGTGTATTTTTAGTCCTGACTGCCATAACCAAAGTTGAATGAAATGTGTTTTTGTGTTGGTTGTAAGAAGCGAAGCCCAGGACTAGAATTCTACTCAATAAATGTGAGATATGCCCCAGAATCGACCTCAGATCGGTTGGTAGAAGCGACTTCTAACAGTCTAGGGCTGAACCAAGACAGTCCTCGTCTGTCCAGTGTGTCATATTAAGTAACATTCAGGTCAAGTGGACAGCAAAATATGTACTTTCATGACAGCATTTGGCACTGTGTTGCATCCTTCAGAGTTTAAGATCTTTCCAATTTCTGGAAAGGTTAGAAATTGGCATGATTTCTTGTGTACGCTGTGACAAATTGTATGATAATTCCGTAAATAAGAAACCTGGACGCAGATAAAAGTAGGGGGCAATTGCCCCATCTTGACGCCCCCTCCCCTCTTCCCCTCCTTTCGGAAGCCTATGGCCTCATTATAAAGTAGTGAAAGGGAAAGAAAATTATCTTTTATCTACACACCTATAATCAATTCACAAAACTCTACTCATGGTTTATCGCCATGTTAGTGGTAGTGTATGGTCTGAAACAAAGTTGTCACCAAAAAACACGCCTTTATGAGCACACCCTCGTCACCTGTGGAATTCTCTTTGCATTAACAACTAATTTGCTAGTGCCTTCTTCGAAAGCATTGTGCTGTGAAACATGCAGTGTCGTACTAGAGACAAAAACAGTTAGCCAGTTGTGAAGCTAATGCACTTCTTAAAATGTATAACGCAAAACGGATTTCGTTACCATGTTATGATCATCTCGATCCATCGCTCACTTGGTAATAAGGAAGCGAGCGATGGAGAGAGCTTCTGGTTCCAGGGAGGCCCCGACCGGGTACCACGTAAACAGACAACTTACAACTGGTGACAAGGTAAACGTTTATCTGCGATGCTTAAAAATTACCACGAGATTCTATGTTCACTCGCATAGAACACGTAGTCCTGTGAAATCAGATGAATTTGCATCGGCTGGATAAATATATGGAAACACTGCGAGGAATACACGCTTGTGCATTAATGTAGATTTTAGATACATCCCACGCCTGCTGGTTGCGCTCTTGTTTCTGCCCGCGACCGGCACCTGTGGAATGTTCCCAATACGCTGCTATTGTCAATTGTGCTCACAACAGTGTTCTGTGTAGCTGTGACTGGATTATATCGGAGCTATGTGAATTCGAAAGTCAGCAGATTGTTGGTGCTTGTGTGGTGCTTGCTTCCGCAACAAACCTAGCCGAAGTGTTTGGTGGTGTATGGGGAGTCGTATCGAAGCTATATATCGGATACAGGGGAAGCTGCAAAACAAGGTCCGCTAAGTCACAACTTAAACGTAAATGTGTGTAGAGCGATCGAGACAGAGCATGATGATATTTGGTTTGCGGGGCTCTCAACTGCGCGGCTATCAGCGCACCTACAAATTACCAATCGTTTCACTGTCCAGCCTCTCAGCTTTTCCGAATGATGATGAAATGATGAGAACAACACAAACACCCAGTTCCCGAGCGGAGAGAATCCATCAGCCGACCGTCAATGGAACCCGGGATGCCGTGATCCAGAGGCAGCAACGCTAGCCACAAGACCACGAGTTGCTGCCGTAAAATAATGCGACGGCAGTTGCAAATGTCGCTGCAGAACTGAATGTCGCGCTCGCCAACACTGTCAGCAACAAAACGACACGAAGGGAGCACCAAAAGGGCAAGTTGGAATTCCAAAACCATTCATCAGTCACCTGGAGTCCCGTAACTGTGAAACGTGGTGCTGAAGGCATAAAGCCTGGACAATGGAGCAGTAAAAGAGTATAATTTGGTTGAATGAGTCTTGTTTCACATTGCTTCCTCCATCTGGCTGAATTTACGTAGCACAAGTGAAATATGACGGAGCTTCGGTGGTGATTCGAGCAGTCATATCGTTGTGTTCCATAGGCCTGACGATACTCTGCATCGTCGCATTTCTACTACATCTACAGCTACATTTATACTCCGCAAGCCACCCAACGATGTGTGGCGGAGGGCACTTTACGTGCCACTGTCATTACCTCCCTTTCCTGTTCCACTCGCGTATGGTTCGTGGGGAGAACGACTGCCGGAAAGTCTCCGTGCGAGCTCGAATCTCTCTAATTTTACATTCGTGGTCTCCTCGGGAGGTATAAGTAAGGGAAAGCAATATACGAGGGTTGTTTTTTAAGTAAGGGCCGTTTTTATTTTTTTTAAAAGATAAAAATACTTTTGTAAAAGAACTTTTATTTTCTGATTCTACACACTTTTACCTATTTTTCTACATAGTTGACTTGATTATTTAAGCACTTGTCATACCGTACAACTAAGTTTTTAATTCCCTCTTCAAGGAATTCGGCCACCTGCTCCGACAGCGAAGAGTTAGCGGCCGCTTTCACTTCATCGTCGTCATTGAAGCGCTGCCCGCCAAGATGGTGTTTCAGATACCGGAAAAGGCGAAAATCGCTAGGAGCAATGTCGGGGCTGAATGGTGCATGGTCCAAAACTTCCCAGTCAAAAGAATCAATCAAATCCCGAGTCTTTTGAGAGGTATGAGACCTAGCGTTATCGTGCAGGAGCAAAACTCCTTTTGTCAGCATGCCGCACCTTTTGTTTTGAATTGCCCTGGGGAGCTTCTTTGGAGTAGCACAGTAGGCATCTGATTTGATTGTCGTTCCTCGTGACATAAAGTCCACTAGCAAAACACCGCGCCGGTCACAGAACACAGTTGCCATAATCTTGCGCTTTGACAGTGTCTGTTTGGCTTTGACCTTGACGGGGGAGGTTGTGTGTCGCCATTCCATCGACTGTCGCTTGCTTTCTGGAGTGATATGAGATACCCATGTTTCATCTCCAGTGACAATTTGACTCAACATGTCAACCGCTTCTTCCTGGTAACGAATCAAAACGTCCAGGGAAGTGGCAAATCTCTTCCCTCTGTGGTCCTCTGTGAGGAGTCTGGCTACCCACCGAGAACACAGTTTCTTAAAGTTTAGGTTTTCAGACACAATTTTGTACAAAACCGATCTTGAAACTTGTGGAAATTTCAAAGAAAGAGTGGAAATTGTGAATCTTCCGTCCTCACGAATCTTTGTTTCGACTGCAGCCACCAAATCATCAGTGATCACAGAGGGCCGGCCTGAGCGTTCTTCGTCATGGACGTTTTGACGGCCATATTTAAACTCTCTAACTCATTGATGCACTTTACCTTCACTCACTGCATTCAAGCCATAAACCTCTGATAACTGACGATGAATTTCTGCAACTGATAGGCTTCTCGCGTTCTAAAAACGTATCACTGACCGTATCTCACACGCGGCGGGCGATTGAATAATCGTAAACATTACAAAGTAGCACAGGGATGCGTACACGTCAGCTACAGACCTGCAACTTGCATCAGTGTGAACGGGAAGGATGCTGGCAAGTGGCGCGGTGACTTGTTGCGGCGTACGTGCGAACTACGGGACTATTCGCGCGAACGGCCCTTACTTAAAAAGACAACCCTCGTATTCGATACCTCATCCAGAAACGCACCCTCTCGAAACCTGGACATCAAGCTACACCGCGATGCAGAGCGCCTCTCTTGAAGAGTCTGTCACTTGAGTTTGCTAAATATCTCGGTAAAGTTATGACGCTTATTAAATAACCCTGTGACGAAACGCGCCGCTCTTCTTTGGATCTTCTTCCCAACCTTTTCAGCCGGCGGTCCCCTTCTTCAGTCGAAAATTCATGGCGGACCCCTAGTCAGTCAAGAGCATATCCAGACACTTACTAGTGGATTTACTCCCTTTGTTCAACACACTATAGCCTGATTAAAATTACTTGGCAATTGAAATTTCACACAATGGAGCCTTCTTCCTCCAAGATAAATCAACGCCACGTCCAAACTGTTCGCTGTTGACAAGCTGTCGCTTATGGTCTGTTCACTTCCACTATTTGGCTACTGTTGTGTAAGGAGCATGCATATTTCGTAACTGTCGTGTGTGTGTGTATGTATGTGTGTGTGTGTGTGTGTGTGAGAGAGAGAGAGAGAGAGAGAGAGAGAGTGAGCGTGTGTGTGATTTTTCGTGAAATCCCAAGAAAAATGTTCAAATGTATGTAAAGTCTTCCTTTGGTAGTCTTCCCTCCTCATTCATTTCAACTGGAAACTTCCCTTGTTGTGAAGGCGATGGAGAAACTGCACCCTTCTTCAATGATCCTGTCTTCAGCCAACTATCCACGTTAGAAGTAATAAACCGGTCAAAAATCGACTTATGAAACAGGTAGTGCACTGACAAAGCAAGTTTAACATTTAATGATGCCTGGGGCCACATACGTGCCAGCGAGCGCTGTGATTGGTCGACAAAGCTCGTTCCGCCCATGCGTAAAAGGTTTCAGCGCATCTAGCGCCGTTAGCCGGCGCACAAACGACCCCCGTATCGCTGCGAAACAGTCGATCAGAGAAGCCGCATTCTCCGGCACTAAATTGTGTATGCGCTCTCACTTAGGAACCCCAAAGGCTGCTTGGGGATACGACCTGAAGTAAAAGTACACACGTTTTTCACACGAAAAAAAAATAGTGATGAATTTGATTTGCTGGCCGGAGTGGACGTGTGGTTCTAGGCGCTACAGTCTGAAGCCGAGCGACCGCTAGGATCGCAGGTTCTAATCCTGCCTCGGGCATGGATGTGTTTGCCTTTCCTTAGGTTAGTTAGGTTTAATTTGTTCTAAGTTCTAGGCGACTGATGACCTCAGAAGTTAAGTCGCATAGTGCTCAGGGGCATTTAACCATTGGAATTTGATTTCCATATTTTTATTCAATATTTTTACTCATTATTTTACACGATTTGGTGAAAGGTGGCCGCGGACCCCCTAGAAAGAGCCAGGGGACCTCTAAGGGGTCCGCGGACCACAGGTTGAAAAGCCCTGTCCTACACCATACTAGACATGGTATTTTAGTATGTCTTTGTTGTTTCCGTGTTTTTGTCCGAGCCCTGTATATTAATTAGCACACAGATAGTTACATACACACGTTATTTTCTCTAAAAAAAGTTTCTCTAGTTTATCGTTTATTCAAATTTGTTATTAAAAACTACCTAGAAACTCTATGTTCACTTGCATAGAATATGTAGTCCCAGGAAGTTCTGTGAATCTTCAGGTGTAGAAAAAAAATATGCAGACTCACTAGGAACACATTCTTAAACATAAACCTAGAAGCGTTCTTGTATCTCACCACTAATGGCACCTGTAGAATGTCCTCAGCACCCTGCGAGTGTTAGTCATGCCGCCAACAGTAATGTGTTGTAATTGTAACTGCATTATATCGGAGCTATGGGAATTCAAACATGAGCAAGTTGTTGGTGCTCGTGTGGTACGTGTTAGCATAACAAAGGCACAGGAAATGTCTGGTGTTTAAAGGGGCGCCTTATCGAAGGCTTATACTGCGTACTGAGAAAGTGTAAAAACGTCATCCGCTAAGTCACAACACCAACGAAATTTCATGTTGAGTGGTCGTGGCAGAGGGTGAGTGAAGAGACTTGCCCCGAGACGTACGAGGACTTCAGCTGCAAACGTCGCTGCAGGACTGAATGTCACACTCGCCAACACTGTCAGCACCAATACAACACGAAGGCAGCCCCATATGCAAGGAATTACTGGGCGAGTTGGGATTCGAAACTCTTGTCAGTCATGCAAATTCCCGTAACTGGAAAACGTGACAACGAAGCTATAAAACCTGGACTAAGGGGCACTGAAAGAACATCATTTAGTCGGATGAGTCTTGTTTCACATGACATCTGGCCGGGTTTACGCCACAAGAGGGAAATAGGGCGGATTTTCGGTGACGATTAGGGAAGCCGTGTTGACATTTTCGCTGGGCCCTCTGCAAGATCACTTAAATGGCAAGGATTATATGTCCGTTTCGGCGGCACACTTCCACCCCTGTCACACAGACATTGGTTTTGTGCGAATAAAAGGCCAGAGGTCAGAAACCTGAAAAAGCATATACACATTTTGCTGCTTCACTTCACCTTTAATTTCGACGTAAGGTTTTGAGTGGCCCTAGTGGTTCCACCGTGTATACGAGAGCAAAAATTACGGTCACGCCACACTCCAAAGCGATCATATCACATTAAGCAGGATCGCCTTAGGAAAGGACCGAATCCTTCAGCCGGCGGGGGTGTTGGGTGGGAAGGAGGGCGTATCAGCAGAGTCAAATGTTTTCAAGAATGTTGTTATGTTGACTATCGCCATGACAACTGTCGTCGACTGAACGTGAAATGTGTGTAAACCAAAGCCCCAAGCGAAAGGGTGGTTTCATTGATGTCCTTTATGCCACACCCTGCGCCATTTTCGTGTAAATTCTGACCGGCGGTGTGCCTGAAACTATTTCCTCATCCACTTGATAGAAAACTGCGTGATCAACAGTCAGCGTCGCATTTCTGACGTTCATCGCAGAGGCATTAAGTGATGGGGTCGGATGTGGTTAAGGAGGGAGAGGATCAACACCTTGTTATCTGCAGCGTTCCAAAACCCGAGGGTAATCTTGCAGGTCAATAAGCTTTTTCACCGTTACAGAGGAAGGCTGTACGCACCGTTGGGCCAAACTTAACACGTCTGTATCTTAATGGGGATAAATGTCGGGCTTTAAAAAATTGACACTTTAATTCTTGTCTGCCATGTTACATTCGTGATCCTTACACCACATGTTGCCGGCCGCGGTGGTCTCGCGGTTCTAGGCGCGCAGTCCGGAACCGTGCGACTGCTACGGTCGCAGGTTCGAATCCTGCCTCGGGCATGGATGTGTGTGATGTCCTTAGGTTAGTTAGGTTTAAGTAGTTCTAAGTTCTAGGGGACTAATGACCACAGCAGTTGAGTCCCATAGTGCTCAGAGCCATTTGAACCATTTTTTGAACACCACATGTTCGTTGGCTACAGTAGCATTTTTCTGCAGTCAGCCTGAAATGTTGGTTCTCTACATCCTGTCAACAGTGTTTCTCGAGAAGAATATTGCCTGCTCTTCAAGGTGTTATACCTTCGTTGCACGTTGTGCGGTTCTTTAGTGGATAAATTAGTGAGGAATAGATGCCGCTCTTGATCGGAGAATTCAGATATTATTTTTTTCTGCATCTAAGAAAAATGTGCAAATGTGTGTGTGAAATCTTATGGGACTTAACTCCTAAGCTCATCAGCCCCTAAGTTTACACACTACTTAACCTAAATTATCCTAAGGACAAACACACACACCCATGCCCGAGGGAGGACTCGAACCTCCGCCGCGACCAGCCGCACAGTCCATGACTGCAGAGCCAGAGCCCCAGACCGCTCGGCTAATCCCGCGCGACATGCATCTAAGATCAAATAGTAAAAATAATACACAACTTTGTTGCTGTCGTGGTAGCGTCAGATGCTAACAGTATTTTTGAATGCTGAAACATATAGAGATAAAGAAGATTTATAAATCTGTCACTCTTCAACACAATGTCTACTGAGCAGATGTCGACCCCTGGCCACTACGTAAGTCTGTAGATGTTATTCGATTGGAAACACAAAAAAAGGGGTCAGACCATGAGTGTTCGAATTTAAGTACTCCCGCCCCTGGAACTCTGGAGAGGGGCTGTTTGTATCTCATTGGCAGCAGCGTAATCGTTCGTGGTGGCGCCTCGTGCCATGGTGGCGACTGTAGGAAACGTTTCGGCGTGACTGGTGGCGTGCGTATTTGAATGTGCGAACGACCGATACCACACCTCTCCCCACCCAACTCGGAAGGTATGCGGGACGCCTGTACCGTGAATTGTGGTGAGGGTGCTTGTTTGGCTGGGGCCGGAACAGAACAATCCGCGTCCCGATGCTGCATCTTGCGAGCGCCAGGGTAACTGCCCGGAAAACCAGGCGCAGGACGCATCCGTCGGCACAGGTGAAAACGTCAGGAACACGGAGAGTGATGCATAGGGTGCCGATTACTAGCTGATGGTTACGACGTCGAATTCTACGGGTGAGGCGACCGGAAGCGTTAGCGGCAACCATGTCGTAGGTGGGCGAGCGAAGACTTCCATCGGTGAGGCGTCCGCGGGTGGAGCCACCCATTCCGGAAGCTGCGTAGGAGGCTGCGTTGCGGCGGGCGGATGTGGCTGCGTCACGGCGGGCGAACCTCGTAGGAGTGAAGAAATCTGAAACACTTTGATCTACGGAGTGATCACTGGATTCACGGAGCCGCTGACGCGTGGCTGTGCTGCCGTAAATAGGATAGTGCTCCCTGCCAGCTGATCTGGGAGCAACGTCGAATTCCCATAAACGTGGCTTGTGGTACATTCGGTATTGAACACTGACGTTCGTGTAAAAGCTGGAGCAGAGCGGTAAGGACGATGCAAATGATCCCAGATCCGATGGCGCCTCCCATGAAGACGTTCCGCCGCCGAAATGTCAGGAGAAGGCAAAGTACGATATTAACTCAGAAACGTCATGTGAATGTGAAGAGTGAAGTTTGGACATCTACGTGTTGAACGTTCGAGAGAAACTTTCGACCTCGCTGTTAGACTCTGGCGAGATGGCGAGAATGGTGATGTCCTGACATGCTGCATTATGTTGTAAAATTGTGCAAATTCCTTGGAAGAAAAAGAAGGTCCAATGTCAGAAACGATGGTTTCTGGCAAACCTCCGAGAGAGAATACAGAAGCAAGACGTTTTATATGGATGGATGGCTCTGAGCGCTATGGGACTTAACATCTCAGGCCATCAGTCCCCAAGAACTTAGAACTACTTAACCTTACTAGCCTTAGGACAGCCCGAGGTAGGATTCCAACTTGTGACCTTAGCGATCGCGCGGTTCCAGACTGAGGCGCCTAGAACCGCAGGGCCACACCGGCCGGCGAGGTTTTATAGTACTCGCGTCATTATTCAAGCGCACTGGAATAACAAAAGGGTATTTAGTCTAGGAACCGAAAATAATCAGCCAACGTGATGGTCAAAAGGTGCCAGCGAAGTCGATATGGAAGCGTTGCCATAGAGAATCAGAATGTGGCAGGTAGCAGAATCCCTAGCACCGAGTGACCTGAGTGTCCTGGCAAGCGGGGTATTGTGTTATCACACGCTATATTTGATTGTCTAAACCAAGCACATACAATGTTGCGACACCAGCTGCTAAGTGCAAACTGTTTCCCAATGAGCTCTATGTAGTAGGCTTAACGACTTCTGTTGCAGAGGGGTTGGGATTAACACCATTGTCTGGTCGTTAGGCGTGTGAAGCAGAATCACATCATTCACAAGAGGTAAACGTTTGCTGTGCACGAAGTATCATCGCACTTCGAGATCGGGAATACATTTCTGAGAGCGTGACCCACTTTTGCAAATGTAATATTTTGGCAATCGTAGTGACTGGCATGTTCCGTGGTTTGTATCATGAATCAAAAGCAATAGAATCCAGTGCTTATGAATCAGAAGAATCAGTATGTAAACAAGAAACTAGGAATATGCCAATAGGCAAAAGCGACAATGAGTTGGCGCGCACCGTCACAGACGGCGATACAGAATTTCATCAGGTATTTTGACCAACGTTGAAGCTTTTGCATCATGTGGTCGGGAACTTGTTTCGACGGATGGAACAGTGCAGTCAAAGGCCTATGGTTCGTGACTAGGAAAACTTTTATGCCGTACCAGTAATTATGAAATTGGTGACGCCATGTATTGTTCGAAGTTCTGGAATCAGATGCGACTAGGCATTCTGTTTTGCCAGTTTAGTAGGATAAAACCGACCCAACGCCATGGAACGAGGCATCGACTGCAAGCGCAAGTGGTTTAAGCAGATCATAGAGCAAAAGGCAAATTTGACAAAGCAATGCATTTCTCAGTCTTTCAAAACCTTGTCCACAGTATTTTGTCCAATTGAACGGAAAATTTTTACGTTTGACAGGGTTCAGAGGCACAGCAGTTTGCGCCTTTGGGAATGAAATTTACATAGTAAGTCAGTTTTCCAAGAACAGCTTACAGTTCACGTAAATTCCTAGGCGATGTCAATTGCTGAATTTCTGGTCAATGTTTCGGTGAAGGACGAGCACCACTGGCATGATGATTCAGTCATTGTGTTGAAAAAAGACTATTTCCGCAAGTTACGTTTGAGACCTGCCTCAGTTAAAACTTGAAAAAGATATTCCAAGTTTTTGAGGTGTTGTTTCGGTGGTTTTCTTGAGATGGTTATGTGATTAAGATAATTGAAACCTTGGATGTTACCTGATCAAGAAACTTTTGAAACAACACAAGTGCGGAAGTACTTATGAAAGCAAACCGACATGATTATTCACAACAAAAGTTTCCTTTCTCTCTTCGTCCAATGATTATTGAAGATAGGCTTCTGCAAGATCAGTTTTTGACCAGAACTGTTCTCCTTCTAGGAGATCAAAAATTTCCTCCGTACATGGAGGTGGGTAGAAATCAATGATGGTTTGTGAATTAACTGTGCGTCACAAAGATGAATCTTCCCGTTACACATACTAACGATAGCTAAGGGTGATGTCCACGAACTATCTGGAATGGTTCTAAGACACCAATGGATTCTAGTCTCTGAATTTCTGTAACCACCTCATCACGTAATACATGCGGCACAGGTTGTGCGCTGCAAAATTTGGGTTGCCCATCAGCTTTCTGCGTAATGTGAACGTGAAATTCTTTCGCTCATCCTAGGGTACCGTCGAAGAAATGTTGATACTTGGACAGAGCTATTGAACTGCAGTATGGGAAACTTTTGAGTCAATGGCGTGCAGATTGTCCTGATTTCTAATCCAAAGAAATCAAACATATCCATGCGAAAATATTACTGGTCGTGCGTGAGGGATCTACAGTGAAATTAACTTTTTTAGTTGTGATTTTGTATTTTACAGGTAAGTGGCACTTTACAAACATTGAATGTTTGTCACCGTTGTAGATGGTGAGAAGCAGACTTGATGAAACTTCCGGGCAGATTGAAACTGAGTGCTGGACCGAGACTCGAACTCGGGATCTTTGCCTTTCGCGGGCAAGTGCTCTACAACTGGAAACATCCCCCAGGCTGTGGCTAAGCCAAGTCTCCGCAATATCCTTTCTTCCAGGAGTGCTAGTTCTTCCAGGTTCACTGGAGAGCTTGTGTGAAGTTTGGAAGTTAGGAGACGAGGTACTGGCGGAATTAAAACTGTGAGGATGGGTCGTGAATCGTGATTGGGTAGCTCAGTTGGTAGAGCACTTGCCAGCGAAAGGTAGAGGTCCCGAGTTCGAGTCTCGGTCCAGCATTCAGATTTAATGTGCCAGGGAGTTTCATATCAGCGCACACTCCGCTGCAGAGTGAAAAGCTCATTCAGCAGACTTGATGTTTGCAAAGGTGGTTGGCACATTTTTTCGAATATCACTAGGTTAAGCAACGTGACAGAAGCTCCGATATCTAGTAGAAAATGCATTGACTGGTTACAAATTTGCAATGTAATCCACCGTTACCGGTGTGTTCTCTGCATACAATTTTCCATTACATGTTGTGAAAAACTGTTCTCTGCGCGCCACAGCACATTCCTGAATTTCAAGATTGCGAGAGCCTTTTTGAGTGCGTGGTATTTCCATTCCATCCGTTGCTGCTCTGCATTATTTCCTCCTAGTCTCTTGCAGGCTACCGGTTTTCTATGTCCCTTCCGATGACAAAAACTGTACTCAACTTGTCTGAAAAAGCAATTCTTCCGATTATGGGTGATGCAGCATTTCACTCATGATTTGAGTTTTCACGCAGCTTGAGCGGTTTAATTAACGTTGCGCTGGCGCGGCAAACCCTGTACATACCGAGTCTGGCTTTGTTTACGCGGCGCTGACTTGCGAGCGCTGGGGCCGGGACTTTGGCTGGGTCACGGGTTGTTTGTCTCAAGTGGAGCGGTAACTGGTAGAAATTTTGCTCAGCTAAATCTTGAACTACGCATGCACCGGTAACTTTAAGCACTTCACTGAGGATAGGGTTGGGATGCATTAGAATCTCTGATTTAATAGATTCTGAATAATAGCATCGCGAAACACTTTATCCCCGTGAGTTGCGCCACAGATACCATTGCGTTTACAGCCTCTAGTCATGCCCTGAAACTCCGGAACACATTCTTTATTGAATTGATCACAACGATGTTGCGTGTGGAAATGTTTGAACTATTGCAGCAGCCACACGTATCTGACTCACAAAAAATTCGTCTAATCTTCTAATTTATGACCTCTTAGGGCTGGGTTTGGAGCTCACACAAGGGAAACAATTTCACTTGGAGGCAGTAGTTTTACACTCCTACACATGAAAAGAAATGCCGATGCAAATGTGTTATGTATTCTTGCCATCTTTTCTTCACATCGTCGAATTGAGGGAGCGGCGGAGCCGTCAGCAGAATTCCTTCTCTAGCATCTGGCGCCTTTTGCCACTGGGCCACTTGCGCTTGTACGAGGCAAGAAGCAGTTCCGTTATTTGTTGACTCTGAAACTGAACAAGAAATGTTAGACGTTGTTCAGCACTTAGATGTTTCTCTTCCTGGCTTTCAATGTTTTCTTAAATATTTCAGTTAAATATTTCAACTTATGTGTTTCAGCTTAATACAAGCACACACACAAAAAGAGAATTTAATAACATGAAAAAAATGCCGTGCTCTGGTGTCCAAAGCTCCTTGTTCTACTTTCATTTTGCTGGTCGCCAATCTGTTCTGTATTTCTTGTACGCTGCCTCATTCTTTGGTGGATACAAGACTAACAAACGGAGGCCATTCACGAACAGAGAATTCCACATCAAATATGAATTAGTAAAAGTAATATATAGCTTTGTTGTTGCCGTGACAGCGTCAGTTGTTAACAGTATATTTCAGGGTATAAGTATATACAGATACAAAATATTCATAAATCTGTCACTGTTCAATACAATGTCTACTCAAAAGATGCCGAGCCCCAGCCACTATGAAGTCTGTAAATGTTCTTCAACTGGAAAACACACAATGAGGGGCCAGTCCACGAATGATTGAAGTAAAGTACACCTGCCACTGGAGCTCCGGAGAGGTGATGCTTGCATCTCATTTGCAGCGGCGTAATCGTTCATGGCAGCGCCCTCGCGCCATGGTGGCGGCTATAGGAAACGCAGCGGCGTAACTGGTGGCGATCGTATTTGATATTGCGGCTCACAGTCACCGCACAAGGATTCCCATTTGAGTTCAGGAATCTTCATCGTAATGTATTTTGATCAAACCTATCGGTAACAAACCTAGCACCACACCCCTGAATTACTCTGATGTCTTCTTCCCAACACTTGAGCAGTATTCAAGAATGGGTCACACTAATTTTTTGATCTCCTTTGTAGATGACCTAAAATTTTCCCAATAAAACGAAGTCAACCGGTCGCCTTCCCCCCTCCCGGATGTTGAACTTTGCCGTGACATATACCCTTCCTTCCAGCTGTAACCTGGCCTTGTCCCCCCCCCAGGGCCCCCCTTTTCCTCTCCCCTCCTTCTCCCAGAGTGGATTTTCCTTCCTCCCCCCCCCTCTCTGAGTCCCAGCAACCAACCCTTGCTTCTTTCCCTCCCACGCCCTACCTCCCCAGCCCTCTTCGGCGCACCCCCGCCTGTCTCCCCACTCTCTTTCCCTCCCTCCCTTCTCCCTCATCTCCTTGCACGTGGCAGATCATCTGTTATGCTCATCGTCATCAGTGTGCTACGTCAGTGTTGTATTTGGTGCTGTTCTCCCGTGCGTCAAGAGGTGTGATTTTAATTGTGTGCTGGACTTGTAATAGTGTTACTGTCAGTGACTGTTATGTGCTATGCCATCTACCGATACTTATATGCTCCAGTCATACTTCGTCTTGTGTTTTATTAACTGTTGCAGTGTGTGGTTTTTTGTGTGGGCTACTTTTTACACTTTATATCTCCATTTTAAAGTCGCCCCTTTCTGTCTATTGTCTTCCATAATGTCCCCCCCCTTTTTTTATGTCTATGTAAACCATATTTTCTCCTTTATGTTATTGTTAAATGTCTTCTAATGTATGTTCTATGTCTTTTGGCTGAAGATCAGCGCATATGCTGCTGCCAGGTCGTCCTGATGGGGAATTGAAGTACTATCAAGAAAAATAAAAAAAAAGGAATCGCCTCCCTACAACCGGTCTTACAAGCTCGTTTCACTTCGTATCTCTATGGGACGTTACGCCTATATGTTTATTCATTGTGACTGTGTTAAGAAGCACTTTACTGATGCTGTTTTCCAACATTACAGTTTTTTTTTTTTTGCATTTCATCGGCCTCGACTATATTCTGAGCTAGTTGCCAGTCTACACGCCAACTACAAATTTCGTCTACGTCATATTGATTTCACTACAACCACACAACGACGACGAATCATAAGGAAACAGCCGCAGATTGTTGTTCGCTCTCTCCGTCAGATCATATATATATAGGGAATAAGAATGGTACTGTCACACTTCCCCGGGGCGCTCCTGACGATTCCATTGTCTCTCAGACCTTCGTAAACCTACTGTAGTGGGACACAGTGTCAAACGCCTTCTAGATGTCAAGGAATAGAGAATCTGCTTCTAGTCCTTACTATGGTTCTCAGGATGAAAGTGAGATGGCAGGCATTTTTCCAGAAATGATTTAACAAAATCATTGAAATGATACCTTGTTGATAAAAATTAAATATTTTACGTGACCGTATATGTGACTCATAAGTACAGTGAAAAATTATAACTGTACTTTCTTCAGTTTTCATATTTCTTATCGACTCATCATCACCACAAACGACTTGCAAACTGATGTTGGATAAAGCCCTCTGCCGGACTTGTAGCCCGTGTTCATTCTGTCTGCTTGCTGGGGTGTCTTATCCGAGATGTGGAGGAGCGGCTGCCGGCGGTGATAGAGAGCACTGGGTGCACCCGACTGCAAATTGTTGCTCATGTCGGCACCAATTACTCCTGTCGTCTGGGTTCAGAGGTTATCCTCAGTTCATAAAGGCGGTTGGTGGAGTTGGTAAAGGCGGAAAGCCTCGCTCGCGGGGTGGAATCTGAGCTCACTATTTGTAGTGTCGTTCCCAGAACCAATCACGGTCCTCTGGTTTGGAGGCGAGTGGAAGGCTTGAACCAGAGGATCAGACCATTCTGCGGAGATCTGGGGTGCAAATTTCTCGTCCTCCGCAATCAGATGGAGAAACGTAGGGTCCTCCTAAATAGGTCAGGCGTGCAGTACACGCAAGATGCGGCTACAAGGGTAGCGGAGTAGGTGTGGAGTGCACATATGGGTTTTTTAGGTTAGAGAATTCCCTCCCTAGGCCCAACAAGACGCCTCCTGAAACGCGACACGGTAGCAGCAGGCAACAGGAAATGACAGTATTAATGTGGTAATAGTAAACTGCAGGAGCGTCTACAGAAAGGTCCCAGAACTGCTCTCATTAATAAACGGTCACAACGCCCATATAGTACTAGGGACAGAAAGTTGGCTGAAACCAGACGTAAAAAGTAATGAAATCCTAAACTCATATTGGGTTGTATACCGCAGAGACAGGCTGGACAGTGAAGGGGAAGGCGTGTTTATAGCGATAAAAAGTGCAATAGTATCGAAGGAAATTGACGGAGACCCGAAATGTGAAACAATTTGGGTGAAGGGCACGGCTACAGCAGGCTCAAACATGGTAACTGGATGTCTCTATAGGCCCCCTGGATCAGCAGCTGTTGTGGCAGAACACCTAAAGGAAAATTTGGAAAATATTTCGAGTAGGTTTCCCCACCATGTTATAGTTTTGCGTGGAGATATTAATTTACCAGATATAAACTGGGAGGCTCAAACGTTTATAACGGGTCGCAGGGCCAAAGAAATTTTTTTGTAAGTGCATTCTCTGAAAACTACCTTGAGCAGTTAAACAGAGAACCGACGCGTGGCGATAACATATTAGACCTTCTGGTGACAAACAGACTCGAACTGTATGAAGCAGTTAACGCAGAACACCGAATCAGCGATCATAAAACGGTTATAGCATCGGTGATTTCAGCAGTAAATAGAAATATTAAAAAAGGTAAGAAGATTTTTCTCTTTAGCAAAAGTGAAAAAAAGCAGATTTCAGAGCACTTGACGGCTCAACACAAAAGTTTTATCTCAAGTACAGATAGTTTTGAGGATCAGTGGACTAAGTTCAAGACCATCGTACATTATGCATTAGATAAGTATGTGCCAAGCAAGATCGTAAGAGATGGAAAAGAGCCATCGTGGTACAACAACCTAGTTAGAAAACTGCTAAGGAAGCAAAGGGAACTTCACAGCAAACATAAACATAGCGAAAGCCTTGCAGACAACCAAAAATTGCACGAAGCAAATTGTAGTGTGAGAAGGGCTATGCGAGAGGTGTTCAACAAATTCGAAAGTAATGTTCCATGTACTGACTTGGTAGAAACCCTAAGAAATTTTGGTCTTATGTCAAAGCCATAGGTGGATCAAAACAAAATGTCCAGACACGCTGTGACCAAAATGCTACTGAAACATAGGATGACAGACTAAAGGCCGAAATACTAAATGCCTTTTTCCAAAGCCGTTTCACAGAGGAAGACTGCACTGTAGTTCCTTCTCTAGATTGTCGTACAGATGAAAAAATGGTAGATATCGAAATAAAAAACAGAGGGATAGAAAAACAATTAAAATCGCTCAAAAGAGGAAATTCCGCTGGACCTGATGGGATACAAGTTCGATTTTACACAGAGTACGCGAAGGAACCCGCCCCCATTCTTGCAGCGGTGCACCGAAAGTCTCTACAAGAGCTTAGCGTTCCAAAAGATTGGAAAAGGGCACAGGTCATTCCAGTTTTCAAGAAAGGAGGTCGAACAGATGTGCAGAACTATAGACCTATATCTCTAACGTCGATCAGTTGCAGAATTTTGAAACACGTATTAGATTCGAGTATGATGACTTTTCTGGAGACTAGAAATCTACTTTGTAGGAATCAGCATGGGTTTCGAAAAAGAAGATCGTGTGAAACCCAGCTCGCGCAATTCGCCAACGAGACTCAGTGGGCCATAGACACGGGTTCATAGGTAGATGCTGTGTTTCTTGACTTCCGCAAGGCGTTTGATACAGTTCCCCACAGTGTTTAATGAACACAGCAAGAGCATATGGACTATAAGACCAATTGTTTGATTGGATTAAAGAGTTCCTAGATAACAGAACGCAGCATGTCATTGTCAATGGAGAGAAGTCTTCCTAAGTAAGAGTGATTTCAGGTGTGCCACAGCGGAGTATCGTAGGACCGTTGCTATTCACAATATACATAAATGACCTTGTGGATGATAACGGAAGTTCACTGAGGCTTTTTGCGGATGATGCTGTGGTATATCGAGAGGTTGTAACAAAGGAAAATTGTACTGAAATGCAGGAGGATCTGCAACGAATTGACGCATGGTGCAGGGAATGGCAATCGAATCTCAATGTAGACAAGTGTATTGTGCTGCGAATACATACAAAGAAACATCCCATATCATTTAGCAACAATATAGCAGGTCAGCAACTGGAAGCAGTTTTTCCATCAATTACATGGGAGTAGGCATTAGGAGTGATATAAATCGAATGACCATATAAAATTAATCGTCGGTAAAGCACATGCCAGACTGAGATTCATTGCAAGAATCCCAAGGAAATACAGTCCCGAAACAAAGGAAGTAGGTTACAGTACACTTATTCGCCCACTGGTTGAATACTGCTCACCGGTGTGGGATCCGTATCAGGTAGGGTTAATAGAAGAGATAGAGAACATCCAACGGAGAGAAGCGCACTTTGTTACAAGATCACTTAGGAATCGCGAAAGCGTTACGGAGATGATAGATAAACTCCAGTTTAAGACTCTGCAAGAGAGACGCTCAGTAGCTCGGTACGGGCTTTTGTTGAGGTTTCGAGAACTTACCTTCACCGAGGAGTCAAGCAGTATATTGCTCCCTCCTACGTATATCTCGCGAAGAGACCATGCGGATAAAATAAGAGAGATTAGAGCCCACACAGAGGCATACCGGCAATCGTTCTTTCCACGAGCAATACGAGACTGGAATAGAAGGGAGAACCGATAGAGGTACTCAAGGTACCCTGCGCCACACACCGTCAGGTGGCTTGCGGAGGATGGATGTAGATGTAGATATTTTAACTGCGAATATTTGGAGGTTTCAGACGACAGTAACCATATATCTTTGTTGATAAACATTCGCCAACAGCCGTGTAACTAAAATGCTGTAGCGTCTCCTGGCCAATCGTCATAAAAAGTGTGTGCCAATTTTTTTTCTGCGTAAGACCAGTTAACATGTACCGATATAGTGAAACGCACACGGCGAAAGAGAAATAGTTTAAACACGAATAAACATGACCAAGTGAAGCAATAAAGCAAGACTGTGTAAAAATTACATGAATATAATTATTTCACGTTTTATGCATTTTTAACTTTGAATCCATGTCATATTATTATCTTTGACAATCGCATTCTTGTTTAATGAATTAGTAATTATGATCTGTGCCTCAGATAACAAGGACAATTCGGTACATGTATAAATAGTAAAGAGCATTGTAATAATTTCTCTGTTCTCTTTGGGTTTCGTTACGAGTAACACTTGCGTGTTAAGCAAATGTATATGCTGGCCGTGAGACTTCTGTTCATGAAACTTGAGACCGCCATTAGGCGAGTTGTTGTAAAAAGCATTTAATTTAGCGAAAGCAACTGTACCAATCTTCGAGGGCAACGGCCACAGACGCGGCACATTTAAAAAATATTTGTTTCAGGCATAGCAGTCTTCTCGCCGGTAAAGCGAGGTAACATAATAATATTTAACATTTTCTTATAGCTTCCAGCAGTGCCGACAGACTATATTATATTATTCAGTGCATTTCTCAGTTTAATTTGGAAGGTACTGTGCGACATGTTCCATGTGATCACAAAAATATAACGAATAATTGTGTTATGACTTCGTCATTTTCACATTTTGTGGCAAGGTCTACTCTGTGAAATTAAAGCAATATTTTACATTTGTTTCCCTGAGATTAAGAGAACACGGGCTAGCCGCGCGCCTGTTCTAATTAACGGTATTCATAAATCCACTGCATAACGTAACAACATTCAGTGCTGTAACGATCATTTGAAATTCATTACTGACTTTTCTGAATACGATGCAAGGTAGTGAGTTCAGATACAGTTTTCTTTCTTTCTTGATTACGTTACAGTAGCAAGTGAATGTTTCCTATATGATTATCCAGAGCAGATGTGTAAAAGCAATAGTTTGATCCACGGTGTGCTACATTTATGATAAAAGTGTTTATTCCCTCTCCCACTCCTTGTCTGAACTTAACATATGTGTGCTAGTGTGACTCATAAAGACAAAGTGAAATATTTACTCAACATTACTCAAAGTTATTTACTTTTATGAAGAAAGAATTACGAAGTAAAGATAGTGTGATAACATTGAATCAAAACCATAGCAACTTGTTACAAGTAATTTTGTGTACTGCCATCAGCTCTCAGTTTCAGTTTTATATCAGTCTGAACATTGCAAGTCCAAACTTTAATATCGCAAAGCAAAGTTACTAGTTACCCTGAACCAACTTACTTGCTGCTACACATATTTATTCATATCTAAATAAATAAAACCACAAGCCGAATAAAATTAACCCCAGTAGTAAAAAAGAGAGAGGAGGAGTAAGAGAGACGGAATAACGCTATTTTATTTTATTTTTACTACCGGTTTCGGCATTCCAGTATGCCACCTGCAGGCCCCATTTGCATCTTTCAAAATAAACGATATTGTCATACAATGCCTTACATCCCTTTAAGTCGTGAATTCAACCCGTTTCAAAAGTGATCAAGTCTTCGAATGAAGCACTTGTGAAATGGTTTGAATTCACAACATCCAGGGGTATATCGGGGGTACATCGCACTTTATGACAATATCGTTTATTTTGAGAGACGCATAGGGGGCCTAAATATGTCATAGTGGAATGCTAAAACTGGTAGTCAAAATAAAATAAAACAGCGTCTCAGTTACACTGCTGTTGGCATATTTCATTGACATTGACAGTAAACATGTATTTTCACGTTTTACTTAGCAGTGATGTTTCCGTAAAGATGCAGCGAAGCTTGCAACACAAAGCATCACATAGTTAAGTCGTTAAATGTGATAAAACATGAACGTACTGGAAAGTACGATTATTTACCAAAACACGTAGTGCGAAAAATAAAACCATGACTGCTAGTAGCCAATAGTTAGATATTAAAAGCATACAATGATTTCACAGTTATCTTCTAATTGGCAGTGTGCTTCACTGAATTCATTTTCTTTCAGAATCGCCTGATTATGGTCAAATAATGTACAACGTGACGTTGTATCAAATCTGAAATACTAAATGCTTATTGCTGATTATCTTTGACTGTTATAAGTAACTGTATTCATGTGAGTTGGTCAGAAAGTAACGTGTTAAAAAAATTCATAAAAATAGTTTGCACAACTAATTAAATAAAGTCAATTTTTCTGTTCTGGGTGACGTGTCCTTTCTGTTTCATCCTGCCAGCTTTCCACTCCTAGTACCCTTCTTGCTATCGTTTTCAGCATTGATTTGTCAAGTTCTTGCTAGGTTTGCGGAGGTATGTGACATCACATGTTGACGCATGTGTCATACAATTCCTAAAAACTGTGGGCCGGTGTTTTATGGTTGTGAAGCTGACGCCCCATAACCTCCTAGATGTGTTCCGTTGGTTCAGAAAAGGTGAGTTTGGTGTCCAAAAATTAACATTTTGACCTGTTATGCTCCTCAAACCACTGCACCACGAAGCAGTCCTTGTGACATGGACAACTGTTCTGCAGGATGATTCCATCGCCGTGGGCGGAGACATCAGTCAGGAAGGGTTTGCAGCTGGTCCACCATAATGTTCGCGTAGTTCACAGCTGTCATTGTGCCCCCAATTACCAACACTCTCCCCCACAGTATAATACTGCTGCAACCGGCCTGCGTCCATGGCGTTTCTGTACATGACCATCGACCTGGTGTAACAGGAAACGTAAATCGTTCGAGGAGGTCACACCTTTTCAATGATACACGGCCCACTCTCGATGATCGCTTGCCTACTACAGTCGGAATTGACAATGTCGTTAGATCAACATAGGATCACTCAAGAGGTCGTCTGCTATGGAGACCCATGTTCAGCAATCTGTGTTAAACGCTATACTCCGAAATACTTGCACATCCACCAGCATTACACTCCGTCGTCAGATTTGTCAGACATCGCGTCATGTCCGGCTGTTAAAACAGCCTGTGAAAATTCCTCCTCTAGTGTTCTTTCTAGAATTTGAAGTTGTTCTTCGCAAGTAGTTGTTGCTATAAGAATGTCGTCATCATACATTGTTACAACTTCTAGCAGTTCTAGATCTAGTACTGTGTCTAAAGAAGCGATGAACACTCCAGAACTAACATTAAATGCGAAAGTTAGGATGCAAAATTATTAACTCCTATTGCCAAAAATTAAGGCCATATATTTTGTAGTTTCTGGTGTCAGTTATATGTCTGATCTTCACGTTGTTCGATGAGGCGTGAAAGTCCAAAATCGTGTCTCGTACTCGTGGTTCCACCTTCCTTCAATCATTTTCCACAGATGGTCATGGCAGCAACACGAAAACAGCAGAACAGCTTCGCCGTTTCCAAAATTCTCATTGTCAGAGGCCGCACCATAGGGATGTGTCCTAGTCAAAACCGCTTGAGTCAGATCAATAAGACATACGGAAACTTGTCTACACTAATCAAAACCTGATGGTCTCCTACGTGTTGGAGGAGCTTTTCAACGACAATACGGTACCAAATATCCTGACTAGGTTATAAGAGGGCATCAACGCCAAGTTTCACGGGAAACTATGCACTAGATAGTTTATGCTCCGCGAAAACGTTCTAGTTCATTCTGGAGCGGGCAAAGTCACACATTCTGCTTCTCTGTGCTATCAAATTTTGCCTCATTCCTTATTTTTCCCTTACATGGCACACAGAGAGTTCGTACTCTTACTTATTGCATTGCATGCATTTATTGAATGTCTGAAAAGTGATTTTATTTGTATATCATTTCCTCATCAGTCAAAAATCAAATTTCTATGTCACACAGAAGGGTGAATGTGTAGAGAAGGGTTATCACCAAGTTTCATGTCTTCACTAACTGTTACGTGAAAATTAAGTCTTTATGACTAGTTTTCGTACTCAGCAATTACGAGACACTCCCCTAATTGTAAATCAAGCGTTTGATCTTTCCAGAGTAGCTACAGCAGACGTGCAATAGATGCCTAGACAACTCCAGTGGCAGACGGCGCAAGAGCGGAGTTCTACATCACGGTGTGGTTTACTGTTAAAGTTCAGAGATCGTATGTTTGTAGAAACGTCAAAGGATATACACTGAGGTGGCAGAAATCATGGGATACCGGTAATATCGCGTTCACAAGGTGTAAAAGGGCTGAGGATTGCCGAAGCTGCAACTTGTGCTCTGGTGATACTTGATTATGGCCATATGATGGGAATTAACATACTTCGAACTCGGAGTGATAGTTGGACTTAAGCGCATGGGACATTCCATTTCGGAAATCGCTTGGGAATTCAGTATTCCGAGACGTACAGTGTCAAGAGTGTGCCGAAAATACCAAATTACAGGCGGTACTTCTCGTCACGGAAAACGCAGTGGTCCACGGCCTTCACTTAATGACCGATAACAGCGGCTTTTCATACAGTTGTCAGTGCCAATGGAGAAGCAACACTGTGTGAAGTAACCGTAGAAATCAATCTGGGACCTAAACGACAGTGCGGCGAAATGTGACGTTACTAGACTGCGACAGCAGACGACCGACGCGAGCGCATCACCTGCAGCTGCTCTCCTGGGCTCTTGATCATCTCCGTTGGACCTCAGACAACTGGAAAACCGTGTCCTCGTCAAATGAGATCCGATTTCAGTTGGTAAGAGCTGATGGTAGGGTTCGAGAGTGAAGCTGACCATGGTCGTAAGTTGTCAACAAAGTACTGTGTCTTGGTCCTCTGGTCTAAGTGAACCGATCATTGACTGAAAGGGTTGTGTTCGACTGCTTGGAGTCCGTTCACGTACTTCATGTTCCGAAACAACTATGGAATCTTTGTGGATGAAAATGTGCTATTTCGACGGCGCACAATTATTCCCCATCGGCTTGACTAACATTCTGCGTAATTCGACCGATTGATTTGGCGACTGAGATCGTCCGACATTAACACGATCGAACATTTATCGGACATACTCAAAGGTTAAGTTCGTACACAAAATCCTACACTTCCGTAATTATGGGCTGCTCTAGGGGCAGCATGGCTCAATATTTCTGCAGGAGGCATTGAGTGGCAAGTTGAGTCCATGCCACGTCGAGCTGCTTCACTGCGTTGGGCAAGAAGAAGTCGGGCACGATATCAGGAGGTACCCTACAACTTTTCTCGTCTCAGTTTTTTACTTCCTCTTACGCACAGGTGTGAGAAAACAAGTATGGGAACACTGCGAGAATTTCAGGCTTAAAGAAAATTGCAGATGCTAACAAAGCCTTTAGACTGTGCTGTTGTAATTCACCGCAGTTGGCACCTATGCTATGTCCCGACAGACAAGTGTCTGTCGCGGTGAGAATAGTATTCTGTGTAGCTGTGACTGCGATATGTCGGAGCTAATTGAATCAGAACGTGGACCAGAGTCTGTTCGGAGGTGATGGGTACTTCCATAAGCAAGGGTGTTTGCTGTTTCAGGGGACACCATATCAGAGATTCATACCTCATACTGGGAAATCTGAAGGAAATCACACGCTAAGTCATAACGTGGATGGAATTGTGTGTTGACTGACCGTGACGGAGCGAGCTTTAATTCCAATCGGTTTAAATTTCCTTTACTTCACGTCTATGGTCATAAATGTTTGGTCATCAGACTTCCGGTTTTGGTCTATAATGGCCCTCTTCAGATATGTTTTATAAAAACATGTCGTAATATAAGGGGCGTACAAAAAGGTAGGAGCTAGTGGCATAATTAAAAAAACCAGTACCTGTATGTCAGAAGTATTGACGCTGCCTGTTGAGACACTTGTCCCACAGTGACACAAGGCGGTGGATGGCTGTCTCATAAAATTCCGGGAGCTGCGATATTAGCCCGTTCTCCACGCCAGGTGGACGTCGTCGTCCGAGGTGAATCGTTTGCCCCTCATATCCATTTTAAGGGGACCAAAAATGACCTCCTTCCTGCAGCACGAGATAACAGTGAATGCCTAGACTCACTAGCAAACCTTGACCACTCTTCGCCAAGAGATCAAATGAAACCGACCAGGCAATCTCACCCGTGCGGTCATTCTGCTCCACAACAATGCAAAGCCTCATAGGGCCAACACAGTCGTGGCACTCCTGCCGATATTCAAATGGGAAGTTCTCGGCAACCCTCCAGACAGTCCGGACCTCTCTCCCTGTGATTACCCCATTATTGGTCCCCTTAAAAAGGCTCTGAGTGGCAAACAATTCACCTCGGACGACGACGTTCAGCTGTACGTGCGTAACTGATTAACATCACAGCCCCGGGAATTTTATGAGACAGCCATTCATCACCTTGTGCCACAGTGGGACAAGTGTCTCAACAGCCAGGGTCAATACTTCTGACATACAGGTACTGGTTTCTGCCTCCTGCTTTTTTCTTTTTGAACTCCTCTTATACACTGGAGCCATAGTGGCACCGTCAAATGCTAAACGCAATATACTGGAGGCATAGTGGCATCGTCAAATGCTAAACGCAATATACTGGAGCCATATTGCCACCGTCAAATGCTACTATGGCTCCAGTGTATTGGGACATGTTTTCATAAAATATATCTGAAGATGGTCATTACAGACCGAAACCGGCATTCTGATGACAAAACATTTGTGGCCATATACGTATGGTAAAGGAGCTCTATATTCAGTGAGTGGCACAAGCTGCGACAGGGTCTCGAACTGAGGAGTGGCTCAACTCGCGACCATATCGCAGCTTGTGAAACTCGTCGGTGATGTAAATATCCGTAGCAGGAAAACGTGATGCTGAAATCATAAAACGTACATTATTGAGCAATTCAAGTTTCTCATTTGTTTGGATTAGTCTTGTCTCACACCTTGTTTCACACAGTTTTCAAGTTCTAGCAGCGTATACGTCCCAAGAGTCAAACATGATTGGGTTCCGGTGGTGATTTGGACAGTCATATCATGGTATGCCGTGGGATACATGATAACATAGTGTTATTACTCTGAAAGATTATGTGAGGAATTTGGCTGGTCCATACAATGGCACAATGTTTGTTCCTGTATCTGTTTTCCAAGGAGACAGGATCCCTGTTCTCACAACTCGCAACGTCCAGGACTGGTTTCCTGAGCACTTAGATCAGTTATCGCATCTCCCTCGCCACTACAATCATCAGATCTCACTGTTACCGAGCCTTTGTGGTCTACTTTGGAAAGAAGAGTAAGCGATCTCTATCCACTTTCACCATCGTACCTTTATCATGCCACTATTTTTCAGGAGTAATGATATAAGATTCACTTGGAAACCATATGCGATCTGTATTTATCCAATTCAAGGGGACTGGAAGCTGTTTCGAATGACTGTAGTTTCCCTACACCATGTTAGGCATGGCAATGTGTTATATTATTAATGTTCCATATTTTTGACCACACCACGTATACGTCACGAAAGGACAATGAAGATAAAATTAGAGAGGTTCGAGCTCACATAGAGGCTTACCAGCTGTCGTTCGTGTCGCGAACTATTCGCGACTGTTACATGAAAAACGCAAGTAACAGTGGTGTGCAAAGTACCCACCGGCCCATACAGAAAGATGACTTGCAGACTAGAAACGTAGGTGTATGTGCAGATACAGAGTTTATGAAGGAAAGCCGCAGGCGTCTCTCTAGAAGACTGGCAGTCTCAACTCAGCAGTATGTTGGGTATCTATGGATGAGACGGCAGGTGCCATGGCACCGTGACACTAAATTACGTGGTGGACTTCAGTGCTTGAGTGCGACTAAATTGTGAGTTACCTACAAGACAACCGCTGAGAAGACGTTTTGCGCAATGGAAGCTTGTCCAGAACTGCACATCCCGCCTCTCCACCTACCCGTCCATCCCATATGGAGGAGCAGACGGTTGGCAGCTGGCAGCGCGGCTCAGAGTTCAATCTGCATGTATTACTGGCCAGAATGGCCCCGAATTAACGTTCCCTCGCGCTGCGTCTGGGGCGTCTGCACAAGTCCGGCAATCTGGTACCGCTTCACTCACGGAGAGGCTAATTCGAGATAAGCGCAGGAGTAAATTTTGCCTCAGATCTGGACAAACTGTCCAGGTTACTAAGTACAGGTAAGCGTTACTCTTGTTTTTATTACGAAATTTTATGACAAATGTTAAGGAGCCTCGTCTGGCTGACGTGGGGCACCCATGTTTCAACAGCGAATAGATGTAAATAATAACACTAATGAAAAGCAATAGGCTACCTCTTGAAGTCTGATAAGTCACTGAAGTGAAATCGTGCTGACTCCCACTCCTTTAGAAGCAACCGAAGTACTAAATAAAACGTTTCGTTTCGCCTTCGTGACTAGTAACTAAACTGTTTGTCACACGCACAGAGCCGGCCGGTGTGGCCGAGCGGTTCTAGGCGCTACAATCTGGAACCTAGATACCACTACGGTCGCAGGTTCGAATCCTGCCTCGGGCATGGATGTGTGTGGTGTCATTAGGTTAGTTAGGTTTAAGTAGTTCTAAGTTCTAGGGGACTGATGACCTTAGCAGTTACGTCCCATACTGCTCAGAGCCATTTGTACCATTTGAACACGCACAGAAGATAACATAGTTAAATTGTAAAGTAATTAGTTATGCTGTACCAGTAATACGAACCAGCATATACAAGTGTGTGACAAACTAATTTTTTCTGTGTGTTTGGGAGAGTGTGTGCTGTAGTAACACTGGTAGTGTAGCTACTAGCAGGTTTCAGCAGAAGTCAGAACAAAGTGCGCCTCACAACGACCCATCTTCTTCACTTCTCATTCCCTACCTATCCTTTCCTTGTAGCTATAACACGCTAAACGGCATCATGGGGGAGGGGGGTGGGGGAATTGAATGAGGCACTTCAGAGGCTAGGAGGAGCCTGCATTCCTGGAGGAGGAAACCCTTGTTATGAGGCCTGTAAGCTGAGAAGCAGTAAAATGGCAACCCTAATACGGAGCTTACCCTGCACATCCTCCGTAATGCGGCCAGCTTACATCCTTACAACTAAACACCTTACAAATGACCTCCTAACGGATTGCTACACAGTATGACAAGTATAGGCAAAGTGAACTAGTATTCGAGTTGGTGCATAAATTCGTAGTGTTTCCCATAAGTTTAACAAGTACCACAGATACACATAACTGAGACTTTGTTCATAAATGACATTTCTTCTTTAGTATTTACAAAAGCCTACCGATCCTGGGGTAACTTTTCGATTTCGCGGCTGTATAAATCACTTGGTTTTGAGGCGAAGAACTCGTCAAGCCGTGTTCGGAGGACATTTTCATCCGAAAACGATATTCCTTGAACGTTGTTCGACAGCGAGCGGAAAAGGTGAAAAATCTGAGGGTGAAAGATCAGTTACACTACTGACTTACCTACTCAGCGCTTGTATGGTGTGTTTTTGTCAGTGAAGCAGAATGTGGGTGTACCTTATCATGGGGTAGAGTCATTTCATTCAGTCTTCTTTGTCGATGTTTTTTGATTGTCTCAGTTATTGACAACTTCAGTAGTGATGTTTACACATCGGGGAAGCAGTTCGTAGTGCTGCACAGCACCACTGTTCGACCAGCTGCATAACATCATCCTTTGTGGATGCTCGCAGGTCTTCGTACGGATAGTTGCTGCTTTTTTTGGCCTCAGCCATTCCTTTCTTCTCCCTATACTAGCATAAAGACACAATTTCTCCTCACCAGTAACATGACAGTGTAGGAATGTTCAACGTTGTTCATGAACCAATTAAGATGGATAAAAAAAGGATGCACTACGGCCATCTGCTTATTCTTGTGATTTTGGCTTAGAACATACACTACCTGTATATCCGGTTTATGAACCTTCCACATTGCATGGAAATGTCGCATCGTGGTGAAATGATCAGAGTTCATCCATCTGCCAGTTATCAAGTACAATGACGTGGATAATTGTGGATCAATGTGTTTAAGGGGACACGCCCCTAACAGGCTGCATTTTTAGCGTTATCTTCACCGTCATAGGGCAACTGATCTATAAATGAGACATAGCTCAAAATTCTTACACACAATTAGCGTCATTAGTCAAAGCATTTCTCTAAAGATCATTGAGATATTTGTTATATTTTGGTACTGACAACAATATTTATAATAGTATAAAAAACGGAAAACTATGTCACTAAGGCACCATTTTCTTTGGAACCACTGATTGTACAGCTTGGAAAAAGAGTCAGAGTACAGACAACATTCACATAAGTGTTGTATGCCTCCAATTTCCTTCCCTGATGCTGATCTGTAAAAACAAATATCAATTTAATTTACTGCAAAATTTTTTTTTAAAAATGTTGCTGAAAAATCACTGACATAATCATCATGTTATAGTAGGCAAGGGAGGTAGAGGAGGTCATTCTAAATATCTGCACGAATTTTTGTTAGTTTAGCTTCAGTCATTTAGGAGAAAAGTGTACCTGAATAATGAAAATTCAGGTTTTCGGCAAATTGAAAAATAAGATTTACAGATTTATTAACTTACCACTATGCCCGTTTAGCAAATTCTAGCTGCATACTCCTGTTGTCCTCCTGTTTCCTTATTCTCCACACGCATTCTCTTCATTCTTTTCTTTATCGTTGACTCCTTGGTGGCAGCTTCTGCAGCTATCTCTGCTTCGGTTACCCGCCACTTATCAATAGCAGTTAGAGCTGAAGCCATATGCCTTCCCATCTGAATGTTCAATTTCTTCATAACATTGATCCTTGAAATTGCACCATCATTGAGTGTTATTATTGAATCCATTACACCATTCTTCAGCACTGTCAGCCCAACAAATACGGTTTTAAGTATTCTCTCACATATGCAGCTGCTGAAGCTTTCATTTGCATTCTGAGAGAGACAATGCGTACATTTGCCAAGTAGATTATTATTTGCCACATCCCTATGTACAGGCCTAATTGCCTCCATTACAGCAAGTGCTAAGGAATGCTTGTGGCTATATTGTATGCCTGTAGCATTGCCCGGCCAGTACTTGCACCACGAATCTTACCCTTTTGGACGCAGACCATGCTGTGGGGTTTCATCTGTTGACACTCTGTGAAACCATGTTGCCCAAACAGCTCGTCTCATGTTCTCCAAATCTCCTACATTTCTCCTGATTGATAGTCCGTAATATAGATTCAAAGAATGAATTTCACCTTTTGCAAGACGACATGGACCACCTATGTGTTTTCTGTCTGACAGTTTTCTTCCACTGAAGCCTTTACAATTTTCTCATCTGAGCTCTCCTTATTTTTTGTACATGCCCAAAACATTCAAGCTTTTCTATCAGTGTGTCCCAATGCGGTTTGTCATTAACAACAGTCTCCATCCCCAAGTTGGCCTACATACCTCACGCCACGACTAAACACTGATCTTCTAAAAATATTTAGAACTCCTTCTGTTTCCATGTTTCCACTTCGGCCACCAAAGTTCTTTACACAAACATGGAAGCCAATAAATTTACTTACAAAACCACGGCTGTACTTTGTTAGACATCCATAATGTAATATCTTACCAGTTTCAATAAATGTGACAGTTACAGTCCCATTCAGAGAAATATGACCTCTCTTCTGTCAAGGTCCATCAAATGCTGATACAATGTCTGTATTCTCAGACATGGCTGCTGCTTCTTCTGCTGCTGTTTTCATTGAATGTTCACTTGCACCACATAAAGCATAATGAATTAATTTATTGTACCTGCCAAACCTCAGTGGGGGTGGAGGCAAATCCATCACTGAACAAAAAGTCTGTGCTCCTCTCCTTCCCCTTCCCATACATTGCACTGCGTAATCAAACTCAATATTTACACTGTTAAAGTCGACTACCAGTTACTGGCGATGTCATAGTATCACTGTGTATCTTACACGACCTTCATGCAATCACTAGCCGAATTGAAAGACCCTTCCTTGCTGAAATGTCCTGAGAAATGTCAATACCATATTCACCATTCCTGTACTTACATTTCACAGCACTCTTCAAAAGTCTTGACAGTTTATTTAGGTTCACAATAAAATTCCCGTCATTATTACTGATCACAATACTACTAGGCTTGTTCTTATTACATTCAGAAAGTGAAAGTTAATGTCTAGACTCACTCCCTTTAGGCACCATTTCTGTGGGCGCCATTTGAGTAACTGATGTGTATTATTCGGTTGTGTTTGGAACTGGCTGCCGCTGAAGTTTTTTGGGGGGCTAAATTTCTTTACTCTCGGCATTTGCAGCACAGGAAACACACAGAGAGAAACAAAAGAACACACAATAACTACAAAACCACACGGGTATGAAATTCTGAAATCATATCTTCTCAGATCTTTGTTTGCATTCGAACCATAGCCTTCTAGACATGCCTGTTCTTTGGTTCTGGGACTCAATGCCTTCTAGAATACACCTGTGTTAACGTTCCGTAACTAATGACGGAAAAAACGGAAGAACAAAATAATTCATCACGTATTCTGACGCGCTTCAAACTGACAGATGGCGTGGCCCGTGTGCTACATTACGTTCGACCTCAATTTCAGAATGAAAGGAAAATGACAATGCCCATAAACTACACATTTTTTAAATCGGCATCAAAAGCTCTTTTCCCTAGTCCAAGAAAATCGTTTTCAAATTTTTGGTCATTTTCACGAGCATGTTCCCGTAAACGATCTTCATCGAAACCCCAAGGGTCTTCCTAAACGTGGAGGGTTGCTGATGACAAAACAATTGTCCTTGAAATGAGAAAACCATTTTCTTACCTTTTTTTGTCCAATGGCATTTCCTAATGCCCCATGCAAACGTTTCTTGCTGCCTCATCTGATGCCACGCCCTCTGTTGAACTCAGACAGAAGCATACATCGGAAATGTTCCGATTTCTCCTCTTGCCACTCATATTCTAGCGTCCAGAGCTGAACTCACCATCTCCACAGGACAAAATAAAAATATCTAAATTCAATAGAAACAATGAACTACAAATGAAAAATGTCAATCGATAAATAAACCCAAAACAACCGAAATATCTACGTGCAAAACAAAAATACTACCTAATTCTATGGGAGTAATATAAAAATATAGAGGTTGAACCCTGATGTGGAATGGTGAAGGCGCTCTTGGAGGGAGTAAGATGGTGATATTCTGTGGTGATATAAGTAAAATGAAGTACCTTATTATGGAACAGCCTTTGTGACAGCTAACCGCCTTGTAACACAAGTGAAGAATTTTGTGGCAGTTAATAAATGATTGGCGTGTCTTACTACTGAAAATATGTGTGGTGACACTACAGTTTTGAACGCATGTCCCCCAACTTAAGTGACTGGAGAAGATGAAAAACATGAGATTTATGAGAATGTAGGAAACACACTGGAATTAGTGAATATTGGAAATATCAAATACTTGCTTGGAGATTTTAATGGTACAGTTGGTCGGGAGAATGTACGCGGAATTAACACTGGGAAAGAGAGACTACAAGATAAACTGAGCGATAATACGTTTAGGTCTAATAATCAGCTTAACAACATTCCCCCATAATAAATTCATAAACGGACTTATTGGTTGACATTAGTCATAAGAAGGGGGTAGAAGATGTGAGGTCATACAAATAACAAGATAAGGGTACAGATCATTTCCTCATTATTGGTAAGGTCGAACTACCAATGCAATACGTCAGGCCTCAAATAATCAAGAGCAATTCAACATTTCATATACATAACCCATATCAGACTGATATGGCTCAAAGATAGAACGTGACAATGGAAAACAAGTTTCAGAGATTTGTACAAAAAGAGCAGAATGGCGAAGAGGTGGATGTTGATGCCATATGGACCAGAACGAAGCAAAGTGCGGCCGATTCGGATAAGTAGGTGATAGGTGAAAAGCAAAAGATGAAAAATAATGGTTTAACCAATCGCACAAGGAAGCAATAAAAATAATAATAAAAGCTACACGCGAGAAAGCAGTAAAAGAAGAACCAAGCAAGAGAAATATTGATACACAACATAACAATGAAAATAATCATGAAGAATTTCATTTATGTGAAACGAGAGACCACAATAATATTGAGAGCAGAAAGGAGAAAATATATGGCTTTCATGCTAAAAGAAACTGAGGTAGTAGGTCAAAGAAACAAAAGTAGATAGGTGTTGCAAAATAACAAACGGATGAGAAATAGTAAAGAGATGAGTCTCTAGATATTTCTAATAAATTCCAAACGCACTGTCCAATCTGTCACACTTACCTGAATTATTTACAAGAAGCTAGCTGGACGCTGCACACTAGCCTTGCATTCTGTTTACGGAAGTACTACGAAGTACTCTGGGGAAGTGATTACCCTCGTAAATAAACCATATTCAAATCTGCTAAAACCTTCATATTATACTGTCGAGGCCCAATGTCCTACAATTTCGTAGGTGTATAATCGTTAAGAAATTCCAGCTGGTTGGACCTGAATTCACAGTGCAGTCCAGAACGCAACTGCCGCCACTCGGTCTGGCCCTACAGATACGTAAGAAAAGTTACTTGCACCAGAACACATGATAATAATCTCCCACCATATACCCTGTTTCAAACTGTACTTACCATGTGGGTCTTGCGAACACACTGCCAGAATAGATTGGAAATGATGGTACTTCCTCAAAGAAGACGAAATACCTTAAATCACTCCTTGCCTCAAACAAAGGATTATCGACGACGATAATTTCGTAACAATGAGGCAATACACACCAGAATAGTAAGACAATCAACTAATCTCTATAACATACAGTAATGGCGTCGCAACTGGCCTCAGTTTTGCACATGGTCTGACATTCACCACGTCTCTTGTAAGTAGGCTGTTTAGGTTTTTATATTGGTAACGCCACGTAGCGCTCTGTATGAAAATCACTGGCTGTGCTGTGTGCAGTCTGTGGATCGTTTGCATTGTTGTCTGCCATTGTAGTGTTGGGCAGCTGGATGTTAACAGCACGTAGCGTTGCGCAGTTGGAGGTGAGCCGCCGGCATTGGTGGATGTGGGAGAGAGATGGCAGAGTTTTGAAATTTGTAGGACTGGATGTCATGAACTGATGTAAATATTATGACTTTTGAATACTATTAAGGTAAATACATTGTTTGTTCTCTAGTAAAATCCTTCATTTGCTAACTATCCCTATCAGTAGTTAGTTTGAATCTTTTATTTAGCTGGCAGTAGTGGCGCTCGCTGTATTGCAGTAGTTCAGTGTAACCAAGATTTTTGTGAGGTAAGTGATTTATGAAACGTATAGGTTAATGTTAGTCAGGGCCATTCTTTTGTAGGGATTTTTGAAAGGCAGATTGCGTTGCGCTAAAAAATATTGTGTGTCACTTTAAGCATAGTCTTGTATAATTTTTCTAAGGGGACATTTCATATGTCGACCCTTAGCCGAGGATACCTCACTGGAATCTTCTGATTTTTTCTTGTAGTTTGTGTAATTAATAAAGATTTTGTTTATTGATAGCGCATAATTGTAAAGAGAATCTCCTTTGTAGTTGTAGTCTTTCATTGTTGTACAGTAAAACAGGTGTGGCACGCATGTAGATTTGCACCAAGTATTTCGCAGCTGCGCTTGCAATTAACGAGATATTATTTTCAGTGCTATGTTAATGTGTTTTATTTTTGCTCTTCAAATTGTGCTTTTCTGTGTTGTCGTGTGAAATATTGTGACAATAATGGCGTGTGAAAAACGTAACACTAGGCTCCAAAGTAAACTGAGAAATAATAGTGACGACGAGCGTAGCTTAACAGCACCACTGTGTAGTGAATTAACAGACATTCGAAGTAGTAATTTGGTAATTGTGCATAGGGAAATGGAGCGGGCGGCAAATAATGGTGTAGACAATGAAACAAGTAGTGAACAGGGAACCATTATCGATCGATCGGTCGGCAACAGCTCGCCTCATGATTTCGCAATGACAGGACACAATCTTGAAAATACTGTAGATTCAGGTTTTGGGTTCTCACCGTTTTCTCAAATAAGTAAAGACTCATTTTCTGCTGGTCAGTGTGTGAATGTTGTCGGTGCAAATGCACTGCCGAAAAGCATAGAAAAACAGATTCCAGACACAAATACATTATTATTGCAATTAATGCAACAAATGAAACAAAATCAGAGACATACACAGCAACAGTTAGACACAATGGAACCAAATCTTCAAAAGTTAGACACAATGGAATAAAAGCTTCAAAAGTTAGGCTCAGTGGAAAATATGCTTGAACAAACACGTGAAGATTTAACTACTGAGTTGCGTAAAATCAAATCGAAATGTCAAAAAGTCTGTAATGACGAAAAAACACAAATTTGTGAGCATTTCCAACGTTCTTTTCGCGGCATGAAAATACATTACAGAATCACGTATCAGCCATAAAAGAACTGCAAACTATTGTTCATGAAAATCATGAGACCTTGCAAGCTAAAATTTACCCAGTTGCATCTACGGATTCGGTTACGCAACTTGCAAAAACTCAGGAAAACTTAAAGGACACAGTAGATATGATTTCAACACGAATGGACACTCTGAAATTTGGTTCAGAAAAACACACTGAGGAAATAAGTACACTATTGGAGAATGTAGCCGAACTTTCGGATCAGTTCACTAACATATCTGCAAAGGTAGATGATGATCTGAATGACACAGAAGAGTGCGAACAAATTAGGAAATTCAAACAAAATCAGAATCAAATTAATACGCAACACCAAAGAGAAATCCGGGAAGTACAAGATCAGCTGACACAGGTAATACAAAAATTACGTATTTCAAAGGACACTCGCGCTCCAACACGGGAAGAGGGACTTAGAAATACGGAAAAGCTACAAAATAATAACACAGGGCATTTAGGAAATTATGAAAGAAATTGGCAAGGTGCACCTAATTTTGAGATGGAACCGCCGAAACGACGTAACAATGACCGACATGCTACTCGCCGACATGATGATTTTGACTATAAGCTGTTCATTACTACACGTAAATTCAAAACATTTAAGAATTCTGGCAACGACATTCATCCACAAGCGTCGCGCCATCAATTCTATCATTGTTTTCCTTCGAACTGGTCATTAGAGCACAGATTAGAAATTATGTGTGGCTATTTAGAGAATGAACCAGCTGCAAGAATGCGATCGGTCATTCATGATTGCCACAGTGAAGGAGAATTTTATCATACCTTCCTCTCAGCATAGTGGTCTCACGCTACACAAGACCGAGTAAAACATAGCATCATAATGATGAAACATTTAGAACAATCTGTATTCTCCAGTCTTGTGAAATATTTTGAAGGCATATTGCACAAGAATCAGTACTTGTCAAACACTTACAGCCTCTCAGAACTCATCCGCATTTGCCTAATTCAACTACCTGAACATTTACGACATATTATTTTGGTAGGACGTTGCAAAGATGACATTGAAGCTTTTCAGGGATTGTTACAAGAACTGGAAATTGATACTGACAATTGCATAACGCGGAAACAGGAACACAACAATTACAGGTCACATCCGTCTAAATTCCGCGATGAAATAAATAATAACTGGACACAACAAGGCTATTCTCACAACACAAATCGTGACCAAAACAGACACCACCCGTATGACTATCGTTGGCTGAAGAGTAATAATTACAGGGAAAGATCACTTGTCCGCGGTAGTGACTATCACAGAGACAATCAGAGAAACAGACTATATAGGAACCAAAATAATTATTATCAAGGCAGGCAGAATAACTTCAGACGCAACAGTTCAGCGCAGTTACGATTCAGGGAGAAATCCTCCACCACGTGACCGGTAAGAAAGAAACTATGGAATCTACCGACATGACGACAGACGATATAATCGTAACGACAGACCTGAATTGCATAAGAACTGCCGGGCTTCAAACAGGGCAGGGCCTTCTCGTCAAGGTGAATCCCAAAAACGACGCGCGCCAACAAAGAGACAGACAATGAATCGTACCGCAGGCAGCCACGTGCGCCGGCTGGCTCAGAAAAAAATAACATAGACACTAACCCTGAGATAAATTTGACCATTCTTTACCGATGTACCATATACCACATGATAATTCCTTTGAAGCTGGAGCTCTGCGTAGTAAAAAGAGTGAAGGTTTGCACCACATTTCACATGTAAAACCGTTTATTGAGAGATAATCTGCATTTTAACTTAGTCTTTGCTATAAAATTTTTCACTTCACGTTTCTACTATGCTTTGCCAGACTTAGAAACTGTTAATATGCAACAATGTTTTGAAGTTCACTATCCAGTCTAGAACCTAGGGAACATATTTAAACAGAAATTAAGAATGCATTGTTATAGTGAGCAGATGACACAGTGTTGTTATTTATACATTCTTGCTTGTTAGTTGCACGATTACGTAACGACTATCAGGGATACATACTTAGAAAATTTACCAGCACTGCTAATGAAATTTTAATGCAACATTTTGGTTTACTTGAAAATACATTCTGGATTTAAAGTACTTTCTGCAAGATATCAGATGACACAGTGGTTAGTTTATTGGACAGCTACACGACCATATCACGACGCTGCTAAAGAGTGACACAGTTTATATTTTTGCTTCTGCGCTGTATGTGTTTTATATCTGTACAGTTTTTCTGAATTCTTCTGGAAAGTAAAACATGTTTTAGTAGTACCTTTTGTGGTACAGCTGCAAGTAGACAGCCTTTTCCGTAGCACAACAATACGTTACAGTACAGTACTTTCTTCATCACGGCAATAAGCGTAATAACTAAGATATCTATACGTAAAGCATTTCCCTTTTTTTATCATGAGGTAAGTGCATTGACTTCTGCAGAAGTTAGCTTTCGGAGGACGATAACTACGACACTTCCACAGAGCTTGTCTTACAAGACGCACAGTTTAGCGCTACAGTACACGTATTTGAGTGACTAATTTTGTACTTAAAATATTTATTTATAAAGATATTGGAAGTACAATGATACAAAGGTTTTCCGTGATACATTTCATTTCATTGCTGTAATCTGTAACACCTGAGGGTATAATTACATGAATCCTCAGGGGAGTACACGCTTACCTTGTGTTCCATGTGTGTGACAAGCACAAGGAGACCTTGCTAATATGGTATTTGCTTATACAACTTGACACATCGGTACCATATTTCTCCAACACAAAATACACAGCTACTCGATTATTTAACAGAGAAACAAACATCTTTTTTACTACATCAGTGAAATGTTTACGCAATTACACAATTGGATAATTTCACATTCATGAAACTGTATTTTGTCTGTACTTTCTCAACTCTTCATATTTTTTCAGAACCATTGTGATGCCATGAAAGCTTTGAATGATGTATTTGGTATGAGATCATGATTTTTAAAGTACGTTTGCGGTAGATGACACTATTGAAATGAGCAGAGATTTTTTTTAGGTTTTGAAATTATTGGAGGAAGCTATGACGATTTTGAGATTTGACTGAGGTGTTATGATGTTATTTTTACGACGACGCTGTTGAGGTATGTTTGTGATCAATAAGCTGATGCTATGTAAGGAATTTGATTATGCTATGTATTTATTATGATGAAATATTGAAGAAGTGTCGATGAATATTTATATGTGTATTAAGGTAAGGAATAATGAGTAGTGGCTAGGGACTCTGACTTGTGAAAAAGGATGTTGGAAACCGATAATCGTACTTAAAGAATTATGAAATGTGTGTATATGCGTGAATGTATTACGATGCTGTCGAAAAATTTTTGGACACTGTTATGTTTATAGGAATTTATTTTCTACACATTTGTAACGCAAATACTCAACCTGTGAAAATAATTTTATACGAGACTGTCACTGTAGTGCAAACTGCTGTCGTAAATACTTCGGAAAGAAAGTTAAGTGACCACCTTCACGTAATGCGTCGTGGGCACCCAGCTGCCCGACAGACGCCTGGAAAAAAAGCCATTAGTGTGTGCCTTTCAGAGGCACAGGTGGGGAAAAAAAGGAGGCCATTAACCTCGCTATTGACATTCCTCTGTAGAAAGCATCGCGAATATGACACACCCAAATTTGAAAACATAAGATTACACTGTGGAGCTCTTAATTTATGATATTTACTGAAATGAAATGGTGAGAAACATTTCACGTCTATTGTCTTGCTAGTTGACAGATTGTTTACTGCATTATGAAACGCCATACTGCAAATGAATGACGCTTCACACCTTGCTTTGTCTATTTTATTTAATATCTAGTTTCTAGCTGCACTGCAGCATTGGTTAAAATAAAATTTTATAGATGTACTAATATAAATATTTTCTGTCTACAGATTCAGTATATAATAATAATGTGATATACTTCCAAAAAAATGAGGCAGCACAAAAAGACATTTCTCTTCACAGGAACTGCATACATAATTTTCTTTTCAAGTACTTGGTAATTTATTTCATAGAATAACTTTTTGTGGTGCACCACTTTAATTATATAGACATTAAGATGTAAATAGACATTTCCCTTATCTGCATTGTTGTTTTTACTGTAATATTTTTTGCGCTTGAGGTTTGTCATGTTTAGATATAAGTTGTTGCATTTGCTGCTGCTTGCTTTGCCAATTTCCATTTTTTTGTCATTGCTGTTTGTGTTAATTGTTTTGTGCTGCTGCATTGCATCGTCCCTTAGTTTAGCATCTGAGCTCAGTAGATTTAAGTTAGCTTAAGAGGGGGTAGACTATATAACAAACTATGATGAATTGGAAGAAATGCATTGAGAAGCTATAAGGAAATGGTTTGCCCGAAAAAGTAGTGTACAGTGGAGAAAAACTATTTTTGAAAGAGGATGTGAACAGAATACAGAAAGCATGCTTGGATAGGATTTTTTTGGCTGGATCAGATGTTGAAATAAGAGGGACGATCTATGGAATGAAGTTTTGGGTTGGACTGCAGTACTAAAAGTTACACTGAAAACAAACCATGTCCTTTCGTTTTGTGTTATCCCACTATGTGTTTGTGTACCCTTGTGTATTTGTTTTCATCCTGTCTCTGTGTACTGTTTCATAGAATTTTTTCTGTTCTAATACTAAGCTACATTCACTATGATGAGGAATACTGTTATCCTCGACTATAATTTTCATTAATAATACGTTATTTACTTCGTAAAGACGTTTAGACATTATTTATTGTTTTGTTTTAATTCTCATGTGTGAAGTTGATGTTTCAAAAGTTATTCTGATCTTTTATGTATGTACGTACATCATAATTCCTGTAACACTGATGTATATGTTATTTTGATTCTTTTGTAAGGCCTGTATTACTACATATGTTATCTGTACTATTATGTTCTTTAATGGTGTATTTTGTACCTTTGTAATTGTATTCTTATGTTGTAAATTTATAATTGTATAGACACCAATTCATCAAATTAAGTTACATTTCACTGCACACGTTTCTGTTGGTCATAATATATGCACAGCATGTGAGATGTTGGAACTGTTAGTGTTTGCATGTGTGTTAATAATTCAGCAGGGGACTGGTTAACAGCATTGCTGGTTCTAAAGACAATTCCAAAAACTTTGTAAGTACACAAGTGGTGGTTTATGGACTTGCTATATTCTCCACAAGACTCTTCTATGGTGATTATGCACCTGCACAATCAAACAGATGGCTGCTGGCCATCTCTACAAGGACTACAGTGGGTCTGCATCTTTGATGGCCCACCAATACCATTATCTCTACAAGGACTACAGTGGGTCTACACCTTTGATGACTCACCAATACCATTATTTCTACAAGGACTGCAGTGGGTCTGCACCACTGGTGGACCACCAATACCGTAATCTCTACTAGGACTACAGTGGGTCTGCTCTGTGACGACCTACCTACCAATATTCTTCAACTTCGACTGACTCTGCTGTGGGTTTGCTCTGTTGTGGCCCATTACCTGCCTGCATGTCAAGAGTCAGCACTGTCTTTCTGTTGGAAGGACAACACTGCTTCTTCAAGACTGCATGGAACTCCACTACTTCTGTGTGCATTGTCTTTTACTGCTCAGACTTCGAGAAAACAAACGGCAGTTTTACTGTGATGAATGATCAGGACTGTCTTTATGGACAGTGAGAAAATTTTAGCTTCTGATCAACATTGTGTCAATAACTGTGTGCATTTGATATCTTTGTTATTGTAATTATAAACATTATTTTCAAATCTGTATTGGCCAGTGCCCAAAACAATTTGTAAAATTTGTTGTGGGGAGCATGGCGCTATGTAAGTAGGCTGTTTAGGTTTTTATATTGGTAACGCCAAATAGCACTCTGTATGAAAATCACTGGCTCTGCTGTGTGCAGTCTCGTTTGCATTGTTGTCTGCCATTGTAGTGTTGGGCAGCTGGATGTTAACAGCGCATAGCGTTGGCAGTTGGAGGTGGGCCGCCAGCAGTGGTGGATGTGGGGAGAGAGATGGCGGAGTTTTGAAATTTGTAAGACTGGATGTCATGAACTGATGTATATATTATGACTTTTGAATACTATTAAGGTAAATACATTGTTTGTTCTCTAGTAAAATTCTTCATTTGCTAACTATCCCTATCAGTAGTTAGTGCCTTACGTAGTTTGAATCTTTTATTAAGCAGGCAGTAGTGGCGCTCGCTGTATTGCAGTAGTTCGAGTAACCCAGATTTTTGTGAGGTAAGTGATTTGTGAATCGTATAGGTTAATGTTAGTCAGGTCCATTCTTTTGTAGGGATTATTGAAAGTCAGATTGCGTTGCGCTTAAAAATATTGTGTGTCAGCAAAAATACTCATAATCTCCAAACAAACTGACTTCCTACGCGAAATGACTTGTAGATATATTATTTATGCAATATGTGAAAAACGAAAGTGTTTTAAGTGTTTTTTACCGTAACTGCAGAGCCGTCTCTCAATGTATCCAGTCGTCTCAGACGAAACAATGGCGCGTCCTCTCCACTACTGTCCAGCGGTGGCGACCATGACGTCTCACCCTTGTCTTGGATAACTGTTAAAAATTTTAATACTAGAATTACTTCCGTCGATAGCTCCAAGTAGGACCCTGCGGAATATCTGCCTCCTGCAATCCGTAACATTAATAGACCGTACTTTGTCTCTGACTTTTACGTTTCTCTTGACTAGTCCAGCTGTTTGGAAAGAAGGGGTGTTTAGTTTTTCTTAGGACACAGTTTGTGTCCTAAACTTCCGGAAGCCGTGGCTTCACTCCCGTCACGATTACTTGCTTTTGTCGTCCACCACTGTCCCACTCTGCGGCACCAGCAGCGTGAATTAAGATCGACGAGCTAAATTAAAACTTAAATATCTCGTGATCCGCTAGTCATGTTGCGATTTTCAGACCCATTATTCTAATAAAATTCTCTATACAGCTAGATATGATCCTGCATGCTTACGTCTTTTTTCTAGTCATTAATTTATCCAATTATGGATGAGGACTACAATGATCTGTTTCAAAAAGAAGAAAGAATGAATTAAGAAGTAGTTGACGATACTGAAGAGAATGTCAGAAAAACAGTAAATAATCTGAAGGAAATAAAGGAACCAGGAGAAGGTCAAATATCATTGGAGATGATCGAAGAGGAAGGCGAAGACCTCGTTAAAGAGCTGACAAAGTTAATCAAAATGATAGAGATGAAGCAAGTTATAAGTACAGAGTGGAATCCAGTTATCATTGTTCCAACGCATAAAATGAAAAGGAAAATAGACTGTAATAACTATAGGGGCATCTCACTGCTGAATATCAGCTACGAGGTCTTATCATTGATAAAAATGGAAGAACTTTTGGCAAGTGCAGAGGAAAAGAGGAAATAGTAGGGAATTGTCAAGAGAGAAAGAGAATAGAACAAGAAAAGAAGAATCTTTCTACACAGCTCAGTTGTGCACACTTGTCTGACTGTGATATTTCATAATGCGCAGAAATCGCGTGCCCTTTCACATTAGGACAACTTGCCACCCTTTGTTATGCATTTCTCTGCTTCCCACTTGTCTGTTTCTGAGACTAGGTAAAGACGAGATGTAATTCTGGGGAAGCCAGAACAAGGGAAGCAGTACTCCGAACTGTTCAAGTATAAATAGTGGTTCTGGCGATTAATTCAAAGAGTTCCAATGAGCAAGGATTCGAAACGAATTATGGCTTGTAACTGAAGTATTAGGCAAAAATTTCGAATAGTGAGAATCACGTGTCAAGGTGACGAGTTATGTATAGCAAAGACAAGCAAGTTGTAAACATTCTGTGCTAAGCCTAAGGAAACGAAGACTGGGCAGGGTAGAGAGATAGAATAGATTCAGTAGAATACATGAGCGTCTTGTATGGGGGTAAATAATGGACTGAGTAGCGTATAACGGCAGTATTTCTATAAGCTATTTGAGATTAGTTACAAGCTTCTGAAACTGATACAAAGACTGAGCAGCCATGAGCGCCACAGAAGTTTAATCACATTATTTAAATGTATTAAGGTTCAGAAACTAAGCAAAAACAGAATAGAATACTAGGAAAGAGTGATATTCAGTCTACGAAAAAGGTACGATAGCACGCTAAATTACAGAGAGGAGTCAATGCAATCCTAAGGAATAGCCGAGGATTGAAGGAAACAGATGGGTAATAACGAGAAGCTTCAATCATTTTCATTATCCTGAGGAAAGTTATGTAGGAATTATGTTTTCAGAAAGGAATAAATCTCACAGAGGAATCTGAGTATATGTGAATAATCATTATTGTTGCGCTGTGAGACAGTTGGTGGCGTTCAGGAGCCATTGCAAGTCGTAACGTCTGAGAATTGTAAATCTCGCACAAAGCTGAGAAAGGGAGCGAAGATGTTGAAGTTGGCGCACACAACGGAAGTCACGAGGAAAGAGTTGACGTCACAACAGATGTGAATGGTCCCATGCATAGTGGTATTCCTTAAGGTGGATTAAAAGTCGCTGCCCTCATGTCGGTTAGATTACCATATCAACATTAGCATATGAAATAGTGTGGTGAGATCTGATTTGGTGTGATAGATTATGCAACCATCTAACTGTAAATACAGGGAATAATTAGCCATAAATAAATGCCATGAATATAATTCCATGTATTAAGATTTTCATGAGCATGGTAGTGTTAGCAAATGTGGGTAAAGGGTATTGAGCAAATCTTAGGCTATATTTTCTAGTCAAACATGCCAAAATCGATCTTTTAGAGTATCAGTAGGCCATCGTTTCCGAGAGTTACACTTGGATATCAGTACCCCATTGTACTTGCTCTAACTGTCTCGAGTACAGGCAGCCATGCATACTTACCTGTTAGCAGAATTACGTATTTCGAAAAAAAAACTGGAACATACGCTGTTTTCTCCAATGTTCCACTTGGGGATATAACTGCAAGGGTGGCAATGGCGCTAAAGACATGACTGATGGAGATAAAGATTGGTTCCTTTGATAAAATACCAGCAGACACAGGGATACTATTGTGGTTTTCCATTGATATCGATTTACTACGCAAAGCCACCCCAGCGCCACGAAAGGCAAAATGAAGAATGTTACGATATAGATCGTGGAAACGCCATAAGGAAATGCGGATACAATTAGTCATAGCAAATACCAATACTAGATCTATAATATCCTTTCTCTTAGAGAAGTTGCTTTAGGAGAATACAAACTTAATCTTACATCTCAAGTGTTTAAACCTACGGTACCCAAATATTTGTCATTATACCTCACTGTACCTCTGCAGGCAATATTTACTCGTGATCAGTGCAAAGGCTGTTGTCAGCGGTATAAAGTTTTCTTATTAGAGAGGGGCCAGGCATTCGCAATGTATCTAGGTTAACTTCATCTGGAAATTTGGTAATATCGCTGTGTAATAACAATCTAAAGGTACGAAGTTTTATTGAATAAGTATTGGCATTTGCTATGACTAATTAAAATCCTAATTATAATATCCTGATGTAAATCTCTGTCTGAAATACAGAAAGCTCAGAAAAATTACCTAACAATGCTTGTTCAAATAAAAGAGGTTCTTAATGAAAACACTAATCAATGAATTACAAATCCGACAGGAAAGCATGTGGTTTTCAATTTTGTGGTAGTACAAATAGCTCGAGACTGTATGAAAGTTTAGCACTATGTTGTGAAGCATCGTAGCCAGAACTAAGACTGGGTTCAGAAAGATGTACGCTGAGAAGCACTAAAGGAAGCATAACACGCGAGAAATTCTGAAACAAACTGAAGCAGTGGAAGTGGATGCACTGTCGGGATAAACGACTTAGCTTGGCCAGTAATGGAGAAAACGCAATCTACCTGGTGGGGAAACTTGCGGAGAGAAAAAACTGAATTAAGGGCAGCGGACAAGATAAATGAACCGCCGCACAGGCGCAGCGCGGCAACCCGCCGGGCAGACTCAAAGCTGTGTGCTAGAGGGCGCCTCAGCCCATACAATCCGAGCGCTTCCTGCCTTCCTTTACAAGGTCTCGCCAGTGATGGAGTGTAAACCACACAAGAGCCCTTGTGGAGATGTGGAAATTCTGTCGTGTGCTGGCACTGCAGTTTGCTGCAGTCGCTTCATGCATCATTTAATGAGAATTAGAGCAGTTTCATCTGTCATAACTAAATTCTTTTGCCCAGTTTTGACAAGCGTCAAGCTATAGAACCTGCCGTGCGCAATTTTTACTTTGCAAAAGCCAGTTTTTTTGTTGAGAATAAGTTTGTTTCCAATTCAACCAATTTCTCTTATTTAGGATACATCAGATACTCTGATTATGTGTGAATATCGATACAAATATTGAAACAGAACATGACAGCTGCACCATTTGGGCGTCAGCTTTAATTAGTCACTTGACTGCACTTAAACAAAAAATTGATTAGATGTGAAAGTTGCAATGAACGAAAAGTCACATATAGTAGGAATTAGGTTAATTGTCGATGATGTAATGAGTATTCACTGAACAAATAAATAAATTTTATATTTTTGTTATTTAAATTGTAACCTCCCCACCAAAATAAAATATAATATGAATAATACTCTCATTTAGCGTAACTACCCAACAGTGAAAATATAATACAATATGACAAACCTATAACCTTTCAATAATTGACAGTCAAGTTAACCTAGTAAATTTTAGACGTCAGCAGTGCTGCGTCATGGCCCTGACACATCATTCTGAATAAATCATTCTGAATAGTGCAATGCTGGCCGATAGATTTGTCTTATATAAATGGAAAGAACTGATTTTTCTTTTCAATAATCGGGATGGCCAAGGATTGGAGAAATTATTGAATTGTTTGAATTGAGATTAATGTCAAAAGTTACTTTTTATGAAAAAGATTATTATTAACCGATCTTTTTTTTAAAACATTTACATGGGACTTGATTAACAATACTACACATGCGCGAGGCTGCTTTTACCTTATCCTACAACGCTCAGGCTCTGCCATCGCTGCACACGACCAGCCCAGCCAACACGATACACCAGACCAGACTGCTCGCTACCAATAACTTACTCCTACTGCTACACAGTTCCTACTGCAGTCAATACTACTCTTTGGTCTCAGATTCTTTTCTAGCTTACATATCGCAGGCAGCGCGTGAGCAATACATCGAAATTACATTAGCTCGAGTGCGCTAGCAACAAAGTCTTTAATTACGGACCTATTACATAACCCTCCACTGGGGGGCAAAAATTTGGCAGCGTTGGTGAGTCAATTGGACTTGCCATGAGCAACAAATTTTTCTATAATCTATTTAGTTTACTAAGGCTACAATCACAAGGTATATACATCATTGATAAGTGCAGAACATATTAAAAAATTAAATAATGTGCACACGCACTAAGTACAAAACATATTCAGAAATGACAAAGTATATACTCAATGAGAACAAAATATATTAACAAAATAGAGTGCACACGCACAGAGTACAAAACATATTCAGAAATGACAAAGTATATATGCAATGAGTACAAAATATATTAACAAATGACAAAGTGCACACGCACAATAAAAGTTTCTATAATTTTTCAAGAATTTAAATGCACTGTATAAGCCTTTACTATTTTACAGGAACTAGGAAAGAAATGGGAAGGATTGCATCATGGTTGTAGCACAGTAGGTTGCACGTAGCTGCACTGAAAGTCCATATCTTTCTACAGAAGCACAACACCAAGTGAGACAATCTGAAGTTCTCTTCCCTGAAGTATTTATCAGTGTAGCCAAGACACTGAAATGTTGTATTAATATTCAATGTATCATTTTGGTAGTACATTACGTACACCAAACAGTGGGACCATAATAACATCTCCATCGTTCAAGGTTGTGGACAGCTTGATATGTCAACACCATATTCTTGTAGAATCCATACTCTTACAGCAACGTAGGATTAGTGCAAAAACCAATATAGTGCTCCATGATCATTAGGATGGACAGGATAAACAGATATTGCAGTAATTAGGTCAGAAGGTGAAGGACACATTAAGTCTTATGCTAGTCATCATAGAATTACACTAGCGTATCAACCGATATGAACAATATTGAGTATTACGAAACACTATTCATAACTCATCTGACTGAATCAGTGGCATTCATTGGCCAGTTACAAAGTATTCATATAGTGTTACAAAACATTATTCAGTGTTATTCACAAGTCAATCAGTGGCATTCCTTGGCCAGTTACAAAGTATTCATACAGTGTTACAAAACATTATTCAGTGTTATTCACAAGTCATCATTTAAAACAGGAGCTATTGAGTTACTGACATTCATTGGCTAGTTACAAAACATTATTCAGTATTATTCACAAGTCATCATTTAAAACAGGAGTTATTGAGTGTAGCATCAAGTTAGTGGTGTTCATATACGATATCATGTAAGTGACATAAGACATATTTAAAATGTAAGACATTGGAACTATAACTCAAGGTCGGTAGTCCAATAATACATAAACATAATGGAATCAAGACACAGAAAATTTGCATTATCTTAGGACTAAAAATATATCTTAAGCTGGTAGCATTATTTAGTTGTATACTGGTAACAGTTGGGACTCGTAATATTTTTTTTTAGCAATGCATTGCACTGGGATCGATAATTAATTGCTGGGGCATGAAAATATTTGCTTTTGATTTATTGCTGGAAATAAGGATTAATAACATCATTCATCAAGAGTCAGCTGTAGCAAGGTTATGAAACAAGTACAGTATATGTGATCACATTCATAAATGATAGACACAACTGGGTAAAAAAAATGCAAGTACTAGAACAGTTTTAATAACTAACAGCTTATAGCATATTAATATCATGAAAAGCTTCCCCTGGAAAAATTACAAAATGGCTTATTGACCTGAAAGAAAAAAAATGTATATTGTGCTGAAAAGTAGAAAACAACGAATTAGCAGGTAATGAAACATGTACTTAATATGTATGTACTCTAGCTGTCTTTTCCAAAACATTCAGTCATTGTACAATGCGACATAAGACATACTGTCAATAGGAACTGCAACAAATATTTAAATAACTACATAGCACTTCTTAACTAACAGTAAATATTATCATCATCTGTAAAGAAAAACTTCATTATTCATATTACCATAACTTCATCACTATAATCACCTGCAAAGAAAAACTTCATTATTCATATTACCATATTCTTCATATAACTATTCATCATCATTTATTACCATCTGCAAAAAATAGGCACTTCATTGTGCATATTCATATTACCATTTACTTCATACAACTATTCATTATCATTCATTACTTCATATAGTATAGAGTTTCTTACTTCTAGCATATTTCATCACTAAAATTAACATCTGTAGTTCTGTCTGATAGTCTGCATCAATCGCCTTGTATTCTGAAAGAAAAATAAATAGTCAAGACTGCTATCATACGATGTATACAGTATATTCCGGTTAATGCTTGTTAATTCTGATCCATTTACTCTTCATGACAATATATTGCATTTTCTTTCCTTCATTCTGATTGTAAAATATCCATTTCATAGTAAACCACTATGGTTGTTTAATTCATTTCTTTTACACGGTATTGCTTTCTGAAAATGATGAATAACGATTAATATCTTGCATTTAAATCACATACTCATTAAATGAAAACTTGTTTCTAGTGATATGATTAAGCTTACAGCATGGCATAACAGAAAACGTATTAGGTCAAAAACATAGACAGTTTTCAAGTGCAAAAAATGTACACACAGTATCATAATTAGTAGCAAAAAATGTAAAATAGTCAAGATGTTGAGATATCTTAATGCAAAATGTCAATGTCAGCTGGTGTTTGTTACATCTTAAACATTTCATAGTGCATACAGACAAAAAATCTACTTTCTATAGGAAAACAATCATACATACACAAAAAATCGAAAATGTGCATGGTCTGATATATAACGACAAGAAAAGCGACCTGCTAAACTTACCTTGCCGGGCACTTACCAGGAAAAAATATGATAATCATCAGTAAATAGTAACATAAATATAATTGCGTGAGTGGTCATATAAATATCAGGAAATGGCGGTACAGTGTGATAAATCGTAAAGTATGTTCATTCAATAAAGTGTTTAATATTGGAAATATGGTGATTGGACTTGCTTTTTGTGGTTCTCAAAGTTTCAACATGTACCACATTGGGATGAGGAATGCTGCGAATTCTGTATGGACCTGCATATAGAAGTTCAAATTTACTGCATCTACTCTTTCCTCTGTTGGATAAATAGTGTGTACGTACTAATATCTTCTGTCCTATGTGAAAGTCACGGCGTGTACAAACCTGTTTTTGCTTGAGACGACGCTTCATCCAGTCCCAAACATGCTCAATGGGAGACAGATCCGGAGATCTTGCTGGCCAGGGTAGTTGACTTACACTTTCTAGAGCACGTTGGGTGGCACGGGATACATGTGGACGTGCATTGTCCTGTTGGAACAGCAAGTTCCCTTGGCGGTCTAGGAATGGTAGAACGATGGGTTCGATGACTGTTTGGATGTACCGTGTACTATTCAGTGTCCCCTCGACGATCACCAGAGGTGTACGGCCAGTGTAGGAGATCGCTGCCCACACCATGATGCCGGGTGTTGGCCCTGTGTGCCTCGGTCGTATTCAGTCCTGATTGTGGCGCTCACCTGCACGGCGCCAAATACGCATACGACCATCATTGGCACCAAGGCAGAAGCGACTCTCATCGCTGAAGACGACACGTCTCCATTCGTCCCTCCATTCACGCCTGTCGCGACACCACTGGAGGCGGGCTGCATGATGTTGGGGCATGAGCGGAAGACGGCCTAACGGTGTGCGGGACCGTAGCCCAGCTTCATGGAGACGGTTGCGAATGGTCCTCGCCGATACCCCAGGAGCAACAGTGTCCCTAATTTGCTGGGAAGCGGCGGTGCGGTCCCCTAAGGCACTGCGTAGGATCCTACGGTCTTGGCGTGCATCCGTGCGTCGCTGCGGTCCGGTCCCAGGTCGACGGGTACGTGCACCTTCCGCCGACCACTGGCGACAACATCGATGTACTGTGAAGACCTCGCGCCCCACGTGTTGAGCAATTCGGCGGTACGTCCACCCGGCCTCCCGCATGCCCACTATACGCCCTCGCTCAAAGTCCGTCAACTGCACATACGGTTCACGTCCACGCTGTCGCGGCATGCTACCAGTGTTAAAGACTGCGATGGAGCTCCGTATGCCACGGCAAACTGGCTGACACTGACGGCGGCGGTGCACAAATGCTGCGCAGCTAGCGCCATTCGACGGCCAACACCGCGGTTCCTGGTGTGTCCGCTGTGCCGTGCGTGTGATCATTGCTTGTACAGCCCTCTCGCAGTGTCCGGAGCAAGTATGGTGGGTCTGACATACCGGTGTCAATGTGTTCTTTTTTCCATTTCCTGGAGTGTAGATTTAGCAGTAGCTTTGCGCAACGGAGTGAAGGTAACAAATTTCGAAGTGAGTTCAACAGCGACAAAGATGTACCAAAAACCTCAATTAGTTCTGGGAATCGGTCCAAAAACGTCTACAGCGACCATGTGTCTCAATTTAACAGGTACAATGTGATGTAACGGAGGAATATGTGAAGTCGTGTCTGATTTGGCTTTCTGGCAGATTTTACATGATTCTAAAACTCGTCGAATACGTTTCTCCATGTTGGCAAAATAACAGTTCTGTCTCAGTATAAGAAAACATTTTCTGGCTCCATAATGTGCGTAACTTAAATGAGTATACCAAATTAATTTGTTAACAAGTTCGTCAGGAATGCATAATAACCAGTTGTTGCCGTCAGGGTGAGAGCGGCGAAACAGAATGTTATTGCGTACCGTGTAATGGTTTCTAATGGTAACGTTATTGTTATCTTGCCAAGGGTGTTGAATTTCTTTCCATACGTTGTCTTTACTCTGCTCTTGTGCTATGTCTCGTAATGGCGATGAAATGAAGTTTTCAAATGCGAATTGTTGAATATACATGACGCTAGAATTTGCTTCGCAGAAGTTGGTTGCGATGTCTTGCTGATTGTTGCAGAGAGAACGGGATAGTGCGTCTGCTACAATATTTTGTGTTCTGGGAATGTGAGCAATTGTAAAATTAAATTCCTGTAAATACAGTTTCCATCTGCTTAATCTGTCATGTGTAAATTTAGCGGAAAGTAAAAACTGGATAGGTCTATGGTCTGTGTAAACGGTAGTATGTCTTCCATAAAGAAAATGCCTAAATCGGGTAAATGCCCATACAACACATAATGTTTCATGTTCTGTAACAGAATAATTGCGTTCAGCAGATGACAGAATGCGACTTCCAAAAGCGATGTTTTTAATTACTGTATTAATTATCCTGAAAAATGTGTACGCCTAAAGCTGTGTTAGAACTGTCGATGGCAATGGAAAAATTTCTAGTGAGATCTGGGTGAGATAAAAGTGGTGCATTCAACAAAACTTGTTTCATATTGACAAATTCAAACTGCGCTTGGCTATCCCAGGACCAAATAGTGTTTTTACCCGTCAGTTGGCATAATCTAGGGGTGTCTAAAGCAGAGTAATGAATAAATTTACGGAAAAAGTTAATTAAACCCAGAAAGCTGCGTAATTGTTTCTTCGTCGTTGGAACAGTGATGTCACGTAAAGCTTGAAGTTTTTCCGGGTCAGGCGCTATGCCTTCTGCTGAAATTACATGTCCAAGAAATTTTATAGAAGTTTTGCCAAAGTGTGATTTGCTAAGATTAACTGTCAGTCCTCGTGCACGAAAAGTTTGCAACAGTTGTTCCAGAATCAAATTGTGTTCAGACCAGTTAGCTTCTGCAATAAGAATGTCGTCTACATACGTTGTGATTCTGTCTTTTAATTCTGTCGGAAGTATACTATTCAAACCGCGAATAAATGCTGCTGAAGAAATTGTTAAACCGAACGGTAATTTGAAAAATTGATAACAGTCACCAAAACAGAGAAATGCTGTGTACTTTCTGCAGTTCGGGTGGAGCTGAATTTGCCAAAATCCCGATCTCAAATCTAATGTGAAATAAACAGCAGTACCATGAAATTTCTGTAGAAGTTCTTCTAGTGTTTGTGGGCGATCTGTTTCATTAATAATAATCTCATTGATGTGATGCGAATCAAGTACGAGGCGAAGTGAGCCATCCTTTTTCTTAACAATATGGAGCGGGTTTATGTACGGACTAACTGCTGGTTCAATAATACCTTGGTCAAGCATAGCTTGCAATTCTTTCTTAACCTGTTCTCTGTGAATATACGGAATGGGATAATGTTTGGCTTTAAATGTGTCGTGCTATTTAACTTGAAATTCATACATGAAACCGGACATAGTACCAGGGATGTTGCCAAAAACTGGAGCTTGCTGTAAAAGAAACTTGCGTAGTTGCGTACGTTCGTCGTCTGTATTTGCGCTGCTCTGTTTAACTTTATTAGAAATCATTTGCATAACGTCATAGTCGGCTTCGTCTGGTATATTATAGTTGTGTACGAACATATCTGTGAATAATGTGGAATGACAGTCTATGTTACTTGATGCAGAAATGACCTCTGTCCGATTAATTGTTTATTCTTCTGCAGATAAAGAGTGCTGAAATTCTAATGCCAGTTGTACATTTTCATCCTTTAACATTAAATAGGAATTTTGAAAATCAATAATTGCGTCGAGTTGTACCAAAAAATTCGTACCTAAAATAACGTCTGTTGTCAATAAGGGAACAATCCAAAAATTTGAGTGGAACGTATGACCTGCAATACAAAATGATAATTGTGTCTGTAATTTTACATCTACTCCTTTACCAGATACTGCTCCTTTTACTTTAGTTTTGCCTAATGGTAATGTAGGATAAGTATTCTCTTTGTTACAAGCGTTGAAAGTTTCCTCATTTATAACTGACATAGGTGATCCAGAATCGATTACTGCTGAAAATGTGGATGATCCAATCTTTACTTCAATGATAGGGTGGGAAATGTTTTTTTGAATAACTGGTTTTTCATGCAAAAGTGTGTCTCGGATGTCGTCAAAAGTAATAACATTCTCGTGAACAAGAGTCTGTGTATTAAAGGTATTGCTTACATCGCTGGAAGGTTCAATCTGTGCTGTATCTAGTCAAATTCTATCTGACATGCTGTTATTTGTGGGAGGATGCTGTGGCATTTCCACTATTTGTACTGTTCTGTTATTTCTTCCTGACGTATTAGGTTCGGGATGATACCGACTATCTGGTTCATTCATGATAATCTGTTGTTGTGGATGATTCTGCTGCTGGTAAGACCGACTGTTACGCTGAAAACTGTGCTCATTACTTTTACGTCTGTCATAATATACGGCGCATTGCGATATGAGTTGAAATGGTGTGTTCTCTGTACGTAGTGATTTCCTTGTTGCTGTGCGTTACTATTTGGTGGAGCCGACGCTATACGTGGAGGCGGCGAAACATTAAAGATTGGTTGACCTTGCAGACTACAATGTTGGTTAGGTATGTTAACCGACTGGTTTTGTTGATGTTGTGGGGAAAAGCCTCTATTGTTGCCAAAATGTGTTTTTGATAGCTGAAAATTTTGTACATAGTGATGATTAAAATTCTGACTGTTATTAAAATTATGCTGGAATTTCTTTTTATTTCGCGAGTGTCTAACGAAAACTGTCACTTTCGGTAAAACTTGTCATATCAGGTTTTCTTTACTTATTCTTAATCCTAGATAGATCTATAGTTGAAGAGCTGTTTTGATAGATATAAAGGATAGTAAAAGAGAAGGCAGCAGTGCAGAAAACTAAAGATGAAACAGCACTACTACGGCTCGGGGCCCTGTGCACGCTACGGCACATATTCATCGAAGCGCAATGAATCCCCTGAGGTCACTTACGCGCTGCAAATAAATTTTAGTTTCTGCATTATAGGCAATGTCGGTGAGAATTCAGACGCAAATTGTTGTATACAGGCCAATTCAAGTTTCTGCATTACACGCCAAGCTTGTGAAAATACAAAAACAAATTGTCGTATCCAGTCCAAAAGATGTATTTGTGTTCTATCATTTTTAAATACCTTACATTTTTTTAGGGTTAAAAAATTCTTATAATCAACGTTATTGTCTCTGAATGTGTGAACTGGTTCAGGATTGTATGTTAATCCGTTTGTCTGTTTCTGCCCGGAATCCAAGTCAGGTACTCTCTGTAAATTATGTAAATTATTCTAGCTGTGTGAGTGTGGCAAATGTTCGGAATGTGGCGTATCTGTGATGTGTTAAAGGCTGAAATATTTTTCATCTCCGTCAATTCGTGCTGTAAAGATGACAATTTTCTACGTAATGTATTATTGGACGAACCTATCTCACTAACCGTCTGCTGTAAATTTTGGTATTCGGGTGTTTGATTAAACGAAACTGATGACATATAGTCCGATTTGGTGTCATTGTTATTTTCTATAACGTCAATACAACTGGCCAATTCATCAAATTTTTCAGTCAATGCTTTAACCTGATCATCATTTTTAGTGTCACAAGCATTAATTTGTTTTTGTATTTTACGGGTAGTTTTGTTCAATTTCTTAACGTCTGCTTTAATGGCATCGGGATCCAGTATTAATTCTAATTGTTCAAGTCTGTTGGTCATTGTCTGAAAGTCTACTGTGTGTGTGTATTTTTGTTTTAAGATAGGAGATTTCATCATGCAATTCAGTGTTCAACTGTTTAATAGTATTGATTTCGTCTGATACTGTAGCAATGTTATTGTCTACGTATGTTTTTGCTTTCGTAAATAATTTACGCTTATCTTCCTGTCTCTGTGCAGTAATTGTTTCCATGACTTGTTTCTTTACTCTGTTCTGTTCCTGTATGAATTTGCGGTAACGCGTTTCACTGTTTTGTAAGTGGTGATTAAAACGTTCGTCAATTAGGCTGTTCTGTTGTTCGAATTTCTTGTCTACTCTCGCATCCAGTGTGCGTGAAAGTTCTGCTGACAATTTAAACTCGTCTCGTAACTGTGATGCGTTTTCAGAACATTGTTTAGCGACTGCACTAATTTCATCTCTAAGTAATTTAGTTCTGGCTGCATATGTATTACTTAATTCTTGTGCCACAGATCTAATTTCTTCACTATTATTCCTAGCACAAGCCTTAATTTCCTCACGTAATTGTTTTTTAGTTTCATTACACTGCTCGGCAACGGCTGTAATCCTTTCAATAAGCTGTTCAGTAGACGTGTCAAGTTTTTCATTAATCTGTTGGGAATTGTTGTCTAGTTTTTCATTAAGTTGTTTGGAATTGTTATCTAGTTTTTCATTAAGTTGTTTGTTCGACTCATTAAGTCGTTTGAAATTGTCGTCTTGTTCTTTCTTCGACTGTTTGGAATTGTAGTCTAGTTTTTCATTAAGTTGTAGCAATAATGCCATAACTCGATCCATGCCAAAATTAGCTGCTGTATTCTCTGTGCTGTGTGATGGTGTATCTGCATGTGTCACGTTTTGTATAACCATTTGGTCATTGTCTGATTCACAAAAAGGTTTGCTAATCGGATGTGCTCTGTCACTATAGCGGAATCAAATAAATCTGACATGCTTTGTGTATATTGGTCACCTTCGTTAGAAACAATTATCTGTTCGCTACGTAAATTTTGCAAATCAGGCGTGTCAAACTGGACAGCGTTCATTGTAACGGAAAGTGACGCGTCATCAATTGTCGATAAATTTACAGTGGACACAATTGAATTTGTTTGCACATCATTCAGATTATAATCATAACTGGTGGTCGGTACGCACTGATTGTCTGTAACTGGAGGATTATCATCAAGACACTGAGTGTCGCTAGTATTATCAGTCAAATTATTAAATTCGGCTTTTTCACTCATTACGACTCGCGATGTACTGTTAGCAGTTTTTCGCGGCATTTTCACAACCCAAAGTTAAGCACAAAATCAAACAAAGACAAACCAAAAATGGAACAAATGCAGTTACAACAAAGAGCAATAAATTGCCGATGATCTGTGAAAGAAAACGTGGCAAATTAGTAAATGCGTTGCGCCAGATGCAAACTACTTTTAATATTAAGTAAATAAGAGCAGATACATAGCTGACCACTTCTCAGAAATTCACAAAAGTACGATCCTGGCCGGTTGTCGCCAAGTGTAACCTCCCCACAAAAATAAAATATAATATGAATAATACTCTCATTTAGCGTAACTACCCAACAGTGAAAATATAATACAATATGACAAACCTATAACCTTTCAGTAATTGACAGTCAAGTTAACCTGGTAAATTTTAGACGTCAGCAATGCTGCGTCATGGCCCTGACACATCATTCTGAATAAATCATTCTGAATAGTGCAATGCTGGCCGATAGATTTGTCTTATATAAAAGGGAAGAACTGATTTTTCTTTTCAATAATCGGGATGGCCGAGGATTGGAGAAATTATTGAATTGTTTGAATTGAGATTAATGTCAAAAGTTACTTTTTATGAGAAAGATTATTATTAACAGATCTTTTTTTTAAACATTTGCATGGGACTCGATTAACAATACTACACATGCGCGAGGCTGCTTTTACCTTATCCTACAACGCTCAGGCTCTGCCATCGCTGCACACGACCGGCCCAGCCAACACGATACACCAGACCAGACTGCTCGCTACCAATAACTTACTCCTACTGCTACACAGTTCCTACTGCAGTCAATACTACTCTTTGGTCTCAGATTCTTTTCTAGCTTACATATAGAAGGCAGCGCGTGAGCAATACATCGAAATTACATCAGCTCGAGTGCGCTAGCAACAAATTCTTTAATTACGGACCTCTTACAAAATGTGTTCCAAAAACCGTCTTTATTAATAGAAAAAATTTATTTTACCGAATGTGCTTCATTCATTAATTCAGAAGAACATAAATGGGCAGGAACTATAATTTTTCTACATTTCTGTAAATCTACAAGCAGTTTATTTCAGAACATATTGAATTGTTGGTAAAAATCCATATTTGAACCTACAGCTATTTTTATTTCAAACCCAAATATTACCGGTTTCGGTTTCTGTTTAAAGTCATATCTCATATATACTCCTGGAAATTGAAATAAGAACACCATAAATTCATTGTCCCAGGAAGGGGAAACTTTATTGACACATTCCTGGGGTCGGATACATCACATGATCACACTGACAGAACCACAGGCACATAGACACAGGCAACAGACCATGCACAATGTCGGCACCAGTACAGTGTATATCCACATTTCGCAGCAATGCAGGCTGCTATTCTCCCATGGAGACGATCGTAGAGATGCTGGATGTAGTCCTGTGGAACGGTTTGCCATGCCATTTCCACCTGGCGCCTCAGTTGGACCAGCGTTCTTGCTGGACGTGCAGACCGCTTGAGACGACGCTTCATCCAGTCCCAAACATGCTCAATGGGGGACAGATCCGGAGATCTGGCTGGCCAGGGTAGTTGACTTACACTTACACTTTCTAGAGCACGTTGGGTGGCACGGGATACATGTGGACGTGCATTGTCCTGTTGGAACAGCAAGTTCCCTTGCCGGTCTAGGAATGGTAGAACGATGGGTTCGATGACGGTTTGGATGTACCGTGTACTATTTAGTGTCCCCTCGACGATCACCAGAGGTGTACGGCCAGTGTAGGAGATCGCTGCCCACACCATGATGCCGGGTGTTGGCCCTGTGTGCCTCTGTCGTATGCAGTCCTGATTGTGGCGCTCACCTGCACGGCGCCAAACACGCATACGACCATCATTGGCACCAAGGCAGAAGCGACTCTCATCTCTGAAGACGACACGTCTCCATTCGTCCCTCCATTCACGCCTGTCGCGACACCACTGGAGGTGGGCTGTACGATGTTGGGGCGTGAGCGGAAGACGGCCTAACGGTGTGCGGGACCGTAGCCCAGCTTCATGGAGACGGTTGCGAATGGTCCTCGCCGATACCCCAGAAGCAACAGTGTCCCTAATTTGCTGGGAAGTGGCGGTGCGGTCCCCTATGGCACTGCGTAGGATCCTACGGTCTTGGCGTGCATCTGTGCGTCGCTGCGGTCCGGTCCCAGGTCGACGGGCACGTGCACCTTCCGCCGACCACTGGCGACAACATCGATGTACTGTGGAGACCTCACGCCCCACGTGTTGAGCAATTCGGCGGTACGTCCACCCGGCCTCCCGCATGCCCACTATACGCCCTCGCTCAAAGTTCGTCAGCTGCACATACGGTTCACGTCCACGCTGTCGCGGCATGCTACCAGTGTTAAAGACTGCGATGGAGCTCCGTATGCCACGGCAAACTGGCTGATACTGACGGCGGCGGTGCACAAATGCTGCGCAGCTAGCGCCATTCGACGGCCAACACCGCGGTCCCTGGTGTGTCCGCTGTGCCGTGCGTGTGATCATTGCTTGTACAGCCCTCTCGCAGTGTCCGGAGCAAGTATGGTGGGTCTGACACACCGGTGTCAATGTGTTCTTTTTTCCATTTCCAGGAGTGTATTTACATTCATGGCATGCACTACACATTTTAAGTAATGACTAATGCAGTGTGGTGGCTTTAACCATTTTAACCCTTCAACTGTGAAGATGATCCAAGACCGAAACCGGTAGAAATTGGATTTAAAATAAAAACAACTGATGGTTCCAATATGCATTTTATGCATTACTTAATGGCTGTTGGCAGCCGTCTTCCAAAATTATACTGAAGTGTGAGTTTTACGAATTACATATTGTCTGACTTCTGCTTACTTCTGGAAGTCTCGTTAGTGTTCGCATTTTGCAGGTATTAATGAGTTTCTCATTGGTGGTTTTCGCCTAATTTCAATTTGCCTTATAGCACTACACGTAGCTTGAAGCCAAGCACGACTAAATATTGAAAAAATAATTAATGTTTATTTAAGTCCTCTCTGGCTCCTTCTTTCTCTATATATCTCGCTCTCTCCCTCTATTCACTTCTCCTCTACCTACCGCCACCCACAACCTTCCCCCTCCCCTCCGCCACCACGCATCTACATCTCCCTCCCTCGCTTTAGTATTCACCTCCTTAGTAGCAACAGCCATGTAAACGCTCTCCTTAAGTCCCGTACTATCAATAAGTCCCGTGCTACTAACACCTGTGTCTTTATATAAATAGGGGATATTTTTGTATCTTGGGACATTTTTCAGGCCAGTAACAGAAGATTAACACCATTTCTCATTTCATTTTGAAATATCACCATTCACTTTATGTGTGTTGCGGTCATTTTCTGATATCACAATAAACTGGAAAAGTAGGCTTTTATAAATGTGACAGACTGTTGCAAGGAACAACGTGGTCATGTACCTATGATAAAATATTCAGTTAAATTTTAAAATTGCTCTGGTCTAAAAATGTTGGCCAACACTAAATTGTGTATGCAGCCTTATTACTTTACTACATTCCAACAATTAGTAAGTAAAATCAGAGTAAGAAGAAGTATTATCATAAACCAGTTGAATATGAAATATTCTGGGTTGGAAACTATTAGCAACTAACACAAATTTTAATTTTCGTGCAAGAAAAATTGTTGAAACATTAATCAAACACTGTTCATTCGCAATGATAGTAAGATGGCGGCCACTGAGTGACGCGTGTTTCTTCGGATCGCGAGTTTTTCCGCTCATTGAAGGTGTTACAGAGAAGTGCGGCAGTCCACAACGTGTGCATCCGACTAAACAAGTGTTACTTGCCGTGGTGTATTGTTCTCCGCTGATTACCACAAGTGATAAGTGATAAGTGAGGCTACAGGGCGCAGGCAGCACGGGCGCCCGGTCTCCGGCGGCAGGTGAGGCCCCGCTTCCCGACATCGGGGAGCTCGTCCGGTTCCAGGTGAGTGCGGCGCTGCACAGCAAAGACACGCTGGACGTAATCGTCCAATCCATCACGGACTCTGTGACGGCCGCGGTCATGGACAAACTGCAAGAGTCAGTTGGGCGCAACAGCACCGAAATCTAGTCTCTTAGAAAGTCCCTGGCCGCACAAGAGAAAAAAGCCGCCGACCTAGAAGCTAAGCTGTCTGCTGCCACCGATGAAATTGAGCAGTATCAGCGAAGGAATAGCTTGCGCTTGTTTCGGGGTAGCTGAAAACGATCGCGAAAACACCGACGACCTGGCCATTAGGCTCGTGCGTGAGAAACTTGGCGTGCAGATCGATGTGGCCGATATCGACAGAAGCCACCGCGTTGGGCGCAGGATACCAGGTACCATGAAATCCAGGCCCATAATAATTAAATTTGTGTCTTACCGGAAAAGAGCTGAAGTGTTTGCTCAGAAAAAAAAACTCGCCAAGAGTGGGGTTACCCTGAGGGAAGATCTGACGCGTGAAAGACTAAAAATTTTGAAGGCTGCGATCACACAGTTCGGCCTTCAAAATGTATGGACCCAGGACGGCAGGATCGTAGTCAAGGAGGGAGGAAAACGGTAACGAACATGTTCGAACTGAAAGACTGAGCGAAATCTCGCGAGACACAAAGTCTCATATTGTAATCTGTCTAATATAAGTTAATTTTTATTCTTTCTTTTCATTTTTTAGCTTAAATATTGCTCCGTTATTTCTATAAGTACCATAAGTACTCTATTTAAAATCAGTCAACTGTTTCACATAAATATTGTTTCTTTATTTGTCTATCATAAGTGCTCATGTATATTCCTATTGTCAGTCAAATGGGAATTAACATTCTCCATTAACAGGAATCTCCTTACAACCGCCTTTCTATATCTGTTATTTTCATCCTCGCCACTACCACTACTACTACCATTATCTTTTTCGTAACCACTACTGCCACTTTCCATCTTTCTTTTCGCTCCCTTCTCGGATACTTCCAGCCTGTCTTTCACCTTTAGCCCACAGACGCTTGAGTCAGTCACGACCTTGGACACACCTGTAAATATGTCTTCCCCCGCGAAATCCAGCTCTTGTCCCTCTTCCGGCCAGCAGGTAAACGGAGCTCGCTCGGTCCTACAGGCGGCCACAATGGGACGGACCGGTTGCGGCGGCGGGCTCTTTGTGGCCCACGCGAACGCGCAGTCGCTAACGGCTAACTTCGACGAGTTCTGTGACCTGTTCTGCCAATCGCTGTTCCATATTATCCTCGTCTCTGAAACTTGGTTGAAGCCAAACATTTCTTCTGACGCTATCCGAATCACTGGTTACTCTCTCCTAAGGGCAGATCGCGAAACACGACGCGGGGGTGGTGTGGGTGCCTATGTTCGCTCTGATCTGACACCTACTGTGCTATGCACATCGGATGCAAAGGGCGAAGGAGAAGCAGAGTTCTTGTTTTTCGAAATAAATACATCAGATCAGAAACTGCTAATTGGAGTAAACGTCGGTACCATGTCCTCCTTTCAGTCTGCGCTGCCCTCATTCGTGACACAGTATGACCACATATCAGTATGGGCGACACAAACATCGACTTACAGTTAAAATCTCCCTCTGCCGGAAAACTAAGGCGACTGTTCCACTCCAATGATATGAGTTTAACACCGCTGGACGCAACTCATCACACGCCACACACTCATAGATGTAATAGCAACAAAGAGACCAGATAAAATAATCCGCGCCAATCAGACATCCGCTCCGGGACTCTCTGTTTGTGACGTGATATTCTTAAATTACTCAATGCATACTACCAAAGAAAAATCTCATCTGGTAACCCACAGAAACTTAATAAATGTTAACCATGACGCTCTTCAAAAGGATTGCTCAGACATCCCTTGGCAAGATATAAGCAATGAACCGACTTTAGACGGAAAAATTCGGCAATTATGTCGCAAAATTATTACACTGTATGATAAACGTGCTCCTCAACGCACTGTCAAGGTAAAGAGAGCTCCCGCTCCGTGGCTCACCACTGCATTACGCGAGTTAATGAATAAACGTGATGCTGCACATAGGGCCTTCAAGCGTAACCCAACTCCCGAGGCGTACGAAGTTTATAGGAAACTCCGAAACAGAACCAAGCAAAGCGTGAGGAATGCCAAAATCAGACATGCCCGCTCTGTCGTATGCGGCATATCAAAACCTGCTGCACTGTGGAAAAAGCTGCGCAGTTTCGGTATAGCGAAGCGAAGATCTGACGCTGTTTATCAAGCGTCTGCAGAAGAATTAAACGATTTCTTCTCAACAGCTGTAAACTGCCACGCAGCGACAAATTACCAGCCCCAAGATATCAATCTCTCGAGAGACAAGTTTTTCATAAAACATGTCACTACCGGCACAGTACACAAGGCAATTATGAGAATCTCTTCCGAGGCAGTAGGAAATGATGGAGTGAGCATTGGCATGATTAAGAACGTCGTAGACACTATTATTCCAGTTATCACAGACATTTTCAACCTCTCTCTTGTAATCAGTAGTACATATCCTACTGAGTGGAATCAAAATTTAATTCAACCTATACCCAAGACTGACAACTCTAAGTCGCCAGGTGACTACAGGCCGATCAGCATACTACCTGCAATATCTAAAGCCCTAGAATACATCGTCCATGAACAGCTGACGGATTACCTCAAAACTCATAACATCCATGACGAATATCAGTCAGGCTTTCGATAGCACCATAGCACAGCAACTGAATTAATCAAAGCGAACTGATGATATTAAACATGCTATGGACAGACGTGAAGCTACTATCCTAACACTGCTTGACTTTAGCAAGGCTTTTGACATAGTTTACTTCGATATATTACTAATTAAAATGAAACAGCTGAATTTCTCAAACAGCGCAATACACTGGTTCGACAGCTACCTCAAAAACAGAAGTCAACAAGTCATTTGTGGGTCGGAAAAGTCATCATGGAAAAACGTGCGCTCTGGAGTTCCCCAAGGCTCCGTCCTTGGTCCACTACTCTTCTCACTGTACATTAATGATATTTCTTCAGTGATTCACTCCTGTAACTACCATCTATATGCCGACGACATCCAACTGTACATAAGTGCAAGCCCCAAAAACATTGCTGACGCAGTAGCGAGTATGAACGAAGATCTTTGCTCTGTTTCTCGATGGGCACAGAACCTAGGTCTGAAACTAAACCCCAAGAAATCCCAGGTCATACTTATATCTCATCCAAAGTTAATCAGCCGGTACTTTCGTGAAACAGTCCCTCAAATACTCCTCAATGGTACCCAACTACCATATCAAAAAACAGTAAAAGACCTTGGAATAATCTTGGATGAACACCTGAACTGGGAATAACAAACAGTCACAGCTTGCCGGAAATCGCTCTCCTCCTACATGCAATTCAAAAATTTAGAAAAATATTTACAACCCACGTTAAACAAAAATTAGTCCAAACACTAGTCTTGCCTAATATTTACTACTGTGATGTAGTTCAACACGGCACAAATAGTGAAAATTCTAGATGCCTCGAGCTAGTGATGAATGCTTGCGTTAGATACATGTGCAATATTCGGTTGTATTATCATATCAGTCCTTCATACTCCCATCTAGGTTGGATACGCCCACATAAGGCACGCGATCTCCACACGATGTGCTTACTTCAACGATTTCTTAGCCACTGGTGCCCCTAATACTTATCTTCTCACATTAAACACCTATCATCATTCCACAATCGCAATACCAGATCGGATACGTAGAGCATCTTGGCTGTACCTTTACATAACACAAAATCTTTCTCCGTGTCATTCTCCAACTCAGCTATACGACTATGGAACGCGCTCCCCTGTGATCTGCGTCTTATCCAGAACTACTCAACATTCAAAAGGGAACTCGAAACTTACATATTAGGGACGGTATAGCCACCATTGTTGTGCCCCTCTCATCTCTTTCTTTCTCCTCTCGACCACAGCTGCGAATTTTACCATTCTATTTCTCTTCCTCTAACCTATCTACCTCTTATATACACTCCTGGAAATTGAAATAAGAACACCATGAATTCATTGTCCCAGGAAGGGGAAACTTTATTGACACATTCCTGGGGTCAGATACATCACATGATCACACTGACAGAACCACAGGCACATAGACACAGGCAACAGACCATGCACAATGTCGGCACTAGTACAGTGTATATCCACATTTCGCAGCAATGCAGGCTGCTATTCTCCCATGGAGACGATCGTAGAGATGCTGGATGTAGTCCTGTGGAACGGTTTGCCATGCCATTTCCACCTGGCGCCTCAGTTGGACCAGCGTTCTTGCTGGACGTGCAGACCGCTTGAGACGACGCTTCATCCAGTCCCAAACATGCTCAATGGGGGACAGATCCGGAGATCTGGCTGGCCAGGGTAGTTGACTTACACTTACACATTCTAGAGCACGTTGGGTGGCACGGGATACATGCGGAGGTGCATTGTCCTGTTGGAACAGCAAGTTCCCTTCCCAGTCTAGGAATGACAGAACGATGGATTCGATGACGGTTTGGATGTACCGTGCACTATTCAGTGTCCCCTCGACGATCACCAGAGGTGTACGGCCAGTGTAGGAGATCGCTCCCCACACCATGATGCCGGGTGTTGGCCCTGTGTGCCTCGGTCGTATGCAGTCCTGATTGTAGCGCTCACCTGCACGGCGCCAAACACGCATACGACCATCATTGGCACCAAGGCAGAAGCGACTCTCATCGCTGAAGACGACACGTCTCCATTCGTCCCTCCACTCACGCCTGTCGCGACACCACTGGAGGCGGGCTGCACGATGTTGGGGCGTGAGCGGAAGACGGCCTAACGGTGTGCGGGACCGTAGCCCAGCTTCATGGAGACGGTTGCGAATGGTCCTCGCCGATACCCCAGGAGCAACAGTGTCCCTAATTTGCTGGGAAGTGGCGGTGCGGTCCCCTATGGCACTGCGTAGGATCCTACGGTCTTGGCGTGCATCCGTGCGTCGCTGTGGTCCGGTCCCAGGTCGACGGGCACGTGCACCTTCCGCCGACCACTGGCGACAACATCGATGTACTGTAGAGACCTCACGCTTCACTTGTTGGGCATTTCGGCGGTACGTCCACCCGGCCTCCCGCATGCCCACTATACGCCCTCGCTCAAAGTCCGTCAACTGCACATACGGTTCACGTCCACGCTGTCGAGGCATGCTACCAGTGTTAAAGACTGCGATGGAGCTCCGTATGCCACGGCAAACTGGCTGACACTGACGGAGGCGGTGCACAAATGCTGCGCAGCTAGCGCCATTCGACGGCGGACACCGCGGTTCCTGGTGTGTCCGCTGTGCCGTGCGTGTGATCATTGCTTGTACAGCCCTCTCGCAGTGTCCGGAGCAAGTATGGTGGGTCTGACACACCGGTGTCAATGTGTTCTTTTCTCCATTTCCAGGAGTGTATCTCTTTTACCCCATTCTATCGTCTTATGCCTCTGCTCGATGAGAGTAACTCACAAGCTGCAAGAACATAACGAGAAAATTCCCAACTAACAATAGGACTGACATTCACAAAAGAAAAGTATGTTTACTTTCATGTACATAGTCATTACTATTATTATTATTACTATCATAATTATTCTTGATTTTTATAATTATTTTTTATTGTTATAATTATCATTGTACTACTGTTATATTCTCTATTTTTTCTTTAACATCAATACTGCATAATACGTTATATGTCCTTAATGTTCTGTAGAAACTGTAACTCGTTCAATCTGAGTGTGCCTGGTTAGGTGTAAGAGAGGGCCTGAAGGCCCTAATCTTGCCAGGTAAAATAAATGCATAAATAAATAAATAAATAAAATAAATATAATAAGGAGCTACTGGGTTGGTGCATTAAGTGCGCTGCTTTTTTCCGCATGTTCAGTAAATACAACAGAAGCTTTCGTCAATAATTACATATTTTTCTTCACTATTTACAAATGTCTATCAACGCTGGGTTAACTTTTCGATTCCGCGACTGTAGAAATCACGTGGTTTTGAGACGAAGACCTCGTCTAGCAATCATCGGAGCACATATTAATCGGGAGAGGAATTTACTTGAAGAACGTTTGACAGAGAGCGGAAAAGATGAAAATCTGAAGGTGAAAGGTCAAGTACATAAGGTGGGTGCGGAAAGACATCCATACCCATGTTCTGCACAGTGTCTTTTGTCAGTCTAGCAGAATGTGGGCGGCCGTTATTGTGGAGTAGCATCACTTCACACATTCTCCCTGGTCGTGGTTTCTCAATTACAGAACATCGCAGTTGTTGACTGTTAGTATCATAAATTCCCCCTGTTAAGGTTACACTTGTGGAAAGCAGTTCGTAGTACCTCGACCGTCGCTGTTCCACCAAATACATAACATTGTCTTCTGTGGATACGCGCAGGTCTTTTCACGGGGAGTTGCTGCTTTGTTTGGGCTCAACCAGTTCTTTCTTTTCCTTATGTTGGCATAAAGACACCAGTTCTCGTCACTAGTAACGATACAGTTTAGGAACGGTCGGGGTTGTTCACGAGGCAATTGATGGGGAAGCACATGTGACCAGCGACTGATTTTTGTCATTTTGGCTTACAGCATGCTGTACCCGCTCACACGATTCTGAACCTTGTCCATTGCATGCTAATGCCGCACGATGGTGGAATGAACACATTTCACCACATTTGCCAGTCCTCGAGGACAGTGATATGGATCATTGTGGATAAATGCGTTCGACCGATTTACATCGAACCCCAAAGGTCTTCCTGAAAGCAGAGAATCGCTAATGTCAAAGCGATTCTCATTAAAACGAGAAAACCATTTTCTTGCTGTGCTCTTCCAGTAGCATTATCGTCATACCAGGCGCAAATGTTTCTGGCTACCTCCGCTGCTATCATCCCGCCAATGAATTAAAACGAAATAATACGTCGGAAACGTTCTGATTCATATACTTGACACTCCATTTTCTAGCGTCCACAGCTCCACTCACTACCTCTAGATAACAATATGTAAACCCAAATAGCAACAGTGAACAACGAATAAAAATGACAATCGATAAGAAAAATCCAGAACAACTGGAATACCAGCATAAACCAAAATCCTTACGAAATTATGCACCAACCTTATAGTATTTAAAATGAACAGAATTTTACTCACCATAAAGCTCTGTAACTGAAGAATTAACAATATCACCAAGTTATATTTAATATATTGTATAGCACTTATATATGTAGTACTCGTAAAATTTGCAAACACAGGAAAAAACACAACTGCCGGTCTGATATCAACACAACAGTAGAAAATGCCGAAAAGTGGTTATGGCGGTCTCTAGTGCGCCATTCTTCATGTGCTTAAAACTCGGTCACTAAACTGAATCACCGACCAGGGAACATCATGTGTTTTTAAGTAAACTATCCTCCAGGTACAACACTCTCCCCTGCATATGAAAATGACATACTACGCGAAACGGTAAGCGCAGCTCTAAAGAAGTGGTTTTAGATAAAGTGAAAACCAAAGCTGAGGTAAGGGGGCAGCTTCACACATTCAAAACACAGCGTAGCATCAGCATATTGAAGGTGTTACGATCTTCTCATTGATTGATCACAATCAGATATGTATGTGCGCATAGGTATATACTACTAATGTCAGTAATTCAACCATAAATATTTATGTTCGATAATAAGAATAATAATGAAAATTTTGGGCGAAGACTGCTTTTAAGCTCTCTCAGTGTTATGTTTGACATGACTTCGTAGAGGTGAATGTTTTTGACGTTATACCTGTACCTTTCGTGATGTTCTCACAACACCTCTTTCTTAGAAACGCGAACCCAACAATCAACTCAAAGCATAAGATCAGACATAAAATGGTGAGTGCATTTCGTGGTAACTAGCTACAAACCAGTAACACAGAAGAGTTCTTTACCATTTGTTTAACTCCTTCTCAGAATATATGACGGCATTTACTATATTCTTCTACGATAGTGGCATTGCTCCTGTCCTATCTATGAAGCAGATCAAAACAAATGAGTTTTCAATCTAATAATAACGGAAAGCAATGGCGGATTCCGTCCGATTTGCTCAGATGCCAACTTTAGAAGTACCAGAAGATGAAGAAAAGTAAATATCAGGTAAAATAAATGAGGAACGAAATTACTTCAGTGATTACATAAAATCTGAGTAACAGTTTCTGGTCTTTGAAAATGAGTCTCTGATATTTGACGTTACACAGGCGAAATAAATTTAGCCTGGTGAACGTCAGCAAACATTACTGTCTGAATATTTTGAAGAGTTTTGCATCAAGGATTGCAAGTTACGGCAAGCCTATATGAATACGGGTTAGTTGCAAACGAAGGAGAACCTAGAAAACGTGCCAACAGTCGGCAGACACTTCCATATATAAGAAATCCGAAAAAACGTTGCAAGTCAGATACATATTCCAATATTTTTTGAAACTAACTTCATTTAGATCTCAGTACAAACCAAAAAATAACAATAAAAAACAAATCAGCTACACACCGCGAAAAATTTTCCAAATGGGACGAAAATTGATACAAGTGATGTACGTCCACAGACGAGAATTTTATTATAATTTCAGAATAATAGTATTATTTATTCAACAGATAAACGTTTCACAATATTATCAGGTCAATTACGCGTTACTCGGCCCTGTTGCAATTAATTATTCGACTGGACACTGATTAATAGAGTTGTTCGAAATCTTCCTGAGGGATATCGTGCTAAATTCTGTCCAAGTGGCGCATTAGGCCGTCAAAACCGCGAGCTGGTAGGAGTGCCCTGCCCACAATGCTCCAAACGTTCGCGGTTGTTGAGACATCCAGTGACGTTGCTGGCCAACGTAGGATGAGATAAGCACGAAGACAAGCTGCAGGAGTTCTCGCCGCGGGCCAGGGCGCATTATATCGCTGAAATGTGTAAGTAGGCTGTTTAGGTTTTTTTGTTGGTAACGCCAAATAGCGCTCTGTATGAAAAATCACTGGCTGTGCTGTGTGCAGTCAGTGGCTGGTTGGCATTGTTGTAATACTCGCCATTGTAGCGTTGGGCAGATGGATGTGAACAGCGCGTAGCATTGCGCAGTTGGAGGTGAGCCGCCAGAAGTGGTGGATGTGCGGTGAGAGATGGTGGAGTTTTGAAATTTGTAAGAATGGATGTCATGAACTGATATATATGTTACGACTATTAAGGTAAATACATTGTTTGTTCTCTATTAAAATCTTTCATTCGCTAACTATGCCTATCAGTAGTTAGTGCCTTCCGTAGTTTGAATCTTTTATTTGGTTGGCAGTAGTGGCGCTCGCTGTATTGCAGTAGTTCGAGTAACGAAGATTTTTGTGAGGTAAGTGATTTGTGAAAGGTATAGGTTAATGATAGCCAGGGCCATTCTTTTGTAGGCATCTTTGAAAGTCAGACTGCGTTGCGCTAAAGATATTGTGTGTCAGTTTAAGCACAGTCTTGTATAATTTTTCTAAGAGGATGTTTCAAACGTAAGCCCAGAAACGCTTGCCACGACGAGCAACAAAAAGGGCCACAGTATATCAGCGACATACCACTGTACTGTAAGGTTGCCGTGGATGACAATCAAAGGGGAGTTACTTCGAAGAAACATGGTTGTCGGGCCGTATAGTGGGCGACGGTCAGATGGTATCCCGCCGCTGTCCGTAGCGTTTCCAGATATGTCTTCTTTGGTCATCGGGGCTGACTTCGAAACGTGACTCATCTCTGAAGACAGTTCTGATACAGACAACGGGATTCCAGGCCGAATTGGCCAACTGGACAGGACAGCCAGCAACTATATCACTGCTAAGCTGAAAAATTGCTTGCGTAAGGACCAAAGACGTATCAACGCTTTTTTTTACTTGCTCAGATTGTGAAGCTCTTTCTCCCGAATAAATCGTCCGATCTTTCTAAAATTGTAATCATCTATTTGTCTGTACACGTACTTCACATCTAGTGATTTCCGTCTCATTGAATAATCACTTCATTGTAGATCTTTTTTCTTGTCTTGTAGAGTGTTTTATTAGGTACATTTCACTGACGACCTTTTCGATGTATAAAATGAAGTGTGTCAAGTCAAATAAATACGTATATGTCAGCAGCTGCGTGTTCAGATTCGAAGTTTAAATGATTTGCCAGCAGTTAATGACACTATGGCACACAAAACTACGTCCGAACAAGCCCTGGGAGGCCCAACGGTACCGACCAGCCGCCGTGTCATCCTGAGTCCGCAGGCGCCACTGGATGCGGATATGGAGGGCATGTGATCAGCACACCGCTTTCCAGGCCATATGTCAGTTTACCAGACCGGAGCCGCTACTTCTCAATCAAGTAGCTCCTCAGTTTGTCACACAAGGGCTGAGTTGACCCAGCTTGCCAACAACCCTCGGCATCACCTGACGGTCACGCATCCAGGTGCTGGCCCAGCCAGACAGCGCTTAACTTCGGTAATCTGGCGGGAGTCGATGTTACCACTGTGGCAAGGACGTTGGCATGGCCCACAGGTGGGGAGATTATATTTTTGCTTCAGCTGCCAGATCTGTTATCAAGAGGAGGCGAGCACCGCAGCGTCCAAAGGTAAACAGTAATTCTATGATGAATGGACATGACCAACCATCATTTGTGCCACAATAGTTTAAATTGACTGCACCCCTGTATGCTAGTGTAGTAATTCTCGGAATATTTGAAACATGCAGGGAACGGACAAAAACTTGTAAACACCGAAAATGCAATGCATGAGAACCCAGAATACGGTGTAGAAAACACGTTGGCATTCAAAACAGTTTTAATTAGTCTCTAATAGGACAAATAATGGTCAAGTACGGTTTTAAAAGGAATCTTAAGCCCCATTTGTGCAAAATAGAGACAATCCAAGCACTGATGATGGAGATGAATAACGAGCGCGCAACATTCTCTACAATGTACACCGCAAACGAACCACAATAGTGAAATACGGTGACAGTGGAGTCGAATGGATATGCGACAGTACTAGCACATCCTCACAAAACCAGTCCTGGGCGATACGAGATGAGTGAATAGAGGCGCTGTCCTCTTGGAACGCAGCACCACCACTGGGGGACAACCATGGCACCTTGGATGGACCTGATCAGTCAAAATGTTCACACGACCCTTGGCAGTAATGCAATCTTGCAGAGTAACCTTAGAGCCGATGGGATACCACGATATGGCTGCCAAAGTCGTCACCGAACTCCCGCCGTATTTCACTCTTACGACGTAAATTCGGCTAGAATCTGGAAACAGTGTGCAAACGCAAATGACGTTCTTCCATTGTCCATAGACCAGATTTTATTGCTTCGGCACCACGTCCGAATGGAGTCTCAATTAGATTTTACAGTTAGTACTCACAGCGTTGGTCCCCCTTACGTGTCTTGCATTTATCCCCATTTTTCTCCCAGTGCAAAGTCACATGCGATTGGAAAAAGGCGCTGGTGGCTCTTCTGTATAACAAGCGTAAAAGGACAGACCCGCAAAATTACAGACCAATATTCTTAACATCAGCTTGATGTAGAATTCTTGAACATGTTCTCAGTTCAAATAACTTACACCGTGAGACGGGAAAGATGCTGCACACAAATCAGAAAGGCCTTAGAAAACATAGCTCTTACCTTGCCTTCCTCTCATACAATATACTGCGAACCATGGATGAAGGGCAACAGGCAGATTTCATATTCCTAGATATCCGGAAAGCGTTTGACACTGCGCCCCACTGCAAACTGTTAAGGAGGGTACGAGCATATGGAATAGGTTTCCAGATATGTGAGTGGCTCGACAACTTCTTAAGGAAAACAGCCTAATAAGTTGCCCTAGACGGCGAGTGTTCATCAGAGACACGATTATCGTCAGGAGAGCTCCAGGGAAGTGTGATAGGAGCGCTCTTATTCTCTATACACATAAGTGATCGGGCGGTGAGCAGCAATCTGTGGCTGTCTGCTGCTGGCACTGTCGTGGATGGGAAGGTGACGCCGTTGACTGACTTTAAGATTGTACAAGATAACTTAGACAAAATTTCTAGTTGGTATGGTGAATAGCAGGTAGCCCCAATTGTGTAGAAATATATAAGTCGGGAACATGAATAGGGAAAACAATTCTGTAATGTTCGAACACAGCATTAGCAGTGTGAAGCTTGACACAGGCACGTGGGTTAAATATTCACGCGTAACGTCACAAAAGCGACATGAGATCGAACGAGCACGTAAGGATAGTAGTAGGGAAGGTGAGTGGTCGACTTAGGTTTACTGCGAGAATTTTGAGAAAGTGAGGTTCATCTGTAAAGCAGACAGCGTACACAACACTTCGAGCCATACCCTCATGTGTTTGGGAGCCCCACCAGATCGAATTAAACGAAGTCATTGAAGCAGTTCAGAGGCTGGCTGCTATATTTGTCACCGGTAGGTTCGGCAACGCGCGAACATTACGCAAACGCTTCGTGAACTGAAATGGGAATCCCTGGAAGGAAGATGACGTGATTTTCAAGGAACGTTACTGAGAAAACTAACAGATCCGGCAGAACGATTCTACTGATGCCAAATAATTTCGTTTAAGGATCAAGAAGATAATACAGAGTTATTAGGGCTCCTTCGAAGTCGCTTTCCCCCCTCTCTCTCCGTTTTGCGAGTGCACCATACAGTGGCTGGCGGACTGTATGTATATACAGGGTGTTTCACTAAATGTGTTACCCTCTGTAAATAACGAAGTAATAGCCGACGGAAATATTTATTGCGGTAGGTCACCATAAGAAACGTTACACTGTTTGCGGAACTATGAACATACGTTATTATCCGAAGAGTTACAGCAAAGAGATATAATTTTTTACGTGGAACAATAGTTGTTTCTATCATGCACTGGAATCAGTAACACCAGCTGTGTGTACATCAATTCAAATTACATTCCAATCACTTTTAGTTTGCGAACCACAACCCTTCAAAGTATCAGGGGTAGGTACCACACACGCTGCGCATAATGCTATGCGCCATCTAAATGTGGTGCGGACGAATGTAACGTCGCCGGTGTCACGGAGGAAGAAGCTTCCTCGATGCGCTGTTAGATTACCGACTGTCGCCGCACACGGTCGTATCCCCGACAGTTCCAGCCACACAAACAAACGGAACTCAATATACAACAGTTACTGACATCGGATGAAGATGGCATACACGAACAGCGAGTACGTTGACATGTTGCTGGTGCTCGGCAAGTGCCGACACGATGCCACTGAAGCAGCCATGGCGTATGTTGTGAGATATCCTAGGCGAATAGGTGGTCTATTGATGTATGGCGTTGAATCCTTGGGAATGAAACCATCGGTCCACACCACTTCCCAGGTACACTGAAAGGTAAGTTATATCTCGCGTTCATAGTCGACAGTTTGGGTGATCTCCTTGAACATGTGTGTCTACACACGAGAGTCGATACGTGGATGCAGCACGATGGTCACCCAGCCTATCTGCGCGTGCTGTTGTGGAAGAACTAAACAACAGCTTTGCAGGAAGGTGGTTGGGGTGCCATGGTCCTCGTTCATGACCTGCAAGGTTGCTCGATTTAACAGCATTAGATTTCTTTTTGTGGGGACGCCTAAAGGATCGCGTTTATGTCACTGAGCCCACATCCCCAGATGATCTAAAACGGCGCATCGAGGACGCCGGCCGAAGTAGCCGTGCGGTTCTAGGCGCTGCGGTCTGGAACCGCGAGACCGCTACGGTCGCAGGTTTGAATCCTGCCACGGGCATGGATGTGTGTGACGTCCTTAGGTTAGTTAGGTTTAACTAGTTCTAAGTTCTAGGGGACTAATGACCTCAGAAGTTGTCCCATAGTGCTCAGAGCCATTTTTTGCTTCGTGACTGTAAAATCCATTAGATAAATTTTTGGCTACAGTACGACGAGAGCAAATTATGCCTCTAACAGTTATAAACATTATGTATTCAACGTATGAAAAAACAATGTAAACTTATAAATATTAATTATTTATATAATATTCTGTGATGTAATTAGACATCGATGTGTATCATACAAAGACAATGATAATTGTAAATTCCTTTTATGATCTGCGTTTGTCTTCCTTTGTTTTTACCTTTTGTTGGTAGATTTTGTAGGTTCAGCACGCAAGACGCATATCAAACTTAGGTCTGTTAAGAAATTGTAATTATTTGTTAATTATTACTTGAAAATAGAGTTCATTATTATTAAAAACATGAGTGAATGATTATTTGTAACTGTAATTCCACAGCAACGAGCGCAGCCATTGATGATAGCGATTTGTATCACGTTTTTGTCTGTGTTTTCCCTATAAACAAATCAAATGTTTGCTTGATGAGATCTAAATACTGCACAATATGAGAGTATAGTTTATAGCGTTTGATAAACATTTTAAATATTTACTTATTTGGTCTAACAATAGAAAGGCTCTATCAATTGTCTGCCGCCATCTTGACAATTGTCTCAGCGGCAGATTCAAATTACGCAACTCTGCAGACCTAAATGCTGAACGTAATACAAATGTGTAAAAATAAATGTGCACCGGTGGTTCCGAACTCATTTTAATGAAAATGTTTCGAATCAGATTGGTTCTTTAAAACAGTGCTCATAGCATGATCGTTATAACAAACTTTTCTAACTGATGCATACATAGCTGGTGTTACAGATTCCAGTACAAGATACAAACCACTATTGTTCCATTTAAAAAAATTGTATGCTTTTGCTGTAACTCTTTGGATAATAACACAATAAACTATGTTCCTAGCCCCGCAGACAGTGTAACGTTTCTTATGGTGAAATACAGCAATAAATATTTCCGTCGCCTTTTATTTTTTGACTTACAGAGGCAAACACATTTAGTGAAACACGCTGTATGTGTAAGGGGTAGATATAATTGCTGACAACAGCATCAGCGTTCCAAAGATCCTGACGTCATCACATTCAGACAACTCCACCGAGGCCATGACGTCATTGCTCCCGGAATTCTGACATCATCTGATCTGGACAACTGTACCAAAGCCAAGTCATTTCCCTGTGACAGCCACACCCACCCTGAGTCCCCTGCTCTGCGCCCCCGTCCTCGCTACCCCATGCACGAGCTCCAGGCAGAATAAATTTGCATGCTGTGGTGTTTAACTCACTTTATTTGTTGTAAACATGAATGTGCTCAGAATTATCAGAATGATCTGAGGGCATCACACATATGTTACACATGCATGAGACACGCTTCATACATATGTCACACTGGCGTAATGTTGGAACCTCTCATATGACACACTGGCATTACACCGCATCAATGCCCATAATTTATTGCTCATCATTTGCTGCCTGTACTTCGTGTTGAAACTAGCATACTCGAAAGTATCAAAACGATCGGTGCTGTTGTATTCAGAATTATTAACGTAAGGCACTTTGACATTAGAACATGTGTGCGACATTTCCTACACTGTGTTACAAAGTATACAAACGACCTACGACAGATTCCGATGCCCACGTCTTCGCGACCGCCGGCGCTCGGGCGCGGACGGCGAAGAGAGCAGCCCGCGGAGGGGGGGGGGATTTAAATCGGCCCCCCGCCCTCAGAGCTCAGTTCGTCAGCGCACCTGACGATAGCAACATGTCTGATCGCCGAAATATTGTGCCCGTAGGACGCTAGAACCGGCAGTATAGCCGTGGACTGTTCGAGCAGCAGTTGTTAGCGTTTAAATTTATTATACGCTATAGTACAGGGTCAAAAAGGTGCCTGCCGATAACTGTTCATTCCTAGCCTTGTGATTTGACATATAAATTTATTATATAATTTTATTCTGAAGTTGAAGGTCACTCACGTTAACCAGTCAATGTCATAGGCAGAAAGTGTGTGACTGCGGGGGAGGGAGGGAAAGGGGGGGGCAGTGGAGTATCGTACTTTTAAAATGTTAGTCAATAGCACCGTAATTAATTGCCACTTTCAAGGCTCCTTAGCAGCAAAGTACTGGACACTGTGCAAATATGAGCAAATATTCCCAGAATTCTGGAGAAATTTCCGTCAAACGCTAGAAATGCATTTGGCACTATATTTGCTATGTGTCTTGAAGTGAGGCATGCAATACTTGGCTAAAACTGTGGAGCGTGATGCTTGTACACAAACTGAGCATTTGCAATGAAGTGACGTAAGTACTCACGCGCCTTCATTCTCACACAGTTTATAAAAGTCACAACCTGAAGTACGAATCCACGTGCTGGTAGCAACAGCAAGTTTCTTGAACACCAAAGTTGTGTGTCAATATTCGTTATGTTTATGTGCGACGTCGGAGAAGTATTAAACAAGCTATTGCTACGAATTACTCTGTGCACCGCAGCATGTACCTGGATGTGGAAGTGAAGTCGGCATATTTATATTACGAAACTCAGGCCTGTACGTGAAAGCACCACATAGACGCCAGTAGAACTCAAATGAAACAACGGAATAGGTACAGCGAAAGAAAACCATCACATAAACTATACATGATCTGGACATTAATATGAGATCGGTCAATAGAAAGCGTGTCGCATTACTCGAAAGGTCTTCGATATGCTGCCAGTAAAATACAATGCACTGAGGACAAATGACGACACTGTAACCGCTCCCACACGTTATTAGTGGTGTGTTAAACTCCTGGGGAGCTATCGGCTATGAAGATGCCCCCAAACAATATTTTAGTCGTAATGCTCAGCTAAGAACTGTATATCCATGGCATGTCACGAACGTGGCTTATGAAACAGCAAGCAGGCTGCTATACGAACAAGATCAGATCTGGGTACTAGCCCACCAATACACATTATTATCAGGTTCGAGAAGGTAGGCAAATTCTAGATACAGGAGGAGAGATTGTGCATCAGCCGAATTGTAACTGTCATATTTTGTCGGTTAGTATTGTGCAATCAGTTTATGTTACTGGTTAGTAAAAATCCCTAGGGAGGCAGAACAGGCAATTCTTGCAATATGTTGCATTTATAATAATAACTTTACATCCAAGCCCTACGAAATTAATACGCACAACTGCCAACATATGTCATGTCTTCACTCTGGTTTGGAAGTAAAGCGCAGCAAACTCTCCATGTTAGGTCCCTACATATTTCAGATGACTCGAACAACGAACTGAAATAACCGCGCAGGGGGTTAAATTCGGCAAGAATGGTGCCACAACAACTGAAGATCTAATTTCCTTACATCAGGATGTTGCAGTATTACGGAATATATACTGTATGTTTCTCCCGCATGGATCATTTTCTACAGCATGAACAGCTCCCCTACAGGATACGAGAAGGTTTCTCCAAACACGGATCTTATGACGCTTAACTTGTTCTTTTCGTTCATGAATCGCAGGTGACATTAAGTATGGAGGTATAGGTGGATGAGTTAAATAACGTTTTTCATACCTTTCAACACACTCTAAGCAAGATACTTTGCATACGGAACATGAGTTCAGGTGCTGTTATGTTGCTGGAGTGGGTACTTCCCAGCTAACACTAAACCGTCCTTTTCGGCGAGGCACTGTCAGAAAAGGAACTACCGTCCAGTGTACACCAGGGTAGTGTGATCAGGACCCTACCGTTCATGACGTATATTCGCCACAGTTTTGCACCACCGCTATGTCTTGCAAAGGTTGTGGTTTGTAGACTGAAAACCTCTTTGTCCATTCTGTACATTCTTTGTACATTCTGTCAACATGTCTTGAAAGGTTATTTCAAGCTTAGATCATCAGTGAAAGAACGGTTGCTAACATGGACAGTTGATCAATTACTTGCTGCCCATTTGATTACTGTACCACTATCCGGAGAAGCGAAAATATAACCCTAGAGGTGGGCACTCTTCATCTACAACAGCTGATCTATAACAATTACAAATTATGACTCATAGGCACCCCGAGGAAAATGTAACTGATCTGCTCCCCTTCTCCTGGAACGCTACTAAGAGGATTTTGTCGACGCAGATATTAAGCAATCGTCTCTACACGATCAATTTGGCCTCTAGGCCTCCTTTACGAACAACAGTACAAATCCCTGGCACAGAGTTTCGCCATGAAGTAATGCAATGAAAGAAGGATCATTGACGGTTTGAGCTTAAATGGACAATTCAGGATTTGTCTGACGCCTGATGATCGTCGTAGAAGAGCGTGGAGACGGCCAGATATAAATACAAGTATCAGGCGTGCACTCAAGCGAATTAAACAGTGTAGAGGGTGAGATATGTTTTGGACTGGTATCATACAATGTCTGGAAAACAAGCGAAGAACCCAGTAGGTAATGAAAACTAAATGAAATGTCACAAGTTGAAAGGGAATGTGATTTCAGAGATTATAAAATCCAGTCAAACTTAACGATGAACTTGATAGTATGAGTCCACGCAACAGCATAACATTGCATCTCCTCTGGCCTGGATAAATGTACAGATTTTTTTGAGAACGGTGTTATAAAGTGGTATCATCTAAGGAATTGGGCACACTAGTTTTGTAACTGATCCTTAATTCACTCAGCACTGCCAATGAGACGGAGTTGACGTCAGAGCTGGTCCCACACCCCACAAACCGGAACAGAAGTGAATCGAAGCAATTAAAATGTGACGCTACAGGCGAATGTCGAAAATCTGGTCGACTAACAAAGTAAAAAAATGAGGTGGTTCTGCGCAGGATTGGAGAGGAAAGGAATATATGGAAAACACTAAGAAGGAGAAGGGACAGGATAATACGACATCTGTTAAGACATCATGGAATAGCTTATATGGTACTACAGGCAGCCTTACAGGGCAGAAACTGTGAGGAAGACATAGACTGGAATACATCCAGCAAATAATTGAGGAAGTAGGTAGCAAGTGCTACTCTGAGATGAAGAGGTTTGGACACGAGAGGAATTCGTGGCGGGTAACATCAAACTAATCAGAAGACTGATGACTCAAAAAAAAATTTTTTAAACACATTGTAAATCACGCATTGGAGAAGTATGTGCCGGGAAAGTGGGTTACGGACGGAAAAGACCAACTGTGGTTTAACAGCGCAATTCGGAGAATACTCAGGGAGCAAAGACAGTTGCACTCGCGGTACAAGAAAGATCGGGAGAATGAGGAAAGGCAAAAGTTAGTAGAGATTGGTGCTGCTGTAAAAAGACCACTACCACTGTCATACCTTAGCAAAAGATCTTGCTGAAAACCCAAAGAAATTTTGGTCTTCCGTAAAATCGGTAAGCAGGTCGAAGGCTTCCATCCAGTCACTCACTGATCAGTCTGGCCTGGCAACGGAAGACAGAAAGACGAAAGCTGAAATTTTAAATTTAGCATTTCAGAAATCTTTCACGCAGGAGGATCGTACAAACATACCGCCGTTTGAGTCTTGTACAGATTCCCGTATGGAGGACATAGTGATAGACATCCCTGGGGTTGTGAAGCAGCTGAATGGGTTGAAAATAAATAAATCGCCAGGTTCTGATGGGATTGCATTTTGGCTTTACAGAGAGTACTCTACTGCATTGGCTTCTTACTTAGCTTGCATTTATCGCGAATCTCTTACCCAACGTAAAGTCCCGAGCGACTGGAATAAAGCACAGGTGACGCCTGTATATAAGAAGGGTAGAAGGACGGATCTACAAAATTACAGACTAATATCCTTAAAATGGGTTTGTTGCAGGATTCTCGAACATATTCTCAGTTCAAATATAATGAATTTCCTTGCGACAGAGAGGTTGTTGTCCATGCATCACCGCGGCTTTAGAAACCATCGCTCCTGTGAAACGGAAATCGCCCTTTTCTCACATGATATCTTGTGGACCATGGATGAAGGGTATCAGACGGATGCCATATTCCTTGACTTCCGGAAAGCGTTTGACTCGGTACTCCACTGCAGACTCCTAACTAAGGTACGAGCATATGGGATTGGTTCCCAAATATGTGAGTGGCTCGAAGACTTCTTAAGTGATAGAACCAAGTACGTTGCCCTCGATGGTGAGTGTTCATCGGAGGTGAGGGTATCATCTGGAGTGCCCCAGGGAAGTGTGGTAGGTCGACTATTGTTTTCTATCTACATAAATGATCTTTTGGATAGGGTGGATAGCAATGTGCGGATGTTTGCTGATGATGCTGTGGTGTACGGGAAGGTGTCGTCGTTGAGTGAGTGTAGGAGGATACAAGATGACTTGGACAGGATATGTGAATGGTGTAAAGAATGGCAGCTAACTCTAAATATAGATAAATGTAAATTAATGCAGATGAATAGGAAGAAGAATCCCGTAAATGTTTGAATACTTCATTAGTAGTGTAGCGCTTCACACAGTCACGTCGATTAAATATTTGGGCATAACATTGCAGAGCGATATGAAGTGGGGCAAGCATGTAATGGCAGGGAAGGAGGATAGTCGTCTTCGGTTCACTGATAGAATTTTGGGAAGATGTGGTTCATCTGTAAAGGAGACCGCTTATAAACCACTAATACGACCTATTCTTGAGTACTGCTTGAGCGTTTGGGATCCCTGTGAGGTCGGGTTGAGGGAGGACATAGAAGCAATTCAGAGTCGGGGTGCTAGATTTGTTACTGGTATGTTTGATCATCACGCGAGTGTTACGGAAATGCTTCAGGAACTCGGGTGGGAATCTCTGGAGGAAAGGAGGCGTTCTTTACGTGAATCGCTACTGAGGAAATTTAGGGAACCAGCGTTTGAGGCTGACTGCAGTACAATTTTACTGCCGCCAACTTACATTTCGCCGAAAGACCACAAAGATAATATAAGGGAGATTAGGGCTCGTACAGAGGCATATAGACAGTCATTTTTTCCTCGTTCTGTTTGGGAGTGGAACAGGGAGAGAAGATGCTAGTTGCGGTACGAGGTACCCTCCGCCACGCACCGTATGGTGGATTGCGGAGTATTTATGTAGATGTAGATGTAGATGAAGAGGTAGCACATGAAGATGTAGAGTGTCAGAGTTTCTTCAGTCACCAGTAGCTGTGACCTGAAGCACTACCTGATGACCCCCCCCCCCCCCCCAAACACACACACACACACACACACACACACACACACACACACACACACACACACCACGACGCCAGGAATGTCATTGCTGTGCCTCTCCTTAACACTGGTGGAGCGTGACCTCTCCTTAGTTCGCCGCCATACTGGCTGACGATTACCATCCAAGGTAGGACGAAACAGCGATTCATCCCTGAACACAGTGCGATACTATTCGTCAGGAGTGCATGCTTCCTGGTCGCGGCACTGCCCGAAACGCAGCCGTTTGTGTTATGGAGTTAATGGCAGCCCACACACGGGACGGTAATGGTCTAGTCCTGCAGCTAGTCTCCGACAAAGCGTACGAGATGCAAAGAACTTCGTTGGAAATGCAGCAGCTGTTCTCGGGCCTCAGGCACAGATTTGCAGGGGCTACCATGTGCTTGGTGCACAATACGGCAACTGCCTGGAAGGTTGACGCCGAGTATTTCTGCTTTCATATTCTCATACAGTCCAAGAACGAGACACGGTAGCAAGCGAATGCCCCAAAAATCTGCATATAACTCGATTCGATCAGCCACCAAAATGGAGAACGACAATGAGGATCCTTTCAAACCCTATTATGTGCTGATAACGCTGTCTCCCACAAGTATGCGGCGGCTCCATCCCCTACACTGTGCTGCGTCAACGTCTCATGCTGTTCACGACTCTCACAGACATTACCAAGCTTGGTAAAAACACAGACCACGAACAATACTAATTCATTCTGGTTGCCACTCCATCTGTGACAGAGAATTGCAGTTCTGAGCATTTATAAGGGGCGTTGAAAAAGAAAAGAGCCGAGTCATAATTACAGAAACCAGTACCTGTATGTTAGAAGTATTGACCCTGGCTGTTGAGACACTTATCCTAGTGTGACACAAGGCGGTGAATGGCTGTCTCATAAAATTTTCGGGGCTGCGATGTTAACCAGTTCCGCATGTACAGCTAACATACAGGTACTGGTTTCTGTAATTATGACTCCGGCTAGTTTATTTTTCCACGCCCCTTATACACAATTACCGCTTGTGTGCACTTGTGTGAAGTCACATTGACATCCGACCATGTCATCTGAATGCTTCACTTTTGTTGTTTGACACTGTATAATATTCTCATTTTTACTACTATCGAGGATAACTAGTTTGAGGATGCGATCTCGTCCTACCATCAAGATTTCATCGATGGGCTTTAGTGCCCTGCACACCGCGCCCAGATCGAGAACACCATCTTCCAGCAATCAGGAATCAAGCCATCAGGAATCAACAGAAAGAATGTTCTGCTCACATGAACCTGAGTGACTATGGTTGCTACGAGTTGACACTTTCAGTGCGTAGTACCACGAACCGGCCTCAAAGACATTTGATAGCATCAATAGAGCCACAGTCGAAGAATGGAACATCAGAAACATCATATAAGAGATTCTAGTATGTTGCAATGATCTGAATAAAGCAATATGAATTTTACCCAGCAGAAGATACTGATTTTACAAATCTGTGAAGTAATATACTTTTGAAAAAAATTTGTAAGAGGTCCGTAATTAAAGAATTTGTTGCTAGCGCACTCGAGCTGATGTAATTTCGATGTATTGCTCACGCGCTGCTTGCGGTATGTAAGCTAGAAGAGAATCTGAGACCAAAGAGCAGTATTGACTGCAGTAGGAACTGTGTGGCAGTAGGAGTAAGTTGTTGCTAGCGAGCAGTCGGGTCTGGTGTATCGTGTTGGCTGGGCCGGTCGTGTGCAGCGATGGCAGAGCCTAAGCGTTGTAGGATAAGGTAAAAGCAGCCTCGCGCATATGTAGTATTGTTAATCAAGTCCCATGTAAATGTTTAAAAAAATCTGTTAATAATAATCTTTCTCATAAAAAGCAACTTTTGACATTAATCTCAATTTAAACAATTCAATAATTTCTCCAATCCTATCATTGAAAAGAAAAATCAGTTCCCTTTTATATAAGACAAATCTATCGGCCAGCATTGCACTTAGCTGGGCCAGGAAAATTTCTTATAGGAGCAGATATATACGCGTTATCCGGCGTCCTAATTAAGGTAATATTTTTCAGCTTATTCAGAATGATGTATCAGGACCATGACGCAGCATTGCTGACGTCCAAAATTTACCAGGTTAACTTGACTGTCAATTATTGAAAGGTTATAGGTTTGTCACATTTATTATATTTTTCACTGTTGGGTAGTTACGCTAAATGAGAATATTATTCATTTTATTTTAATTTTGTGGGGAGGTTACACTTGGCGACAACCGGCCAGGATCATACTTTTGTGAATTTCTGAGAAGTGGTCAGCTATATATCTGCTCTTATTTACTTAATATTAAAAGTAGTTTGCATCTGGCGCAACGCATTTACTAATTTGCCACGTTTTCTTTCACATATCATCAGCAATTTATTGCTCTTTGTTGTAACTGTATTTGTTCCATTGTTGCTTCGTCTTTGTTTGATTTTGTGTTCAACTTTGAGTTGTGAAAATGCCGCGAAAAACTGCTAACAGTACATCGCGAGTCGTAATGAGTGAAAAAGCCGACTTTAATAATTTGACTGATAATACTAGCGACACTCAGTGTCTTGATGATAATCCTCCAGTTACAGACAATCAGTGCGTACCGACCACCAGTTATGATTATAATCTAAATGATGTGCAAACAAATTCAATTGTGTCCTCTGTTAATTTAACGAGGATTGATGACGCGGCACGTTCCGTTACAATGAACGCTGTTCAGTTTGAAACACCTGATTTGCAAAATTTACGTATCGAACAGATAATTGGTTCTAACGAAGGTAACCAATATACACAAAGCATGTCAGATTTATTTGATTCCGCTATAGTGACAGAGCACATCCGATTAGCAAACCTTTTTGTGAATCAGACAATGACCAAATGGTTATACAAAACGTGACACATGCAGATACACCATCTCACAGCACAGAGAATACAGCAGCTAATTTTGGCATGGATCGAGTTATGGCATTATTGCTACAACTTAATGAAAAACTAGACAACAATTTCAAACAGTCGAAGAAAGAACAAGACGACAATTTCAAACGACTTAATGAGTCGAACAAACAACTTAATGAAAAACTAGATAACAATTCCAAACAACTGAATGAAAAACTAGACAACAATTCCAAACAGATTAATGAAAAACTTGACACCTCTACTGAACAGCTTACTGAAAGGATTACAGCCGTTGCCGAGCAGTGTAATGAAACTAAAAAACAATTACGTGAGGAAAGTAAGGCTTGTGCTAGGAATAGTAGTGAAGAAATTAGATCTGTCGCACAAGAATTAAGTAATACACATGCAGCCAGAACTAAATTACTTAGAGATGAAATTAGTGCAGTCGCTAAACAATGTTCTGAAAACGCATCACAGTTACGCGACGAGTTTAAATTGTCAGCAGAACTTTCACGCACACTGGATGCGAGAGTAGACAAGAAATTCGAACAACAGAACAGCCTAATTGACGAACGTTTTAATCACCACTTACAAAACAGTGAAACGCGTTACCGTAAATTCATACAGGAACAGAACAGAGTAAAGAAACAAGTCATGGAAACAATTACTGCACAGAGACAGGAAGATAAGCGTAAATTATTTACGAAGGCGAAAACATACGTAGACAACAATATTGCAACAGTATCAGACGAAATCAAACAGTTGAACACCGAATTGCATGATGAAATCTCCGATCTTAAAACAAAAACACACACACACAGTAGACTTTCAGACAATGACCAACAGACTTGAACAATTAGAATTAATACTGGATCCCGATGCCATTAAAGCAGACGTTAAGAAATAGAACAAAACTACCCGTAAATTCCAAAAACAAATTAATGCTTGTGACACTAAAAATGATGATCAGGTTAAAGCATTGACTGAAAAATTTGATGAATTGGCCAGTCGTATTGACGTTATAGAAAATAACAATGACACCAAATCGGACGATACGTCACCAGTTTCGTTTAATCAAACACCCGAATTCCAAAATTTACAGCACACAATCAGTGAGATAGGTTCGTCCAATAATACATTGCGTAGAAAAGTGTCGTCTTTACTGTAAGAAGTGACTGAGATGAAAAATGTTTCAGCCTCTAACACGACACAGCTTACGCCACATTCCGAACATTTCTCACACTCACACAGCCAGTATAATTTAGGTAATTTACAGAGAGTACGTTACTTAGATTCCGAACAGTCACAGACAAACAGAATATCATACAGTCCTGAACCTGTTCAGACATTCAGAGACGAAAATTTTGACTACAAGCACTTTCTGTCCGTTAGGAAATTTAAGGTATTTAAAAATGACAGAACACAGATTCACCCTTTGGATTGGATACAACAATTTAGCTTTGCTTTTCCACCAACTTGGCCCGTGACACACAAACTTGAATTTATTTGCAGTTTTTTGCAAGGCGAACCGGCAACTCGTATGAGACCGATCGCGAGACAGTGCTACTCAGTAGAAGAATTTCAGAATGCCTTTCTGTCAGCGTATTGGTCGAAGACGACATAGCGCGGAATCAAGGATCAATTAATTAGCTTACCAAATTATGAGAACTCAAATTTTCTCAATGTCACGCAATTTTTTGAGCACATGGTCCAACAAAACCAATACTTAAGTGAACCATACAGTGAATCAGCACTTATCCAATTATGTATTTCTAAATTACCACGATCGTTAAGAGTATCACTTTTAACAGGTCAGCAGAAAGAAAATATTTCGGCATTCAGAGATCTGTTACACCTTTTGGAAGTTCAGCAATCAGACTATTCCTTCATTAACAAACATTTTTCACATCATAACCAAGGCAAACAAGCATACGGAAATTACGATCAGCCACGCTATTTTAATAGCAAAGGTGATAGACGGTCCAGGAATGACAACCACCAGAACTTTAATAACATAAAAAATTTTAATTATCAGTATCCTCGTAGTTATCAGCAACAGCAAAGACAATTTGGCAACAACAGAGGCTCTTCCACACAACATCAACAAAACCAGTCGGTTAGCATGCCTAACCAACAATTTAGTCTGCAAGGTCAACCAAGCTTTAATGTTTCGCCGTCTACACGTATAGCGTCTGCTCTACCAAATAGTAACGCACAGCAACAAGGAAATCACTACGTACAGAGAACACACCATTTCAACTCATATCGCAATACGCCGTATAGCAACGATTAATATGACAGGCGTAAAAGTAATGAGCACAGTTTTCAGCGTAACAGTCGGTCTTACCAGCAGCAGAATCATCCGCCACAACAGATTATCATGAATGAACCAGACAGTAAATATCATCCGGAACGTAATACGTCAGGGAGAAATAACAGAACGTACAAATAGTGGAAATGCCACAGCATCCTCCCGCAAGTAACAGCACGTCAGATAGAATTTGACTAGATACTGCACAGATTGAGCGATGTAAGCAATACTTTTGATACACAGACTCTTGTTCACGAAAATGTTATTACTTTTGACGACATCCGAGACACTGTATTGCATGAAAAACCAGTTATTCAAAAAACCATTTCCCACCCTGTCATTGAAGTAAAGATTGGATCATCCACATTTTCAGCAGTAATCGACTCTGGATCACCTATGTCAGTTATAAATGAGCAAACTTTCAACGAATCTAACGAAGAGAATACTCATCCTACGTTACCATTAGGCAAAACTACAGTAAAAGGAGCAGTATCTGGTAAAAGAGTAGATGTAAAATTACAGACACACTTATCATTTTGTATTGCAGGTCATACGTTCAACTCAAATATTTGGATTGTTCCCTTATTGACAACAGACGTTATTTTAGGTACGAATTTTTTGGTACAACACGACGCAATTATTGACTTTCAAAATTCCTATTTAATGTTAAAGGATGAAAATGTACAACTGGCATTAGATTTTCAGCACTCTTTATCTGCAGAAGAACAAACAATTAATCGGACAGAGGTCATTTCTGCATCACGTAATATAAACTGTCATTCCACATTGTTCACAGATACGTATGTTCTCAACTACAATACACCAGACGAAGCCGACTATGACGTTATACAAATGATTTCGGATAAGGTTAAACAGAGCAGTGCAAATACAGACGACGAACGTACACAACTACGCAAAATTCTTTTACAGCAAGCTCCAGTTTTTGACAACATCCCTGGTACTATGTCCGGTTTCATGTATGAATTTCAAGTTAAACAGCACGACACATTTAAAGCTAAACATTATCCCATTCCCTATATTCACAGAGAACAGGTTAAGAAAGAATTGCAAGCTATGCTTGACCAAGGTATTATTGAACCAGCAGTTAGTCCGTACATAAACCCGCTCCATATTGTTAAGAAAAAGGATGGCTCACTCCGACTCGTACTTGATTCGCGTCACATCAATGTCATTATTATTAATGAAACAGATCGCCCACAAACACTAGAAGAACTTCTACAGAAATTTCATGGTACTGCTATTTATTCCACATTAGATTTGAAATCGGGATTTTGGCAAATTCAGCTCCACCCGAACTGCAGAAAGTACACAGCATTTCTCTGTTTTGGTGACTGTTATCAATTTTGCAAATTACCGTTCGGTTTAACAATTTCTTCAGCAGCATTTATTCGCGGTTTGAATGCTATACTTCCGACAGAACTTAAAGACAGAATCACAACGTATGTAGACGACATTCTTACTGCAGAAGCTAACTGGTCTGAACACAGTTTGATTCTGGAACAACTGTTGCAAACTTTTCGTGCACAAGGACTCACAGTTAATCTTAACAAATCGCACTTTGGCAGAACTTCCATAAAATTTCTTGGACATGTAATTTCAGCGGAAAAACTTCAAGCTTTACGTGACATTACTGTTCCAACGACGAAGAAACAACTACGCAGCTTTCTGGGATTAATTAATTTTTACCGTAAATTTATTCATTACTCTGCTTTAGACACCCCTAGATTATGCCAACTGACGGGTAAAAACACTATTTGGTCCTGGGATAGCCAAGCGCAGTCTGAATTTGTCAATCTGAAATAAGCTTTGTTGACTACACCACTTTTATCACACCCAGATCTCACTAGAAATTTTTCCATTGCCACCGACAGTTCTAACACAGCTTTAGGCGTATACATTTTTCAGGAAATTGAAGAAGACGCAATTATTCTGTTACAGAACTTGAAACATTATGTGTTGTATGGGCATTTACCCGATTTAGGCATTTTCTTTATGGAAGACATACTACCGTTTACACAGACCATAGAGCTATCCAGTTTTTAGTTTCCGCTAAATTTACACATGACAGATTAAGCAGATGGAAACTTTATTTACAGGAGTTTAATTTTACAATTGTTCACATTCCCGGTACACAAAATATTGTAGCAGTCGCACTATCCCGTTCTCTCTGCAACAATCAGCAAGACATCGCAACCAACTTCCGCCAAGCAAATCTAGCGTCATGTGTATTCCACAAGTTGCATTCGAAAATTTCATTTCGTCGTCATTACGAGACATAGTACAAGAGCAGAGCAAAGACAACGTATGGAAAGAAATTAATCACCTTTGGCAAGATAGGAATAACGTTACGATTAGAAACCATTATACTGTACGCAAGAACATTGTTTTGCCGCTCTCAACCCGACAACAACAACTGGTTATTATGTATCCCTGACGAGCTTGTTAACAAATTAATTTGGTATACTCATTTAAGTTACACACATTATTGAGCCAGAAAATGTTTTCTTATACTGAGACAGAACTGTTATTTTGCCGACATGGAGAAACGTATTCGACGAGTTTTAGCGTCATGTAAAATCTGCCAGAAAGCTAAATCAGACACGACTTCACATATTCCTCCGTTACATCCCATTGTACCTGTTAAATTGAGACACATGGCCGCTGTAGACATTTTTGGACCGATTCCCAGAACTAATAGAGGTTTTTGCTACATCTTTGTCGCTGTTGAACTCACTTCGAAATTTGTTACCTTCACTCCATTGCGCAAAGCTACTGCTAAATCTATTTCGATTGCATTTGTAAAACATTTTTTATTTCATGTAGGGCATGTATTGAAAGTAATTTCCGACAATGGACCACAATTTCGATCTGCGATATGGACACGTATGTTACGAGCTAGAAACATTTCTCCGATCTATATATCCAAGTATCAGGCTTCTTCGAACCCTTGTGAACGACTGATGAAAGAAATTGGTAAATTATGTAGAATGTACTGCCATAAAAGACATATTGACTGGGATACACACATACTATCATTCCACGATGTAATTAACTCCATACCAAATGAATCTACTATGCTATCTCCGACTGTTATATTGAAAAATGTTGAAGCACCTAACAAAATTAAAGAATTAGTATCCTTTCCTACATCTCGTCGACTACGCCACCATGAAATAATTGACATTGCGCTCAACAACATCAAACGTGCCGCAGAGCGCCGGAGAAGACAGCAAAAACAGGTTTGTACACGGCGTGACTTTCACATAGGACAGAAGATACTAGTACGCACACACTATTTATCCAACAGAGGAAAGAGTAGATGCAGTAAATTTGAACTTCTATACGCTGGTCCATACAGAATTTGCAACATTCCCCATCCCAATCTGGTACATGTTGAAACTTTGAGAACCAGAAAAAGCAAAGGCCATCACCATGTGTCCAATATTAAACCTTTTATTGAATGAACATACTTTATGATTTGTCACATTTTAATGCCTTTTCCGGTTATTGATATGAACACTTACTGATGATTATCATATTGTTGCCTGGCAAGTGCCCGGCAAGGTAAGGTTAGCAGGTCGCTTTTCTTGTTGTTATACATCAGACAGTGCACATTTTCGATTTTTTGTGTATGTATGATTGTTTTCCTATCGAAAGTACAATTTTTGTCTGTATACACTATGAAATCTTTAAGATGACTTTGACATTTTTCCCTATGATATCTCAACATCTTGACTATTTTACATTTTTTGCTACTACATTATGATACTCTGTGTACATTTTTGCACTTGAAAACTGAATATCTTTTTGACCTAATACGTTTTCTGTCATGCTATGCTGTATGCTTAATTATATTACTAGAAACATAATTTTTATTTAATGGGTATATGAATTAAATGCAAGATATTAATCCATATTCATCATTTTTCAGAAAGCAATACCGTGTAAAAGAAATGAATTAAACAACCACAGTGGTTTACTATGAAATGGAAATTTTACCATCAGAATGAAGGAAAGAAAATGCAATATCTTGTCATGAAGAGTAAATGAATCAGAATTAACAAGCATTAACCAGAATATACTGCACACATCGTATGATAGCAGTCTTGACTAATTATTTTTCTTGCAGAATACAAGGCGATTGATGCAGACTGTCAGACAGAACTACAGATGTTAATTTTAGTGATGAAATATGCTAGAAGTAAGAAACCCTATACTATATGAAGTAATGAATGATAATGAATAGTTGTATGAAGTAAATGGTAATATGAATATTCATAATGAAGTGTCTATTTTTTGCAGATGATAATAAATGATAATGAATAGTTGTATGCAGAATATGCTAATACGAATAATGAAGTTTTTCTTTGCAGGTAATTACAGTGATGAAGTTATGGTAATATGAATAATGAAGTTTCTCTTTGCAGATGATGATAATGATGAAGTTTATATATTTACTGTTAGTTAAGAAATGCTATGTAGTTATTTAAGTATTTGTTGCAGTTCCTTTTGACAGTATGTCTTATGTCGTATAGTATAATGATTGAATGTTTTGGGAAAGACAGCTAGAGTACATACATATTAAATACACGTTTCATTATCTGTTAATTCAAAGTTCACTATTTTTCAGCATAATATGCATTTCTTCTTTCAGCTCAATTACCCATTTTGTATTTTTTCCTTGAGAAGCTTTTCGTAACATAATATGCTATAAGTAGTTACTTATTAAACCTGTTCTAGTACTTGAATTTTTTTTACCCACTTGTGTCTATCATTTATGAATGTGATCACATATATACTGTACTTGTTTCACAACCTTTCTACAGCTGACTCATGACGAATGATGTTAATAATCCTCATTTCCAGCAATAAGTCAAAAGCAAATATTTTCATGCCCCAGCAATTAATTATCGATCCCAGTACAATGCATTGCTAGCAAAAAAAATAAAAATTATTACAAGTCCCAACTATTACCAGTATACAACTAAATAGTGCTACCAGGTTAAGATATATTTTTAGTCCTAAAGATAATGCAAATTTCTGTATATTGATTCCATTATGTCTATGTATTATTGGACTACCGACCTTGAGTAATAGTTCCAATGTCTTACATTTTAAATATATCTTATGTCACTTACATAATATCGTATATAAAGACCAGTAACTTGATGCTACAGTCAATAACTTCTGTTTTAAATGATGACTTGTGAATAACACTGAATAATGTTTTGTAACTAGCCAATGAATGTCAGTAACTCAATAGCTCCTGTTTTAAATGATGACTTGTGAATAACACTGAATAATGTTTTGTAACTAGCCAATGAATATCAGTAACTCAATAGCCCTTGTTTTAAATGATGACTTCTGAATAACACTGAATAATGTTTTGTAACACTATATGAATACTTTGTAACTGGCCAATGAATGCCACTGATTGACTTCTGAATAACACTGAATAATGTTTTGTAACACTATATGAATACTTTGTAACTGGCCAATGAATGCCACTGATTCAATCAGATGAGTTATGAATAGTGTTTCGTAACACTCAATATTGTTCATATTGGTTGATACACTACTGTAATTCTATGATGACTAGCATAAGACTTAATGAGTCCTTCACCTTCTGACCTAATTAGTGCAATATCCGTTTATCCTGTCCATCCTCATGATCATGGAGAACTATATTGGTTTTTGCACTAATTCTACGTTGCTGTAAGAGTATGGATTCTACAAGAATATGGTGTTGACATATCAAGCTTTCCACCACCTTGAACGATGGAGATGTTATTATGGTCCCACTGTTTGGTGTATCTAATGTACTACCAAAATTACAACACTGAATATTAATACAACATTTCAGTGTCTTGGCTACACTAATAAATACTTCAGGGAAGAGAACTTCAGATTGTCTCACTTGGTGTTGTGCTTCTGTAGAAAGATATGGACTTTCAGTGCAGCTACGTGCGCCCTACTGTGCTACAACCATGATGCAATCCTTCCCATTCCTTTCCTAGTTCCTGTAAAATAGTAAAGGCTTATACAGTGCATTTAAATTCTTGTAAAATAATATGTTTTGTACTCAGTGCGTGTGCACTCTATTTTGTTAATATATTTTGTTCTCATTGCATATATACTTTGTCATTTCTGAATATGTTTTGTACTCAGTGCATGTGCACTGTATTTAATTTCTTAATATGTTCTGCACTTATCAATGATGTATATACTCTGTGATTGTAGCCTTAGTAAACTAAATAGATTATAGAAAAATTTGTTGCTCATGGCAAGTCCAATTGACTCACCATCGGTGCCAAATATTTGCCCCCCAGTGGAGGGTTATGTAAGAGGTCCGTAATTAAAGAACTTGTTGCTAGCGCACTCGAGCTGATGTAATTTCGATGTATTGCTCACGCGCTGCCTGCGATATGTAAGCTAGAAGAGAATCTGAGACCAAAGAGCAATATTGACTGCAGTAGGAACTGTGTGGCAGTAGGAGTAAGTTGTTGCTAGCGAGCAGTCGGGTCTGGTGTATCGTGTTGGCTGGGCCGGTCGTGTGCAGCGATGGCAGAGCCTGAGCGTTGTAGGATAAGGTACAAGCAGCCTCGCGCATATGTAGTATTGTTAATCAAGTCCCATGTAAATGTTTAAAAAAATCTGTTAATAATAATCTTTCTCATAAAAAGTAACTTTTGACATTAATCTCAGTTTAAACAATTCAATAATTTCTCCAATCCTTGGCCATCCCGATTATTGAAAAGAAAAATCAGTTCTTCGCTTTTATATAAGACAAATCTATCGGCCAGCATTGCCCTCAGCTGGGCCAGGAAAATTTCTTATAGGAGCAGATATATACGCGTTATCCGGCGTCCTAATTAAGGTAATATTTTTCAGCTTATTCAGAATGATGTATCAGGACCATGACGCAGCATTGCTGACGTCCAAAATTTACCAGGTTAACTTGACTGTCAATTATTGAAAGGTTATAGGTTTGTCACATTGTATTACATTTTTCACTGTTGGGTAGTTACCCTAAATGAGAATATTCTTAATTTTATTTTATTTTTGTGGGGAGGTTACAAATTGTCTGCATTTATGTTACCTTTTTGTTTTCATTTCACATTACCTTTCCAGGATCTCGTACCTCAATCGTTTTATAGGATCACTTTGTGGTCCGTCGGTCTGTCTGTGTGTCCAACTGTTAAAAACAATTTTTCTCAGGAATTGGTAGTTCAGATTTCTGGCACAGACTAAGGTATACACTAGTAGTAGTATACTGGGGTTGGTGGTGCAATTTAGATATCAAATTCATATGAAAACTAATTAAATTGACCAATTCATCACCGCCACCCAATCCCTTCCCCAACCACAGCCAACCCCGCCCCCCAACGACATCACATGTTTTGTTAGCTGCACGTGGGCCCCAGACCCCTCCTCCGTCTCACCACTCCCAAACCCTACTCCCCCAATCTACCCAATCAGCGAGAATTTCGAATTTTGGCGGGAAGTTAAAATTGACTTTACCCTGTCCAGGACTCGTAACCTGATGCTCCTGGACAGAAAGCCCAAGTTTCCCCCCCCCCCCTCCCCTAAAAAATACAAATAAACCACCAGAGATGGGAAATTTAAAAAGCATGTGCTCTTCCAGTGACTCGAACCCGGTGCGCCTGTATGGAAAGCCCACGTGATCCCCTGACACTTGGATACTGTCCAGATGCGGCAAAAGAAGGTTAGGTTAGTGTACTTTATTTATTCTGGTCGAGAAACTGACACAAAGATCAATCCTAATTACGTAATTAATCACTAATATCATCCTAATTACTCAACTATGTGCATAGCGCTACATAAGGACGGCATAAAATCGCAACACAACTCAAAAACTGACGATACCATACTGTTGGTGGTATTCTGCTGGGAAAAAATTTCGCAGTACCACTCGAAACTGACGCAAATAATGATCCTAAATACGTAATTAATCGCAAAGGTTGGGGCTAATTACACAACTATATGCATAGCGCTACACAAGGATGGCAGAAAAGCATTAAACGCTGCAAAAACTAATGATACCATACAACTGGTGTTATCCAACTGGGAAAACATTTCGCAATACCACTCTAAACTAGCGACAGACACACTAAAACTCTACGCTACACCTATAATCTGGTAGGAAAAGCCGGCCGAAGTGCCCGAGCGATTCTAGGCGCTTGAGTCTGGAGCCGCATGACCGCTACGATCGCAGGTTCGAATCCTGCATCGGGCGTGTGTGATGTTCTTACGTTAGTTAGGTTTAAATAGTTCTAAGTTCTAGGGGACTGATGACCTCCGATGTTAAGTCCCATAGTGCTCAGAGCCATTTGAACCGTTTGGCAGGGAAAAGGCTGGGGTGTAAGGTACTGGCTCTACCCTTTTTGGTGGGAAATACGTTCACCTGACGAGATGCTGGTGTTGGACAGAGAGGGATTTGAAAAGTGTGTTACCTGTAAGAATATAGTATCTATAGTTGTGTCACGTCACAGTTCGCTACAGATGCCTGTTCAAAAACCACCTGCAGCCCAGGTAATCGATGCCAATAGAAGCCACCACAATTGATGGAAGAAAAGTGACACTTCTGAACACATTTCGAAATTGTCATGAAAAAATGAGCACTCGTAATGAACGTATCACAAAGCAGCACATATACTGGATAAAAGTGTCGTTCTTAAACACTGCAGAGTGCAGAGGGGGTGGTAGTTGAACGTGCGTTCTTCTCCATGTACAATCATAAACTACCGAAAACGCAGGCTTTCTCATTGCCCTTCACACCACCCCTTCCCCCCCCCCCCCCCCCCTCTACGATGCTAAGCTGAGCGTCTGACGCCCCCGATAACACTCTCTAAGGCCACCGCACGCACTCGGCTTTCCACCATCTGGCCACCAACTTAAGGCGACGCTCCTATATCTGTATAGTCAGCTAAATAATAGTAGGTAATCGAACGGCCGTCTCAAGTGTAACTTGCTCGTACGGCGGGCTTACTGTTTTCCTGCAGACCGCCGTATGGCTGCAGGTTCTCCGCGCCGCTATGTGCCATGGATTCTGGTGGTGGTCCTTGACAACACAAAAGGAAAATTAAGTAGCCTAACACTGTTCATCCGGGGGACATTCCAGAAGGCTATTTCAAAAGTCGGCCGTTTGCGAAGCAGAAAGCCCCTCCCTCACTGCGTTCAGTACTAAGCGCGGCACCAGTATCACTCAGGACCATGATAAACGACCGCTATCCCAATGAATGGATAGCCACGGCCTCGTAGGGAAATGGCCCCCATTCTGCGCTGGACTATTTCACATCAACTCGACTCCTATAATAAAGAAACTATCACAATAAAAGAAAAACATTAGCGACGTTAATATATGTGTTCTTTCCACGAAAGTAGGCAAAATCTATTTTCTTTTTGTCTATGAGCAAAATTGGCATAGTTTTTATGTTCGACTGCAGTCGCATCTCGTTACTTTTTTACCTTCGGCAAAGTGTACTGCTACCGATCACAAATGATCTTCAAATCAGCAAAAAAAAGTCGACTATTTTGAGGCGAAAACTACCGATCACCGCCAATTGTCCTCGTTATTTCGAAACCATCATTGGAGTAATGAAATGCGGGAATTTAAACTCCAAAGAAAAAAATCTATATTGAACAATTTCTTCCTGCTTTTTGGTTAAATTACATACCCTGAGAGCGTCTCTTGTGTTCATTGTCTGTAAATGACGTGTGTATTACAATCATTTCACTCAATATTTCACGCCATTGGCACACATTTCGGAAAGAAAAACACATTCATGTCATTTTTGACAACAACAATGGCTCTGAGCACTATGGGACAACATCTTACGTCATCAGTCACCTAGAACTTAGAACTACTTAAACCTAACTAACCTAAAGACATCACACAACACCCAGCCACCACGAGGCAGAGAAAATCCCTGACCCCGCCGAGAATCGAACCCGGTAACCCGGGCGTGGGAAGCGAGAACGCTACCGCGCGACCACGAGATGCGGACGACAACAAGAAGCTGTAATTCAAGAGAATGTTGCTGTTTTGTAAACTGTGACAGGTTTCTTTTTACCAGTGCGATGTTATATCACACTAGCGTTTACGAAACTAATAATGAGAGCCAGTCTCGCCCTGTGTACGTGGGGATTTAAATTTCATGAAAAGATATTGCGAAAACGAAAAAAAGAAGAAACGCTTGTCAAGAACCATTTCGCGGTGCCCTAGCCATCCCCTACATCCGCCAGCCGTCACGTCATTGATATCAGTTTGATAGGCTAATTAATGAAATTAATCGTGTGAGTCACTTTGCATGGCGAATTTTTTTTTTTCAGAAGTCGGATTACACTCACCAACTAGGACAACTGGGAATCCATGGAGAGAACACGAAGTTCTTTTCGAGTAACTCTATTTAGAAATGACATTTGAAGTTGGCCACAGAGGGATTCTACAGCCCATAACACACGTTTCGCATAAGAACTGCGTTCCTCGAACACGATCATAACGCCTATGTTACAGTCACCCTGCATAAAAAGCGGCCTGAGTCTACACACACACACACACACACACACACACATACACACACACAAATGCTCTCTGCGATTTGGAATCAAGTATATCCATTCTACCACGTACGCAAGTTGTATCTCGTAGATACGTCTTTTAATGGTTACAGCCACTGGTGAAGCATATTCGTGCCCCTCTCATATCTCGAAACGAATTAACGTTTTTTTTCTAACCTATCTTCACACCAAGAACTCCAGCGCTGTGTTTAGACAGTCCCTCTGCATCTTGTAATTGCTCTCAAGTCTCTGCCCCTCTCTCCCTGCAGCTTAGTCCACAAGATCGTCCCAGTTTAAGTCTGACATGTATGGAAGTCGGAGAGCCTTATATCTGAGATCTTCTGTATCGTGCGGGGAAACAGGACGATCTGAGTTAATGGGACAGGAGCGCGCTTTGACCACTCAGTGGAAATGGGAACATGGTCTCATAGCTCTGCCACCAGTCTGCAGTATGTAGGGCCAGCGCCAAAAGAAGCTTTCCCCTGCAACACGAGGTAGTAGAAGAGATAGTACAGCACTTACAGTGGTGTTTCTTATGGGGAAAATTAGAAACACTACACATTATACATGGTAAGGAGGAAGGACGAAGATTTTGCGACACATTTCCAAACTACAAACAAGTATACCAAAGGAGATCTGTGCCTCTCAAAGTGCATTCATGTCTATCACCCAAACTTATGTGGCGATCCTATTAAATATGCAGTTCTTTATCCATTGGGGTCGATGGTTCGTTATCAGAGTCGCTTGCACAGACCGATGTAAAGTTTCATCAGCTATACTGTAGGTGAACCATGTCCAACAGACTATCCGTCATATGAGAGGGTTCCTCTATTGTTCCCTCATAAGCAGTTTAATACATTTTTTTTCGGTTGTAACACGTCCAATCAGTGTACACCACCATACACTTTGTTTTTTCTGCCGTGACTTAGAGACCTATGTCACCTGCTTCTAAACCGACATTAACACCTTTCGATCCTCTGGCTCTCACAGAAAACTGAACGTCGTGTGCTGTATATCTCATTATGTGGTAATCAACAGCGTACCTGGACTGTTGGAATGGAAAAGACAGGGTCGATGTACTGTAACAATAAGCATCATAGTTGATAGTGGGATTAATTTTAGCGTAACTTCAACGCCGACAATTGACACAGCAGCAGGCTCTCCAGTTTCTGTATTATCGCTAAACAGCACCTCCACTACTTTGCGAGTACCATCGCGATTGTAAGTATATACCTGTGCAGTATGTTCATTCGTTGTTAATTCCCTAACAAATACACTAAAATACTTCAGAGAGCGACCTATATATCTCTAGCACTTCGATCATAGATCGTAACTTACTCACTTTGTCTATGTGGATAGGAGTCACAAGGCATTCTCGCATTTTTAGGATAAAGTTAGAAACAGAGAGATCTCCTTGCATTGTTTTTGGCCAACGCTTCCCTTCAACTGACCAGAAGTAGGCCGCTACATTCCACGTTTCGTGTAGTAACAGTGCGAACCGAGGCTGTACCTGCTGTTCCGCACCCATCCAAGAGCACAAGTAAGCAAACCAGGTGCGACTTGGCATGAAGAACCCTTGGGATGCAGTATTATTCGTTTACAAAGAAAGAACGTTTGCAGATAAATCGTGCTGGATATACGCCAATGGGTTTCTTTCTTTAGGCTACTGGTTAGAGGTGACATACTGCAGCTCGTCGTAGTTGATGAAACGTACGGTAACGCACACAATATATTTGCGAGCGAAAATACGGTAGAGGGATCTAGAATTAGTAATTGGAAACCTTAAGTATAAGAGAAATACTAGTATTCCTAGGTACTTAATGAAAAAATTGGTACCTCAAATATGCTCGAGTACAAGACTACTGGAAGAAAAGACCCGGTGTTAGAAAATAGACGAATAGTGATGAGTACGGGGAGAGACAGATATTTGCTCATTTTACGCTCAATGCATTTTGCGAAAAATCCAGTCAGGAGACCCGAGACCAGATCATCGGCTACATAAGGTACGCTCTATATTGAATTATTTGAACAACATATTGTGTCAGGTGTATAATCCAGGTAGGGATCTATCTTTAGATGAATCAATGATTCTTTGGAGGAGACGATTGTCATTTAGACAATATATAGAGAACAAAAGGAATTAACAAGGCATCAAATTGTACATGCTAAATAATCCCGACGGTTTCATAAATAAATGCGCTGTGTACACGGCGATGCGTGGCGACAGGGTGACAGGGGGGGGGGGGGGGGGAGGAGAGGGGAGAGCATGCTGAAAAGATAGTATTACATTTGTTGGAAGAGAAGGTGCGTGTTGGCCATCACGTTTACACAGACAATTTTTACAACAGCTTTGATTTAGCTAAAACCCTTATGAATGCAATAACACATTGCACCGGGACACTAAAGGTAAATAGGAGAAATTCCCCTAAAGACGTGGACGCGCAAAACTGGGGAAAGGAGACATTACTGCACGATATTCGGACGGCGTAATGATCGGCAAATGGAAGGATCGACTAGAGGCCTCCTATATTTCCACAAAATACCCTAATACAATGGGACGTCTGTCGAATGTACGCCAGCATATAGTATCGAAACCACTGCCAATTATCAAATATAATGGTTGTACGTCAGTGACAGATAGGCAGGACCAGATGTTGTAGTATTGTTTATGTGAACGGAAGACAAACCACTGGCCAAAGAGACTATTCTTCCATGTAGCTAACATGCTGATATTCACTTTACATTAATCATATAATAAATACTCGGAGCATAAAATGACATTGTATGACTATAAAATACAAAAAATAAAGGGAGTACCTCAACCAATGGACGTTACAAAAGATGTCCATGACAACTAACGTAAGGACACACACATAGTGCAAAAGACGGCGCAACTGAACGGAAGAAGCAAGTAATGAGGGCGTGATGTGTGCAGAAGGGGCCAGAGTACGGATACACCATACGTGTGCATAACGTGTCCAAACAAACCTAGAGTCTTTTTGAATTGCCGTACAACTACACATTTGAATGTAATGGGATGTCGTATCTTCAGCGGAAGATCTGTTACTGTTTGATTTGTAAAGTACATGACTTTTTGTTTTATTTGGTATCATGTTGTTACACTGATTGCTCAGAACATGTGGTTTCTATAAAGCATGTGAACTTCTTTGTGATTTGCTTTAAAAACATCACCTCTACACCTTGCAGTCTTATTTGTTATATGGGATTGGATTTCCATAGCACCACATTGCGGATGAATCCTGTTTCTTTTTCTCCGCTTCATAAATCATTTAATGCTCTCAGACTGTAAGGAATCCGTGATCCTACTAACATGGATGCTACTATCCGACACCCAAGTCGATAGTAGACAGGAGTCGATTGTCAAGTGCTCCAGGAGGCAGTGAGACGAGGGTCGAGTGCAGAGTAGTATGGGAGAGTGTCGAGTGACAAGGAGTGCCGGAAAGACGGGCAAGAATGGTGGTCGAGTAAACTTCACCGGAGTATGACGAGTCAGCACGTCCGCCTGATCGTCGTGGGGTTGACGCTCACTGATATCGATTCGCGAGTGATATGAAACAGAAAGTGACAAGTGCCGAATTACGTGTTTCGCGTTAACCGCGTCGGCCAGCAACGATGGATTGCAGTGAGGATTGTTGTGAATGTTAACCATCAGCATTGCGTGTGACTAAGTACTGAAAATCAGCAGATATAAAATCAGAAGATATTACCGTAATTAGACGTGTAAGCAACTGCCTCAGAATTTGTGTGTTCTTGGAAAATACAGTACAGTTTTTACATCGCATCCTTTGTGGTCCTTAATAATTGACCAACTTTCAATCATTCCATTATTCAGTCTCAGAACAGCCACACTCAGCTGAAATATCCCCAAAACCACAGCAGAAAAACCGATAGCCTTTCTTCCATTAAGCACACGGTCATATAATCATAACAATTAACTGTTTGGCGGCTTCGATAAATTACACAAAATCCAGTAAAGGAATTAAACGGGGGTGTTTCATCTTGGCTCCCGTGAAAAGGACAGTTGCAATCTTCGGATCCGAACAATGATTTATTGAGCTCAATTTTTGGTTTCAGTGGAATGACATTTGCAATTTTAGTGCAAGAGAAATCCCGTATTGTTGTTACCGTGACTAAAATTAAAGTATCCCAACTAGAAACAGTGTAATATAACATATATGGTGAAATTAGAAATCTCGGGAAAGAAGCACACTATTTAGACAATGCAAAAGTGACTGAGAAACAGTAACCAATTTTTTTATGAGTTCAAGTGACAAATGCAGTATTAATAAACAATATATTGAAGTATGGACACGAGAATCTGCGTGAATTATTGTAAAATTCATATTCTAAGAAAAGGCGCGTCTGTGCATAATCGCGAGTGAACCAACCAAAATGCCGTTACGAAAGTATGATGAGCACCTTCTGAAGTGACTTTGTATCCGAAATTGTCTTTTGAACGGTGTAAATCGCTGAATTTGATGTGGACCCATAAACTGTTATCGTATTTGCGTATGTTGACTGTGGCGCAATTGTTGGATGAAGGTCACTCAAACTCTGTGAGCGGCTAACCAAAGTATCTAAAGCAGTGAAGACGTTCCACACGCCACGACAGCAAGGTTTTTGGTAGCGGTGATGTACCACACTGACCGGTGTCTAAAGCGGAGCCAAGTGGCTGAAGTAGAAACAACGACGACGCGGAGTTCGACGTCTAGTGGCGAACCCTCGAAGTATACGACGTCTGCGCCACCTACCCGCCTATCAACGAAATGCGTGACATCAGCTCCATCCTGTCGCCAACCACCGAACTACGAAACTGCGTCAGCGCGATTCGCCGCGAGCTCCGCTTTGCACACGGCACCACACAGTTACAGCAACGCATCGCCTGACAGTCGCCGCGCCGGAGGAGCCAACGCCAACACGACTAGTAGCGCGACTTCGAACGTCATGGGTGAGTGAGTTGCTGGCGCGAGACTAATTAATATTGCGCTATCTTCAGGGCGCGGAAGGAACTTCAAATTAAATTTGTCAATTACAGAAAATATAAGAATAGTATTTTAACATTTTTTGCGAATTTTCTCTGAAGCGTGGCATGTGTTTTCATGCTGTACATCACAGTATAGTGTCTCATTTGCATTATTTATTGTAAACTACATGTTTGTATGTCTTCTAAGTTCTGTGTATGTTACTTCAAGATTTTGTGTATAAATGCCATCATTGATGTTTGTGGATAGGCTTCTGTAATTTATGGAGAGGTCTATTTTGCCAGTATGGGTTAACCGAATACAGTGAAGGATTATTTCGTTATTAGCCAATTAGTGAGTGTTTCGGTTACTAGGAGGTTATTTTTATTTTTTATTTTTTTTCTTATCTGTGCATAGTGAATAGTTGAGAATGGATCCTGAATTGAGAGAAGAGGTTGTGGAGGAGGTAGATAGAAATATGGATTTAGTTGAGGAGGACAAGGATGAGTCAGGAATTAGTAGTAGTAGAAAAACAATGGACAGCCCATTGGGTCATTAGACCAGTTACCCTCAGACACCAGTAAAACCAATTAGAAAAGAACTGAGTCTTGAGGATGGAGAATCACAGTGAGTAATACTTAAGGTGCTCCAAGGAATTGACAAGCATATGGAAGAGATGCTGCAAGAAATCAACAAGCGTTTGGAAAAATGTCCAAAGGACACAAAGAAACCATCAAGCGTTTAGAAGCGATGTCCAAAGGACAGAAAGAAACAATCAAACGTGTAGAAGAGATGTCCAAAGGAAAGAAAGAAACCTTCAAGCGTTTAGAGATGTCGAAAGGAAATAAAGAAATCAACAAGCGTTCAGAAGAGATGTCCAAAGGAAATAAAGAAATCAACAAGCATATACTGTAGAAGAGATGTTTTAAGAAAATGAAGAAATCAAGAAAGAAAACAAAGAAACAGTAGATAAACATCAGATAGAACCAATTGTAATCTTAAAGTATAGACCGGCCTCCAATCCTTCCGAACGATCGATGTTGTTGTTGTTGTGGTCTTCAGTCCTGAGACTGGTTTGATGCAGCTCTCAATGCTACTCTATCCTGTGCAAGCTTCTTCATCTCCCAGTACTTACTACAAACTGCATCTTTCTGAATCTGCTTAGTGTATTCATCTCTTGGTCTCCCTCTACGATTTTTACGCTCCACGCTGCCCTCCAGTGCTAAATTTGTGATCCCTTGATGCCTCAGAACATGTCCTAACAACCGGTCCCTTCTTTTTGTCAAGCTGCGCCACAAACTCCTCTTCTCCCCAATTCTATTCAATACCTCCTCATTAGTTATGTGATTTACCCACCTAATCTTAAGCATTCTTCTGTAGCACCACATATCGAAAGCTTCTATTCTCTTCTTGTCCAAACTAGTTATCGTCCATGTTTCACTTCCATACATGGCTACACTCCATACAAATACTTTCAGAAATGACTTCCTGCCACTTAAATCTATACTCGATGTTAACAAATTTCTCTTCTTCAGAAACGCTTTCCTTGCCATTGGCAGTCTACATTTTATATCCTCTCTACTTCGACCATCATCAGTTATTTTACTCCCCAAATAGCAAAACTCTTTTACTACTTAAAGTGTCTCATTGCCTAATCTAATTCCCTCAGCATCACCCGACTTAATTCGACTACATTCCATTACCCTCATTTTGCTTTTGTTGATGTTCATCTTATATCGTACTTTCAAGACAGTGTCCATTCCGTTCAACTGCTCTTCCAAGTCCTTTGCTGTCTCTGACAGAATTCCAATGTCATCGGCGAACCTCAAAGTTTTTATTTCTTCTCCATGAATTTTAATACCTACTCCAAACTTTTCTTTTGTTTCTTTTACTGCTTGCTCAATATACAGATTGAATAACATCGGGCAGAGGCTACAACCCTGTCTCACTCCCTTCCCAACTACTGCTTCCCTTTCATGCCCCTCGACTCTTATAACTGCCAACTGGTTTCTGTACAAATTGTAAATAGCCTTTCGCTCCCTGTATTTTACCCCTGCCAACTTCAGAATTTGAAAGAGGGTATTCCAATCAATATTGTCAAAAGCTTTCTCTAATTCTTCAAACGCAAGAAACGTAGGTTTGCCTTTTCTTAATCTTTCTTCTAAGATATGTCGTAAGGTTAGTATTGCCTCACGTGTTCCAACATTTCTACAGAAGCCAAATTGATCTTCCCTGAGGTCTACTTCTACCAGTTTTTCCATTCGTCTGTAAAGAGTTCGCATTAGTATTTTGCAGCCGTGACTTATTAGACTGATAGTTCGGTAATTTTCACATCTGTCAACACCTGCTTTCTTTGGGATTGGAATTATTATATTCTTCTTGAAGTCTGAGGGTATTTCGCCTGTCTCAAACATCTTGCTCACCAGATGGTAGAGTTTTGTCATGACTGGCTCTCCCAAGGCTGTCAGTAGTTCTAAAGGAATGTTGTCTACTTCCGGGGCCTTGTTTCGACTCAGGTCTTTCAGTGCTCTGTCAAACACTTCACGCAGTATCTTATCTCCCATTTCGTCTTCATCTACATCCTCTTCCATTTCCATAATATTGTCCTCAAGTACATCGCCCTTGTGTAAATCCTCTATATACTCCTTCCACCTTCCTGCCTTACCTTCTTTGCTTAGAACTGGGTTTCCATCTGAGCTCTTGATATTCATACAAGTGGTTCTCTTCTCTCCAAAGGTCTCTCTAATTTTCCTGTAGGCAGTAACTACCTTACCCCTAGTGAGCTAAGCCTCTACATCCTTACATTTGTCCTCTAGCCATCCCTGCTTAGCCATTTTGCAATTCCTGTCGACCTCATTTTTGAGACGTCTGTATTCCTTTTTGCCTGCTTCATTTACTGCGTTTTTATATTTTCTCCTTTCATCAATTAAATTCAATATTTCTTCTGTTACTCAAGGATTTCTAGCCGCCCTCGTCTTTTTACCTACTTGATCCTCTGCTGCCTTCACTACTTCATCCCTCAAAGTTACCCATTCTTCTTCTACTGTATTTCTTTCCCCCATTCCTGTCAATTGCTCCTGTATGCTCTCCCTGAAACTTTGTACAACCTCTGGTTTAGTCAGTTTATCCAGGTTCCATCTCCTTAAATTCCCACCTTTTTGTAGTTTCTTCAGTTTTAATCTACAGTTCATAACCAATAGATTGTGGTCAGAGTCAACACCTGCCACTGGAAATGTCATACAATTTAAGACCTGGATCCTAAATCTCTGGCTTACCATTATATAATCTATCTGATACCTTTTAGTATCTCCAGGATTCTTCCATGTATACAACCTTCTTTTATGATTCTTGAACCAAGTGTTAGCTATGATCATCATCATTTAATCATACAGTAAAGCTGCATGCCCTCGTGAAAAATTACGGCTGTAGTTTCCCCCTTGCTTCCAGCCGTTTGCAGTACCAAAACAGCAAGGCCATTTTGGTTAGTGTTACAGGGCCAGATCAGTCAATCATCCAGACTGTTGCCCCTGCAACTACTGAAAAGGCTGCTGCCCCTCTTCAGGAACCACATGTTTCTCTGGCCTCTCAACAGATAACCCTCCGTTGTGGTTGCACCTACGGTACAGCCATCTGTATCGCTGAGGCACGCAAGCCTCCCCACCAACTGCAAGGTCCATGGTTCATGGGGGAAGGAATTAAATCCAGGGTGTATACGAACCGGGAAATCCGGGAAAAACCCGGGAATTTTTCAGAATTTTTCATTGTTTTAGCTTTGAGTTAATTTTTTTTAAATTTTGGCTGCAGAATTGATCTCTAGCAAAGAGTGTTATTGTATCCTGCTGCTGGGGGATGATATTGCAGCAATAAAATATAAACGAGAGGGGAAAAAAATAAAACTTTAATGACAAAGGAAATGTGCAATTTACAACAACAAAAAACCGTGCACGCACAAGCGTTTGCAAATAGCAAAAATATGTCAAAGGCCGTATTGCGTAGACTAATTATTCGTAACAATAAACTGCTTGCTATGAGCATGACGTCATAACTGTTCACATTAGGTTCGTTTGACCAATTGCCGGCGGTCTGTTGAGGATGCGCATTTGACTCGCTTATAAGCAGTACCTTCTCTCGCTACTTGAAGTTTGGCTGTTAGCTGTATCAGTAGCAGCAGCAGCAAGCAGCCAGATGCAAACGAGAAAAATTTTTCTCGTGCGCCCTAGCTGCCAGATTCACGCTTGCACAGAGTTGTAGTGGGGAGGGGGTTAACCTCCACGTGACACGGGTTTACGTTAAGTGATTTCGCTGCTTCTCTTCGTGTACAGCTCCCAAGTCAAATGAAAACAAAACGGATTTCTGTGGCTGGGAGGTATCAAGTGAATTAAAATACATTCACATAATTACGGAAGGCAAAAATATATTATTAATTTCAGTTTTCTGATTTTATTTTATTTCCAAGTTAGTAGCAGTCAAGCATTAATCGCCTTGCAGAACAGTGAAGTTATTTTTGCAAGTTTGCTAAAGAAATTTAGCTTTATTAATCTTCCCGCTGAGGCAATCATTTTATTTGAAACGAAGCGTTTTATTCTACAGTATTGGCTAGTTCGAACCAAGTGCACGTTATCATCTTCTGCCATATATGACACTATGCCACAATAAAGAACCAAAAATGAGATCGTAGAGTACTGGTACTCCAAGAAAATTTACATCCCAAAAACCACACTGGAAAGCTTAATATCAGATGGGACCTACCTCGTTGTGAATCTGGAAAAAGCCAATTCGCACGTCAAGCCGAACTAGGCATTTTAGTATGGTTTACGAAATTTCGATGCTCTTTGGAGTACCCTCTGATGCCCTGTTTCTTTTATGGTGTAATGTAAGCTCTTTTAGTGCTTTATAGAAACGAACATACGGGCTTCCTACAGCACTGCAGTTGCACACGCACAATATTGCCTGTTTTCTGGCTCTCTCTGGAAACTGGTAAATCGAACCTGCTTCTAACAGTCTTCGGATAGTATTGCGAACGGTGGTTGAAAAGCGTTACTTTCAAAGTAAATTTCTTTTTACGCAAGATGAATTATGTTACGTGTGAGAAAGTGGGATGGGTATCTAAATCATAGAGCGTTCGAAACTGAACAGTTTGAGGACCAGCCACTACAAGAATTTCGAGCAGAGACATTTATGTCATAATTTTAAATTTACTGGCACATTTGTGTGATGTGTCTTAAAGTATAACAGACGCAAAAAAGATCAATATTACATGTGAAAGCTTAGCTTCTGTTGTAGCGTAATCTTAGAGACTAATATTACATGTGAGAGCTCAGCTTTTCTTGTACATATACGGTACTGTGTACATTAACGTAAACCGTCAACTTTCTTGCGTGTTTGCGCGCTGCAACCAGTGATCTTGCTATTGGCTGACTATGACACTTGTCCTATGCTCTGAATAGCTGCTGCCATCGGCTGACGAGATCTCGTGTTTTGAGATACGACTCGCTTACAAAAGGACCTCGTAACCTCGGTTTCAACGCTCCGCGAACTAAAGCCGGGTTCACACACGCAACGATTGTATCGCCACAAGTCAAGTCATTCTGGAGTGGCGTTGTGAGCTACCGTTCACACAGGACGCCACAAATTCTTCGTAATTGCGCAGTTTGCAAAATGGTGTCACCTGTCTCAGCTGATTAAACGGCTGTACGTATTACGAAATAAGATATTTAGAAAACATGATAAATTCAAAATATTACGTACAAAACTGTTTATAGTCTCTTTTGTCTCGACTATGTGTTTTAAGAACCGGTCTGCAGCTTCAAACAGAGCAAGGCTGAGTTTATAAATACCGTCTGTAGACGCACCACTCTTAAGTGATTTCAGTACTTTTTTATGTTCATTCATGTAAGCATTTCGAATTTTTAATTTTGTTGCAGCTACATCAATTCCAGGTACATATTCACTCATACTGTTTACTGTTTCAATTAATGCAGCATCTCTCAAATTTCTGTTTTTTTATGATTCGCTTTTGTGGTTCCAAAGGCATTCTCGTTCTTGATACACCTCCAAGAATTTCATAATTGTCGCTGTTGACCACTTTTTCGACATATTAATAGCAAACGCGCAAACAAAAGCAATGTCTGCGAAAGAATACGCACTAGAAAGGTTTGAATCCAGCCGCGAGGTAGCAATCGAATGACGGTATTCGATTGTGGAGAAGGCAAAATGGCGCAACAAAGTAGAATCAAGCTCAACTTTTTGTGGCGTGACAAAAGTAGCGCTTCTTAAATGGCGCCACCGAAAACTAGGAGTTCACACATGCAACTACAAAGCAACTGCAGTTCGCCATTAGCAGTGGCGATACTTTTGTTGCCTGTGTGAACCCGGCTTAACGCGCTGTGTTTGGTGCATTTCGAATTTATACTTTCGTAATAAGAAAATATGGAACGTGTATGTTGCTGCAAATCAAAGGTCTTTCCAACATTTCCATCCTTTTTTTTTCTTTTTTTAATTAAAAGTCTTTCCAAAACTTCTCTGCCCGTCTTTTCTTTTTTTTTCCTGAAGTACTACGCGAGTGTATAAAACGTTAACCATTCAAAGAATTGATAAGTTTTACAGTTCCAAGGGAAAATCTACGGAAAACCTACTGTCACTTAGTACAGAAAAAGTGTATTTACGCCCGGGAAAAAGCGTATTCTTTAAACGGGATATCCGGGAATAATCCGGGTATTTTTTTCCTTATCCCTGTATACACCCTGAAATCGTTAGTGTACGACATACCGTCACAGGAAGCAAGGGTCATGGAGGGAGTACCTGGGAGAATTTGAACGTATCAGTAATCATCTCCCACATGACTCAACGGAATTTGCACTGTGTGAGATCTTACTTAACCAAGAACCTGATAGTGTGTTTCGTGAGCTATTGGATTGTCCACCAGGAAATGATGTAACATGGGAGAAAAAATTAGAATTAGTGTAACTGCATATGAAAGAGAAAGCGAACAGGAGACAGGAGAGACATGGTAATTTGGTAAAGCCAAAACGTATCGAGTGGAGGATCAGATGCTAGTAAAAGTGCACGCCAAATCGAAGAAAATAAATTCTGAGATACATACATTTAACCATGTTTATAAAGGACGATATAGGATCATAAGAATTGATCACCCAAACACAGTTGAATTGGAATATGCGCAAACAAAAAGAGCACATGGTAAAGAACATGTTGAGAATATAAAAAGATACTATCCACGTAAAGATAAGGGCAATCCAGGTGATAGAGTAGAGTCAGAGTAGGTGTAGGGAGCCAGCAACTCTTTTTATGGTATACCAAGTGGCGACTGGTACACTCCCAGCTGGGTAAGACTTTATTTTTCATTTCAAGTTTCACTCCTCTACCATCTTTCTCTATCTTTAGGTTAAGAAAGTTAGTGTGTAGTAGTTAGGATTGGTAGTGGTCATCGAAGAACTTCAGTCAGGACCCATGTAGCAGATTTATAGTTGACTTAAAATAAGGATAAGTAGTTACTGTTGATGTAGAGTATGAGATGTCAGAGAATCAATAAGTCAAAAAAAGCTTTGTGTCAGTACATTACAAAATTATTTGTGCCTGAAGTAATAAAATGAGAACCATATCAGAAAGCTAATGTTTATAAAATGTGGTGGGAAGCTAATTGGTCAAACAAGAGTTTGTGTAATCTTATAGAGTTTCTTTGTGCGCCATGAAAAGATCAAACTGTTGTAAGAAAGTTGGAGTTATGTATTAGCTTGTAATTAGGATGGCATATAAAGAAACAAATGCATGAGGAGATAGTTGTTTGAATAAATGGTGTGAAATATGATGAATGGAGAGGCCAAGGAGCCTGGAGTAATATTTTTATGTGTTATTGCAGCGAATATGGAAGGTTGATGTAGGTTGAAGATATGTATTTATTTGCAGTTGAAGTCGCTATTAAGTTGAGGGAGTTATGTGTAATGAAGTGTATTGAGTATGAGATGTTTGAAGAATATGAAGGATGGATGTAGGTTTAAGATAGATATACATTTGTTTGTAGTTGGAGTTGCTGTTTTGTTGAGGGAGTTATGTGTAATGAAGTGTATTGAGTATGTTTGAAGTATTGAAGTATGTCATTTAGCACATGAGCAACATCTATTTGCAAGTTATTTGTAGGTATACATGTTTATCTGAAGTATGCTGAATAAAATAGAAAGTGTAACTCAAGAGTAATTCATGTATCCAATTAGCTATCAGTCAATTATGGTTGTACTTACATCAAGCTTTAGAAGCAGAATTCTGGCACTGTGTAATGAACAATAAATATCCATATAGCAGATTTGGGTTAATGTCAGTATAATAGAAAATATATTACTCATCTTTTGTGTGGCAAAATGAGACGATCAATAATTTAAAATATTCATTGGGTGACTACATTAGTTATGGCGATGCAAATAGTTATGTAAGACATATTTAGTGGTCTAATGAAGCATTTAATATTATAGTTTGTTTTCTTGTCTTTGCTGTAGCAAGTTATAAAATATTAACTAGTAGCAAATATGCAGTTAACGACCCATACAAACCTTCCGAAGTGAAGAATTTTGGTAATTGAATGTAAGACAAAGTTTGTAAAAATATTTACCCTGCTATGTTAATTAAGATAGATTGATTTTGTTGATTTTGTATTATGTTTCTGTAGGGGCAGTTTGATTCCGGAGCCAATTGGGTATTATTTGTGATATTATGTAACTTTTTAGTCTGTGAACCAGAACTTGTGATCCCACGAACATAGATGGTAGCATCCGACACCCAGGTCGATAGTAGACAGGGGTCGATTGTCAAGCGCTCCAGGAGGCAGTGAGACGAGGGTCGAGTGCAGAGTAGTATGGGAGAGTGTCGAGTGAAAAGGAGTGCCGGAAAGACGGGCAAGAATGGTGGTCGAGTAAATTCACCGGAGTATGACGAGTCAGCACGTCCCCCTGATCGTCGTGGGGTTGACCCTCACTAATACCGATTCGCGAGTGATATGAAACAGAAAACGACAAGTGCCGAATTACGTGTTTCGCGTCGGCCAGCAACAACCATGGATTGCAGTGAGGATTGTTGTGAATGTTAACTATCAGCATTGCGTGTGACGAAGTACTGAAAATAAGCAGTCAATAAAAAGATATAACCGTAATTAGACGTGTAAGGCGAAGGTAGCAACTGCCTCAGAATTTGTGTGTTCTTGGAAAATACAGTACAGTTTGTACATCGCAACCTTTGTCGTCCTTAATAATGAACAAACTTTAAATCATTCCACTATTAAGTCTCAGAACAGCCGCATTCGGTTGAAATATCCCCGAAACCACAGCAGAAAAACCGATAGCCTTTCTTCCATTAAGCACACGGTCATATAATCATAGTAATTAACTGTTTGGCGAATTCGATAAATTACACAAAATCCAGTAAAGGAATTAAACGGGGGTATTTGAAGACTCTTATTCTTTCTAAATAAGGCTGATTTATCTCTTTTTTTTTTTAATTGCTTTTTCTTTCCAGTTTGCAATAAAATCAATAAAGGGGAGACATTGTTAGAATTGTTTGCAAATAAATACATATGACGCTTATAAGCGTCAGACAGCATGCAGCATTTATCACATGATCGGCATGCAGCTAAAGCGAACTTGTATTTCTTTATCTAGCACCACCTCTTGCGCAGGCGTTACATTCGGTGTAAATATTACGTACGTGAACAACATGAACTTAGAGGTTTCACAGGGGAACGATTTCAACTCTCAGCTCATGTGCGCCTAGAGCGTTAGCGGCCACACTGGTGAACACAGCGAACGCGTTAAAACAAATTGGAAATTTGTGGTAAGTTCCTATGGGACCAAACTGCTAAGGTCATCGGTCCCTAGGCTCACACACTACTACACTACTTACACTAACGACAACACACACACCCATGCCCCAGGGAGGACTCGAACCTCCGATGGCGGGGAACCGCGCGAACCCTGGCGAGGCGCCTTATACCGCCCGGCTTTCTGCGTGTCCGTGTTAAAAAACGGAATAATGTTAGATCGTTGCGGTTTTGCAACCTATTAGTCGTATGCAATGCATCGTTGTTATTATCCCAATGTAAGAAATATATTTCCAACGCCTGACATACATTCAGCTTGCAGGTTTCTCTACGATAAACAATGGTGATGAATTGCAAAATGAAAAACTACTTCCGTAACACATCGATTCCTTGTGATACACGTACAAAATAGCTTTCCGGAGGTGTATAACCCCCACTATTCATATCCGATCACGGTTCAGAAATCATACTGTGCTCGCATTAGTCCTATATAAAATGATCGTTAGTAACGGGGAATGCCTCTTACAAAGAAAGGGACAAACGCATAGCAGAGGTTTTCCACATGTGACATTATAAGTCATTCCACCACTATTTCCGTAAACAGGAATCTGTAAAGCAGATTTATACACGGAGATTGTAGTACCTCACAAATACCTGTCGCTAACTTAGAATTAACGTAGTTATGGAACGGAAGACTCCATTTTATGCCCAAGAAGCGGCAGGGTAATGGAGTACATCGCATAAACCTTCGTTCGTCTAGAGGAATGTATCGAAAGAGGATGAAGTCCTCTGATGACAGGTTTGCTGTTAACGATCGTAAATAGACAGAACAAGCAGTTGTAGGCGAGTCCAAAGCAGGTCATGTCACACAACTGATGCATCCCGACAGAGCAACGGAAAAATGGTCAAATGACCCGCAACAACATATCCCTCTCTCTATAATGCATCATCACTCTTCCCGTAAATCCTACCTCATTACAGCTTCATATCATCCTATCGCTCCATCCACTCTCTATCACCGTTTAAAGAATATGCAATTATACAGGCAGATGGTTCTCTTTTTTCCAGGAAAGCATCAAAGACAGCAGTCAACTCGCGCGTGTCACTATTAACTCAATAGGCATACAGTAGAATGTTGCATCGACGAAAAATAAAAGATAGTATCCCCTGTTCCCTGTGTTTCCATCTCGCCCGTTTTCCTGGATTCCTCTTCCTGTCGTATACTCGTACCCATGTACAACAATTGTTCTGCACCGATCAGAAGACATGCACATACTCCCTCAATTTCCCCACATTTCGGCGTATTTTCCCTCAATTAATACATATTTTTCTCAATTCTATCGATTTTTTTCTGGCACTTCAACACAAGCGAACTTGACATAGCGTCTCGGCCCGTGTTCTAAAATTGCTTGTAATTGTAGTACAGCTGCCAACACCTAGCGCAAATACACTTTTATTTCTCGTCTGGTCTGGTCTGTGGCATAGCATAGTACTGTACTCGATTGCATCCAGTCACCTCCCACCGCATGTTCTACAGTGTAACAATGGTTCCAATGGCTCTGAGCACTATAAGACATAGCCGGCCGCGGTGGTCTCGCGGTTCTAGGCGCGCAGTCCGGAACCGTGAGACTCCTACGGTCGCAGGTTCAAATCCTGCCTTGGGCATGGATGTGTGTGATGTCCTTAGGTTAGTTAGGTTTAAGTAGTTCTAAGTTCTAGGGGACTGATAACCACAGCAGTTGAGTCCCATAGTGCTCAGAGCCATTTGAATCACTATAAGACTTAACATCCGAGGTCATCAGTCCCCTAGAACTTAGTACTACTTAAACCTAGCTAACCTAACACACATCCATGCCCGAGGCAGGATTCGAACCTGCGACTGTAGCAGTCTCGCGGTTCCGCACTTAAGTGCCTAGAACCGTTCGGCCACAACGGCCGGCTACAGTGTAACACGTTTACTCTTTTTTTCTGTATGTCTGGGACCCATCTGCGACACAAGAACGTACACAGACATACAGAAAAATGTGCAAAAGCACGACAAATGTGGAATATGTGGGTCTTTTCCATCCCAACAGTCAAGGTACGCTGTCGATTACCACATAACGTGATTTACACTGTTCGACGTTCAGTTTACTGTGAGAGCCAGAGGATCGAAACGTGTTAATGTCGGTTTAGAAGCAGGTGACACGGGTGTGTAAGTAATGGCAGAAAAAGCAAAGTCTATGGCGTGTTACAGCAGAAAAAGCGGTGTATCAAACAACGAAATAGTGTCCCTCTCTTGCAACTGATAGCATGTGGGAAAAGGTTCTTGTACACTACAGGCGACTCGTGATTGTGTGCCTGTAGACACAAGACCGCTTTTTATGCAGAGTGACGATAAATTACTCGTTATGATCGTGTTTTAATAGTGTATTTCTTATGCAAAATGTATGTTGAGGGCTATATAATCCCTGTGTGGCCAGCTTCAAATGATGTTTCTCAATAGAGTTAATCGAAAGAAATTTCGTGTTCCCTCCACGGATTCCTAGTTGTCCTAGCTGCTGACTGTAATCCGACTGTTGAAAAAAATAATTCGCCATGCCAAGTGACTCTCGTGGTTCATTTAATTAATTAGCCTTTCAAACTGATATCAATGACATGCCGCCACCGGGTGGAAGAGATGGATGGAATGATTCTTGACAAGCGTTTTTTTTTCGCAATATCTTTTAACCAAATTTCAATCTCACACCTACACAGGGCAAGACTGGCTCTCACAATTACTATCGTAAGCGCTAGTATGATATAGCATCGCACTGGTGAAAGGAACCCTGACATTGTCGGCCGCGGTGGTCTCGCGGTTCTAGGCGCACAGTCCGGAACCGTGCGACTGCTACGGCCGCAGGTTCGAATCCTGCCTCGGGCATGGATGTGTGTGATGTCCTTAGGTTAGTTAGGTTTAAGTAGTTCTAAGTTCTAGGGGACTGATGACCACAGCAGTTGAGTCCCATAGTGCTCAGAGCCTATCATTGTGTGCAAAACAGCTACGTTCTCTGGAATTATAACTTCTTGTTGTCAAATGTAAATCGACTGTTTTTTTTTTTTTTCTACATGTATGCCAGTGGTGTGAAGGATTGTCTGAAATGTTTGTAATACACACGTGCATGACAGTTTATTTACAGACCTGAACACGTAAGACGCTCTCAGGGTGTGTAATTTAAACAAAAAGCTGAAAGAAATTTGAGCGCACACTCCGCTGCAGAGTGAAAATCTCATTCTGAAAGAAATTGCTTAATATAGAGTTGTTTTTCTTTGGTGTTTAAATTCTAGCTTTAGCTTTACTCCAATGATGATTTCAAAGTAACAAGGACATTCTGTGGTGATCGGTAGTTTTCGCATCAAAGTACTCTCAGTTTATTTCTCTGATTTAACGCAGGGTGTGTATGTCTCTGCTGATAGTTTGTGATCGGTGGCCGTACAGTTCGCTGAACGTCACAAAATAAAGAGATGCGACTGTAGTCGAACATAAAAACTATACCGATTTTACTCATAAAACTAAACGATAATGGACGTAGCCCACTTTCGTGGAAAGGGGACATTATCGTCGCGAATGTTTTTTTTCCGTTTTTTAATAGTTGCTTTATCATAGGACCACAGAAGGGCGGGCGATTTACCTACAAGGCCATGACTCTCCCTTGATCGGCATAGCGGTCATTTATTACAGTTTAGAGTGATGCCGGCGCTGCGCCTTGTATTGAGGGCCCTGCGGAAGGTGCTTCCTGTTTCGCAAACAGTCGACTTCTCAAATAGCCGTCTGGAACGTCTTCAGGATGGGCGGGTTTATGCTACTTAATTTCCCTTTCGTGTTGTCTAGGACGGCCGCCTGAAGGCATGGCGCATAAGGCTAGCGCCGCGGAGGGCTGGCAGCTGTACAGGTGTCGTCAGGAAAACAGTAAAGGGCGCTCTCTGTCTAGGAGAATCGGTGCGTGGGGGCTCTGTTGCTATATTTTAGTCTAACAAGTTGCACTTGAGGGGGCTGTCCTTTCATCTCCCATTATTTAGTTCACTACACAGGCGTAGGAGCGTCGCCTTAAGGTGGCGGCCAGATGGTAGAAAGCCGAGTGTGGGCGGCTGCCTTAGAGGGCGGTAGTGGGGGCACCAGACGGTTGGCGGAGCATCGTAGAGGCGGGTGGGGGAAGCGTGAGAAAGCCTTGGTTTCCGGCAGTTTATGAATGTACATCGAGAAGAACGCACGTTCAACTAACACCCCTCGGCACTCTGCAGTCTTTTAGGACGACGATTTTCCCCAGTATATGTGCTGCCTTATGCCCCGTTCATTACGAATGCTGGTTTCTTAATGACAATTTCGAAGTGTAATTAGAACTGAGATATTCCTTTTTCCACCAGTTGTTGGTTGGTTGGTTGTTTTGGAGAAGGAGACCAGACAGCGAGGTCATCGGTCTCATAGGATTAGGGAAGGATGGGGAAGGAAGTCGGCCGTGCCCTTTGACAGGAACCATCCCGGCATTTGCCTGGAGCGATTAAGGGAAATCACGGAAAACCTAAATCAGGATGGCCGAACGCGGGATTGAACCGTCGTCCTCCCGAATGCGAGTCCAGTGCCACCAGTTGTCGTAGCGTGTACTGGCATCAGTTACCTGGTGTATAGGTCGTTTATGACCAGGCGTCTTTAGTGAACTCTGACGTCAAACAACGAAAGATACTGTCTGCTTACTAGTAGTACACTTTTTAAACTCCTCTCTGTGCAACACCAGCAGTTTGTGTGTTGAACTTATTTTCTTCCAAACAGAATAAAGTACCTTTCACACCGGCATTTTTCCTGCCTAGCTTGTAGGTGTAGAGTGAGTGTGTCTGTCGCTGTGTCCGAGTGGTACTGCGAAATTTTTTCCCAGCAGGATAACACCAGTTATATGGTATTGTCAGTTTTTCAGTTGTATTGCTATTTTCCGCCATGCTTGTGTAGCGCTGTGCACATATTTATGTAATTTTACTGATCTTAGTGATTAATTACGTGATTAGGATCGATCTTTGCCTCAGTCTTCCATCCAAAGTAAATAATGTACACTAACCTAACCTTCCTCTCCCGGATCTGGACAGTTTCCATGTGGTAGGGAGTGCATTTGGGCTTTTCATCCAGGAGCACCAGGGTTTGAGTCCCAGAAAGAGCACATCCTTTTTTAATTTTTCGTCAGTTCCAAGTGCCTCTGGTGGTTTAATTGTGTTGGGGGGGGGGGGGGGTACAAAAATGGTTCAAATGGCTCTGAGCACTATGGGACTTAACATCTGAGTTCATCAGTCCCCTAGAACGTAGAACCACTTAAACCTAACTAACCTAAGGACATCACAAACATCCAAGCCCGAGGCAGGATTCGAACCTGCAACCGTAGCGGTCGCGTGGTTCCAGACTGAAGCGCCTAGATCGTCCTGGGACCTCGGCTGTTCCTGATCTATATAAATGACCTGGGTGACAATCTGAGCAGTTCTCTTAGGTTGTTCGCAGATGCTGTAATTTAAAGTCTAGTAAGGTCATCCGTTGACCAGTATCAGTTGCAAAGCGATTTAGAAAAGACATCTGTATCAGGTGGCAGTTGACGCTAGTTAACGAAAAGTGTGAGGTGATCCACACGAGTTCCAAAAGAAATCCGTTGGAATTCGTTTACTCGATAAATAGTACAATTCTCAAGGCTGTCAATTCAACTAAGTACCTGGGTGTTAAAATTACGAGCAACTTCAGTTGGAAAGACCACATAGATAATATTGTGGGGAAGGCGAGGCAAAGGTTGCGTTTCATTGGAAGGACACTTAGAGGATGCAACAAGTCCACTAAAGAGACAGCTTACACTACACTCGTTCGTCCTCTGTTAGAATATTGCTGCGCGGTGTGGGATCCTTACCAGGTGGGATTGACGGAGGACATCGAAAGGGTGCAAAAAAGGGCAGCTCGTTTTGTATTATCACGTAATAGGGGAGAGAGTGTGGCAGATATGATACGCGAATTGGGATGGAAGTCATTACAGCAAAGACGTTTTTCGTCGCGGCGAGATCTTTTTACGAAATTTCAGTCACCAACTTTCTCTTCCGAATGCGAAAATATTTTGTTGAGCCCAACCTACATAGGTAGGAATTATCATCAAAATAAAATAAGTGAAATCAGAGCTCGAACAGAAAGGTTTTGGTGTTCGTTTTTCTCGCGCGCTGTTAGGGAGTGGAATAGTAGAGAGATAGTATGATTGTGGTTCGATGAACCCTCTGCCAAGCACTTAAATGTGAATTGCAGAGTAGTCATGTAGATGTAACTGTAGGTGTAGATCCGCTCGGCCACACCGTCCGGCGTTGAGGTGTACACTTAGACTACCTGCCCAGGAGCATCAGGATTGGTGTTCCGGAAAGGGTACCGCCAATTTTAATCTCCCACCAAAATTCGAAATTCCCGCCAATAGTGTAGGTTGGTGGGGAGGGGAGCTGAGGGAGGGGGGAGAGGGAGGAGGGGTCAGGGGTACACGTGCAGCTGAGAAAACACGTGATGTAATCAGGGGGTGAGGGTGGGCGTGTTCGGGTTCGGGGGTGAGGGTTATTAATTGATCAAAATATTTTGCATATCAATTTGATATCAAAATTGCACCACAAACCCCACTATACTACTACTTACCGTCTGTTGGCGATATATCAAATTGACTCTTAATTCAATGTAAACAAAAGATATGGCCATTTATGTCACAAATTTTGGTACTCGAAATTTCGCTTTCCGTTGATCTTGGGTCATGAAAGTCACAAGAAGCTCGGTCTTACAGTACAGCCAAAGGAAGAAATGCGACAATTTTTAATTTTTAAATAAATATATGACATAATTTTTTTTAAATTTCTTATTAGACTGTGTGTCCGTCCATCCACTGATTACATCATTTTTTTCTGAGGAACGGGTGGACGTATTAAGTAGAAATTTATGTCACGTACTAATATCTGTAGTCACTTGGTGGTGGAAAAAAAAGCTATTACGTCGATACAATCGCAATATACGGCCATTTCTGTCACACATATTGATACTTGCAAGCTCACTCACCGAAACCTATAGGGCACTTCCCGTTGATCTAGAATCATTCAGTCTCGCACGAAGCTACGTTCCACAGTAGAAATGTAGTAAAAAGCTCTGAAAATAACGAATTTGTATTTACATAGCACGAAAAAAATTATGATCTTTATTATCAGAGTGTCTGGCTGTCATTCCGTTTGTTACATCCCCTGTTTCTCACGGATAGGTAGAAGAATTAAGTTGAAATTATGTCACATTCTAAGTTATATGATCTTTTGGTGATTTAAGGAAGTTACAATTCTAAGTCAATACAATCAAAAGATCGTCTACTTCTATTACAAATTTTGGTACTCGAAATCTTATTCATTAAAACTTGTTGGATACTTGTGACGTAGAATCATAAAATTTGGTAATAAGTAAGACTTCAAAGAAAAGGAAATAATTAGGTAAACGTTAATTTGTAACTATATTACAACAAAAATATATTTGTTCTGTCATTTGTTATCCATCGTCAAACGCGAGCCGGCGGGGTTGGCCGACCGGTTCTAGGCGCTACAGTCTGGATCCGCGCGACCGGCACGGTCGCAGGTTCGAATCCTGCTTCGGGCGTGGATGTGTGTGATGTCCTTAGGTTAGTTAGGTTTATTAGTTCTAAGTTCTAGGGGACTAATGACCTCAGAAGTTAAGTCCCATAGTGCTGAAAGCCATTTTTCGTCAAACTTGACGTTAAAGCATTCACGGAAATCTTGGTATCCCCCTGATCGACCTGTTGTCAGTATAAATGTCGATAAAAGGCAAAAATCATCGAGATTCTCGATTCACGGAATGGATGAACTGTCTGTACACGTAATTAAGTTTGTTCGGAACCGTCATTGCGCGGGTCGTACTCGCAACTAGCCATTCTTTTTTATTATTATTATTCGTTCTTTCATGCTCAACGCGTATCTAAGCTCAAACATATTCGCAGATATGTGGGTTGTGCAAACTTTTCCTTCAGCATTTTACAACGTTTTGCGCTTGGTGTCCCCATTTCAACCGCACGCGTAGAGCGCGGAGCCCGACGCGCCTTTGGCAGGGCCGCTGCGGTTGCAGCCCTGCACGGTCGGCCGCACGTTGCTGGCTGTGGATTCGGCGACGTGCAGGGAGCTGTGCAGTGGTGCGTCGGCAGACATCGCCGGCGGTCGCGCAGCTGGTGGCGACAAGCGGAGCCCAGCTGACGCCGCTGCTGCACGCGATCGCTGGAGCGTTCTAGAAAGGACCCGGCGTGAGGCACACGTCTCTTCTCCACAAGTTTATCATGTAGTGTGACAAAATAAGAAATGCAACCAGCAAAGTACATTTATAAGCATCGATAATAAAATCACCCATAGAAGAAAATGAACATTAAAAGTCAAGCCGTCGGGAGTGTCCGAGAGGTTCAAGGCGCTACAGTCTGGAACCGCGCGAGCTGTACCGTCGCAGGTTCGAATCCTGCCTCAGGCATGGATGTGTGTGATGTCATTAGGTTTGTTACATTGAAATAGTTCTAAGTTGTATGGAACTGATGACCTCAGAAGTTAAGTCCCATAGTACTCAGAGCCATGTGAACCATTCAAAATCAAGCTTACTGACTGGTGGGAGAACTAGTAAGCTTTACTGATTTTATTAATTTTAATAAACTGGACTACACTTTTTAACAATCGATGTTCGTTAGAGCAAAACCCATAACTCGGTCTTGGAGCTTGGGCCCAAGTACAATGCCGGAAAAAGTTTTTCACCATTTTAGAATGTTTAAAAAATGTGTGTGAAATCTTATGGGACTTAACTGGTAAGGTCATCAGTCCCTAAGCTTACACACTACTTCACCTAAATTATCCTAAGGACAAACACACACACCCATGCCCGAGGGAGGACTCGAACCTCCCCCGGGATCAGCGGCACAGTCTATGACTGCAGCGCGCTAGACCGCTTTTATTTTTTTTTAATCTCAGTTTGTTCTATATTGTTTGTTGATTTGCTCGTGGCGGACGTCTGATCATACTCGTTCTGGTTGTTCGTTGCTCCGTTCACTCAGTTTTTTTGTTACGGAGGGTAGCTCAACCCTCTGACCGATCACGCTGAGATACCGCTCGGCTAATCCCGCGCAGCACCATTTTAAGGGTTTCCAGCCCAGTCACCACCTATTTTCACAGTCACAACAGTGCATATGGAGTACATGAAATTATTCCATTTACAGATCAATAGCACAAGCGGTTTTGTTGTACCAGGTAACGGACGCAATTTGAGACACCCATCTTAGTACGTAGTGTAGCCTCCATAGACGGCAATGTAGGCGCTGACTCTGGTATTCAGCCGGGTGTACAGATGGCGAATACTGTCCTGGGATACGTTTTGCCAAGCCTGGCCGACCTGTAAGACCAGTGAGAGTAGTTGGTTGACGAGTCGCATACGTTACTTCTCATCCCATCGTATCCCAAACATTCACGAATGGAGACAAGTCCGAAGATCCTGCTGTCCACTGAAGTTTCTGCACGTCTTGCAGAGCAACGTTAAGTTTCACGAGCAGTGTGTTGGCGAACATTATTCTCTTGGAACAACAGGTCACCTGAAACTTGCTGGCAGATTAAAACTGTGTGCCGGACCGAGACTCCAACTCGGAACCTTTGCCTTTCGCGGCAAGTGCTCTACCAGCTGAGCCACCTAAGCACGACTCACGCCCCGTCCTCACAGCTTTACTTCCCCCAGTACCTCGTCTCCTACCTTACTATACATTATGGAAACATCCCCTACGCTGTGGCTAAGCCATGTGTCCGCAATTCAGGAGTGCTAGTCGTGCATGGTTCGCAGGAGAGCTTCTGTAAAGTTTGGAAGGTAGGAGACGAGGCACGGGCAGAAGTAAAGCTGTGAGTCGTGCTCGGGTAGCTCAGTTGGTAGAGCACTTGACCGTGGAAGGCAAAGGTCCCGTGTTTGAGTCTCGGTCCGGCACACAGTTATAATCTACCAGGAAGTTTCATATCAGCGCACACTCCGCTGCAGAGTGTGAGCAAAAAATCAACCAACGGGTCCCCGATCCGTGACTTTGACAAGGGCCATTGCGTAGCAAAAAACGCAGAACGGGAGCAAGGACAGGGTCGGCAGCTGTGGCTGTAGCTACGCGACGAAAATCAATCGGAAACGATTCGACCACGTCATCGGTTTCCGAATCAATGAACATGCAAGCAAGTTTGGAGGAATCGAATGCCCTATCCTCAGCAACAGGGAAGCGGGACAACGCATCGGCGTTTCCGTGCTTAGCAGTGGACCGATACAAGATATCGTAGCGGTACTGCGAGAGGAAAATAGACCAGCGAATGAATTTCTGCGCTGTACGTGGAGGTACAGGCTTGGTCGGATGAAAAAGCGATGTCAAAAGGTTTGTGGTCTGTGATTATGGTAAAGCGACGACCAAACAAGAAATCATGAAACTTCGTAACACCAAATACAAGAGCCAATGCTTCTTTCTCGATCTGTGAATGATTTCTTTGCGCAGGCGAGAGCAATTTGGACGCAAAGGCAATAGGGCGATCGTCCTATCCATCTTTGTGCGCAAGCACAGCACCGATCCCGAAATCCGATGCATCCTCCATCAACAAAAGGGGCTTCTGAGGATCGAATGGCGTAAGGCAAGTATTGGAAAGCAACGCCTAATTCAAATGGCTAAAGGCACGTTCGCATTCCGTCGTCCAGACGAACGGAACACCTTTACGGCGTAAGCGATGAAGCGGAGCTGAAATGGAAGAGGCGTGTGGAAGATACCTGTTATAGTAATTTATTTTTCCCAGCACACTCTGTAGGTGCTTCAAATTCTGCGGCGACGGCAAGTCTTGTATGGCACGAAGGTGCGTGGGACTGGGATGTATGCCTTGGGCATTGAGTACATGTCCCAAGTATGGCAAGTCCCGAGAAAAAACACACATTTGTCCTTCCGCAAGCGAAGACCATTTTGTCGCAAGACCTGAAATAATGTTCGGAGATTGGCCAAATGTTCTTCTTCCATCTTTCCGGAGATCACAATATCGTCCAGATAATTTGCTGCAGTAGGGACCGACGCACAAACAGTTTGTCGATTTGGCTGAAACAATGCAGTAGCGGATGCCCACCCGAATGGCAGTCGTTTGAATCGATACAAACCAAGATGCGTGTTAACCACCAAAACGCGCTGGGATTCTTCGTCCATCGGTATTTGCAAGTACACATCTGCTAGGTCCAGCTTCGAAAAATATTTACCCGGGAACAGTTTGTCAAAAAGATCTTCCGGGCGGGGTAAATGAAAAGTTGCAATCACTAGTTGTGGATTCACTGTTGCCTTGAACTCCACACAAAGTCTCAACTTTCCGGAAGGTTTTGACAAAGTTACTAAGGGTGATGCCCAGAGAGGAGCCTGCACACGTTCAATTACACCTTGTGATTCCAAATCGCGTAATGTTTTTGCGACCTCATCACGCAATGCGTGGGGAACATTGCGCGCTCTGAAAAATTTCGGTTGCGCGTTTACTTTCAGTTCCAAATGTGCTTTATAGTTCTTAGCGCAACCGAGGCACTGTGCAAAAATGCCTGCAAATTCCTCACATAGACGAGAAACACTGTGTGAAGGCACCGTCTGGTTCATTGATAGAACCTGATTTACTATAGACAAGGTAAACAACTGAAATAAATCTAAACCAAACAAGTTCACTGCAGAAGAAGAACGAAGGACGTAAAATGACACAAGTTTTGTTTGTTCTCTGTATGTTGCAAGAAGGCTGCACTGTCCTAACACAGGGATCGCTTGACCTGAATAGATAGTTAACTTATCATTTGCGGCACGCAACGGAGGTGTTCCCAGCAGTTTGTAAGTGTCTTGATTGATCAGTGAAACTGCAGCTCCTGTATCGAGCTGGAATGGTATCACATTGCCGTTAATGTCCAAGTCTACAAAATGTTTATTGTCCTGCTGACGACAAGAGCGACTGTCTCGTGCAATGTGAACTGACACTGGTACGTAATCACTTGCGACTTGACGGGAATTCCGGCGATGTCGACGCACACTGTTTTTGGGGCGAACACAGTCACTGTTAGAGAGAGTGGCACTGGGCGGAGTGGAATGAACTACATGAATTTCCATGGGCGAAGTATCGCGAGCCTGAGTATCCTTGGTTCGATTCCGATTCCGGCGCAAAGCAAAGGGCCTGGAACGGGTTTGAGCTTCCGGTCGAAGCTTTTTCTGGCAAACACTCTGAACATGCCCTTTTTTATTACAATAAAAGCAAATAGCTTGGCGTGACGGGCAATTCTCACGCGAATGTTTAGTAGCACTGCATTAGCTTGCCGGCGCGTTACACGTGGCTGAGAGCCTGGCGGCAGCGGCGCGGCCGGGCGCGAGGGCTGTTTACTGCTCCGTGCAGTTCGCCCGGCGGCCCGGTTAACGTGACACACTGCTGGCGAAGTTGCAAATGTTTCCTGAGCAAAGTCAAGTGTGTCCTGCTGATCCAATATGTCCATCGCTTGTTGAAGGGAGGAATTGACTAGTTTTAAAATCTGTTCCCTTATACGAACCTCAGAATCGTTCTGTGCAATTGCATCACGTACCATAGTATCTGAATAAGGGAGTCCACATTGACACTCAAAAGCACAATCCCTAGTACGGCCTTGCAAGGTTGCAACCCACTCCCGATTAGTCTGACCTGCCGTATGTTTTGTACGAAAGAAGGTATACCTTTTCGCAACTACATTGACTGATTCCTTGAAATATGCATCTAATGCAGACAAAATTTCTTCGTAGGACAGAGCTGTTACGCCTCGTCGGGGAAATAATTTTACTATCACACGGTACATGGTCACCCCTACTGACGATAACAAAAAAGGCTGGCGATCGTTACCTTGAATTCTGTAGGCGGCGAGATGGAATCCATATTGGCGTGACCGCTTCGTCCAGCTTTCCAGTGCAGCATCAAAAGGTCGAAAAGTGGGTGCAACAGCGTGTTGTGGCTGCGTTCGCGGTGAAGCGGCTGCTGCCGCATCGTTTTGCATCGCACATGGACCCTGGACGAGCTGTCCAAGGGCATCCAGTAAGGCCTGCGTCTGCTGATTCTGTAAGCGATAAAATTCGGACAGTACATCTGGAGATTGTGGCGAAGCCATTACACAAGCAAATCAGGGCAATTTAGGTACGAACACTTTTACCCTCGTCGCCAATGTTGTGGTTGGCAGGAGAGCCAACACTGGGTTACTGAAGGAGGCCGAAATGCACGCGTTTCAGCTCTCGCAGGCTGGCGTGAAGTCTGGAACATGACAAGGGAATTATAATTTAGGTAAGAACACTTTTACTCTCGTCGACAACTCTCGTCGCCAATGTTGTGGTTGGCAAGAGAGCCAACATTGGGTTACTAAAGGAGGCCGAAATGCACGCGTTTTAGCTCACGCAGGCTGGCATGAACTCTGGAACATGACAAGGGAATTAGAATTGAGAAAAACGGACGTAGCTGGTGGAATACTTAACTTTAATCCATTAATGACGAACGTCGCTCTTGACATTACATGATTCACAGTATCAATAGTAAATGATAATGGCGCCTTGCTAGGTCGTAGCAAATAACGTAGCTAAAGGCTATGCTAACTATCGTCTCGGCAAATGAGAGCGTAGAAGTCAGTGAACCATCGCTAGCAAAGTCGGCTGTACCACTGGGTCGAGTGCTAGGAAGTCTCTCTAGACCTGCCGTGTGGCGGCGCTCGGTCTGCAATCACTGATAGTGGCGACACGCGGGTCCGACGTATACTACCGGGCCGCGGCCGATTTAAAGGCTACCACCTAGCAAGTGTGGTGTCTGGCGGTGACACCACAAACCACATGTGAGTATTTTTATGCAATTAAATTTGTAAAAATTAAGCGTTTGTTCTAATGACTACCTGTTGTTAATGTACCTTCCTGTGATACTGTTTGGTAAGGTAACAGTTTCTTCTGAAGAAGGTGCCCCTAGTTGGCGTTGAAAACAATTTAAAGAATTTTAAAGTCTATTTGCAACCGGTTGGCTGGGAATTTGTGACATTGTAATTAATTACGGTTGCCGATCACAGCCATGTTCAAAACATCTGTTATCATTGTTAATTAGAGCCGTCAGCACAGTTATGCATACGTGGAGCGCCTTCATTAGTTACAGTGGAAACAGTTTGTATTTTGATAAGTTTGTGAAATGCTTTTACATTGAAGCTTTATCGCTGCACACGCTAGCCTTGTGGAAGCCTATTGTTTCACATTGGAAATGTCAGGCATTATCTTCAGCAATGGTCTGGTAAATGTAAGCAACCGCGCAAGTGGCGTGTAATAGCAAAATGGTTTACTTTATAAGACTTACTGTTTTGCAGTAATAGCATAAAGTTATGTCATTTGTTCACGCATTTGTTTACTGAGGTTTGTAGAGCGTTCGTAACAGCAAAGCGCTTTTAGTAAAAGAGATCTGTTTCACTGAAGTGAAGATGAACAAGTGCTCAAAGCCCTTAAGGTACGCGTTTTTAAGCCGTTGTTTAAGAGACTTTGCTTCTTGTTTCGGTCCATAGTATCACCTCTCAAAGTATGGAATCCTTCTTTCTTAATTTCGTAGTAAAATCTTGATGCCAAAATTTGTAATATTCATCAGTTTCTAAAAATTTTGGAAAGAGCGCCTGACCAGTAACTTTATCATTATGCCAATAGTCCCTATAACCGTAGCCCCCCTCCCTCCCCCCCCCCCCCCCCCAGACATTTTGTGACTACTAACAGTTGCTGAAGTGTAAAAGTCACGGAGTGAACGAATATCACAGTAAATTTCAACTTGATGTTATGTAATTTCATTAGTGTTAAATACCATTCTTATAACGTTACTCTGACTGTGAATATTTGTAAAAAGCATCTAAGAATGTGGAACACAAAATTTTCGTTTTAGGTTTGCGAAGGAAGATAGATATTTCACTGAGGGAGCAAAGTAAGATGTTAGTCCTAAAAAATATAAGAGATTGAGATAGGAAAATTGCAAGTAACTGTTCATTGACCACAACACAGTGGAAAAAATGTAAAAACTCGAAAGATAATGTAATATAAAGCTTGTGACAGTGAAGTGGTCGTTAGATGGACGCAAGCCCCAGACCGTGAATCCCAATAAAAATGGCAGCAAATAGAAGAAAAGATATGAGACAGTATCAGATTGCTTCCAAAACAGAGCGAGGTTTTAAGAAGAATGTTTCACATCAGCCGTGCCTGGACGTCTTTCAGAAATGAATATCGAGAAGAAAATCCTCAAGAAGAATTTATCCTGGCAAAAAATGAAACATCAACCAACCTGACCTAATATTTCAAAGCGAAAAAGCATACTTGCAAGATATCAGCCCTAGCTACCGACCGAACACGAAAGATTGTGCCTTAATTCTCATATTACGCAGTTATGATCCTTCGAATGTACAGCTTTTAAAGTTTCACGCGCACTGATTATTTGTCACTAGCTCCAGCCCACCGCAGAGGCCAAACGGCCGAGCGCCAAGTACTGTACATGGGTGTGACAACCAGAGCCCTTCTATTCGCAAAATGTTGAATGCGAGGAGAGAGGTGGACAAATCTACCTAACATGTTTTCAAAGCTTGATCGGGAACATTCATTATTCTATGTGACTAACAGTAACTAATATGGGTACGTAATATGTCAGCATCACACACAAATACACGTTCATGATTCATTGAATAGTAGTCTCGTGCTGATATTCTGCGCCTTCGTATATGCTGAAAAATAAAAGCGAGAATACTTCAGCATCTGATGAATTATTATTACTTTCGATTTAAAATTTGATAATGCTACTCAATCAGAAGAACAGCGCATCTCCTCCAAATCTACACTCATGCTCATAAATTAAGGATAATTGCAGAATGTGGTGCCACACAACGTGGAACTACACAAAACTGGCGCTAAGAGCATAGGCACAGAGGGAACACACACGAGACGGATCTGTAAGGCCATGGTATTGGTGATAAGTTGAGAAAACAGTACCGAAACACGTGCTACAAAACGCCACTGTTTCCTGCGCATGTACCCCGACATCAAAATGGGATACAATCACCATGCCCACGTTCAAAGGCCGCACAACAGGTTGGCATACTCTGGATCAGACGGTCGAGCAGCTGCTAGGGTACAGCCTCCCATTCTTCCACCAGTGCCTGTCGGAACTCCTGAAGTGTCGTAGGAGTCTGAAGACGTGCAGCGATACGTCGACCGAGAGCATCCCAGACGTGCTCGATGGGATTCAAGTTGGAGAAGAGGCAGGCCACTCCATTCGCCAGATATCTTCTGTTTCAAGGTACTCCTCCACGATGGCAGCTCGATGGGGCCGTGCGTTATCATGTGTTGTTGACACCAGGCTTCACAGGCTCTCCTGCGACCAGGGGTCAGTGGAATGCACCTTGCATGTCTCCGGGCGAATAAGCCATGTCTGTTCACTCGTCTGTAGACTGTGTGTCTGGAGGCAACGGTTCCAGTGGCTGCGGTAAGATCCCGAGCAAGGCTACCTGCAGTACTCCGTGGCCATATGCAGGCACTGGTGTAGTACACACTGGAGGTGTAGTACACGGTGGCCGTCCCGTACTCTAGCGCCCGGACACATTTCCTGGAATCGTTGCCATAATCTTGAGATCACACTTTATGGCACACGGAGGCCCCCTGCTACAACCTGCTGTGTTTGACCAGCCTCCAGTCGCCCTAGTATTCTACCCCTCACAACGTCATCAATATGTGCTCTTTGAGCCATTTTCAACTCACTAGCACGTCAGCACACTTAGTCGCTGCACCGTACTCTGACATGCACCAACGCACCTTTGCGTATGTGGACTGCTGCGAGCACCACCATGCGACGCCCGTAGGTCAAATGCACCGCAAGGTCATACCCTGAGGTGATTCAAACCCGCAAACCACTCACGAGAGCGTTGTTTCACCATGTATCAGTATTATCCTTAATTTATGAGCACGAGTGTAGCTCACTCTGGCAGAGCCAGCTTTAAAATACACATAAAATAACAGACAGCTGCGATGTTAATAATTAAATGGCACTACACTGCTTCATCATTGTCATGTTCATTTTTTCATTCTTTAACACTTTATCTGTGGAACGCTATAGAAAAATACTGAAAGCACGAAGATCTCTCGCACCAGCTACGGGTTAGAAACTGCGCACTTTTACACAATGAACAATTTCTTTTTATCTGTTTGGCCTAGAGAGTGTCTACTGATTTAGCCATGTAAAACATATGGTTAGAATTTACGCTGAACTGTATGAAAATAATTCATACATTTTTAGCCACAGCAAGTGGCAGCGTGGTTTGAGGAGCCATGTCATGGATTGCCCCGCCCCCCCCCCCCCCCCCCCCCCCCCCCCGCTGATGGTTCGAGTCCTCCCTCGGGCATGGGTGTGTGTGCTTTGTTCTTAGCATAAGTTAGTTTAAGTTGTGTGTAAGCCTAGGGACCGATGACACCAGCAGCTTGGTCCCTGAGGAATTCACACACATTCATATTTACAGATATGACAGCCCAATCGTTATAGTTTTATCCACCATAAATTGTTGTATCACCGCGTACCGTTTCCGAAATTTCATCACAAGCTGGACATAAAAATGAAACATAAGTACCATTAAAGCAGACATTTTCCCAATACTCCTAAGAAACTAAACAGTCATTTCATAAATGCGAATGTCTTCGGCGAACAAAAGAGGCGAAAGTGAATGAGGAAGTGGTATGCCATACTCAGCAGTATTTTCAAAAATTCCAACCTCCCACTGTCAAATTTGAGACACGAAAGCGAGATGTGGTTTACATCAGCTTCTGCATCACAATCACACTGACATCCAGGAGAGCTGTAAATGTTGATTCGAGTAGATGGAGACGAAAGGAGGAGTACTTCGCATTAAGCATTTGCAGTGGGGGAGGTGAGTGACAACCGTTTCGCGCTCATGTTTAAAGGCTGTACGTTCTGCAAGTCATGGCTGGATACTGTCAAAATTATGGCCCAAAATTCTGCGTGGGAGCGATTACTGGGGTTGGTATCGTGAAAATGTACTGTTAGCTGCTTAAAATATACGATCAGGTTGGTGATGCTTACTTGTAAGAAACAAGTCGCAATCATGGTTCATTTTGTAATCATATGAGGACTTTGGAGCAAAAAAGAGTTCGACAGTGTAATTTTCTCTGACGAAAAGAAGCTTACTGTGTATGCTAGTGAGTCTGCCTCGAAACTCTGGTCTGACACAGGAGAGGAATTGAACGAGTGTCTCATTCAAACCAAAAAGATATCTAGTGAGGAGCGTTTTTTCTTTTTTTGCAAAGGTCCTGGACGAATAAAAATATGTACTACTACAGTCAGCGTCCCAGGGTACCATAAAATCAATGAAAAGGAAGTAATAAACGCTGGTATGGACCATTTAAGTGTGCAGATTTTTGGTAATTTATTTTTTTAAGATTAGAATCCCAAATGACTTCGATTATGGGTCATACAACAATGTACACTCTGAGTGAGCCAGATTACCAGAGACTGTTGCTGTCAGCAAATTCCTTACATGAACAGTGTTGAGATAATCTGGCGGTTAAGTCAAAGAAGGAACGTCAATATTGCTGCGCACCTAAAATTCAGCTCATATAGAAGATAGCGCATGTCTGGTACCACAAAATCGAACCTAAGTGGTACTTTCCTTCATTCATTTCCGACAAACCGAGCGAGGTGGAGCGATGGTTAGTACACTGGACTCGCATTTGGGAGGACGCCGGCTCAATCCCGAGTCCGCCAGTTCTGGTTTAGATTTTTCGTGATTTCCCTAAATTGCTTCAGGCAAAAGCCGGGACGGTTCGTTTGAAAGGGCACGGCCGAGTTACTTCCCTAATCCGACGAGACCGATGACCTCGATGTTTGGCCTCCTCCCCCAAACAACCCAACCCCAATTCCGACAAGAATCCAGTCCATCATAAAAGCGCTTGAGAAGTACACTGAATGACGTAGTGTTGATTTTTAAGATAAATTAACCTATGTCCATTACACATTAACTTATATTCATAAAATTAGTATTACCACAACCAGCGTTCTTTAAAAATACCCAAACAACACATTACTGATCAAAACGAGAGTGGAGATGTATTTCTGATACACAATGTTATACGCCTACATTTAAGATGCCGCACAGTGAACTGTCGTCTGTTTTCGGCTCACGAGGAGAACTCGGCAAGTGCCATAATCCATTTGCCACAAACTTCGCTCCGTGGAACGAAAATCAATGCATGTCTCTACTTGTACGTAGATGCTTGACCATTTGTGATAAAACGATGGTCAAAGTTTTCGAGGTACTTTATGAGCCTTTTAGCGAGTAAGTACTTGAACCGAAACGGTAACACAGTGGCCGACATCGCGAACTATCAGTTACCCGCCCCGTATCCGAAACCCAATTATTATTATTTTTTGTTTCTTTGTTCTTCGTTTATCGACTTGTGCCGTAGAATATTACCGCACAAATGTTTTTCAATATATAGTGAAATAATGTTGTCCTCGGTCGTCTGCTAATACTGTGTCTGGCGAATGAATTAAAACAATGGAATAATTAATAAATGAGATAATAATTTGAAATTCTTTTCAGTGACATGCTTGTAGCGCATCTTCATTAATTATTCTTGCAAGCTCCAGTTTTCGATAAAGTAATCCGTTAAGCGTGGTTTTACCACGAAATTATTGCCAACACATGATATCTTCAGCAGTATTAATAAAGTTTCTTTCCCAAGTGAGGTTCATACGAACTGTGGCTAGACTGGTGATCATGGTGTTTGGAATTTCTATGTCGCGAATGTTCCTACAATGGGTATCATCCAAGGGAATGCACCAAATCATCCTGAAGAGTAAACATAAGAATTAATGTAACAATTGATACGAGAATTAAATATAAGAATGTCAAAGTGGGAAAAGATTGTAAGCCCGGAAATCCGTACACAGATACTGTATATAATAAATGTGTAAAACTTAATGTGAAAACCAGTTGTAATTTTACAACTGATATAACGCCCTTGAATCCCCTAATATGGTAAGAAACATTCCTTTGGGGGTAGATTCCTACGGACATAGGTACATTATCGCGCGCTGAAATGCATCTAAAGTACATTCAAAACTCTGACCTTCATTTTCTCAGAAACGATCCAATATCGACGGATAAGTCGAGACACGTATTCGCTTTTCTGACTCCTCTTCCACTGAGTGACTTTTGTGTGAAATAGGATTGTGGCACTTGCCGTGGTCTCCTAGTCAGCCATAAAACTAAATTGAATGCTAAATTTTTGAGTTCCCCTTCATTTTTCTATGTTTATGGAAGAAGTGTTATGCCTATATCCACATGGGATAGCTATTTCTTTTATATCACTGTATTTGTTTGTCAGGCATCTTGCGCTCCAAGAAACGACACTTAGGATTTTATTTCGCGGCGACGATTAGATCATTAGATGCAAAGAAGAAGCTTATAACGACAGACCAATAGGGCCGCAAATCAGTCGCGAACTTTTCGAAGCAACCATCCATCAGGCTACATTCCAGACTCCCATCTTTAATTTCTGCACGTTTTCGCTTCTCTTTCAGTTTTCTCATAATCGTCGTTTCTGTGTTATTATTCTCCTCCTCATATTGACTTATATTTTACCCTGCAAGGTGAACACCTAACAAAGCATCCAGTTAGTGCTCAGGAAAAGTTTCCCGTTGAGAAACTCTGCCTCGAAGTGCCCCCTGCCCTTTCTGTACGCCAGATCTATTTTTAGTTCACTCGTGCTCTTAAGGTACAGCTGGAGTTCTGCTACATGACGCCTCGAAAGGTTCCCAATGGTAAAACTAGCAATTTTTACACGGCAATATTATTACAGGTACAGAATGTATGCAGCCTCATTTACTAGAAGAGAATTTTTTCTCTCAGAAAGTATTTCAGCTTCTCTCTCAGAATACCCACGCAAATGGAATTACTTCTAGGGTGCCAACGATTGTTTACTTGGCGAAGACGCAGTGAACGTTGCAGAAAAATCACTGTTTTCAAATGCAGGCGACTCGTCTCTGTTGCTTCGTGCGTGAAACCGAAAACAAAATACCTGTTTCGCACGTATACTTTATAGGTTTCCAGCAGGAGTGAAAACAAAACACGCTCTCGCCACCGCAACAGACGCGTCTCAACGACGACCCTATTTCGCGGACCACTGCCCTTGGATGCCTGCCAGCTGCACACATCCAATGGCAACCAGTTACTGCCGCATCGTGTCCCTCGCGTGTTTTCCGGTCGTCCAGCATTGAGGAGGGCGACGTAATTTTTTTAATGCATGCGGCAGCACGCATTAAACTAATTATGGACGACCTGCTGCCAAGCACCGAAGCTCGCGAACTTCCGTCTGCATAATTTGTCGGTCACAGTTCACTAGCAAGTAATTAATATGACGCATTGACGCACAGCATATCTCGCTGGTAATTCCAATCAGTAATACCTAGTACCCAGGGCAACAAGAGGCCACGTCCGAGAGTCACTGTTCTTGGGATAAATTGATGATTGCGGAGAAAAATTTGTAGTAAGAAACCGAAATTTGGTGCCGATATCCTGTAAGTTGGCAAGCGTGCTACAAACTGCCTGCAGAATGGCCTGCAGGCGGCAACATAGTGCAGATGCACACATACCATCGCAGTATCAGTATAAAGATGGCCGTCCCACTTGCGACTTGCACCACGGAAAAACAGCGTTCTGTTATTAGGTTTTTGAGTAGCGAAGGTGTGAAACCTATTGTAATTCATCGACGAATGAAGGTTCAGTACGGCGATGCATGTTTGTCACAGCAACAAGTCTACGAATGGAGTAGGAAGTTCGCAAATGGTGTGACTTCAGTGGAGAATGCTCCTCGTCCAGGTCAGGCACAACGAGTTGTGACTCCATAGAACATTGCAGCCGTTGAAGCCATAGTGAAGGAAAACCGCCGAGTGACACTGAATGGCATTGCAGCACGTTTACAGATTAGTCATGGGGCAGCACACCATACTGTGCATGATGTGCTCCAGTTTCACGAAGTGTCTGTAAGATGAGTGCCACAACACCTGACTCCTGAAATGAGAGACCGACGTGTTGATGCTTGTGAAGAACTTCTTCGGTGCTTTTAACGAGAAGGTGATGGCTTCCTTGCAAGACTCGTTTCTGGGGACGAAACCTGGGTTCACTTCCACCAACCGGCAACGAAGAGAGCGAACAAGGAATGGCGCCATTCCTCATCACCAATACCAAAGAAGTTTCGAACAGAACCATCAGCAGGGAAGGTTATGCAGACTCTCTTTTGGGACGAAAAAGGCGTCATTTGGGAGGATTACATGCCTAGATGGACCACTGTCAAAAATGCATCATACACAGATCTCCTAAAACAATCATCTGCGCCCTGCAATCAAATCAAGGCGACGTGGATTACTGTCAGCAGGTGTCCTTTTGCAACATAACAATGCAAGGCCCCACGCTGCCCGTACAACAGTTGAAACAACCACAGACCTGCATTTTGAGTGTCTTCCTCATCCACCATACTCACCAGACCTTGACCCAAGTGATTTCCATGTGCTTGCAAAGACTCAATGGGAGGAAAGAAGTTCCGTTCTGATGAAGAGGTACGCCACGCAATCCATGAGTGGTTGCGCGGACTACCAAAAGAATTTTTTTCTAAAGGAATTTATGCACTTTGTAAGCGCTGGAGGACTTCCATTGAGCGTAGGGGAGATTATGTTGACAAGTGATACAGCTTTGTACCACTGCTGCACAATAAATAATATTTAAAAAAATATTTAAGGTTTTCATTTGACTCACCCTCGTATAAGTCATTGGCTTGTCAGTATTACTATCTGACATTGGTGTGCTGTATCTGTAACGAACAAGACATGGATAATTATCGAACATCAACATACATAATTTTCTCATTGTTTTAAACTTGAACGTAGTTGCTGGGCATTGTACCTCACCATTTTTTCACTATTTTCACACCATAAAAATAGTGTTTCTTGCGACTTATGTTTACCACAAAAATTATCATTTAGTGTATTAATGTCTATGGGTGATAAACAAGGAGATAAGGAATTTCAGGCAATCGTACTATTTACTGCGTTGAGATTTTGTGAATGAAAGCTCAATCTGTAAAGGAAACTTTCACATTGCCCGTTAACATTCGTTTTAATTTCCGAGTATCTGGCCAGATAAACAGAATTTTAATAAACGTTGTTTCCATATTCAGGAGAATTAATTACGTAATTTTTTTAGTGCATACTTATGCTTCGAATTTTGTATACGTTCCGACCGTGTTGAACTTTGAGCAGCAAGCTCGAACTCTAAACCACAGGCAGACAAATCAAGGAGACTTGCTACGGCTTATCACCTATGGAATTTAGTATTATAAGGCCCCCGTAGGCGTGGTAGTTCGCTGGATCAGTTTAGGAACTTTTATGGATCCACATTTGCGAACTTTCAGATTATCAGCAGATATTACTGATATCGTTCCCGGTAGGGGAGATGTCATTAGAGGACTTTTTTTTATTGATTGATCGATTTTTTGAGTTAATCAGCCACCCGACTGGTTTCACGCGGCATTTGCCTCCTACGTCCTCAATTATTTGTTGGATGTACTCAAATTTCTTTCTTCCCCTACAGCTTTTAGTCTCTGCAGCTCCCTGTAATACTTTACAGGATATTCTCTGATATCTTCACGCATATCCTATCATCTTGCCCCTTCTTCTTGTGTATGTATTCCATAAGTTCCTTTCCTTGCGGATTCTGCGGAGAACCTTCTAATTCCTTATCAATCTTTATCAGACCATCTAATTTTCAACGTTATTCTCGAACACTACATCTCAAGCGATTTGATTCTCTTTTGCTCCGTTTCTTATACTGCCCATCATTCACCACACAATGCTATGCCCCACCGCGCATTTCCAGAAATTGCTTCCCAAAATTAAAGCCTATGTTTGATACCAGTAGATTGCTTTTGGCCAGGAATGCCCTCTTCCCCTCTACTAGTCTGCTTTTTATGTCCTCCTTGATTAGTCCGTCAGGGGCTACATCACTTCAAAGATAGCAGAACTCCTTAAATTCGTCTACTTCCTGAGCACCAATTTTGATGGTAAGTTTTTCGATATTTTCCTTTCTGGTACTTCTCATTATACTTTTTTTCGGTTTACTCTCAGTCCATATCCTGTTCACTTAAAACTGTTCATTCCATCAACAGAACCTGTAATTCTGCTTCACTTTCACTGAGGTTAGCAATGCCATCAGCGAGTCTTATTATCGATATCCTTTCACCTTGAACTTTACTCCCATCCTTGCAACTCTCTATTATTTCCGTCATTAGTGTTTTTATGTAAAGATCGAACAGTAGGAGCGAAACACTATCCCTGTCTTCCAACCTCCTTATGAGGAGCACATCTTCTTGGTCTTCCAGACTTATTGTTCCCTTTTGGTTATTGTAAGTATTGTACATCACACATCTTTCCCTATAGCTCATTCCTATTTTTCTCAGAATTTCGAACATCTTGCCCAATGTCTCATTGTCGAACTCTTTTTCCAGGTTGACAAATCCTATGAGCGTCATTTGGTTCTTCTTCAGTCTTATTTTCAATACCATGCGCTGTCAGAACTGCCTCTTTGGTATCTAGCATTCCTAAAGCCAAACTGACCTTCATCTAACAGATCCTGAAATTCTGTCCTTCTGTAAATTTGTCCTGCGAGCAGTTTGGTTGCCTATGTAGTCAGTACCAATGATGTGTGTCGCTTTGGATCGGAAGATATTCCCTTTTATTTCGAGCACCTATCAGAAGCGGTAAAGGCTGCCAGTCTTGCGAGTTGAAAGCCGAGCTAACCATTTGTCGCATCGTCGACAGAGCCGCCTGTAGACCTCTGGTACAGAGGCGAGTGGAGATTCTAAATCAATGGCTCGGACGGTCCTGCGACGGTGTAGGCTGAAGATTTCTCGACCTGCGTCTTAGGGATGGGGCTTCCGGGTTCCGCGAAACAGGTCAAGAGTCCATTACACGCAGGAGGCGGGTACGTGGGCTGTGTGGCGCGGACTGGGCGGTTTTCTCGGTTAGAAAATCTCGCAGAAACATAGAAAGGGTTTCGGTCTCAAAGAGTGCAGCTCTAACACAGGAAGACCGCAGTTCTAGGAGCCATCGGTGTAACAGTTGTAAATTGTCGCAGTTGTGTTGGGAAAGTAACAGAGGTCCAAGCACGAATGGAAAGCACCGATGCTCAAATTATTATGAGTTAAACCCTGTGAATTAGTATGGGTAGAGATTATTCTTGGCAGCTGGAATAAAATAGTAATTGGATCCTTTTATAAGCTTTGTAACTCGGATATACATTTGTTGAAAAGTTCAAAGAAAACTTGAGTCTAATTTCAAACGCATACAATTATAGTTGGTGGTCACTTCAGTTTACCCTCGATGTATTGACGATAATACATTTTTAAATCCGGAGATAAAACAACATCCGAAATTTTTCTAAGCGCATTTGAAACTTCCCCTTAGAAAAATTTATGAATTACTGTACTGATAAACCTTTTACGTTATTTGATTTTCAAACAGATGAGCAAAACTTAACATACGCAGACATTTCTTTCTTTACTTATTCAGATCATCACTAAACTGACACACAATATTTTTAGCGCGACGTAATCTGATTTTGAATAATCCCTACAAAAGAATAGCCCTGACTAACAATAACCTAACAACCTATACCTGTCATGAATCACTTACCTCACATAAATCTTCGTTACTCGAACTACTGGAATACAGCGGGTGCCAATACTGCCAGCTAAATAAAGGATTCTAACTACTGAAGGCACCAACTACTGATAGGCATAGTTAGCAAATATGTCTTACAAATTTCGTTTTTCTAACGGACACACATCCAGATCGTCCGCTCTCAAAACTTTGCCATCTCTCTTACCGCATCCACCTCTGCTGGCGGCTCACCTCCATCTGCACAACACTACGCGCTGTTCACATCCGACTGCCTAACACTACAATAGCAAATATTCCAACAATGCAAACCAGCCACAGACTTCACTCAGCACAGTCAGTGATTTTCATATTTTCTACGTGGTGTTACCAACATAAAAACCTAAACAGCTTACTTACACAGTCGCTGAAAATCATGTCGAGCAGTTAGTTCATGAGACCACTCGAAGAGTAAACGGTCCTGAAAACAACTTGACCTCTTAGTAACAAATGATCCTGAGCTAATAAAGAGCATCGAAACATGTACAGGGATTCGTGAATAAAGGGTTGTCGTAGCGAGACTGAATACCGTAACTCCTAAACACTCAAAAATAAAGGAAAAGTATATATATTCAAAATAGAAGATAAAAATCTGCTTGACGCCTTCCTGAGAGAGAATCTCCCCTCCTCCCAAATTGACGATGTAAGTGTAGACCAGATGTGATATGAATTCAAAGGAATACTATAGACAGAAATTGAAAGATATATACCAAATAAATTAACAAACGACGGAGCTGATTCTCTGTGGTACACAAAGCAGATCAGAAAACTGTTGCAGGAACATCGAAAAAAACGCGCCAAATTCAAACGAACGCAAAATCCACACGATTGGCGATCTTTTAGAGACGCTCGACATTTAGCGCGGACTTCAATGAGAGTTACTTGTAAATGCTTCCACAACGTAACTTTGTCTCGAAACCTAGCGCAAGACACAGTCAACGCCTTCTCTGCACGACAGCAATGGGAAGACTATGGAGGGCAAAGCTGCTAAAGCAGAGTTACTAAACACTCCTTCCCATGTTCCTTCACCGAAGAGGACGAGGTAAATATTACGGAATCTGAATCAATAACAGCTGCCAGCATGAATAACTTGCAAGGGAAACTCCCCGTCGAACACCCCTCAGATTAAATTGTAAGGTGGCCCAATGGATAGCCCGTCAAAAACTAACACAGATCAAGTGTGAAAACAGGGAGATGTGCTGAACTACGAAGGTACAAGCAAAATAGAAACAGGGAACAGTCTAAGCTGAACATGTGCAGCGTCGACCGAGATTATAATAGCCACGGCGTAGTGGGTATGTCGTTACAGTGTTCATACTTGGAAAAGAGATATCTGTATTCAAACCTCCAAAAAATATGTTAAAATGTGTGTGAAATCTTATGGGACATAATTGCTAAGGTCATCCGTCCCTAAGCTTACTGACTACTTAACCTAAATTATCCTAAGGGCAAACACACACACCCATGCCCTAGGGAGGACTCGAACCTCCCCGGGACCATCCGCACAGTACACGACTGCATCGCCCTAGACCGCTCGGCTAATCCCGCGCGGCATTCATGCGTGTGTGCTTTATCTTTTTTTTTTATTTTTTCCGCAAAAGTAAGAACTATCCGTCCGGTAATCGACGTGTATTCAGATTTGTATGTGTCGTGGTGTAAGGTCCAGATGGGGTGCGTACCTCCTATTCATTTTGCACAAGTACATGTTATGACTCCTGAGTTCCGTTTTGAACGTCTTAACTCTAGAATTCCTTTGTTGTAACACAATTCACACCCGTTTATTTGTTGTTTTCATTTGTGTGAGCCTGCTCTAACTATTCATCACACTTGCTTGCAAAGGTATTTTTTTTTACCACATGATTAATGTTCTACAACCAATATATAGTTTGACAATTTCGAATACTACGGAATTAGAAGAGACAATTAAATGACCGGACGGGCAGTTCATAATTTGTGAGAAAAAGTGTGATACCAAGTTGGTTTCAACACGGATCTTCTATTTGGTAGCAAGGAGCAGTGACCACCCAACTACGACGCCGTGATTCTAGAAAATCGCTCGATGTTGCACATCTTGAGCTTGGACCGTTTATTGTTTGCATTTTGCTTCTTTCTTCACAGTTCATTGCACTCTCTTCCTCTTTTTATGCTTGATCTGAGATCAGGTTTTGACTGTGCCATTTTACCACTAAATCTGGATGGTGGCTGCAATGGGAAGTTTCTCTTAGATGTAGACATCCTAGGAGTAGTTAAGCAACTTAAATCCTTAACTCATTTAATTTAATACAACCAAATCTTTCGATCCAGACTGTATACCAATTAGGTTCATTTCAGAGTATGCTGATGCAGTAGCTCGAAACTAACAATCATAAACTACCTCTCGGTCGATGAGAGATCCGCACCCAAAGACGAAAACTGTACAGGTCACATCAACATTCAGGAACGGCAATACATGTAACCCACTAAATTACACCCCCCATATAATTAACATCGATGTGCAGCAAGATTCCGGAACATATATTGTGTTCGAAAATTATGAATTACCTCACAGAAAATGGTCTATTTTTCCCAATCTGATGGGCCCGATGACCTGAATGTTTGGCTCCTCCCCCAAATCAACCAACCAATCAAACAAAACGATGAAGCCTAGGTCAAGATAATCAGTAAGTAAAACTTCATGGTTTCATACGTGGATATGCTCTTCGGTGCAACTCACTTCAGAACAATGATTAACGTTGTGTATGAGGACAACTGATTGAATATGCAGCACTGAAAAGGCAACGTTACACATATCAAGGGAAGTTACAGCAGAGGTCGTCTTGAAGACGGATTTAGAAAACGTTGTTGTTGTTGTTGTGGAACACAACTAGTTCTTCCCTCACTCCAAGTGTTGGGTGCTATCGACAAGGGTTTCCGTATTGACTCCGTATTTCTTTATTTCCAGAACGTTTTTGACACCGTACCTCACAAGCTGCTTGTAATCAAATTACGTACTTATGGAATATCGTGTCAGTTAAGAAACTGGATTCGTTATTTCCTATCAGAGAGGTCGAAGTTCGTAGTAATTGACGGAAAGTCATCGTGTAAAACAGAAATTTTTGGCGTTCCAAAAGGTGGTATTATAGGCCCTCTGCTGTTCCTTATCTGTACGAACGACATAGGGGACAATCTGAGCCGCTTTCTTACACTGTTTGCATGCCGGCCGGGGTGACCGAGCGGTTCTAGGTGCTACAGTCTGGAACCGCGCGACCGCTACGGTCGCAGGTTCGAATCCTGAATCGCGCATGGATGTGTGTGATGTCCTTAGGTTAGTTAGGTTTAAGTAGTTCTACGTTCTAGGGGATTGATAGCCTCATAAGTTAAGTCCCATAGTGCTGACAGCCATTTGAACCAATTTTTTTATGCAATCGTTTATCTTCTAGTAGAGTCATCAGAAGATGAAAATAAATTGTAAGACGATTTAGAAATGATATCTGTATGGTGCGAAAATTGGCAGTTGACCATAAATAATAAAAAGTGTGAGATCATGCAAATGAGTGCTAAAAGGAGGCCGTTAAACTTGGGTTACATGATAAATCAATCAAAGTAAAGATCGTAAATTCAACTGCATCCCTAGAAATTACTACTACGAATAACTTAACTTGGAAACAAAACATGGAAAATGTTGTGAGAAAGGCGAACCAAAAACTGCGTTTTATTTGCAGAACACTTAGAAGATGCAACAGATCTACATCTACGTGACTACTCTGCAATTCACATTTAAGTGCTTGGCAGAGGTTTCATCGAACCACAATCATACTATCTCTCTACTATTCCACTCCCGAACAGCGAGCGGGAAAAACGAAAACCTAGACCTTTCTGTTCGAGCTCTGATTTCTCTTATTTTATTTTGATGATCGCTCCTACCTATGTAGGTTGCGCTCAACAAAACATTTTCGCAATCGGAAGAGAAAGTTGGTGACTGAAATTTCGTAAAAAGGTCTCGCCGCGACGAAAAAAGTCTATGCTGTAATGACTTCCATCCCAACTCGTGTATCATATCTGCCACACTCTCTCCCCTATAACGTGATAATACAAAACGAGCTGCCCTTTTTGCACCCCTTCGATGTCCTCCGTCAATCCCACCTGGTAAGGATCCCACACCGCGCAGCAATATTCTAACAGAGGACGAACGAGTGTAGTGTAAGCTGTCTCTTTAGTGGACTTGTTGCATCTTCTAAGTGTCCTGCCAATGAAACGCAACCTTTGGCTCGCCTTCCCGACAATATTATCTATGTGTTCCTTCCAACTGAAGTGGTTCGTAATTTTAACACCCAGGTACTTAGTTGAATTGACAGCCTTGAGAATTGTACTATTTATCGAGTAATCGAATTCCAACGGATTTCTTTTGGAACTCATGTGGATCATCTCACACTTTTCGTTATTTAGCGTCAACTGCCACCTGACACACCATACAGCAATCTTTTCTAAATCGCTTTGCAACTGATATTGGTCTTCGGATGACCTTACTAGACGGTAAATTACAGCATCATCTGCGAACAATCTAAGAGAACTGCTCAGATTGTCACCCAGGTCATTTATATAGATCAGGAACAGCAGAGGTCCCAGGACGCTTCCCTGGGGAACACCTGATATCACTTCAGTTTTACTCGATGATTTGCCGTCTATTACTACGAACTGCGACCTTCCTGACAGGAAATCACGAATCCAGTCGCACAACTGAGACAATACCCCATAGCTCTGCAGCTTGATTAGAAGTCGCTTGTGAGGAACGGTGTCAAAAGCTTTCCGGAAATCTAGAAATACGGAATCAACTTGAGATCCGCTGTCGATAGCGGCCATTACTTCGTGCGAATAAAGAGCTAGTTGCGTTGCACAAGAGCGATGTTTTCCGAAGCCATGCTGATTACGTGTCAATAGATCGTTCCCTTCGAGGTGATTCATAATGTTTGAATACAGTATATGCTCCAAAACCCTACTGCAAACCGACGTCGATGATGTAGGTCTGTAGTTAAATGGATTACTCCTACTACCCTTCTTCAACACTGGTGCGACCTGCGCAATTTTCCAATCTGTAGGTACAGATCTATCGGTGAGCGAGCGGTTGTATATGAGTGCTAAGTAGGGAGCTGAGCTATAGTATCAGCATAATCTGAAAGGAACCTAATCGGTATACAATCTGGACCTGAAGACTTGACCGTATCAAGCGATTTGAGTTCCTTCGCAACCCCTAAGGTATCTACTTCTAAGAAACTCATGCTAGCAGATGTTCGTGTTTCAAATTCTGGAATATTCAATTCGTCTTCCCTGGTGAAGGAATTTCGGAAAACTGCGTTCAATAACTCCGCTTTAGCGGCACAGTCGTCGGTAACAGTAGCATCGGCACTGCGCAGCGAAGGTATTGACTGCGTCTTGCCGCTTGTGTACTTTACGTACGACCAGAATTTCTTCGGATTTTCTACCAAATTTCGAGACAATGTTTCGTTGTGGAACCTATTAAAGGCATCTCGCATCGAAGTACGTGCCAAATTTCGCGCGTGTGTAAATTTTAGCCCATCTTCGGGATTTCGCGTTCTTCTGAACTTCGCATGCTTTTTCCGTTGCCTCTGCAACAGCGTTCGGACCTTTTTTGTGTACCACGGGGGATCCGTTCCATCTCTTACCAATTTATGAGGTATGAATATCTCAATTGCTGTTGCTACTATATCTTTGAATTTGAGCCACATCTCGTCTACATTCGCATAGTCAGTTCGGAAGGAATGGAAATTGTCTTTTAGGAAGGCTTCTAGTGACACTTTATCCGCTTTTTTAAATAAAATTATTTTGCGTTTGTTTCTGATGGATTTGGAAGAAATGGTATTGAGCCTAGCTACAACGACCTTGTGATCACTAATCCCTGTATCAGTCATGATGCTCTCTATCAGCTCTGGATTGTTTGTGGCTAAGAGGTCAAGTGTGTTTTCGCAACCATTTACAATTCGCGTGGGTTCGTGGACTAACTGCTCGAAATAATTTTCGGAGAATGCATTTAGGACAATCTCGGAAGACGTTTTCTGCCTACCACCGGTTTTGAACAAGTATTTTTGCCAACATACCGAGGGTAGGTTGAAGTCCCCACCAACTATAACCGTATGAGTGGGGTATTTATTTGTTACGAGACTCAAACTTTCTCTGAACTGTTCCGCAACTGTATCATCGGAGTCTGGGGGTCGGTAGAAGGAGCCAATTATTAACTTAATTCGGCTGTTAAGTATAACCTCCACCCATATCAATTCGCACGGAGTATCTACTTCGACTTCACTACAAGATAAACCACTACTTACAGACACAAACACTCCACCACCAATTCTGCCTAATCTATCTTTCCTGAACACCATCTGAGACTCCCTAAAAATTTCTGCAGAACTTATTTCAGGCTTTAGCCAGCTTTCTGTGCCTATAACGATATCAGCTTCTGTGCTTTCTATTAGCGCTTGAAGCTCAGGAACTTTTCCAGCGCAACTACAACAATTTACAACTATAATTCCGACTGTTTATACTAGAGAGACAGTCTACATTACGCTTATACGTTCTCGTTTGGAGTACTGCTGCGTGGTGTAGGATCCTTACCAGATATGGTTAACGGAATACCTCGGGAAAGTTCAAAGAAGGGCAGCACGTTTTCTACTATCGAGAAATAAAGGAGAGAGTGCCATGGACATGATACGTTATTTGGGAGATGATATCACTAAAACAAAGGCGTTTCTCCTGATGATAAAATAAGGGAACTCAGAGCCTGCGCGGAAAGACATAGATGCTCGTTTCTTCCTCACGCTGTTCGGGAGTGGAGTAATAGAGAATTACTGTGAGGCAGGTTTGATGAACCCTCTGACAAGCACTTAAATGTGATTTGCGCAGTATACATGTAGATAACCGGCTTATGCGACAATTCTCGTACTTACCTGCCCTTGCTGTAATCTACACTCCTGGAAATGGAAAAAAGAACACATTGACACCGGTGTGTGTCAGACCCACCATACTTGCTCCGGACACTGCGAGAGGGCTGTACAAGCAATGATCACACGCACGGCACAGCGGACACACCAGGAACCGCGGTGTTGGCCGTCGAATGGCGCTAGCTGCGCAGCATTTGTGCACCGCCGCCGTCAGTGTCAGCCAGTTTGCCGTGGCATACGGAGCTCCATCGCAGTCTTTAACACTGGTAGCATGCCGCGACAGCGTGGACGTGAACCGTATGTGCAGTTGACGGACTTTGAGCGAGGGCGTATAGTGGGCATGCGGGAGGCCGGGTGGACGTACCGCCGAATTGCTCAACACGTGGGGCGCGAGGTCTCCACAGTACATCGATGTTGTCGCCAGTGGTCGGCGGAAGGTGCACGTGCCCGTCGACCTGGGACCGGACCGCAGCGACGCACGGATGCACGCCAAGACCGTAGGATCCTACGCAGTGCCGTAGGGGACCGCACCGCCACTTCCCAGCAAATTAGGGACACTGTTGCTCCTGGGGTACCGGCGAGGACCATTCGCAACCGTCTCCGTGAAGCTGGGCTACGGTCCCGCACACCGTTAGGCCGTCTTCCGCTCACGCCCCAACATCGTGCAGCCCGCCTCCAGTGGTGTCGCGACAGGCGTGAATGGAGGGACGAATGGAGACGTGTCGTCTTCAGCGATAAGAGTCGCTTCTGCCTTGGTGCCAATGATGGTCGTATGCGTGTTTGGCGCCGTGCAGGTGAGCGCCACAATCAGGACTGCCTACGACCGAGGCACACAGGGCCAACACCCGGCATCATGGTGTGGGGAGCGATCTCCTACACTGGCCGTACACCTCTGGTGATCGTCGAGGGGACACTGAATAGTGCACAGTACATCCAAACCGTCATCGAACCCATCGTTCTACCATTCCTAGACCGGCAAGGGAACTTGCTGTTCCAACAGGACAATGCACGTCCGCATGTATCCCATGCCACCCAACGTGCTCTAGGAGGTGTAAGTCAACTACCCTGGCCAGCAATATCTTCGGATCTGTTCCCCATTGAGCATGTTTGGGACTGGATGAAGCGTCGTATCACGCGGTCTGCACGTCCAGCACGAACGCTGGTCCAACTGAGGCGCCAGGTGGAAATGGCATGGCAAGTCGTTCCACAGGACTACATCCAGCATCTCTACGATCGTCTCCATGGGAGAATAGCAGCCTGCATTGCTGCGAAAGGTGGATATACACTGTACTAGTGCCGACATTGTGCATGCTCTGTTGCCTGTGTCTATGTCCCTGTGGTTCTGTCAGTGTGATCATGTGATGTATCTGACCCCAGGAATGTGTCAATAAAGTTTCCCCTTCCTGGGACAATGAATTCAGGGTGTTCTTATTTCAATTTCCAGGAGTGTAAATTGTGTAGATGATATTTTTCTAGAAGCCAGATGGTACGCTTCCAGTCTCATAGATTCTACACATAACATTCAATAGTTTTAGGGTTGCCATTTCCATCTACACGTTAAGAATATCAGACGGAATGTTTTCTGTCCCATTTGTCTCCATTTGATCTCATGTCTTCCTGCGCTCTTTTAAAGTCTGACTGTAATGCTAGATCTCCCATTTCCACATCGACTTCATTTTCGTTTTCTATCAGATCATCAGACAAGTCATCCCCCTACTGACGCCTTCAGTGAGCTTTTTAAATCCATCCGTCGACTCCATACACGGAGATTTCTACTGTCATTCTGTAGCACAGAGATGTCGTTGTAACACTGCTGCCTGTTACTAGCGTCTAGCACATCGCTGTCTGCGCCCGCCTCTCTAGTGCTGTGTGAAATGTAATCAAGCCTTTGATACATTAGGAATGTGACGATACCAGCAAGTATGGATGTCTTCAGTTCCGTACAGAAAAATTCATATAAAAATCTATGTCCATAAACATAAATTATTTTACACCTAAATATTTATATCCCAAGCATTTAAAACAATGTTGAAGTAGTAACACAAAATATTGTAAACTTAATTGTATTAATTCTGACGAACGATGCCAGTGATTCTCTCTAACAAATATGTAAATTCTTTCGTTCTGAAACTTCCTGGCAGATTAAAACCGTATGCCCGACCGAGATTCGAACTCGGGACGTTGCCTTTCGCGGGCAAGTGCTCTACCATCTGAGCTACTGAAGCATGACTCACGCCCGGTACTCACAGCTGTACTTCTGCCAGTATCCGTCTTCCACTTTCGTTGTGGTTCATACAGTGTCTCTTTCCTTCTTCATTGTGTAGTGACTTTGCGGAAATTGTTGCAAACGGAAGTCAAATCTTTCGTGGGGTTGTAGGACACTATGCCACATAACATGTAAAACGTTGCAGAATACATACGTTTAAAAATTCAGACAATTTACTTCATTTTGTATTTCTAGAGGCACGCGGAGTGGCCACTCGGTTTGACGCGCCATGTCACGAATTGTGCGGCCGCTCCCGCCGGAGGTTCGAGTCCGACGGCGGACATGTGTGTGTGTGTGTGTGTGTGTGTGTGTGTGTGTGTGTGTGTGTTGTTCTTATCATTAGTTAGTTTAAGTGGTGTGTAATTCTAGGGATCGATGACTTCAGCAGTTTGGTCCCTTAGGAATTCAGACACATTTTAACATTTTTATTTATAGAACTACCCAATATACGTCTCTTTTCATCCGTTAATTTCCATCATACTATGAGAAACCTGTGGACTTAATTATGACTCCAAAGAAGACACAGAGCGAGGTGGAGCAGTGGTGGGTACACTGGACTCACGTTCGGGAGGACGACGGTTAAAACCCGTGTCTCGCCAAGCTGATTTAGGTTTCCCGTGATTTCCCGAAATCGTTTCAGGTAAAAGCCGCGATGGTTCCTTCGAAAGGGCACGGCCGACTTCCTTCTCCATTCTTTCCCAATCCGATGGGACCGATGATCTGGATGTTTGGCCCCTCCCCCAAATCAACCAACCAATCAAACAAAACGATGAAGCCTAGTTCAAGATAATCAGTAAATAAAACTTCATAGTTTCATACGTGGATATGCTCTTCGGTGCAACTCACTTCAGAATAATGATTAACGTTGTGTATGAGGACAACTGATTGAATATGCAGCACTGAAAAGGCAACGTTGCACATATCAAGGGAAGTTACAGCAGTGGCCGTCTTGCTGACAGTCCGTGGAGCTCCCAACTTCGTCGAGACTGTCCGTGTGGGTGCTTGTCTTCTCGAAAATAAACCCATTTTTTAACAGAAGGTACATGATATAGCTTAAAGATTTTACACATCGTCATACACCGACCAACGCGAACACCAGTGCCGCGGTGCGACAAACCTCCGTCTTGGTATGTCATGATCCCGCTAGTGTCGAGTTACGTGCTAGCAGGCGTTTTCATTTCTTGACCAAGGCATAACACGGTCTTCTCACAAAAAAAATATCACCCGAATGCGAATTTTGAATGAGGAAACCACTGCGTGTAGATTCCTCATACACCGGGTGATACGAAAGGAAGATCAGATATCAATAGTTCATTACAGACAACTTATGAAAGATAGAAACATTTAGCGCATTTCACTGGCTGGCGAACAGTCCAAAGTTATAACACAGCTGGACCGTTGTTTGTTAGTAGCACGTGGGGACTACATCACATGAGAATTAAGTTTGTGTGTTTGAAATTGCGCGGGATCAATCCATTGTTCCAGTGCTAGGCACATTCGGCATCAATTTTGCGAGAAGCAGCATACAAAATTCTTGTAAGTTGCTTGCATATGCCAATTCTGTTCACAAAGTTTATGGAATTTTTTTTATGTTCAGTGGAATTGTCTTACCTGGACATGCTGCAAAATTGATTGCTTTCTCAGTCTCACGAAGATTCCACATTTTTATGCATGACGGGCCCCGCCTACCTTTCACCTTGAAGTATCACGCTAAATTAACAACACCATCCCATAACGTTGGCTTGGAAGAGGTAGACAACATCTTGTTCATTGTGAGCTGTGGCACCTGACACCGCTCCTGTCTAGAGCCTGTGTATCGGGAGAATGGCTCATGCATACATAGTGACAGATGGCCTGAAGGGGCTTCATTCGAGTACGTAGTTCTAACTTTCATCTGTTAGAGGGCAGTAGTGCACAGAGACATTCAGGGAGGTCAAGAGAACGTTTTTGTGATTTGTTCTTTTTATTTCTTGAGTACTTTCTGCTTATTTATGTTTGTATAGTTTAGTATATGCTTTCAGTGGTGTGAATGATGCGTTAATGTGTTATATAGGAAATATGTAGATCACTGTTCTACTGATTAACGCTTTACGAACTAGTGTGGAAAAGTTTTAAGACAAAGCGAATGCAGTCGACGGGGAATTTCGTTTCATAATATGTTGAGGAAGTTTATGGTAAAAGGAAAGCTAATTCTAGTGCAAAAGAAAGTAGTTAATAATGTAAAGTATAAACGAAGTATCAGAATGGTAAATATTTATTTCGGGAGAGAGTACTGTTCCAAAGTGTGTTATTTGTTGATTGGTTACTCAAGAAAAGCCCGGAATAACGCCGAAAAATAATGTTTTTCTATTGACCTGAAAGAAAACTGACCAATCGGAACGGATTATACTTCGCTCGTCTTTTCTATTGGAGATATAGAATGCTTACAGCAGTCGGAGCCCAGTCTTTCAATGGTACGGTCGTGTGTAGTATGAGCTCCGAATGAAGTTATAATTTGCTAGTTTTAGTTGTGCTACATGTTTCAAAAGTGTTTGGAAGTGAAGGCATATTTATTCCGGTGTGTTTTTTAGAAATTAAGCATTTTTAAGTAATTTAGTGTATAAGAATAGACAGTAATTCCGGGTGGCATTTAGAGATCGGTGACTAACATCCTGAGTGCATTAGACATCGACAAACTTAATAGTATTGCCAGCATTTTCATTTAAGAACAATCCGGGCTTAGTAGCATTTCAGGTTTCGTGAAATACGTTACCATAAACTTGCTTCCGTGAATGAAAGGGTTTGTGCATTACAGTGTTCAGATTAGTACGGATTTGGCAGTGAACGTGTACATTATCAAGGTTTAGAATATACTGAAGTTATGCCACTATTTCCTCCTTACGTTCCGAATTAAGACATTTTTCGATTATTGGAATAGTTACGTTGTATGCAGCCTGGTGTGAGTTACAGTACGGTAGGTTTCTACTGGGCTTTCCTACCTGCGACCTGCAGTAACGAGTTCACAGGTAGGTGCAGGTAATGAGTGAAAGAAACCGCGGTACCGCAAGTGCTTCTGGCCTTCCAGGTCACCTGACTTCACACCTTGCATTTTTTTTCTGTTTGGCTACATAAAAGACAGAGGCTCAGTCGCCATCGTCTTAGCTGCTCTGCAAGAGCAGATGAAAAGAATGATATGTTCAAATGTTCAATAAATAGGGACCTGTAGATTCGTGTGTGGACAAAAGTGGACTATCGTTTCGACGTTTCTCGAGCAACGCATGATAGTCACGTTGGGTGTATTGTATAGAATCTGTGCGAACACAAATCTATGAACCTTCGTCTACTCAGTGACTTCCGCAATGTGTTCCTATCTTTCGAAGTTTGTCTGTAATAAACAGTTGAAATCTGTTCTTTCTTTCTGAACTACCCTGCACAGGATGTCCATGGCGTTACTCTTACTTATATTTTGGGTTACGCTGAAATGCCAATCATTTCTCTCATCGAAGCATGCATTACACAACCTGCTAATTTGTTATATGTGGTTTACACGGTACTGCCGTTTGAATAGACAGAAGTGTAATTTGGGAGGGCGGCTGTTACCGTCTGCCAAGAGGTGTGCGAGAGCAGAGCAGCGATCACCAAAGAGCAGCGATGCCAGAATAAACGGTAGTACAGCCTGAGAGTGATTACAGTACGGCCGGAACCAGAACTAAGCGAAAAAGAGCGGTTCGGGGCAACGCAGCGCGGATCGGAATTGTTAATTCACACGGCAGCCTCCAGAACGTTCGGAAAATCCCTGCAGCGGTCTGCTATTTCAGCGGTATTTAGGAACGAACGCGAACACTACACACGAACGCGGTGGTTCGTTGCCTCTCTGTACCTCTGCAGGAAGCCCATCTGTCGTATTACCGCCTCCTCTATATGCCACTCCACCACAACGATGTGGGACTAATTTCAGACCTCCCGTATCGACGTAAAAGCTTCTACTATCGCTATGGAAAAAACCTCCGGCTCTGGTCAAGCAATCGTTCGGCATGCTTAACTCTTCAAGGACTGTGAGTGCATGCAACATGTACAGAAGGGTTCCTCTAAAGCATAGGACCGAACTACTTCAGACTGATTAACTACTCGTGGACACGGTCCACAGTCACGTAGATTTTTAAAGGAGATCATATTCGCCGTTGAATTGGAATTACGAGTAAATATTTCACAATCGCCGTTTTAGCCTTTGGACTGATTTTATAATACGTATGACGTTTATAACGTTTTTATTTGGTTACATAGAAGAATCATAAGCGCTACCACTTTTCTCTATCTTTATTTCATTTTACCAGCTCTTCATAATGCTATGTAACAAGTTTTACCAGTGCTCCCGACGTTTTCTATAGCACTGCAAATTTTATACATCATAACAAGGAAGGCTCATGTGTACTCCCATATACTTTATGTGGTAAATTAATCACGTCCTCTACATTTTATTTTGTCCCAAGATCATGTCCTGTCGTATTTAATTAATTTTTGCAGTGCATCACATTGTTGCGTAATTACTTTTTTACATTTTTATCGAGGCATTTTAAGAACTTCGGAATTTAATATTATGTACGTTTACATATCTACATTCCCTATATTAGGGTTTGGTAAGAAAACATGAATATGTTAGGTAAATTAGATAAAAAGTCAATAGTGCCATATCTCAGTGAGGGAGTTCATACTTCCAGCACAGGTCAGGAGCATGCAGGGGAACTCTGGCTCAGGTTCAAAAGAGTAGGTGACCATGCGCTGGATAGATATCTGCGCACTAGAACAATTCATAATGGGAGAGTGGCTCCATGGTATACAGTCATTGTAAAGAAACTTCTAAAGGAACAGAGATTACTGCATAATAGTTGTAAAACAAAGCGTAGGGCTATAGGTAGAGAGGTTCTGAATGAAAGGTGTTTGGCTGTCAAGAGACCAATGCGTGATACCTTCAGTGAATACTGTAGCAGAATATGTCAAGTGACCTTTCACAGAAACCAAAGAAATTCTGGTCATATGTAAAGGCCGTTATTGGCACCGAAGTTAGTGTCCAGCCCCTAGCGAATGAGACAGGAACAGAGATTGACGGTAGCAAAGCAACAGCTGAAATCCTCAACTCCGTTTTCAAATCTTCCTTTAGAAAGGAAAACCAAGGAGAACTGCCCTAATTTAATCCTCGTACCACTGAAAAGAGTAATGAAATAAGTATCAGTTACAGTGGTGTTGAGAAACATCTGAAATCATTAAAACTGAACAAAGCTGCAGGGCGCAATGGAATTCCTATCAGATTCTATACTGAATTTGCTGCTGAGGCAGCCTCTCTTCTAACCTATAGTAGACCCCTCGAACACAACTCCGTGCCAACTTCTTGGAAAAATGCACAAGTCACCCCCGTATGAAGAAGGTTAGTAGAAATGGTCCACAAAACTACCCTCCTATATCGTTGATATCGATTTGTCGTAGAATCTAGAACATATTCTGAGCTCAAACATAATGAGATATACTGAACAGAATGACCGCGTCAATGCCAACCACCATGGATTTCGAAAACACGACCATGTAAATGTCACAGCTAGCGCAATTCTCACATGACATGCTGAAAGCTTTCGATCTAGGCAGTCAGGTAGATGTAATATTTCTTAATTTACGAAAAGCATTTGATTCAATACCGCACCAACGCTTATTGTTAAAATTACAATCATATGGGGTATCAAGTGAAATTTGCTGTTCATACTGTATATTAGTGACCTGGCAAACAATGTTAATAGTAAAATTAGGCTTTTTGCAGATGGTGCAGTTATCTATAATGAATTACTTTCTGGAAGAAGCTGCATAAATATTCAGAAAGCTCTGGATAAGATTTCAACGTGGTGCAGAGGTTGGCAACTTGCTCTGAATGTTCAGAAATATAAACTATTGAACTTCACAAAAAGAAAGAATGTAGTATCCTACAACTATAATATTCACTGCTGGAATCGGCCAAATACCTGGGTGTAACACTTTATAGGGATATGAAATGGAACCATCACGTAGGTTTAAAAAAATGTTTCAAATGGCTCTAAGCACTATGTGACTTAACATCTGAGGTCAGCAGTCCCCTAGAACTTAGAACTACTTAAACATAACTAGCCTAAGGACATCACACACATTCATGCCCGAGGCAGGATTCGAACCTGCAACCGTAGCAGCAGGGCGGTTCCAGGCTGAACCGCCCAGAAGCGCTCGACCACAGCGGCCGGCCACGTAGGTTCACCTGGCCGCTGTAACACTTTGTACGGATATAAAATGGAATGATGAAATAGGTTCAGTCGTGGGCAAAGCAGGTAGTAGACTCGGTTTTTTGGTAGAATACTGGGGACGTGCACTCAGTCTATTAGAATACTACTGAAATGTACGGAACCTGTACAACATAGGACTAACAGGGGATATTGTACGTATACAGAGAATGGCAGCACGCATGGTCATAGGCTTGTTTAATCTGTGTTAGAGTGTCACAAAGATACTGAAGGAACTGAACTGGAGGACTCTTGAAACTAGACGTGAACTATGCTATTTTGTCAAAAACTGACATTTTGAGCCCGTGGCTTTGTACAAAATATAGGTTGACTCTTACACAGAAGATTGCAGCAACCATCCACTTTATACAATTTATTTGAACAGCACTGTTACCGGTTTCGAAACGATAGGTTCATCTTCAGACGGCTAGTTCACGTGTAATATTAGATTTCGTGTTTTGTTTCCCCACCTGACGAAACTTCCATGGTGTGGTGATACCCTTCAACGAAACAAGATGTGAGACAACGTCTTTTTAATTTTAATAGTGTGTCAAGACGATTTAATTGATGTAAACAAATTATTATTATTATTATTATTATTATTAAATGGAATATGTTTCGGTTACTTACAATGAAGAATCCGCGCCACTTCATTCCAGTGCACGATGTTTATCATCTTGCAGCATCGAAAACTGTACAATGCACATTTTGTGTGTGTGTATGTACATAATGTAAAGCATCACTCACACACTTAGAAGTTTCATCACATGGAGGTATGTATACAAACATGGCGATATTATAACCATAACAATGCCAAAGATTTCCACTCTCAGAGATATTTCATTATGTACATGTATGTGACAGTTGAAATTTACAAACTGCTAATGTTACGCTACTTACTATTTACACTGAAAGAGAACTGATTAAAACTAAGATAAAGCACTCAGTTATAAAGTGTTACTTCAGTTATGTTACGTACATATTATGGTATACATTGGAACGAAAGTAAATGATAAGGAGAGATGTACATAAATAAATATTACGACTCAACTATAGACATATTATGCCATACGTTGAAAGCACGGTAAATGGGTTGGGATGGATGTGCATATATAAATATTACGAATGTGAACATTCTTTTACTTTAAATTGGAAAGCATGTGAGTGAAATTTTCAAGAAAGGCTGCAATGGTTGACTCGGTTCGTTCATTGAGGAGATTTTGTGATGACTTGCATTGATGTACATATACTTCAATCCTCTCAAGCAAATTCATAAGGCTACCTTTCTCAGCGTGGTGCAATACTTGTACACGGTCTTCAATGCCCTTTATTCCATGGTAGTTGTGTGTGTCGCAATGTGGATTTTGAAATGTTATTCAGAAGTATGGCATCTATATGCTCTTTGAACCGTGTCTCAATGCTTCTTTCAGTTATTCCCATATAGTAAGAGTGAGAACTTTGAGAGATGAGTTTTATGCCAGATTTTTTGTATGGGAGCTGTAATTTTTTTTAAGTTGTGAACTGGTAACTGCTGGAGTTTGTTGTTTGTGTGGAAGCTTATTTTAATGTTTGCCTTTTTAAATAGGTTGCTTATTTTATGGGCTGTGCTCCCTAAGATGGGTAGTACAATATACCTTCTGCTCTTTTCTCTTGGGTCTTGTGTAAGTTGAATGGTTGTCTGGTGCACAGCTTTGTTGGCTGATGGTTTTTATTTTTTGTGATAGTTTGTCTGTCATGAGAGTGTTGTATCGATTGTTTGAGGCTATGGTTTTAATGATAACTGATTAATTTTTCTTTTTAAATGGTTCAAGAGGAATTTTGTGTAGGCAGTTTAATGTGGATCTAAAATATGCCATCTTATGCTAGTTAGGATGACAAGATGAGCTGTTGATACATACATCAGTGAATGTTGGTTTTCTATAAATCTCAAAATGACTTGCATGTTTATGGATTTTGTTGGTGATTTTTACATCTGTATCATCAACATATCTTTTCTAGTAGATGATTTTGCTGTTGATGTGACTGTTAGTTTCAAAAAAAGGTCTGCTGTAAGTGTTTTATGTAAATATCTGCTAACGCCGCAGCTACACTGCTACGCATTCCCAACTCATCTATCTGACTTTATATTTTGTTAGTAAAACTGAAGAAATTGTATGACAGTAACGCAATGAGCTCACAGATCTCTGCCACACTTAGTTTCTTATGTCTGAGTAGATTGTTTCTGATTATTTTTATGCACTCTTCTACAGGGATGTTAGTATAAAGGTTTAATATGTCAAGTGACGCAAATCTGGCTGTCGGTTGAATGTAGACATCTTTAATTTTGTCAATGAGTTCCCGGAGAATTTGTTCTCAAAGTTATAGTAGGTATTAAGCAGATCAAGCATCTTGTTATTTAACTTAAATGGAGGACTGTTCCTACAGTTCACAATTGGTTATTAGGATGTGACTGGAGCCGAGGTGCAGTGGAATTCATGGGAATGCAGTCACGGACTTCCCAATTAGTTAGGAGGAAGTTACGATTCTTAAGTGTTATCTTAATTTTGGCCTGAAATTTAGAGGTAGGATCAAAATCCTGTTCAGCTATATGATTAGTATTGAAGAATTGCATAGTTTTGTCAAAATAGGCTTTTTAATAGATTATCACTGCACAATTACTTTTATGCTGTCATTTTTCGACCAATAAGGTCATCAAACCAAACTGCAAAACGATTTATAAAAAACATGTGGACGGTGAGAAAATTGGCGGTTGAACCTAAATAGGGAGAAGTGTGATGTCATCCACATGAGTGTTAAAAGGAATCCGTTTAACTTCGGTTACACGATAAATCAGTCAAATATAAAGGCCGTAAATTCAACTAGATACCTAGGAATTACCATTACGAACAACTTAAATTGGAAGGAACACATAGTAAATGTTGTGGGGAAGGCTAACCAAACAAGGCGTTTTATTGGCAGGACACTTAGAAAATGTAACAGATTTACTAAGAAGACTGCCTACTCTACGCTTGTCTGTCCTCTTCTACAATACTGCTGCGCGGTGTAGGATCCTTACCAGGTAGCACTTACGGAGTACAACAAAAAAGTTCAAAGAAGGGCAGCACGTTTTGTATTATCGAGAAATATGGGATAGAGTGTCACTGAAATGATACAGGATTTGCGCTGAACATGGTTAAAAGAAAGGCGTTTTTCGTTGAGACGGAATCTTCTCAGGAAATTCCAATCATCAACTTTCCCCTCCGAATGCGCAAATATTTAGTTGACATCAACGTACATAGGGAGAAACGATCACTACGATAAAATAAGGGAAATCAAAGCTCGTACGGAAAGATATAGGTGTTCGTTCTTTGCGCCCGCAGTGCGATATTGGTATAACAGAGAATTCTGAAGGTGGTTCGATTAACCCTCTGCCAGGCAATTAAATGTGCTTTGCGGAGTATTCATGTAGATGTAGATGTAGATCCCAGTTTTCAATATTAAAGCTTTATTGTGAGAAAGTTTAGAATTGATAAAACAGAGAACGTTTAGGTCACTGTTTCTGTGTGAACTGTTGTTTTTGAGGTGTCTTATTATTTTATTGTCTTCGAAGGCTAAGGCATTGGTGTCCCTGGAATTTAGCAGCATCACATGCAAGTTTATTAGATGCAGTTATGGTCTTCAAGTTATTGGCGCTAAGTCTGGGCTCTATGTTATGCTTCAGACCTTTGTTTATGAGAGCAAGTTCATTATTTGTAAAACTGATATTAAATGAGTTAATGACTCTTTCATGAAAATGATGTTGACAGTCATGCGAGTTTTTGGAGAGGAGGTTAGCTTTCTTCATTTTCAAAGTATCTATTTTTTCCGATGGCTACACAGTATTTTCTGCTGTTCTTTTTCAGTGATGTTCTCTATACAATATAATATGTAGTTGAACTGAAGGCTGGAGAGGCAGTTTCCAAGTAGCAAGTGTAGACTGTACAGATGCTTGTTGAGAGGTTCTTTCTTTTTATACATTTTGATCTCTGTCTTGGGCCAAATGATTTCACATTTTGTTTTAACTATTTTGGCGGTATTGGTTTTAGAGTTAATCTTCACTTTTATGTAGTTTGGTGTTATCTGTGCTGATGGACGTTTCTTGTCATATTCGATGTTGAGGTTGGTCTTCGTTACGTTTCTTTTGGATCTTTTAAAAGCGTGACCATTTCTCAGTACCTGGAGAAGTAAGCGTAATACGATTATGTCAAAAACTGACATTTTGAGGCCGTGGCTGTGTACAAAATATAGATCGGCTTTTACACAAAAGATTACAACTACCAGCCACTTTTTACAATGCTATTTATTTATTTAAAGAGCGCTGTTACCGGTTTCGAACCGATAGGTCCATCTTCAGACGTCTAGTTCACGTTTTACATTGGCTGTTGATACATACAAGTATACATACAACTAGATAAAGTTATATAACATACAAGTGAATGAAATGCGTGAACATATTGCCGGAATTGTCCCAATCTTGTACAAAATGTTGGACGAAAGATGGAATGAAGTCAGAGTAGCTACAGCACGAAACGTGGTTGTTGAAAGGATTGGAATAGACAGCTTCCGTGTCAGTGAGCAGGTAGTTAGAATGCAATGTGGTCGTGTTCTTCATTACATCATGGCCTACAGACAACATTCGGATGTTTTCACACGGGGAAGAATCTTCAGGGAACTGGAAGAAAGATGAAATGTGACGTGAGTATAGTCCAGGAATTAGGTATAACTCACAGCATCGTTTCACGTGCATGGGGAGTCCTCCGAACCGTAACTATTAGTACCCGAAGGAGAGCAGCTGGTTGACCACAGTCAACTGCAGCAGCAGACGACCGCTACATTGTGCGACAGGCGATAAGGGATCCACATCAAACAGCGCGTGCAATGTAACAGGACTGCAAGGCATGCGATGTGAGCTCCACAGTGACACTGCAACGGCATGGCGGTTGTCTCTTTGCCCAGTGTCGAGTGCGTTACATTCCGCTGATACCTGCACATCGGCGGCGCCGTTTGCGATTTTTCCAAGATCACAGGAACTAGTCCAACGACGACTGGTGCCGCGTGCTCTTCTCATATGAGGGCAGATTCGGTCTGACTAGTGCGTTTCGACGTACACTCATACGGCGAGATGTGGGAACGTGTAATGTACGCTGAAACATTGATGAACGTTATCGTTTTTGTGGCCCAAGTTTTACAGTGTAAAGAGAGAGAGACAATGTTACACGAGGTTACTGAACCTGGAAATCTTTGATAGCGACACACTCACGGCTTAATGTTCTTGTGCCACTTTACTCTATCCTGGTGAACATCTTTCCAGAGTCCTCATTTTCCGCGAGTCCTCAACGAACAGCGCAGGTGAAGCAGCTCTTGGAAGGAGATGATGTTCGGTGAATGGACTGGCCTGCCGATTCGCACGACCTAAATCACTTCGAATACATGTACTTGCGTCGAGGAGGCGTATTCCAGCACGTCCACGTGCTACCAGCGAGCATCCAGTAGTTGTCAACCGTGTTTGTGGAGGAATGGCACACCCATGACAAGGACTCCGTACCAGTCTTGTGGCAGGCATGGGCTCGCGTTGCTCTCTGTGTTCTATGTCCGCTTTTTGTAACGTCCAGGCGTCCATAATAAACCGCGGTGAGTTCAGTGTAATTACCAGCTTTGAATAAAAGCGTCATATAGTACATCTCACTGCGTATTTCTTCAGTTACCTTCTGTACTACTCTGAAAGAGTTCTGTATGTGTAAGGTACCCGCTTCATCGAGCTGTTCACTTCGCAGTGACTCATCACTTAAGCACGCCAGTATATTTCGGAAAGGTACAAAACTCTTGCGCTCGTCCTGTCCCTACAACTGTTAAGTGTTCACTATCATGAAGAGACAAGTGCCGTACCGCTCATAAGTGGATGTAAGCAGTTATTAAATAATTTGGATATATTCGCTACCTAGACACTCATTGGGCTCAACGAACTGCAGTGGAGAGGTCCCTTAAGAAACATTCTACACATCAGCGCCTCGCTAGAACGTTTCAGTATTACAGAAGGGCCTGTTGTGAAACTGTCTACTTCAGCGTTTCAGTATCAACGTAAATTACCCACATCATCTTCAGCGCAATCTGCGTAAGAACGACGATTTGGTGGTTTCTAATAGACGTAATTTACCTAGCTGATTTCATCTGTACTCGAAAAATATGTGCAATGAGTAGACCAGAAATTTTTGATTGCTGTTTTCTCATACAATACAAAGTTCCATTAGAGAACTTTGAGGGAGACGGCAACCAGACACAAATGCTTCTAACGAACTTTATGGTGTTGCCATGGCCGATTTCCGCCATTATGCCCATCTGCAGGTGGCTACACTGACTTTGGTGCAGCATTATTAGCAAGGTAATCAGCCAGTGAGGTGAGTTTTTTAATCCAGTAATTGAAAAACACTTGACCGAAAACAACATATGATTAAGCAAGACGGAAAATTTAAAACAATTGCTATACATAGCATGTATCAGTATTGAAATTTAGGAATCAATTATTATGTAACTTAATGTGCAAAAGATAGTTACCATGTCAAGGTTCAGATTCAAGTAAACAATCTTCCTCCAACACTCATGGTCATACAACTCTGTCTCTAGCTTGAGTGAGCTTTTAACAAATTTTTAAGTCAATATCGAAAATTAATCATATTTAGATACAGTCTAATATAAGAAAGAAGTAAGCATAACGCAACTTTACCGATGCTGCAAAGGCTCCACGGCCCGAATCGAAGATATCACAATAATGAATTTAAAAAATTATGTAATTAAATTAAGGTATAATCAAGTTTTAGATAAGTCTCACAAGTAATGGTTAACTGTTATAACGTTCAGTGCCCTGTTTGAGAACCTAATGGGAGAACTTCCAGGAGAAGAAAAGCAGCACTAAGGTGAATTCTGAATTTACTCATGTAATGCAAATCAAAACAGAACAGAGATTTTGACGCGGCGCAAGTCACTTCCAGCAATCGGTGCAATTGACAGGTAGCAACACATAACATTCACTTAACAATAATTTCATTGTCTAACTGAAGACAATGAAACATCTCGAAAACTACACAGCTGGTCATATAAACCTATAATTCCAATTTATTTTTCTCGGAGGGGGATATCCAATGGGGGGGGGGGGGGGGTGGTCAAGGTTGAAATCTTCGGTTGGAATACCCGATTTTTATTGCGGACTCTACTGCAGATATCAAGCAACGTTGTATTCCTCTGGCATATCGAATAGGGGAGTACTTGAAGTGTCACCGTGGCAGGCTTTCACAACCTTGTAAGAAAACGAACGAGAGCGAGCTTTCTCTGGAAAACGCTCTGCATACAAGGCAACAGCAGCCTCAACATATCTCCTACATTGTACGTAAAGCAGGACCATTTCAGTGTTTTCTTCTATGACTGCAACATTTGTTGTTCACTTGCGCGTCTGTGTTCGAAATGATAGATAGGCGTTCAGGCAACAGGCACTGCGCAAATATTGTAATATTTAGAGCCCCTATCTGTACTACGTCACCACGATACGTGCTTGGGTAGCTCAGTTGGTAGAGCACTCTCCCGAGAAAGGTAAAGATCCTGAGTTCGAGTCTCAGTCCGGCATATAAATTTAATCTGCCAGTAAGTTCCACTCACTCCACATTGGCCGAAAATTTTTAAAAACAATACGAAACCTGATAGCCCAGAGCACGTTTCAAAACCAGTGGCGTTTACGTGAGAGTTAAAATTGATTGCGGAATTGGAAAACCAACGATCAGAAGCGGATTTCCAGAATCTATTTCGGAGTGTTTACATGACCACCCGAAAGCGGTATTGCTAAATCGGTTTACGATATTCAATTTTGGGAGGCCCATGTAAACGCGATGAGTGTGTCGCTATATGACTAAGTGCGCACTCTGTGTATTAGTAAACTGATTTTGTGAATCCTTGTACCGATCGACTTTAGTTTTTTGCTCACCAGCTGCTTACCACTTACGAGCAGCGTCGTGTGGGAACGGAATGAGATCGCTGAAAGCGGAGAAGCTCATTGCCGCTCTATGCAGGCTATTACGTGCCGTGAAACGCTGCCAGCGCCTCCGTTGTCTCATCCGCTTGCAGGCCACGCCCCCATCACTTCACAGCGTCGTGTCCCGTCGGTGGCAAGCGGCCGGGATAGCAGGCTCGGCAGTAGGGCCGAGCCCAATATCGGCAGGTCGGTGTCAATCGCCGACGGCGGCGGCATGAAATTGTCTCCCGTGTCCGGGAGTATATGGGCCCGGACGAGAAATGCCGAGGCAGCCGCTGTCCAGAGGGGGAGAGGGTGCCGAGGAGGCGGAGGAGGCAGAAGTGCAGCACGGAATCTGAGCTCAGGTCTGCAGATTTGTGACTTGACCTGCACACGAGCCTCTCCTGTGTTTAATTCATCCTCTCGTGGGTGAATGATTCCCAAGTAAAACGTATTACTTAATTCATTACACTCCTTCGAAACCAGATGCAATTAAACTGTGATGACAAAAGTCACGCGATAGCGATATGCACACATACAGATGGCGGTATTGTCGCGGACACAAGATAAAAATGGACAGTGCATCGGGTGATTTATTTGGAAAGGTTTACGACGTGATTACGGCCACACGACGGCATTTAATAGATTTTGGACGCGGAATGATAAGAGCTAGACGCATGGGACTTTCCACATCGGAAACGGTTAGAGAATTCTATATTCCAAGATCCACAGTGCCAAAAGTGAACCGATAATACCGCATTTCACTCATTAAGTCTCAGCAAGGTCAATGCAGTGGCTGTCGGCCCTCCACGTAACGAGTGACAGCAGCGACTTTTGCTTGGATTTGTCACTGCTACAGACAAGCAATAACCGCAGAAATCAATGTGGAACGTACAACGAACGTGACCATTAGGACAGAGCGACGTAATTTGGCGTTAATCGGGTGTCACAGCAGACGACCGGCGCGAGTGTCTCTGCTGACAGCACGACATCGCCTGTGGCGCCTCTCCCTGGAAAGTGACCATTTCAGTTGAACCCTAGACGTCCAGACAACCGTGATCTGATCAGATGAGTCTCGATTTCAGCTGGTAACAGCAGACCCCACGAAGCCACTGGCCTGTGCAAGCTGCTGGTGGCTCGATAATGGTGAGGAGTGTGTCCTACAGAACCGATTATTGACTAGAAATAGTTATATTAGGATACTTGGAGAGTGTTTTCATCCAATGATGGAATTCATGTTTCCAGACAACGATTTAGTTATCGAGAGGACACAGTTCTTCGCGATTGGTTTTGAAACATTCCCGTCTCCTCTCTATCTCTTTTGATACGCAACAACCGTCTCCTCTATATCTCTTTTGTTACCGAACATCCCCTTCCACAATAACCTATGAAACCTTCCCTTAGGAGTTCTATCTCTTGCTTAATAATTACAAATGAAATCATCCCTCTGAAATTTATTCTCTTTCTCAGTCTTCGCATACAAATTTAATTGCTGCTTATTAACAGTGATTTTCTGATTATTTCGAAGAGACTTAGAACGTGTCGTCGTCGTGGCCCTCAGTCGTTTCCTGCAACAACACAAAACTGTTCCTTACCTTTTTTACTGTTGCTGGATCGCCATCTGACTGCTACATCGAACTGCGACATGAATATACTTACTCTGTTTTACTATACTCTATTAGCTGCTGGTGGGCTGTCATAATAAGCGGCTGTATTTATTACCAAATCTGACGTTATTCTTTAATAGCAAAGCTGACGTTACTCTTTAATTAATTTGGCTGAAACTCCAACTCGGGACCTTTGCCTTTTGCGGGCAAGTGCTCTACCAACTGAGCTACCGAAGCACCATCTGCCAGGAAGTTTCATATCAGCGCACACTCCGCTGCAGAGTGAAAATCTCATTCTGGAATTTGGCTGAAGTTACGTAATTCGTAGTTAAACTTTTTACTTGACAACAATAAAATTTTGCAAAGTTTTACCTTGATGGTTTTTGGGATGGATTATAAGCAGTAATGCAATATTGCTGGGAAAAATTAATTATATTCTTAATGAAATAATTTTACAAACGTTCAAATGGGACTTACTTTTTACAATAATCTTACAACTAGCATTGCGCAAACATTCCTTCAGTAGTCTTGAGTTTCTCAAAAAAATAATTCAATAATATTAGTTCCTCTTATGATAATAGTTAGCTGATGTCTCTGTACATCCGTTTATAATCTCTTGTAAATCATAGCTAGTGGCTGGCACGCACACCACTCCTCTCAACCTCTCGCTTCAGACGTGCTACCGACTCGCTTCACATCTCGCTTACTACTGAATTCCTACGAACGCTAAAGTGCAGTCTCTCTTGCCAACAATGCATTCTGGTGCAGGCAAGCCCTGCCACCATTACAAAATGTACCAATATTAATTATTCCTACTTAATCTTATTAATAAAATACAAACATTTTTCATAAATTGTGGTTTGACAATAGACAATAGAAATATACACGTCTTATACACTCCTGGAAATGGAAAAAGACACCGGTGTGTCAGACCCACCATACTTGCTCCGGACACTGCGAGAGGCCTGTACAAGCAATGATCACACGCACGGCACAGCGGACACACCAGGAACCGCGTTGTTGGCCGTCGAATGGCGCTAGCTGCGCAGCATTTGTGCACCGCCGCCGTCAGTGTCAACCAGTTTGCCGTGGCATACGGAGCTCCATCGCAGTCTCTAACACTGGTAGCATGCCGCGACAGCGTGGACGTGAACCGTATGTGCAGTTGACGGACTTTGAGCGAGGGCGTATAGTGGGCATGCGGGAGGCCGGGTGGACGTACCGCCGAATTGCTCAACACGTGGGGCGTGAGGTCTCCACAGTACATCGATGTTGTCGCCAGTGGTCGGCGGAAGGTGCACGTGCCCGTCGACCTGGGACCGGACCGCAGCGACGCACGGATGCACGCCAAGACCGTAGGATCCTAAGCAGTTCCATAGGAGACCGCATCGCCACTTCCCAGCAAATTAGGGACACTGTTGCTCCTGGGGTATCGGCGAGGACCATTCGCAACCGTCTCCATGAAGCTGGGCTACGGTCCCGCACACTGTTAGGCCGTCTTCCGCTCACGCCCCAACATCGTACAGCCCGCCTCCAGTGGTGTCGCGACAGGCGTGAATGGAGGGACGAATGGAGACGTGTCGTCTTCAGCGATGAGAGTCGCTTCTGCCTTAGTGCCAATGATGGTCGTATGCGTGTTTGGCGCCGTGCAGGTGAGCGCCACAATCAGGACTGCATACGACCGAGGCACACAGGGCCAACACCCGGCATCATGGTGTGGGGAGCGATCTCCTACGCTGGCCGTACACCTCTGGTGATCGTCGAGGGGACACTGAATAGTGCACGGTACATCCAAACCGTCATCGAACCCATCGTTCTACCATTCCTAGACCGGCAAGGGACCTTGCTGTTCCAACAGGACAATGCACGTCCGCATGTATCCCGTGCCACCCAACGTGCTCTAGAAGGTGTAAGTCAACTACCCTGGCCAGCAAGATCTCCGGATCTGTCCCCTATTGAGCATGTTTGGGACTGGATGAAGCGTCGTCTCACGCGGTCTGCACGTCCAGCACGAACGCTGGTCCAACTGAGGCGCCAGGTGGAAATGGCATGGCAAGCCGTTCCACAGGACTACATCCAGCATCTCTACGATCGTCTCCGTGGGAGAATAGCAGCCTGCATTGCTGCGAAAGGTGGATATACACTGTACTAGTGCCGACATTGTGCATGCGCTGTTGCCTGCGTCTATGTGCCTGTGGTTCTGTCAGTGTGATCATGTGATGTATCTGACCCCAGGAATGTGTCAATAAAGTTTCCCCTTCCTGGGACAATGAATTCACGGTGTTCTTATTTCAATTTCCAGGAGTGTAGTTTGAAGAACATTCTGGACAATCCGAGCGAACGATATGGTCACCCAGATTGCCCGACATGAGTCCCATCGAACATTAATGGGATATAATGGAGAGGTCAGTTCGTGTATAAAATCTTCCACTGACAACGCTTTCGTAATTAAGGATGGCTGTAGAGGTATCGTGGCCCAATAATTCTGCAGGGCATTTCCAACTACTTGTTGAGTCCTTGCCACAACGAGTTGTTGCACTACGCTAGGCAAAAGGATGTCCGACACAACATTAGTAGGTATCCCATGACTTTTGTCACCTTAGTGGAATTCGTTCTACAGACAGATGTAGAAGACTATTACCAGACTAAACATGTGGTTTAAAACTAAGATTCATTGCTTCACTTTTTACTACTTAGCTAAAGTACCTTGATAGCTTACAAAAAGTGATTAGGTCTCTAAAACAGCCTGTGCTCGGGCGTGGAGAAAATGATACTAAAAAATGAGTAGCTACAAATATTTCAACATTTTCGATACAAAACAGTTCCATGTCAAGACGTATTTGTATAAAGTACGTAAGGAAATTTTATAAAGCTCTTTTTCTAAAATATAAGGGGCATTCAAGAAGCTTCCTTTCGAAGACCGTACAGTATGTAACCGGTATGACAACGAGGCAAAATCACCGTGAGCATAGAGACAGTCATCCCACCGGCGCAACAGCTTGAAGATACCCATTTGGTGTCCTGCAGAGTGCCAAAGTTCGTAACTGCCTGCTTCACATCCTTGTCCGACAGGAATCGTCGACCCTTCAAGACCTTTTTCTTTAGACACCGAAGGCATAGTCCGATGGGCAGACATCAGGATTATAGGGCGTGTGCTAGCGTGCCTCCCACTTGAGTCTCCCAATTGAAGCCTACGACCCAGATCGATCGGCGTCTTGTGTCGAATCGGGACCAGCACGGGACTTGGTGCACCATTCCACAACATTATTTTTCTACAGTAATGCTGGCCCATACACATTATTCATTCTCCGATGCATGTCTATCGGAGTATATCCTTCGGCGGCCAAGGAAAGAATAACAGCACATTGGTCCTGTTTAGAGATATTAGGCAATAACGTCGCCATAGTTGGCGTTTGTGCGTTTACCACAGTCACGTCGGAAAGACACGAATGCCACACTGATCCGTAGCCTGCCAGTCGTTGCCTGTATACTCGATCAGAGTCGTGCTACGTTGCATATACGCTGCAGCAACAACATCAGAGGAAAGCTTTGTGATGGCCACTTAGAAGCATACTCACAGTATGAGAATTCTTTTCGTGGTTTGGTTGTGCCCTCCATTATTGCACATAAGAAACCGCTTAATCAGGAAGGTTATGAAATTTCTCTTTAAGATTGTTGAAGCGTTGCCGCAGAACGACGCCTTGACTCGGCTGATAACCCGAGAAGACTCCATCATCAGGACATTAAGACATTTTACAGCATTGTGTACGGCATACAGTACAGGAACAGTTCGAAGACAATGATAATTTGTATCAGCGTGACAATGCACCCTGTCACAAAGCAACAACCCTGTCCAGAATCCCCACCTGAACCCTTTGGAAAACCTTTGGGATGAGTTAGTACATCGATGTCACTACAGACCATGGCAACCAGTATCACTACTTCTCTGGTTTCGGATCTTGAGGAAAAAAGAGGTGCCATTACTCCGCACAGTAATATGCAGAGTTATATGGGTTTTAGGGAACCCGCAACGCCTTCAAAAACCACGTGTTAGATTTTGAAATCCACTTTTGTCGCTACATGCTAACTTTTAGTCTCTCCCGCAGACATGATGCTAATACGGTGTAGCACCGGCTCTAACATTGGTAACCTTGATAATGGGCACATTCGGCGAGGAAGAGTCCACAAATTGCGTCACGTATGCCACATCCTGCCGAAGCCACTCAACGATGATTAGATTCCTAGGGCTACCAAATGCGGGGGCATTAACTGTCATGTTTCAACTACCTTTACCAAAAGACGTAGATTATTTGGTGGGATTGAGATCAAACACAGAACTGTCTGTTGTCGTACGTGTAGCCTCCACACACGATTTACACCATTGGAAAAGAGGAGCTCATTACACGCCTCCAGTCAGCTTCTGTACAGTTACTGTGTCGTTTGGTCCACTGAAGGCGAACAGCTTTATTTGCCGTTGTGAACAATAAATTCTGCGAGGTACACAACTCCAAATATTCACTGCATACAGTTCCCTTCAAAATCTTATCTTGGAAACTGATTGAGGTGGATCTAAAACCTCTGAAAGTCGTCTCGGTGTCTGTAGATTAAAATGTTTTACGACCACTGTTCGTACGTTGTGTTACTTGGACACGAGCAGTACATAATTCCTTACGGGCACATTGACAATCCGCGTTGATACACCAACAAATAGGGCAACTTTATTCACGGGCACGTCGAAACACGACAGCCCTTCCTTCCTTTCAGTCACGTCTCCATGTCAAAGCATGTGTCCGCGCGGATCCCAAGCAACTGATTGATATATTATCACTACTTCACTGGCGTGTCTTACGTCAGCAGTGAAACAGTAGGGTACAGTGATCGAGCAGTTGCTCACAAGCAACACATTTCTGTATTTAAGCTGAATGACGCTAGAGGTGGTCTAGAGAGCGATACCGCATGTCAAAGCATGTGTCCGCGCGGATCCCAGGCAACTGATTGATACATTATCACTACTTCACTGGCGTGTCTTACGTCAGCAGTGAAACAGTAGGGTTCAGTGATCGAGCAGTTGCTCACAAGCAACACATTTCTGTATTTAAGCTGAATGACGCTAGAGGTGGTCTAGAGAGCGATACCGCAGGAGAGTGGATGACTGTAACTGAGTGGTTTGGGGTGATGGATCACGTGGCACCCTTTGGCAATCCGATGGAAGGATATGGGTTTGGCGAATGACTGGAGAACGTTACCTCTCATTACACGTAGTGCCCACGGGGAAGTGCGGAGTAGTTGGTGTTATAGTATGAGAATGCTTTTCGTGGTTAGGTTGTGCCCTCCATTATTGCACATAAGAAACCGCTTAATCAGGAAGGTTATGAACATTTCGCTTTAAGATTGTTGAAGTGTTACCGCCGAACGACGCCTTGACTCGGCTGATAGCCCGAGAAGACTCCATCATCAGGACATGAAGACATTTTACAGCATTGTGTACGGCATACAGTACAGGAACAGTTCGAAGACAATGATAATTTGTATCAGCGTGACAATGCGTCCTGTCACAAAGCAACAACCCTGTCCAGAGTCAGCACCTGAACCCTTTGGAAAACCTTTGGGACGAGTTAGTACATCGATGTCACTACAGACCATGGCAACCAGTATCACTACTTCTATGGTTTCGGCTCTAGAGGAAAAAAGGGGTGCCATTCCTCCGCAGAGTAATATGCAGGGTTTTATGGGTTTTAGGGAACCCACAACGCCTTCAAAAACCACGTGTCAGATTTTGAAATCCACTTTTGTCGCTACATGCTAACTTTTAGTCCTACAGAAAAAATGAGAGGGCATTTTTGTAGTAAATTCAATGCAGTTACATTTCGTACTGGCATACGTTCACGGTTTTCGAGTTGTTCAAGAAAAACATACAAACCGACCTTCAAAAGAGTTTTTTCTCAAAGAACTAGGAAACAGTGGCCTCCAGCGAAGACATATCCCAGTACGAAGATTAAATACATTAAATTTCCTACAAAAAGATCTCACTCATTTTTAGGATTAATTGTTTTCACTTAGTGAGCAATGGAATGTGGTTTTTGAAGGCTGTGAAGGCTGCAGAAAAGCCATGGGTAAGGGCAGCTCAGTAGCCCTCTCTGTAGCCATGAGCCGTCCACGGAATTCAACTGAATACCTGCGTCCTATGTCCACAGCTGTTTTGGTAAGAAGAATGGGTACATTTGGCCTTGTAAAGACGCAGGTGAAGAACACGTATTTTACGTTGTATCTCTTACTTTCATGACACGTTTTTGACGGTTGTCTCTTTGGATGAGTATACGTAGAATAGACCTGGTATTTAGGGACTTTTTCATGTTTAATGGTAATGATATATCGCTCACTCACAGCTCCTCATGAAGTGACCGTCGCCCTCTAGTTACGGAAGGGGGAAATTTCAGTGTTTTAGCTGCTAAAATTTGTTGCACTAAGATCAGCTGTTTGAAGAGTGATGTTAACTGTATTAAATGTAAATGTGTTCAAGGACTCGTACTAATAGCTTTTCACCAGTTGATGGGTTCCAGACTGATGGAAGTCTCTGTAGTATCGGTAGCTTTTCTGGTAATAGTATGCCTCTTTATGATTTCACTGTCGTTAGTAGTTCCCCTACAGACAACGAAACGTGTTACAATTAATGCTCCATCACCTCATATTCGCTCTAAACAGAATCTCATTTATCCTGTCTGGATGGCGATGTGCAAACTTTCAGATACTATTTTCAATACGCTCTGAGTAATTATACTCCATATTTTTTTTGTCCTAAGCACACAGTTGTGTTTAGTTCTTTGCGGCGTAGAGTATTCCTGTAGAAACGCCGTTATCGATTCTGTATGCACAAGGTTAACTGTAAACTCTGATTCTGTTGTCTCTATTTTATTCATCCCTGTATCAGTTCATCTTCGTCCCCAACATCTTTTTGGAAACGGTATCACCAAATTTTATATTTCCCCTCAACTTTGTCTTGGTCACTCCCAATGGAAATCAAAACTATGCCTTATAACATTGTTCTCTGTTCTTTAATAAAAGTATTTCCCACAAAGAATCACGAAATGTGGTAGACATCTTGTCACGAAAATACAACAAATTATGTTGGCTAGGAAGGAACTGTTTCTCGAATGCACACTACCATAGTTCACCATTCCAATACTGTCATTATCAAGACCACGCAAGAAGGGCAACTTCGTTCATTCTGTTGTCTTATGAGGTTTCTTTTCCAAGTAGAAGTAGATAGGAGGGAAGAAAAAATGGGGTTTAGCAGCACGTCTAGGATGAGGTCATTGCACATAGGACATAAATTGAGTTTAATGAAGGATGGAGAGGAAAAATCTCGTGTTTATCCTTGGGATCACCCCATCATTTCCGTCAAGCTGTTTGGAGGAAGCATGAAACATATTTTAATATCAGAAGTTCACATTATTTATAATTCTCATTGCCAGATCACCAGTGGATCGACGAGTTTTCTTTCATATGTAAAACTCAGTTGCAATACTCTATAAAAGTAGTTTATTTGAAAACGTTTTGCTCTTTTCACTGAAATATTCCGCTCTAATTTCCATCTAATTGCATTGTTTCCCTGGCTTCTAATTTGTTCTGCACGGCTTCGCAACCAAACATTTGAATACTGAGAATCAATAGCAGCTTTTTTCACCAAATTCATTAAGAAGATCAACAGCATTATATCTATTTATACACCTTTAATGTTTGGTTCAAAATTATTCTCGTTGGATATCATTGGTTCTGGCATCCGACTTTGTTACTGCCGAGAACTGGAGCTCGTATTCTATCACGTATGATGATAATAAGAAATCTCATTCTCTTTTTCATGTGTTGTAAAAACTGACGTTTGCTATTTTCAGCTTTATTCTTCGGTGCAAGGTCTCTAATGAATATTATCCCAGGAGTTGCGTGTCATGCTAACTTATAAGGCTACTGTTGCCTAATTCTTTTCGTTAGATTGTATTTCAGACAAACTCCTAAGTCGCTCCTAATATCTGACCCCCCTCCCCCTCCCAGCCTTTTTTCTGAAGACATTCTGTAATTCATAGCAACCAATAGTTACGGGTGTACGATGGTAAGCTGAAAGTTTCTTAGCCAAGTAGGGAAAGATTACACTCCTTCGTTGAAATCCACACCTACCTCTCGATACAATGCTGCCTTATATCTGATGTGACTGCACAGCAGCAAGCAAGATGTGTTAGCATAGCATGAAATTCAACTTTTACACAACGACACAAGCTCAGCACAATAGGCTGTGGGGTGGTTGGACTTGACCACGTGACACACCAGGCAATCACCACCGACAGTTTCACTGAACATTTATTTCGCACATTTACACAAGACAATAACAAACAAAACCATCAACACATTTTTGAAATTACCATTTAGATGAGAGCAAGTTACTTCATAAATTTAAACATTCACAAACCACGGCACTCATGGCCTATTACTCATTTAGTGAAATCAGTTAAAATTTAGTTACTAAAATGTAACGAGGAATTCTTGTACTTTCATTAATAGCATCACTTTCAAACTATTTAAACACACAATAACTACTGGCCTCTCAGAAACCTGTAAGAATTTTGAAACTACTCATTTAGAGTTAGACACGTGTGTCTCAGACAGACTATCACTTCAGATAGAAACGGAACAGTAATGTTATTGCAATTCTCAGCAAAATATATCCGGGAAAATTTTGTACATGCATATTTATAGCAATTGGCCAGCTTAACTCTGTCGTGTGATATAAATATAACAACCAGGCGGCACTAAGACAAGGGCCAGCTAAACTACTTTCAATGGCGGTTAACACTGATAGTAGCAGTCTACCAACAGAATGTATCAGCACTCCAGGCCCTAGTAAATCTTAATCATCACCATCACATACAGCTCTCACAAGAACCTTGCGTACTAAGCAAGTTGAAATTAACACATTCGAGGACAGCCTAAGTAGGAGTAGCAACGGCTGGCCAAGAAAATGAAGTCAACAGCACAGAACCCAGTAGCCGATTCCTGCCACAATTTACAGCACAAGCAAGGCCCTTACCCCCCTTGCTTGTTGGGACGAAGCCAGCCGCCGCAGATCCCGGTGCCAAGAGAAATGCAGGAAGCGAAATACACCAACGGCTTCATAGTAACGCGACTGCTTCCACGCCGGCGATATTTGCTACGGCGCCGTCACCCGGGTAAACAGCCACTTTAAAATGTGCTCTTTCTGCTACCTCACACGGCACCTGTACTGTCCGTCAGACTTGGCAAACGACGTTACTGCTGGGAGTCCACAAAGCAAAATCCTCGCAACTTGTTAGCGCTTACCCGTTGCTCCCCAACGCGTGCTCTGCGCGCACCACCGGAAAGATGAGATGACTCATACAGGTGGCGGGAATATCGCTGATCGAGCCACACGGCTCAATATCAATGGACTTATTTCATTGTCTTTCAGCAGTTTGAGTACATCCATAAAGTGCTATTCTGAAAGACTGAACGATTCTATGTACGGCAGACACAACCCTTTCTTTGGACTCCTACAACAATACATTTCTTTGTATGGGAAAAGAAATGGCATTTAGAGGATCCCAAATTTAGCGAAATGAAGTCCAAACCTTCAACTGCTTCAGTTTCCCTCTGTTAAACACATCTAAAGGGATGTCCGTTGTCTCTTTCAGTTGAAGTCTCTCTAAAAAAAGAAAATGAAATCACTGATTGACAAAAATGTGAAGCACCCAGTCGAGGAAGACGTAATGAAATGAAACCAATGGCTGATAGGGTACTTGATGTGATGTCATTGGTTACAAAATGGTTCAAATCGTTCTAAGCATTATGGGACTTGATATCCGATGTCATCGGTCCCCTAAACTTAGAAATTCTTAAACCTAACTAAGGACATCACAAACATCCATGCCCGAGGCATGATTCAAACCTGCGACCGTAGCAGTAGCAAGATTCCTGACAGAAGCACCTAGAACCGCTCGGCCACAGCCGCCGGCTCACTGGTTACAAACGTGAGTGAAATTTAGGAAGATTTAGTCAGTATTAACCCACATTTCAGTACGACGTTGCAGCCCCTCTGGCCTGGATACCTGCAATGATTCAGTCATAAGGGTTTCATAAGGCCGTTCTATCCTCTGCTGAAGCAAGCTGGTCATTGATATCCCAGATATTGGCAGTGGGATGGAGCAAGTCCAGGCTGGCTCTACACGTGATCTACCCGGAACAGATCTGAGGTTCTTGCTGGCCACATGAGTACCCTTACATCACGCACATAGCTCACAGAAAAAAGTGCCATGTGTGGACGAGCATTGTCCTGTTAAAAAATGTCTTCATGACAATACCATTTGACAGGAAACACATGAGGATGCAGAATGTCCGTGATATACCTTTGTGTCGTCAGAGATCCATCAATACCTACCAGCTATGGCTAGAAGTCATACACGATGGCTTCCATCACATTGTGGTGCATGGGCGCAAAATTTCTGTGCTGCTCTAAGACAGTGGAAGAATGGGACCTCACCCAACGTCGACGCCATATCAGCCGACGATGACCATCATGTGGATGTCCTCTAATTCGTTATCGCTATCCTCTCGTGAATCTGCTTCTATATCGATCTCTCTCCTAGTCTTGCTATGTAATCTCATGGATTCTGAACGAGACATTATATTAGCACAACTATCTTCACACGTAATCGCCACAAAAGCAATAATAATACAGTCTACAATTTCTAATTCTACACAAAATCTACAACAAATATAAATTTCCTCGCCTACTGGAATCTTTATTAGTCAAACACTACCACGCGATACGAACCATCAATACTGGCACACAACAGGATATTCGAAAGATTCGAAAGCAAGAGATATTTTCAGAAGTCCTTACCTTCGTTCTTATTGTCGGTTTTATTCTTATTCAAATCAGGAGTGGGTTCCAGGTCGTCAGTTTCTCTTAACATCGAAAGTACTAATCCTCGTACACGTGAAACAGATTACATATACAAGTATTAATTTTCTTATCTTAATAATGTATTCATTACAAATACATAAATTTTCTGGAACATCGAGTCCCACGTTGGGCTCCAGTTATCGCGTAAGTTTTTGAAACGTGAACGAAGTAAAATATTCTGTTAAATTTGGAATGAAATGTTTTGTTAAATAATCTCTTTTATGTTGTTAAAAGGCTCGGCTGATTATTTCTCAGGGTGCTATCGCCAGAAACATCATACGTATTCCAAAGTGAAGACATCCGTCTTATTCACGATGCATATAAAAATATATCTTTCTTTAATGTTACACGATAAGCAAATTAAACACAATACTCAATTATTTATTTTTCTCTGAGAGGCTTAATGCTCCAGTATAGCCGCCTATGTCCAATGGTAGCGTATACAACTGAAATAATTGTTTTTAATAAAACTGCACCTCTGGCCTAAAATTAATTGAAAAATATTATAAGACGCTGTTTTCTATTTATTGATATTAAATACTCTCAGTACTTTCAGAATTAAAGAAATTTTTTATCATTTTAACACCAATGGCGTAGCTTCAACAATGCAGTTACACAAAATGGCCAGGGCAACATTTAATTGTTACGTAATTAAATAAGGTGTGGGGAAGGTATTTTCTTGTTACTAACAAAAACACATGCTACATTGTATACTGACATATATATAGCAAAAATTGCAACTACACTACATACAGTTGAATTAATTACAGACCGTGATCTGTATGCGTCCTTCAGTTAGGACTTCGGAACCAAGAAAACGAAAGAAGAAGCAAAAGTTCTTTTCTTATATACTACGAGACAAAGGTCATGCTTATTACAATACTAGGAGTGCATGTAGCGCTTTCATTGTCGCTGAATATCGATTACTAGGTTTTATATTCCTTTTTTCAAGAAGCGATGCTATAGACATCAGCCCACTGTCACATCAAAATGCCCCAAGAATGTAGATATTGCACGATTCGACCCGCCGACCAAAAGAAGACTCACAGAGAGGCTACTTTCGAACTCTGAGAGGTACTTTACATTTTTCAGCAGGCGGTGTATTTTCTCATACAGATGGCCTGCAAAACCTGAGACTATTCTTACTGTTTGCAAAGTATTAAATCAGACGCAGCTCCTTGAATCCCAGAAAACACTTACCGTAAGTTCCGGCAGGTGAAATGAGCTTCGTATATTTTGGAGCAGCTCATGAGATGATGAATCCACATAATCTGTCGACTTCTTTCTTCAATGGGTTATATCAGTTGGTAAATTCTTTTTGCAATGAACTTTTGGTTAGCATTCAATACGCGTGAAATCTATATTGTACGAGGCATTATCAGGATTGCCACACGTTTCCTCAAGTGAAATTCCCTGCTATTTCCCTCATTTCCAGATACGTTCTAGCATATTTCCCTGCCAGATTTCGAGATCTCATGGGTAAGTAAAGACATAAGCTGACAAAAGAATGTAAGGGCTTTTGTATTTCTCCCCCTTGTCATCAAAACTCTTAAGTACTAATACCAACATCTTTTGTAATGAACTGTTTTTAGATGGAGAAAACAAGCCAAGTGGTATATGTGCCTCATTAAGCCCACTGTTATATTATTTCAATAAAATGAAACACATTTGGTGACAAAAATTCGCATTTCCTTGGAGTCGCAAGACAGATTTAATATACCTTCACTGATTTCAGAAATAGCGTCTGAAAACTGTAGGTGCCCTGAAAGAAGTGCATAAGGCGGAGAGGAGTTGTGTAAAGCAGCACTATAAGTGACTCCCAATAATATAATGGCGTGTGATGAGGGCCTCCCGTTGGGTAGACCGCTCGCCTGGTGCAAGGCTTTCGATTTGACGCCACTTCGGCGACTTGCTCCTCGATGGGGATGAAATGATGATGATTAGGACAATACAACACCCAGTCTCTGAGCGGAGAAAATCTCCAACCAAGCCGGAAATCGAACCCGGGCCCTTAGGATTGAGAGTCTGTCGCGCTGACCACTCAGCTACCGCAGCTACCGGGGGCGAACTGACTCCCAATAAAATGTTGGTTCTACTATGTTCGTTATTGTCAGTTATTATCCACAGTACTATGTCTATTATTTTACAGGTATGTGTGCTTTTCCTTTCAAGAAATACTGTGTGATCAAAAAGTCAGTATAAATTTGAAAACTTAATAAACCAAGGAATAATGTAGATAGAGAGGTAAAAATTGACACACATGTTTGGAATGACATGGGGTTTTATTAGAACCGAAAAGAAAACAAAGTTCACAAAATGTCCGACAGAAGCGTGAAAGATCTCTTGCACGCGTCGTTTGGTGATGATCGTGTGCTCAGCCGCCACTTTCGTCATGCTTGGCCTCCCAGGTCCCCAGACCTCAGTCCGTGCGATTATTGGCTTTGGGGTTACCTGAAGTCGCAAGTGTATCGTGATCGACCGACATCTCTAGGGATGCTGAAAGACAACATCCGACGCCATTGCCTCACCATAACTCCGGACATGCTTTACAGTGCTGTTCACAACATTATTCCTCAACTGCAGCTATAGCTGAGGAATTATGGTGGACGTATTGAGCATTTCCTGTAAATAACATCATCTTTGCTTTTTCTTACTTTGTTATGCTAATTATTGCTATTCTGCTTAGATGAAGGGCCATCTGTCGGACATTTTTTGAACTTTTGTATTTTTTTTTTTTTTTTGTTCTAATAAAACCTCATGTCATTCCAATCATGTGTGTCAGTTTGTACCTCTCTATCTACATTATTCCGTGATTTATTCAGTTTTCAAATTTATACAGACTTTTTGATCACCTGGTATATGAGAATGTAGTGTACAAACCGCCAGCGACTGCCAAAATTTTCTTCTTCTTGTCGCCCATACTTTCTAATATACAATATACTTTTGAGGTGCCAAAATGTACTAGAATAAAGGAAATGTGTATAAAACGCCGTACTGTACAATGTACTTGCTGTGGGACAGTAGCAGTTCCTGAACTCCATCGCCCGTGGCCTCTGGCCTGCCGTGGAAGCTCTGCACTCCCAGGTCTCTGGATAAACCACGAAAACCCACTTGCCGAATTATGCTACACACAAGCAGATCCGGTCTGCGGGTAGATCAGCGAGACTAAATACGACGGGCATGGCTTGCATTATAGTGGGAAACGATAGGCCTTAGATGGGCACAAATGGTCTGCAGTTTTGGCCCGTCGTGGAAGTCCATTCGTGTGGCCACCTGTTCACCTGTCACAGATACCATGTTGATGAAATGAGACAGCAGTGACCAATGAATGCAACAAATAACTCGCGCGAATACTCTGAGAATCAGTACTATTGAGAATAGGCAACAACTCACCATAAAGATGATCGCTGAGCCGCAGACAGAGTCTGTCTGAGAACTAAATTTTCCGCCATAGCCTTTGTCAGAAGACAAGAGCACATACACAATCACACAATATGTCAGATACAACTCATGCACACTTGACCACCGTATCCGACCGCTGCGTTAACTATCTCTGAGAATCAGATCCAAACAAACCGCTCCTCACATCTCCCTGCCTCTCATCGGCAGCTGGTAGGGTAGAGGCGAGAAATGGTGGGAGCACTGACTGCAAGCTAAGGGGACAAGGGGAGAAGCAGTAAATATGAGGGAATGCGGAAGTGGCTCCCAGCCAGTGACGATATATGACATCTCATCAACAGACCGTTTCATTTAAAGAGACAAAAGCGAGATTTTTCCAGTGTTTTTTTTTTCAAATTTTCTCTGATATTTCTCAGATTTTCCTGACACATTTGTAATTCCCTGATATTCCCTAATTTCGCTGTGCCAACCCTGATTATCCACATATAAAAGGTAGTTAAAAAATGGTTCAAATGACTGTAATCACTATGGGACTTAACATCTGAGGTCATCAGTCCCCTAGAACTTAGAACTACTTAAACCTAACTAACCTAAGGACATCACACACATACATGCCCGAGGCAGGATTAGAACCTGCGACTGCAGCAGTCGCGCGGTTCCAAACTGTAGCGCCTAGAACCGCTCAGAAATGGTAGTCAATTGAAAACGCGACCGCGGAAGAAAAAGTAAATTATTTATTATTTCAAAAGTAATAGCCACAACTGTTAATACATTTATCACACTGTGAGACAAAACGGCCAACGCCTTTATCGAAAAAAGTTTGCGTTTGCATACAGAACCATGATTGTACCCAGGGGTGTACCTCTTCATCCGAAGCAAATCGACCGCATGGAGAGATTCGGAGTGTATTAAGGTTGTGCAAGGGCTTCCCAGCGGATCTTCTGCAGCACTGGTCTAGGAGGAGGTTCGAATCCTCCGTAAGGCATGGATGTGTTTGTTTGTCCTTACGATAATTTAGATTAAGTAGTGTGTAAGCTTAGGGTCTGATGACCTTAGCAGTTAAGCCCCATAAGATTTCACATGCATTTTTTTTCTGCAGCGCACTCGAAAGAACATTGGAAACATATGGGCTGGCCCATATTTTTGGAGCCCAGAATAAGCTCATTTGCAGCCGTTTATTTGCTTTTGACGAAAGGTGCATGCAGGGGTACAGTCGTGATTCCGTAAGCTGCCGCAAACATTTTTCCATAAAGGCATTGGCCGTCTTCACAGTACGATACTTTTCTTAACACTTTTTTCCATCTGTCTCGCTTTCGTTTGTCTGCCTGCCACAAAATATGCGACATTATTTCATCTCAGCTGCGTACAGCAATGCACTTCTGGTCGTCATCTTCTAACGCCATATTGTACACTTCATGACGTTTCTGTCTGTTATGGCAGTTTTGAGAAGTCCTTCACGACGTGAACGATCCACGATAGCAAGATGAGTCGTTTGAGATCTACCTCCTATTTCATAACTGTTAAAACGAAAGAGTATGCTTTTCATCAATATTCTCAACAACAACAAAATAATAATTTTAAGGCAGCGTGATATTCCTGCATACACATAACTACATTAAAAAGACGTCTAAATAAAATTAGACCCCAGAACATTTCATACTTGTCTTACTGTACTGTGCATCTTCATTTACCGACATAGTTGCGTGGGAACCACAACTTGGCGTTTGGAGTCCATAGTTCCCAGCGATAACAGTAACCAGCTGTCGGGAGACTTCGTGCCCCAGTGGTTTGCAGATGTTCGTCTCCTGCTCGTGTAATTAAACGTTCTTGACTCCATTTTCTGTTTTGTCGCGGAACTGTGCTACTGCTGTGCTGTGTATTGTTCCGCTGTTTTAATTCCGATTTTTTCGGAAACGAGTGATGGGGCTGCGATCGCTGAGCGTCGGAGCTATCAGTTCGTTTTCCTCTGGCGTCAGCCACCCGCCACTCATTATCCAAATCAGCAAAGTTAACATGTTTCTCAGAAAATAATACTTTTTATTGGTTACTTGGGCGCATCCCTTTTAAGTCGTTTTTTAAAACATCCACATCCGTGATCTGAGCAGAGCCACACTGGCCATTAAAATTTGTTGTACATAGTTTGGCAAAGTCTCGCTACACCCCTGCACAACAAAGAAATGCTTACTAATGAAGTCACTCCTAACCCTACTTAATAGAATATCCCACACAATCATTTCTCGTAACTCTCTCCAAGTACCATGATCACAGAAAATAGCAATAATTATTTCTTCAAATAACTATGAGAAAAGGGTTACAAAGATACTGCAGACTTTAACTTAAGAATATTGGATTGGTTTTCCAAGGTAAGAGAAACCTATAAAAATCTATATCTTGAACATTCTCGATTGAGAGACTATCAGCACCATGGAACCTCAGCATAACTGGGTTAGGTAACTTAGCAAAGTGGTGCGCTATACTCTCACTAACACCATGTCTCATCCCAGCCTGTTCCCGCTTACTGTCAATTACTTTCATGTCTTGAATACGGTTATACCAGTGGCTAATTTGCAACTGTACTCGATATATCTGTACACACAATGGATCACTACATTCCAAAAACGGGACATTTTTTCCCTGCGCTCGAAAGAGAGGCGGCACAAACAGGTCGTGCGACCTCACCTCACCAACCTTGCACCAGATTCGCCTCTGCCCCGCACACGCAAGGGCCCAGCTCAACGACGCTTCCCTTTTCCGACCATGTATCCGGAACTCATACTGTAGGTGCTCCATCTCTAGATACGTTATCCCCAGGACACTCTATTTCATATTACACCAAAGTCTCACTACACCCCTGCACAACAAGGAAATGCTCACTAATTAAGTCACTCCTAACCTTAGATAATAGTCGGTCCCACACCTAAAACATACAAAACAACAGATAGACTGTGCCTAAAAATATTACGTGGGTTGCCCATAAAGTAATGCACCGCAATATTTGTCTCAGCCTAAAACAATGCTACGAACACGAAACGTTACATATGTATTATTTGATATCTCCTGAGTAATCTCGCCAAGTTTCCGTCACTTTCGACAGAGAGCGTAGCTGCAGGACGGTTTCAGAATGGCGTCTGTAGGTGACGTACGTTTCAAGCAAAGTCTATGGAGCATCCGCTGTTGACAGAAGTACACTTAGTCGCTGGGCACGGGGGGTGAGACCGTCAGAAGGCGGTTCGGCGGAGCTCCACGATTTGCAGCGGTCGTGGAGATCATCCACGGCTGTTACACCTGGTATGTTGTGGCGAGATAATGTTATCATTCACGGGGACAGACTTTCGCGAAGATATTTTGAGGACAATGACGACATGATTCACACAGTAAAGCACTGGCTCCGCCACCAGGACAAGGATTGGTACCGACATGGCATACACGTTATTGTTTCGCACTGGAGGAAGGCCATAGAATTGGATGGACGTCACGTGGAACAATAGGGCGTGTAGATAAAACACCATTCTTTAGTACGTGTAATTCTCATAATGTTAGAAAAGGAAGTGCAGAATGAAAAAAACAAATGCTGTGCATTACTTTCAGGGCGACCCTCGTACAAATTTGTTTATTTTTATGTCCTTATACCGAAAATATTGTCACAAATTTTTTAATTTTCCCAGCTCTAATAGAACGATGTTCTGCTACCACTGAAAGGCCCAGTGAGCGAAGTGCTTAGGAAGTGGTAGGGTTGGGTCATAAAATAAACATCAGTTGCTAAATAGCAATTTTAATAAAATAAGCCAGCATAGCAGTGATTAACTAACAAAATACAAATGATTACCCCCAATAGTTTACAATGCAATTATAAATACCAGCAGGTTGGCAGTTAGCTTCCTTTTGCAAGTAACTGAGTGTGAGCAGGCACCAATTCACAGCACTAGATGCGCTATTCAGATAGCACGGTCGCTGGTACTTCTAAAACAAAAAAATACAATAGCTTTAAAAATCCACAATAACATTTTACAAAAGTGGGTGGCTCTTCGAAGTTCTACAGGATTACACATTGCCTTGCCCACACCCAGAAATCTATTTAAAATAATGTTTCATATTAGTAATAAATAATTTAAACCTCACAAAAAATAACGAGGATAAAAAACAGTCGTTCTTGTATATAATGCCAATAGCTATTAACGCTCGAATAATGGAACGACAACAATGAGTCCTGGAAAGTCTGGTACAAACGCAATGCAATTAGGATGAAACTTGCAAGAAACAATGCTGATGAAAGAAGCCTAATCGAAGAGGACTAACCAAAGGTACAAGTTGTAATACTCACATAATAAAAAGTCTTAAAACCGGACGCACTCACAAAACAAGTTCAGGCCCGCGTTAAATTTATTCTCCGCGTATACCCCGGTACTCAAACGAATATGTGGCCAATTTAAACCTAGGCCGAATAAGTTAATACTGATCCATGATGAGAGGAAGAAATTAATGGGCAGGAGCAATTCCAAACAATAAATAATCAACTCCTGTCAAGTCTGTCGGTCCCAATATCATACTCCAAGTAAGAAACCGATTGCAGACTAATAGTGAATGGAGTTCTGTAAAAATACCATTAATCAAGACTGCACTCTATGTTAAGGTCAGCACTGCAGCGCAAGCACACAACAGGCAATGTATCACAACGATCGAGAGTGGCAAAGGAAAGTGAGAAAGAGGGTGTCAAGTGCTAGACAATGGGTTTTGTGTTGTATGAAGTGCCAAAGCCTTTCTGTAAATGAATGGCTCGTTGAAGCACCGCATATATGTGGATTTTAGGATAATCTCCGTGACCTTACACCAGCAGCATCAGCGAGAGTTGTCGATATTCACCCCTCGCGTGTAATAAATTTCTGGTCCCGTCGCCGCGGTTACTGTAACACGATGTACAATGGCTGTCATAACGCACGGACTACACGGTCGGGGCTGTACTCAGCATAAAAACCAGACTGTGAAGGCAACGCCACACCGATAACATGATCATCCATAACGGCCACGTGAGCGCAACACAAACGACCACGATATTTAGATGCTTGCTGGTGCCTATGTTGTTCCTCTCTCGTGTAGTTCTGATTCATCATGTATGGAAGGGAGGGAAATGGAAAAGAAAAAAAACACTATTATCATTGGAAACATCCTAATAAATATTTTCAAAATGACAGAGCTGTGGGCGGAACTATACAGGTAAAACAGAAATGTCGAATGTTTCATCATTGATTTCTCCTTTTTTCTTTTTTAGTACCACCTGTCGGCGACCAGTTTCCATTAGCGTCCGTATTTGCTTGCCAGAGAGCCCCGGAATACTTTTTCCACGCTCGACGAACAAATGGACAAAGAAGGAACTGAACTCCTATGTCTGTCTCAGAAGGCCTAGTAAACCACTTTACTGAAGCTTCCGGAAGAAATCTAGATGTGTACTAAGAGTATTCCTCCAGAGGACGTAAGAGTTGTTATAAAGTAACTGTCCGACATGTAATAGACATTTCAGTGTCAAATAGTTATAAAATAATGCAATTAGAAGAGAGACTCATATCTGTCATGGACGGTGGCGGGACTGACACCTCACCGATTTCATAACTCAGCACGATAACACATTTCCTCTACTTTTCTAGTGATTATTCTGTCCAGTTACCTAAGAGTTAGAAATACACATTCGTATTTAATTCAGTGACCCTCTTGAAACTTTGTGCTACATTTGAAGGAATGTGAAATCAGGTGTGTTTTGTTAAACAGTTACTGTATCATTACCAAAAATCAAATCAACGCTAGATCAAACATTTCAGTCTAATGTAATTATGGAATTCTTACAGACCGTTACATTTCAGTTGCTGAATTATATTTGAGCTTATATGTGATAACAATTTCGGAAAACAGTATTCAGTAAATATTAACTAACATTGAAACCTCGCCTTAGAAAAAATTTATGAACTACTGTGCTGGTAAACCCCTTACGTTATTTGATTTTCAAACAGCTGAGCAAAACTAAACGTACTCAGACATTTCTCTCTTTACTTGTTCTGATCATCACTAAACTGACACACAATATTTTTACCGCAACGCAATCTGACTTTCAATAATCCCTACAAAAGAATGGCCGTGACTAACAATAACCTATACCTTTTATGAATCACTTACGTCACAAAAATCTTCGTTACTCGAACTCTAACTACTGAAGTCACTAACTAATAATAGGCATAGTTAGCAAATGAAAGATTCTGATAGAGAACAAACAATGTATTTACCTTAATAGCGTTCAATATATATATATATATATATATATATATATATATATATATATATATATATGGTGGTCCAAAAGTCCGGAAACACCATGATAAAATCCAGATGGTGTAGCAAACAAGGAAACAGAGTCCCTACACACGAGGAACGGGAAGGGGGAAACTTATAGGCTATGCCAACAACATGGTGGCCATCTTGAAAGCCGCCATCTTGGATTCAACTCCAGAATTTCAAATGGTGATGTGCTCATGCGACATGTCAAACAGATAGAGAATTTCACCAGAAAAACAATGCCGTTCTTATTTTAAACATAGCTTTATTCATTCTCGGGTTATAGCCAATTACTTGCGGCAAGCAGTGGGACGCCCGGCAGCGTGAGTAGTACGTACTGAGAAGTCATAAAATGGAGTATGAAACGGTGCAAAGTGACTATCCCATGCCTGATATGTTACATGTGTTTAACTGTTAGGTAACATTTACTCATGCTATCGTTTTAATCAATGGTTATCTGAGGTTATTGGATGAAGAAGTGTTTCCCTCGGTGTTAAGGGAGGATGGGACATTTCCGGAATTCTTCCATCATGATGGATCCTCACCACATTATGGGCACAATGTGCGAGCATAACTGGATGTGCTGTTCCCTCAAAAGTGGATTGGTCGTAGGGAGTGGCCTCCACATTCGCCAGATTTGACTATCTTGGATTTTTATCTTTGGGGTCATGTCAAAGCAATGGTATATGCTGTGAAAATACGGGATTTGCACCATCTAAAGCAGCGCATTGTTGATGCGTGTGGTCAAATTCAGCCAGATGTGTTGGTCAAAGTTCATCAGGACTGGGTTCGGAGGATAGAATTAATAATACAACATAATGGACAACATATCGAGCCATTCCTATAACTGTTGGTGATCTCCCGGGACTGTGTAACATCGGCGTAATGTCTCTTCGGAACATAACACACATGCTGCCACACCGCGTCCCACCGTTGCCACATGTAACTTTCTATAACCGGAGAATGAATAACGCTACGTCTAAAATAACAAAGGCATTGTTTTTCTGGTGAAATTGTCTATCTGTTTGATATGTCACATGAGCACATCCCCATTTGAAATTCTGGAGTTGAATCCAAGATGGCTGCCATGTTGGTGGCATAGCCTATAAAGTTTCCCCCTTCCCGTTCCTCGTGGGTAGGGAGTCCATGTCCTTGTTAGCTACTCCATTTGAATTTTATGAGGGTGTTTCCGGACTTTTGGACCACCCTATATATATATATCAGTTCATGACATACAGTCTTAACAGATTTCGTTTTTCTCACGGACACACGTCCAGATAGTCCGCTCCCAAAACTCTGCCATCTCTCTCCCCACATCCACCACTGCTGGCGGCTCACCTCCAACTGTGCAACGCTACGCGCTGTTCACATCCAACTGCCCAACACTACAATAGCGAATATTCCAACAATGCCAACCAGCCACAGCCAGTGATTTTCATACAGAGCGCTACGTGACGTTACCAACATAAAAACCTAAACAGCCTACTTACAATATATACCATATTAAGGAACTATATTTGTTCAAAAACCATTCTCACGTAAACAAGAAGCTTCACACACCAGCAGTTACACTTTTGCTGGCTGTTATCTCTCATAAATTATTACTTTGGATCTTAGTGACATAAAATTATTTCTTTTTTTTTGGGGTTCCGTGTCTCAGGCGATAAAAACGGAACCTTTATGGAAAGGCTGGCCACCGTGTGCCAGATTTCACACGTGCAACGTGTGCGGGCAACGGGAGGCCAACACCCTCTCTGTCTCGGAACTGCTCGTCCCTTCCCGGAAGCATTCGATACATCGCGACATTTCATTAAGAACTGCGGTGTGGCGTATTCTGTCGGTATAACTCTCTTCAGTTCAGTAGAATCACAGTGTCAGCGATATTTACCCTTCGTTATATATTTGTGGTGTGAAGGACATTCCGAGCTCCAGTGACTGTTTCCAAAAAAAGAGGCACTGCAACGGTCTGTCATCACAGGCCTTTAAAAATGAATGAGAGTGACAGAAGAGAGGGATGATAGTTCTCGATGTACAGTGAAGCGCCGAAGAAACTAGTACAGTCATGCGTATTCAAATACAGAGATATGTAAACAGACAAAATATGGCGCTGCGGTAGGCAACGCATATGTAAGACGACAAGTGTCTGGCGCAGGTGTTAGATCGGTTACTGCCGCTACAATGACAGGTTATCAACATTAAACTGAGTTTGGACGTGGTGCTATGGTCGGCGCACAAGCGATGGGACATGCAACTCTGAGGTTGCGACGAAGTGGGGATGTTCCCGTACGCCCATTTCACGGGTGTACAGTGAATATCAGGAATCCGGTAAAACATCAAATCTCCGACATCGCTGCGGTCGGAAAAGATCCTCCAAGAACGGGACCAACGACGACTGAAGAGAATCGTTCAACGTGACAAAAGTGCAACCCTCCCGCAAATTGCTGCAGATTTCAAAGCTGGTTCATCAACATCAGAGTGCGTACCAGTCAGAGAAACATCATCGATATGTGCTTTCGGAGCCGAAGGCCCACTAGTGTAGCCTTAATGCCTTGATGACTGCACGACACAAAGCGTTGCGCCTCGCGCCTGGGTCCGGAAACACCGACACTGCTCTGCTGATGGCTAGAAACGTTTTGCCTGGTCGGACGAGTCTCGTATCAAATTGTGTCGAGCAGGTGAACGTGTTGGGGTATAGAGACAACCTAATGAATCCTTGGACCCTGCATGTCAGCAGGGTACTGTTCAAGCTGGTGGAGGCTCTGTAATTGTCTGGGGTATGTGCAGTTTCTCATGACTATCTAGCCTATCCTTTACGGTCGTTTCAGTTTCCAGAGTCAAGTTTGACATCCCCTCGGTTAGTTTTTCTACCTGTGATTAACCGTAGTTACGGTGGAGTCAAGATTCTTGGTTGCGTTTCGAATGTCAGCTGTCTCGCTTTGCATGGTAGCTAAAGTGTCATTCTGCGGTCTAAACTTGGAGATAAGGATTTGCCTAATATGATGACTAGCAAGGAAAAGTCTCCATCTTTTGCAGACAAAGTGAGACCCATTGTCTGAGAGAATTGATTCAGGTTTTCCGACTCTAGGAAAGTAATCACGTTCTAAACCATTGATGATTAGTTAAGTGTTTGCAGATCTCATAGCGTACAATCTCAAATGTTTGGTAAATAGATCAATGACAGCTACAAGGTACCTTAGTCCTCCACGACCTCGTGGGAGGGGTCCTGCCAAATCTATGCCTAGGATTTGTCTAGGTTTCTCTGTGATAATAGGATTCAAAGGCTGTATATTCGAAAGATTAAAAGGTTTTGCCTTTTGACAAATGATACAGTGTTTCAAGAGTTTGTGAATTCTGCTATGAAGGTTAGGCATGTAGCAGTACTTTGCTATTTTACGCTTACACTTTTCTGGACCAAAGTGTCCCCACGAAATATGTGTATACCGGAGTAAGTGTTCTACATATTCCTGCGGAATGCATACTAGCCAATTTTCTGATGACAATGATGTTCGGTGGAAAAGAACTTGATTATGAAATTTGTAATATTTGCACATGCGATGGGTAGGATTAGTTTCGAGGATCTGTTTCACACCTCTCCATTTTGGATTATTTTCCTGCAATTGGACAATCTGGTTACAAAGCTCAAGAAAATATTTGCGATGTATTGGATCCTTCATCAAAATAATTATGGAATTTGACATTTGTTCCAAAAGTTCAGTACTGTCCGAATAGCATTCAGGCATGCGAGGTAGAGAATCCGCAATAATATTATCTTTGCCTTTTATATAGATCATTTCGAAGTCATATTCCTGTAAGAAAAGACACCACCTCGTTAAGCGAGGATGTACGAGTTGACACGTCAGAAGAAAACTAAGAGCCTGATGATCAGAATAGACTATTTTCTTGCCATTGATGTAGTAGTTAAATCTCTTGAAAGCCCAAACTACTGCAAGAGCTTCCAACTCAGTAACAGAATAGGATTGTTCAGTTTCTGTAAGACCCCTACTAGCAAAACTAATTACTCTGAAGTCTGGTTTTCCATTGGCTTCATGGATCTGGAAGAGACATGCGCCTAACCCCTAAAAACTTGCGTCAGATGACACACAAAATTCATTTTCCATATCTGGATGATGAAGATTCTTTGATATCAAGGAATGCCTTTTGACAGTCGTTAGTCCAATTCCACTGAGTATTTTTCTTTAACAAATTCAATAAATCAGGGTTGTTCATTACTTGCTTTGGTAAAAAATTTCTGAAGAATGAAGTGAGTCCAAGACAACCTTTAAGTTGTCGTTTTGAAGATGTGATAGGAAAAATTTTAATTGCACTTAGCTTAGCGGGATCAGGACGGATTCCGTCAGATGGAATGACGTGTCCTAAGAATTTGATTTCGTCTCGGCCAAAGTGTGACTTTTGCAAGTTGGCAGTGACTCTGTATTCCAGGAATCGCTGAAACACTTTCTGTATTAGTTCCACGTGGCCTTCCCAGGTTTTAGTGGCAATTAAAAGATCATCAACCTTGAGAGTGACTTCATCAATAAGATCTGGACCAAGAACATGATCTAGGGCAGAGATGAATACTCCAGAACGAACATTCAATCCAAAAGGCATGACCTGAAATTGATAGAATCTGCCTGCGAAGATAAATGCCGTATACATTCGTGAGTTAGGATTTAGTCTCACTTGCCAAAATGACATTTTCAAATCTATGTTACTCAAATATTTAATTCCATAAAATCTCTGCAGGTGTTCTTCAATCGCTTCAGGTCTCGTTCGTACTGGCACAACAATTTTATTTATGTTTCGTGCGTCAAGTACGAGTCGTACGGTGTTACCCTGTTTCAAAATCGTCAACAAGGGGCTACTATGTGGCTAATTAGAATACTCTGACTTTCCAGTTCAGCATTTTCTTAATTTCATTACGAACTGCTTCCGTTCTTGCATACGGTATGGGATATGTCGCGCGACAGAAAGTCTGGTGCGGCACCACTTCCATAGTATATTCATAGTCTTTTATAATACCGGGTCGTTTTGAAAACACATGGATTAGTGTGACAACAAATTGAATAATTCCTGTCGCTGAGGTTCGGTTAACTCGGTTGATTCTGCAGTCTTATTGGTTATTTCTTGATGAGAGGGTAGGTCACTGACTGTTATTGTATCATTAAATGTATCACAGTTACCACAGAACAAATTGAACTCCAGTGCAACTTCTTCTGTCTGCTGTACTAACAGTGTGCAAATGCCTGTATAAAGATCTATTCGAGCTCTATATGGTCGTAGAAAATACGTTCCCAAGAGACATGGCACTGCCAAATTCCTGACAACGAGGAAATTACATTTTATGGGTATTGATTGAATCTCCAGTGGTACCCAAGCTTGTAACTGACTCTTTGTGTCTGGTAGCCGATGGTTCCTGTTGTTGAACGTCCTATTACGGGTAATGTTCGAATTTTAATTAATGTACTAATTTGCTTATACAAACATAAGAACATAGCATTACTATTTGCACCTGTATCTAGGATTACAGTCGTCAAAATTCCGGCTATAGGAAGTTTTGTCATAGCTTACACTTGGTCATCTATCGATTCATCACCGTCACTCGTCTCTTCCTCTTGTAATAATTCTTGTCCCATGTCAATCCCGTCATTGTATTTCAGTACAAGAACGTCATGGTTAGTCTCTCCGTTGAAGTTGTCGCCCCCAATCTGTTTCACAGCATCAATTAGGGAGCTTTCAGGCGCTGAACTTAGTTTTCCTGTTTGTGTGGTTTTCATCATTAGAAAATTCGACCAATCTGACATTATGAGAAGACTGAGGAACAAAATTACTGTTATGCACAAACCTTGGGTCACAATGTTGCTGCGTTTCTGCGTTTGTTCTGGTGCCCAATACATGTTACTGTCTTCCGCGTTTGCGAAAAATACAGGGGGATTGTAATGCCTTCGCGGGGTCTGATGATTTTTATTACTATTATGATTTCCAAAATTGTTACTGTGAAATTCACCTTCACACTGTGGTTTGCCGTTAAACTGTTTGTTTCTGTACATTCCCTGCGCTTGATTTTTACCAGGCGCGGAGTTGTATTGGTATGAGTGGGCATTATCAGCTGTTTGCTGCTGCCCGTAATTTGAGTGTTTGGCTGCGCGAGTAGGGTGCATTCCATTGCGATCCGCTCTGCTGTTGCCAACCTTTTTGACTGAAATCATTTCCAAACTTCTGCTTGTACGGCTGATTGCCGTACTGGTTACCAGTCGTATTATACACGGGATTGAATCGGTTGTGTTGATTATGTCTATTCCTTTTGTGCGGATACCCATTGCCTTTATTTCCGTTTTGCCAATCGTTACTATTTTTGTAACCGTTCCCTGGCTTTTCATAGCTGTTACTCTCGTAATGTTGTGGCCAAGAATTGTGCGGAGTATTCCGCGGTTTGTTAGCTCTCGTGTCTTCATAGATCAGGTCTAGGGAATCTAATATAGACAGAAAGGTATCTGGATCATCATCTGGTATGGCTATCAGCTTTTCACGAATCGATATGGGTAATTTAGACTTGAGAATCATAATTACATATTTACTATTAATAGGGGTATTCCAATACCTGATTTTGCCTTGATATTTTTCGAAGTACTTTCTCAGGCTACTATTCCTGGGGTCAAATTGTTCTGCATTATAGACTTCTTTACGAAGACCCTTCTGAACACCTTCGCTCCAAAATTTGCTGAGGAAACAGTGCTCAAACTCCTCATACGTTCGACACTTATCAGCCATTTCGGTTCCCCATGTTGCCGATTCGCCACCTATATATCCGGTAACAAATTGGATACGCTGTCTACCAGTCCACGAATTTGGAAAAATGCCAGAGAATCCACGAAGAAAAACAATTCGGTGGATATTTCGTTTTTCCGGGTTAAAGGTTTGAAAAACTCGATGCTTTATGATGCTTTCTTCCTTCATCATTTTTACTACTGAGTCAGATTCTTGGTTTCGGTGACTAACTGGAATATGTGGTGGTGAAGTGTCTTCATTAGATGCAATTCGGAATTTCCGAAATAATTCATCTTCTTCCTCTGAGGCTAAAGAATTAGGATAATTCGGTCTCTGTATTCGGGAACTACTACTCACTGGTGCCTTCAGGTTATTTAGCTGTTCCGTTAGTTCTTGCTTCCAATTTGGTAATTCTTGCTGAAGGGTACGCCTAATGCTACCGAGTTCAGACATTACGGTATCTCCGGAGCTTCCAGGAGCTGACAAGATACCAAGAGTGGTTGCTTTCACAGTCTCTACTGGGTCTTTGTTAACTTTATTTTCGACAAATTTGTCCTTTCCAGCAATCCAGTTCTCATACGTTTCTCTAAATTCCCTCTCATGACTATCTAGCCTCTCCTTTACTTTCGTTTCAGTTTACAGAGTCAAGTTTGACATTCCCTCGGTTAGTTTTTCTACCTGCGTAGTTACTCTGTCTAATCTGTGATTAACCGTGGTTACGGTGGAGTCAAGATTCTTGGTTGCGTTTCGGATGTCAGCTGTGTCGCTCTGCATGGTAGCTAAAGTGTCATTCAGTTCAAAAATTATTCCACTTCGCATTTGTGAAACAGCATCCTTAACTTGCTTTGCTACTTCTTTGGCTACGTTTTCTCTAACAGTTTTTATTTCTTCGCTTACTGTAGAAAGTTTATCTTCAATTACTGTAGAAAGTTTATCTTCAATTACTGTAGAAAGTTTATCTCCAAACGAGGCTAACATTTGTCTGTTTTCGTCTTTCAAATCATTTTTAATGGAATTCACCATTTGGCGATTTTCCTCTTTCAATTGGCGATTTCAATCCTGCATCGTTTGACTTATTTGACTCAGTACCTGTTCGAATACATCGTCTGTCACTACCCCTGAATTGCTTTCACCTGCCTCCCTTGTAACAGGTATATGGCTACGACTACAAGTGGCAGAAACTATGCTGGTATTGTCTACTTCAGTACCGGTAACATTATGGTGTGAAGCATCAAAGTCCATAAGATTTACCACTTCACTTTCTACAATTGTTTGGATTGGTGTCTCAGCCCTACTAATTATCGTGCGGGACCGTAAGCGACGCGACACTTCACTCGTTTCATTCTGTTCATTTGATTCTAGTGATGACATTTTATCGTCTGCCATAGCTCACTTATTTACAAACAGTAAGTCAATGAAGTTCGTTTGAGCTACGGTCGTCAGCTGTCGACAGAGATGTAATGTATCGGTTGCGAGCCGGTTGTCACAGCTACGTCACAAGATCGGAATGTCAAGAGCTGCGCGTCAGGAGAACAAGAGACTATTATGGACCGAAAAGAAAGTATGGCTGCACACTGTTCAAAACAAATGAAAACTAAGGTTGGTCAGCTCCGTGAACAGGCAGCGTACATTTAAAAACAAATGATATGCAATACACAACAAAGGAATTCAAACAATACTTGAAGAAATTACCATCTACTAAGTGCAATCTAATGTCGGCTGAAATTAAGGAATCTTGGCTACGGCTAACGAAATTTTAACTCACGTTACTGATGACTGCCTTGGGCGTTGCAACTAGATTTTCGCACAAATTCGGTAAAAAAAAAAAAAAAAAAAAAAAAAAAAAAAAAAAAAAAAAAACTCTCTTCCGTAATTTACTCTGAATATATCGTTTCTTTTGCTCAATGGAAATTTTATTTGATGGTGTTTGATGCCATGTAACAAATAAAAAGCACAAGATTAGCAACAATTCCTTATGAATATTCCCGCAATGTGTATCAAATATAAATTTCTATTCCTTTGAGGTTTTTTTTAAATTCGCGTCCCTGTTCGGGCGCCAATTACAACGATATGTTTATGTAATATGTATACATAAACATACAGTTATAAATATCCCCGTTCGTTGTCGCTAATTATAACAATTTGTTTACTTTTGTGCTGTAACATACAGCTATAATCAGCGGTGGAAATATATTTGCGAACGCCGACCGTGTGCGGCTGCCTCTTGTTGGAGCGTCTGATCGGTCGGAAGTTGCATTGCAGAGGAGAGTAAATGCCTATTCAAAATATAATTATTTTTGGATAGCTCAACATGAATTTCCTAAGGGACCGTAGTTTATCATGCATTTACCAGTAGAATATGGCGCGGAGAAAATATTTCGCAGCATACAACTTCCGCCCGATTTCGACGAAGGAATTCGTGGGTGTGAACTCTCTATTTGGCAGAAACATAAAGAAAATTAAATAACTTCATGAAGGAGTGAGGCATAGATTCTATATTAAATAAATAGTCCATACACCAGTTCCATTTAACTCTGAATTTATGGCAATTAATAGATGAACTTACACTGCAATGAAGGATTTAACATGGATGCCGTTTTGACTGGCACTTCTCTTCTCGTAATGAAATAAATTCCTTTGACGTTTTCTCATACACGTCGCACAATAAATTTACTGCTATGAGGCATTGCACTTTTAGTATTGCACTTTTACTTTACACTAAAATAATATTATTTGTAACGATAATAATACGGCGGCAAGACATGCGCGTCCGACACAAGTTACAGGAGACAAGAGAAGAATGAGTAACTGTTCATCGAGAATATCTCGTACGTCAAAAAGAATGTGTAAAAGTGTTCTTATTCTCTCCGTTTTTCGCGCCGCGGTATTCAAAGTCAATAACTCACTGCATCTGTGACGGCACTTCGACAATCAACAAATTACGTCACAGGTCGTTCACCTTTTACATTCTCGCAACATTGTTTGCTAACTGTAGCTGTTGCCGAGCGACTGCTCGATTAGTGAATGATTTAAAATGATAAGGCAATCACATAATGTTACAAGTTCTAGTGATAAAGGCTCTTGATACGTCTAGATAAGACTCTGAAAGTGACTAGTAATTAAGCATCCTGTCTGATCACCTGCATCCATTCATGTCCATTGTACATTCCACGGACGTGGGCCATTCCAGCAGGACAATGCGACACCTCACATGTCCAGAATTGCTACAGAATGGCTCCAAGAACACTCTTCTGAGTTCAAACACTTACGTTAGCCACCAGACGCCCCAGACATGAACATCTCTGAACATATCTGGGATGCCTTGCATATGCTGCTCAGAAGAGATCTCCACCCCATTGTACTTTTACAGACTTACGAGCAGTCGTCAGGATTCATGGTATCAGTTGCCTCCAGCACTACATTAGTTAAGTTCATGTCACGTCGTGTTGCGGCACTTCTGCGTACTCGCGGAGACATTACTAGACATTAGACACAGCAACGAGGCATAGCCGCAGTGTCTATGGCGCCTTGCCACAGTTCGCGCGGCTGTCTCCGTCGGTGGTCCGAGTCCTCCCTCGGGCATGGGTGAGTGTGTTGTCCTTAGTATTAGATAGTTTAAGTTAGATTAAGTAGTGTTAAGCCTAGGGACCGATGACCTCATCAGTTTGCTCCCATAGGAACTTACCACAAATTTTCAAATTATTACATTAGGCAGACGTAGCATTCTCTTTCGCCCTTGAGTGTGTATTATACAGTCGCATAAGCGTCGGGTACTCCAAATTTGCTTTGAAACTACATTAAAATACCGCGTGGAAAGATTTTAAGAAATCAAATTTCTCCAAGCACTATGGGACTTAATACTTGAGGTTATCAGTCCCCTAGACTTAGAACTACTTAAATCTAGCTAACCTAAACACATCACACACATCTACTCCCGAGGCAAAAGTCGAACCTGCAACCGCTGCAACAGCGCGGTTCCGGACTGAAGTGCCTAGAACCGCTCGGATACAGATGCTGGCAAAGAATTTAAAGACTAAGTTGAGAATGAAAGAGCAAATAACTTCGAAGATCGACAGACAGAACTGATTTTTCTGTACAGCAAGATGCACGTTGTCCTAAATTTTCAGGCAATGAGCACATGAAGAAATTGGTGGTAGAAATAGTAAAATTCCTAAAGTCACACGTATTATTCTACAGTCAGTTGCAACAGTTTTCGATGGAACTGAACGAAGAGTATCGAGACTTTATCTATATTACCGTAAAGAGCGTTGATGAAGTCAAAGGTCATTTTTGGAACTAGTATTCGATTTAGAACTGGCTATTGGTGAATTTATGAAAGAGAAAGGACTGCAGGAACGAAAATTAGAACATCTGCAAGTCGACTGCAGATCATGAATTATGAATGCACTTTACTGCACACTGCCCACAATAAGACACTGCAATGTAACAGACAACCTTCTTTTGATCTGATGGGGACGAATCTAAAATGAAAATAGCGCAGTTGAAGGGAAACATTCAGACAAAAAAAGTCCAGTTCTCTAAGCTCACTGGCGTTAAAAAAAACTCAAAAGTTTGAAGAATTCATTGTGGCGTTGAAAGAATTACGAGGATAGTTTCCTAAACGTTTTGAAGACACTGCCAATCTTATATCTGTTTCAGAGCTGTATACGAGACCGTTTGTCATTTCAAATGAAAGCGCCCACGTGCAAGTGGAGATTCAACTGAGTTATCTGCAAAGTAATTCTCGTTTAAAAGACAAATCTCTTTTAGGTTGATTTGGGGGAGCGGACTGAACACCGGGCTCATCGGTGCCATTTGATTATGGAAGGGTGGGGAAGGAAGATGGCCGTGTCGTTGCAAAGAAACACCCCCGCTGGTATTTACCTGAAGCAGTTTAGGGAAATCACAGAAAACCTAATTCAGGATGGCCGAAAGTTCCATTCTCTCGAATGTGAGTCCAATGTGATGACCACTGCGCCACATCGCGCGTTAAAACTGTCCAAGACATTTACATTGCTTCCCTCAGGCCGTTGCCACGTCTCCAAAACAACGTTGCAAAAGTGATACAAAATTTCATCCAACAGATGTGAGTGACAGACGTTCTTTCTATCATGGAACTAAGTCAGGCACGCTTAAGTGGCCACCTGAGTGCGGAAATTTGTGAAATTATCTGCATCTGTTCATATGCAGACAGTTTGCACCATATAAAAAGCGTGTCTTCAGCGCCCCAAAAGATAATTTAATAATATTGAAAATTTGTTTATGATCTTATGCTGAGAAATGTGGAATATAAAATCGTTTTGCACACAGTGGGACTGTTTTGCCACTTACATGCTGCGTGTTCACCGTCTCTGCATCCTCACACTCAGACGCAGTGTCCTGGCAGTGGGGATAACCTGCCAGCCACTCGGATCTTTGTGGCACTCAGGCCAGGGCACGATCCGCGAGCTGAATTCTTCGCCACTCTTGCCTTATGGGATTACTTTGTTGTCCCATATGTCAAGAGCGCTACAGAGGACTTCATGAGCAGCAATGACCATATACAAGATCACGACAACAAAGATTAAAACAATCATATGGAAACAGATGAACACATAGACACAGACAATGACATTCAGAGAGGGCAAGTTAGTCTCTTACTTATTTTTTGCATACAGAAAAGTATTAAAGATTTTGTTATGAGCTGACATACCCTGAGCAAGTCTCTAGACAGTTGACAGCCTGAGCACACGTCTATGGAGTCTGGTAGGGCGCCAAAACCATGACTAATTTTTATGATCCTTATCTCATAGAAATGGCTTATTGGCCAGCCAGTGAGGCCCAGCAGTTCTAGGCACTTCAGTCTGGAACTTCGCGACTGCCATGGTCGCAGGTTCGAAGCCTGCCTCAGGCATGGATGTGTGTGATGCCCTTAGGTTAATTAGATTTAAGTAGCTCCAAGTCTAGGGGACTGATGACCTCAGATGTTAAGTCCCATAGTGTTCAGGGCCATTTGAACGGCTTATTGGGAGTTGAAACCAATTGGCGGCGAGCCCATTCCTCAGTAAATATTGCCAGAGAGGCCAGGAGCCATACAGGGCAGGGGGCAGCCCCTTGTCAAGACAGGACTCCAGCAGAACAATGCTACAATACCTGCTGTGGCGCTAGCAGAAACCTGGGCTGAGGTTACGGTCTAAAGTAATGTGTCTACACAGTGGAGTTGTAATCCAGGCATTGTATGCAGAGACATGAGTAATAAGAATTCACCTGTTTTCGTGTTCGCCGATAGTGCAAATAGGCCAGTGAACCACATTCTCTGGCCGCCCCGGATGTTTAAGAAAAATCCGTCATTTGATAAACGTTTAGAGATAAAATCATTATTACACCTCATAGCTAGGACTAACAAGTTCCAAGGCACAGGTGATTTAAATAAACATCTTTGAGACTGTATCTGTTCGATTTTTCCTGTGGAAAGTGACTCGACTTTGGAGAGAATCATCTCTTCCCCTTCCCACTTCCCACCTTGGGAAAACTTAAAAAAGTCAATAATTGGCGGTTTCTTTTCTTTTCAGATATGCAGGTTTCTTAACACTTGCCCTGCTTTCGACACGAGTTGGTGCTGTCATGTGGGAGGAAAGATTTAGCGCCTCTAGAGCCCTGTGATTGGCTCAAAACAGTGTGAAGGCAATGTCGTTCGTGGACTTTGCAGGAAAACGGAAATCTTTTTTGTAGAGGTGCGAAGCACTCAGGTCCTGGACTTTGGTCTGGTAAGCACTTCTGGTCGAACCTCTGGCATGTGTGGTTGGTACTTGGGACCTATCCTGAGATTGACTTCACTTGTGAGCAGTTTAGACTACAGAGCCTGTGGTGAAGTTCTTACTGTACCGACAGTGTGATGTCAAATGTCTCGGACTACTCGTTTGCTGAGGGCACACTTATCTGTTTTTGGTTTACCAGTCTTGACGTTTGGTATCATTGTTCTCTCTGACGTGTGAGCGAAATTGGTCCTTGGTACGACCAGCGAATGGGTGTGTCACACACTGAAATCTCCCGTGACTTCAGGGCTCTGGTAGAGTAAATTGCCATCCGTCTGCCTGATCGCTAGACAGCGAGATTTTTTATTTCTTTCGTGGCCGCGATCGATTGACAAGTGCCGCCTCCACGTCTCACCTCCGCCGCACACATCTCGCAAGCTGCAAGTCACGTCACCGCACGAAGTGCACAGGGCACCGTACTGCCGCACCGGAATTACCAGGGCGTCCAGATCTCTATCGTCACTTGCTCTCAGCTGCACATATGTAGTGAAACTTCAGTAGTTTGCATCAATCAAAGTCTGCTCAGCGTCAGATCAATTCAGCTCGCGTTACCCACATTTATAGGGCCAGAGTACTTGACTCGCTGTTCACCTAGTTAAACTCTCGCTGGCACCCAGGATCCACCCAATGTTGTCTTAAATTGCCTGTAAGTTTTTTAGGGCATTCAATCAATAGCTTGTTTAGCCTAATTTATGTCTAAAAAAATGAAAATATGGCATTTCAGTCTTGGATCGGTTTTTTTTTATTTTCAACTGCCGGTTTCAGGCTAGCTGCGCATCTTCAGATCTGTTAGACAAAGTTAAAAATATAATGAACAAGGGAGATACAGTTAGTGATATAAATATCTTAGTTTACTAAAAGAAATTGTGGAACGTATTAAATTCTACATACCATATATTGCAGTTACAGAGTAACTTGTCAGTGCAGAACTATAGGCTCGTTGTCATAACTTAAGTAAATTTTAATCTGTTAAAACCTTAAATCGTAGTCTTAGAGCAGCCTGATTGGTAACAGTAAAAAGTGCCCTCTACCTGTAAGAATTGTGCATTTGTTATTACTTGACCGTACATATTAATGGCGGCGAGGTGAATTGGGCGCGGCGGAAGAGGACTTGGCGTGGCGTTGTATACGTTCTGACGTTGGAAAATCCTCTCCACCACCAATCAAAACAAAGAAGAGGAGACGTAAATTTTCGATAGAATATCTACATTTTAAGTATATTTTTAAGTTTCTTTTTAAAGAAATTTTAAATTAGTGTAAATTATTTCCACTCAAAAAAAGACTGTTCATATGTTATTACTTAAAAAAATTGTTTTATTAGAAAGTATATTCGCCATTAATATGTACGGTGAAATAATAACATATGTACAATTCTTATAGGTAGAGGGCACTTTTTACTGTTACCGGTAATTGAAAATAAAAAATAGCGATCAAAGACTGAAATGCCATATTTTTATTTAATGAACGATCGCGGAAATCCCATTAAGACAATCATGTCTAGTTTTGTTAATTTATGTCTGTTTTGGGAAAATAAATTTTGTTAGTTCACTAAATTTTAATTACATTCTCAGTCATTTAAATAATCCCACCAGAGTTACTTTTCAACATGAACACACTCCAGTATCACCAGTAATAGCAGATCACATGTCAGCAACACTACTATAAGTAATACAAACATGGAATTTAGAAGTAAGTCATTAATAGAAATAAAACAATGAATTTTCCTGTTTGTACAAGTAAAACAAGTAATTAATTAGTTGTTTGGATATTATTTTCAAACATGTAAATATGTAATTTGTGATGTGTATAAGATGGAAAATGTAAAACATGTGAACTTTATGAAATTCTGCGTAAACGTGCAAATGCAGTATAGTAAGACGTAAATACCCAAAATACAAGCGCACAACACAGACAAGAAGCGCTCTTTGGGGAGACGACGCACGACCTCCCGAGGCTCCTCTCGCACTTGCAGCGAGCTTTAATGGAGGAAGCAATTGTAGTAACTAATAGTACTGTCACACCTTAAACACAAGTAACTTAGGGTTAATATCACAACAATAAATGATGACTAGTGATCATTTATTCCAGGGGAAAGCAGCACGGTCATCAACAGTATTCTGTTCTTTCGAGAACAGTTATTGTTTTCATATGTAATATCACAACATTCATATATATAGAGGCAGCTATAGTAGAACAGAACCCTCCCACTTGCAATAGCTAGGTAAAGGGACCTGTTTTGCTATCTAAACCTTTCCTTTCGTGTATTATTTTCTTCCTAAGAATTTAGTAATTTTTCCAATTGTATTTCCGATCTTGTGGTTTCTTTGGTGTTTTTTCTCTTTTTTAATCAACAGTTTAATTACATAAAAAAGAAGAAAAGTACTGAAACCCTGAAATTTGTCTAGTTTGTAGTAGAAAGCGAGCCACTGTAGTTGCCAAAGTGGTGGGTCACTCTGTAATGTTAATAAATAAATAAAAGTCTGCCTTTCTGTCCGATTTTTCAGACCAGCTTATCTCGGGGACGGCTAGATGTATATAGTTGGTTCAAACGGCTCTGAGCATTATGGGACTTAACATCTGAGTCATCAATCCCCTAGAACTTAGAACTATTTAAAACTAACTAATCTAAGGAGATAACACACATCGATGCCCGAGGCAGGATTCGAACCTGTGACCGTAGCGGTCGCGCCGTTCCAGACTGAAGCACCTAAAACCGCTCGGCCACAGCGGCCGGCCGTATCAAGTTGAAATGTATGTCACATGATAATGTCTAAAGTCGCTTTGTGATTTAAAAAGTGAAGCTTCTAAGTCAATGCAATAAAAACACATGGCCATTTATGTCATATTTTGACACTCGCAGACTCACTCATCAAAACCTCCAGGGTACTTTCCGTTGACCTGAAATCATGAAATTTGACAAGAAGCAAAGTTTCACAGTACAAGCAAAGGAAAAATTCCAAAATATTGTTAATTTGCAATTATATCACACAGAAAAAAATTGTCATTTGTTGTCGATCCGTCCGTCTGTTGACACTCCTTCTTCACAAGACCGGGTAGATGTATCGACTTGAAATTTATGTTACTATTAAGTATTTCGGTCCCACAACTGACAGGAATAGGGGAACGAAATAGAGTAGAAGAAGAATGGGTAGCTCTGAGGGATGTAGTAGTGAAGGCAGCAGAGGATAAAGTAGGTACAAAGACGAGGGCTGCTAGAAATCCTTGGGTAACAGAAGAAATATTGAATTTAATTGATGAAAGGAGAAAATATAAAAATGCGATAAATGAAGTAGGCAAAAAGGAATACAAACGTCTAAAAAATGAGATCGACAGGAAGTGCAAAATGGCTAAGCAGGGATGGCTAGAGGACAAATGTAAGGATGTAGAAGCTTATCTCACTACGGGTAAGATAGATACTGCCTACAGGAAAATTAAAGAGACCTTTGGAGATAAGAGAACCACGTGTATGAATATCAAGAGCTCAGATGGCAGCCCAGTTCTAAGCAAAGAAGGGAAGGCAGAAAGGTGGAAGGAGTATATAGAAGGTTTATACAAGGGCGATGTACTTGAGGACAATATTATGGAAATGGAAGAAGATGTAGATGAAGACGAAATGGGAGATACGATACTGCGTGAAGAGTTTGACAGAGCACTGAAAGACCTGAGTCGAAACAAGGCCCCCGGAGTAGACAACATTCCATTAGAACTACTGACGGCCTTGGGAGAACCAGTCCTGACAAAACTCTACCAGCTAGTGAGCAAGATGTATGAGACAGGTGAAATACCCTCAGACTTCAAGAAGAATATAATAATTCCAATCCCAAAGAAAGCAGGTGCTGACAGATGTGAAAATTACCGAACTATCAGTTTAATAAGCCACGGCTGCAAAATACTAACGCGAATTCTTTACAGACGAATGGAAAAACTGGTAGATGCAGACCTCGGGGAGGATCAGTTTGGATTCCGTCGAAATGTTGGAACACGTGAGGCAATACTGACCTTACGACTTATCTTAGAAGAAAGATTAAGAAAAGGCAAACCTACGTTTCTAGCATTTGTAGACTTAGAGAAAGCTTTTGACAATGTTGACTGGAATACTCTTTTTCAAATTCTAAAGGTGGCAGGGGTAAAATACAGGGAGCGAAAGGCTATTTATAATTTGTACAGAAACCAGATGGCAGTATTAAGAGTCGAGGGGCATGAAAGGGAAGCAGTGGTTGGGAAAGGAGTGAGACAGGGTTGTAGCCTCTCCCCGATGTTATTCAATCTGTATATTGAGCAAGCAGTAAAGGAAACAAGAGAAAAATTTGGAGTAGGTGTTAAAATTCATGGAGACGAAGTAAAAACTTTGAGGTTCGCCGATGACATTGTGATTCTGTCAGAGACGGCAAAGGACTTGGAAGAGCAGTTGAACGGAATAGACAGTGTCTTGAAAGGAGGATATAAGATGAACATTAACAAAAGCAAAACGAGGATAATGGAATGTAGTCAAATTAAATCGGGTGATGCTGAGGGAATTAGATTAGGAAATGAGACACTTAAAGTAGTAAAGGAGTTTTGCTATTTAGGAAGTAAAATAACTGATGATGGTCGAAGTAGAGAGGATATAAAATGTAGACTGGCAATGGCAAGGAAAGCGTTTCTGAAGAAGAGAAATTTGTTAACATCGAATATAGATTTATGTATCAGGAAGCCGTTTCTGAAAGTATTTGTTTGGAGTGTAGCCATGTATGGAAGTGAAACATGGACGATAACTAGTTTGGACAAGAAGAGAATAGAAGCTTTCGAAATGTGGTGCTACAGAAGAATACTGAAGATAAGGTGGATAGATCACGTAACTAATGAGGAGGTATTGAATAGGATTGGGGAGAAGAGAAGTTTGTGGCACAACTTGACTAGAAGAAGGGATCGGTTGGTAGGACATGTTTTGAGGCATCAAGGGATCACAAATTTAGCATTGGAGGGCAGCGTGGAGGGTAAAAATCGTAGAGGGAGACCGAGAGATGAGTACACTAAGCAGATTCAGAAGGATGTAGGTTGCAGTAGGTACTGGGAGATGAAGCATCTTGCACAGGATAGAGTAGCATGGAGAGCTGCATCAAACCAGTCTCAGGACTGAAGACAACAACAACAACACATTTCGGTCCCTTGGCGATGCAAAAAAGGGGAGCTTCTAAGTCATTGCAGTCGAAAGATACAGTCATTTATATCACGTATTTCGCAGTCTGAGATTCACTCATAAGAATCTGCAGGATGTCTCCGTTGAGCTATATTCGTGAAATTTGTCAAGAAGCAAGGTATCACTGTACAAGTAAAGGAAAAGCACTCACTCCGTCGTCAGGCCACGAGTGGCCTAGAGGGACCATGCGACCGCCGTGTCATCCTTAGTGGTGGATGCGGATAGGAGGGGCGTGGGGTCAGCACACTGCTCTTCCAGTCTTTATGATGGTATTCTTGACCGAAGCCGCTACTATTCGGTCGAGTAGCTCCTCAATTGGCATCACGAGGCTGAGCGCACCCCGAAAAATGGCAAAAGCGCATGGCGGCCTGGATGGTCACCCATCTAAGTGCCGACCTCACCTGACAGCGCTTAACTTTGGTGATCTCACGGGAACCTGTGTATCCACTGTGGCAAGGCCGTTGCCACCAGTGAAGGAAAAGAAATCAGGAAACTGTTAATTTGTGATTACATCGCTGTATTGTATTGTATGGAACTGGGGACCTAGAAACGACGGAGAGGCTTCGTCCCCGCCGTAGCCCTCAGTGGTTCACAATCCCACTACAGGCTACGGCAGTCCACTCACCCCACCGCCACCCCACACCGAACCCAGGGTTATTGCGCGGTTCGGCCCCCAGTGCCGCCTCCCCCACACCGGAAACGTCTCACACCTTAAGAGTGTAACCCCAAACATTTGCGTGGTAGATTAATGGTGATGTGTGTGTACGTGGAGGCTGTGTTTGCGCAACAGTCGCCGACATAGTGTAGCTGAGACGGAATAAGGGGAACCAGCCGGCATTCGCCGAGGCAGATGGAAAACCGCCTTAAAAACCTTCCACAGACTGGCCGTCAAACCGGACCCCGACTCTAATCCGCAGAGAGGATACGTGCCGGGGACCGGCTCACCTTCCCTCCCGGAAACCAGTGCGTTAGGCCCCACGCCTAACCGGGCGGGTAGTTACATCATACGAAAATAATCTTTTGTCGTTCGTTAGCCGACTTGAAAATTGAACTGAAAACATTCTCGAAAGTCTTGGAATGTTAGTAACAAGCAAAACTAATAGAGAGTCTCGATTCCTTGAATTGATGAACTGTCCTACTCGCGCTGGCAATTTTTTTTAGTATCCATTGAGAGGAATGGCGTTTCTATAGTATTAAAATTCGTATCATTAAATTATTGTTTGTCAACCCAGACACAGAGTCTAAACTTACTTATTTTTAGGTTCAGTGTGGAAATTTCTCATTGAAGAATGCTAAAGATATCGAATGTATATTTCTCTGATGGTTTCTCGAACCGTAAACTGCTAGACATGATTCAAGAGGAACAAGACTGCAAGAACAGAGCCGTAATCTGCGAGTCACGTTTCACTAATACGCACCGCAGCGGGCCGTCTTCCGCTGCTTCTCTTGGATCACTCTACCTGTCGTCGTGGAAGACAGCCGGGCTAGGCTGTCGTGCGTTCTGACGTGGCCAGGCATCGCTCGACCGCTCGCCTTTTGCGGTCTCCTCATCCGGAAGGCAGGCGAATTAGATTCTCAAAGGAAGCGCCCGCGGGCTGTCAGTTGAGATGCACGAAAATCCCTCAGCGCCTTCCCGTCGTTTGCTCCGGAGTCCGATTTATGGAACGACTCCACCGCAGTTCTCAGAGTTATGATTCTTCTATAAATACTTTACACGAGTTTCAGTGACGTAACTGTGTATGAGACAGGCGAAATACCCTCAGACTTCAAGAAGAATATAATAATTACAATCCCAAAGAAAGCAGGTGATGACAGATGTGAAAATTACCGAACTATCAGTTTAATAGCCACGACTGCAAAATACTAACAGGAATTCTTTACAGACGAATGGGAAAACTGGTAGAAGCCGTCCTCGGGGAAGATCAGTTTGGATTCCGTAGAAATGTTGGAACACGTGAGGCTATACTGACCCTACGACTTATCTTAGAAAATAGATTAAGGAAAGGCAAATCTACGTTTCTAGAATTTGTAGACATAGAGAAAGCTTTTGAATGTGTTGACTAGAATCTCTCTTTCAAATTATGAAGCTGGCAGGGGTAAAATACAGGAAATTAAATCGGGTGTTGCTGCGGGAATTAAATTAGGAAATGAGACGTTTAAAGTAGTAAATGAGTTTTGCTATTTGGGGAGCAAAATAACTGATGATGGTCGAAGTAGAGAGGATATAAAATGTAGAGTGGCAATGGCAAGGAAAGCGTTTCTGAAGAAGAGAAATTTGCTAACATCGAGTATAGATTTAAGTGTCAGGAAGTCGTTCCTGAATGTATTTGTATGGAGCGTAGCCATATATGAAAATGAAACATAGACAATAAATAGTTTAGACAAGAAGACAATAGAAGCTTTCGAAATGTGGTGCTACAGAAGAATGCTGAAGATTAGATAGGTAGATCACATAACTAATGAGGAGGTATTGAATAGAAATGGAGAGGAGAGGAACTTGTGGCACAACTTGACTAGAAGAAGGGATCGGTTGGTAGGGCAGGGCATATTCTAAGATATCAAGGGATCACCAATTTAGTATTGGAGGGCAGCGTGGAGGGAAAAAATCGTAGAGGGAGATCAAGAGGTGAATACACTAAACAGATTTAGAAGGATGTAGGTTGCAGTAGGTACTGGGAGATGAAGAAGCTTCCACAGGATAGAGTAGCATGGAGAGCTGCATCAAACGTGTCTCTGAACTGAAGACCACAACAACAACTGCTTACCCGTTTCGTTAGTAGCTGCACCTCAATTTATTTCCGCGATCCTGCGCATGAGATGACCCGTGATGCAACAAGTTGAACTATGTTTGAGAAACGTGACCTAAACATTTTCGAAGTGGGACATAATTCTTCGCACTAATTAATATGTACAGAGCGTGTCGTGAAGTTAAAGATATCACATTAGGAAACCGACTGCATTTCTTGTTTTACTGTTTTTATTCTATCGCTGGAATACGTTGTTTACGCAAGAATAAGGGAGCCAGTGAATCAGAAAACCTTGATCCCCTGTACTGAAGCCGGTGACTGTGGCCGAGCGGTTCTAGGCACTTCAGTCCGGAAACGCGATGCTGCTACGGTCGCAGGTTCGAAACCTGCCTCGGGCAAGGATGTTTGTGATGTCCTTAGGTTAGTTAGGTTTAAGTAGTTCTAAGTTCTAGGGGACTGATGACCTCAGATGTTTAGTCCCACAGTGCTCAGGGCCATTTGAGCCTTGTACTAATGAAATACGCTTGCCGCGCACAGAACTAAAATATTGCAGTTTATGTGTAATGCGTTGCAAGAATAATCATAAGTACGAGAGAGTTTTCCCTCACACTCAAGTACTTGTGTATGTACATCAAAACTCTAGGTATCAAAAAAAAGAAGAAAAAACATCGAAACTGCTCGAAGTGAATATAGCAGCAATCTGTAGTAATATTTTCATTTTATAATTTATACTGAATTACTCTGTGGTATTGGACCGAATGAGGTGGCGCAGTGGTTAGCACACTGGCTCGCATTCGGGAGGACGACGGTTCAATCCCGTGTCCGGCCATCCTGCTTTTGGTTTTCCGTGATTTCCCTAAATCTCTCCAGACAATTTCGGGATGGTTCTTTTGAAAGGGCAGGGCCGACTTCCTTCCCTAACCCGATGAGACCGTTTACCTCGCTGTTTGGTCTCTTCCCCCAAACAAATCAACTCCTGTGGTACTGGCCTCTCTCCATCATCATATTTATCAAGCGTCTTTTACACAGCAAATAGTTCCTCGTGATTAGAGAAGAACGTAGGTTTCTGATGTTTGTAGGGAGGTCGGATGCACAGAACGTCCTCAAAGTCCCTTCCTCCCATTACCTTAGAGCATATTCTAATATCGAACATTATGTCACCCGAGAGAAAAGAAAATTCTCGCAGCGAATCAGCACGGGTTTAGGAAACGTCACTAGCGAAACACGAGAAGGACATGAATTGGTAGACTGTTACTTCCTAGATTTCCGCGAGGTTCTCTTAGACGCTGCACGCTTTTGTCGTGTCATGACACAGGCACTATCAACGCTGGTTCGTCGGGAGGAACTGCAGAATCACCTAGTATTTTCAATTGCTTTCTTCATCTATAATTCTTAATAAGTAGTTTCGAAAGAACTGTGACAGACACCTGAACAACAGGGAACTGACATGCATTGATACTATGAAATAGTGCGTTGATAATGGCTAGGCACTATCCAAACTCTGGATTTGCCCAATAAAACCTGCATAACAAAGGTCGTCTGATTGCTGTGCGCTGTCATTTGTAATTCTTAAAGAAGGTGCGTAAATGCGTGAGAATATTTATAATATTTGGAAAGGACGTGCTCGCAGTCAGTTGTATGAACAATGATAACTTGTGGAGACTGGCAAATTGCTTACCCTCCAGGAATGACACTACGAGTGTATATGAAATGGGACAAACATTTGAAATCAGTAGCAGTGGAGTCACTTGGAAACTTTGAATACATAGCAGAGTTATTTAAAGTGAGGTGTATCTGTAAAGGGAAGCTCATACAAGAAGCCAGTGACACCAACACCTAGTGGGATGGCGCAGTGGATAAAGCAGAGTGTTCGTATATGAGAGGGCGACGGTTAGAATCCACGTATTGACATCCACATTTAGGTTTTCGTGATTTCTCTAAAACGCACCTGGCAAATGCATAAGGATTGCTTTGAAAGGCACGTTCTCTGTCTGTAATGACCTTGATGTCAATGGCACGCTAAACCTCAGTCTTCCTCTCTTCCTGCTTTGTGGCACCAGTTCCCAAGTACTGCTCCTGCGACTGAATTCCTTATCAGATTCGTTTGGCAGCAGACATCGAAAAAATCCAAAGGTGCAATGCGAGGATTGTGATACAGCCCTCATGGGATCGTAAATGTACGTAAATGGAAACTTTTGCAAACAACGGACGCTGTTCTCGCAAAACTCTACTGCAGGTATCTAGAGAGCTAGTACTTGCTACAATTTTACTATCTATATCACATAACTCACGTAGGTGTAATGTAGGCAAAATAATGGAGGTTAGATCGCTTATAGCGGAAGTCACATCTCCCCTCGCTCCGTTCACTTATGGAACAGGGCCGTTGAAGGCTTTGATCGAATCTTCTTGCCTCCTTAACGTAGACACGGACTTAAGTGGTTACTATTATAGCATTTAACTATTATTTTTCAAAAAATAAGCCTGTAAAAGAACAGGAGAATTATCGAGTGTAGACATTTATTTCAAGCAATGCTTAAGTCTAAAAATTTTGAATACACCCTGTACATAAGTCATGTTTGGCAGGCACAGGAAGCTATCATTGTAACTACAGGGTGTTACAAAAAGGTACGGCCGAACTTTCAGGCAACATTCCTCACACACTAATAAAGAAAAGATGTTATGTGGACATGTGTCCGGAACGCTTAATTTCCATGATAGAGTTCATTTTAGTTTCGTCAGTATGTTCTTCCACCTACGCTCAATGGAGCACGTTATCATGATTTCATACGGGATACTCTACCTGTGCTGCTAGAACATGTGCCTTTACAAGTACGACACAACATGTGGTTCATGAACGATGGAGCTCCTGCACATTTCAGTCGAAGTGTTCGTACGCTTCTCAACAACAGATTCGGTGGTCGATGGATTGGTAGAAGCGGACCAATTCCATGGCCTCCACGCTCTCCTGATCTCAACCCTTTTTACTTTCATTTATGGGGGCATTTGAAAGCTCTTGTCCACGCAACCCCGGTACCAAATGTAGAGAGTCTTCGTGCTCGTATTGTGGACGGCTGTGATACAAGACGCCATTCTCCAGGGCTGCATCAGGGATTCCATGCGACGGAGGGTGGATTCATGTGTCCTCGCTAACGGAGGACATTTTGAACATTTCCTGTAACAAAGTGTTTGAAATCACGCTGGTACGTTCTGTTGTTGTGTGTTTCCATTCCATGATTAATGTGATTTGAAGAGAAGTAATAAAATGAGCTGTAACATGGAAAGTAAGCGTTTCCGGACACATGTCCACGTAACATATTTTCTTTCCTTGTGTGTGAGGATTGTTACCTGAAAGTTTGGTCGTACCTTTTTGTTACACCCTGTATACTTACGTCTTACTGTTACCATAAACAAAAATGCAGTAACTCAGAAGATTGATGTGTTTGTATTGCTATTAGGTACACAACTATGCAAAATGCTTAGATGTGAAAGGAAAGCCAGGTATTATGCAAAATGTCTATTTCCACAATTCAAGTGATCTATACAGGTTGAAAACTGAAAACACAAGCAGTAAGTCTGTACATGTATGTGTGTGTCTCTCTGTGTGTGTATGTGTGAGCGCGCACTCTCTCCCGCGCGCACTCTCGCTCATATGGATGCAAAATTTATTTTAAACTCTTTAAGAACGTAGATTGGTACAACAAGTGGTTAAGTATGTTGACGTAATTCTGCAGTTTGACGACATTGTTTCCAGAACCGTTTTATTAAAGCTGGCATGAAAACTGTGGTTGCATAGGAGTCACTCGTAATATACTGAATGAATGTAAAATCTTCAGTATTATTTTCCAATTAGAGATTAAGGAAAGAGGGGGATGGGCAGAAAGAAGGAGTACAGAAGAACGACAGAGGGGGGGGGGGGGGTAAAATGGAAAGAAAGAGAGGGAGAGGGAAATGGGGAGAGTGGAGAGGAAGGGGGAAATGGACAAACAAAGGGAGAAAAAGGAGATGGACAGAAAGACAGTGGACGAGAAGATGGAGGGAATGGGGATGGAAGAGATGACTAGAGAGAGACGGAGGGGACAGACAGACAGAGGAAGGAGAAGAAGATGGACAAAGAGAGGGAAGGTTGTGGTGGTGGTGGTGGCACATTCCTATGGAACCAAACTGCTGAGGTCACTGGTCCCTAGGCTTACACACTACGTAATCTAACTTAAACTAACTTACGCTAAGGACAACACACACACCCCCATGCCCGAGGGAGGAACGAACCGCCGACTGGGGATAGCCGCACGAACCATGGCAAGGCGTCCCAGCCTGCGCGGCTACCACGCGCGGCAAGAAAGGAGGGAAGAGATAAATAGAGAGAGGAGGGAAGAGGAGAAGGACAGACAGAGTGGCCAAGGAGATGGATAGAGAGGGACAGGAGGAGATGGACAGAGAGAAGGGGAGGAGCAGGAGGTGGATACAGAGAAGGGGTGAACGAGATAGACCTAAGGAATGGGAGTAGTAGGTGGAAAGAGGGGGGAAAGAGGAAATGATCAGAGAAAGGGGAAGGAAATGAAGAAAGAGCGGGGAGGAGCGGATGGATGGTTAGTGACAGGGTAGGAGGAGATCGAGAAAGAGAGGGGTGGAGAGGAGTTTCTTGAAGTATATGTGACGCATGTGAACACAAGTGAAACCACACATAAAACGAGAATAATGACGTAAAGTACGCTGAACTTGAGAAAACAAGTAGGGGTAATAAAATATTGGGAAAATAAAAGAAAAACCCCTACAAACGTAATCATTTGCAGTTACATCCACCTCGTTGTGCCACCATACTGCAGAGCAACCAAGCAGTACAGTAGTGGTAGGAGTTTTAGGTACTGCCAAGTTCCTTGATCTTGGATTTAAAGTCGCTGGACCACACAAAACGGAATATATATCTTCTGAAAAGATTTATGTCCACGAAAGTATTAGCACTAAACTGCTGAAAAAAGTGCTGGCTCATAAAATGCATGAGTGTGCAACATACACATAAAGACAGAGAGATGTACTAAAAAGAAAACTGTACAGTTTCGGTCCACACGTAAGAACCCAAAATGATACTAACTAACAGTTTTCAGTTTAGTAGTCAGCAAAGAATTCAAGAAATATTGAATTCATTCAGGAGTTATGTGAATCTTGTGTAGTACAAGGATATAAATTCCATCATATTCACTGTCAGTGATGTCCCAGGGATAAGGTCGAGGGCGGGAGATAGATAGTGCATTTAATTAAAACAAAGCGAACAGAACAAATCATGGAACCAGCATTTAACTGAAATAATCACATTTTCAGAAATTACGTCAAGACCCATCATCCTTTACGCCCTAACCAACGAATAGTGCCACATTCTTTTCTTAATGAATGGTTGTCTACCGCATATATAGTGAGACAATTACACGTTCATCAATTATCGCCTGAAACAATTAGCAGATGGTTTTCAGACTTTCGATTCAGTGGACTGTTCTTGTGCTTTACTTTAAATAACCTTGTTATTGCAAATTTCACAACATAGATACTCATATTGTTATGTAAATTTTAGTTTGAGTACACAGAAGTTCGTTTTTCAGTTATAGTCATATCTAGCTCCCTTCTTAGCAATCATATACAACCGCTCGCTCACCGATAGATCTGTGCCTACAGATTGAAAATTGCGCAGGTCGCATCAGTAGTAGGAGTAGTCCATCGAACTACAGACCTATATCATTGAGACGGTTTGCAGTAGGGTTTTGGAGCATATACTGTATTCAAACATTATGAATTACCTCGAAGGGAACGATCTATTGATACGTAATCAGCATGGTTTCTGAAAACATCGTTCTTGTGCAACGCAGCTAGCTCTTTATCGCACGAAGTAATGGCCGCTATCGACAGCGGATCTCAAGTTGATTCCGTATTTCTAGATTTCCGGAAAGCTTTTGACACCGTTCCTCACAAGCGACTTCTAATCAAGCTGCGGGCCTATGGGGTATCGTCTCAGTTTGCGACTGGATTCGTGATTTCCTGTCAGGAAGGTCGCAGTTCGTAGTAACAGACGGCAAATCATCGAGTAAAACTGAAGTGATATCAGGTGTTCCCCAGTGTAGCGTCCTGGGGCCTCTGCTGTTCCTGATCTAAATAAATGGCCTGGGTGACAATCTGAGCAGTTCTCTTAGGTTGTTCGCAGATGATGCTGTAATTGACCGTCTAGTAAGGTCATCCAAAGACCAGTATCAGTTACAAAGCGATTTAGAGTAGATTGCTGTATGGTGTGGCAGGTGGCAGTTGACGCTAAATAACGAAAAGTGTGAGGTGATCCACATGAGTTCCAAAAGAAATCCGTTGGAATTCGATTGCTCGATAAATAGTACAATTCTCAAGGCTGTCAATTCAACTAAGTATCTAGGTGTTAAAATTACGAACAACTTCAGTTGGTAAGACCACATAGATAATATTGTGGGGAAGACGACCCAAGGTTGCGTTGCATTGGCAGGACACTTAGAAGACGCAACAAGTCCACTAAAGAAACAGCTTACACTACACTCGTTCGTCCTCTGTTAGAATATTGCTGCGCGGTGTGGGATCCTTACCAGGTGGGATTGACGGATGACATCGAAAGGGTGCAAAAAAAAAAAGGGCAGCTCGTTTTTTATTATCACCCAATAGGGGAGAGAGTGTGGCAGATATGATACGCGAATTGGGATGGAAGTCATTAAAGCAAAGACGTTTTTCGTCGCGGCGAGATCTGTTTACGAAATTTCGGTCACCAACTTTCTCTTCCGAATGCGAAAATATTTTGTTGAGCCCAACCTACATAGGTAGGAATGATCATCAAAATAAAATAAGAGAAATCAGAGCTCGAACAGAAAGGTTTAGGTGTTCGTTTTTCCCGTGCGCTGTTCGGGAGTGGAATGGTAGAGAGATAGTATGATTGTGGTTCGATGAACCCTCTACCAAGCACTTAAATGTGAATTGCAGAGTAGTCATGTAGATGTAGATGAAACAATAATGCTATGCTTAAATAGAAAAGGAACTGGGAACTGAAAAAAAGAAAAGAAAAGGAAACTGGACGTGTGAAATTTTGATTGGTGCACAGAGAGTTGCGTACAAACGTAATTATTTAGACAGACAGTTAATCCATTCCAGGACCGAGAATTTCCACGAGCTTTGTGTGTTATAGACATTGATACTGGTAAAATATAGATTGCTGGGATTCCAATGTAGATGAGGATGTTTTAATTTCAAGTTCTAAGTCGTATAACGAATGACAAAAGAAATTTTTTCGTCTGATGTAATTACAAATTAACAATTTTCTGTTAGTTTTTTCCTTTCCTTGTGCAGTGAAATCTAGTTTCTTGACAAATTTCATGATTCTAGGTCAACTGTAGTACCCTGTACATTTTGGTGAGTGAGTTTGCGACTGTCAAAATATAACATTAATGGCCGTATATTTTGATAGCATTGATTTAGAAGGTTCACTTTTGTACATGACCAAGTGATCATAAACCTTAATATCAACTCGATACATCAACCTGTTCCTGTGGAAAAGGCTTTTCAAAATTCGGACTGACAGAGAAATAGACAGACAGAGGACCACAAAGTGATCCTACAATAGGGGTTCACTTTTTATCGAATCAGGCAGGGAACCCTAAAAGTGTTCAAGTTACTTGATTGCTACACTGATAATATTGATGATAATCTGCCGAGATCGAATGAGTGGTAGGGGGAGAGCTACCACTAATTTGAAGATATAAGATAAACTGTGCTAAGTATAAGTCGTTTTTATTTCATGATTCGATCAATGGAAGAATACTACACGGTTTCAAGTAAAGAAAATTTCACTCCTGTGGTTTACCTAAGATCATTGTTGTCAAGTGACAAAATCGTCAGCATAGGCATTTTCAGTTTTCATTATAAAAAGAGCGAAGTGTTTCTTCATGAACGCTGCTAAAGGATACTCTTCAAAGTGTCTTCTTCTCGGGCAAAGTTTTTGTATTCTGGTAAGCTAAATTCTAAATGTGCAGTGGTAATCCGTAATTCACGACGGAACTGCAGGCTGCATCGCAAAACAGCCAGTGCAGTAAAGTAATCACACAGAGAAAAAAAGCGAAAAAGAAGACAAAAATGCGTACAGAAGACAAAGCAACCTCTTTAAACACAGTAAACTGCCTCGCAACACGTCCGCCAATTCGCGCGAACGCGAATTATTTATTTAAGCGCATTACGTGAGCACTTTCCGGTAGGTGGCCAAACAAAGGCACACGGAGCGGTGCAGGCGAAACAGCCCTGAATACATGACCAGCGAGAACAGCACTCTGTTCTAAAAACACGTAGAGGGCGCTTTTCATTCTTTCCAGCATCGCATACCTGTCTCTCGCAGCTGGTCCACTTTGGTGAAACAGAACGAGCACGAAGCGTATTACTAATCCTCCAGTTCCATCCATGGTTCTCTAGAGCTTTCTTGAAGCCAGCAGAGAAATGGAGAAAATGATAATAGTCCTCCCCAAACGGGAACTCCATTGCCTCAGTTCCATTTAGCTGGAATTTGGTCGAAGAGGGAGTACTGATCTACAACAGACCAACTCGGCAACTTTGTTCAGAGATAAAAAGGAAACCTCCATCTGATCGTCACGCTCTACTACTGGACATTAAAATTGCTACACCACGATGATGACGTGCTACAGACGTGAAATTTAACCGACAGGAAGAAAATGCTGTGATATGCATTTTTATGATTAGCTTTTCAGAGCATTCACACAATGTTGGCGCCGGTGGCGACACCTACAACGTGCTGACATGAGGAAAGTTTCCAACCGATTTCTCATACACAAAAAGCAGTTGCTCGGCGTTTCCTGTTAAAACGTTGTTGTGATGCCTCGTGTAAGGAAGAGAAATGCGTACCATCACGTTTCCGACTTTGATAATGGTCGGATTGTAGCCTATCGCAATTGCGTTTTATCGTATCGCGACATTGCTACTCGCGTTGGTCGAGATCCAATGACTGTTAGCAGAATGTGGAATCGGTGGGTTCAGGAGGGTAATACGGAACGCCATGTTGGATCCCAACAGCCTCGTATCACTAGCAGTCGACATGACAGGCATCTTACCCGCATGACTGTTACGGATAGTACAGCCACATCTCGATCCCTGAGTCAACAGATGGGGACGTTTGCAAGACAGCAACCATCTGCACGAACAGTTCGACGACGTTGGCAGCAGCATGGACTATCAGCTCGGAGACCACGGCTGCGGTTACCCTCAACGCTGAATCACAGACAGGAGCGCCTGCGATGGTGTACTCAACGACGAACCTGGGTGCACGAATGGCAAAACGTCATTTTTTCTCATGAATCCAGGTTCTGTTTACAGCATCATGACGGTCGTATCCGTGTTTGGCGACATTGCGGAGATCGCACATGTGAAGTGTGTCTTCGCCATCGCCATACTGTCGTATCACCCGGCGTGATGGTATGGGGTGCCATTGGCTACTCGTCTCGGTCACCTCTTACTCGCATTGACAACACTTTGAACAGTGGACGTTACATTTAAGATGTTTTACAACCCGTGGCTGTACCTTCATTGGATCCCTGCGAGACCCTACATTTCAGCAGGATAATGCACGACCGCATGTTGGAGGTCCTGTACGGGCCTTTCTGGATACAGAAAAAGTTCGACTACTGCCCTGGCCAGCACATTCTACAGATCTCTCACCAACTGAAAACGTTTGGTCAATGGCGGCCGAGCAACTGGGTCGTCACAATACGCCAGTCACTATTCTTGATGAACTGTGGTATCGTGTTGAATATTCATGGGCAGCTGTACCTGTACACGCCATCCAAGCTGTTTGACTCAATCCCCAGGCGTAGCAAGGCCATTATTATGGCCAGAGGTGGTTGTTCTGGGTACTGATTTCTCAGGATCCATGCAGCGTCAAAATGTAATCACATGTCAGCTCTAGTATAATATATTTGTTCAATGAATATCCGTTTATCATCTTCATTTCTTCTTGGTATAAACAATTTAATGGCCAGTAATATATATATATATATATATATATATATATATATATATATATATATATATATATATATATATATATTTCTACTGTCAGGGCCATAATGGCAATGAAGCCGAGGAAGACACACAAAAGACCGAATCACTAAAGGTCTTTTTCCAGAAGTATTTCACAGAAGGTAGATCGCATTGTAGTTCTTCAAATAGTCACATGACTGGTAAACTGACATATACTGAAATAAGAGAGCAAGGGTTGACATACACTGAAATAAGTGAGCAAGGGATAGAAACGCAACAGAAATAACTCAGCAGAGGAAAGGGGACATAAGGGGATAAGAGTACGATTCTACGCAGAGCATTCGAATGAACTAGCCCTCCTCTAGCAGCAGTTTACCGCAGATCCCTAGAGGACAGTAATATTCCCATTGGTTGCAGAAAACCACAGGTCATTTTTCTTTCAAGAAGAGTCGTCCGAACAGACGCACAAAAATAACAGACCTTCATCCCTGACGTCGGTCTGTTGTGGAATTTTGAACAATGTTTTAGGCTCCTGTATTATGACATTACTGGAGACCTGAAACAGCTTCCGCTGTGTTTAACACGGATTTCGTAAACAACGATACTGTCGAAACCAGCGCGCTCTATTCGTCCACGAAACCTAGAAAGCAGTGGTTACCGGCGTCCAGGCAGATATCGTGCTCTTTGACATCTCGAAGGCGTTACATACAGTTTTGCACAGTTGCCTAACGAGCAAAATACGAGTGTAAGGAATATCAGACCAGCTGTGAGGTTGGATCGAAGAGTTTCTAGCAAAGCGAACGCTGCATGTCATTTTGAACGGAGACAAGTGCTCAAAAGTAGAAGCGGCTTCGGGCGTCCAATAAGTGAGTGTTATTGGAGAAGTACTACTCAGTTTAGGTACACTATGTGATCAAAAGTATCCGGACACTCCCCAAAACATATGTTTTTCTTATTAGGTGCGTGTACTGCCGCCTACTGCAAGGTACTCTATATCAGTGACCTCAGTAGTTATTAGACATCGTGAGAGAGCAGAATGGGGGGCTCCGTGGAACTCACGGACTTCGAACGTTGTCAGGTGATGGCTGTCACCTGTGTCATACATCTGTACGCGAGATTCCCACATTCCTAAACATACCTAAGTCCACTGTTTCCGATGTGATAGTGAAATGGAAACGTGAAGAGACACGTACAGGAGAAAAGCGTACAGGCCGACCTCGCCTGTTGACTGACAAAGACCACCGACAGTTGAAGAGGGTCGTAATGTGTAATAGGCAGACATCTATCCAGACCATCATACAATAATTCCAAAATGAATCAGGACCCACTTCAAGTACTATGACAGCTAGGCAGGAGGTAGGAAAACTCGGAATTCATGGTCTAGCTGCTGCTCGTAAGCCACACGTCACGCCAGTAAATGCCAAACGATGCCTCGCTTGGTGTAAGGAGCGTAAGCATTGGACGACGGAACAGTGGAAAAACGTTGTGTGGAGTGACGAATCACGGCACACAATGTGGCGATCTGATGGCAGGGTGTGGGTATCGCGAATGCCCCGTGAACACCATCCACCAGCGTCTATAGTGCCAACAGTAAAATTCGGAGGCGGTGGTGTTATAGTGTGGTCGTGTTTTTCACGGAGACGGCTTGTACGCCTTGTTGTTTTGCGTGACACTATTACAGCACAGGCCTACAATGATGTTTTAAGCACCTTCTTGCTTCCCACTGCTTAAGAGCTATTCGGGGATGCCAATTGCATCTTTCAACAAGATTGAGCACCTGTTCATAATGCACGGCCCCTGGCAGAGTGGTTATACGACAGTAACATCCCTGTAATAGACTGGCCTGCACAGATTTCTGACCTGAATCCTATAGAAAATCTTTGGGATGTTTTGGAACGCCGATTTCGTGCCAGGCCTTACCAACCGACATCGAAATCTTTCCTCAATGCAACACTCCGTGAAGAAATGGCTGTCATTTCCGAAGATACCTTCGAGCACCTGATTGAATGTATGTCTGCGGGAGTGGGAGCTGTCATCAAGGCTAACGGTGGGCCAGCATCATACTGAATTCTGTCATTACCGATGGAAGGTGACACGAACTTGCAAACATTTCCAGCCAGATATCCGGATACTTTTGATCTCATAGTGTATAAGTAAGCTATTACCTAACGTCAGTAGTTCCACAAAGCTTCTTGCGGATGATGTTGTATACAGAGAAGCGGCGGCGCTAGAGAATAGTAGCAAAGTGCAGGAAGACCTGCTGAGCGTCGATGCATTGAGTAGGAATTGACCCTAACATAAACAAAAGTGACACATCACGAATACATAGACAAAAAGGCCCCTCCTGGCATGATTACATGAATGCAGAAGAATCATTGGAGGCAATTATTTCTATAAAACATCTAAGAGTAAGCATACGTTGCAATATACGTTGGAATCACCACATAAAAAGCATTGCGGGTAAAGCAGATGACAGACTGAGATTCATAGAAAGAATCCTAAGGAAATGTGGACCATCAAGAAAGGAAGTAACTTTTAAAACACTCTTTCGACCAATACTTGAATATTCCTCGTCAGTATGGAATCCTTATCACACAGGGCTAACAGAGGAAATAAAACATCCAATGAAGAGCAGCACGTTTCGTTACAGGTGCATTTAGTAAGTGCGAAAGTTTGACAGAGATGCCCAGTCAACTCCAGCGGCATACACTGCAAGAGAGGCGATCTGCATCATGGTTTGGTCTGGTGCTGAAGTTCGGAGAGCGTACGTTCCCAGAAGGGACAGCCACTATATCAGTTTCTCTTACATATATCTCGTGAGAAGACACTGCAAGTAAAATTACAGAGATTCGAGTTGACACAGTGACTTAACAGGAATCGTTCTTCCTGCAAAACATACGCGACTGGAACGGGAAAAGGGGGAAGAAACACTCATACATAAAGCGTCCTCCGCCACACACCGAAAGATGTACTGCGGAATATAGATGTACGTATGGATATTCTGAGCTGGCCACTGTTGTTCCAGCAAGAAATGAAAAACAGCTCCAATCACCCAGTTCTGATCTGGGCTTTCAAGAGCTTTTGCTTTGTTGCAAGGGAAATGCCACATCTGCTAGAAACCACTTCCAAATTTTCCTCTATTGGGTACCCCTTCTCCCATTTCAGTTCTCCTCGATCTGCCTGAAAGACCGAGGCTTTCCTATGGGCAGAAGATTCACACGGCCCGCTTTACTCATTAGGGGAAGGGAAAGGGCAGAAAAGTGAAAAAAATACGTTACCAGATATATAACATGAAGCTTGAAACTTCCTGGCAGATTAAAACTGTGTGTCGGACCGCGACTCGAACTCGGGACCTTTGCTTTTCGCGGGCAAATGCTCTACCAACAGAGCTACCGAAACACGACTCCCTCACAGCTTTACTTCTGCCAGTACCTCGTCTCCTGCTTTCCAAACTTTACAGAAGCTCTCCTGCGAACCTTGCAGAACTAGCACTCCTGAAAGAAAGGATATTGCGGAGACATGGCTTAGCCAAAGCCGGGGGGATATTTCCAGAAATACATATATAGTATGACGTCAGTCAGAACTACGAATCCTTTACCCGACTCCCAGTTTTCTGGCATTTGAAAGAGTGCACCTTGACGACAAGGCGTCAGCTTTCACAAGACGATACCCTTTATGTGACTGAAAACAGAAACTTGGGGTGAAACGTGGGGTGAATTTTAAATTACTAATAGAAATACTAAGTTTTATTCGACTATCGACACATAGTTAGTTAGTTAGTTGTATGTTCAATTGATCAATCGCACGGTACGGAAGCCGTTATGATGTGGAACATGTCAAGTGCACAAGAAATGTACATACGATACAAGTTCTTTTACTATATATACAGTACATTGTTACAAGATTAATATCTCTATTATTTACTTCATTTCCTCAAATGGCACAAAACAAGCATATACTATATCAATAGATTTATTTATTCCTATTCAAGAATTCATCTATGGTATAGGAGTTGTCAAGGAGATATGATTTCAATTATTTTTGAAGCTATTACTGCTGTCTGTCAGACATTTTATTTCGTCTGGTAATTTGTCAAAAATTTATATAGCAGCATATTTTACCCCTTTCTGTGCCAAAGATAGGTTGATTAAAGGATAGTGTAAGTCTTTCTTTCTTTCTGTTTTTATAATCATGAATGTCACTCTTGTTTTTAAACTGGTCCATGTTGTTGAGAACAAATTTCATTAGTGAGTAAATGTTCTGTGAGGCTGTTGTAAGAATTCCCAATCTTTTAAAAAGTTGCCTGCAAGACGTGGGACTACGAACCCTACACATTATTCTAACCACTCTCTTTTGGACAGTGAATACTCTTTGTGTAAGTGTTGAGTTACCCCAGAATATTAATCAGTATGACATCAGAGAGTGAAAGTGTGTGTTAGCTTACTAATTTCTATATCCTCAAAATTGAGCAAAAGCTGCTCAACATAGTCACTTTAGAAGATCAAAAATATGAATTTTCTAATTAAGATTCTCATCAATATGTACACCCAAAAACTTAGTATGCTCTACCCTGTTACTGACTTCTGTTGATGTGTTATATTTATTGATAGGAACTGTACTTTTTGCAGCAGAAAATTGGATGTACTGTATTTTTTCAAATTTTAGAGCAAGTTTATTAGCAGAAAACCAATTAATGACTTTTGCAAAGACCTTATTTGTATCATTTTCAATTGGAGTTTATTTTACTGGATTAACAATGATGCTTGTATCATCAGCAAACAATATCAGTTCAAGTTCCTGTTCCAGATAAGAAGGGATGTCGTTCCCATATATCAAAAATAGAAGGGGACCCATGACAGAACCCTGTGGAACACCTAATGTAATTTCATCCCAGTTCGACGAAGTGGAAAACTTATTTAAATCACTTGACCCATATGAAGAAACTTCTTGTTTCCTTTTCTGTAGCTATGACTTAAACCACTCGCATGCTATTCCATTTTTTTACATTCACCCACATAAAACTTTGAGGTATTTTTTCACATGATGTTTGTAATCAAAGTTTTCATTCAACTACGACAAATTTGAATGTGTCCTTCACCAGGCTCACGCGAAACCAGACGATAGTCATACATGTAACATTTTTGTGAGGATGTCTGGAGTTACTGTGTACACTACTGTTGCTATGCCTCGTCGCATTTCACCCAAAATTAGTGGAAGGCGAGACACGATGGCTTTCGCAAAACCATACAAAACGTCACTGTCAGTTCACGCGACATTGTTTTGCAAGGTAGGTTTGTTACTGCAAGATTCCAATTGCTCTGAGCACTATGAGACTTAACTTCTGAGGTCATCAGTCCCCTAGAACGTAGAACCACTTGAATCTAACTAACCTAAGGGCAACACAAACATCCATGCCCGAGGCAGGATTCGAACCTGCGACCGCAGCAGCAGTGCGGTTCCGGACTGAAGTGCCTAGAACTGCTCGGTCACAGTGGCCGGCTGTTTCCAGTCTGGATGTCCACATTCTGGTCCATCTCACTGAATGAAAAATTTCTATTCTCACATTTCTTTGCGGGATGAGGACTATGATTTTAAATAAAAGTATAAAGTTCTAATCAAAATTGTATTGCGAAAAGTTTCTAACACACAACACTTACAAATTTACTATTGGTACTTGAAAGGAAGACTTTCTATTCTAATAGCACATTTAGCAGTTCTGAGACGACCTCTACGGTACGTTCCTACCAGATTGTCTTTCGTCCTGATTAAAATTATTCAAATAAAAGCGCAGACGCATTAAGTTGACGTGGGGTAAGTCCCGGCACACTCATTCGCTTCTGTACCTCACACATGATACAGCGCTTGCTTTGCTTCAGGCTGGGTTTATATACATCGAGAGCAGCAAAGATCTTATAAAACTTCCTTGAGGAACGCCACGTATCATTCTGTTTTTTTTTTTTCTATGACTTTGCTCCAGTTACTACGAACTGTGACCTTTCTGACAGGGAATCCCGAATCCGGACGCACAACTGAGACGCTACACCATAGACACGCCATCCGATTACAAGTCGCTTGGAGGAACTGTGTCGTATTCTAGAAGAAAATCTCACCGCGAGGTTGTAGCTACATCGCACCTATTATGGCTGAGACAGCAATTGCCTTTTGTAACGTGTTACCGCCGTCTTGACTCGACGCGACAATGTGTGAGATGGAGCGAGCAAGCTGCCTAGACCAGGGAGATCCTCCAAGTGAACGGATAACTTTCAACTGGAGCTAAGGTAAAATTTTATTTTCGTTGCGTGATTAAAAAGTTCACCAAACGTCGTACCAGATGAGGCCAAACATCCCGACAGCCGCCTTGATAGTGTTTTGGTCCAAAATAAGAGCGCAATACCGCAGCGATCCAGCGTGAAGTTGGTTCAACAAGCCCTTCGTAAGTTTCCGTAGGAGTGTGGCAAGAGATGGACGCACTCGACACAAAATTCCCGTGAACTGCTGGTCGGAACTTTGTTGGAGCGAAGCTCCTCTCTGATAGCGTACCAGGTTTGTCCCACAGACTTTCAGATGAGGCTGATTTGGTGTCCGTGGCATCAACGTGAGTTCAGTAAAATGCTCCTCAAACGGCTGTAGCATGATTCAGATCTTGCGACATGGATAGTTATCGTCTTGGAAGATATCATCGCCATCGGGAATGACATCAGTGCTGAAGGCATGGAAATGGTCCGCAATAATTTTCACGTAGTCTACAGCTGTCATGGCGCTGTCAATTGCTACCACAGATCCAGTGAAAGCTCAGGTGACTGTTACCCATAGCATAATACTGTCTCAACCGCCTACTTCCGGGGTTTTATAAATCGTTGTTGTTAACATTACATCGAGGTACGGTGTTGCTTTCAACGATTTATTAAAAAACATCGACATGCCGTTGTCAGCTACAAATGCCACACTGCACGTTCATTGTGATCACGTTAATTGCTTACTAAGTGGGAAGGGCAGGGTTGTGCCACCAGGAAGCAGGACGCCACATGGTGTAACTTCGTAATAAAGTCATCCATCTTACACAATTTATAAAGTGATGACATCTCCCCAGGGTTGTAAGTCATGGAAAATGATGATCGATGGCGAATGATCACGTACAACAGAAGCTGTGCTACGTAAGGAATCGCACAAAGCGCAGCACTAGCTTGAACATTAGACTGAGGTCATATAAATGCACAAAATCCTATGACTAATGCCATAGTTTTGTAGCGGAAGAAATTTTGTTTACGACTTGCAATCATGTCTTTCCATTCAACTTTAAGCTTGTGTTGGAGATGTCTTTTTAATGATTGCCACCGCAACTGACGGGTCGTATCCATGGCACATTAGTCCCTATTTCGAAACGAGCTGCACTTCTTTGAATTTTTTCGAGCTTATCTGCTACGGATCTCATCAGTCTCTCTGCGCCCTCTTCCTGTCCCTCAGTCTTTGACGCGACCTCCCCGCAACATTGTCTGTGTGGTCATTTCAGTTTAATTTGTACATTGGCCAGAGAGTCCGCAACTCGTGGTCGTGCGGTAGCTTTCTCGCTTCCCGCGCCCGGGTTCACGGGTTCGATTCCCGGCGGGGTCAGGGATTTTCTCTGCCTCGTGATGACTGGGTGTTGTGTTATGTCCTTAGTTTAGTTAGGTTTAAGTAGTTCTAAGTTCTAGGGGACTGATGACCATAGATGTTACGTCCCATAGTGCTCAGAGCCATTTGAACCATTGAACAGAGGAGGGGGAGCACTGTATCTACCAACTTCTTCGTCTAGTGGGGGAACAGAACGAGTTGAATGAATGCAACTGGACCATATGTTAAGCACTCAGTGGAAGTAGAGCATGTTGTCATACATCCGCCGATTGTGTACATTGTGTAAGACCACCGTTAAACAGGGCTGCCTCTCACAACACGAGGCGGTAGAAGAAGGCAGCATGAGCAGTTACGGTGGTGTTTCTTATTGTCGAATTGGGAAGACTTCGCATCATACGGAAACCGGTAGAAGGACGAGGAGTTTGCTACTGCTCACAGCATGGTGGAACATTAACAATCTACAGTTACTGTCATCGGAAGGAGATCACCTCTACATTGTTCAAGGAACCCACGTCAAACTGCATCCGCATTCAATAGGTCGCAATATCACAGTACAGTAGCTAGGTGGTGTTGGTGTTGGTGGGGTGTGGGGGGGGGGGGGAGGTGAGGATTTTAATCAACTGTACACAGTGTTCTGCCGACAACTAAACCATTTGCGAAGAGGTCGAGAGCACATGAACTGGGATTGCGTGTTTCTCACATAGCACATTAGTGATGACGAGGACTGTAAACGCATTATGCGCCCAGGAACATTGTCATTTCCTTATAGGCAGTATACAGTGCCCCATTGATCAATCGAATTGGTGGAAGAACGGAATGATTTACCAGAAGAATTTCCGACCAACCCACTGAGAAAGTTGCAGAACATGCACCACCGTACCACTGTGTCTTTGGTCATCACTTGTAAGCTTAAAGGCAGTGACGTACACATTTAGCATCCGGAACGCATTACCATAATGCATTGGATATATGTACATGTCTAAAACCTACACCATGATATGGACACCGAACGAATCGTGCACTGTACTCTCATTCCAATGCCGTAACTACCGTTCCGCGAAAATTAGTTCTCAAGCAGAGCAACGCAGCCCCTTATAAATTGCATATTCGGCTTTCAGATCAGACGAATTCGATGGTTAAGGTGTATTCGTCAAACGATAGTCAGTTGCATGGATAACGATCGGTGCGTTTGTATGTATGTGTGTGTGTGTGTGTGTGTGTGTGTGTGTGTGTGTGTGTGTGTGTGTGTGTGCTGATGGGCTTCTAAAAAGCAATGAAAAGTGTTAAAGCACGGAGTACCTACTTCGAGTGGAGCGAGCACACACATTTACTATACCGGTCTGACATTATTCATTACAGCAACATAGAGTTGCACTCCTAATGAAATAGGAGTATCGCACTAACTCACACTAAGAATGGAGTCATCTCCTCAGTTGGACAGTCACTCAAAGTCTTTAAACTGAGTGACGGACGAATCTTTCAAAGCCGGACTGGATGGTTGCTATACTTTCAACTACCTCTTTCTGGTATTTTTCAGACTGTAAATATGCAGTTAAATTCTCTTTCTATCTACAATGCAGATCAGTTGGCGAAGTGAACTTCGTGTCACCGTAAAAACACTGCTACAACCCAAATACAGAAATTACAGAGAGGAATCTAGTGCTGTGGTCGTATCAGGCAACCAGTAGACGCAGGGAGTAGCAAATGCGATTCCCTGTTTCTACCGGCGGCAGCCGCCGGGACCCGCTTCGCCCTCCATCGGTCTCAGGGCGAGCAAAACAACGACCACTATTCGTTCTGGGCAGCTGTGGAGATTCGCAGGCAAACTTCTCTACCATAACCTGACGCCATAAAAACGCTGCATTCCTCGAGCGAGGCAGTGGTCTCTTTTGTTGGTGGACTAGCACAGCGGTGAGTTTGAGTTCTCTATTTGTCAGCCCCACCTACATAGGGCAGGGGGGGGGGGGGGGGGGGGCAGCGTCCGCTCTAAAAGTTGGAGACTAGAAAAGAGATGCTTTCTGTCAGCCATCTGTTTTCAAATTGAGACGCAATAGCTGCCATGTAAAAGCGATGCAACCGCCGTCTAGGGGTGCCGCCAAGGTAGCTGAGCGTGTTCGGTAATAGAAACAAGTGAGAGACTGGATCAACAATGAACTTCACCGGGTGTCATGGGACGTTTGCCCCGAGCAAATGCTACGAACAACCAGGGATTAAAAAAAAAAGACGGTACTGTCATTGATTAGTAATCAAAAGTCCTTTGTCTTGGGTTAAAAACTCTCCACCGCATACACTTTGATTAGTTATCAGCACTGGCAGCCGAAGACTTCCGGTGTAAGAAGTCAACGGCCTTGTCAAAGAGGAGGGATGAGTGGACGGAGGGTCAAGCCACTCTCTTGTCTTTCAGGTGGGAAAATGCCCCTAAAAGATGAAGAATCTGCTGTGATCAACGGCATCGGGGTGCAGATGGAAATGAAAACTACTGCTTGAAAGCCACATAACGTGTATCCATAGAACATGTGGCCTCTATTTGAAAAAGTATCGTCATGATCTCTTCATTTGCAAAAGATACCAGAAGAGCCCCGCATTCGGTTCTCTGGAAGTGGAGTGCTGAGCGGGAAGTGAGCATGAGAAAAAAATTGAATAACCAACGAAAGGATAATGTTGAATGTCAGAAGCTTGATCGTGGTAGCGAAGCTAGAATATCTAAAAAGTTAACTGAAAATGTGTGTTACTGTGAACAGTTCCGCGATAGGATTCTTCTTATCAGAATCGACAGCAAACGAACAACGACAACGATAGTTCAGGCAAGCTGAAGATGAAGAGACAGAGAAAGTATATTGAAAGGGTAACACACTACCCAAAGGGAGATGAAAATAGTCATGGAGGACTGAAATGCAACTGTATCGTGAAGAGTAGGAGAAACGGATACAGAAGAACATGGGCTTCTGACAATAAAAGACACAGGGAGAAGACTTGAGTTCTGTAATAAATTTCAGTTGGTAATAGCGAATTCTCTGTTCATGAATCACAAGACAAGGGGATATACTTGGAAAACGCTTAGTGATACGGGAAGATTTCAGTTAGGTTATACCATTGGCAGACAGAGATTTCGAAATCAGATACCGGATTGTAAGGCGTACTCAGGAAAAGATACAGACTCAGACCACAATGTAGCAGTGATGAAGGGTAGGCTGAAGCTTAAGAGATAAGTCAGGAAGTATCAATACATATAAAAGTGGGATACGGATGTACTAAGAAATGACAAGACACGCTTGATGTTTACCAGGGCTACACCAGGGAAACACCAATAAGGAGTAGTTCAGTAGGCACTACAATTGAAGAGCTATGGACACCTCTAAACAGGGCAATCACAGAAGTTGGAAAGAAAAACATAGGTACAAAGAAGGTAAGTGCGAGGAAACCATGGGTAACAAAAGGAATATTTCAGTTGCTCGATGAAAGAAGGAAGTACAAAAATGTTAAGGGAAATTCATGAATACAGAAATACAAGTCGCTGAGGAATGAAATAAACAGGAAGTCCGGGGAAACTCAGACGAAATGGCTGCATAAATAATGTGAAAATATCGAAAAAGAAACGATTGTCGGAAGGACTCACTCAGCATGTAGGAAAGTCAAAACAGCCTTCGGTGAAATTAAAAGCAAGGGTGGTAACATTCTCTGTTAAATGCGGAGGAGAGACCGGATAGGTATAAAGAGTACGTTGAAGGCCTCTATGAGGGGAAAGATCTGTCTCAAGAAACAGGAATCGATTTATAAGAGATAGGGGGTCCAGTATTAGAATTTAAAAGAGCTTTGAAGGACATAAGACCAAATAATGCAGATGGGATGCATAACATTCCATCAGAATTTCTGAAATCAATGCGGATAGTGGTAACAAAACTATTATTCGCCCACGTGTGTAGAACGTATGAGTGTCTGGCGACATATCACCTACCTTTCGGAGAAATATCATCCACGCAGTTCTGAAGACTGCATGAGCTGACGAGTGCGAGAATTTATCGTTCAATCAGCTTAACAGTTCATGCATCCAAGTTGCTGACAAGAATAACATACAGAAGACAGGGAAAGGAAATTGAAGATTTATTTGATGAGGATCAGCTTGGCTTTAGGAAAGGTAAAGGCCCAAGATAGGGAATTCAGACGTTGCGGTTAATATTGGAAGCAAGTCCAAAGATAAATCAAGACACGTTCATAGGATTTGTCAACTTGGAAAAAGCGTTCAACACTGTAAAATGGTGCAAGATGTTTGAAATTCTGAGAAAAATAGGTGTAAGCTGTAGGGAGAGGCGTGTAATATACAATATGTACTAGAGCCAAGAGGACAAGTAGAAGGGGAAGGATGATAGGACATTTGTTAAGACATCAAGGAATTACCTTGATGGTAGTAGAGGGAGCTGTAGAGAGCAAACACCTTAGAAGGAGACAGTAATTGGAATACATCCATCAAATAACCAAGCGCATTGGTTGCAAGTGCTACTCTGAGATGTAGAGGTTGGCACAGGAGAGGAATTTAGAGGAAAAGTGGACGACCGAGAACGAAGTGATAGGATTAAAAATGTTGTAAGACAGGGACGTAGTCTTTCCCCCTACTGTTCAGTTTGTGCATCCAAGAAGCAATGCTAGAAATAAAAGAAAGGTTCAAGAGTGGGATTAAAATTCAAAGTGAAAGGATGTCAGTAATTCGATTCGCTAATGACATTGCTATCCTGAATGATAGTAAAGAAGAATTACGGGATCTGCTGAATGATATGAACAGTCTAATGACTACAGAACATGGATTTAGGAGAATTCGAAGAAATGCGAAAGTAATGAGAAGTAGCAGAAATGAGAATAGCGAGAAACTTAACATCAGGATTCATGGTAACGAAGTAGATGAAGTTACGGAATTCTGCTACCTACACAGCAAAATGACCAATGACGGACGGAGCAAGCAGGACATCAAAGGCAGACGCTAGCACTGCCAAAAAGGACATTCCTGGCCAAGACAAGTCTACTAGTATCAAAAATAGACTTTAATTTGAGGAAGAAGTTTCTGGGAAAGTACGTTTGGAGGGAGCATTGCATTGTGTGGTGGTGAAACATAGACTATTGGAAAACTGGAATGGAAGAGAATCGAAGTATCTGACAAGTGGTGTGATGTAGAAGATTAGGTGGTTGATAAGGTAAAAAATGAGGAAGTTCTGTGCAGAATCGGAGAGGAAAGGAATACGTGGACAACACTGACAAGGAGAAAGGGCAGGATGATAGGACATTTGTTAAGACATCAAGGAATTACCTTCATGGTAGTAGAGAGAGCTGTAGAGGGAAAAAAAACTTTAGAAGGAGGACAGTAACTGGAATACATCCAGCAAATAACTGAGCACACTGGGTGCAAGCGCAACTCTGAGATGTAGAGGTTGGCACAGGAGAGGAATTTAGAGGAATTTTTGGCGGACCGCATCGAACCTGTCGTAAGATTGAAGAGTAAAAAAGAATAATAAAAAATATAAAAAGAATTTGCGACTCTTCACCAGTGGTCTGCAGTTGGAAGAGTGCTTATGCTGTGTGTGTGAGAGCGGGAGAGAGAGAGTCGGTGGGAGGGTGGGTGTAGGCATTCACACCTGCCATTAAGGATGAATTGCTTCCCAACGCACACACACCACACACACACACACACACACACACACAAGCCTCTTTCGTGAGTTGTAAGCGACTAAAACCCCTTCGCTTATACAAATATTTTCACCCCAGTTAAATTATCTTTCTTTAGGAATTCACCGCAGAAACTCTGCGTTGAGATTCCTACATGCAGAAGTACGTAAGTAAGTACACAACATCGTTAATATATTTTACAATTTCCGTTGCTGATCAGCACTACTGTGACTGATTCTGTAAATTACCTGCATTCTGATCATGTCAGTTAATTGGTTGTAGAGTGCTCCTCAGTTACAAGTAGCTCTCATGGTGAATTCAGTAAGAGGGATTGCAGCAACTCCTAACAGCAGATTCTCTGACGGTGTTGTGATTTATTGGGTAGTTATTAAAGGTCAAGTCAATTTCCTATGATATACAAGACGTGAATTGCTAGTCTGATGGTGTTGATGAATATGGGTTCTCTGCTGTGGCATTAGATACGTTATGAATCTAACCATATGCATAGGAGTTGAAGTGACGCATTCTGTATGTGTAATGCGAGTAATGAGGGTGTGCAAATTGGTGGGTGATTGCTTATTATGTGAAACTATATTACGCAAAACAGCAATCAGTTCTATGCCTTTAAGGATTGAAACGTCCCCTTAGAAAAATTATTGAATTACTGTGCTGATAAACCTCTTACATTATTTGATTTTCAAACAGCTGAGCAAAACTGAACGTACTCAGACATTTCGCTCTTTACCTATTCTGATCAACACTTAACAGACTCACAATATTTTTGCGCAACGCAATCTGACTTTCAATAATCCCTACAAAAGAATAGTCCTGACTAACATTAACCTAAACCTTTCACAAATCACTTACCTCACAAAAATCTTCGTTACTCGAACTACTGCAACACAGCGAGCGCCACTACTGCCAGCTAAATAAAAGATTCAAACTACTGAAGGCACTAACTGCTGATAGGCATAGTTAGCAAATGAAAGATTTTGATAGAGAACAAACAATGTATTTATCTCAATAGTGTTCAAAAGTCATAATATAAATTGCAGTTCATGACGTCCATTCTTACAAATGTACTGTTTCTGATGGACACACGTCTAGATCATCCGCTCTCAAAAATCCGCCATCTCACTTCCCCACATCCACCCTGCTTGCGGCTCACCTCCAACTGCGCACCGCTACGCGCTGTTAACATCCAGCTGCCCAACACTACAATAGCAAACAACAATGCAAACCAGCCGCAGACTGCACATAGCACAGCCAGTGATTTTTATACAGAGCGCTACGTGGCTTTACCAATAAAAAACCTAAACAGCCTACTTACAGAATTTGTGATTGTTTATCTACTGTTAAACACATACATTAGTCTAGGCTCGCTAATAAAATATTAAGACTTTGTAATGCTGTTCGTTGCAATTGTTGGAGTAAATATAAACATGGTTTCTTGCGGATTCTCTGTATTTTATCGTCAACACGCTGACAAACACGGATCTTCCGTCGAGTGAGCTGCTGTGTATGATTGCCGAGTACAGAGCTGACGTGGTGGCAGACCTCCTTGCAGCCTAATTGGAATACAGTTCGGGTCGGAGGTCATGTCTTTTTAAGTGCCGCTGTACCGATGATACATGCTCCTGACTTACTTATCCCGACATCTGTTCTTGAATCGAATTCTGGAATATTTTTCTACGTTTCCTTTGGTGATGGATTTTCGGAGAACTGTATTTAATAACTCTGGTTTAATGAAATAGTCATCGGGGGATGTCACTATCGGTATCGCATGGTGAAGGTGCTGGTGTTTTTATGATCAGAATCTCTTTGGCTTTGCTACCAGATTTCGAGGTAGAGTTTCGTTGTCGATAGTACTGGAGAGCATCCTGCATTGATGGTCGTGCTAAGTGTCAAGCATTAATAAAATGTCGCCCTCCTTTTCAGGATTTGTTTCGTTGCAGTTCCTTGAAACTGATTTGCTTTCATCGTAAGATCTGCAACAGTTTATTGATCAGTTTGCACTAAGCCTTCTAGCATATGAATCTAGTGAGCAACATATAACACGATTCACTTCTGTACTCTTGCATCCTATCACATGGATCGTTAAAAACAAGCAAGATGTCTTTGCTATTAGGGAATAGATCATGCATGGTTGGGAGTACGTAGACTACAGCAGTATTCACCCATCAACAGTTTCATGATCTTTTTTGTTAAATATCAAATGCCCCATAGAAACCAGGGTTAATATGCCTCCTCCCCTTTCAGCCCTCTCACCAGCCTGTTTCCATCTAGTGCAGCACTACATGAGTCTCTCTCTGATGTGCCAGATCAGTACACAATATTGTTTTCAGACTTCGACTTTCCAATATACCCATCCTCTGCACCGCATGTTTAACTGACGGCCGGGATGGCCGAGCGGTTCTAGGCGCTACAGTCTGGAACCGCGCGACCGCTGCGGTGGCAGGTTCGATTCCTGCCTCGGCCATGGATGTGTGTGCTGTCCTTAGGGTAGTTAGGTTTAAGTAGTTCTAAGATCTAGGGGACTGATGACCTCAGAAGTTAAGTCCCATAGTGCTCAGAGCCATTTTAACCATTTGAACCACATGTTTAACTTCATCTAAGTACAAAGTTCGTTAGGACACAAAAGCACGCTGTCACCCTCCGCACCCACTTCCCACTGCCCCACATCGTCACTGCATCGCCAGATGCAGTATCACATTCATCCATGACCAACTTGACCTGCAGCGCGTTTGGGCTTTCTACAGTCACCAAAGCAACTGCCTCATTATCGTTTGCAACAGCAGTCTGCTGCATAGGGAAAAACAACCTGTCACCGGAGAGTCATGAGCAAATGCTGCCACCAGTCAACCGTGGGAATTTAGTTACCCGACTCGCTGTGCAATCACGCCACAGCTATGCTGGGACGGGCCCCTGCATCCGCCCAATACTGGGTTGCCCCCAAACACGTCTCTGACGATTGTCTGGTTGCAGGCATAAGCCACACTCATCAGTGAAGAGAACGTTATGCCAGTCCTAAGCGGTCCATTTGGCCACTGCTGTGCTGCCACGGTACCCTGCATCCTCCCAATACACCTGACAACAGCCTACAGCAGCCGTGATGTGCAGACACGAGGCGCTTAAATGCTCGTGGCATTCCACAGACACCACACGATTCATGTGTTGAATAGTAGTGCTAATGTCCTGCTGTTAATAGCATACCATGCATCTGCTCAGAGTTGGTAGCGGAGGTTGCATGTATATACACATATCAAACAAAGTTTAGTCACACATGTTACGAGAACTCATAAAGATAGACGTTGACTGTGGATATTGTATCACAGACACAGTCCCTTTGACTGTTCAGAGACATCACTAAACTCACCCAAGGATGTAAACAATCATACATGAGCAGCGCAAATTAGACGGACGGGGTCCGACAGCAAATCAGTTACAGTCATTCCAACATGTAGGAGGTACACAGCTCATGTTGCCTGTAGTTAAACTATGCCTAGACTGTCAATATCGCGGTTCGATAGCGTCCGCATTGTTACTTTGTGCCAGGAAGAGCTCTCAACAAGGGAAGTGTCCAGCCATCTCGGTGTGAACCAAAGTGATGTTGTTCGGACATGGAGGAGATGCAGAGAGACAGGAACTGTCGATAACATGTCTCACTCAGGCCGCCCAAGGCCTACTGCTGCAGTGGATGACCGTTACCTACGGATTATGGTCGGAGGAACCCTGACAGCAACGCCACCTTGTAGAATAATGCTTTTCGTGCAGCCACAGGACTCAAACTGTACGCAATAGGCTGCATGATGGGCAACTTCACTCACGACGTCTATGGCAGCACAGTACAGATTGGCCCAACAACATGTCGAATTGACCGCTCCGGATTGGCATCTTTTCTATTCAACGCTGAGTGTCGCATATGCCTTCAACCAGATAATCGTCGGAGACGTGTTTGGAGGCAACCTGGTCAGGCTGAACACTTTACACACACTGTCCAACGAGTGCAGTGAGGTGGAGGTTACCTGTTGTTTTGGGATGGCGTTATGTGGGGCCGACGTACGCCGCTGGTGGTCATGGAAGGCGACTTAACGGCTGTTCGATACGTGAATGCCGTCCTCCGACCAAATGTGCTATCTTTTCGGCAGCATATTGGCGAGGCATTCGTCTTCATGGACGACTATTCGCGCCCCCATCGTGCGTATCTTGTGAATGAGTTGCCAGCATATTCTCCAGACATAAACCCTACCAATCCTGACTGGGATAGATTGAAAAGAGCTGTTTATGGACGATTTGAGCCACCATCCACTCTAAGGGATCTGCGCCAAATCACTGTTGATGAACTTGACTATCTGGGTCAACAATACCTTGATGAACCTGTGGATAGTATGCCACGACGAATACAGACATGTATCAATGCAAGAGGACGTGCTACTGGGTATTAGAGGCACCTGTGTGTACAGCAATCTGGACCACCACCTCTGAAGGTGTCGCTGTGTGGTGATACAACATGCAATCTGTTGTTTTAATGAGCAATGAAAAGGGCGGAAATGATGTTTATGTTGATCTCTTTTCCAATTTTCTGCACATGTTCCGGAACTCTCGGAACCGAGGTGATGCAAAACCTTTTTTGATGTGTGTATTATTCGCGTTGCAAAAAGTGGTAGATGGTATTTGCTGTTTGTTTTAAATATCAGTTAGCGATGTTTTTGAATCATGTAATGAGGATATGTAGTAGCCAATACATACATTACTCACACCAGCAACTGAGTTTTTCCTCAAAATAAAAAAATAAAAAAGACTACACCTTAGATTTTCCCGCTCCAGCAGCTCAGCACAGATTAAGTCTTTTTCCTGCTAATTCATGAGAGGGATAAGGGACAGGGGAAGTGGGGGGCGTAGGAGGGAAGGATCAACACCACCCTCTGGTGGTGATATTGTAAACTACAGCTTCAAAGTTTTAAATTACAATCAGTTTTTTTAAATTTTCCATAATTATTAAATTCCGGTCAATTTCTGAAGTTCCCACCATTTTGAATTTACTTAATTTGCAAAATTAATTAAATTAGTTAGCATATCAATTTAATTAAATATTCCCCAACAGGAGGGGAATGGGGTGAACGCCATCTTGGATAAATTTGGCTAGCATGCAGACTGTGCCAGCATGAACTTTTCGTACCCTACTCCCATGTTCACCAACATGCGCTGTACATTGTGCTCCAATATATTTGTGCCTGTATCAGCACCATACTCTGTCCTCAGATCTTCCACAGAATATCGCCTATCCTGCTTTAGAGAGTGAGCAAGCCTCTGACCTCCATGTCCTGGAATGAGCTGTGATCGTGGAACACCTTGTCGCTCGCTCTTCATTTCACCGTCATTCAATTGCTTTCTATAGACGCTCATGACAGTAGCGCAGGATCAGCTTCACCATTTCCTAGATGTTCGTACCAAGACGCCAGGCCTTATCACTTTGCCATAACTTTTCTCAAAGTAGCTTTGTTAGTGGATTTACCCATTTGCGACCCGTATGCTCGATATAATTATTCCCCGTTCGTCTCTAGTCCGCTTATGCATTTTCTTTATGGCCGTAAATGCTTGCAACGACACGATGTGCGGCATTCAGTCTCAAGGTGGGTAGTCGCCGTCACATAATATTTTGGTTCGTCTGTCTAAATAAGGTGATACTAGCCCTGTTGTTGAAAAACAATGAACTGGTGATTCCGCAAGAGGGAAACCCATTTAGACACGAGTGAACTGGTCGTGTGTAGAGCTTCGAAATCTTAAACACGATTGTTTCATCTGTCTTCACACTGCACTTGGGAGAGTAATTGGTTATGCGATTCATTTACATGACTTCACAGATTGCAGTTTGCTATGGTCATAATATTGGATGGCTGTGTTATTTACAACAGCACAGTTAACGAAATGACCAACACGCCTGTTAAGTGTGGAAAAACTGATGGCAGCATCAAAGCTGCTGTAGTACTGTATCTGCAATGGTTTACCAACAGAAATAATCCACATCACTCGATGTTTGCTGCACTGCGAGAAGACTACGAGAGACTAGGAAGACGCAAATATGAACTTCATTTTCCGTCTGTGATTTTCCAGCATTGTAGACTGCATACACAGCAGTAGTACTGCGTGGTATTCGGGAATCTAGTGTACGTCTGTTAGGCCTTCTGAATACTATAAAATTCCTTTGCGTTTCAGTCGCGTATTAGGTGTGAGAAACAGATATCGGTCGTTTACCCTAATACCAGTCGTTTGCGTTTGAAGAGAACTTGTAGGAATACTTTGTAGAGGAACCATCCACTGCCTGTTGGGATTCGTCGGTGAAAAAGCGCTACGTCCATACCATGTACTGAAGTCCCTGGCAGTTATGCTGAAGGACCATCTACGACGAGTACAGTTTCTCGCTGGTATTTACTACGTATAACATTGCCTCCGACAAAGAAATAGGAGAAATATATTGCGAAGACTTAACAAGGGAGAAGCGTTATCTGCTCTATCAAAATTACAAATATTATTATCTGCGTTCCTTTTTTAGAGGAAAAATGAGTGTGTTTTGTTTCATTGCCTTATCGATTCTGCTGTTCTCGCTGACGAACGTTAATTGTTCACCGCCTGTAACTAATACAATTACTTGTAGTAGAAATATAAATGTGCTGAATATATATGAGATCAATAATTGTAGTGCGTGTTTTTGTGAGTAGCGAGTACCTGTCCTGTATATGATTCAGGACGTAATACTTAAATGTTGCTCTGACCATTTCTGTGTAGGCTCATTATTGTGGCGAAGCCATTAATGACAAAAATTATTTAAGTTCTTCCCACAGTCAATTAATGCTATAAGTATAAAAGGAATACTTTTAAAAATTTTAATACGGCGTCCTGCAATGTTTTTTTAATTCATATTAGGCCAGACGTACAGTGCTTATTAATAAAAATAGGCAGCTATCCTCAAGCATCCAGCCCCACAGAGAAAATTAATTAAAATTTGTTTACACATATTATCGCGTAATATTAAAAAAATGTTTTTAATCCATCGTGAGTAGGACTAATGTCGTCACGTTGAGATATGTATGCTAGTGTTGGTGATAGCGCTCTGAGAAAAATCAGCCGTGGCTCTTAACAAACAGAAAGAGAAAAGATTTATTATTTCTATTTTTCAAAACCGTTTCATACAATAAGAATAACGGCACAGTTATCGTTGTATGAAGAATTCAGTACTAACCATACAATTAAATAAAATATTACGTGATAACTGGTCTCCAACATGGGGCTCGATGTTCCGGGAAATGTACGTATGTGGAAAGAATATATTATTAATATAAGAAAATTGAAATGATATGAAATGATCGTATGGCATGAAAAACGGAAGACGTGGAACCTACCACATGTTTGAATAAGAATAAAGCCCATAATAGAAACGAAGATAAGGGCTTCTGGAAATATCTCTTGCTTTCGTGTGTCATGTTGTTCGCCAATATTCACGATTCATACCGCTTGGTAGTGTCTTGCAAACAGTAACTCAATTAGGCAAGAAAGTTTATATTTGCTGTAAATTTGTGCAGAAATAGAAATTTTATATTGTATTGTTATTATTATTTTTATGGTGATTGGAGTGTGAAAATAAATGTGATAGAACAATGTCTCGTACAGCGTCAAAGATATTACGTATTAACACTAGGAGAGAAGCTGGTATGGAAGCAGTTTCAAGAGAGGGTAGTGTTATCGAATTGGAGGAAATCCCCATGGGATCTGCATCCAATAGAAATATATAGGAAAGTTTTACGGTCCGTGATGCAGAAACTGCACATCAGCGCGCAGAAATTGAACGTAGCGTTGATAGTAGCGTGCTGCCAACTGTTGCGAGTGAAACAACTGCGCCCGCAACTAAACAAGTGTTCGTGCGCCGCGCCTGGTTAACGACGCCGTAACTGAAATAGTAATGAAGTTAGATCAATTTCAGAAGCAACAGAAGGAGAGAGATCGAGAGGGGGAAAGAATACAGTTACAAATGGATGGACAGCAGGAGGGGAGAGAAAGAGAGAGGGAAGAAAGAAAAAAAAGAAACGGAAAACAGAATATACGAACAGCTTAAAAGCATAGAAGTCATGATAGCACACATAGCCAGTTTGAAACAAGAGTACCAGGAATTACCAAATTTCGTAGCAAGTTTAACAAAATACGTACAAAATCTGCAAATAGAGCCGAACAGTAGGAAGGAAGATATTCAGAACATAACAGAGAGGGTAGAAAATATAGATATAGGAAATGAGGAAAGATTACAGAATTACCTCGCGGAACATATTAATAAACTCGAAAAAAGTAGAAAAATGGATAAATAACAGAAGTGACACGTGCAATTCGCGCAGTTCACTCGACTACTCTGATCAGTCAGACAGAACATGAAAGAGTAAATAACATGAGAATGGAGGATAATTATGTACCTGCTTCTCCTCGTGATTCACACGAAATTCCACCGTTCTGTGCCACTTACAATACAATTTGTGGGTTACAGGCAGGGACGTGTAGTCCTAATAGTGAACCGTTGAATGGTGCCGCGGCTCTGGCACTGTATCTTAAATAATGATAGAAGAGAGTTTAATTAAACGCCGCCAGCTCCTGACCACCTCAACCGACAAGAAAAATATTCACCCAAATGTATTTATAAAGCGTTTTCGAAACATATTGCTCAGAGCATGGGCTGGGAAACAAAAAATTTGAGGGCATTTCTAAATAAATACTCGTCGCCTTGTATTCAGGAAAGGCTTAGAAAATAAGTATATAGTCCAGAGGCCATTGTGCTAAACAAGGTAGCCTAAGAAAGTATTTGGAAAAGTACATCAACAAAACGCGATATTGGGACGAAACGATTTCAAACCGTGATGTGATCAGGCTATTAAATGCCAGACTTTCGCCAAATATTAGAGAGAAACTAATCCATGTTCCAGACAATGATTTGGGTAACTTCTTGTCTGCTTGGATTCAATACATTTCATTCAGGAAGATTTAAAGTTGCGAAGTAGCAATGGAAATAGTTACGATTATAAGGAAACGAACAGTAATAGACAAAATCGTTGGAATAATTGTGGTGATAGTTCTAATGGGCAACCAGTCGTTTAAAGGTCATCCGAATGATGACAAAAGTAATAATAATAGACAGGCTTGGGGAAACAATTCACCTCAAAACAGACGAAAACGAAGGTATGAGGAAAGGTTTGGCCCAGGAGGTGGCATCCAACAGCCGATGCGAGACGCAGGGCCACAGGCGAAGAATAGATTTGCAATGCCATGGTATCAGGATAGTCAGAATAACACAGAAAGATACCCGAACAATAGCAATAACAGGAACGAACATGATCAAGCAGGTACTTCAAACGACCTGGCTTTGCACAATCAGAATCCACGTGTGAGAATAGTTGATGTGACGAATGACAGTCGCCTTACATCAACCGATTCGCCAAACTAAAGACGACCGCAGTTAGCTCTCCGTTGTAGGCCGTGAAACGGAGGGAGGGCTCACAAGAGAGTAAGGAGAAACCTGATGTAGTGAATACGTTAAGATATAATAATGGCACTGGAATGAGGGAGGAACTTTTATCGGCGACTAAGAGATGTAAGAAAGTAGATTGTGAGTTGATACAGGCTGTGGTTAAGGCTAGAGTTCTTAGTATACCTGACAATATCAAGACCGATATAGGACCTACGGTAAATGTGATGAGTTATGATTTCTTTAGGAAATTGTGACAATTACATAAAGTGCCAGTGTTGCCAGTTCAGAAATGCAAAGTGTCGCGTGCCAGGTACAGGTGGACGCATTTATGGGAAACGGAGGATTTAATTGCTCGTCCCTGGTTGTAGAGGGATTGAGAGTTGCCTGTATTCTGGGTTGGGAGTTTTTGAGGGAAAAGGAATGCCTATATGGGCCTCTTGTAACATCATTATCGATAGTAAGTAGGTCATTCTATGTAATTATGTGTATGTAACTTTGAAGTGATTGTTCTGTACTGTAAGGTGTCAGGCAAAGCCAACACCTTCCATGAAAACCCCGACATGATAAGCAAATCCAGTAGTATGTCACATAACTCCGAATAAATCGTGACATTAAATTAACCAAAGTAATACGAGTTACGAGTGAGCAAATGGAATACCACAGACTAACACAAGAATGCCTAAATGCATGTCATACCTTCCCACCGTGAGACAGACGCAGTTCCGAGGGGAGAAACGAGAACAGAAGCCGAGAACAGAACCGTGTTAAGCTAGAAGGCCCTACGATAAGGGACTGATTGGACACCCACGTCGCCAGCTAACCACTAGGACAACGCCAGCTGCAAGTTTTAGCATGAGACTTTTTCGCGTCTCTGTTACGTCAAGGACCATCCCCCAGCCCATGTTAGAAGCCAGAGCCCTCCAGAAAAACAGTATAGATCTTACGATTACACAAAAAGGGCCATACCACCCGCAAGTTTTAGCGTGAGACTTTTTCGCGTCTCTGTTACGTTAGGACCACCCCGTAGCCCATGTTAAAAGATAGAGCCCTCCAGAAGAACAGTATAGATCTTACAATAACGCTAAAAGGGCCAAACCAGCTGCAAGTTTTAGCGTGAGATTTTTTCGCGTCTCTGTTACGTTGCAAACTTTATAAACATTGGCCCACCACGAAACGTATAACGTTTCTCATTGGATAGACAGAATTTTTGTAGGTGGAGCTTCAGGTTAACATTGAGACCCTGATTGGTCAGATGAAAACACACCCAGATACTTTTTTTTTAAACCAACTTCGGTAAATGGTAGTAAGAAGAAGTGAGGAGAGGAGTTAGTTCCGAGACGGCGAGCTGGATGGCTGCTGCACCGGCCGCCGCCCCCTGACGAACACCAACAAGGTAATGAACGCACGCGATGCCGCATGACAGCGCATAAAGCTTCACTCAGAACTGCACAAGTCTCATCTGTTACACCCCCTTTTTGCGTAATACTAGTGTCGATCGTCAATTAAAGCTCATGGTGTTCACATTTGCCACTTGAATTAAAAATCTTATTAAACGCGATGATTTTTCTGTTATACAGTTATTGAGAAGCCACATCAGCCACTGTAATTTACGACAAGTTAGATAAGTTATTAAAGATAATTGAGGGTCACTGTAGACCATTTTGACAGTTTTTCTCTTTTGTGAAACTTAATTTAAATCTAGATTATAGATGTGATATGGCATAGGTCATCCTTCGATCCATTGTAGAACTTGAAAACCCATTCAGGGAATATTCGTTCACATTTTTGTTGAATGCAGTAGGTTTTTACCATCCTGTATTAAAACATTTCCTTTTATCAACAGTGCAATTTATAAACGATGTTCTGTGAGTAGAATAAAATTTCCAATGTTAAACGTAACTGCTTTTTCGACGTTATTTTGCCAGCTAACTAAAAATAGGAAAGCCTTGAACCCCTTCCACTAAATTTAGTTAGTATTAAGATTCCTTTACAGGGAGTGCAGTGGAGCTGACGCTGATATCATTAAGTACTTGGTCATATCATCGCTAGTCTCACTGAACTCTTCTGAATTCTACATGTCATGTGTGGTCTGGCGTCTCCTTATCAGCAACAGGTCCCAGGTTCAAACTAGTCAATTCCCTAAAAAACACGCTCAGAGCGTCGTTGCACCACAGACACCACCATGAATGTTTACAGTACTAGTTAAAAACATTGAACTCTCAGAGATAAAGTGGAAGTTGATGTATATATTGTAAAAACTTAATAATTTTTAAAAGTAATGAAACTTTATAAAATATACATGCTCGTAAAAGAGAAATTGTAATTTGAACACTGGTTCATACTTAGGGAAGTTGGATTATATGGAGGAATATGTGTAGGGAACCCCCTGCACTACGGAAGGGGCTTGACGCGCGATGAAAGGTGGAGTTGGCGGTCAATCTGGGCGGCAAGAGAGAGAGCACTGGCCAGCAGCTGTACAGTCAATACCTTGGGTGCCAAGTGAGGTATTCGGAAGCCGTTTTATGTTGAAATTGCCACGGATGTGGTTTCGGCTGTAATACGCGCTCTTGTATTATGGAATGGCTCTAAAATGATTGATACGTCGCCAAGAAAACATTTGAAAAAAGCCTTAAATTGCAAGAAGTGAGACCAGATAGCCGCGACGTGCTTGCCACCACTATTGCGCCACTGTTCGGCCAACTTCAAGAATCAGATATGTATTTTACCGTGGACCAGTATGTTTGTGTTTGTGTTTTCAATAATAATTTCAGTGATAAAAATATGAGTCTGAACTCTGAAATTGCCCTGATCCTGAAACCTATGCAGGGTCCTATCCTAAACGTGCTTAAGGCCGAGTATCCTGTTTTTTGAATAATCAGTGATTTGTTTCTACTTTGAATGTGCCGAAGTTTCACTGCTAAGGTGTAAAACCTTTCATCAAACTTAAATTTTATTTAAGATTATTAGTTGAGTATATTGGTACATAGTTTCGAAATATAAACAAATTGAAGCTGGGTTAGAAATCCACATTAGTGTAACGCAATTGTCTCTGAAATAGTTACATAATTTACCTGTAGAATGAATGACAGTTTATGGGCCCCCACTATTTTCTTTTCCACTATGAGAAAGTTACACTAAACATGAAGGCATAATAAGTATAGGTGTAAGATTATTTTATTTAATTTGTGGTATGTATGTGTTAGCTGAAATCAGAGCTCTTTCCGTGCCAAATTTCAGTCCAGTGTGTTTTTAGTAACATCTTAATTTTGAAGTAGTATCGAATTAATTAATGATTGTGATAGTAACTTTTATTGCTATGAGTGAAGTATTATATAGTTCTCTATGTTTGATGGTTTGTGAAAAGTTATATTCGGCTAACCGTTAGATAGTTCGTTCGTTAGTTGTGTTTTCCATTGCACTGTTTAACAGGAGCATTAATTTAAATCTCTTCGGCAGTCCATGTTCATTTTCTTTAAACTTAATGTTTCAAAGGATTATGCCTAATTATGCTGGCGACCGTTTAGTATTTCATTTACGTGAACTTCGCTGCTTTCATTACTCACAAAATTAAAGTCTTTTAGCTTTCTATTATCTGCCATAATCACAAAATCCATGTTCGACACTCTCTATCCATTAGGTTATCTATCGGCCAAACAATTCTAAATTACTCCCAGAGCGTAACATTTACTGTACGTTAAGGTCACATTTGACACGTCAAACGTTATACTCTCTCAAGGTATTTGCAGTTTGGAGAATGGGGAAGCGACAGAGAAACTGGAATTGTTGCGCACTAAAACTATACCTGGCAAGTATTGTCAGATCGTTAAAGTGAAAAGTAACCTGCCAAAAATACTACATATGCAGCAGTATTTTTTTTTTGGGGGGGGGAGGGGGAGGGGTGAGATTATGGCCATCGAGATGTAGAGAATGTTAGTACCATAGAGTCCTGTCAAACAATGAACAATACAGTAGAGAAATCCACATATCTGACACAAGAGCAATAATTAGAATTATCTTAGCTATTGAAGAAACATGCAGAGGTATTCTCTGAGAGACCAGGGATCATCAGAGGTTATCCGTATAATATTGATGTGATACCACACAAGACATTTTGTAACGCTAATTACTCCATTCCATGGTCTAAAAAGGAGGCAGTGAAACTAGAGATACGTAAGATACTACAGTGGGGAATAATTGAGCCGTCAATGTCACCTTACAGCAGCCCGTTACTAGCGATTACAGAAGATAGTGGAAAAATACGTCTGGTGTTAGACGCTCGAGACGTTAATAAAATTATTGTGTCAGTAAGGACCAGGTCAAAGAATTTGGAAGAACAGTTACAAAATTTCTGTGTAGTGAAGAATCTTTCATCCATTGTTTTGCGATTTTCCTACTGGCAGATCCCTTTGACGGAAAAGTCGAGAAAGTATACAGATTTCATTTTCGCTGCTCGGAGTTACCAGTTTAAAGTGCTCCCATTCGGATTAAATACGAGTGCTGGGGTATTCATAGCAGCTCTTGATTCGGTGTTAGGCCCAGAGTTGCTTGATAGAGTCACCATGTATTTAGAAACGTAAGTAATTCAAAATTCGGTACAGAAAAGATTAAATTTTTGGGACATGTCATTTCACTCTTAGGAATTGTGCCAGATAAGAATAAAATACAAACCATAAAGAATTCTCCATCGCCTAGAACAAAGCGGCAATGAAATGCATTCTTGGGTTTAGTATGCGTTTTCCGGCGTTTAGCGGTCGATCAATCGTTGGAAATTGTAGATCAGTGGTAAGGACTATAAATCTCCTCGAGAAAAATATGGTTTGGAAGTGTAATTCCACCTGTAAGAGAGAGTTCAATAGAATCAAGCAAGCGTTAGTCAACGCAGTTATTTTGTACCACCCCGACATGGAGGAAGATTTCTGCATTGCTGCTGATGCAACTTTTACGGGACTAGGAGCTTGTCTGTTCCAAGTGGATGAAAAAGACGGCAAACACCAGATTAAATTAATTAGTTTTGCGAGTCGCGTATGAACAGAATGTCAACGATCGCACTCAGTAACGGAACTTGAAGCCTTAGCTGTGGTTTGGGCCTTCAAGAAATTTAATTTTTACGTTTACGATAAAAAGGTGAAGGCGTACTGTGATCACCGATCTTTAAGTTTCTTATTAACATGATGGGCTTTAGCGTTGCAAGTGCATCGCTTCCAAATTGTATATATTAATGGGAAAGATAACATAATTGCTGATGCCTTGTCCAGGTTGCCACAGGGTATGTCGGAAAATGATGAACGTATCGAACAGGCATCAGACTACAACTTAATGTTGATTAAAAATCAAACATACGGCCGAATTTTTTTGATGTGTATAAACGTATGTCCGAATTACAGACTGCCGACTGTAATTGGAAAAACATTGTGTACATGATCACTGAGTCTCCGAAATTGGAAATAACCAAGCAATTTTAGATAAAAGATGGCATTTTGTACCATAAACCTAAGAAAGAGGAATAACGGTGGTATGTTTGCATTCCGGAAAGTTGTTTGCGAGACTTTATCTCTTATACCCATGAAACTTGGGGACATTTTGGCAGAAATAAATATATTGATAAGTTTGAACGGATTTGCTACTACGCAAATTTAGGAAGGGATGTTCATCCAATTTTGAGAACATGTCTCACACGCCAGAAAACAAAATCGAACAATCGTTCGGCAAGAAACGAATTAAATGTAACCGTACCGACTGTTACGACTAGTTTCTTTGGATTTAACTGGGCCACTCCAAACAGCACGAGGAGGGTGCAAGTATGTACTGACAGTTTACGATGTATTTTCCAAGTATTTAAAGATATATCCGCTCCGAGCGCTTGTGCGCTTGCATATTTAATTACATAAAATCGTTGCGTATTCTCGTATTTGAGAGGAGTAATATTGCTTATTGATAGGTTGTTGTTGTTGTTGTTGTGATCTTCAGTCCTGAGAGTGGTTTGATGCAGCTCTCCATGCTACTCCTGTGCAAGCTTCTTCATCTCCCAGAAGCCACTGCAACCCACATCCTTCTGAATCTGCTTAGTGTCGTCATCTCTTGGTCTCCCTCTACGATTTTTACCCTCTACGCTGCCCTCCAATACTAAATTGGTGATCCCTTGATGCCTGAGAACATGACCTACCAACCGATCCCTTCTTCCGGTCAAGCTGTGCCACAAACTTCTCTTCTCCCCAATCCTGTTCAATACTTCCTTATTACACTCCTGGAAATGGAAAAAAGAACACATTGACACCGGTGTGTCAGACCCACCATACTTGCTCCGGACACTGCGAGAGGGCTGTACAAGCAGCGATCACACGCACGGCACAGCGGACACACCAGGAACCGCGGTGTTGGCCGTCGAATGGCGCTAGCTGCGCAGCATTTGTGCACCGCCGCCGTCAGTGTCAGCCAGTTTGCCGTGGCATACGGAGATCCATCGCAGTCTTTAACACTGGTAGCATGCCGCGACAGCGTGGACGTGAACCGTATGTGCAGCTGACAGACTTTGAGCGAGGGCGTATAGTGGGCATGCGGGAGGCCGGGTGGACGTACCGCCGAATTGCTCAACACGTGGGGCGTGAGGTCTCCACATCACATCGATGTTGTCGCCAGTGGTCGGCGGAAGGTGCACGTGCCCGTCGACCTGGAACCGGACCGCAGCGACGCACGGATGCACCGTAGGATACTACGCAGTGCCGTAGGGGACCGCACCGCCACTTCCCAGCAAATTAGGGACACTGTTGCTCCTGGGGTATCGGCGAGGACCATTCGCAACCGTCTCCATGAAGCTGGGCTACGGTCCCGCACACCGTTAGGCCGTCTTCCGTTCACGCCCCAACATCGTGCAGCCCGCCTCCAGTGGTGCCGCGACAGGCGTGAATGGAGGGACGAATGGAGACGTGTCGTCTTCAGCGATGAGAGTCGCTTCTGCCTTGGTGCCAATGATGGTGGTATGCGTGTTTGGCGCCGTGAAGGTGAGCGCCACAATCAGGACTGCATACGACCGAGGCACACAGGGCCAACACCCGGCATTATGGTGTGGGGAGCGATCTCCTACACTGGCCGTACACCTCTGGTGATCGTCGAGGGGACACTGAATGGTGCACGGTACATCCAAACCGTCATCGAACCCATCGTTCTACCATTCCTAGACCGGCAAGGGAACTTGCTGTTCCAACAAGACAATGCACGTCCGCATGTATCCCGTGTCACCCAACGTGCTCTAGAAGGTGTAAGTCAACTACCCTGGCCAGCAAGATCTCCGGATCTGTCCCCCATTGAGCATGTTTGGGACTGGATGAAGCGTCGTCTCACGCGGTCTGCACGTCCAGCACGAACGCTGGTCCAACTGAGGCGCCAGGTGGAAATGGCATGGCAAGCCGTTCCACAGGACTACATCCAGCTTCTCTACGATCGTCTCCATGGGAGAATAGCAGCCTGCATTGCTGCGAAAGGTGGATATAAACTGTACTAGTGCCGACATTGTGCATGCTCTGTTGCCTGTGTCTATGTGCCTGTGGTTCTGTCAGTGTGATCATGTGATGTATCTGACCCCAGGAATGTGTCAATAAAGTTTCCCCTTCCTGGGACAACGAATTCACAGTGTTCTTATTTCAATTTCCAGGAGTGTAGTTATGTGATCTACCCATCTAATCTTCAGCATTATTCTGTAGCACCACATTCGGAAGCTTCTATTCTCTTCTTGTTCAAACTATTTATCGTCCATGTTTCACTTCCATATATGGCTACACTCCATACAAATACATTCAGAAATGACTTCCTGACACTTAAATCTGTACTCGATGTGAACTCTTCTTCAGAAACGCTTTCCTTGTCATTGCCAGTCTACATTTTATATCTTCTCTACTTCGACCACCATCAGTTATTTTGCTCCCCAAATAGCAAACCTCCTTTACTACTTTAAGTGTCTCATTTCCTAACCTAATTCCCTCATTATCACCCGACTTAATTCGACTACATTCCATTATCCTCATTTTGCTTTTGTTGATGTTCATCTTATATCCTCCTTTCAAGACACTATGCATTCCGTTCAACAGCTCTTCCAAGTCCTTTGCTGTCTCTGACAGAATTACGATGTCATCGGCGAACCTCAAAGTTTTTATTTCGTCTCCATGGATTTTAATACCTACTCCAAATTTTTCTTTTGTTTCCTTTACTGCTTGCTCAATATACAATTGAATAACATCGGGGAGAGGCTACAACCCTGTCTCACTCCCTTCCCCACCACTGCTTTCCTTTCATGTCCCTCGACTCTTATAACTTCCATCTGGTTTCTGTACAAATTGTAAATAGCTTTTCGCTCCCTGTATTTTACCCCTGCCACCTTTAGAATTTGAAAGAGAGTATTCCAGTCAACATTGTCAAAAGCTTTCTCTAAGTCTACAAATGCTAGAAACGTAGGTTTGCCCTTCCTTAATCTAGCTTCTAAGATAAGTCGTAGGGTCAGTATTGCCTCACGTGTTCCAACATTTCTACGGAATCGAAACTGATCTTCCCCGAAGTCGGCTTCTACTAGTTTTTCCATTCGTCTGTAAAGAATTCGCGTTAGTACTTTGCAGCTGTGACTTATTAAACTGATGGTTCGGTAATTTTCACATCTGTCAACACCTGCTTTCTTTGGGATTGGAATTATTGTATTCTTCTTGAAGTCTGAGGGTATTTCGCCTGTCTCATACATCTTTTTCACCAGCGGGTAGAGTTTTGTTATGACTGGCTCTTCCAAGGCCGTCAGTAGTTCCAATGGAATGTTGTCTACTCCGGGGGCCTTGTTTCGACTCAGGTCTTTCAGTGCTCTGTGAAACTCTACATGCAGTATCGTATCTCCCATTTCGACTTCATCTACATCCTCCTCCATTTCCATAATATTGTCCTCAAGTACATCGCCCTTGTATAGACCATCTATATACTCCTTCCACCTTTCTGCTTTCCCTTCTTTGCTTAGAACTGGGTTTCCATCTGAGCTCTTGATGTTCATACAAGTGGTTCTCTTATCTCCAAAGGTCTCTTTTAATTTTCATGTAGGCAGTATCTATCTTACCCCTAGTGCGATGAGACCCTTCATCCTTACATTTGTCCTCTAGCCATCCCTGCTTAGCCATTTTGCACTTTCTGTCGATCTCATTTTTGAGACGTCTGTATTCCTTTTTGCCTGCTTCACTTACTGCGTTTTTATGTTTCCACCTTTCATCAATTAAATTCAATATTTTTTCTGTTACCCAAGGATTTCTACTAGCCCTTGTCTTTTTACCTACTTTATCCTCTGCTGCCTTCACTACTTCATCCCTCAAAGCTACTCATTCTTCTTCTACTGCATTTCTTTCCCCCATTCCTGTCAATTGCTCCTTTATGCTCTCCCTGAAATTCTGTACAACCTCTGGTTCTTTTGGTTTATCAATGTCCCATCTCCTTAAATTCCCACCTTTTTGCAGTTTCTTCAGTTTTAATCTACAGGTCATAAGCAATAGATTGTGCTCAGAGTCCACATTTGCCCCTGGAAATGTCTTACAATTTAAAACCTGGTTCCTAAATCTCTGTCTTACCATTATATAATCTATCTGATACCTTTTAGTATCTCCAGGATTCTTCCATTTATACAGCCTTCTTTTATTATTGATGAACCAAGTGTTACCTATGATTAAGTTGTGCTCTGTGCATAATTCTACCAGGCGGCTTCCTCTTTCATTTCTTTGCCCCAGTCCATATTCACCTACTACGTTTCCTTCTCTCCCTTTTCCTACTACCGAATTCCAGTCACTCATGCCTATTAATTTTTCGTCTCCCTTCACTATCTGAATAATTTATTAGATTTGATCATACATTTCATCAATTTCTTCGTCATCTGCAGAGCTGGTTGGCATATAAACTTGTACTACTGTAGTAGGTGTCGACTTCGTATCTATCTTGGCCACAATAATGCGTTCACTATGCTGTTTGTAGTAGCTTACCCACATTCCTATTTTCCTATTCATTATTAAACCTACTCCTGCATTGCCCCTATTTGATTTTGTGTTTATAACCCTGTAGTCACCTGACCAGAAGTCTTGTTCCTCCTGCCACCGAACTTCGCTAATTCCCACTATATCTAACTTTAACCTATCCATTTCCCTTTTTAAATTTTCTAACCTACATGCCCGATTAAGGGATCTGACATTCCACGCTCCGTTGCGTAGAACGCCAGTTTTCTTTCTCCTGATAACGACATCCTCTTGAGTAGTCCCCGCCCGGAGATCCGAGTGGGGGACTATTTTACCTGCGGAATATTTTACCCAAGAGGACGCAATCATCATACAGTAAAATTGATAGGTGTAGGGTATAAATTTGAGGAGTCGTTTGATATTAGCAGCAGGATGGATAGGGTGTGAGCGTGCTGTGTGCGGGCGCAGGAGGAACTGGCCGCGGTTCGCGAGCAGCTGAGCGTGCTGTTGGCCACGGCCAGCCGCCTTCAGGCTGCTGCCTCGAGGTGCAGCGACGGCGGAGGGTCTAGCGCGTCGCTTGAGACACCCCAGGTGTCGCTTGCTGCATCTGCTGACTCAGCCGCCAAGGCACCTTCTAGTGTACCCGGCGCGTTGGGGCCGTCCTCACCTCAGGGTGTGTGCCGGACTGCATCGCGTTCGCGTCGCTCGCGGCAGAGGGTCAATGTGCATCATTGCGACTTTAACCTACCTAGTTTAGAATGGGATGTCTATGGATTCATTACAGGTGGTACAGACTAGCCGGCGTGTGAATTACTTTTGAACACATTTTCCGAAAACTGTCTTCAGCAGCTAAATCGACAGCTAACACGTAATGGAAATATTTTAGATCTGGTAGCCACGAACAGACCAGACCTCATCGACGGTGTCAGTGTTGAGACAGGGATTAGTGATCATGATGTTGTCATTACGACTATGGTTACGAAAGTTAAAAAAAGTCGGTCAAGAAGGCTAAGAGAGTATTCTTACTAGGAAGAGCAGATAAGCAGTTGTTAGCATCCAACTTAGTAAATGAATCGATTTCATTTACTTCTGGTAAGATGGACGTGGAAGAATTATGGTCAAATTTTAAACACATTGTAAATCACGCATTGGACAAGTACGTGCCGAAAAAGTGGCTTACGGACGGGAAAGACCTACCGTGGTTTAACAGCGCAATTCGGAGAATGTTCAGGAAGCAAAGGCAGTTGTACTCGCGGTACAAGAAAGATCGGGAGAATGAGAACAGGCAACAAAAGTTAGTAGAGATTCGTGCTGCTGTAAAAAGAGCGATGCGCGAAGCATTCAACCACTACCACCATCATACCTTAGCAAAATATCTTGCTGAAAACCCTTGGAAATTCTTGTCTTATGTAAAATTGGTAAGCGGGTCGAAGGCTGCCATCCAGTCACTCACTGATCAGTCTGGCCTGGCAACAGAAGACAGCATAACGAAAGCTTAAATTTTAAATTTAACATTTGAGAAATCTTTCACGCAGGAGGATCGTACAAACATACCGCCGTTTGAGTCGCGTACAGATTCCCGTATGGAGGACATAGTGATACACATCCCTGGGGTTGCGAAGAAGCTGAATGGGTTCAAAATAAATAAATTGCCAGGTCCTGACGGGATTCCAATTCGGTTTTACGAAGAGTACTCTACTGCATTGGTTCTTTACTTAGCTTGCATTTATCGTGAATCTCTTGCCCATCGTAAAGTCCCGAGTGCCTAGGAAAAAGCGCAGGTGACGCCTGTATATAAGAAAGGTAGAAGGACGGATCGTTAAAATTGCATACCAATATCTTTAACATCGGTTTGTTGCAGGATTCTCGAACACATTCTCAGTTCGAATATAATAAATTTCTTAGAGACAGAGAAGTTGTTGTCCATGCATCAGCACTGCGTTAGAAAGCATCGCTCCTGCGAAACGCAACTCGCCCTTTTTTTTTCGCATGATATCTTGCGAACAATAGATGAAGGGTATCAGACGGATGCCATATTCCTTGACTTCCGGAAAGCGTTTGACTCGGTGCCCCACTGCAGACTCCTAACTAAGGTAAGAGCATATGGGATTGGTACCCAAGTATGTGAGTGGCTCGAAGACTTCTTAAGTAATAGAACCCAGTACGTTGTACTCGATGGTGAGTGTTCATTGGAGGTGAGGATATCACCTGGAGTGCCCCAGGGAAGTGTGGTAGGTCCGCTGTTGTTTTCTATCTACATAAACGATCTTTAAGAGAGGGTGGATAGCAATGTGCGGCTGTTTGCTTATGATACTGTGTTGTAGGGGAAGGTGTCGTCGTTGAGTGACTGTAGGAGGATACAAGATGACTTGGACAGGAATTAAGATTGGTGTAAAGAATGGCAGCCAACTCCAAATATAGATAAATGTAAATTAAAGCAGATGAATAGGAATAAGAATCCTGTAATGTTTGAATACTCCATTAGTAGTGTAGCGCTTGACACAGTTACTTCGATTAAATAGCTGGGGGTAATATTGCAGAGCGATATGAAGTGGGACAAGCATGTAATGGCAGTTGTGGAGAAGGCGGATAGTCATCTTCGGTTGATTGGTAGAATTTTGGGAAGAAGTGGTTCATCTGTAAAGGAGACCGCTTATAAAACCTTAATACGGCCGAGTCTTCAGTACTGCTCGAGCGTTTGGGATCCCTATCAGGTCGGATTGAGAGAGGACATAGAAGCAATTCAGAGTCGGGCTGCTAGATTTGTTACTGGTAGGTTTGATCATCACGCGAGTGTTACGGAAAAGCTTCAGGAACTCGGGTGGGAGTCTCGAGAGGAAACGAGGCGTTCTTTTCGTTAATCGCTACTGAGGGAATTTAGAGAACTACCATTTGAGGCTGACTACAGTACAATTTTACTGCCACCAACTTACATTTCGCGGGAAGACCACAAAGATAAGATAAGGGAGATTAGGACTCGCACAGAGGCATATAGACAGTCATTTTTCCCTCGTTCTGTTTGGGAGTGGAACAGGGAGAGAAGATGCTAGTTGTGGTACGAGGTACCCTCCGCCACGCACCGTATGGTGGATTGCGGAGTATGTATGTAGATGCAGATGTAGAAGTGCTCTACAACTACAGCCATTGTGAACAGGACAGAGAAGGTATATATACCCATAATTGGTAAACCGGAAGCTATCATCTCAGTTAATGCTTCGTATTTTACTTGTTACAAGTGGAAATTTTTTGCTGAGAAACCATATTATAAAACAGATACTGATAGCTATGTTCCATCCGGAAGTCAGTCCGGTAGAGCGCATATTCAATGAATTTAACAGATTCATGCTGACATATGCACCGAATAAGCATGCAAAATGGCTAGTATATGTAAACCTGTTTTTAACTAATCCTGAGAATAAGAAAGCAGTGGGTTTATACCCATACAAGGATTTAAAGAAGTTTTGTAAGTAATATGTATGGATGTAAAAGATGTAAGTTTAGGCTGAATAATAGTTCTTTTCATTAATGAATTTTGAATTTATTTGTAGTCAAGGTGAAAGTTTTATCCGTAGTAAAAGCTTCATGCAATTAACGTCGTGATAGAATTTGTAAGAAATATATAATGAGAAATGCAATTGTGTATCTAGAATTCTAAAAAGGGACTAAAGAATTTATTAAATTATCTTGAGCGTAGTACACGTAATGGTACAAGCCATGAATAAACAGAAAAAAATTAAAGACTGATAGGTAGAAACTAGATAGTTTTGTCTACCGAATTTATAAAGACAGAAGGTCGTGAAGCTAAGTTAACGTTTTGAGTGGACCGGAGTGTCAAGAACAATAATTTTAAAAGGATCACGGAAGTAGAATCATATTCAGGTGTCCTGTATGTAGTGAATATACATTTGTATGTATCATAATACGTGACCAACTGTGTTATTGTATAAACCAGACCAGTGTCGAAAAGTCCAAAAAATGGTCTAATTGGTCAAGCATATCTAACAGGGAGGTACTAATGCTACCAATATCTAATGCGAATTGTAATGAGTTATAATGTGCGCACGTATACATTGTATATATCGTCATGTAAGTAAAGTGTTAAAGTTTTCATGAACGATTTCATGTGCCACAAGAGAGTGTGAGGAACGGCGACTGTGTGTGCATAGACCTGAACGAACGTTGTGGCAATAAACTGGATTCAGTGTGAGCAAAAGTGATGTCATTTACCGGTAATATAGTGTGGTCCAATTGGCTGTGAGCACTATGGGACTTAACTGCTGAGGTCATCAGTCCCCTAGAACTTAGAACTACTTCAACCTAACCAACCTAAGGACATCACACACATCCATGCCCGAGGCAGGATTCGAACCTGCGACCGTAGTGAAATATAGTGTACTAAATAGTGTTCATGAAACATTATAAACAATACAACGCCAGAGACTTTAGTTTTACTATAGTGTATTAAGGTTAAATGTAGTAGATAGATTACAGACCGAGGCAAACTGATAAGTGTGTTACGGACGAGGACTTTTCTTAACGTAGTCGAAGCTCAGCTGACCTAAAGGGACGTCGGAAAAACAATATCTCGCTAATGATAAGAGTGGAGTAACTCAGCCATGGGAATCCGCCCGCTCAAACGAACAGACCAGCTGATATGTGCAAGCGAGTCCGGAGATACCTATTAGTCACCTGTTAGATAGTATGGTGTGTAACAGAAGTAGTGAGACTGTGTAAAGTGCCTACCTACTCTGGGGCGCAGCAACTGTATGAACGTTACTGTGAGACAAACTGTGAATCTGAACAGTGTCATACAGCAATGAGAAATTGAAATATAAACTTCAACAAGAGTGTGACGAACTGTACTTAAACAGTGTCATGCAGTGGATTTCGCATGCATTAATTAGTGGCCGATTAATTCATATGCAAAACGACGTAAACTGTTACTGAATGGAGCAATGAAACAGGATTAACAACGATGTGCTTTTTCCATACGCAGGAATAAGTATCTATGTATGTACAATAAGCTAATGTTGCTTTTGTTCTTGCAATTCATGAAATTCTGCTGTGGATCGGTGTCGGAGAACACCTGCAAGGAGGGAGGAGACAACGCACGTCTGGTACACGTTTGTACAAGGCTCGTCGCTGTCGCGTGTCAACTGATCGCTCGTGTCTGTGACGTCACAATCTGCAGTACGTGCTGACGGAGGCGCTGTCTGGTGCCTACTCCCTCACCACCTCTCCGACTTACCACGAAAGAAAATAAACGATGAAAATTCTATTTCATGTAAATAAAAAAAACCAGCGACTAACCAAACTGAAGTTAATAATGTCTGTATTTATGTATTTAAATGTTTAATAAAAGTACGGTCTTTATATCTCTGCCTCGGTTTCCCAGTGGCTTTTACCCAAATGGGGGAGCATAAAACAAATCATTCCGAGGAAAAATAGTAAAACAGGCTGCACTCACCTTTAGAGTAAAAGCAATCATGTGCAGGAATTGCAAGAAAGCACATGTACTATCATAGCTATTAAAATCACATCAACGTGTAATCACCTGTTAGGACGCAGGAAAACTTGAAACATATTAATACAGTTACCCCTAGTAAATCTCAAGTATTGGCCTTCTATCTTAGGAACAAACAGGCCAAACGGAAACTCCGAGTCATGTGGCAAAGGGAAGAGCTGAAGCATACAAACAGCCCAAAATATTTGGGAGTAACGTTGGACAGAGCGAAAAGAAAGGCCTGTGCCAGGAAAACATACTGCGGAAGCTAACAGGTTCATCGTGTGAAGCTCAACAACACGCTTTGCGCACCACGGGTCTCTCGCTGCGTATCTCAGCAGCGGAATACGCCAATTTGGAGGAACTCTGCTCACACTAAACAAGTTGACGTCGCCGTAAACGAAACTGTACGTATTGCCACAGGATGCCTCAAACCAACTCCCGAAGACAAAATTTATCCCATCATAGGGATAGCACCACCCACTATCCGCAGACAAGTAGCCGCCGAGATCGAAAGATCAAAACAAAAGAATGATCCTCGACACCCGATGCATTTGCACCGAAAACAACGTGTCCGGCTGAAATCCCGCAAGAGTCTCATTGAAACTACTGAAGAGCTCGCCACCAAGCCCGTCGCATGGCGGCTATCTCTTTGGGAAGAAATGGTGCCACACTCCGCCATGGAACTACTTGAGGAGGGATCTGCAGGATTTCAACTACCTTTTACAACCTGGAGATCATTAAACCGGCTGCGCGCTGGAGTAACTGGGTGCAAATCAAACTTATTTGAATGGGGCTACAGTGATGGCGATATGTGTGAATGCGGAGCAATACAGGACTTGGACCACCTATTTATTTGCCCAGCTATGTCTATAACATGCACTAAAGGCGATATTTTGAAAGTCAATGACAAAGCAACCTACGTTGCTAATTACTGGGAAGGGAAGATATAATTGGTGCATCCGAATACTGAAGAAGAAGAAGAAGCGACTAAATCAAACACGTCTATCGTCACCTGTTTGGACGTAGACAGTTGATAAAAGGAAATAAGCTATTGTGTAATGCCATTGGTTGGAATAATTGTGGTAATAGTTCTAAAGGGCAAAACCACAATGGTAAACCTGTGAACGGAAACCAGTCGTTTAACGGTCATCCGAATGATGACAAGAGTAATAATAATAGACAGGCTTGGGGAAACAATTCACCTCAATACAGACGAAAACGAAGGTATGAGGAAGGGTTTGGCTCAGGAGGTGGCAATCAACAGCCGATGCGAGACGCAGGGCCACAGGTGAAGAAAAGATTTGCAGTGCCATGGTATCAGGATAGTCAGAATCACACATAAAGATACCCGAACAATAGCAATAATAGGAACGAACATGGTCAAGCAGGTACTTCAAACAACCCGGCTTGGCACAGTCAGAATCCACGTGTGAGAATAGTTGATGTGACGAATGACAGTCGCCTTACATCAACCGATTCGACAAACTAAAGACGACCGCAGTTAGCTCTCCGTTGTAGGCCGTGGGACGGAGGGCGTGTTACCTGTCTGTAACTGTGCAAATGGCATTCCAGGGGGCTTTTATAGCATTGCCTCCGATGAAAAATAGGAGAAATACATTGCAAAGACTTAACAAGGGAGAAGCGTTATCTGCGCTATCAAAATTACAAACATTTTTATCTGTGTTCTATTGTAGAGGAAGAATGATAGATTTTTGTTTCATTCTCTTATCGATTCTGCTGTTCTCGCTGACGGACGTTAAATGTTCGCGGTCTATAACTGAAACAATTACTTGTAGTAGAAATACAATTGTACTGAATATATGTGAGATCAATAATTGTAGTGCACATTATTGTGGGTAGCCAGTACCTATCCTGTATATGATCCAGTACGTAATAATTAAATGTTGCCCTGGCCATTTCTGTGTAGCGATGCCAATAATGACAAAAACGATAAAAGTTCTTCCAACAGTCATTTAATGCTAAAAGTATAGAAGGAATAATTTGAATAATTTTAAAACGGCGTCCTGCAAAATTTTTTCTATTCATATTAGGCCAGAGGCACAGTTTATATTAATAACAATATCAATGAATGCTTAAGCTGCCATTGCACACAGGCAGCTATCCTGGAGCATCAAGTGCCACAGAGAATACAAGTTAAAATTTTTACATGTATCATCGTGTAATGTTAAAAAACGATTTTTATTCCATCGTGAGCAGGACTGATGTCTTCACGTGAGGATATGTGTGCTATTGTTGGTGATAACGCCCTGAGGAAAATCAGCAGTGGCACTTAACAAACATAAAAGAGAAAAGATTTATTATATTTATTTTTCAAAACCGTTTGATACAATAAGAATAACGGCACTGTTATCATTGTATGAAGAATTCAATAATAACCATGCAATTAATTAAAAATATTACGCGGTATATGCAAACACAATTCCCGTCTTTTACGCTAACAAATTTAATTAAAGTGCAGCTACTCACAGAGATACAGTGAGAGCTATAATTATCGTATGGCACCGAAACTTGAGAGGTTTTCTACTACGTTCATGCGGAATTGATTTGCGCAGGAAAAAATTAGCTCGAATTTTGTCCACCAGGTACATATCTGGCGCCCAGAATGCAAGAAAGAAGTACATAAATGTTTCAATATGTACTGGATTACGAAAGTGGTGTGCACGGTAAAGGACAAACAAGTGAATAAGACATAATGTAGATTTTGTCGCCGCTAACACAATTTATTCAATATGAGTACCAGAGACGTCGGCGAGATGCTGCTTCTGCAAAATGACGTGATCAGCAGTTGCTCGCAGCAGTTCCGGTGGAATATGAGCAACACAATCTTACATCAGGTACAAACCAAACGTGTCGCTGGTAAACGTGTTGTTTTGGATATAACCAACAGCCAAAAGTCATATGGATTGAGATCAGGCGATTTTGTAGGCCATGCATGTGGACAACCTCTGGAGATAACACTAAGCAGATATTGCATTGAGCGAACGATATGAGGTGTTGCCCGTCTTACTTGAAAACAGTTAATTCCATACAGTTGCTCTCTTCCAAAGCAGGAATCACATGCTGTATAAGAAGGTCTCGGTAACGAGCTGGCGACACGGTACACGTGACAGGCTCTCTGGTTTATTCTCTTCAAAGAATAATTGAGATTAAACGTGCTTGTGAATCCTCACCACATAACCACATGCGGCAAGTGCAATTGCTCTTCGTACACAGCACATGGCTTAACAGTACCTAATTTGGCAGTTCTGTGTCTTCACTGCACCCTGTAGCGCAGGGCTTCCGAACGTGTGGTCCTCGGACCCCTTAGGGGTCCGCCGGCTCTTTCTAGGGGGTCCGCGGCCACCCTTCACCAAATGATGTAAAATAATGGGTAAAATTATTGAATAAAATTGTAAAAATCAAATTCATCAGTATTTTTATCGTGTGGAAACAAATGTATACTTTTACTTCTGGTCGTATTCCCAAGCATACACAGTTTAGTGCCGAGAATGCGGCTTCTCTGATGGAGTGTTTCGCAACAATACGGGGGTCCTTTGTGCTCCGGCTCACGGCGGTAGATGCGCTGAAACCTTTTACGCATGCGCGGAGCGGGCTTTGTCGACCAATCACAGCTCTCGCCGGCACGTATGCAGCCCCAGGAATCATTAAATGTTAAACATGCTTTGTTAGTGCACTACCTATTTCATAAGTCGATTTTTGACCTTCAGGTTGTTTTCATTCATCTCTAAACCAAAGACTATTGATACTTTGGGGGGGGGGGGGGGGGCATTGAGAACAGACTAGGGGTTCGCCATGGATTTTCGACTGAAGAAGGGATCCACCAGCTGAAAAGGTTGGGAAGCCCTGCTGTAACGTAACATGTGCCCTGTTGCTCCATAGACTATTGCCCTGGAGATTGTCGTCCTTGCTGGAAACCGAATAGCAAATTCAGTATGTTGCTGCGGATTAAGAGATTTATGGGTCTTGCACGGGTACCAGCAAAGCATTCTGTTGATGTTGACCATGGGATGGACAGTTCCCTTGACACTGAATGAGCGCTAGTATTTCCCGGGGCACAGGCTACGTAATCAGTTTCAGCAACAGCAATCTTATCCATAACTTCGACCAGGACAAGACGCCTTCCTCTTCCAGGTGCCAAGCTCACCTTTGTTTTCGAATGTCATGATTATCTTCTTTAAACAGTTTAGTGGCATGAGGCCTCTCCTCAGACCTTTCAGTCGAGATACCCTCTCAGTGAAACAATGTAATTGTTGCTGTTCACATAAGACAGTTTCAGAGCGCACCGTCTCTTTTCTCGACAGCCAAAGTGTTCACTCACGTCATGGCTTGTCAAATGACAGTGTCAATATAATACCGGTATACAGACAGCGTACAGTGCCAGATTTGCACCTCGTGGGCACAGTTGGAACTAATTTGTACTGCATTATCTCATTAGCACATCTACCGCGTTTCGCTATTATATGAAAACTACCTGTACATCGCTCACTGTAATCTGCTTGAGTATCAGCACTTTAAGTATAACCACGCGGTATATACTCATGAATGCTGCGTACCTCCAGAAGCGTGTCTCATATTTGCCCACAGAAATAACAGCGAAATCATGTGGTAACAAACAGTGAGAGTGCAAACAAAGCCTAGGATAATTCACGATATTACTTACTCGTATCAAACGCTAAGCATACTAACAGGAGTGATATACTTCATCTTCTGAGAGATGTTCTTACCATGCTATTGTATGAAAGTGCCTGTATGGGCTCATCAGAGCACGTGGCTGTAAAACGACAGAAATCCAACTTATTATGATACAAATGTGTGTTCGACGCCATATACTGAAAATAAATTAATTGGAAGATAAGAACCTATTCCATAGTCGCCAAAATGACTATACATTACACTTCTTGACTTTTTTTCTATCGATAACACGAAGACTATGGAGTATATTACTGCAAGATCAGAGGAATATCTTATCACAGAAAACTTGGAATGAAACATTGACACAGATTCACACATTTCATTCTGTGCATCAACGCACCGCTTTGTGACGATCTCGTTGGCTTTCATAACGACATATGGAACGATGACGCAGTCTCTTGTTGTCTTCAGTCCGGAGACTGGTTTGATACAGCTCTCCATGCTACTCCATCCTGTGTAGTCTTCATCTCGGATTAATTACTGCAACTTACGTCCTTCTGAATCTATTTAGTGTATTCATGCCTTGATTTTCGTCTACGATTTTTATCCCCCGCTCTTCCCTCCAATACTAAATTGATAATCCCTTCTTCTAACCAAGTTGCGCCACAAATTCGTCTTCTCCCATATTCTATTCAGTACCTTCTCCTTACTTACGTGCTCTACCCATCTAACCTTAAGCATTCTTCTGTAGTAGTAAATTTCGAATGCTTCTGTTCTCTTCCTGTCTAATCTATTTACCGTCCATATTTCACTTCCATACATGGCTATACTCCATACAAATGCTTTTAGAAAAGACTTCCTGCCACAAGTCTATACCCGATGTTCATAAGAAACGCTACCTTACTATTGCCAGTCTACATTTTATATCCTCTCTACTTCGACCATCATCAGGTAACATGCTCCCCAAATACTACTTTAAGCGTCTCATTTCCTAATCCAGTTCCGTCAGTAACACCTGATTTAATTCGACTACATTCCATTATCCTCGTTTTGCTTTGGTTGATGTTCAGCTTCTACCCTCCTTTCAAGACACTGTCCATTCCGTTCAGCTGCTCTTCCAGGTCCTTTTGCTGGCTGTGACAGAATTACAAGGTCATCTGCAAACCTCAAAGTTTTTATTTTTTCTTCATGGATTTTAAATCCTTTTTTTGTTACCTTTACTGCTTACTCAATATACAGATTAAATAACATCGCCAGCCGAAGTGGCCGAGCGGTTGTAGGCGCTACAGTCTGGAACCGCGCGACCGATACGGTCGCAGGTTCGAATCCTGCCTCGGGCATGGATGTGTGTGATGTCCATAGGTTAGTTAGGTTTAAGTAGTTCCAAGTTCTAGGGGACTGATGGCCTCAGAAGTTAAGTCCCATAGTGCTCAGAGCCACTTTTGAATAACATGAGAGATACACTACCACTCGGTCTCACTCCCTTCTCAACCTTTCGTGGCCCACGATTCTTGTAACAGGCTTCTGGTTTCTATACAAATTATAAATAGCCTTCCGCTCCCTGTGTTTTAACTCTGCCACCTTCAGAATTTGGCTGAGACTATTCCAGTCAAAAGCTTTCTCTAAGTCTACAAATGCTAGAAACGTAGCTCTGCCTTTCCTTAATCTATCTGTTAAGATAAGTCGTAGGGTCTGTATTGCCTCACGTGTTCCAACATTTCTACGGAATCGAAACTGATCTTCCCCGAGGTCGGCTTTTACCAGTTTTTCCATTCGTTTGTAAAGAATCGTGTTAGTATTACGCAGTGTCTTATCTGGACCATTCTGTAGCTGCAGTGCATGAATTTCCTGATTTGGCCTCTGTCTTGAAAATGATTAGTTTAACGCCTTACTTAATACACTAACGGTTCGTGTATTCATTTCACATTGATGGCTAATTTTTCCATAACATATTAGGATACCGAACACAATACGAAACTTTGATGCCACTGTTCTCGGTTTTCGACATCCCACAGCGGCAAAACTATGCAGCTTTTGTAAATGGGCTACTGTTTGAAAATGACTGTTCGCCACAACGTATTAAGCGTTGCCAGTGGTTTTTTTTCTGATGCATCCAGTATAAAAGGCCTTTCTTTACTGTACGTTGATCCACAGTACAGGTAGGTGCACATAGACAGGAAGGTCTGGGCCCAACACAAGGACTTAAGAGATTTTTTAAAGATAGTCGCTTTGAAAAATGTTGATTCGAGAAGTACTAATCAATATTACAGATGATTCGATAAAGATACAAAATAATAATAGAGGCAAATATTCACGAGTTGCCATACATCACCGGGCTATGGAAAATAGCCTACTTCATAAATTACGCTGGATTTCACATCATAAAAGTGCTTCTTTGTAACCCTCGACTTCAAGCGTGCTTACACATCGCACAGGAAGGGGCGAAAAAAATAATGAGTTTGGCTAGAAGCGAACAAGTGAGTACCTCGCCTCGTTACTATTATATTCGAGTGTGTCTTGTAAGCTCATAAGCTGATGAGCTGTAACACAGAGTATGAAGGAGATGTAACCAACTGACATGGTTTATATTTTGTTCCATAGGTGGGTAATTATTCTATTACTACCTGCTCACAGTGAGGAGTGGGCGTAAGAATTAGATTTCCAATATTTCATTTCAAATATCATGAGTCACATGGCTGCAGGGTATCCTAAAAGTGTTAGCAAGCCATTAACGACATGCAGGTTTCACTGTACGTGAGACACATATTTGTCAGTTCCTCGTTATAGTGTATTCAGTGAAAAACCGTTTTCTGTGTAAACTACCGTCAGAGTTTTGATGTGAAAGCAACGACACTTGCAACTTGAAATGATAAAAATATTGAAATCGTGCTTTGCCGATATTGATTTCTCACTTTTCCAAGCCTGTTGCGTTAGGGTACGGTCATCAATCAACACGCATGATATGCTCGGTGGTAGTATAGGCTAAGTAATTCCCACATTAACTATGCAGTCGCTTTCAAGAAAAAACAATACGATTTCTGTGTTCGTCGGAAGAAGAGCTGGAGGTTTGTTTTTCCTTGCTGCTTTGTAGCTTGATGTGTCGCTTTGATGTTAAGTGCAGGGCTTCTAAGTTCTGGGCAATTTCCTGATACAGACCCTACACCACGAAGTTGCCGTACTACGGACGTGAAATTTAACCGAAAGGAAGAGGATGCTGTTATATGCTTTTCAGAGCATTCACACAAGGTTGACGCCGGTGGCGACACCTACAACGTGCTGACATGAGGAATGTTTCCAACCGATTTCTCATACACAAACAGCAGTTGACCGGCGTTGCCTGGTGAAACGTTGTTGTGATGCCTCGTGTAAGGAGGAGAAATGCGTACAATCAGCTTTCCGACTCTGAAGGTCGGATTGTAGCCTATCACGATTACGGTTTATCATATCGCAACATTGCTGCTCGCGTTGGTCGAGATCCAATGACTGTTAGCAGAATATGGAATCGGTAGGTTCAGGACGCTAATACAGAACGCCGTGCTGGAAGCCAACGGCCTCATACCACTAGCAGTCGAGATGACAGGAGTCTTATCCGCATGGCTGTAACGGATTGTTCAGCCACGTCTCGATCACTGAGTCAACAGATGGGGACGTTTGCAAGACAACAACCATCTGCACGAACAGTTCGATGATGTTTGCAGCAGCATGGACTATCAGCTGGGAGACCATGGCTGCGGTTACCCTTGACGCTGCATCACAGATAGGAGCGCCTGCGATGGTGTACTCAGCGACGAACCTGGGTGCAAGAATGGCAAAACGCCATTTTTTCTCATGAATCCAGGTTCTGTTTACAGCATCGTGATGGTCGAGCCGCGTATGACGACATCGCGGTGAACGCACATTGGAAGCGTGTATTCGTCATCGCCATACTGTCGTATCACCCGGCGTGATGGTATGGGGTGCCACTAGTTACACGTCTCGGTCACCTCTCGTTCGCATTGACGGCACTTTGAACAGTGGACGCTACATTTCAGATGTGTTACGGCCCGTGGCTCTACCATTCATTCGATCCCTGCGAAACCCTACATTTGAGCAGAATAATGCACGACCGCATGTTGTAGGTCCTGTACGGTACTTTCTGGGTACAGAAAATGTTCGACTGCTGCCCTGGCCAGCACATTCTCCAGATCTCTCACCAACTGAAAACGTCTGGTCAATGGTGGCCGAGCAATACGCCAGTCATTACTCTTGATGAACCGTGGTATCGTGTTGAAGCTGAATGGGCAGCTGTACCTGTACACGCCATCCAAGCTCTGTTTGACTCAATGCCCAGGCGTATCAAGGCGTTTATTACGGCCAGAGGTGGTAGTTCTGGGTACTTATTTCTCGGGATCTATGCACCGAAATTGCGAGAAAATGTAGTCGCATGTCAGATCTAGTATATTTATCCAATGAATACCCGTTTATCATCCGCTTTCTTATTGGTGTAGCAATTTTAATGGCCAGTAGTGTAAATATGCGACATAAGTGCAACATCCTGACGACACCATAATGTTGGACGACATGGTCATGCACCGTCTCGATATACTGTATTAGCCTGGTGAAGAAGTTCGGAGACTATGATAGTGCCATCAACGTGAAGTATGGAGCTCCAAGAGCACAACCGAAAATTTGCAGAGAGTGCGGGAACCTCTTAAACGTATTCCTCGACGCCTGCCGATCTGGCTGTCTCTCGTTTACGGGTGATTAGAAGTAGCTTAGCCGAATCCTTAAGACCAAATTCCATCCTTACAGACTTCTTACTGCTGAGAAACGTAACCGCAGAGACGGTGAAGCACGAGTTACTTTCCGCATTGCCATGATAGATTTACTAAGCAAAAGTCCTTATTTCTTGGCTAATTTGTACCCGTCTGACGAAGCCCATGTCCATCCTTTAGGCTTCGGCAGCAAATAGAAGACGCTGTACTGGTCTTCGGTGGCCCTTAATGGGTTGCATGAAAAGTCACAGCACTCTCCCGGTGTGAGAGTTTGGCGTGGATTCGTTGTTTTTGGGATTGTAGGCCCATAGTTTTTGAGAGTGAAGATGGAGAAACAGTGATTATTAATGCAGATTGTCTTAAGTCACTACGTCGGAAAAACTGTTCAACCTCGCTTTCGACGGCTAGGCATTGATCCGAACGCCATTTGCGCTTTCAGCAAGGTGGTGGAACAGCCGATAGCGCATGAAACAACATGGGCGATGTTCATGGTGTGTTTGGAAGTGTTACCTCCCACGTTTTGAAGAGATCGCTTGCCTCTTCGGTTGCCCGATCTAATTGTCCAAAATTTTTGCTTTGGGGATTATTGAAATATCATGCTTTCCGGAGACGCGAAGTAAACATCGAAAATTCAAACAAGTCACTGTTGTTGAACCTGGGGCTACTGACGGTAACCTACGGACACACTTGTACGACAACTTCCGGGAGCGCCCACAAGAGTGCAGTGATTAAATGGAGGCCGTCTTTCTGACACAGTTGTTAAGAAACTAGCCTCTAAGTATTTCTAATAAGTGGCACATTTCTGAGTATTTATAGACTTTTACTTTATCTTCGTTTTTGACATTTCATAGTGAATGTCAGAAATGCGTCAGCCGGCTGGAGGCCACCGAGCACTACTGTGTGTGGTGCTCGCGAAAGGAAAACTCTTGTCAGGGACGGTTTGCGAGAATCTGAGGATGATGTGGATAATTACCCCTCAGGTAATGATCCTGAGTATTTTCCTTTTGATTTCACACACTTTTTCCTGCGTTTCTGCCATTGATGATAACATTTCTTGGACTCATCATTTGTAATACCCTCGAAGACCCTCGTCACAGCTTTATGGACATCTTGTGTTGTTTGAAAATGGTGTCTCTTTACCACCATCTTGACTCTTGCAAATAGGAAAAGGTCGCACCCAGCGACATCTGATGAATGTGGTGGCTGTGATAGTACTGAAATTTGTTCCGAGGTTAAAAATTGCTGTACTAATAGCAGTATGCCACGGCGCATTATCGTGATGCAGAATCCAATTATCAGCAATGTTGGCATGGACACGAAGAGCTCTTTTATAAAGTCTTTCTAAAATTTCTTTGTTGTAATATTGGATAACAGTTTGCCCATGAGGCACCCATTCTTTATAAACAATTCCCTTGGAATCAAAGAAGCACACAAGCATGTATTTCACTTTTGACTTTGACATGCGGCCTTTTTTTGGTCTGGGTGATCCCTTTCAGCACCATGGCGGACTTTGGCCTTTTGTCTCTGGATCGTACTGAAAAAAATCAATGATAACACGGCTCAACTATTCTGGATCGATTTCCGTTTGCTCTAACTGATTGGCAGCCACATTTTTCTGTGTTTCTCGCTGTTGTTGTGTGAGACTTTTGGGGTTCTTTTTTGCAAAAATCTTTCTCATACCAAGATCTTCAGTTATTATTAGACAAACCATTACTCGACTGATGTTCAGTTCTTCTTCAATCATTTTTATGGATAATCTTCGATTAGATCTTACGAGTTCATGCACACTAGCCAAGTTGACATCCATCCGTGAGGTTGATGGTCGTCCACTGCGGTCTTCATGTTCAACATTCGTTCTGCCTTCACCAAACATTTTATGCCAACGAAACACATCGATGTGCCGCTTGGACTAGAAGCAGCTTATAGACCAAGGTCAAAGATATTGTGCCTTATGCAAGCCTGCAGGGTTGCGACATCTAGCAAAGAAAATGAGTCTCATTACTTTATTGTTACACCTCGTTTAGTCTGTGTCATAGTTACTTCAATTGTACAGATACTGGTATCAATGTCAGGTTCTGCTGTTGGTGTCGTACACCCTAAGAAAAAAATATGCAAGCAGTTATTCGGCGTGGCATTGATTGACAAGATTTGTGGGATGTCTTCGTAGGGACGTCGTGCCAAGTTCTGTCCAACTGGCGTCTTAAATCGTCAAAATCCCGAGCTGGATTTAGAGCTCTGCCCATATCGCTGCAAACGTTCTCAGTAGGGGAGATATTCAGCCAAGGTGTGGTTTAGGACGCACGAACACAAGCAGTAGAAACTTTCGCAGTGTCCGGGCGGTCATTACCTTGCTGAAATGTAAGGCCAGGATGGCTTTCAGTGAGCGGGAAGAAAACGGAGCTGCGGGTGACATCCAAACCAACGGCTCCTGTTATGAAAATAACTGACACCCCAGATCATCACTCCTGCTTATGGGGCCATATGATGCGCGACAGCCTGGCTAGTAACCCACCGTTGTCCGGGCCGCCTTTCCTGGTCATCGGTTCTGAGCTCATGATCTAGTGGCTAGCGTTGCTGCCTTTGGATCACGCGCTCCTAGGTTCGATTCCAAACCGGTTTGAGGATTTTCTGTGCCTGGGGACTGGGTGTTTGTGTTGTCCTCATCATTTCATCATAATCATCATTATTCATGACAGAGGCTAGATAAGACTGTGTAAAATTGGTCTGTGTAACAATTGGGACTTTGCACGGGCGCTAATGACTGCGCAGTTGAGCACCCCACAAAACAAACGTCACATTGCTGGTCATCGGGGCTCAGATCCAAGCGGCACTCATCACTTAATGGGGTTCTACTCAATCAATAAGATTCTAGACCGAAGACGTGTTACGGGAAATAGCTTTGGTGATTTGAACGTATCGTGCCTAACCCATTCACAAACCTGAGCTGCCTCCACTGGCGACACTCTTAGCACACAAATATTTCCAGGGGTGCTTCCTGCAGCATTACGTCATAAGGACTCCTATTCTACTTACTCTAGGAAACTACAGTGATGTGAAACTGCGAGTAGTCAGCGCTACGACGTACAGAGGTAGTCGTTCTTATTACAATGTGGATCTGGGGAGACCTCTCTGAATTAGACAAGGTAAGGAGGAGGATGGAGGAGTACGACATCTGAGGAGACGACCAGAATATAATCTGCAGGGGATCACAGGCAGCCAGGTATCTCAACGGGCTGCAAAACCCCGCCAGCCAGGGCAGAGGTTGGTGTAGGCCAGTAGCGAGTAGGGAGCCATAAACTGCAGACCGTCGAACCCCCTGCGAAAATCTATTAGACGGCTCGGTGGTCGCCAAACTACGTCTCTCACTTTGAAGCTACCGTTGCGGACTAGCAGCATCTATTATCACAAAACTTTCACACTGCCCTCTGCATAGGCTGAATCAAATTAATTTAGTCTTAAGTAGAGATATCCCGCTGAGTACCATCCGCATGTGATGACTGATTACTATTCGTGAAACGACTCTTGTTTAAATGGCGAATGGTTTTCCTTTTCTGACTCAAAGGCTAGCAAAGCTGTCCACACGATCTGTCTGTAAGCCGCGTGTACTGTTCCTTGCGGTCTCGGATTTATCTGCGTGACTGCTTTCTTATTTAAGTGGGTATGAAAAAGCTTCATACAGGCTGCCACATGTATCAGAGAAATAGAATGAATGATCTTCAACGCAGTGTATGGTTTCACGCCTCAAGACAGTACAGTCCATGCTGGGAGTAATGTTTATAAAGCGATATGACTGAAGAGAACCGAACGATTCCTAGATATGGCATGGGATACGGCAGACCACATTGGGCAATGACAGATCAATAGACACATTTTCATAATACGGGACAACTGATAAAAATGGTTTTGCATAGTTATTATTTGAATATTACACAGTGGGTAACGATTTCTTAAACAATAATCCAAGCCGGTCGCGGTTGTTTAGCGGTTCAGGCGCTCAGTCCGGAACCGCGCGACTGCTACGGTCGCAGGCTCGAATCCTGCCTCGGGCATAGATGTGTGTGATGTCCTTAGGTTAAGTTCCGTTTAAGTAGTTCTAAGCTCTAGGGGACTGATTACCACAGATGTTAAGTCCAATAGTGCTCAGAGCCAATAATCCAAAATTCAATAAGTGTGGGCTTTCTGTTTATAGCACCAAGCCGTACGATGACGATGTCTCTTCAGTTTTGATTTGGAATACAAAAGTGAGCGAAGTATCCGATAAATAGAGCTCGGCTTTTAAAGAGAAATCATGTTCTTTCCTGAACTCCAGGGTGCACGAATCCAGGCACTGTAATGTAGAAAAATGTATTTTTATTGTGCATGTAAAGTCATACATACGTTTTTAATAATAGGTCATATTTCGGACAACTTCTTCCATAACTGGACTTATTTCGGTCAACTTTTGCCAAAAATGCATATATTTATCGTATCTTTAAGGACATAAGAAGGAAATCATGAAATAATTCCTCACATGACTGTGTTTACGTTGTCACAAAAAACACAACAATTACTACAAAGTTTTCTTTATCAGGTCTGTGGTAGACAAGCAGCGTGGCGCGCTAGCCGGTTCGCTGTCGTTAAGGCATCATTGCATAGGGTCAATAAAAAAATCTCAAAGCCAACAAAGGTGGCTTACGACGTAATAAGCATAGCAAACATGGTCATACTATTCAGTATGAACACAAAATTAGTCTGATACAACATGTAAACTGTAAATCACTCCGGCAGCACAAAGTTGCGAGGTTTTGTTCGTGATTTTTGAGAGACTTTCTTCAGCATTGACGGTGAAAATGTATTTCGTTGACTATGTGAAATTAACGTTAGTGCGGAAAAGCGCTTTAATGCCCAACAACACTGTAATACTTCCAAGAACAGCAGGTGCGTGAAGGTAAGGGCTGAATATGACAGCAGACGAACGCTGTTATTTAGCAGACTGGCCCCACCTTCAACCGTGCAATCATTCTTAAAGGACTGAAACTATGGTGTCTTGCAGCGTCCCGTTGGAGAAGCTGAAGAAGCCACACTTTAGACAGTTCTTGGAGTGTCCACAATACATCCAGTCACACAAGAGTCTATATTGAGAAAGAAGTGTTTGTCCGTGCATTATGAGATGGTTTGCAACAAAGGACGAATTTGTGTTTCTGACGAAAGGTTTGGATGCCCATTTGGGTTACCAGGTGTTCGGATTTTTACCGAACTGCTCGGCACTATAGCCGTGTGTTCTGTGTTATGTGTAGAAGTATGAGCAGTTCCGTGTTTTTAGAATTTCATTCATATAACTAAATTATTAAAAGGATAATGGCTGCTCCATGAAGAAATGCGAATATGGAAAGCGTCTTGAAACACATGAATCTTTTATAGTCTAAAGCTAGAAACAAATTGTGTGTCGATAGGGTAAAAACAGAATTATGCATTCATGGTATTTTGAAGTTTGCAGCATGCTACTACTTTTGGCAAAAATTAAAGGTAACAAAATTTTGTTGAATTCTGTAACTAGCAATAATAAATATAATTTTTAACGTTTACTAAGTGTTTTATTGTGTTCACTCAGAGCCCTCAACTCTGCAAATATTGTTGGTGTCCTAAAAGTTGAGTATCCTGGAGAAGTATTGCTCGAAACGTGTGAAGCTTTTGAGAGTGTGAACAACTCGACAACTGCCTTTCTTTTCTTGGTAACTCTACGAAGCTACTGTAGTTAGGTGGTGTGAACAGAGACAACGGTTTTCTGTTAGTAAGAGATGTCGTGTCACATATGGCTAAGGCAGCCCAAGACCTTCAGATTTTCTGCCCCAGGATGGTGTATGCACTTGCCTTGTATACGCTATACACAGAGTAGCAGAAGAGGTGCTATCAAATTATTCTGAGGTGGACAAATTAATTACCTGTGACAGTATAATCAATGTGAAAGCTCTGCTACTGTGCAGAAATTCAAGGAAGAAGCACCTTCACTTCCCTCCCCCCTCAGCCTGTGCTTACACGATGGGATTGTTAGCTTAATGATGCTGAGAACAACTACACCGTATTACTACACAAAATACACGAAAATAAATATAACCTTTTGTGAGGTTGATAGCTATGGATAAAGGACTATGAAAACTGAGAAAAAGATCTCTGCAGATACCTTGTCTGGTAACTTGGCATAAGTCAACGCCATATTTTCTCTAGTATCAAAAGTCTGGAAGCTGCTGATACTCAAATGTGTGACGCCCTGGATTTTGTGCAACATGTGCAGAGTGAGTTGGGTTGAGCTCGTACTCAAGTTGCTGACAAAGATAGCAACAAATGCCAAAGTGTTCTCCAACTGAATCCTGGATATTCTACAATGAGACAAATTAGGGACTGTCTTTTTGGGAAAGCCTCAGTATTTGAAGACAGGGAACTAAGACTGGCCTGCAGTAACCTTATACGCCGCTGTGACGTCCTGCGTTGTGGAGAGGAGCTTCTCCAGATACAAAAGTATCCCAAGCGGAAGCCGTGATCTTTGAAAATGGAAAATCTAAATTTGCAGCTTGTGATCCAGTGCAACTATTCAGGCACTGAAGATTGACAGAACATGTTAACTGCAAATACTTTAATCAAGTGGTGTGCAGAGCTAGAAAGCATGGTTTTATTGTTTGGATAGGTGTTTTTTTTTAACAGTACTAATGCAAACACTCCAAAAACAGATGCTAGTTGGTTTCAGACACTGCAGAAAACAAGTAATTTGCTCACAATTCGTTCAGAAGTCAATTATGGCTATAGAATATAAATAGTGCATCTATAAGAACGTTTTTGAATAAACTCATATTTAATTTTTAGTGTCAAATTTACAAAAACTTTAGGTCATAAATCCTTGCATATTTCGCCTTTATTACTTCCATTAAAATTCAGGTTCTACTATAAACAGTAATCGGTGGAACAGAATCCGTCGACCTATCTTATAAATACTTGAAAATGTGTAGCATGAAAGGAGTAACTATTTATTGCTAATATGTCGTGTCTCTAACTTGAAATGTGATTCTCAATGTTTGAGAAAAGCATGAGTCCTGAAGCGAACCCACAACTACATCAGCCGTCCTATTCATATGAGATGATGTTGTCATCTCAAATGATAAGGACGATTGCTGTAGTTCCTAATGCTATGAATGAGTTCTTGATTACGTGTTTCATGCGGATTAAAATATCCAATGCTTTGTGTTTCTATACTCAAGACAAATGAAATGTTTTAGTGATTTCTGTGCCTGAAGATGGCTTACAGCCGAAACCAGTGGCACTAATAAAATCCAGTTAATGTAGTTCAGTGTCATGAGTTTTTTGAAACATATATCCACTGCTGAAAATGGCCTAAAAGAAATCTATGTAAATATGAAGAACCTGTGAGTTTCTTTTTCCCTACTCGCAAGCACATAGTATCACTTCTACATGTATTAAATAGCGATCAAGTAATAGTAACATAACCCGATAACTGTACCTAAGTTTCACCATGACAAGGAAACTGGAATGGTGTTACCCAGTGTTTCATCCATTGTACAATCTCCATAGCTGCATGGACCTCCGCCAGACAAAGTTAGTCTTTTCTCCAAATCTCGGCCTCACCATTTTCATCCAATAGTACACGGAATAGGACACAGAGCAGAACTAAAAAGAGTAGAACTAAAATGGCTAATACTATTTTAAATGAGAAAGACCTCATGACCCTGTAACCCAAGAACGATTCCCCTTGGTTGAAAACAATTTGACTGCCAAAAAAAGAAAAATTGCTTCACTGACCGTGCGAAGAGGTCGCTGTAGTGGCTATTTCGATTAATCGAAACTGTTTGTAGCAAGAAGTATTCCAAAGACAAATATCGCAGTCTGATGGGAAAAAAAATGGTTCAAATAGCTCTAAGCACTATGGGACTTAACATCTGATGTCATCAGTCCCCTAGACTTAGAACTACTTAAACCTGACTAACCTAAGGACGTCACACACATCCATGCCCGAGGCAGGATTCGAACCTGCTACCGTAGCAGCAGCGCGGTTCCGGACTGAAGCGCCTAGAAGCGCTCGGCTATAGTCTGATAGAAACGAAGAGTTTTGGAATAAATGAAAGTGGCAAATGAATAGACAACTGCCAGCTACTATTAGAAGGATGGATTAGCTTTAAATCACAGGTTGTATATGCGGAAAAAGAAAAAAAAATCCCAGATTATTCCCAGATATCCCGTTTAACAAATATACTTTTTCCCGGGTGAAAATACGCTTTTTCTATGCAAGTGACAGTAGGTTTTCCGTAGATTTTTCCCTGGGAACTGTAAAACTTATTAATCCTTTGAACGGTTAACGTTTTATACACTGGCGTAGAAATTCCCGGAAAAAAAGCCTGGGCAGAGAGGTTTTGGAAAGATTTTTGGTGAAAAAAGGAGAGGTTTTGGAAAGAGCTTTGATGTGCAGCAACATGTACGCTGCACATTTTCGTATTATGAGAGTGTAAATTCTAATTGCACCAAACACAGCACGTTAGTTTCCGTACGGTGAAATCGAGATTGCAATATCCTTTTGTAAGCCAGTCGTATCTCACGCCTCGTGATCTCGCCAGCCGATGACGGCAGATATTCAGAGCATAGGAAACGTGTTCTAGTCAGCCAGTAGCAAGATTATTGTTGAGTAGCGCGTACACGGAGAGAGAGTTTACATTAATATACATAGTGTAGCTAAGCTAAGCTAAGCTTTCACATATAATATTGGTCTCGAAGATTAATAAGCTACAAGTGAAGCTAAACTTTCACATGTAATACTGATCTTTTTCTGCGTGTAATATACTTTAAGATAAATCACACAAATGTGCCAGTAAATTTAAAATAATGACATAACTGTCTGGTCTTCTGGGCTCGAAACTCTTGTACGTGGCTAGTCCTCAAAGTGTTCAGTTTTAAACGTTCTGTGATTTAAAAAAATCATCCCACTTTCTCACATGTAACATAATTCAACTTACGTAAAAAGAAATTTACTATGAAAGCAACGCTTTTCGAACCACCGTTTCCAATACTATCCCGAGACTGTTAGAAATAGGTTCAATTTAGCAGTTGCCGTAGAGCGCCAGGGAACGGGCGTTATTGAGCGTGCGCAGCTGCAGTGGTGTAGGGAGCCCTCATGTTCGTTTGTATAAAGTACTAACAGAGTTTACATTACGCCATATAAGGAACAGGACACCCAGAAGGTACTCCAAGAGCATCGGAATTTCGTAAACCATACTAAAATTCATAATTCGGCTTGAAGTGCACATTGATTTTTTCCAGATTCACGATGAAGTAGGTCCCATCCGATATTAAGCTTTTCAGTGTGGTTTTTATGATGCAAATTTTCTTAGAGTACCAGTATTGTACTATCTCATATTTGGCTCTTTATTGTGGCATAAAGCCATACATGGCACAAGATGAAAACGTGCACTGAAATCCAGCGAACAGTTGTAACTAGCCAACACTGTAGAATAAAACACTTCGTTTCAAATAAATTGATTGCCGCAGAGGAAAGATTAATAAAGCCAAATTTCTTTAGCAAACTGACAAAAATAAGTTCATTGTTCTGCAAGACGATTAATGCTTGAATGCTAACCACTTAGAAATAAAACAAAATCAGAAAATTGTAACTAATAATTCTGTGAATGTATTTTAATTCACTTGATAGCTCCCGACCACAGAAATCTGTTTTGTTTCATTTGATGTGGGAGCTGTAGACGAAAAGGGAACAGTGAAATCACTTAACGCAAACACGGGTCACATGGAGACTAGCCCCCTTCCCACTACAACTCAGACAATTCTGCGCATGCGCGAATCGGGCAGCTAGGGCATGCGAGATAATTTTTTCTCGCTAAGGCCCGTTGTCCACTAGCAAGTATAAACTTCCTCAAGTTGCTTGCAGAAGCCACTTCTGCAAGTTCTTTGCGTGTGGAAACACCCGCAGCAAGTTGCCTTCCGCAAGTTTCGTCAGCTTCGAGAAGTAGCTTCCGCAAGCTAGTTTAAACGGTTCTCCGTAGCTTGTGGAATTACTTGCTGTACTTGCCAGATGCGGGGAGATTTTCGGAACTTGCAGAAGTGTATACAGTACGAAATGTCAGTCTTGAAGTTCGTGTGGACGAGTGAAAAACACAATGGCTTATTCAGCGAGTGGAGCGTTTGCCCGTGTTGGACTTTAAAAATCGGTTAAAAAAACAAGACGCAGTGGAAATTATTGCGCCAGAATTGGACACTACAGACACACAAAAACGGAAAAAAAATCCACAATTAGCGTACGGGGTATAATCAAGACTTAATAAATCGAAGAAAAGAAAAAGTTACAAAGTTCAGACGACATATATAAAAGTAAATGGGAATTCTTTGATTCCATAAAATTCATGTTTCGTTCCTACACACCGAAAGAAATGGAAAATGGTAAGTGAAGCAATTTAATATTCTGCTTGTAGTATTTATTACTTTTATTACAGATGTATTTATGTTTATAATCTTATCAGAAATCAATTGAAATTTAAAGGCGTCTGTATTGCCAGGCTACTTCTCATTCTGGTGAAACAAAGCAGTTCGTAAATTCATTTCCTACTTTCTTGGCCATCTGTGTCCAATTTTAGAGCAAAAGTATCATCAGCAACAATGACGTAAGGTATCTACAGTTTTTGCAGGTAAATTCAAAGAATTCGACTCAAAAGAGTCTGACAGTGTACAATTATTAAAAACTCTACCATCTGACATTCTACCATTACTGCCCACATCGAAGTATATAACTCTGTAGTCAGGTCCAATCAGTGCCAATAGCACAGTAGTGTGGTTCCCTTTATAATTAGAGTACACACTGCCTTCTTTCTTGGGAGCCTGCACGACTATATGTTTTATATCCATATCGCCAATACAGTTTGGAAAATCCCATCTATTCTCAAAACCAGTAGCAATTTATAACCATTCGTCATCTGTAGAAGGTACCTAAAATTATAGAAAACAAAATTATATCTGAAATTTATCCCTTTGAAGATAACTATTACATTATAATGTATGTGAAACAGATACAGCCCAGGAAAAAGCACAGGAAAGAAGAATTTTCAAAAGAAAAAAAATACCGAGGAAAATTCAGACACTATTCTAAAGAAGGCAACATAGCGATGCACAAACCTGTTGATGAATATTAAGTGTTCGGAGAATATGTGGCATCGGAATTAAGGTTATTAACACAAATGCCAAGTCGAAAAAAATTAAGGATGATAATACAAAAGGCAATATTCGAATTATCGGAGGAAGGTGAAACTGTAACTAATTCTAGGACGACAGGTGAAAGCAGTTTCATGTGCACACCACCAGAGAAAGTAATTTAAATTTCTGATACTGCCCAAGTTCATCATCCACAAGGTAACTGTTTCGTAAATTTTCTGCTTAAGTGAATTATTTGTGTGAGTTATGAAATATCAAAAAACTAACCTTCAAATATTCTCTTTTCAACCAGTCATATAGAGCCACACAGCAGTCCGTAATTACTCGAGAGCTTGTGCAAACGGGTACTCGGAAATGGTACATCAAAGAGTGAGAACTATCTCCTAAAAATTAAATAAAAGCAATTCTGTGAAATCAATATAAATGTACGACTATTGACAGTAAATATTTATTTGATATTTACGTGTTTTATTCTCTTACCTGTGGCTAAAAATCGAAGAGTAATTAAAGTACGATTTCTTGGTGATATAGCTTGTCGCATGTTTGTATCCTGTTGCCGAATATTTGATTCTACAATTGGCAAGAGGTGTTCAAAACTTACAAAAGACATTCTCAGAAAGTTTGTAATCTGTGCAAAGTGCTCTGTTCGTTCAGTAGTGTTCCTCGGAAACATAAGCATGAACGCCTCTGTATCCATTTCTTTACCCAAACACTTACTTCTCTTTTTCTTAACTTTTCGTTTTTCCTCACGCTTTTTCTTTAACAATAACAATACAACACACTGGCAGCTGCTTTGGTTTGAGCACGCGACATTGTAATCTACAACTTGCTGTCTCACAACGCTAACTGTAGTACTTTCCCAATTACTTGCAGCAAGTTCGGGAAATTAACTTGTCGAACCGACTTGCAGAAGACAACTTGCGCTAGTTTTAGTACTAATGTAAACACCTCAGCAAGTACCGGCAAAAGTTACTTGCGGAAGTTACTTGCTAGTGGACATCCGCTTTTAGCGTCTGGCTGCTTGCTGCTACTGCCGATACAGCTAACAGCCACACTTCAAATAGCGGGAGAGGTAGAAAGTACTTTTCATACGCAAGTCAACTGCGCATGCGCATGAGTCAGCTGGCAACTGGTCAAACGAACTTAATGTTGGCTAAACAGTTGTGACGTCACACTCATAGAAAGCAACTTGTTGTTACGAAGTATTGCATAGTTTTTGCCCTAAGGCCTTTGACATATTTTTGCTGTTTGCAGGTGCTTGAACATGCACGGTGTTTTGTTTTATAAATGGCACATTTCCTTTGCCACGACAGTTTTATTTTCTTTCCTCTCGTTTATATTTTATTGCTGCAGTATCATTCTTCAGTAACAGGATACGGTAACATTCTTTGCCAGAGAATCAATTCTTACCAATCAAAATTACAAAAATTTAACTGAAAGTTAAAACAATGAGAAATTCCCGGAATTCCGAAATATTCCCGGGTTTTTCCCGGTTTTCTCCTGGATGAAAAAATTCCCGGGTTTTTCCGGGAATTCCCGATTGCCTGGGGTGGTATACACGCTGAAACACCTACATACATGTTAACGTGGGTGGGTTCTTTCAATGGGAGCAGGAAACGAAAAGCAGACCTAAAAATTTATTATTACTGTGAAATGAAAACAAAACAGTAACGGAAATAAGGACTGTTATTAGAAATTACACACCTTTGCACCTCTGTGAAATTAAATTTTGCTCCATCCGTGCACTGCAGCAAGTTTCCATTCTCCTTGGCCTGCTGTTCACAGAGTTGAAGAGACATTGCTGTTAAAGCCTGTTCCACACTTCGACGCCGACCATCCTGAGGTCATTGATTGTGTGGGGGTGGTTCCAGCGGTGAGGCGCTGCTAATTTCAGCTGGTTCAAACTTTTTCAGATGAGTTCGTAGCAACAGATAACGCACGAAAATCCGTCCCGGTGATTCCTGCCTGTTGGAGAAAGCTGTTCGCGAAGCAGACACTTGGTCTTGCCTTGTTTGCCTCACGTAAGAGAAAATCATCACTGAAACTTTGAATGTAGTGCTGAGAAAGAAGTTGGGAGATTCTTTTCGGGCACAGCAAAGCTCTCACATTAACCCAAATAGTGGCCAGAGACATCTTACATCCGCAACTGATACCGGCCCAAAACGTGACTGACTCACTTCTTCGTTGAACCCGACGGCCTGCCACATATAGTGATACCTGGTCGTCTCTTCTATAACCATCGTCAATCCCCAGTGTAGAATAGCTGACTATATTGGTACGAGATAAATTCTAGGAATTTTCTTGCAGATGTTCTTCACTCACTACGGGGCTGATAGATTTGTATTGTTCTTCGTAGTAGGCGCCTGGTGGACAAATTGATTGTGCGGAGAAGGATGCGTACAGGGTTGATACAACCTTCCTAATTGCATCTATTTAAGAAGCCGGCTGTTCGATTGCATTATCAGTCAGGATACAATAAAACTGTGGGCTTACTTTTATCTCCATTGCAAATGACTTCCAGTAACGAAGACAGTATCGAGAAATAAGCTTCTAATTTTAAAAAATACGCTAACTATGTAAATCTTTTTTCTGCACAGTTTATAATAAGTAACGAAGGGAGTAGTTAATGTGGTTGAGGAATTAAACGTAGACTGGTAAAAGCTTATAGGTAGGCGAAGATAAAAGCATGGACTGGGGGATGGCAGATGAAGTAACAATGTAGAGACGAAAACATAACTTTTAACTGACGGAAGATCCCGTCAAGTCAGCTGGGTCATCGACAAAAAGAAAGAGCGACACACACACACACACACACACACACACACAGAGAGAGAGAGAGAGAGAGAGAGAGAGAGAGAGAGAGAGAGATGTTCAAATTTGTGTGAAATCTTATGGGACTAGACTGCTAAGCTCTTCAGTCCCTAAGCTTACACCCTACTTAAACTAAATTATCCTAAGGCCAAACACACACACCCATGCCCGAGGGAGGACTCGAACCTCCGCCGGGGTCAGCCGCACAGTCCACGACTGCAGATCGCAGACCGCTCGGCTAATCCCCCGCGGCAGAGAGAGAGAGAGAGAGAGAGAGATAGAGAACGAATATATATATATATATATATATATATATATATATATATATATTATATGATAGAAACATTATCTCAGACTATCACGGCTTCAGCTCTGATGTACTATCGATACCCTCGAATGCACACATTTTGTTCAGTACATATGTGTTATGAGAAATGTACGGCAACAGATACGGCTCAACTGTAAGTTAAAATGAATATGACAGATTTCTCTCTCTGAATCTGAAGATATATCTATGTCATTCAACAGAGTTAATATAATTTGCACTCTTCTCTTACGACCATAGAGCGTGCTGCCGCCTTCCTCTCAACGTGCAGTGTGTGGAGAGGTAATACAAGCATTTTGCAAGCACTGATTCCATGTAACGTTTTTGTGTAGAGCCAGTCTGATAGTACGCTCAACTTTCGTATCAATTATTTCATATTTTCAGAGATTAATTAATTATTGTACCATAAGTTTTAGATCCCAGAGTAACGTTCTTAAATGCTTCTCTAACTGGTTTTGATTCTTATTAAAAGTATCTGTGATAGAACAGCTATCTGGTATACTCATATCTGAAACTTAATGTGTAGATGGACGGACGAATATTTCTGTTTCTCTTTCCGACCAAAGTCATGTATTACGGAATTTCTCTTCTACAGTTACACACAGCAAAATAATATGCCAAGTACCCCGCCGCCGAATGTTTTCTGGACGTTTCAATAGTCGTAAGGCAAGTGTGGTAGTGGTACACCTCTCTCATTCATTCCAAACTGGGAGCACGTCTCTCCTTTCGTAATTGGTAATTTGTTGAACAGAAGCGCGACTCTACAACGGGCCAGACCTCGAATAGCCCGCTCCAACGTTGGAGTAAGAGGTCAGTGCAAAGAACAAAATGGGACTTCCGTACAGATGGCGTAGTCACATTGCAAAAGTCGAGGATGGTGTTTCCATTAAAAAAATAGAAAGAAGTCCAAGTGCTCTGGTTTATGAAGAAAACGATTCTCAGTGATCTACTTCACGTAATTTTGATCGTGAATTTCGATTACTTCATTCAAAAGAAATCTCTATTACTTCCAAAATTTGACGGAAGTAACCACGTCCAAGTTTAGCAACAAACATGAAAAAAAATACAAGACAAAAATTCCCGCAAATAAATTCGTGAATAATTAAGGAAACGACCATAATTTTGTTTAGGTATAATAGTAGAAGCGAAAGAAATACTCACGTGGTAACGAGAATACCGTAACATGACTGTCATAGTTTGGAAATGTCAGACAAACGTCCATTCCATATCTCTCTGTCTATCATTGAACCAGTGCACGTCCAAGAATTCTATGGCAAATTCCTTAAAATATTTGTACCATCCTGGGTCATATGCATCCCACGAACCCCATTTCAATCTTTTTCTTTTTAAGCTAATACAATCTGTTCCCAACTTATTCTTTTCTCGACAGTCAACTTGAAATTCACTCCTAATAGTATTTACAACACAAATTGTATTTACTTCTACTCTGAGATGAACAGTTATGTTGTCAGTGTTACTGTCATTCTGTGCCTGCATTACTGAAGGTGTCCCCAACATAATTTTGTTCCCAACGGTCTCTTATAAATCATTTAGCGTATTTTTACATATGGTCTCTTCAATATCTTTCACTTTTGCCTAATTCATCCTACTACGTGCCTCAGAGATTTGATTGCCACAGCCTTTCATTTTAGTCTTCCCCTGTTTACACTCATTAGCTTGGGCTTTCCGCGTCATCTTCTTTTGCAAACACTGAACTTTTATTTCTTTAAACCTCTAATCTATTATATTAACTAGCTTATCCAACATTCTCTTTTGTGAGCTGTCTACTAGTTTGCTAAGAGTTTCTGTCTGTCCACTACGTTCCTTTTTCACCTCCACTTGCCCTTCTTTCATTCCTTTCACCTCCGCTAATAGCAAGGCAAACTTACTCTCAATCGTCATATTAAAAATCTAATGAGACCAAGACATACCAAAATAAATTACACCACACACTAAATTTTAAACTTCGACCCGAAAATTAACAGATCCTGTCACAACACGGTCGATATATTTGAAGAAAACGGTTCAGAGGGATCTACTTTGCGTGATTTTGAGCGTGAACTGCGATTGTTTGAATTCAAAAGAAATCCATTTTATTTTTCAAATTTAACGAAAGTAACCACGCCAGAGACTGCCAACAAACAGAATATACAGCACGAAAACTTACGCAAATAAATTCATGTATTATTAAGGAATCGATTACAATTTTGTTTAGTTGTAACTGTAAAAACGTCATAAACTCGCAATTGGTAGCGATAATGCCGTAGTATGACTTGTTATTGAGTGCAAACACATTTCACGTAGCGACAGCTGCCAGATTCAAAGTTCTCACCTATAGCAAGCCTAGCACCAATAGCGAGCGAGTAGCTTTGCAATGATTGACCGACGCCCCGAATTTAATGCCAGACGCCGTAACTTACGCGGGCTGGGATATACCTCAACTAAACACATAAATATTTGATAAAATACTATCCACATACATGAAAACACACCGTCAAAAAATAAATAAAACGCACGAAATAACAGCTACAAATAGATACAAGCGAAAGACAAAGGCAGCAAATAGCAGTCACTACCGTTTGTGGTGAAAATTAGTTACAAAAGAAAAAAACTACAACTTAAAGGTTTGAATTGTTTTGAGGCTTTGTACGGAAAGAGCGCTTGGCGTTGCAGCTTATCTGTTTGTTGACGATGTGTCGCGACGTTGTTGGCAGCTAGTTGGTAATGGTGGCGTACTTATTATGACTCCATTACTCATGAAACTGCCATGCAGACATCCTCTTAATTGGTATAGCTCCACCACGCCGCGCTAATATTATCCTCCATGGCGTTTCTGTGGTAACCATTTGGTCGGACGTAATTGTTGTTGTGTAGATCCAATTCCATATGGGCGCGATTACAAGGTTTCTGTTTCTAAAGTCCCGTGCATAGTTTTAAAACAGTACAGTATTCAGTTCCACCCGCTGATCACGATATTACAGTCCGTATAATTTTACCAATTACGATCGCGAATTTACAGTTATGGTGAAAACAGTGCCACACGTCACAATAAATTTGCAGTCTCTAAGGCGACAGATTACGCTTTAACGAGCGGGGTAATTCATGAAATTGTGCACAGATAATAAAGTCAAAGTAAATTAATTCGTGCAGTTCGGTTCGCTCACACTTCACTTCTCATGACAACAAAAGTCCATTCGCGTAAGCATCGTTACTGCTGCTTACTCCAAGAAACTCGCAGCACTGACACAGTGTAACATTTTGTTCCATAACGTTCGCATTATAGTGTACTTTAAGACGTGACCCAAAAGTAAGAACGCGCCCACGAATTTTCATGTGATTCTGTCTAGCACGATTATACGACATAACCTGCGCGTTCGTCTCGCGTTCTTTCTGTTTTCGCAATCCAACTGCAACGATCGATATCGCTCTCGCATCGTAGTTCATACAACAGTACTGCGTATTACATTAGGTTTTACACATATATTGAAACTGTTGCGTTCTCAGTTAAAAGGAGATTCATGTAGGACTGCAAATAAACGAAAACATAGGAATATTTTAAAATACAGGAAAAAAACAAAAATAATATCCTAGACCAACAAAGATATAGAGCAAATGAAATAGAAGAAGATAATAAGGAAAAAGAAAAAAGAATGTGTCATGATTAGATATATCTCCACAGGTTCTGATCCAGATTTTCGTGCAGTTTCCTCTAAATTTGACGGAAGTTCTGTAACTACTAACTCCCCTGTACCAGCCCCAGTTAGCTAGGACACGACTGTAAAGATCTGAGCACTGCAGTGTGACAAGCCTTCTGACAAGACCCTCTATTTCCGCATAACGAACTAAAAATCGAGTATGCTCATAGGTACACTGGATTACATGTTGACCAACTCGTTTACTATGCTCCATATTTTTTTTTTCTTAGACAGATTGATTCAGAAGAAATTAAATGTATTACAGATCCACAGTTTCCGACCAGTTTTCCGGGAAATTTCCGTTGATTTTAATACAACTGCTGGAATTGGTAAAACTTTCTCATATATTCCGAAACTGGAAGTACTCTGCCCCATTCCGAGTTCACTGGAAAAGTGGCTGTAACGAACAGAGTTGTAACGTGTGCCTTATCTGAAACAGCACTCATTATCTTCGAGTAAATAATGAACAGCAGATAGTGAGTGTCAACAGCGAAAGCCTGTTTTTCCTACTTCCAACACAATATTTTTTTTATTATGTTTTTTTGAGGCCTCCTTTAATGATGAATTGTGTCACCCACATTATGTCAGTTCCCGAAACGCTTGTGAAAAAAACGGCGTGTTGTCTGAGTTTGTTGCCGATAAGTTGATATCTTATTTATCAGTCTGTCAGTGCTCAGTCTGATCTGTCTAATTTTAGCGAAGATTTATTTGTGGGGCAAAAAGCACGCTGACCTTCAGACCACCACACACACACGCACGCACACACACACACACACACACACACACACACAGAGATAGCTTATTTTCTTATTTTGCAGGTTAGTTATTAAGGAAAATGACCCCCACCCATCACTGAAACCCTCAGATAGGGTGTGGAATGGTTGATAGAGATCAAGTCAGACTCTCAGGTCCAGAAGAACTTACAGGTACGTTGCAGAACCTCACCATCATTACGTTCGACTATCAGGCAGTGTCGTAAAGAGGAAAAGTTCTGGGAGTCCGAGCACAAGTGAAACGGGTGCAACGTGCATCCGCCAGCAGCCTAATAAAATCAATCTGTCAAGCTCTCGACAGTTTCAGCTACCAGGAGCCACTGTACACCAGGTGCTACACAAGAGACTGAAGCTTCGTGCCTGCAACTTGCAGCTGCTGCATGGGCTTCAATCTGATGACAGACCAGAGCACAAACCATTTGCAACTGAGATTCTGAGTTGCTTCGACGATGAACCACGCTTTTCGAGAAGAGTGATATTCCTGGATGAAGTTTGCCTCCATGAGTCCAGGAAGGTAAAGGAAGACAACATGAGGACCTGGATCTCTGAGACCCCCACTTTAGCAGGTAAACTGTGTGCGACACTCCGAAGATTAGTGTATGATGTGGTCCGTGTCATGACCGCACAGTAGGGTCGTTTTCCTTTGCTGGAGCTGTAATAAGCTCGACTGTTGATCCGGACGTGATTGAACAGTTTGCAATCCACATGCCAAAGAATTGTAACCGGACATCATGCTGCAGTAGGTTGGTGTCCCTCCTCTCAGGGCCGTAATCTTTAGAAAGGCTTTTGATGAAACGTTTACAGGCCGCTGGACTGGCAGAGGAAGCCCACTTCCTGAGTCCCCAGGCATAGCAGCATTAGATTTTTTTGTTTGGCGATTTGGGAAGGATGCTGTCTATAAGACTCCACTGTGAAGATCTACAGGCACTGCGAGCTCCATTACGGTTGCAGGTTCGAATCCTGCCTCGGGCATGGATGTGTGTGATGTCCTTAGGTTAGTTAGGTTTAAGCAGTTCTAAGTTCTAGGCGACTGATGACCTCAGCAGTTAAGTCCCATAGTGCTCAGAGCCATTTGAACCATTTTGAACTGCGAGCTCACATCAGTGCTGGAATTGCATCTTCACTGAGCACTTGTACGCCGTAAGTAGGAATATCGCTTAGGTATCCTCTGTGCTACAGATGGCTCACACACTGATCGCTGTTAAACGGCTACGAAAATTGTAGGAGCGTGTAAATATCATTCTGCGCATCACATATTTTTACCTATCCCTATTCTTGAAATATATTCGATCAAAGCCGTAACGATAATTTTCGGACACCCCTCATTTATTAATTAATTCAACCTCAGTGATAATTTAAAGCATTGTCTCTCATATTACTTATGTTCTAAGGTGTTTAACTCTCTATCGTTACCAGAAGCTCGCCACAAGTTTAATCACGCGACGGAGCAATAAATCCACTGAAAAATTAAATGAACGTAACAGTAATTATGAGCAGCATAATGTATCAGAAGAATAACTTACAAGTGGTTGTGTCACCGCTTCCATAAGTCGACATCATGTACGTGTAACATTGTGGTGGTGCACGATCTGAGGTAGCCGGTAAAAATTACGAGGGTGGGACAGATTTTCATTAGTTAAATTTGCCCAGGAGGATGGCTTAAATGCCCTGGATGAAATTCGATATCTCAGTGCAGTATCTTCCGTACTGAAGGCATTTGGTACAATTAACACTGAACTGCCTGCAAGACGACATTCTCCCCCTTGCTAGAATGCCAGTGTTAGCTCCATATTTCTTCCTGCCCCTTACTTCTCACACCTTCATCAACAGTCTATATTCACTCGTCACATTCATTTGCACTAAAAACTCGCAACCCTTATAGTAGGTGAAGTGAAGACATCAAAGTGAGAATAAAAAATAATCGCCAATTAGACTGCTGGACCTATATGTCGAGAAGCTTCCAGCCGATAATGCCAGACGACTCGCTAAGAATAAATTTCTAGTGAAACAACTGGCTTTCTGTTATGTCGGTTTTTTTCCATGTCAGATTAACCTGTTTGTTCAAACCCTTCAAAATAACAGATTTATGTAATAACTCTTTTTCAGTTTTTTATTCCTTTTGTTTCCTATGAATAACGTAGAAATGGAACAAAGATTGAAAAAAATATGTGTCACTCAGTCTCAAGTTACATAAAACCCAAATGTTAAATTAAATAGGCAAATAAAAAAAAATTATCTGTCCGTCGTTCGCTGCTTTTTCCTCTCGAAAAGCGATAAGTGGTTGAATACTGCAAAAAACCAATAGTATCCTCCCATTGACCCTAATGTTTGGAACTCTGCACAAAAATCATGTTGTAATCGGGGATCTCACTACTATTTTAGCATTACGAACAGTCAGTACCAAAGGGTGAGAACCGAGGTTGACGAACTCTACTTTTTATGTTAATTTTTGTGTCTGAAAGTGATACAATGAGAAAGGAGTATTATTGTAGGCACAGGCAGCAGGTAAACTACTTTCAATTTCTATTATGTACTCTGAATGAATTATTATTCACTTTTTAATTTGTTACTCGTACCATAATTTCCTTCCTGTTTTACAAAAATAGGAATGACACACAGATCTTTAATCTTTTAAAGCAAATGAAGCATTGTACTTCATAAAAATACTTATAGACTGTATTGCTGTTGGTTCAAATGGCTCTGAGCACTATGGGACTCAACTGCTGTGGTCATTAGTCCCCTAGAATTTAGAACTACTTAAACCTAACTAAGGACATCACACAGATCCATGCCCGAGGCAGGATTCGAACCTGCGACCGTAGCAGTCGCACGGTTCCGGACTGCGCGCCTAGAACCGCGAGACCACCGCGGCCGGCTATTGCTGTTGTATTGCCATTCTGCAGTACAACGTATGTCCAGCAACGACAGCGAGAGAGTACATTATGGACACGTGGAGGAAAGTCTTGCACATTGCCCGTACACACATACCTTATGTAATGTCACACGGCAACAGGGATATTATTGTCTTAGTTATGCGGTACTTGTTCTTATGGCATCTCTTTGTTGCTTGTTTCTGTCAGCATTGTTATTAAAATAGAACTGATCGCTTTTATCATTTTCTACAATAACGTAGTATTTCAAACCAATGGAAATTTTACGAATAAAAATTACTCCTTTTTTAAAACGGTGTATTTAATAACGAAAAATTTCAGCACTGACGCTATGGCTAATAGATATGTCGGTCTTTTCCTCGGTTATTAGTAAAAAGAATAAAAAACTTCAGTTATAACCTAGGCGAAACTAATACCAAAAATATTACCGGTTATTCAGAAGGAAAGTACCGGTATCGGCTGCAGCCGGTCGGGTTTTCCCATCCCCAGTCTGTCAAGAGCGAGCGGGCTCGCTGCAGGCCGTGCGAGTGTGCCAGCGCTCCCACAGCAGGCGGCGAATCGGAAACTCGCCGGCCAGCGCCCGCCACGGTGCGGTATGGTAGGGTAAGGTAGGGCGGCTACCCGTGCCATTGTGAGCGCGCCAGCTGGCTCACCTGTAATTATCGCCGGCGCGGCGTCGGGTCTGGCGGTAATTAAACGGCGCCGACGGCTGCTCGCACCGCCGCCCACGGACACAGCGCCGCGCAAATTTGCCGACACTCTGCTGTTTCTGTGCCTGGCTAACGGCATGCCCACGCCGCTGCGACCTCAACGTTTAGTGAATGAAATTACTAATTTCCAATTACAAGAAACAGATCACTGTCTTTATTAATTACACGTTACAGTGAGCTGAGAGAAGTTATTGGACACGTTCCAATATCGTGTAGGACCTCCATTTGACCTGCGTTGTGCAGCAGCTCGACGTGTCATGGAGTTAAAAACTCTTTCGAAGTCCCCTTCACAATTATTGAGCCATGCTACCTCTATAGCCGTCCGTAAATGCCAATGTGTTGGCTGTGCAGGATTTTGTGCACGAACCGGTCTCTAGATACTGTCCCATAAACGTTCAATGGGATTCATGTCGGGTGATCTGGGTGGCCCAATCATTCGCTCGAATTAGCCATGTTGTTGTTGTGGTCTTCAGTCCAGAGACTGGTTAGATGCAGCTCTCCATGCTACTCTATCCTGTGCAAGGTTCTTCATCTCCCAGTACCTACTGCAACCTATATCCTTCTGAATCTGTTTAGTGTATTCGTCTCTTGGTCTCCCTCTACGATTTTTACCTTCCACGCTGCCCTCCAATACTAAATTTGTGATCCCTTGATGCCTCAGAATACGCCCTACCAAGCGATTCCTTCTTCTTGTCAAGTTGTGCCACAAATTTCTCTTCTCTCCAGTTCTATTCAATACCTCCTCTTTAGGTATGTGATCTACCCATCTAATCTTCAGCATTCTTCTGTAGCACCACATCTCGAAAGAATCTATTTTCACCTTGTCTAAGCTATTTATCGTCCACAATTGACTTCCATATATGGCTACACTCCATACAAATACTTTCAGAAACGACTTCCTGACACTTAAATCCATACTCGATGTTAACAAATTTCTCTTCTTCAGAAACTCTTTCCTTGCCATTGACAGTCTACATTTTATATCCTCTCTACTTCGACCATCATCAGTTATTTTGCTCCCCAAATACTTTAAGCGTCTCATTTCCTAATCTAATTCCCGCAGCATCACCCGATTTAATTCGATTACATTCCATTATCCTCGTTTTGCTTTTGTTGATGTTCATCTTATATCCTCCTTTCAAGACACTGTCGATTCCGTCCAGCTCCGTTACTGAAGTTTTTATTTCTTCTCCATGGATTTTAATTTCTACTCCGAATCTTCCTTTTGTTTCCTTTACTACTTTCTCAATATACACATTGAATAACAGATTGAATTAGCCATAATGTCCTTCAAACCAATGGCGAGTAGTTGTGGCCCGGTGACATGGTGCACTATTATCTACAAAAATTCCATCGTTGTTTGGGAACATGAACTCCATGAATGCCTGCAAACGCTCTCCAAGTAGCCGAACATCCTGAGAACCGAATCCATTCCATGTAAACACAACTCACACCATTATGGAGCCACCAAGAGCTGGCACAGTGCGTTGTTGACAACTTGGATCCATGGCCTTGTGGGGTCTGCGCCACGCTCTAAAACTACCATCAGCTCTTACCAGTTGAAGTTGGGACTCATCTGAACAGACCACGGTTTTCCAGTCGTCTAGAATCCAGTCGATATGGTCACGAGCCCTGTGAGGAGCTGCAGCTGTTAGCAAAGGCACTTGCGCCGGTCGCATGCTTCCATGGGCCCATTAACGCCAAATTTCGCAGCACTGTCTAAGCGGATACATTCGTGGCACATCACACATTGGTTTCTGCAGTTATTTAAAGCAATGTTGCTTGTCTGTAAGCACTGACTACTCTACCCAAGTCCACCTGTCCTCGGTCGTTGAGAGAAGGAAGGCCGTCGGCCACTGCGTTCTCCGTGGTGACAGATAGTGGCTGAAATCTGATATTCTCGGCACACTCTAGACACTGTGGATCTCGGTATACTGAATTACCAAATGGTTTCCGAAATGGAATGTCCCATGCGTCTAGCTTCAACTACCATTTCGCGATGAAAGTTTGCCAATTTCCGTCATGCGGCCACAGTCATATCGGAAACCTTTTCACATGAATCAGTTGAGCACAAATGAGAGTTCGGACAATGCATTGCCCTTCTATACCGTCTGTACGCTATACTACTGCCATCTGTATATTTGCATATCGCTGTCCTATGACTTTTGTAACCGTAGTGTAAGATAACAGTTCCTACTATGTACAACTTACGGACCACTTACACAGAAGTGATGGGTTGGCGTTCTCGCATTTGTCCTTACCATCATTATCCCGCGATCATAGGCTAGTCAAGATTGCTTGGTAAAGACGTCCATCCCCTTCAAGGTCGGCCTACTGTTAACCCATTTGAGCGACGGCTTTTGGTAGTGAAAATGTGTTTTATGATAAGACCTCTTCTCTCTCTTACTCGATTACAGTCTTTAATGTTATGTTAGTAGCTGATTTAACATGATCCCAAGCTTAAACATTTTCAGAAATAATAGCACACCGTCGTCTTGTGTGTCTATACAGCTTTTACCTTACCATGATTAATTTCAAATCGGCTAACGACTCGTCATGTGCTGGTAAACCTTGGTAACTCTTTCTACGACATGAGGCGGTACGTGTCGAAAATAACCATGAAGAACTCTTAACAGCAAACGCGATCACTCGTGCTTGTCCTCTCGTAACAGCGGTGGCAGAGTCGGCTGGTGGAGTTACGGCCGGCAGAGCGTGTTTGAGTGTCCACGGCCACGCTAGGTGGTCTAGCTTTGCACTGTGGTCACTAGGCGGCTGCAACTTTGACATGCGGCTATTGGCGGAGCTCAAAGTATGGGAAATCGTGACTGCAAGTCAGCTAGCCTGACGGTCTGGAAACGTGGCGGGGAAAACTTGACAGTCTGAACAAACTGCAGGTGGTAGCCGAACCAAAGGGATAACGAAATTATGAAGTAAGGGAAATTCCAAATACACACTAAAGCAAATTAGAGGCAAAGAAATCAGTCAGGTAGATTTAACGAGACGACTTAGACGAGTGTGTGAGTGAAGACGAACCTTCGCTACGAGATTTAGTTTACTACTTAACTGTTTTGGAAATAAAATAACCTATAAAAAATTAACAACTCATGAACGCCTTAAGCGATTCAGACAAACATATTGCCAATGAGCACTATCGAACTGTTCTAATAGATTTTCTGTGAATATTTGGTACTTCAGATGACAGGTCAATGTATATGCCATGCATGAAGACGTAAATTTTCTAGCAAATGAAATATATAACAGTGAAAGTAGCAGTAACATTAATAAATAGAAATTATTAGAGATGTATGACTGTAATTAGTTTCATTGTTCAAAATTTCTTAGTGGTATAAAGCCGCAAAATGAGCATAACAGAAAAAACACTGTTCAGGAGAAAACCATTAAAGCTACACGAAATCTAAGAGCAGCACTGAGAAACTGATGAAGTTTATGTACAAATTTCTGTATAATACGCTTACATATGTTTCCGAAAGTCGGAAATACTTAAATTGACTCAGACCAATGTGGCGCCGTAAGAATCGGAGGCCACTTTCGCGGGACACACATGGATTTCAGGAGGAGATGGAACGGAGCTCCTGTACAGACAAGTTGTGTGTATGTGGCCGGAAATCGCCTCGTATTTGTAACGGAAGTGTTTTCTAAGTTTTAAGTTAAGACGTGTAAAATTTTCACGCGTGACTATCGTGAGGAACTCTGAAATAATTTTAGTTTGTGGGGACTTAGAATGAATTCACGGGGTGTGATAGGTTGGTTGTGACTTGTCAATATTTCTTGAATGTCGATTGCAGAGAGCCCGAATGAGTGTTCAGCCTCTGCACTCTGAATAATTTTGCATAGGCGCTAACTCTTAAACATCTATGAACTATACTGCAGTTGACACTGATAGTGATCTGCGATAAAAAAATATCGTCATTTCTTGATTACAGGAACTTGAGTTTAGAGGCGTGTTGAAGCACTTTGAATAATTTTCGTGAATTTCCTAAGCATTAAGCAGACAAATTGTCTGTCGGCTTACTTAGGTTCTTGCAGTGACAAATAATATTTTAGCAATAAACTGTTGTGAGTAGTGTGAAAGGATATTCCGTTTTTGGTTTTTAATAAATTCAGTTTCAGTCTGTGAAAAGTGAGAAGTGACTATTATTTTACCACAAATTCCTGCGTGCGGTATTAAAATTGTATTTCATTTACGGTTCAATGTGACACCTGCGTTGAGTGGCCCGTGGGTAGGGACGAAGCCAATATTTTCATGTCCAACCATACATTTTGAATCCCTATGAATAGCGTTTTCCTCGCTTTATTTAATTTTTTATTCGTGCTGAAGCACATGCGGACCCATGACTCGAACTTAAGTGGAAGAAAAAGTTTATAACCTCACCATTAGAGATTTTCAGTTGGTTAAACAAGCAACAAGAACAACGGAACCTTTTAAAACAAACATTCCCCCCTTTCGGAAATATTACCCAATTATGTCGCAGAGCGCTAATTTTTTTCTTTTTTCTTTCAAGGTCCGATCGCTCAAGACATGGGAACCACAGTGAAAATAAAAAAAGTAAAATAAAAAATAAAAAATTTATTCGAAACATTACGGAACATCTTCCAGTTACTTCTCTACATTGTCGCCGCTCCGACTCAGACATTTTCCTCAGCTCTGTACCAGCTTTCCCTTGTCGTAGAAGATAGCCGTCTGTCCTTTCCTCTAATTCTCTGCGCTGGTCTGCAGCTCGTTACTTGTGGCAAAATGCTGGCCTCATAGCCAGCACTTCTTGTTAGCAAAGAGATGAAAAGTAAAGGGAGCCAAGACAGGGCTATATGGTGGCGGATCGAACACTTCTACGTCTACATCTACGTGACTACTCTGTCATTCACAATAAAGTGCCTGGCAGAGGATTCAATGAACCACCTGCAAGCTGTCTCTCTACCGTACCACTCTCGAACGCCGCGCGCGCAAAACGAGCACTTAATTTTTTCCATGCGAACTCTGATTTCTCATATTTTATCGTGATGATCATTTCTACCTATGTACGTGGGTGCCAACTGAATGTTGTCACAATCGGAGGAGAAAACTGGTGATTGAAATTTCATGAGAAGATCCCGTCACAACGAAAAAGGCCTTTGTTTTAATGATTGCCACTCCAATTCACGTATAATGTCTGTAGCACTATCTCCCCTATTTCGCGATAATATAAAACGAGTTGCCCTTCTTCGTACTTTTTCGAAATCATCCATCAGTCACACCTGATGCGGATCTCACACCGCACAGCAATGCTCCAGAATAGGGCGGCCAAAAAAATGGTTCAAATGGCTCTGAGCACTATGGGACTTAACATCTGAAGTCATCAGTCCCATAGAAGTTAGAATTACTTAAACCTACCTAACCTAAGGACATCACACACATCCATGCCCAAGGCGGGATTCGAACCTTCGACCGTAGCGGCGCGCGGTTCCAGACTGAAGCGCCTAGAACCGCTCGGCCACACCGGCCGGCTAAGACGGACAAGCGTGGTGTAAGCAGTCTCTTTAGTAGACCTGTTGCACCTTTTAGGTGTTCTCCCATTGAATCGTAGTCCTTGGTTTGCGCTCCAATTTAGCTTATTTGTAATTGTAATCCCTAAGTACTTATTTGAATTTACAGCTTTCAGATTTGTGTGTTTTATTGCGTAATCGAAATTTAGCGGATTCCATTTAGTACTCATGTGAATAACTTCACACTTTTCTTTATTCAGGGTCAATTGCCACTTTTGCCACCATACAGATAACGTATCTAAATCATTTTGCAGTTCGGTTTTGTCATCTGATGACTTTACAAGACGGTAAATGACAGCACAATCTGCAAACAATCTAAGACGGTTACTCAGGTTGTCTCTTATGTCGTTAATGTAGATCAGGAACAGTAGAGGGCCTATAACACTTCCTTGGGGAACGCCGGATATTACTTATGTTTTACTAGATGACTGTCCGGCCCCGGTAGCTGAGTGGTCAGCGTGACGGAATGTCTATCCTAAGGTCCCGGGTTCGAAAACCGGTTGGGTCGGAGATTTTCTCCGCTCGGGGACTGGGTGTTGTGTTGTCCTAATCATCATCATTTCATCCCCATCGACGCACAGGTCGCCGAAGTGGCGTCAAATCGAAAGACCTGCACCAGGCGAACGGTCTACCCGACGGGAGGCCTTAGCCACACGACATTTCATTCCACTAGATGACTTTCCGTCTATTACTACGAACTATGATCTTTCTGACAGGAAATCAGGACTCCAGTTGCACAACTGAGGAGATATTCCATAGGCACACAGTTTGGTTAGAAGACGCTTGTGAGGAACGGTGTCGAAAGCCTATGGAAAAGTGGAAGGATCCTCTTTGTTGCAGCTGCGGAGTGTCGCCAAGCATTCTCATGAGGAAGGACATTCCTAATGATAACATTTCTCTTTTCGCATGCACTGAATTGCCCTTCATAGATGGTTCTCTCTATGTCCTAATCCATTGTCTGAACAAGATCGTAGGGTTGACACTCGCTTCGTGGCGCTGCATCAAGATCGTATGTACGTCCTGCTTCAAAGTTCCTGCACCACTCTGCTGTCGCGCGTAACAGTTATAATAAGTGGGTGCGTGAAATCAGGCGAAAGCCTTCAGAATGAAGAAATGAAATGACAGCAAGCACATAACGCTTGGTTGCACAATCAGTTGTTCTAGGCATGTTTACGTGCTTACTGTACCCTCAGAACTGGACAGTGCGACGTAACGCCATCGATAGGCATATTGGAGACACTGCGGAAGACATGTGCGCAAAGCTTCATCGGATTTTCACTGTGGTTTTGTCCGCCCCTGGCAGCTGAGTGGTCAGTGCTATTGAATGTCATACCTAACGGGCTGGGTTCGATTCCCGACTGGGTCGGATGTTTTCTTCGCTCAGGGACTGGGTGTTGTGCCGTCCTTATCATCATCATTTCATCCCCATCGACACGCAAGTCGCCGATCTGGTGTCAACTTGAAAGACTTGCACCAGGCGATCGGTCGGGAGGCCCTAGCCACACGGCATTTCCACTGTGGTTTTAATTTCGCAACCCATAGTACCTTGGAAGACAAACAGCCTTTGGAGGATTGTGGGGGTCGTTGTGTATCTGTGGCTCGGCAGAAGAATTGTTGTAAATAAACGCTGAATTGGTAAGGTATCTGGAATTTTTTACAACGTGAGGTCAAATAATTCCAGATAGCTCGCCAAATTCAGTGCTTACTTATTCAGATCTTTCTGTCTTGCCACAGCTTTTGCCCCCATAATACTATAAAGAAATACTAAGAACTTTTTCCCGTACGATGATGAGTCCTTCGGCAACTTGGAAATGGTCATGGTAAAATAAGAACTGTCCCGTCGCAGAAGGCGACAGGTGACAGTTATTTCTGAAAACTTTTGTTCATCACAGTCGTAGTGTTTCGAATTGTTAATAGGAAAAGCTTTAATCTCATGTTTGTCGTCACCCTGCTTCCTGTAGCTCTGAACTGCGTTCTCGAGCTGTATTCACTTGTCTTCATCATCGTTCATACCAGTATATATGCCAGGACTGGAACAATTAAAAATGGCTCTGAGCACTATGGGACTTAACATCTATGGTCATCAGTCCTCCATCAGTCCGCCAGATTTACGAATTTTGTTACCTGTGTCATCATTCAGATTGTACGCAGTCAACAGACCAGAAAATTAAAATGATATATCTGCTCAAATACGCTGTGGTCCGTCCTATTTCAACGCACACAATGTGTTTTCAGGTAGATATTGCATACATCGTTTCGCTACTGGATGTTATAAAAACTTGTATAGAAGGCAGGCTTGCATATGAGACTGACTGGTCTCTGAAGATAATTTACTGCCTATTATAATATGATCGCCATAGTATGTCTCACTGTTTACAACTTACTGAGTGCTCAGCACTGCCTGGATGCATATTTATTCCAGTCTTTTATTAGTTCATCTCCTTTTCCCTATCTCAGTCGATATCCACCACCCCCTCTCTCAGCCTATCATCTCCGCAGTTCACTCCCTGCCACTTTCTCTGTGCTTCTCCTCCTCCCTTCTTTCTCCATCTCCTCCTCCTCGTATCTTTTGTCAATCTCTTCCACTCACTGTCCCTGTCCATCTTCACATCCCGCTTCACTATCTCCTCCTCCCCCTCTCCCCGTTCATCTCCTTCCTTCTCCTTCCTGCGTCCATCTCCTTTACTCCACCCCGCCCCTCTCTCTCTGTATGTCTCCTCTTCTTTCCTTTCTCTGTTCATTTCCCCCTCCTCCACCAGTCTGCCTGTGTCTTCCTCCTCCTGTCTCCGTCCATCTCGTCTTCTTTCCTTCTTTTGTCCATCTCCTCTCCCACGTTCTGTCCATTTACACCTCCCCTACCTCCTCCTCCTCCTGTCTGTACCAATCTCCTCCTTGCTCTTTTCTGTCTTTCCATCTTTGCGTCCTCCCTTCTATCGCCACGTTATCACACTCATCCCAATAGGAGCCTGGTGATTCTTACATGTACAGTATTTCTTTCCACATTGTAACTAGCACGTATACCAAATTTGATTAAAATCACTCGATGGGCTTTGGATGACCTTTTAACCCGTGTATATATCCACATATGTACGTGCCAAATATATTTCACACGTGTTTACCATATTTGAGGAGTATTTGTGCACATATTACAACTGTATGCCTAACGAATTTCGCCCTGCAGTTTGTTGGACGCAGCTCAGTGTGTATGCCGTTGTATCTCCTGAACTGCGTGCGTTACAATGATACACTTTTCAGATACATCCAGTGGTATATGCGCCTACTGCCTGCGAAATTTGTTGTGAGCCAGTTTCTGGCGCATCTCTGTGTTTATGGTGATTTACCTTCTGAACTTAATGTCATACAATGATGTAATTATCCCGGTATATTTAGTGGGACATGTGAATAATGCCTGCGCAATGTCTCCCGAATACAGTTAGTAGTGAAGAAGTAACAAATTAAGACTTCATGCTTCATGTGACAGTTTTACTGCATGAACAGTGAAAATGTAGTAAGAGACAAACTTTTTTCTTTCATCATTTTGTGGAGGTCGCTTGCGACAAAAAGTTTAGTAAAAATTTCAAGTTACGTGTAAAGTATGTTGCAAAAAAGTGCTGTCATTCTTAAGGACTGGATGACTGAAGTATGGACATTCTCACTTAGTGGCTACACTGCTTTCTCGTCTCCACTATCATCCCTTTAATAGGTGATGGTTGTTACCCCCACAGCAATTCTTTTCAGTCAGTAAATGATAAGTCTACTAAATGTTGTTGAAACTGGTAGACTGGTTTAGGAGGAGATAAGCAACATATATGTGCACATACATGCATACATACGTAAATCCATTTTTATAATTTGTGATCGTGTTTCACAGAATACAAAAAAACCTGCTATTGTTTTAGCAGTGAGAGTCAAATAGAAAGGTGCTCCATAAAATAAGTTCTGCACTAATACGGCAAGCCAAGTATCTTTTATTAAATGCTGCACTATACTTCAAAGTGACACAAATAGAAACAAATACTTGTCACTATATTTGAACATAGTCTCCAAGTCCATGTAAACAACGATCGGAAAATTCTATGATCTGATCAATTTTCGAGGAATGAAATCTGTTTCTTTGTCAGGAAACCATTCGAGAACCGCTGTGTGATCGACCTCATCGTTGGAAAATCCTTTTTTCCTTCATAGCTTCGTTCACCCGGCCTAAAAGATGGAAATAGCATGACGAAAAAACTGGACTTCCCAATCGGCATTACCCAAGTCTACGTAGCGTTGGTCAAATTGTTGGAACTATTTCACTTCTGCGAGATGCGACAGTTGCATCTGGTCCATATACCTCCAGAATCTGTGTGCAGTTTACACGTGTTACCCACAAGAATAGTACTGTCTCGCGTACTCGCACTCCACGATATATCTGTTACCTGTACAGTAACAGAACAGTGCTCTCTTCTGTGAATGCGCCACATTTCCTTCACAATGGTCTTATCATCGGACAACATGTGTAACTTCATAAAGGATACTAATTAAGTGTACTAACTAGTGAATAAGTGTCCCAAAATCGATTTTTTTACTTTCTCAAGAAGAAAAGTTTACTTCGAGAAAATTGAACTGAAGAAAGCCCCAAAATTAGAGAAATTTAAAAGTGTCTGCACACATGACGACGTCCATACGTCACGCTGACAACGCTGTTAAGAACAGAATTTTATTCTCACTTGTTTGCTTTTAATATTTTAATCTACTCTCTTAAAACATACTTAATGAAAACGCATACTATTCTTAGGACTTTGATTTGAAAAAGACTTTTTTGATGAAAAACTGTGACTTGCTAACTGAAGTCTTCCATTATCATTGTTAAACATTTCTGAAACAATATTTATGGCAGTAATATCTTTCTTCAAGTCTACTTTAAGCATAATAGTGTAAAGAACTTGCTGAAAAAAGATCAAGCTCCTACTTTCTTTTTATTTCGAGATATGTGTACAAATCCTGTAGACAAATAACTAACATGCTTTATTTCATTTGCAACGCAAAATACAATACACAGAAAAGTGTGAAACCAAAAGCTGTGGTCTATACATAAAATCATTCCCCTAAATCTATTAAAACATGATATACCTTACATGGGCTTCGAACTCTTATTCTTTGAGCTACACTACTTAGAGAACTAACAAATTTTTCGAAATTTCCCGTTGTGTTCGCGTACCAATACTTATCAGCGCGAGGAAGGAATACGTGCAACACGTCCAAGCTGAGTACTACTGCTACAAGGGCTATCTGAGGTTACACAAGTCCGAAAATAAGACACAATAAAACGAAAATTTTCTGTTGAACATGAAATTTGACAACGTGTTTGAGAATAAAATGTTATTTCCTCTTATTACTTGAAATTAATGGTTGAGTTACTATCGCTATGAGATGATGTACGTTTCAATACATACAGCCAAGTGCAGTTATATCGTGTAGGCAATCCAAGCAGTCGTCATTGGAGTCGAGACTTGGTGACGCCCACTTCTGTATAAAAATACACAAAATACATTATATGAACAGTATCCGGACACCTCGCTGAAAAGACTTACAAGTTCGTGGCACCCTCCATCGGTAATGCTGGAATTCAATATGTTAAATACGGTCTTTCCCCACCCTTAGCCTTGGTGACAGCTTCCACTCTAGCAGGCACACGTTCAGTCAGGTGTTAGAAGGTTTCTTGGGGAAAGAGAGCCCATTCTTCACGGAGTGCTGCACTAAGGAGTGGTATCGATGTCGGTCGGTGAGGCCTTGAATGAAGTTGGCGTTCCAAAACATCCCAAAGGTGTCCTATAGGATTCAGGTCCGGACTCTGTGCATGCCAGTCCATTACAGTGATATTATTGTCGTATAACCATTCCGCCGCAGGCCGTGCATTATGAACAGCTGCTCGATCGTGTTGAAAGATGCAATCGCCATCCATGAATTGTTGTTCAACAGTGGCAAGCAGGAAGATTCTAAAAAGTCAATGTAGGCCTGTGCTGTGATAGTGCCTCGTAAAAGAACAACGGGTGCAAGCTCCCTCCGTGAAAAATACGACCACACCATAACACCACCGCCTCCAGATTTTACTGCTGGCACTACAAGCGTTGGCAGATAAGGTTAACCGAGAATTCGCCATACCCACACCCTGCCATCGGATGGCCACATTGTGTAGCATGATATGTCACTCCACACAACCTATTTCCACTGTTCAATCGTCCAATGTTTACGCTCCTTATACCAAGCGAGGCATCTTTTGGCATTTACCGGCTTGATGTGTAGCTTATGAGCAGTCGGTCGACCATGATATCCAAGTTTTCTCACCTCCCGCCTAACTGTCACAGTGCTTGCAGTGGATCCTAATGCGGTTTGTAATTCCTGTGTGATGGTCTGGATAGGTGTCTGCCTATTACACATTACAACCCTCTTCAACTGTCGGGACCGGCCGCTGTGGGCAAGCGATTCTAGGCGCTTCAGTAGGTCATCGAGCGAGCGCTACGGTCGCAGGTTCGAATCTTGCCTCGGGCATGGATGTGTGTGATGTCCTTAGGTTAGTTAGGTTTAAGTAGTTCTAAGTTCTAGGGGACTGATGACCACAGCATTTGAGTCCCATAGTGCTCAGAGCCATTTGAACTCAGAGCCATTGGAACCATCAACTGTCGGCGGTCTCTGTCAGTCAACAGACGAGGTGAGCCTGTACGCTTTTGTGCCGTACGTGTCCCTTCACGTTTCCACTGCACTATTACATCGGAAACAGTGGGCCCATGAATGTTTAGGAGTGTGGAAATGTCGCGTACAGACGTATGACACAACTGACACATATTCACCTGACCACGGTCGAAGCACTTGAGTTCTGCGGGGAGCCCCATTCTGCTCTCCCAGGATGTTTAATAACTATGGGTCTCTGAGATGGAGTACTTGGCAGTAGATGGCAGCACAATGCTCCTAATATGAAAAATATATGTTTTTGGGGATGTCCAGATACTTTCAGTGATATAGTGTATGTACAAACAGGCCTTCTTGTCCGTTTATGCTGCTAGCGGTATTAATCCCTAGTAGCACAATATGAAAGCGTTCCTCCACAGGCCACGCAAACACCTGTCACGGGGAATTCCGCTCGAGAGCGATGAATGTGCTGGTCAATTCTGCCCTAATAGATGCCGGTAGGCCTGTACTGAGAAGCCACTTTCAAGTGGATAAACTTGCTTTCCTCCTCAGAATTAGAAGAATGCCGTGCGTAAATACGGAAAATAAAAAGATGGAGAAAAAATTATAATTTATATACGAAAAGAAACAGCGTCTGACAAAGCCTCCTGCCCTCTTAACCCATGTCGTTCCTATCACATGTTCAGATTTGCTTAGGTTTACTTTCATTCCATTTGATTCATAGTGAGGAGGTCCTACAGGATGTAGAACATGTCTGAAGAACAACAATACATGAGAACTATTAACAACTAAAACAAATAAACTAATGTAATGTCCCAAGTGGAATGATCGTCTTTTTCTTAATGAAAAGTATATGAAAGGATTATTATACAACATTCATTTACTAAGATCGCATTAATGCACTGACTTTAAAATTAAAAACAAATGTTTTCTTTTATTTATAATTTAATAAACATATAATAGAACTACTACAATACTTATTTACAATGATCGCATTACTGCACTGAAATGGTGCAAAAGTTAGATTGTACTTTATATATACATACAAAACACACACACACACACACACACACACACACACACACACACACACACACACACACAATAAATCAGTTGGTTCTACTGAGAAATTCATAAATAGAGTAGAAGGAGTTGGACACCAGGAAATTCTTTAGTCTTCTCTTAAATTGAATTTCATTGGTTGTTAACATTTTATGGCTGCAGCACACATTTTTGTACAAGAGTAAGTGACTTTAAATCCTTGTGCAGATTATTCTTATTTCTAGTATCGAGTATATGAACTGAGGTGTTGGTTTGAAAAAGTAATCTATTTTTAACGACACATTTGATTAAGGAATAAATATATTGGGAAGCAGTAGTTAGTATCCCTAATTCCCTAATCAGGCCTCTGCATGATTATCCTGAGTTCACACCACATATAACTCTTATTGCACGTTTTTGTGCCTGGAAAACCTTACCTTTGCTTGATGAATCACTCCAAGAAATAATCCCATATGACATTATGGAGTGGAAGTAGGTATAGTCCGCCAGCTTTTTCATTTTTATATCCCCTATGTCTGACAGTATTCGCATTGCAAATAGAGATTTGTTTAGACACCTCAGCACTTCTATGGTGCGCTCCTCATTTATTATCAAGCTGTTACCCCAAGAATTTGACACTGTCCACTTCTTCTAACTACTTGTTATCATATGTTAGGCATCTACTCGTGGAACACCCCTTACTAGTTCTGAACTGCACGTAGTGTGTTTTTTCAAAGTTTAGTGGCGAAGAGTCCGCCGCTCATGGTCTCGGGGTAGCGTACTCGCTTCCCGTGCAGGGGGTCCCTGATTGGATTCCCGGCGGGGTCACAGATTTTCACCTGCGCTGAGATGACTGCGTGTTGTTGTGTCGTCTTCATCATCATCATCATGCATCCCCATTGTCGATTTTGTTACTTTCGGATTATTAATCCATAGACAAATGAAAACCCAAACCATGACTAATAATGTATTAAAATGCTTTACTTGTCGCTGATCTTCTGCCACCGTGTGAACGATGAATATTTACTGTTTTCCTTTCATTGTTTGCTGAGAGAATCGGAATGAAAAAGCTTCGAAAAGATTTTAAATTATGTGTTAACTTCCTTGGAAGTCGCTAAGTGCTCTCACTCTCAAATATTATGTGAACAGATTTTGACTAATTTGAGCGCTGTGAGTTACGCTGCCTCGATGGAGATACACAGTTTTTAACTAAATGACTTGTGAAACTTCCTGGCAGATTAAAACTGTGTGCCCGACCGAGACTCGAACTCGGGACCTTTGCCTTTCGCGGGCAAGTGCTCTACCAACTGAGCTACCGAAGCACGACTCACGTCCGGTACTCACAGCTTTACTGTGAGTACCGGACGTGAGTCGTGCTTCGGTAGCTCAGTTGGTAGAGCACTTGCCCGCGAAAGGCAAAGGTCCCGCGTTCGAGTCTCGGTCGGGCACACAGTTTTAATCTGCCAGGAAGTTTCATATCAGCTCCACTCCGCTGCAGAGTGAAAATCTCATTCTAAATGACTTGCTTTACTGTGTTAAACTTTTAACGTAATACTATATCTCCTTAGGAGTAATTACGAAGCATCGAATACCAAATTTTTGTTGCCCTGGAAGCAGTTTGATAAACAGCCTACAACTGGTGATCGTTTCAACTGTTTACTACAACAGATAATTCTAGCGTGGTAAAAGTCACTTGAGTGTCCTTTTCGATCTCCACTACCCGTTTAGAAGTAGTTCTAAATCCAGAATGAGATTTTCACTCTGCAGCAGAGTGTGTGCTGATATGAAACTTCCTGGCAGATTAAAACTGTGTGCCGGACCGAGATTCGAACTCGGAAGTTCGAGTCTCGCTCCGGCACACAGTTTTAATCTGCCAGGAAGTTTCAGTTCTGGAAAAGCATATTCTTCAATGTGTTTTCATATATTCGCGAAAGTTCCCATAGTTCTGCATAATGCCTGGAATCTTTCTCTATACGTTGTGAATGTCTTCATTTCTCACTTCGCATTTCTCGAAGTCGTCCTTGTCTCATATATTTTCTTCTGTGGCTCTAAAGTTATCCTCAAGTTGTTTCATTATCTCATACATATCCACTTTTGCTTTTCTATTCATTCCATGACACACCAAACCATGTTGTCTCATTTATGTAATGACGCCACTACGTGCCAAAGACCTTACCACAGTAGGGAGGCGTATGTACCACAACGATACAGATAGCCGTAGCATAGGCGCAAGTATAACTGTGGATGTTTGGTTTCTGACGAGGGACAGCAAACCTGTTGTAGTTGCGTGGACAACGTTCTGGATGATTGAAAACTTGCAACATTAGTCAATATCGCTTTGTTGTGCTAGTACTGTGAATGACTGAAACCAAGAGGGTACTACAGTTTTTATATTTGCCGTGGACATGCAGTTGTACTGGATAGCTTAATAATCATGAAATCTTCATGGGTAAAATATTCAGAAGGTAAAGCAGTCCTCCTTTCGGGAGGAGAATACTCGGGGATGTTTCCATTAGTGAAAAGCAAAACTGACGTTCTAGGAGTTAGAATTTTGTATCCATTAACCGGGTAGGCAGAAGTTAAAAAGAGAAATTCGTAGATTGAACTTTGATATAGTGGAGATTACTGAAGTACGATGGTAGAGAGAAGAAGACTTCCAATTTGTCAGCACTCACTCGGCGGATGTGATGTACATGTATAGACAGATGAACCATCAATTTCAGAAAAATTGTATAGTTTATTCAAGGGAAAGAGCTGCCAAAATTTAGCAAGTCAATAGCGTGTTTGTCCACATCAGGCCCTTATGCAAGTAGATGTTCGGCGTGGCATTGATTGACAGAGTTTTTGGATGTCCTCCTGAGAGATATCGTGCTAAATCCACTCCACTTCGTGCACTGGCTCATCAAAATCCCTAGATGGTTGAAGGGAGCTGCCCACAATGCTTCAAACCTTCTTAATTGGAGAAAGATTCGGTGGCCTTGTCGCCAAGGTTGGATTCGGCATGCGTGAAATCCAGCAGTAGAAACACTTACCGTGTGCGGGCGGCCATTATCTTGCTGAAATGTAAGCCCAGGGTGGCTTGCCATTAAACTTCAGAAGTTGTAATAGTTTGTCCGTCTGTATACGTGCATGACGTCTACCGATTTTCGCCAGGATAAGTCCTTCGAGGAGAAGAAATATTTGAAGAATATGTACTAGAGGAAAGGAATGAGAGAGGTATAATTTCGCTCAGAGCATAGCTTAATCCTTACGAACGCTTGGTTTAAGTTTAATGAAAGATCGTTGTAAACGAAGAGGAGAATGAAAAATATTAGAAGTTTTCAGTTAGATTATATTACGGCAAGACAGAGGTTTCGTAATCGAATTCTGCGTTGCGAAACGTTTACCGGTATAGATTTGGACTTTGCCATTAATTTGTTGACAGTGAACTGCAGATTAAAACTGAAGACGTTTTGGAAAGATTGGAAATTAAGGAGATGAGGGCTTAAGAATCTGGAAGGGAGTGGTCAGACTATTGTTGACTATTTTCCCATTGTAAGTCACCTTTGGAAAATGTCTGTAGACTTTTAGTTCCTGTCATCAACTGGAAGTCAGTAAAAAAATTAAATATTACATTTTTAGCACGGTTCCAGCTTAAAACCACTTGCTGTACAACCATGAATTTTCTTGCTAAAACACCACATAGGGACACATTGGCGTCGGCTGCGCGCCGCGCCCCTCTCAGAGTTATGTGATGACTGATTCACTATTGACAGCGATCGAAAGATGACAAAATTTTCGTCGAGAAATACAACTTACATTTTATTCCTTCCTTTCCGAACTGGCATGGAGTATGTGGAAATAATTACGAAATTCCCAACGCCACTACAGTAATTTTATTTCATATATTTCTTAAGTGTGAAATTTTGATACAATGTTTTAAGCAGTCATTTTTTATACTCTAGTTATATACTTTAAATAATGAAGTACGACATTTGACAGCCCTGCGAATAGCAGACGCACGTTCTAACAGATAACTGGGCCATAGATAGGAATGAAGTGTGTCTAACATCATTAAATTTTGAACAATGTTCCGCATATTTAATCATATTTTGAAAGTCAGAAGAGGGAAAAAATAATGCGCTAGCGACTGCAATTTACGAATAATGTTGACTGAAAACTGCCGTCATTTGTCCATATCAATTTTCAGTGTTAACATTCTGTACAGTAGATTCCACTGAGGGAAAAATGTGTACTGGTTTAAGTACTTTCATCATACCAGATGAAATCGGAAGGATGTATAAACATTCGCCAGCGTGAGCTAGTACGGCTGCTGATAATGATAGATGGATTGATTGAGAGAGTTATATGGGCGCACCACGGCGAGGTCTTCAGCGCCCGGTCAGTAACAGATTGAGACGGGTGTCGAAAAATACTCAGAACAGGAAGATAAAACAGAACGTAAAACACAGGCAACAAGCTTGTAAAAATATGTGCCGACCCACAACGAAGCGTGGGACGAAGCATGCCGTCAGCAGTGAAACATGGACAACACAGGAAGAAAGTGGTAGAGGGAGCTAAAACAATATAGCAGATGGAAGTGGCTGGCTGACCCCAAGGAAAAGAGGGGGGATCAAACCACTCAGCAATACACTAAAACCACCAGCCTAAGAGTTTAGGCCAGAGTCCAGACACATCACAAAACTTTAAAACCTTAGACACACTAGTCTCATCGTTAGCTAAAACACAGGGCAGATACCCATCAACTTGGGCTGCTACCCTTGCATCACGGTATAAAATGGAATCTGTTAAAATTTTCCGTACAGAGATGTGAACACCACAAGCCTCACAAACACGGGACCCTCCGGCTGTAATAAAAAGCTATATGTGAGAGGACAGTGCCCGATCGAAGGACGTGTGAGAGTCACCTCTTCCCGCCTGAGCAACCAGCAGGAGGAAAGCCACGGCCGAGTTGTTGACTTCATCAACCGCAGTTTATTGGCCGTCACCGCCAGTCATTCTTCCTCCCACAACACCATGCACTGCTTGTGGAGTGCAGAAATGACAGACTGCAAGGGAATAGGACACTGGACCACATCCTGTTCTCTGCAGCCCTCCGTGGCAGCCCGATCGGCCTGTTCATTGCCCCATATTCCTACATGCCCAGGCACCCAGCAGAAGGACACCTCCTTACCCCGCAGCTGGAGCAAGTACAGTTGGTCATATATCAGCTGGGCCATCTCGTCAGTTGGGTACAGATTCTGCAATGATTGTAAGGCACTAAGAGAATCGGAGCAGAGGAGAAATCAAGTTGCCTGAATACGATTCATCGGCTCCAGTGCCTTCGGGATGGCGTGGAGCTCCGCATCGAAAATGGTATATTCATCAGGGAGACGAATCCGGTTAACATGATCAGGGAACACTACAGAACAGCCAAGGAAATTCCCTTGTTTGAGCCATCAATGTAAACGACGGTAAAACCATGATGCACATACAAAATGTTAAAAAACAGATATTGCAATGTAAAATCTGGCGTACTAACTTTCTTAAAATTAGTCATATCTAAAATAAGTCTGGGTTTCCGGGGGAGCCAAGGTTGAAATCTGTTCCAATCGCGACGGAAAACATGAAGACCAGCCATATACATCGCAGAGAGGCAATCCTGTACGCGAATCCCATACATATTCGTTGCTCGTTGACGGTTATGAAACAACCGTGCTACAGGACGATGAGCAACGGTATGGTATGCAGGTGTGTATGGTGTGGACAAAGTTTTATACGCCTGGCGCACCGTAAGTAGCCACCGCCGCATATGAAGTGGCGGTTCATCAGCCTCTGCACGGAGGTTTGGTATGGGGCTAGTTCTGAATGCCCCAGTGGCCAACCGAAGCCCTTCATGGTGCACAACGTCAACATCTTTAAGTAAGAAGGCCTTGCAGACCCATACACCGTGCACCGATAATCGAGCCGGGATCGCACAAACGCCCCGTAAAACTGGAGCAGACAAGTCCTGTCAGCTCCCCATGTACTGTGACTAAGACATTTTAAAATACTTAAAGCCTTAAGTGACAGCCGTTTCAGGTCTTTAAGATGAGGTAACCACGTGAGGTTCGAGTCAAAAATGAGCCCCAGAAACCTTACTGTGTCTTTAAAAGTAAGAATAGTGTCCCTCACCCGCAACTCAGGAAAGGTCAAAATCGAACGAGAACGGTGAAAAAGAACGTACGGACTTCTCGGTGAAAAACTGAACACCACTCTTCTGCGCCCAGTTATCCAAACGTCTAAGAGTAAGTTGCAACTGACGCGTTGTCATTGTAAGGCTTGAAGAAGAGCCAATCAAAGAGAAATCATCCACAAACAAGGAACACTGGACAGGACTTTTCACTATGGAGGTAATTCTATTAATAGCTATGGCAAAGACAGTCACACTTAAAACACTACCCTGAGGGACACCGTTCTCCTGCTCAAAGCGATCAGACAGGACGTCACCAATTCGGTATCGAAAATATCGTGGCGAGAGGAAAGACTGAATAAAAAGAGGAAGACAACCACGAAAACCCCATTCGTGAAGGTGCTCCAGGATGAGACGCCTCCAAGTAGTATCATAGGCCTTCTCAATGTCAAAAAATACACCTAGCAGGCGATGACTGCGTAGGAAAGCTTGTACTATAGCCGCCTCCAGGAGGGCAAGGTTATCGAAGGGGGAACGAAACCTCCTGAACCCACACTGAAAGCGACTAAGGAATGGCCGGGATTCTAACATCCAGACAAGGCGGCGGTTGACCATCCGCTCCAAGGTCTTTCCCGTGCAACTAGTGAGGGCAAACACTACGGTAGATACTTGGGCTTGTGCAGTCTTTCCAAGGTTTTAAAAAAGGAATTAAAACTGCTTCACGTCACGAGCCAGGAAAGTGGCCTGACGCCCAAATGGCATTAAAAAGTGTGAGGAGGATTTCTTTGTTGCCCCTTGTGGGGTATCGTAGCATATGTAAAGGATTCTGTTGTGGCCAGTGGATGTGTCACGAGCTGCAGACAATGCGGTGTCCAGCTCCCACATGGAAAAAGGGCAGTTGTAAACTTTATTAGAGGTGGACTGGAAGTCCAGACTACACCTCTCAGCAACCGTTCTATGGCGCTGGAAACCCGGATCCTGACTGACTGTTGCAGTAACCGTGGCAAAATACGGTGTCATAGTCTGGGCAATGCCTAACGGATCTGTGCGGAGAGTGCCGTTATTCATTACAGAAGCCATAGGGTACCTCCCTCCTCTCCCAGAAATTCTCCTGATGGTCTCCCACACAATGGAACTTTTGGTGGACCGATTAATGATGTTCAGGAACTGTTGCCACGACCTCTTCTTGCTCTCTCGAATAATGCGGCGACATTTTGTCCTCACCACCCGAAAGGCTGCAAGATTCTCAGCAGTCGGCCGACACTGGAACCGATACAGAGCCGCACGCCTGGTCCTGATTGCAGAGCGGCATTCGGCACTCCACTAAGGGACAGGTGGCCTCTTCCGGTGGCCTGTGGACTGTGGAATGGATGCTGCAACGGTGTGGTGGACCATTTTAGTAATATGATACACCCACGCCTCAACATTCGCACAGTGTTCGTACTGGGCCCGCTGGCTATAAAGTGTCCAGACGGCCCAAATGAGCACCCATCATGGTGGTCTCATTTCAGGGCCAACGCCATTTGGCAGATGGATACAGATTGGGAAGTGATCACTTCCGTGCAAGTCAGCGACCACTTCCCATTGAGCACTGGCGGCAAGAGCTGGAGAGAAAAGCGAGAGATCAATGGCAGAGAACGACACAGTCTCTGTGCAGAAGTAAATGGTTTGTCCTGCATTGAGCAAGCAGGCACAGGATGACACGAGAAGCCTCTCAAATGCTCTGCGCCTAAGACAGGTAATTACAGAGCCCCAAAGCACGTTGTGGGCATTTCAATCACCACAAATAATGAACGGATGTGGGAGCTGTGTGCTGGCCGCGGTGGCCGTGCGGTTCTGGCACTGCAGTCTGGAACTGCGGGACTCCTACGGTCGCAGGTTCGAATCCTGCCTCGGGCATGGGAGTGTGTGATATCCTTAGGTTAGTTAGGTTTAAGTAGTTCTAGGGGACTTATGACCTAAGATGTTGTGTCCCATAGTGCTCAGAGCCATTTGAACCATTTTTGGGAGCTTCTAAACATTCATGGTGGTATCTGATTGTACTATATCGTGTCTCCCAACCACTTTCGCGCAACGACGCTCTGAGCGTGTTTTTTAGGGAACTAGTTTGAACCTGGGACCTGTTGCTGGTAAGGAGACGCCAGACCACACATGACATGTAGAATTCAGAAGAGTTCAGTGAGACTAGCGATGATATAAACAAATACTAAATGATCTCAGCGTCAGCTCCACTGCACTCCCTGTAAAAGAATCTTAATTCTAACTAAATATTGTGGAAAGGGTTCAAGGCTTTCCTATTTTTAGTTAGCTGGTAAAATAACGTCGAAAATGCAGTTAAGTTTACCATTGGAAATTTATTCTAATCACAAAACATCGTTTATAAATTGCACTATTAATAAAAGGAAATGTTTTTAATACAGGATGGTAAAAACCAACAGCGTTCAACAAAAATGTGAACGAATATTCCCTAAATGGGTTTCCAAGTTCTACAATCGATCGAAGGATGACCTATGCCATTTCACATCTATAATCTAGGTTTAATTTAAGTTTCACAAAAGAGAAAACTATCAAAATGGTCTACAGTGACCCTCAATTATCTTTAATAACTTATCTAACTTGTCGTAAATTACAGTGGCTGATGTGGCTTCTCAATAACTATATAAAAGAAAAATCATCGCGTTCCAGATCTTTTCTTCAAGTGGCAAATGTGAACACCATGAGTTTTAATTAACGATCGGCACTAGTATTAAGCAAAAAGGGGTGTAACAGATAAGTCTTCTGCAGTTCTGAGTGAAGCCTTATGCGCTCAAAAATGCGGCATCGCGTGCGTTCATTACCTTGTCGGTGTTTAGGTAGCGTCAGGGCGGCAGCGGCCGGCGCAGCAGCCATCCAGCTCGCCGTCTCGGAACTAACTCTCGAACTTCTCCTTACTACAATTTACCGAAGTTAGTTTAAAAAAGCTATCTGGCTGTGTTTTCATCTGACCAATCAGGGTCTCAATGTTAACCTTACGCTCCGCCTACAAAAATTCTGTCTATCCAATGGGAAACGTTATACTTTTCGTGGTGGGGCAATGTTTTTAAAGTTTGCAACATAACAGAGACGCTAAAAAGTCTCACGCTAAAACCTGCAGCTAGTGTGGTCCTTTTAGCATTATCGTGAGATCTATACTGCTCTTCTGGAGGGCTCTATCTTTTAACATGGGCTGGGGAGTGATCCTAATGTAACAGACACGCGAAAAAGTCTCACGCTAAAACTTGCGGGTGGTAGTGGCCCTTTTTGTGTTATCGTAAGATCTATACTGCTTTTCTGGAGGGCTCTAGCTTTTAACATGGGCTGGGTGTTGTCCTTGACATACCTGAGACGCGAAAAAGCCTCACGCTAAAACGTGCGGGTTGTATAGTTGTAGAGGTAGGCTCGCGGCGTGGGTGCCCAGCCCCTCTATTTTCTAGCTTAACACGGTTCTGCTCTCGACTTCTGTCCTCGTTTCTCCCCTCGGAACTGCGTCTGCCTCACGGTGGGAAGGTACGACATGCATTTAGGCATTCTTGTGTTAGTCTGTGGTATTCTATTTTCTCACTCGTTACTCGTATTACTTTGGTTAATTTAATGTCACAATTTATTCGGAGCTATGTGACATACTACTGGATTTGCTTATCATGTCAGGGTTTTCATGTAAGGTGTTTGATTTGCCTGACACCTTACATATCACCACCCTTCGAACTTAATTTTTGCACTGAATTTAGGCAATGATTGAATCATTGTCTAAGTCAGTCAAAAATTTTCTAATTTATCTAAATTTTGTTGCACACTGTTAAGCCACATTATTCTGTTCTATGCTAGTTTCTATTACTAATTTATATTTTTATATTCTTCCACATTATAATTAAAATGCTATTATTAATTTTTAATTATTTTCTTTCTTTATTTAAGAGTGAAGTTTGTTTTTTAAGAAGTTTGTTTTCGAAAGTGAGGAGTCTTTCACATCGATATTCTTAGAAATATTTTTTTTATAAATGTAGTAATTGAGTAAAATCTATTCCTAACACATTTTCTAAATATCATGTGCAAGTAAAAATGTTTTTGTTTCTAGACACGCATTTCAACATTGTTACCCTAACAAATAAGAATTATTTCCAAGAATTGCTTTGACAAAGAAATATACATACACTAGTATTGAGATATTATCCTAACAAATTTTACAAATGCTAAAAAAAATGGCTTTGACAAAGAAATATACACACACACGTATTGAGGTATTATCCTAATAAATGGTACAAATGTTAAAGAAAGGGAAAACATCCAACAAGATAATTTTTTATTCTTAGTTTTTTATAAGGAGAAAATAAGTAAAATATAGTTATTCTTTTATTTTTATGAGGAGAAAATAAGTGGCATATTATTTCTTTATATACTGTCCATTTCAGAACTAATGACTTATTTTTATTGACAGTCTATTTTTTACTTAAGTCCATAGTCAATGATTGTTATTTTTTAGTTTATTAGCTGTCTGGTGTGCTTAACTTGTTTAGTTTTTCACACGTTTCTTTTGCACAATTCCTACATCACATAATTTGATTTCACACATTCACACAATCCTATGAATGTTCAAGCATGAGGTTGGCGAATGTTTTGTTTTTGCACGAAGGTGATGGACTTGAGCGAGATGGATGTGGGCAAGTATTTGATGTACAGCTTCGTTCGTCGTTCCTTGTTGGCTTTGCAAGTGTGTGTTGCTGTTGTGGAGGTCCCATAATGGAATGGAGCTGTGAGTGTAGAATCTCGTGGTTTACTGGCTTTGTATGCGTGAAAGTCATCGTTATGTGTCGCTGAATGCGGTCGTTTTTCGTTGTAATACTTCGCAGACGACTAGTTTACAATAGGATAGGGATTTGGGAAGGTATGTCGTCTATTCTTCACCCATCTTCTTTCTTGGTCTCAATCTTGCGAATCTTCAACTTCTGTTCTTCCCGCTTTTTCTCTGCTTCTTACTTGCTTCTTGGTTCTTCTCTGGGCAGGATATGGAAATATTTATTGATAACTAGTCGCTTTGAAGTTCTCCTCCTAGTAACAGTTTGATAAATTGTTTGGGCGCGTCATTTTTACTTTGTGGAAGTCCTTCTTCAGTTTCGTGCATCAGCGTGCTGTTTAATAGCAGTAGTGTGACTTTTACGCATATTTTTTTTGCCAGCGGTGGCTTGCCCAAGCGGTCTTCTCGTCCGGCCGTTTTTTGCTCGCTCCGTTCATTCGGGGCTCGGAGACCCTTCCGGCGTTCGCCGTCCCGCCGCGTCTCAGCAGGGGTCTGTCACTGTGCGGCTCGGTGTTCCGTCCCAGCAAGGTTCCACCTAACGGGCATATTTATTGCCCACTTTCGCTACAACGGCCTTCTGTTGGTTCGCTGTCCGTTCCCTTCTCTCGACGTTCCTTCTATGTAGGAATCGAGTCTTGCTGATTACGTCCTTTTCTTTCCTGATATATCTCGCGTTGCAACTTGTGGGTCGTTGCATCTCTTCCTTGCTGGAGTTTTTACAATGGTTCTTACAAAAAGTTTTACTTATAATCATCTAACATATATCTACTATCTACTTGTTTGACGCCTACTTAAAATACTTTACAAATTTCGGCGCCCTTTCCATGTTACAATTCTAAGATATTTTGAGTCTTAACGTCTACTCAAGAATCCTCAAATTCGTTTTTTTATTTTTGTGTAGTGTCGTGGTGTATGGCATTTTAGTATTTCATGCTGTTAGACTATCTACGCTTTATCCCTTCACCTTAAGCTATGGTACTATTGTGTTATTATTGAAACTACTTTCTTTTTCCCACCTTCCTCTCTCTTCATTCTTCTTTCACCTGACGGTCTTATCTGCAACATAATCTTGAAATATTGTGCTGATTATTTACCAATAATAAAATTAATCTTCAAACTTTTTTATATGGCTCACATGGTGAAGTCCTAAGGTTTTGCCTGTTTTTGGGTTCATTAGTTCCACAGCATTATCATGAGCAATTCGGCTAATTATGACAGGTCCTTTGTATGCAGCGTAAAACTTATGTATTTTGTGTTTCTGTTTGCTGGAGAGATGGTGTGTTTTTACAAATACTTTCTGGCCTACTGAGAATGTTCTTTTAATTGCTGTTCTATCTCCTCTTTCTTTTCTTTTAATGGCTGCCTTTCTGATGTTGGAGAGTGCTGTTGCTATGATTTGTTTGTGCTGTCTACGTGGTACAATAGGAAATCTAACATTTTCTCTGGTTATGTTTGGGGGTTCAATATTTTTAAGTACTGTAACTGGAGGTAGTAGTGTAGTGCTATGTGGCATTTCATTTATTACTTCATGAAAATCTTTAAGGTATATATCCCAAGTGTTATGTCTTTTGCCTGCATATAATCGGCATAAAGTGCCTATGTCCTTCATAGATCGTTCTGCTGGATTTACGCTAGGTTTGTACTTAGATATGTAGACGGGTTTTATTTTATGTTGTTTTAACGTGTTCTGCCATTGCACTGATTTGTATTGTGGGCCAGTATCAGAAATTATTCGTTCCACTCGACCTACTTGTCTGAGAAAATCTTGTCTAAATGCTTTACTTATAGCAAGTCCTGTTGCCCGTTTTAATGGTGTCAAGGTAACATATTTGGAAGTAAGTTCCAAAACGACAAATATGAAAATATATCCATTTTTTGTGCGTGGGAGGGGCCCCATCAAATCTGTTGCAGCTATTTGTTTTAATCTTTTAGGGATTATTGGAAACATAGGTGGTTTGGTTTGGAAAGTGACGTGTTTAGCCCTTATACATTTTTTGCATTTGACTAATACTGTTCTAATTCGTCTTTCCATATTAGGAAAATGGCTTGTTTGTTTTATTTTTAAAAAGCATTTCTTTGGTCCAAAGTGGCCATTACTTAAATGTGTATACCATATGTACTTATTAATTAGTTCATCTGGGATATAAATTAACCATTCATTCGTTGCAACATTTCGTCTAAAAAATATAACATTGTTTTTTACGAGATAGTTGTCGAATGTCGAAAATCCTTACTTCTCCACTTGTGTTTGATTCCTAGTATTTCGGGATCCTTGTCCTGTTCTTTGCCTATGTTTTTCAATGCTGTCGTAATGTAGTTTTCGAAAGGTATTTGTTTCATATAGTACATTGTAAACTGGTCTTTTGCTGCTTCCAAACCTATGTTTTTGGATGCACCCTGTGGACATCGTGATAAAGCATCTGCTAATACATTCGCTGGTCCTGGTATATGTGTAATAGTGAAGTCAAATTCTTGTAGTATTAACATCCATCTGGCTAACCTCCCATGAGTTAGTTTGGCGGATAACAGAAATTCTAATGCTTTGTGGTCAGTATATACTTTTGTTTTTCTACCGAATAGGAAATATCGAAAACGTTGGAAGCCTCATACAATGGCCAATGCTTCAAGCTCCGCGACTGAATAGTTTTTCTCGCTTTTTGTGAGTACCCGACAGGCAAAGGCAATTGTCCTATATGATCTTAGCCCTGCCTGTTAGTATTCTTGGAATAAAACAACTCCTAAACCTGTTTTCGCGCTATCAGTGGCCATACAAAAATTTTGTGTTAGATCAGGATGTGCTAAAATCGGTGCTGTTGTTAGTGCGTTTTTCACTTTTAAAAATTCTTCATTGGCTTGTTGATCCCATACCCATGGCGTGTTTCTTCCAGTCAATGCACATAGGCGTGGTGTTGCGAGAGAGTCGATCCAAATAAATTTTTTATAGAATCCGGTGAGACCTAGAAATCCTGTGAGAGTTTTCTTATTATATGGAGTACAGAATTCTTTGATAGCCGTTAGTTTTTCTGGATCGGGCATTACCCCTTTCTCGGAAATTATGTGTCCTAGAAATTTGACCTCTCGCCTTCCAAATTTGGATTTTGTTATATTTACTGTGACCCCATTCTATTTCATGATCTGTAAAAACTGATTTAATGTGTCGTTGTGATGTTCCCAAGAGGGTTCTGCTATAATCACATCATCAACATAACAAGTAATTTTTTGTAAAATTTCAGGACTGAGTATAGTATTAAATCCCCTAATAAACGCTGCTGATGATATGTTTAAACCAAATGGCAATCGTTTAAACTGGTAACATCTACCGAATACGATAAATGCTGTAAATTTTCTACATTCTGGGGCCAATTCTATCTGCCAGAAACTACTCCGTAAATCAATTGATGAAAATATCTTAGCACCGTGGAAGTTTTGTATCAATTCCTCTAATTTTTCTGGTCGATCTGTCTCAGTGATTATGATTGTGTTGATCTGCCTGGAATCAAGCACTAACCTGATGCTCCCATCTCGTTTTTGTACAATGTGGAGCGGGCTGTTATATGTGGAGATAGCTGGTTCAATAATATCGTCATCTAACATTTTGGATATCTCCTGGAATACTTTATTCCTGTAGCTTAATGGGATTGTATAGGGTGGCACTCTAAATGGTTTGTGCTGTTTTACTTCAAACTTGTACTGAAAGTGCTTAATACTGCCAGTCTTAGGTAAAAATACCTCTGCTTTATCTCGTAAAATACCCTCTAATTCTCTTTTACTGTGTTCCGAAATACCTTGAACTTCTTGTAATTTTTCGTCGATTTCTTTATGGACTTCTAACATGAGTTGAGGCGATTCCCCCTTTTGTGCATACCATTCTAATTCTTCATCCTCTTTATCTCTAATCATTCTTAATTGTTTGTTTATAACTGGTATCTCTTCTAATTTTAGCTTTTGTTCAAAGAGAAGTGTGACATTCCCGAATGTTACGCTACCTTTCCCCATATCTATTATCGCTCGTCTCTCATTTAAAAAATCTGCACCTATAATCAAATCTACATTTAGTTTAGGTATAATCACGAAGTTCGCTTCGATCTTTTGACCTTGGCACGAAAGAGTTAACCTTGTTTGCCTCGTAACTTCCACAGCATTGTTTCTAATAGGACCTCTTACTTTAATCTTACGTGTTTTCAGAACTGGCAATTCCTCATTGGCATTACACTGCATGAATAAATTTTCTGAGATCGCAGTCAGTTCACTTCCGCTATCAATTACAATATTGACTGGGATATTCTTTACCATGGCCTTCACAATTGGTAGAATTTGAAAGGGTTGGTTCTGTTCTTCTTCTTCTCGCATCAACGAATCCTCCACTGAATCATGCATGAGTCTTTTTAGGAATTTCCCTTGTGAATTCGAACTTTCTGTGGGATAAGCTTCGACTGCTACTTCTCTCTCTTTTATTTCCTCTTCTCTATTTCTTCCTTCATTTATGCTTTCTTCTACATCCTCTACTTTTTCCTCATCCTCGTCTATCTTCTCCTTGTCCATCGCTACTTCCACATAATCGCATCTAAATGCACTAATTATCGCTTCATAACTTCCTTCATTATATACGTTGGGTTGTGTGCCCACTTGTAACTTATTTTCAACTTCTGTCGACTGCGCATTATCCTCATTGAATTCGCTTTCCCTGGTTTCCATGTTAAATAGCTCTGCAATACTCATTACTTCGTCCTTTCCTCCTACATTCGTTGTGCATGCCTCTGGTAATTCATCTTCCTCGTCAGTATTCTCCCAATTAATTTCGTCCCAACACGATATTGTTATTTTCTTGTCTTCGTTTTCATCTGGTCCCTGCGGATTTGTTTCTTCTTTCTTCTCTTCTCGCGATAAGATTTTTACTTCTCTGTTCAAGGTGCTGCAATTATCCTGGGTCGGTGCGTCATTCTCTGTGGCATGGGCGCTTAGCTGTCAACTCGAACGTTTATCGGGGTTTGGTGGTACTACCTCCACCTCTCCTATCTGTATTCGCTTTTCTTGTTCAGCTTGTTTATAGTGGTTTCTTTGTTGATAATTTGTCGGTCTATTGGTTCTCCAGTACCCGTTCCGGTTGTCGGTATTCCCTCTATAATAGTTGTTGCCGTTCCTGGGTGAATTAGAGTTATTGCCATATTCTCTTCTAAATCCATAACCGGTTCTTTGTTGAAATCTATTGTCGTTTCTTCGTTCGAAGTTATCACGTGGTTCGTGATTATTGTTTCTTCGTACTGTGTCTTGTGGATTCCACTGCTTTTTGCTTTCGTTTTCACGTGCGCTTCGTCTTTTTCTTGTGTCATCTTCCGAAAATATGAACTCTAGTTCCCTTAGAATACCTTTAAATGCTTCGATGTCATTGCCTCCGCGACCTACTAATGATTGCTGGTATTTCAATGGTAGCTTCATCGCGCATAATTTAATCAACTCTCCGTCACTGTATGGTACATCTAAGAATTGATTTTTGTTTGCCATTGCTTCGAAAAATTTCACAGGACTCTTCTCTCCTGAATTTTCAAAATATGGGTTCTGTAATAATCCGTACTTCACTCTGTTCTGTGCTTCACTAGACCAATATCGTGAGAGAAACTTCTCTCTGAAATCTTCGTACGATCGGCATGTCGTTGAAACATTCTGCATGGTTTCTGCGACTGTTCCTGACATGTGTGCACATATAAAGTCTAATTTGTGTGCTAGCGGCCAGTGTTCTGGTAATTCTACTCGGAACTGATCAATAAAAGTTCGTGGATGTAATGAGTTTCCTTCTCGAAAGTGTTGAAATTTTCTGACTGTGAGGAAATGATCGTTGTCGTACTTCGTCATAGTTCCATATGAAATTCGCGATTCTTCGCCACTTTTGTTTCTGATCATTTCTCTCGTCGTTCTTTCCTGTTGTGGTAGATCCATTGGATATTGTCCACTGTAACTTTCGAGTATCCGCGGTCCAGGCTGTCTGATTTCACGTATGTTACCTTCCGCCAGTGATTGGAATCGCAAATGCATAATGTCTTCCTTAAGTACCTGTTTTTCCGGTGCTGTTACAGATACGGATGTGGTTGCAGACTCAGTGCTTGTTCGATCCTGTTCACTACGCTCTTCAATGGTTTGCAATAACTCTGCTCGCAATTTCTGAAATTGTCGCTTCGTTTGCGCTTCTATTTTGACTATGCGGTTATCATATCTTTTCAGAGCTGCTTTTGTGATACGTTTGTGTAACACACTGTTTTCAACAATTTCTCGCGCTGTACCTGCTGCTTGCCTAGTAATTTCGTTTATCTGTTTCTCTACTTTCTTGAATTCTCCGTGGGTGTTGTTACGTAATGTTTTGATCTCGTCCTGAGTATCATTACACAATGTTTGTACGTCCGCTTGTACCTTGTCAATGTCTGTTCTCAATTGATTGTAACCTGTTATTAAGTTTCCTATCACTTCACGAGATTCTTTTGCCTCGTTTTCAATATGACTTAGGTGTAACTGAATTTTTTTGTTTAGTTCTTTAATCTCACGCATTTGTCTCGTGGTTTCCGCATTCTGAATTTGGTTCGCAATTTCTTTATTCTGCCTTGTCATGGTTTCCGTAATTTGTTGTAATAATTCCGCCAGATTTGTGGGTCCTATTGCGTTTTCTTCCGACGTCCTACGCTCTGTGTTTTCGCCCAAGTGTTGGTTCGCAACCGTTTGCATTGACCTCTGCTGCGACACGTTTCTGCTCGCATTTCTTGTACTCTGTGGTGAGGGAGCTCTGATTACTTGTACTATGGGTTCTACGTATTCAAGACGCAAGTTAAAATCCTCATCGACTGTCTCTCTACTTTGCTGCTCCGCTGTCGTATGCTGACCTAGGTTTTCTGTGCCTTGGCGTACATTATGCTCGTTATGGTTCGTTATCTGTCCTACTTCCCGCGGTACTGCATCGTATGTTGTACTGTCTATTCTCTGTCCATTTTCATGCTGGGTCTCTACCTCAATTCGGTCAATGTCTCGATCTGCCATTGCTAATCTTTCCGAATCCCTTATTTTCTGTTTTAAAAGCAATTCACGCGCCCTACTTCGCGTCAAAATGCGCTCATACGATCTCACACGTTTCATAACCTTTTTGTTCACACAAGTTGCCGCTACCAAGACTGACAATCCATTCACTTACTTGTTGGGACAGAACCAACTTGTCAACGATGTAACCGCCACCTGTGCGCTTACATTGGAGAGAAAACTTAATTCTAACAATTTTTCAAAATTCATAATTTAATTATGCTATTGTCAATGATAGAATTCTCACTTTTTCTTGAATACTTTTACTATCTATCGGTCCAGCTACTGTTTTCGACTATGTATAACTTCAGAAACAAAAATTTTTTACTACGAAAATTTTTTTAGCAGGATATTTTTATGACCTAATTAGGCATGTGGTCGACCTTCAATTATGGTATTTTACCATCCTGGCAGGGTCGCCATTTTCTAAACATTCATGGTGGTATCTGATTGTACTATATCGTGTCTCCCAACCACTTTCGCGCAACGACGCTCTGAGCGTGTTTTTTAGGGAACTAGTTTGAACCTGGGACCTGTTGCTGGTAAGGAGACGCCAGACCACACATGACATGTAGAATTCAGAAGAGTTCAGTGAGACTAGCGATGATATAAACAAATACTAAATGATCTCAGCGTCAGCTCCACTGCACTCCCTGTAAAAGAATCTTAATTCTAACTAAATATTGTGGAAAGGGTTCAAGGCTTTCCTATTTTTAGTTAGCTGGTAAAATAACGTCGAAAATGCAGTTAAGTTTACCATTGGAAATTTATTCTAATCACAAAACATCGTTTATAAATTGCACTATTAATAAAAGGAAATGTTTTTAATACAGGATGGTAAAAACCAACAGCGTTCAACAAAAATGTGAACGAATATTCCCTAAATGGGTTTCCAAGTTCTACAATCGATCGAAGGATGACCTATGCCATATCACATCTATAATCTAGGTTTAATTTAAGGTTCACAAAAGAGAAAACTATCAAAATGGTCTACAGTGACCCTCAATTATCTTTAATAACTTATCTAACTGTCGTAAATTACAGTGGCTGATGTGGCTCCTCAATAACTATATAACAGAAAAATCATCGCGTTTAATAAGATTTTTACTTAAAGTGGCAATTGTGAACACCATGAGTTTTAATTAACGATCGGCACTAGTATTAAGCAAAAAGGGGTGTAACAGATAAGTCTTCTGCAGTTCTGAGTGAAACCTTATGCGCTCAAAAATGCGGCATCGCGTGCGTTCATTACCTTGTCGGTGTTTAGGTAGCGTCAGGGCGGCAGCGGCCGGCGCAGCAGCCATCCAGCTCGCCGTCTCGGAACTAACTCTCGAACTTCTCCTTACTACAATTTACCGAAGTTAGTTTAAAAAAGCTATCTGGCTGTGTTTTCATCTGACCAATCAGGGTCTCAATGTTAACCTTACGCTCCGCCTACAAAAATTCTGTCTATCCAATGGGAAACGTTATACTTTTCGTGGTGGGGCAATGTTTTTAAAGTTTGCAACATAACAGAGACGCTAAAAAGTCTCACGCTAAAACCTGCGGGTGGTAGTGGCCCTTTTTGTGTTATCGTGAGATCTATACTGCTTTTCTGGAGGGCTCTAGCTTTTAACATGGGCTGGGTGTTGTCCTTGACATACCTGAGACGCGAAAAGGCCTCACGCTAAAACGTGCGGGTTGTATAGTTGTAGAGGTAGGCTCGCGGCGTGGGTGCCCAGCCCTCTCTTTTCTAGCTTAACACGGTTCTGCTCTCCGCTTCTGTCCTCGTTTCTCCCCTCGGAACTGCGTCTGCCTCACGGTGGGAAGGTACGACATGCATTTAGGCATTCTTGTGTTAGTCTGTGGTATTCTATTTGCTCACTCGTTACTCGTATTACTTTGGTTAATTTAATGTCACAATTTATTCGGAGCTATGTGACATACTACTGGATTTGCTTATCATGTCAGGGTTTTCATGTAAGATGTTGGATTTGCCTGACACCTTACAAGCTGTGTAAGAAGGTCGGCGAGGGCCGCTTCATCAAGTGCATCATGTGGGGCAGGTAAAGAGAACATATAGTCTGTGGATGATGCACATACACGGACACAGCGACGGCTTGTAAAGTCGTTGTAAGCGAGAGAAGCGAGGAGTGGTAGTCTGTCCTCCTCCAGCTCTCTCTCCACGCTTGTCGTCCATTTTGTAGAGTGTATAGCCTCGTAGCTCAGGGGAGTTTGATGGATGGAAATAAGTCTCCTGGAGACATAGACACAGTGGTCTACCCTGAGACTGTAGACGAAGTTCCTCCACATGCCTCCTGAATCCTTGGACGTTCCACTGAAGTATGGGAGCCATCTATGACGGATGTAGCACCTTCATCCTGTCTCTCCGACGGGGTGGGGGGACTGCAGCATGTGGAGTGGCAGGCATGGGGCGGGATGATTCCCCCACACATACGTCGTACTCCATCAGCTCTTGGGAAGAGTCAGATAAAGCATCATGTAAAACGGCATCTGTATGGTTATGGTTAGGCGGTTCACCACGTGAATTGACTCGCTGTTGCTGTTGTAAAGGAGCTTTCTGCAGTTTGGTGGGCTTTGGTGGAGCCGACGTGGGAGTGGTAACGGCCGTACTGGGACTTCTAAATAGCCCCAGATGTTGCTAAATAGCCTCAGATGTTGGAGGCGCCGGGGGCTGGGCCAAGTTCGCCACTGTACCTTTGCCGTTCGAGTAGACGCTACAGGCTCTGAAACACTGTCTGCGTTGCAAGTGCGCTGACATCTGCAGGTGTTAGTGTCAACAATCACCTCCTCTGTTTGCATAGAGGCAACTACTTTCGGAGTAGGCTTCTGAACCATTGATGCAAAAGATGTATCAAATGTGGGAGGTTGCATCGACTTGTAGATCTTTTTGGTCTCACCATAGGAGATACGCTTGGTTGTTTTTATTAACTGGAATTTGCGCTCCTCTAAAAATATTTGGCAGTCCCTACTCCAAACAGTGTGGTTTCCAGAGCAATTGATACATTTGGCGGGAGACGAGCAACCAACTCCTTTATGAGCTGCCTTACCACAGTTGCCACAAGTCGCTTCGCCTTTACACCCTGAGGTGGTTTGGCCAAAACTCTGGCATTTAAAACAGCGCATTGGGGTCAGGTAACAAGGCCTCACACTAAGGCGAAGGAAGCCAGCTTTAACACGTTCAGGAAGTTTCGTGCTGCTGAAGGTCAGAATAAAGGAGTCGGATTTGGTAAGATAGCCATCAACCATACCTTCCGGAGCCCAGTCACGTTGCAGTTCTTCCCAGGTACTGTCGACTAGATCCCGACACGTCACAACACCTTTTTTCTATAATTCAAGCTGCTGTGCAGTTCAATGTCTATGGCATACTCCCCAAGGCATTTGGCTGATTGGAGGTTAGTTGCTTTCTATGAATTGGTGCGGCAGTTTCCCCAGAGGTTGCCCGCTAACGACTGTCCCACCTCAACAACCATGCATCTCATCAGCGCGCAGCACACCTTGAGATTGAGGGGTTTATTCCATCCTCTTGATCTGGGCGGTCAAGCAAAGATCCCAATTCCCTGAGACACAAAACATTCCACCGCCGCGCCGCACTTTGGTTGCTGAAGAATGCCCAGAGCTTACGGCGCTTACCAGTCCCCAGCTCAGGAACCCCGGGGTCGCCAAGCCCGTACCCAGCAACTGAATGCCAAGCCCTGGAGCTAATGATAATAGTTTTTGTGACTTAACAAAGAATCGAGAAGGAGAACGGATTTATTTTCACGAAACAGAAGAAAACATGGCGTGCGAAAAACATGATATTTTCTTTTCACATCTGTTTGTTACAAAAATTCATATGTAGAAGATTGCTCTTCTCCCAGGTAGGGCAATGTTCCCTGTCGATTCTTCAGGACAAACCATTACCTCTGTTGTAAATGGAACATCCATATCATTCAAGGGTACATCTATGTACGAATGTGTGGGTGCAGGTATGTTTATCTCAGTGGCCTTTGTATGTTTTTTCACCTTTGAATGAAAATATTCTCTTATTCTGCATTTCGCTTTCTAAATTAGGTTGTTATGCAATGAACACCCAAGATTCACTAAATCCAGGGATCTGATTCTTTGTAGTTACAACAACCACCTTAATCCATTCAATACATCATCGTTTTATCTTTGTACAATGCAATAGTTTCAGTTTTCTTTTGGAGATAATAGTTAATTAAGTGTGGCTATATCACATTGTCAAATGACCCATGGATGGTCGTCCGTGGAGAGTGAAATGGTACGTCAGGAAAATATTTGATTTCTTTAATTAACTTATTTATCAGGAACAGTTGGGTGGAGGTGTCCAGTTGGCTCTCATGCGAAAAAAATAGACGTCTGGCATTGCTGACAGCGCAAAGAGCGGGGCATGGCGTAGAGTCATTCGAACGCTGCTGCCAGCGAAGTTTCCGGCTGCAACCACGATGACAGCAGGGCAGGGCAGCTGACGATACGACGGAGGCGGCTGTGACCTCCCTCCAGTGAAACGGGCGGCTCTCTGCTCTATCGCTCCGGTAGCGGCTGCTCTCGCGAATCACGTCAGGCTGCCCCATCCTGTGTCGAACGGCAGATATTGCAAAGCATTCCAAGATGCCGCTCTGGGTGTCACGGGCTCGTGCTGCAGGCTGTCAGACTGAGACAAGAATAACTGGAACAAAAGTGGCTGAGTACTGATACACTCCAGTCTACTTTCGTTTAGGGCTTAAGGCACGTGCCGTAAAGAGTTCCGTGATGGCAAGTGAGGAAAGGCTTCCACCCTTCCGCTAGCGTATTGCAGCGTTGGCTGTTGCTATACTGCGCCCAGCCGGCTCTGCTTCGCAACGCCTGTCGGTTGTGTTTTGCTTCGCAGTGCATAACTCTCTTGCCTGATTGCAGCTCGTTCTGTTGCAACTCACATCCTCTCTGGTGTACTTTTTTGCCAAATATGGTTCATGTGCTACATTGCCCTCCTTTTCATTAAGACCCGGTTCCTCTGATCGACCAAACTAGATTATCCTTTACACTAGAATTCCTGGTGAACAGCCCTTCTCGCTCTGTTTCGTCTCTTAAGTATTATTCTGAAAATTGATTTCTTAATCCCTATCACTTAATCTTACAAATTCCTAGACGACCCTTTACCTGCTCCTTAACACACGCACTAAGTAACTTCTTTCATTACTAGGCTTCTTGCACAATAACTTCTAACTCTCTGTCCCAAACTCATAAACTAAAATGAGTCAGTTATCCTTTATATGAGTACTATTCGCTTCTGTGTCTATCTTCCTTCCGCTGCTTTTATGCTCGGGGTAACCTACCCACTGCTGCTTTTATGCTCGGGGTAACCTACCCACTGCAACTAGAAGGATCTGAACTCCAGCTTGTGCTCCTCTTCTGATGTACCAAAACAAGGACTATGCTCAGAAGGACAATATTGCTACAATGTTCGTACAGCAATACTGTTGTGTCTTTCTGGTAGCGCTTTTCCCGATACAAATTTACGTGCGGCACTAAGGTTTCCAGGGAGACTCGCCCTCCTGCTGATCCAAAAGGGTTTTTATAGATTGCATTAATTGCGGCCCTAGAGTTATGCTGGTTAGACCTGCCTCAGGTAGCACTTCCATCAGCTCTACTCGCCAGTACAAACGAGGCTGCGAAATAATCAGGTGAGCTACCCTTTAAGTCGTGCCGGGCAAATGGGAAGTAGACCCCACTATCTCGAATGCTGTCCCATTTAATAAAAAACACTTCTGTTTAATTCTAGTCCCTTTGATGAAGTAAGTTTGCCTTGCTCGAAACAACTAGCCACTACTACTTTCTTGTCAAAGATAGAGTACAACTAATGCGCCTCGAACAGGTGAAAGTAAAATTCTGACTCACTTCTTTACTGCATTGTCTTACCTCCTTTTGTCCCATTAGCAATTTCACTGCACAGGAATCCTCCCCTTCCCTTATTATCATATTCGGACAGACTGTAATTTCCCTTGAGTACAATTTTTGTAATTTTGTTTCCTCAATTTCTACCTATTTTCCCTTGTCTTTTGCAGTTAATAATAGTCCCTACGTTTATATTCTTGCACATTTCTTCAGTATCAACACTTTACAGGATACGCATGAACTTTGTAGCACCTGTAATGTGCTTATTTCCACGCTACTGGTATAGAAACACAAATGTAAACTTTCGCTCCTTCAGTTCTCACCAATAATGTTGACATTTTGAAATAAAAAGCTACGTTTATGTGCTCGGGTTCTAAAACAAACTCTCAACTCCGGCGGCAGTTACTTCTGTACTTTCCTTAAACCCTCTAAATATTGCACTGGCGACAACAAGTTTACCCCTAGCTGACCTCTTACAGTCTACTGCATAGCCTCGTGTAGTTCTGTTACTGTCCCTTGTGCTTCCGGACAGTACCTTCTACAGACTGCAATCATTTCGTCATTATTACTTCCCTATTTCAGACTTCGGTTTGTAGTTCCCTGATACTCTGATGAACTGCTTCATCTATAGCTCTGGCATATTGCATTACTTCTCCAGTCAGTTGTAGTAATCGCGTGTTATGTAAGGCGTTGTTCTCTAAGCTTTCAGTCTACATAGTGTACCAGTCACTCACGGCTTTGTTCCCTTAACCTCCTGTACAGTGCCTTTCACTCTTAGTATGTCTTCATCATCAGCAGTGCAAAATGTTGTTTTCATAAGCCGACCTCCAGCGTCGGTCCAACTCCTCTTCCTTCGTGTATGTGGAATAAACCCCCGGTACCTGGCTCATGTCACTCCTGAATTTGTCTCTCTCATACCCTGGCAGTTCCTTTGAGTAACCCGTGCTTTTCTGTTTCCTGACTGTATTTGTCTAGTGCTTCTTCCAATTTTCTCACCTCATTATGCATCATGTATACATTGAGTACCAACTATATGACCCAGTGGTGATCCCTACGTCTACCTGTTTGACGAACAGCATTCCGCCTGCCAGATGCTGGTTCCGTAATGCTTCAACCCCGACGAAGAACGGTAGTCCCTCTATGAACCGCATCATCTCGTCTTCTCTGCACCTCACCTACAGACAGGGATACCTATCGCTCTCCTTCCCCTTAAATTCATTGGTGCTCCAAAGCTTTTTCTACTATTTATCCTAAACCTATAACTAACTTTAATAAAATACTGAGTGACGGTCTCCAGACCTTAATCCATATGGGATCCTCGTTACCTTTTCATTCAAAATTTCTCGTTTACCTTCTCATACATTCCTCCACACTCTCCCTTCCTGGTCCGCATCTCCTACCCCTTGAATAATTTCCGGAATACTTTGAAAAATTGTCAGCCTTCCTACATGTAAAATTGTCGATCTTGTGGCAACTGAATCTTGACATTTCCTGTCGATGTAGTCCCTACTACATGGTGGGACGGCTGATACCTTGCAAAAAACTTAGGTCTTTCCCTTTGACGTATACAAAGGTGATAGCATCACCCACTCGCCAGTTTGATGCATTCTTGTCGTACGACCCACTGCTTCTTCCTTTTTCTCCAGTGCTCGTGTATTTGCCCTCCGTACTCTATGCCATATTTTCCTAATCAGTTTCGTGAATTCCGTAATAGGTTCTCCAGTCTTTGCTTTCTTCGTTTTCAATACGTCGAATGGTGATGACATTTTACGACCATTTGCTACGTCATTTGGCGATAATAATGTATTCGATGTATATAAGATGAACATCAACAAAAGCAAAACGAGGATAATGGAATGTAGTCGAATTAAGTCGGGTGATGCTGAGGGAATTAGATTAGGAAATGAGACACTTAAAGTAGTAAAGGAGTTTTTCTATTTGGGGAGCAAAATAACTGATGATAGTCGAAGTAGAGAGGATATAAAATGTAGACTGGCAATGGCAAGGAAAGCGTTTCTGAAGAAGAGAAATTTGTTAACATCGAATATAGATTTAAATGTCAGGAAGTCTTTTCTGAAAGTATTTGTATGGAGTGTAGCCATGTATGCAAGTGAAACTTGGACGATAAATAGTTTGGACAAGAAGAGAATAGAAGCTTTCGAAATGTGGTGCTACAGAAGAATGCTGAAGATTAGATGGGTAGATCACATAACTAATGAGGAAGTATTGAATAGGATTGGGAAGAAGAGAAGTTTGTGGCAGAACTTGACAAGAAGAAGGGATCGGTTGGTAGGACATGTTCTGAGGCATCAACGGATCACCAATTTAATATTGGAGGGCAGTGTGGAGGGTAAAAATCGTAGAGGGAGACCAAGAGATGAATACACTAAGCAGATTCAGAAGGATGTAGGTTGCAGTAGGTACTGGGAGATGAAGCAACTTGCACAGGATAGAGTAGCATGGAGAGCTGCATCAAACCAGTCTCAGGACTGAAGACCACAAGAACAACAACAATGTATTCGTATGATTTTCTGATTTGTTGAAGGAAACGACATACTTCAAATAGACATCCAAATTGGTGTGATTTAAGTCAACGTAGTATCCAGTCATCTTCCCGATTATCCTGTGCATTCCTGTGGATGCACGGGACTTGTCCTTAACTTCTTCACATCCAGTAACTTACACGATTCCTTGAATAGATCTGACATGACGTTCGTGCCCTGGTCTGTTACTATTGTTTCCGTCACTCCACAAATTCAGTCTCCAATTATTCACAAATGCTTGTGCCACTGTTTCTGCCTTCTGGTTTGACATTACGATCTTCTCTACATATCTTAAAAACAGATTTATGATTGTATATACTTATTCCCCGCAGGTGTTTAATTGAATGGACCTAAAACATTAGTCCCCACAAAATTCGAATGGTGCTAATGTTTCAGGTAACTTCTGCAACAGTACTCCTTTTCTATACAGATCCGCCCTCTGTGCCCACTGTAAGCAATGTCACACATACTGCGTATTTCTCCACCATTATCTTTCTATTACTCGCCTATTGGTAGATCTGCAACCCTCATAACCCGCTAATATGTGATCTTGAGCTTCTTGTAGCACTCTATTCCTTAGCTTTGCTGGTGGACCCAACTTGATTTCTCTGCATAGCAACCCACTCTGCACAAAACTGTGGCTGCTTAAAACGCTACTTGTATCCGTCATCCGTTCTCTGTGTAGTTGGCCATTAATTTTGCTCGTCACCCCCACTATGTAATATTGCTACTTTCCTACTTAAGCCATACCCAGTTCCGTCCTTCTTCCCAGGCGTGACTTCGAAATCAAATTCACAGCTTATTGCATCAACCTGCTAGAAAGATACTTACGTCCCAACAACTATTTTAATGACAGATGATCTGATGTTACTCTAAACTTCTTACCGTACAGATTACATTTGAAATATGTGATTCCCTAAATAGGACTTAACATCTCTTGCTTCATTGTGGAATAATTTCTTTCTGCGCAATTTAGTTCTGTTGATGCGTAAGCTACCGGATGTTCTACACCTTCTACCTTTTATTACAACACGCAGTCAAGAACGTGCCGTCTAGAACATGATTTGATGCATCATAAAATAAAACAAATTCTGTATTAAAATCCGGAAATACCAATATCGGACGATTCTTTTAGTTCCTCAAAAGCATGCTGACACTCTTTGTGACCACACGAATTTAGCATCCTTTTTAACAACTGTGTCAACGGTCTGACTATATCTGCAATTCCTTTTACGAACCGGGAGTAATAGATCACGTCTCGTAAGAACGACTGCAAATCCTTTACAGATCCTGGCGCAGGACATTCACGTACAACTCTAAATAATCGTGGGTCTGTCTTAACCTTAACTTTACTTATAATATGACCTAAGTGCGCTATGTCTTCCATCACAAAATTACACTTTTCCGCACTTCTGTTAACCTTAGGAATACTTCCGTAATCGCTGCTTGTGCTGTTTCGTATCACCTCACAGACGATCATGTCATCGGGATACACGACGCACTGTCGTGGTTTTAAACTTCCAAATACTCCATTCGACACTGTTGCAGGTAAATTTTCTAATCCGCATGACATTCTTCTGAGTTGGTAGTGTCCTCAGCATGCCGAATACGCTGTTTTGTGTCGATCTTGCGATGTAGCCCGTACTTGGTCATAACCACTCTTGAAATTCGATATTAACACACATTTGCAGTGTCGTAAATAGTGCAAAACTTCTCTGTTGAGTTTTTTGGCATCGTCATTCCTGCCCCTCACGTCCCACGCGCTATAGCTTCCTTCAGTTATTCCATCTTTCAGCTGTTGATCGGTAAATACAAAACTGGCCGTAAATAACTAGGTATTCTCTATGATTTTTGGTAGAATAGTGATTCATTTCTCATTGATATTAGGTGCTGTGTAGTATGCTCAGCTGATAATTGCCCTTTTGGAAAAAATAAATACTAAAATTCCAAAACTTACTCGTATTTTTGCATCCATTCCCTTTCCTCTGGCTGTTTCACTTTTCTGTGTAGTGTAGTTTCAATGGCGTTGAGCAATTGTCAGAGACCGACACCCCTCGTGTCCCATTCTACTTCCTCCAGGGTACCCATATTAGCGATTAACAACCTCTTCTTTAATCCTATGCCCTCTGCATTAAAATTATCTATAAAAACAAGTACCTTCTATTCAGCCGGTATTTCTTATATGCGTACTGTACCTGATTTAACTAAGCAACCGGCATGATCTAATACTTCATTCTCTTCTAACAGTTCCATCACGTACAAAATTCTTATTGGCAAGATAGACTCAACACTGACCCAAAGTGATTTCCCAGTACCTGTAGGTACATAATTGTGTAAAGCAAGTCTTAGTGTGATCCTTTGCAATTTAATCGGTTCATATTTCGTGATAGACTCCCCTCGCGACATTGCTACATTGATAATGGCTTCACCTAACTGAAACATTTTTCCATCGAGATCAACCCATGCTGATATAAGAAATCTAATACTGGAAGAACATTGTAGCCCTCACTGATGTGCGGCACAATCTCTACACATCGTTTAAATTGAACTGCATGCAGGCAATAGTCTATGTCCACTGATCCAAAGTAATGGGTTAAAGACAGCATCTCCGACCCTGTATTGTTGCCAAATTTATTCACGATGGCGGTTCCAGGATGGGGCAATAGATGTGGCAACGCCACACTTTCATCTTAGTAGTAATTTCAAATATTGGCGTGAAAATAGGTCAGTTTTTCTACCTCCACTTACCTAAATCTCCCTCCCCACCCTCTCCTTCCCTTCCCTCTTCCTCTCCCATCCCCACCCCTCCTCTCCCCTCCTCTATCAGAGCTGGACTGCTGGATAGTATAGATATGTCTTTATTTCATATGCGGTGCAGTATATTGTTTATTTAAACAATTTGAGTTGCCACTAACCGAGCACTAGACAATAGCTGCATCCATGCATTCACCTTAGAGTCCGGAGGCCAACCGACATAATTCACAACACCACCATCAGGGATCACTATTGTCCATCCCTCCTCCCCTCCACCTCCCCTTCTATGATTTAATCTGAAACGGCGGCCCATGTAAAAATGGTGGGGAATTCGATCAGCCTGTGCTGAGATTCCCGAAAGGATGCACGCAATTGTTTAGTGTATATCATTTGTTCAATGGATGGGATGCCTATGCTGGAGAAGGAGGAGTTTAGTGGGTATATTAGCTGTAATCATGCAACTCAGGACTGTGTCCATAGCCATCTGCATGAAGCTTGGAAAGATATGATATTTGGTGAACTTATCAAGAAGACAAATACGTTTCATCAAAGAATGAAGATGCAGCAGGATGGGGCTGAGTTACACTTAGCCACTTATGCTGATAAATGCATGTGCTGTAACTGTAGATCAGGCTCGTACAAACTGTGCCCCTGGGGCGCTAGCGCCCGCAACGGCTAGGGCCCCGGGCGAATTAGTATGTTGTCGCAGTGGCCTTTTTTTTTTATTAAGGATGGGGCCCCTCCACGCCCGCACCAACGTGGTGACCAAACCAAAAGTTCTACTGTCACCTCCGTAAGCATGTTAGTTTTGAATCAGGCGTCACAGGATGCAGGCTGTGATGTTGTCCATGCGTCTGGGTAAGACTACTCATTAACATGGTCCATCAGGAGATAGAAGTGGCCGAAAGCGATCGAAGGGTAGCGGTTGTAAGGGCAGAGGGAAAAAAGTGCCAAGGCCAGCGCCAAGGGAAAAAAACCTCTGCGACAGTAGGACGGGTAGTAAGGGCAGTAGCGGCTTGCTAGCTGCGATAGAGCATGCAAGGTGAGGTCGGTTAGCGTGAGGTATCGTGCATCGTTATCTATGTGTTGTGTTTCCGTTAGCTGGGTCAGTCCGGGTGCTGCGGCTGGGCTCGCTTGTAGTCTCCTGGGCCGGCCGCAGTGGCTTCCTCCCTGTAACATAGGAGTTCGGAGCGGCAACGCATGAGTTGCTGTTAGGCCCTCTGCTGCGCCTTGTCGTCGGAGACTTGGTGCAGCTTCATCAGGCTGGTGCAGAACGGCAGCGAGGCTACCGTTCAGCGTCCTCCTCTACTTCCAAATTTTGTAACCTACGTAACCCACTTTCTGACACTTTTGAGTGGGTGTTTTAGGACTAACTATCTCTGGTATTAGCACTACAGAAGTGGTTTATACATGCATGGAAACAATCTGTTTATTCTGCAACTTTGCAAACTATATATGAAAAGTCGACCTCTTAGCCTCTCTGGTTTTTTGCCAGAGAGTTGCCCGTCCCTAGCCACGTGGAGGCGGGCCGCTACTACTAGAAGAAACCACTCCATTGTGCTACTCTTTTATTCCCCCCACCACCATACTGAACTAACTACAACTACTAGCTACTAAAACTCATGACTCAACAACGTAGTATTTACATATTTACAATTGCGCATTAGATCTGAAGCGCGTTACCCTCTCCCAAGGTAGGCTCACTGGGCCTCCTTTGAGATTTTATTCACTAACTTTGCGAAATTTCTAAATAATTCGCCATTCGTTAGTATAACATTTATGTTTCTTGTCTGGAGAACCTGTCTCTCAACTGAGACAGCCTCTTCATATATTGGACACTCAAACACTGTGTGTTCTGGTGATCCTATGTGGGCACCACAGTCACATTCCGCTGTTGGCCTTTTACCTATTTTATGCAGGTACGTGGGGTAGGGGCCGTGGCCTGTGAGGAAGTGGACTAGGCCCTGTGAGGGCTTCATTATCTTGTTCCTTAGTCTTTCCCTTACTGTGGGAAGAAACCCATGGACTCTACGGCCTGTACTGGACCCATCCCATTCGTCCTGCCAAATGTCGAGCATTTTATCTCGGATGGATTTAATGCTAGCCAGAGGAGTGCCCATTATATTTTCCACCATGTCAGTATTTTGTTTGCGCAGCCAGTAGGAGGCTGCGTGCTGTCTTATTAACAGGTCTAGTGGACATAGGCCCATAATTACCAACAGTGCATCTGTTGGACTTGTGTTGAATGCACCAATGCATCTCAACAGAACATTCCTCTGTATTCGCCTGACAGCAGCCGCAGGCTTCACCAGAGCTAGCCTGTGGGCCCACACACTGGATGTGTGCCCTACTACAGGTGCCAATATACTGTTATGGTAAATGTTTATTGCCTTTGACGGCAGATTAAACCTTCTTTGTCCTATCGATATTATCTTGTTGAACAGGGCTAAGGACTTTGTCGCTATTTGTTCAATATGCGGAATGAAGCTCCATTTCTCATCTAGATATACCCCTAGGTAACGGGCATATCTCTGTCGCGACACCGCCTGGCCATTAATTCTGACTGTTGGGTCCCTATTTAACTTGCCTTTTAACAGCATATATAGCGATTTTTGTGATGCAATAGACATTTTAGTCTTCTCACACCAATCAGCTAACAGTCTAACAGCCAGTCGTGATCTGTCTTCGATCACATTGCGAGTGTCACCTTCCACTAGAATTGCGAGATCGTCCGCATAAGCAACAACACCCAGAACTGCAGTCTCTCCCTGCAGAACGTTCAACAATGTTTCCATGGTGATATCCCAGAAAATGGGACCACACACCGATCCCTGGGGGCAGCCGCGGGATACTCGTTTTGATACGACGGCTCCGGGAGCCGTTATTTTAGCAGTTCTTGCATCACAGTAGGCCACCAGACAACCATACAGCGGCTGCTTGCACCCAATCTCTCTTAGTCGAGAGAAGAATGCCGGCCACCACAGGTTGTCGAAGGCCCCTGAGATGTCTATCATTATGCCAAGGACATACTTCGATGTCGCAGAGTGAACAATCCGTCGAACCTCATTGATCGCATCCTGAGTGGAGCGACCCTTTCGGAATCCGAACTGCCTATCACTCATACCATGCAGTGTTCTGTGCCTCAAAAGTCGGTCAGCCAGCAACTTCTCAAATGCTTTGCCCATTACATCTAGCAGACAGATAGGCCGATAGGATTTTGGCATCGTTGGATCCTTATCAGGGCCTTTCCTGATGATTACAACTTCTGCTGTTTTCCACTTCTGTGGATAATAGCCCGTCTGTAAACATACATTGTAAATACGACTTAGTGCTGGGGCGACCAAGTGCGCGAGTCCCTGTAATATCTCCACAGGGATCCCATCAGGACCAGGTGCCTTCTTCCTTGCAAAGGTGTAGATGGTTGCTTCCACCTCCTCTGCAGAGAAAGGGCTCACGTTCGTATCGTTAAGATACGGATTCGAGAGCGCCTGACGTATTTCCCGCTGCTCTTGCGTATCCTGGTCGTCGTTGTCATCTGGTAGTAGTGTATCCAACAGCAGTCTTGCTGTTTCTACCCAATTCTTGGTCATGCCACCATCCCCAGCATGTAGTGTAGACAACATCATGGGCGACCTTATTTTTTCTCGAACGATTTTGTAGGGAACTCCCCAAGGGTCTATTCCCAACTGATCGTTAACAAATCTTTCCCAGGATTGGCGTCTTGTAATGTCCAACTGATCCTTGTATCTCTGCTTCAGACGACGATAAATACCTAGGTGGTATTGTCGTTCGTCGTGGGAAAACCTTCTTTGATAGTTGCTTCGCGCCCTTCTGACCGCCCGTTTAAGCACAGTCAATTCAGGGGTCCATGGGGTGCACTCCCTGCAGATGTATCTCGCTATTCGAGGTACAGCCAGTGTGATAGCTGTTTTCACGGAGCTTACAAGCTCCTCCACAGCTTCATCAATGTTACCTGTGTCCTCCCCGAACTCTGGAGGACTGAACACCTGCACGAGGCGGTCCCAGTTTGTCCGAGCACAGTTGAATCGTTCCACCCATTCGCCTGGCACATCCGCGATGGTTGTCGCTATTTCAAATGTGATACAGTTATGATCACTGACAGTTAGGTGTTCCCTTACTTAACAGTTATGGACGTGGGGTGCTGCCCTCTCGCTTGCAAGTGTGACATCAATATTTGATGTTGCACCCGCCCTCCCTGAATAGGTCGGGGGGTACCCAGGCAAGTTTAGCACATGCATGTGCGTTTCCATTATCAGATCAACAAGCTGCGCACCCCTACCGTCCTGTACATCACAGTGCCAGAGTGGAGATTTAGCATTGGCATCCAGAGCTACAATTATAGCCTGCCCGGCTAAAACTATTAGTATCCAATGTAACTGTTCAAGATAGATCTCTATGTCATGTCTGAATTCACAGTAGACGTTAACAACGTACATACTGTAAGACAACAAATTAAGTTGTACAACTGTAATATGCTCGGTACAGAATTGGCTTAATATCGTAGTTTTTATTGTTTTGTTGTATATTATAATTGCGCTCATAGGGTTCCCACCCGAGGAAACCACTTGTGCTGTTGCAGGAAAGCCAGGGACTCGACTCGCACAGGAGTTCGGTTCTTGTATCAGAAGAACATCTATTCCATCTTCTTCCGCTAATTTCCTCAGCTCATGCGCAACCATCTGGCTGCGCATTGCGTTTACTTGTAAAACCTTATACATCGCCGTAATCTGTTCTTTGAATAAGTCTACCTAAGAACATCTTGTGGGTTGGACAATCTTTGGTTCCACCGCACTTACGGCCTCGTCTCCTGCATGGTTCGCATACTCCTGCTTTGTACTTATTAGGGCAACCTGTCTTAACATGTCCGGATAGGCCACAATGGCCGCATATGACTTCTGGTTCAGAGCAATACTTATTAGTGTGGTTTATATCCTGGCATTTAGTGCATCGTGGCACCGCCAGATAATCTTTTATGTTCAATGCAGAGTAGCCAACGTACAACCGACCCATTCTCGTTAGTGATTTCCATAAACCTGGCGAGACTTCTACCACGTGGTGTATTGTCAACTTCTCACGTGGTCCTACTTTGAAGCGCAGCTTGAAGTGTTCATCGAATTCTCCTCTTGACATTTCTCCATCAAAGTTTTGTGTATATACTGCGTCCACCAGACTGTCTGTTGTCATGAATGTAGGCACATCATACAGACACATCAAAGGTCGACGCTTGCGAGGAGGTTCACACTTCACTTTATTACTTAGTTGTTCATTTCTTAAAATCTATTGACAGTCCTCTTGTGAGGCTGTTTCCACTATCAGTACATTCTTTGCTGTACGTACATTGTTAATTTTTATCTTATCCTTCTTAGGATCAATGCACTTCTCAAAGACTGACTTAACAGCTTTAATGTCATCGCCTGGTTTAGGTTTTAGGAATACTGTGGGAGTAACTTTTTTGATATTGTCCTGCATAGTTTGTTTTGCTGTCGGTGCTTTGGCAACTGGGGCTCTTGCAACCGCAGCATAAGTCCGGACTGGTTGACCTCTGAGCCTTTCATTTTCTTTTTCTAACTCAGTTACCCTACCCTCTAACTGAGAATGGGCGATTGCCCAGTTGGCTACAAAGTCCCTAATATGATTGATAGCATAATTGCTTGTTTTGCCATTTTTTATGCTATTATCCATCGGAGCGTGGAATGTCAGATCACTTAATCGGGCAGGTAGGTTAGAAAATTTAAAAAGGGAAATGGATAGATTAAAGTTAGATATAGTGGGAATTAGTGAAGTTCGGTGGCAGGAGGAACAAGACTTCTGGTCAGGTGACTACAGGGTTATAAACACAAAATCAAATAGGGGTAATGCAGGAGTAGGTTAATTAATGAATAGGAAAATAGGAATGCGGGTAAGCTACTACAAACAGCATAGTGAACGCATTATTGTGGCCAAGATAGATACGAAGCCCACACCTACTACAGTAGTACAAGTTTATATGCCAACTAGCTCTGCAGATGATGAAGAAATTGAAGAAATGTACGATGAAATAAAAGAAATTATTCAGATAGTGAAGGGAGACGAAAATTTAATAGTAATGGGTGACTGGAATTCGAGTGTAGGAAAAGGGAGAGAAGGAAACATAGTAGGTGAATATGGATTGGGGCTAAGAAATGAAAGAGGAAGCCGCCTAGTAGAATTTTACACAGAGCACAACTTAATCATAGCTAACACTTGGTTTAAGAATCATGAAAGAATGTTGTATACGTGGAAGAACCCTGGAGATACTAAAAGGTATCAGATAGATTATATAATGGTAAGACAGAGATTTAGGAACCAGGTTTTAAGTTGTAAGACATTTCCAGGGGCAGATGTGAACTCTGACCACAATCTATTGGTTATGACCTGTAGGTTAAAACTGAAGAAACTGCAAAAATGTGGGAAATTAAGGAGATGGGACCTGGATAAACTGAAAGAACCAGAGGTTGTACAGAGTTTCAGAGAGAGCATAAGGGAACAATTGACAGGAATAGGGGAAAGAAATACAGTAGAAGAAGAATGGGTAGCTCTGAGGGATGTAGTAGTGAAGGCAGCAGAGGATAAAGTAGGTACAAAGACGAGGGCTGCTAGAAATCCTTGGGTAACAGAAGAAATATTGAATTTAATTGATGAAAGGAGAAAATATAAAAATGCAGTAAATGAAGCAGGCAAAAAGGAATACAAACGTCTCAAAAATGAGATCGACAGGAAGTGCAAAATGGCTACGCAGGGATGGCTAGAGGACAAATGTAAGAATGTAGAGGCTTATCTCACTAGGGGTAACATAGATACTGCCTACAGGAAAATTAAAGAGACCTTTGGAGAGAAGACAACCACGTGTATGAATATCAAGAGCTCAGATGGCAGCCCAGTTCTAAGCAAAGAAGGGAAGGCAGAAAGGTGGAAGGAGTATATAGAAGGTTTATACAAGGGCGATGAACTTGAGGACAATATTATGGAAATGGAAGAGGATGTAGATGAAGACGAAATGGGATATACGATACTGCGTGAAGAGTTTGACAGAGCACTGAAAAACCTGAGTCGAAACAAGGCCCCCGGAATAGACAACATTCCATTAGAACTACTGACAGCCTTGGGACAACCAGTCATGACAAAACTCTACCAGCTGGTGAGCAAGATGTATGAGACAGGCGAAATACCCTCAGACTTCAAGAAGAATATAATAATTCCAATCCCAAAGAAAGCAGGTGCTGACAGATGTGAAAATTACCGAACTATCAGTTTAATAAGCCACGGCTGCAAAATACTAACGCGAATTCTTTACAGACGAATGGAGAAACTGGTAGATGCAGACCTCGGGGAGGATCAGTTTGGATTCCGTCGAAATGTTGGAACACGTGAGGCAATACTGACCTTACGACTTATCTTAGAAGAAAGATTAAGAAAAGGCAAACCTACGTTTCTAGCATTTGTAGACTTAGAGAAAGCTTTTGACAATGTTGACTGGAATACTCTTTTTCAAATTCTAAAGGTGGCAGCGGTAAAATACAGTGAGCGAAAGGCTATTTATAACTTGTACAGAAACCAGATGGCAGTCATAAGAGTCGAGGGGCATGAAAGGGAAGCAGTGGTTGGGAAAGGAGTGAGACAGGGTTGTTGCCTCTCCCCGATGTTATTCAATCTGTATATTGAGCAAGCAGTAAAGGAAACAAAAGAAAAATTTGGAGTAGGTATTAAAATTCATGGAGACGAAGTAAAAACTTTGAGGTTCGCCGATGACATTGTAATTCTGTCAGAGACAGCAAAGGACTTGGAAGAGCAGTTGAACGGAATGGACAGTGTCTTGAAAGGAGGATATAAGATGAACATTAACAAAAGGAAAACGAGGATAATGGAATGTAGTCAAATTAAATCGGGTGATGCTGAGGGAATTAGATTAGGAAATGAGACACTTAAAGTAGTAAAGGAGTTTTGCTATTTAGGAAGTAAAATAACTGATGATGGTCGAAGTAGAGAGGATATAAAATGTAGACTGGCAATGGCAAGGAAAGCGTTTCTGAAGAAGAGAAATTTGTTAACATCGAATATAGATTTATGTATCAGGAAGTCGTTTCTGAAAGTATTTGTTGGGAGTGTAGCCATGTATGGAAGTGAAACATGGACGATAACTAGTTTGGACAAGAAGAGAATAGAAGCTTTCGAAATGTGGTGCTAAAGAAGAATACTGAAGATAAGGTGGATAGATCACGTAACTAATGAGGAGGTATTGAATAGGATTAGGGAGAAGAGAAGTTTGTGGCACAACTTGACTAGAAGAAGGGATCGGTTGGTAGGACATGTTTTGAGGCATCAAGGGATCAGAAATTTAGCATTGGAGGGCAGCGTGGAGGGTAAAAATCGTAGAGGGAGACCGAGAGATGAGTACACTAAGCAGATTCAGAAGGATGTAGGTTGCAGTAGGTACTGGGAGATGAAGAAGCTTGCACAGGATAGAGTAGCATGGAGAGCTGCATCAAACCAGTCTCAGGACTGAAGACAACAACAACACATCCAGTAAACGAAGAAATTTCGCATGGCGCTCAGCGACAGATACATTTTCGAGGCTCGAAATTACGCCAGTATCCAACGCATTAACACTCTCCATGTTTTCAGCCATATTTGAAGATTTAGAGAGTGAAAAAGTGGAGGCCCGTCTCTTACCCTGGACCGGCCTCTCTGGCATGGGGGGAGGCTATATGCAGCCCGCTCACCGGTCCCGCCCCTTGACCAAGAGCTATCAGTAACTGAGCTGCCAGGTTTAGCACGCCGTGGGTACAGCGCACTAGTCCTCCTCAACAGCCACACCACCGCAGATTTCACCCGCTCCCTTATCGGCGAATGCCACCCGCATTCCGGGAGAGCGGATTCACTCTCCGTCCTTCGCCCCCTACTAGGCCAGGTTCCCACCAAAGGCCAGGGACCCGGTCCTACTCAGGTGCCGGGCCGGTCCCCCAGACGTTCGGGGGTCTGGACCCATCTAACCTGACCGAGGACATGTCACCACGCCCCGGCTTGGCGGAGCATGCCCTGGAGTCCAAGACAAGGCGAATGGCCTTCGCCGTCTTGGGGCAGGATCACACCACAGCAAATGCAGCCATCAGAACCAGTGTACAAGTTGTGCAGCACACTGTCGCGCCCATACCTTTCAGTTGCCCGAAGGCTTAACAGCTCCACCTCAAGAAGGCAGGTAAGGGCACTTGAGAAGGAGAGGCTGTTTGAGACGCATCCTTCCCCACACTGCCTTTTACCAACTGAGAGCCCGCATAGTTTGAAGGCCCACAGTATGAGACAGCCTCCTCTACTGCACGCCGCAGCCCTTTCGCAATGTAGCTTCAAAGAGCTCCGTTTGTTCGAAGAGCTGCGTCAGTTCAGCGTCCGAGGAAGTTTTGCCGTTCGCTCGCGACTGGGCGATAAAGGCTGCCCGTTTGGCTTCTCGATCCCTTGCGGGACCCGCTCCCGTAGCGGTCGGCGTTGCTACCGGTTCAGCTGGGGCGGCGGTTTTCTTCTTAGCACCTTTCACCTGCGGTGGTGCTGGGGCAACCGCTGGCTCAGGCGCGCGGACGTCCTTCTGCGAGGTCGCAGGAGTGTTCGCAGGCACTACTGCGCTGGGGCCTCGGGCGAAGACTGCTCGCAGCTGCCTCAAGGCCTCTTCTTTCTCTGCAGCCACGGCGGCTGCGAAGGCAGCCCTCTCTGCCGCAATGACGCCTCTGAGGGCTGCAGTGGCCTCCTTCACGGCGGTGCCGAGTTCGAGGTCACGTATCTTCTCGGGAGCGCGGGCTGCGTCCTAGCCGCTCGTTTCCAAGCGGTCTTCCCTGCTCCTGGCAGGTGGAGCTGCTACTGCGCCGTCCCTCTGCTGCGCCGGGCTGTTCCGCGCCCTACGCCGTTTCCGACGTCGTCTTCGCTTCTTCCGCTGCGTCGGTGCGGCCGCGGCCGCCTCGCCGCCCCCGGCACGGCTGCTGCTTGCGAAAGCCGCAAAACCGCGCGAACTGGCGACATGCGGGCCGCCACACCGGACACAGGTCGGCAGAACGTTGCTGCCGCGGTCGCAGGCGCGGCTGTCGTGCTCCCCTGAGCACTTGACGCACCGCACCGCGTTGCGGCAATACTTCGCAACATGTCCCTCGCCCTGGCACCTGAAGCACTGGGGCTGGGGGTCCATGGCGGTCGGGAGAGCCTCTAACGTCACCGGGAAGCCCAGCAGCTTCCGCAAGTCGAAGATGTCGCTCCCGCCGTCGACCGTTTGCACGGTCACGGCATAGAGCGGCGCCCTCTTCTTGTTGGTCCGTTTGTGCAACCTTGCGGTTGCACCACCAAACCCGGCTCGCAGCAGCCCTTCCCGGACCGCTGCCTCGTCACAGCACCAAGGTAGCCCCTTGAGGAGTGCCTTGGTCGTCTTCATCCTTCCTACGGAAGGTGCCTTCTCCGGCGCGTCGACGATGTGGTCGGCCACTGCGACCTTGATCGCCCTGTGGTCGGCCACGTTTGCAGCTCGAACGCAGATCAGCGAGTCTGTATCGACAGACTCGTAGACCACTTCGTTCCGAGCGCAACTCGTCATGGTGTCGAGTCCACCCACCTTTACACTTGATGTACAAAGGGGGGACAGGCCGCGACTCGTCTTCTCGGGAGTTCCTTGCATGGTCGGCAGACTCAGTGAGTTGCGCAACCGAAGGACCCTTCGTAACGGCAGGTTTCCCTGCGCACCCTTCTTTCCCATGCTGTGAGGCGCGGAACACGACAATCTGCACGCGTTGTGAAAACAACGCACGACAATTTGCTCTCCGCGGCTCCCACAGCACAGAAACCTCTTCACGAGCTCTCAACGGCCGAGTTAACGTAGCGCGCAACGGCAGCGATGCGCTCGCCTCGCTAGCTCAGGCCGCTCTCGCCGAGCCGTGTCGCTCAGCTGGCCGTGCAGCCCTACCGGCCGCCGCGCCTCGCCACGCCCCTGTACGCGCGCTTCGTTACGGCGACAGGCCGCCGCGCCAGCAGCAGTCAAAAGCGACACAAAGCCGTTAGTCAACAGACTTCAGGCTACAGTGGATCGAGATGGATGGTCAACAGCAGCAGACAAAAAGAAAGAGGAGCGGCGCCTCAGCACTATTTAAACCCGAGTGAGAAATTAATTTCCTTTTTACTGCTGTCGAAAATCATGCTACATGTTTAGTATGTCATTGGAAACTCATGTATTTAAAAAGAGTACTCGATTTAACAGCACTTTAATACCTGTCACAAATGTCAGTTCGAAAATTGGTCGCATGAGGAACGCCAGTCAAAGCTTGAAGAATTGAAAGAAAATTTCAAGCAGAATTACAGCCAAGTAAGAGTTGCCTATCGTATGACTCTTCATTATTCATCATAATCATTTAAGACTGATTATGCGTTTCAGCGTTCAGTCTGGAGCATAGCCCCCCTTCCAAAATTCCTCCATGATCCTCTATTCAGTGCTAACATTGGTGCCTCTTCTGATGTTAAACCTATTACTTCAAAATCATTCTTAACGGAATCCAGGCACCTTATCCTTGGTCTGCCCCGACTCCTCCTACCCTCTACTGCTGAACCCATGAGTCTCTTGTGTAACCTTGCTTCTCCCATGCGTGTAACATGACCCCACCATGTAAGCCTGTTCGCCCTGACTGCTACATCTATAGAGTTCACTCACAGTTTTTCTTTGATTTCCTCATTGTCTCCTTGCCATTGTTCCCATCTACTAGTATCTGCAATCACCCTAGCTACTTTCATATCCGTAACTTCAACCTTGTTGATAAGGTAACCTGAATCCACCCAGCTTTCGCTCCCATACAACAAAGTTGGTCGAAAGATTGAACGGTGCACAGGTAACTTAGTCTTGGTACTGACTTCCTTCTTGCAGAAGAGAGTAGATCGTAGCTGAGCGCTCACTGCATTAGCTTTGCTACACCTCGCTTCCAGTTCTTTCACTATGTTGCCATCCTGTGAGAATATGCATCCTAAGTACTTGAAACCGTCCACCTGTTCTAACTTTGTTCCTCCTATTTGGCACTCAATCCGTTTATATTTCTTTCCCACTGACATTACTTTCGTTTTGGAGATGCTAATCTTCATACCATAGTCCTTACATTTCTAATCTAACTCTGAAATATTACTTTGCAAACTTTCAATCGAATCTGCCATCACAACTAAGTCATCCGCATATGCAAGACTGCTCATTTTGTGTTTACATATCTTAATCTCACCCAACCAGTCTATTGTTTTCAACATATGATCCATAAATAATATGAACAACAGTGAAGACAGGTTGCAGCCTTGTCTTACTCCTGAAACTACTCTGAACCATGAATATTTACCGTCAACTCTAACTGCTGCCTGACTATCCATGTAAAGACCTTTAATTGCTTGCAAAAGTTTGCCTCCTATTCCATAATCTCGTAGAACAGACAATAACTTCCTCCTAGAAACCCGGTCATAAGCCTTTTCTAGATCTATAAAGCATAGATACAATTCCCTGTTCCACTCATAACACTTCTCCATTATTTGTCGTAAGCTAAAGATCTGGTCCTGACAACCTCTAAGAGGCCTGAACCCACACTGATTTTCTTCCAATTGGTCCTCAACTAATACTGGCACTTTCCTTTCAACAATACCTGAGAAGATTTTACCCACAATGCTGATTAGAGAGATACCTCTGTAGTTGCTACAATCTTTTCTGTTTCCATGTTTAAAGGTTGGTGTGATTACTGCTTTCGTCCAGTCTGATGGAACCTGTCCCGACTCCCACATCATTTCAATTATCCTGTGTAGCAATTTAAGACCTGAACTTCCACTGTATTTGATGAGTTCCGACTTCATTTCATCCACCCCAGCGGCTTTATTGCACTGCAATCTATTGTCCATTTTCTCCACTTCCTCAAATGTGATCCTATTTCCATCATCATTCCTATCCCATTCTACCTCGAAATCTGAAACATTACTGATCGTATTTTCACCTACATTGAGCAACTCTTCAAAATATTCCCTCCATCTCCCCAAGGCATCCACAGGATTCACCAGCAGTTTTCCTGACCTGTCCAAAATACTTGTCATTTCCTTCTTACCTCCCTTTCTAAGACGGCTAATTACACTCCAGAATGGTTTTCCAGCAGGTTGACCCATAGTCTCCAACCTGTTTCCAAAGTCTGCCCAAGATTTCGTCTTGGATGCTGCAATTATCTGTTTGGCTTTGTTTCTTTCTTCGACATAACTTACTCTGTCTACCTGAGCTCTAGTATGTAGCCATTTTTGAGACGCCTTCTTTTTCCTTTTACAGGCTGCCTTGACTGTGTCATTCCACCAAGCTGTTTGCTTCATCCTACTTTTACACACTACTGTTCCATGACATTCTTTAGCCACTTCTAGTACTGTGTCCCTGTACCTTGTCCATTCCTTTTCCAATGACTGTAATTGACTACATTCAACTAACTGGTACCTTTCTGAGATCGCTATTATGTACTTGTGCCTGATTTCCTTATCCTGAAGTTTCTCCACTCTTATCCTCCTACATATGGACCTGACCTCCTGCACTTTCGGCCTCACAATCCCAATTTCACTGCAAATTAAATAACGATCAGTGTCATCAAAGAATCCCCTGAATATACGTGTGTCCCTCACAGCCTTCCTGAATTCCTGATCTGTTATTATATAGTCAATGACAGATCTGGTTCCCCTGCCTTCCCAAGTATACCGTTGAATGTTCTTATTATTAATAAAGATGATAAATAAAACTATATTTTGTAATCTGATATGTCACTTAGCAATGTGCCAGTTATCGAATATCTGGTTGTCAACAACAAGGAACATTTCTTTTCGGTTAATTTTTATATTTGTGTTGCATTAAATCGCGTCGCACAGACATAAGAAAAATTTTCATGTGCGTTATTTTTTGCCACTTTCTGAAAAGCAGTCACAAACACTCTCTCCGGCAGAAAGTGTCATTAAAAGTTATTCTTTGTTTTTGTAAATCTGTGTTTTTATGGATGGGAATAAATATGTTGTACTGTGGTCTACGTTTTCAATTAATTAAAACGTAAATATTTCAATAGATAAAAATTAATTTTGCGACCACATTTCGCTGCCCTTGCTAGTGTCCAAGACCGCTTTTCAGAGGAATTGGGGGAAAACGAACCTGAAACCAATCTTGTTTAGTTACTTTTTTATTTTAATTTCAAAGAATGAACCAATTAATTGTTAACATGACAAAAGTGTTTTAAAAAAAGGATTGTACAAAATTTGTTGTATGTTCTTTTTTACCGTGGTAGGAGCAGGAAACAGGCGGGCAAAGTTTGCGCGCAAGTTACAAATGCTCGCTGAGAATTGCGAAAGCAGGGAAACCCTTTGCAGCTGGGAATTTCGTCAAGGATTGCCTGGTCGACTCGGAGGCTTGTATTTGTCCTGCAGACCTCACAGGAAAATTGGAAAAAAATAGCTCTTTTGGCTGAAACTGTTGCTTACCGAGTCGAAGATATGGCCTTAGATTTGGAGCAGCAATTAATGGAGAGAGCGGAAAACTTCATTTCATTTTCTGTCGCTCTTGACGAGTCCGCGGACGTTGCGGACATATCTCAGCGCGTCATATTCATTTCAGGTGTCGACGACAATCTGCGTGTCACAGAACAATTTGTCGATCTTGCACCATTAAAAGACACAATGACGGGTTTGGATATTTTTCTTGCTATGGAAAACGTGTTAGAGTCAAGGGTTTAAAATGGGATCGCGTGACCGGTGTAACAGCTTTTGGAGCCCCTGTGCTACAAGGGATACGCACTGGATTCCTTGGGTTACGTCAGGTAAAAAATGGCTGAAGTCGGCTGTTCCTTATTCGCGGCTGTCCATTGTCTAATACACCAGGAAGCACTTTGTGGGAAGATTGTCAACATAAAAATGTTGCGGACACAGTTCTTCGAACTGTTAATAATCTTCGATCGCATGGACTCACGCATCGCCAGTTTAAAGAATTTCTGGCTGATATCGAAGCGGAATACCCGGACATCCCCTACCACACCTAAATAAGATGGCTGAGCAGAGGAAAGGTGTTTCATCGGTTTTTCTCCTTAAGCGGTGCAATAAATACTTTTTTGGAAATGAAAGGACGTCCAGAAAAATTACTTTGTGATCCTAGGTGGGTGGCGAATTTGGCTTTTTTGCGTGACCTTACTGGTCATTTAAATTCTTAGAACATTTCACTCCAAGGCGAAAATCACTCTGTTGTTGATTTACTTCAGACGATTCAAGCATTAAAAAAAAACTTATTTTGTGGGAAAAACATTTCAGCGAGAAGAATTGTGTATTCTTTCCTGTACCACACAGTGTTAAAGAAGATGTGGATTTTTCAGATTATGTTCAAATCATTTGCGAATTCCAAGAACAGTTTGAAAACAGATTCCTGGAGATAAGTGAGCTTCAACTGACCTTATATGTATTTGTTTGCCTGTTTCCCTTCGGGCGGAGGACGCCTCACAAGTGCTTCAACGAGAGCTGATTTACCTGCAGTGCGATATCCGCCAGAAGAACCGCTTTCTTATGTGTAAAACTTTGGTTGACTTTTACAGCTGTCTTCCACGAGAGAAATATCCTCTTTTGCACAAGCACGCAGCCAAAGTTCTCCCAATGTTTGGTTCCGCGTATATTTGTGAGCGCTTTTTCTCTCTTTTAAAGCTTGCTAAAACTAAGAACCGTTCAGTACTTGGCGATAAAAATTTGACAATTCTTTAAGGTTGACAGTCTCACGGAATATCGTAACAATCCTAGACAAAATCGTTTCCTCGAACAATAAAAACGTGTAAAATGTTAATTGTCTTCTTTAAAAATGTTATAACCTTAATTCTATTTTTAATAAGTTTTCAAACTTGGCCAGTTAAAATTATTACGTACAAAACAGCAAATCCGGTTTCTGAACTCTGAAAAGGAGTACAAAAAGCTGTAGCACGAAGTATAATAAAAAATATTTATTTGTAGCTACTAACAGTAAGAATGAGACACTATATCCCTATTTCTAAAATAGAATATTTTGTTTACGTTTGATCTGACCGCGGGACAGTCTTGCGCAGAGCAGTGCTGTGCGGTCTCACTCGCTACGCAGCTATCTCTCTCTCTCTCTCTCTCTCTCTCTCTCTCTCGTGCTCATAGGCCGACACTAGCGACACACGGTCGCAGACGGCGCGCTGAACTACACTGCCGTTCGCCCGCGGGGTGCGGACACGCCCGCCGAGATTGGATGAGCCTGCTCTAGACAATTCAGTATAAGTGCAGTCAGTCTTCCGAGCTGCAAGAGATGTTCACCCACTCCAGTGCAAGCATCCACATGTACAATTCAGGAAGTGCTGGTGATGAAAAGGGACGAGTTTAATAAGTGTACTACAATCAAGCAGACAATATAAAGACTGTATCCATAGCCTCCTACACGATGAGTCGAAAGAAAATGTATGAGGGTGTGGTGAATACAATTTGCGATGTAATTACACGCTTTATTCCAAGGAATTTCGCCACACTTGAACACTGACTTTAACAAAATCGCGGCACATATGTGAGATCTCCCAGTCTTCATCCCTGAAACACAGCCTTCCGTTGTCTTTGAGCACAAACTGCTTCACGAGTTATTAAATCCAATTGAACATGTGTCTAAATACGCCTTCATAAATATCACTGCAAAGTAGTTTGAGTCAAGATGTGTCATAAATGATTCGTTAAACAATCTGCTGGGATGGATTTCACTTGCACAGTAGGAAATATTAATTAAAAATACTGATCAATACTGCTCTGGAATATTTGCATACATAAACGAATTATATAAAGTGTTTGACGTTTCAGTGCATTTGCAAATGTTGCCTTACTCAATTTCTTTCATATACACTCGCACACAAAACACTGCACTGTCTTAAGAGTGCGTAGAGAATGGAAATAGATTATGGGAAAATAAAAAAAATACAAATACACTCGAAAATACATCACGTAAAAAACATTTTAATTACTCTATCACAATATTGTGCTACACGAGGCACGGTCTTAGCCCCTGGATCCACGAAGTGGAGCGTCCTTCATCGTATGCAGCTCGCCCCGGAGTGAACTGACGACCGAAAGCGGGAGCATTCCAGCACAAAGTAGGGATCAGTGAAACAAGTTGGTATTTCCCGAACCATACATGCAAAAGCGCGCAAAACGCGTGGCCGGCATACCAGCACCTCCTTGTCCTGCGTGCTCAGACCAGCATATATCAGCAGGTGGAGTGGAATGCTGCACTCCTAGTGGCTCCTGAAAATACCCTTCAGGCCTTTCCAACAACTGCCCTTCCGTCTAATCAGAGTGCCTATGTAATCCCCGCCCTCTCCACTCCCAGTCTCATTCTGTCAGCGTCAGTTCGCCAGTGTGGTTGCGTCAGTGTGTTGAAAATGAAGCGTTCAGCGACATCAAGCGCCGCCATTGTTAGTGGCAAACGACATAGAATTGTAGAAGAAGAAGAATGTGCACTGCCATACACACTACTGGACATTAAAATTGGTACACCACGAAGATGATGTGCTGCAGACGCGAAATGTAACCGACAGGAAGAAGATGCTGTGATATGCAAATGATTAGCTTTTCAGAGCAGTCACACAAGGTTGCCGCCGGTGGCGACACCTACAACTTGCTGACATGAGTAAAATGCCCAGTCGATTTCTCATACACAAACAGCAGTTGACCGGCGTTCCCTAGTGAAACGTTGTTGTGATGCCTCGTGTAAGGAGGCGAAATGCGTACCATCACGTTTCCGACTTTGATAAAGATGGGATTGTAGGCTATCGCGATTGCGGTTTATCGTATCGCGACATTACTGCTCGCGTTGGTCGAGATCCAATGACTGTTAGTAGAATATGGAATCGGTGGGTGCAGGAGAGTAATACGGAACGCCGTGCTGGATCTCAGCGGCCTCGTGTCTCTAGCAGTTGAGATGACAGGCACCTTATCCGCATAGTTGTAACGGATCATGCAGCCACGTCTCTATCCATGAGTCAACAGATGGGGACGTTTGTAAGACAACAACCATCTGCACGAACAGTTCGTCTATGTTTGCAGCATCATGGACTATCAGTTCGAAGACCGTGGCTGCGGTGACCCTTGACGCTACATCTCAGACAGGAGCGACTGCGATGGTGTGTACTCAGCGACGAACCTGGGTGCACGAATGGCAACAGGTCATCTTTTCGGATGAATCCAGGTTCTGTTTACAGCATCATGATGGTCGCATCCGATGTTTGGCGACATCGTGGTGAACGCACATTGGCAGTGTGTATTCGTCATCGCCATATTGGCGTATCACACGGCCTGATGGTATGGGGTGCCATTGGTTACACGTCTCGGTCACCTCCTGTTCGCACTGACGGCACTTTGAACAGTGGACATTACGTTTCAGATGTGTTGCGACCCGTGGCTTTACCCTGCATTCGATACCTGCAAAATCCTTTATTTCAGCAGGATAATGCACGACCGCATGTTGTAGGTCCGGCTCGGGCCTTTCCGGATAGAGAAAATGTTCGACTGCTACCCTGGCCAGCACATTCTCCAGATCTCTCACCAATTGAAAAGTCTGGTCAATGGTGCCCGAGCAACAGGCTCGTCACAATACGCCAGTCACTACTCTTGATGAACTGTCGTATCGTATTGAAGCTGCATGGGCAACTGTACCTGTTCATGCCATCTACCTCCGTTTGACTCAATGCCCAAGAGTATCAAGCCGTTATTACGGCCAGAGGTGGTTGTTCTGGGTATTGATTTCTCAGGATCTATGCACCCAAATTGCGTGAAATTGTAATCACATTTCAGTTCTAGTATAATATAATTGTCCAATGAATCAAATAAAAACATATGCCTCAACCCAGGATCAAACCACTGACCTCTTAGATATTAATCCAAAACACTAGCCACTGCACCAACTGTACAGTGCAGTTAATATCTGCTGACAGAGGTAGTTACGATACATGTGGTTACAGTGTTGCCAGATTGCTACTCTTTAACGTCCTTTTACTGCTGGATGTAATTGCCGGACGAAATTTAGTGAGGGACTGATGGCCCTAGTAGTCTGGTGCTCCTGGTGCTTGAATTTCACATCACCTGGGCTCATACTGCCGCATTCGTGTTTGGCGACATCGCGGTGAACGCACATTTGAAGCGTGTATTCGTCATCCCATACTGTTAGTGCGGCGTGATGGTATAGGGTGCCACTGGTTACACGTCTCAGTCACCTGTTGTTCGCATTGACGGCACTTTGAACAGTGGACGTTACATTTCAGGAGTGTTACGACCCGTGGCTCTACCCTTCATTCGATCCCTGCGAAACCATACATTTCAGCAGGTAGTGTACCACCGCTTGTTGCAGGTTCTGTACGGGCCTTTCTGGATACAAAAAATGTTCGACTGCTGCCCTGTCTCGTGAATGGTGTCAGAGCAACTGGCTCGCCATAATCCGACAGTCCCTACTCTTGAGTAGTTGCTTGGGGAACTGTACTTGTACACGCCATCCAAGCTGTGTTTGACTCAATGTCCAGGCGTATCAAGGCCGTTATTGCGGCCAGAGGTAGTTATTCTGGGTACTGATTTCTCAGGATCTATGCACCCAAATTGCGTGAAAATGTACCACATGTCAGTTCTAGTATAATATATTTGTTCAACGAATACCCGTTTATCTTCTTGGCGTAGCAGTTTTAATGGCTAGTAGTGTAGGTAAATAACTTGTTTTATTTTTTTTAAAAAAAAAATATGTGCTTACTGTGTAGAAAGCTGGAAAAAATGTAGTCTACCAGCGCGACCAGTAGACTGGAGGAGGAGGAGGCTGGACCACTGCGAACTCTCCCTGTCGAGGTCCAGCCCCGTGTGGAAAGCCTGCAACCAGAAGTGCCATGTGACTATCAAAAAATTTCATAGTAGTAGTGGTGTCATTCTTTGTGTATTTCTGGTTTACTTCTTATTTCATACTTGTTATAGCTCTCATGGTGAAAATGCAACTTTGAGATGTAAGCGATGTTAGAGGCTGAAAAATACACCAGCCACACGTTGTGGAACAGCCTCCAGCAGGAAGTACACAGTCCTAACAGTCGCGTAGTTATAGAAGAAATATATATATATATATATATATATATATATATATATATATATATATATATATATATATATATATTAGTAACTATGTAGTTCAAAAATAGTTTATGTTTCATCCTGTTACAGCAACAATTCTAGAGAAGTTAGCCCTCATAGACAAGCAACTGGAGGCTATTCACAAACTGAAGCAGCGTGCAGCACCCAGAGAGACAGCAGAGCAGTCTTCTGAGTGAAAAAAAGTCTTAATTTTTTGTTTGTTTGTTTGTGTTTGTAGAATGGAAGGTTTTTCTTCTTCTCTACCAAATCAGTAGATACAAAAAAAGTGGCTCTAAGCACTATGGGACTTAACATCTTAGGTCATCAGTCCCCTAGAACTTAGAACTACTTAAACCTAACTAGCCTAAGGACATCACACACATCCATGCCCGAGGCAGGATTCGAACCTGCAACCGTAGCAGTCCCGCGGTTCCGGACTGCAGCGCCTAGAACCGCACGACCACCGCGGCGGGCTCAGTATATACATCCCTTTACTGTTGCAGACGAGATGGATTGGATACACCATATCGATTCTGATGAGGATGAGATAGCTGAATGGGTCAGGGGCACGGCCCTAGATGAAGAGCTGCAAGGGCATCGTGGTATGGCCCTTTTAGGGGATGACTTTCCTGAAGGGTTGGTAGATATACCTGGCAATGTCGATGAACTGTTCTCTGCCATGGACCCAGAGCATAAAAGGTTATTACTCACACTACTAAAGACCGTCTGTACTATTTCTTTACCTGCAGCAGCGGCAACAGCAAGCAATCTCTGGAAAGTTGTTCCTAATTCACTCTGCCCCAGTCCTGACAACACACACACAAACCGAACACCACAGATGAGAAATACACTTCAAACTCACGCGCTTCACCCAGCCAAACATGTAGTGGCACTTAACTCTGCATATGGTTTGAAAAATAGAAGGAAGTGCAGTGTCAAGAGAACATATTACTCATTTCGCCAACAACATATGAGAAAGCACCAAATTATCAAAACCGTAAGTTACATACAAAAAAATGTGATGTATACTCATTTCCGTTTGTAAATTCATGATAAACAGAAAAATAAAAATTACATTTTGCTGTTTCGAGATGAGAAGTTGTACATATGTGTAGCAGAATAGCTACAAAAATAAATGTCCAATAGCATCATGTAAGGTATGTAAACTAGTACATACATCCACTCTTTTTGCCTATTAATCTATAAACAGAACTTCGACATAATGTTATAAACAACATACGCATTGCATCAAGTTCTTAATACATATCCCAACTGTGAACTATGAACAAGTGACGTATAACATTTTGCAATAATCATTCATTCACAATTGTAAATACTATTTACCAAAGGTTTCGCCAAATGTTAATATGTAACAACAATTTTACGGTCGGAAAATAAAAAATAACCCACTGAAGATAGCACAAAAAGTGCTGAAACATGTCTGGGTGAGACAAAACAGAAAAAAGGTGTCTCGCATAAAAGCGTAATTCCTCGTCCTAGTAAACAGCATATTTGCGTCAGGTTCCTCAATACCTTTCTCTCAGACAAGTTATTAGCGTCTCATCTAGAAGACTGCGCTTCCAAGGACCCGGTGCGTGTTATTATGTCTACTAACGAAAAAAAATATTCATAAAGCGATGGTTGTTTGTAATGCACGCCGACTTTGAATGCCTCTTCGCTCCTGTGTCCCTCTGTGTAAGTGACACCACAACATCACATACCACCTTTACAGCAAAAATTGCACCATATGCGGGAGTTTACCAAATTGTGTCGTTCTATGATTCGATGATTCGAGCCTTAACCGCTATACATCTTATGTTGGTGATAATCCTGCAGTTTCGCTGCTCACTGGGGCCGATAAATATTCACGGAGGGTTGGGGTGGGGAGGGGGGTGGTAAGCTTTACAGCGACAACCGTCCCATGACCAAATCGAAGGACAAAGAATATTTGTACAATAACGTGGTTGACTGTCATATTTGAGGTTTTCCCTTAGATAGAAAAGCGGAAACTCCACGTAGGGCGACTGTCATCTTATGAGGAAGGTCCGTGGCACAACCCATAGTACATGCAAGTTGAAGTACCAGCTATCAAGCCACATACTAGTTTTCTTCCATAATTTAAGCAGGTAAGACGAGCAGTTTCTAGTTGAGCACTTGTCTGATTTCGCTTGGGAGAAAAATCAGGTCAGTGTCCTACCTAACAGCGTCGAGAAGTTAATTCATTCCCCAAACGCCGAGAATTACTCTCCGCCTCCTTGACTTGCTACGTTTTATGCAGGCGCCACTCCAGAGGCTTGTTGAAGCTCAATCTCAGGAGGATATGCATATCACTCGAGCTGCGTTTCGTAATAAGGAAAAGTTTCAATTTGAGACTAGGAAGGAGGTTTCCCCTTTTGAGTATGTGAATAGTATAGCTAAATGCAACGAAACCAGGCTACCCAACGTAACTGCGTTCTTCAGCAACCTTACACGTGATGCCATAACGAAAGCAGAGTATGTGCATGCCATGAGTGTCTGGCGGGAATTCAACATCACCACTTTAGGAGAGTATTCACGGCTTTACATGGACACAGACTTCTGCTTGCTTGCGGACGTTTTCGAGAAATACCGGAAACTATGCATGACCACATATTATCTGGATCCCACCTTTTATTACACAGCACGTGGGTTAACTTGAGTCGCAGTGTTCAAGAAAACGAAGTACAGCATCGAATTAGTGACCAATGCTGACATGATTCTTTTCTTTGAGTGAGGGATCATTGGGGGACTTTGCCAATATGCACATAGGCACGTGAAAGCAAATAACCCAGGGATGAGTGACAGGTTCAAGGCAACCCTTGACTCGAGTTACATAATGTACTTCGATGTAAATATGTTATACAGGCACACCATGCAACAATGACTGCCTATTGATGAGTTTCAATGGGTGGCCAAAGAAGAATGCAAGAGATTACATGGATAGATCAATGGGAGTATGGCAGCTGATTCTGATGTAGGGTATGTGGTGGAGGCAGAACTTACATACCCTGTCAGTTTGCATGATGTGCAAGCCGATTTTGCAGCTGTGTCCAGAGCAAGCAGTTGTGAGAGGAGGCTCCACCCCAAAACAGATGACAACTCTGGGGAATAAGTGGAGATTCATCATTCACTATGGTGATCTACAGCAGCGTCTCAGCTTGGGAATTGAGCTGGTTAGAATCACCTGGGCTATCTCCTCCAAATATTCCCCCTGGTTGAAGGAGCATATTGGTTTGAATACGAGACAGAGAGCTTCTACAATGTGTGACTTCGAGAAAGATTTTTATAAATTAATGAATGATTCAATTTTCGACAAAACAATGGAGAAATCGAGTGAACAACGTCAAATGTTGATTAGGGCCGAATGGGATATGCGTTATGATGTAAGACGAAATTTTAAGCTGGACAACATATTCAAGAAGAACTCCGTTGCTGCGGAGATGACGAAGACTGCAGTAGAGTTTACGAAACTTATTTATGTGCATACTAGGCCTAACCAAACTCCACATGTACTGCTTTCATTATGAATTTGCGGAAATTCATTTCGCGGATACTAAATTACTTTATACAGGTACAGAGAGCTTCTGTTGTGTGAGAAACTGCAATCCATGTGAATTAATGAGGCACCACAATAATGAATTCGACACGTCTTCATACACAGCCAATAACCCTTATGGTGTTGTTCCACAGAACAAGGTTACTGGCCTTATCAAAGACGAGGTGAATGGATTGTTGGTTGTGGAGTTTGTAGATCTCTGATGAAAAATGTATGTGTGTCGCACACTGGAAGATGCCAACCAGAGGATAGCTAAGGGTGTGCATCATATAGCATCTAGAGCCCCCTCTAAGGAAGACTGTTTGTGGTGCTGCAGTGCAGCCGCCACATATGGTACGGCGAACTAGCAGTCGATCGGGAGGACATGAGGTGTTCTGCCGTATCTTCCGTCGTCGTCGGCGTTGTCGTTGTTGTCGTGAGGCTCCGTTATACCGAGTGGAAAGGCGCGTCGATCTTAAGAGCATGAAATATGGTAACCTTAAGTCACTAACAACACCCAACGGTCACGGTAGTGCCTGATTCCAGAATAGCTGCAGTATTTATGATCTACGAACTACCCCCTCTTGACCAGGTCCCCAAAACTTAACTCGTAACGAGATCCTTTCGAAGCAAATTGTCATAAAGATCGTCTATAAAGGCTTCGTACAACGATAAGAAATGTTATAGTTTTTGGAATAATAACAGATACAACCAAACTGTCATGTTTCTTCTGTTTTATTTAACGTAACTTTGTTCACGGTTTTATTTCGCATTCATCACTCATTCACACTCTGGCATGTAGTATATGTGAGTGCCTGAACCCTAACTCCTAAGTTCCATCGAAACCCTTTGATGAACAGTTTTGGTTGTCGACAATGGTAATTATACAGTAATTTGTAATTGACTCTTCTAGTTTAGCCACCGTCCTCCACGAATGTTTGTTGGGCGTAAGATAATTACACATTTTTCTCTCCGGTCCGCTATTATTAAGGGTCCGCGTAAAAGTTAAAGTTTTTCTCGTTTTCATAAATTGGAGCCAACTCTCCGCGATATGATTTTTAAAAAAAAATGTCTCAATACCGCGTTCCTCGTGATAAGCGTATAGCTTTATCCCGGAATTGACCGCCCTGTAGATGTACTCAATATAATGAACACACTTCGCTATCCACGATTTCGTGTAACTAAATGTCCTTTTGTTACTCTGATCGTATACCGTAGTTATTTAAAACTCGCCCCTATATTTTTTCACAACGCAAACTTAGCACTTCTTTACTTGTTTATTTCTAAGAGTTAACGAAAAAATGACGCCGTATCATCGACTTCGTCGATATAAAGCTAAACACCTCAATATGCCCAATTTTACCTCTTCTTATAGGATCGGCCACCTTACTCATTAATTTACTACATAATACTTCCAATAACATTAAACAGATATCGCCGTTATATTTTAATTGTATTCAAAAGCATATTATTACTATTATGACTAACCAAATCGTAACAAACCGAGCGGCGTGCGTTTTTAACGATAGCTTTACACTCGCTCAGCTGTTATATATACATATACAGACAGTGCTGAAAGATCAACCTTTCTACCGAACCAATAGAGGCAAATATGCTATTTCAAGTTCCGTTACATCTGTCTTGACTCGTATTGTTACAGTATACACTGTACTGCAGTCTAAAATTGGCATGACGATAAAAAGGTCATTTGTGATGATGGGACTGAAAGAGAGAGAGAGAGAGAGAGAGAGAGAGAGAGAGAGAGAGAGAGAGAGAGAGAGAGAGACTGCAAAGTAGTAGTATGACCTTTTCATCATCCTTATCCACTATTGCATTGTGTATATAAACAAGGGATGCGTGTGACACACATGACATTAGTTTCTCTGACGATCATTGCTATTTTGGAGGTGAAGTTTAAGATGGAAGACGACAAAATATAGAAATTTTTGCTTGGAATTACGCCTATTGTGCAGCAATGATTGGATTATGAGAGCAGCAGGCGCGTGATCTCGTCCGCTTCCAAAGACATATAGCAAACATGTCTAAATCTATATCTCCTGTGCTTGAAGAAAACCACAGGCACTGTGTCTGGACGAACCCATATACTATCCAAGTGGGAACGGGATGAATAGCGTTCATACACATATTACGTGGTAAAAATTCGTTTGTTCCTCATCCAACTGAAAAGTTATTTTAAATTTTCATAAGGAGACGTAGCAACATCGTTTTCACGTATCGTCTTTTTGCTGAGTCGATGGAAAGAGGGACACTCGTAAAATTCCATGTCTTCAATAGCAGCAACCTTGAAGATTCGACGCATTTATGGAATCTTATCACTCCTCTTCATGTATCCATGTGGTCGAATAAGCAAAGTGATGTCACTGTATCTTTTAGGATATACCAGGATCATCCTAGTGAATTCCATGTAAAAATGTGTTAATCACTTTGCACTCTTCCGTGTTCTAATGCACTTCGCGTTTTTGAGAGATCTCAGTGATACAATGTTTGTTGAGAATGTCTCTATTATTCAGGTATCTTCTGAGTTCGCTATGAACGCAACATTTTAAAATATGAACTGTCTACGCTCATCATCATAGAAACATTGACCAACTGCAATGATGTTGACACCATGAGCTAGCATAGTGGAATGCTCTGCGTGTGACGCTGTACCTGATCATTTATACACCTCGTCGCACAACGCTGCTGAGTCATGTATAACTAGAGCATACGGTGCAATGTGTTTCTGGAAATTTTCTGAAGATTCAAATTCAATTTGTACATCTATAGGCCCAGACTTAATTACATCGTTCTGTTTTGAGCAGTCTATCACTATGATTCGTAATAGCTCCTTGAATTTCAGTGGACTGAGTAGAAACCCTTCTCCTTCTTTTTAAACGCTTTCACGATAAGATGCGCGAAACCTCTCATGGGTGGCATATACTAGACTGTATACATTTTCATCCAACGGCAGGTGTAAATTGTCATATGGATATAATTATGAATTCAGGTAGTCTCTGGCATTAATTAACCTGATATTGTCGAATACAGTGGAATCATTTGGTATATTCCCTCTTCTATTAGGCTGAAACGCAAATATGATGGATTTAGGTGTCTCTAGCTGTAAAGAGATTTAAATAGCCCTTGGTTATCTGCTTCTTGTCGGTAGCACTGGGTACTAAAAACCCTCAAGAGCACAACGTTAGTGACAGACATGTACCGGAATTCAAATCTTTTAAAAGCTTCAAACGCTCCTCGTCTGATACTCTGATCTGAGACATTTTCCATTTTATCTTGCAGACTTTGATCACATTCTCATCTTGAGTTCCTCGAATGTACGAGCTTTTATCTGTCGAATTCCTGTTCAGCATTCATAATAATTTATTTCATGCCGTCAAAGTAGCCCATAATCATTTTTAGAGTTGTGAAAGCAGTAAATCGTTTGTACTCTGTACCTGTTCTATCCAACGGATCGTCCGTGAAACATCCTGCATTTTGTAAACCATTCAAATCTGTGGGTGACGTGGAGAAGTATAGTTTAAGGATTGACATTACGTGTATAGTCGATCTCAGACCCATTGAGTTCATAGCCTGTATCCTGAAACAGGAATGCTATAGCGTTACGTGTAGGCTTGGATCGCACTGTATCACTGCCGTCAGTTTCCTTGAATGATCCCTCCACACATATGAAACTCTGGCATGGAAGGGTCAGCACGTCTTGGTGCTGGATGGCAAACCTAATTCCACCATTCTTGGTTAATTTGGCTGAAGCAAAAGGTTTATGCGAGAGTATTCCTGATGTATAATCCGCTCATCGTGCTCTACTGGACTGGTTATATTGAGTGGGGACGTCATTTCGGGGTTACAAGCCAACCGATTTAAGAAACGTGTTAGCACTTTGCAGTTCAGCAGCGAAGTGACATGCTGTAGATTGCGTGCACTGGTTTTATACTGTACGCTCATCTTTGCTTAGATGTAATCGTACAATGACTTCCTCACCGCGAAAGTCCACAAGTTGATTATTCTGGTCCACAATATGGCGGAGAGGTTCTAGGCACTTCAGTCCAGAACCGCATGGCTGCTACGGTCGCAGGTTCAAATACTGCTTCGGGCATGGATGTGTGTGATGTCCTTAGGTTAATTAGGTTTACGTAGTTCTAAGTGTAAGGGACTGATGACCTCAGATGATAAGTCTCATAGTGCTCAGAGCCATTTGAACAATTTTTTGATCCACAATACGCAACTCAAATAGTGAAATGTCTGAACTGTCACTGGAAGGTATTTTGCATTGGTGGGAGTCTCAATAATCTTACCTGTTGCAATTGAGGGGAAGAATCCGTAAATAGACAATAAAAGAATCCATAAATCAGACTGTCTTTGAGATAGAAGTTTGCTGCAATGTTACACGCAATTCGGATTGTGCTGAGAAGCACTATGTCCACAGTATGATCTGACTTGTAACATCTATTAGAATCCTTCTTCAAAATCTGTCCTTTTGTGAAACGCAGTAAGCGCCCTATTGAACGTTTGTAGTTAAATTCAGTCGTTGCATTCACAGTCCTTATTTCATGTTTAAGTGTACTGATGTTTGAACGTACCTGAATACCTTTTCCATACTGTTTTAAGACTCCGTTAAAATCGTTGGTATCGTATGCATCAGGTTCAATTTCCATAATGACCTTTTCATCATTTATACCAAGATATAGTTTGTTGTTAACCTCGGTGATATTTGGGATTCTTGCAGGTACTATCTACAGTTTGGAGAAGACATTTCTTGATATGTTTAGCATTTTTTATGTATATGCCTCACTTTTAACATAAGCTATGTACAGGACAAATCACAAGATATGTGCGTAGTGAGTGGACTGTGCGAGAAACCTGTAACTTCCACAGCATTAATGCTACTAATTGAGAAAAAGTAATTATTGATAACTTAAATACTCAATACAGAGTCTTACTAAATTGGAGTAATAGTAGTGTTTTTTTTAAAAAAGTAATTTAGTTTCGTGTATGAAACAGAATCGAATTGTTTCGTTTCTACACCTCAGAAAATTTCATTTTTAACCTTCAGGGATAATTATCGTCAGGTTGGTAACCACTGATTTAGGCAGTTGGTGTTCGAGTCACGAATTATTGCTATGGTACCATGAGAAATGTCCGAATGCCATTGGAACAGTACGCAAAAACACGAAATATTTGCTATCGTTTCTTGACAAACTAGAAATGGGAAAATACATCTAAAATCCCGTGGAAGAACATTGATTCTAAAATAGATTGATAAAAAAGTAAACTCGATGCTTTCTGGATGGACCAGATGTTTGTTCAAACCAAGGAGGAGGAACATTAAACGGCCAATGTACATTGAAACCCACTTGTGTAGTGAGCTACAATTACTCAATACATGCTCTGTACAGTGCATTAGAAAGACAATGAAGTGATACAAGAAGGCATTCTTCCATTTGATTGTCTTGTTTGTGCTCAATGCAAAAACAATTTTTGAAATAGAAAAGAAATATAACACGCCACTGTCGAAGTTCCACTTGGAACTAATCCGCCAGTTGGTGGATAAAATCCATAGGCAAACATATAAAATTGACATCTCACATACAACAAGCGAAAAATCCGTATCGGCTGCAAAATAGGGAAGGACATTATCCACAATTCCTGGGGAAAAAGGAGATTCCCCAGAGACAAAGTGTATTATTAGAGTGCTAAGCCACAGCGAGAAATGACACACAGAAGATGTAAAAAGTGTGATTTTGCTCTCTGCATCATGCTATTTTTTCGAACAGGTCATACACTAAGGAAGTATTAGGAGATTTCAGTAAGTGCGTATGCATTAAGGAAAGGAAAGTAAAAATAATAAAAATGAAAAATAAAAGAAAAAAATTCACTCGGCCAGCGGTAGTCCAATTACTACTTAAGAAATGAGGATGTAAAATCATAAAACTAAATTGGACTGAACGCGACACGCGGAAAGAGAAAACAGCAAGTCGGAAGACGGTAGAATTTTATTGTCTAATTTTTTTATATGGAGAATCGTGTTTGGGCTCTAATTACAAATAATCCAATAGGCTTATCGAAAATGAGCTAGACCTACTTTAATTCTACGTCATGAGATATGAAACAATGTTCTTCGAAAGTTCAATAATCATTAATTATTTATGGTTAGTACAAAAGTTGTTTGTATGGGTTTTGGGCGTTTCACTATAACTGCTCACTTATAAAAAACTACATATACTGGAACTATATATCTTGTTCGATTTTAAGCCAATTATATTGAGTTATAGGCAAATATGTTGATAGCGTGAATGTAACATTATAGATTTTTTCGATAACAAATACAAAAGTTTGTAGCATTTCTCTAAGGTACACTTTCATATCTCAGGATAACCTTGTAGCAGAAAGTGTGAGTTATGTATGAATGCAGAGTCCTGCGGCGATAGCATTGAATAAAGTGTTCTCGGATTTATTTCTGGGAAATATCCAAATAAGGCCACAGACGAAGAGCAGGAATAGAAACTTGCTTTGCTGCCATTCTGTGGCTCTGTGTCAGACAAGATAAGCCGCCTGTTGAAAAGACACAAGATCAAATCAATCTTCAGGCCTCCAATGAAAATCCGTCAATTACTGAGACCAGTTAAAGACGCAGTAGGTCTCAGAACACCTGTAGTCTACGAAATACTTTCTGAGTGTGGCCATAAGTACATCGGACAAACGGTGCGCACTGTGGAACAAAGCAGGAAAGAACATGAGAGGTATTGTCGCCTACGCTATCCAGAGAAATCTGCGTTATCTGAGCAAGCGTTAGAAAATGGTCACCACATAAAATTTGACGATACCTCTGTCGTAGCTCACACTAACGGCTTCTGGGAAAGTTTAATAAAGGAAGGTATTGAAATAAAAATTACCGCAAACATCCTGAATAGAGACGGTGGCTTGCAGCTCGGCGCTGCGTGGGATCCAGTCCCCACTGACTGACTCACTCGGCCGGCACTGGTGGCTGAGCGGTTCTAGGCGCTGCAGTTTGGAACCGCGCGGCCTGTACGGCGCAGGTTCGAATCCTGCCTCGGGCATGGATGTGTGTGATGTTCTTCGGTTAGTTAGGTTTACGTAGTTCTAAGTTTTAGGGGACTGATGACCTCAGAAGTTAAGTCCCATAGTGCTCAGAGCCATTTGAACCATTTTTTGACTCACTCGATGGTCATCCATATTGCACTGCACAGGCCACAAAGGTCTGTGACTCTTTGACACTTCACATATACACACTATGTTGGCACTTGAGGTGTTAACTTCATTGTATGAACCCAAAGCATGTTGATAACGGATGTACTGTTGCTGCAGAAGATGTTGATGTCTCAAGGGAATGCACAGAATTTGGAAATCAAGGAATCTTCGATGTACTTGAGCATGTTACATCGTTGATCAAAACTCACATCACTGAACTCACCTATGTATCCCACCAGATATTCTCTAATTGTGCTAGAACTTCGAAGACTATATCAGGTGCTAAACTAACATTAACATTCTTACATCTATTTACCATCAGCTTATAAATAGAACTGCACAACAGCACTCAGTAACGACCTAGCCAAAGTGCAATGTGCTGTGAATGATGCATTGGATATAGTGGGAGCTCAGATTCCCGAAACAATTCTGTGCAGGGTTTGATATGCTGAATGCTACATCAGGGACGTTGTCTGCATGCTGACTTGATTTCTGCTGCAGCAGCCGCTGTGGCTTAAATGCATCAGCCACTGCATTGGACGTGTAAGATAGCTGTTGAACTAAGGGAGACATAAGATAAACCAATGAAAAAGGTACATGTACATGAACAAACAAAATGGTTCAAATGGCTCTGAGCACTATGGGACTAAACTGCTGTGGTCATCAGTCCCCTAGAACTTAGAACTACTTAAACCTAACTAACCTAAGGACATCACACACATCCATGCCCGAGGCAGGAATCGAACCTGCGACCGTAGCAGTCGCACGGTTCCGGACTGCGCGCCTAGAACCGCGAGCATGAACAAACATAATGAATAACAAACTATGAGGAAGAGGAATGGTTTAATGCTTAAAACTGGCTGTAATAGTCTTTCTTTTTCTTTCTGGAAGTGATACATTTCTCATGGGGCCTCATGACAATCATCTCCCTCTCACTATGGAGTACCATGACCGACCATCCTGATTTAGGTTCTCTGTGATGTCCCTAAATCGTTCACGAAAATGCTGAGATGGTTCCTTTGAAATGTCATGGACAACTTCCTTCCTCATCCTTCCACACTCCGATGGGGCCGATGACCTTGCTGTTTGGTCCCCTCCCCCGAATCAACCAACCAATCAGTATGGATTACAGAGTACAAGAGGAGGGTCACCTTGATGGCCATTATGTGTGGACTCCGAGGATCACCAGGTCAACTATTTTGGATACTCACATTATCGATAACATCATGGATCATCATCTCGGATCCCCATCTTGGAACATAAACCTGAACCGAAGCAGGTTAGTACTTGTAAGGTGACATAACAGAAATACCATTACCCAACGAAGTCGTTTACTGTGTTACATTCTAGGTGTGAGTTACATGTTTGCAGGGTTGGAATAGTATTGTGATTAAATTAGTGTGCTGTAAATAGATGATGGAATGAGCTGGACGATACACGGAAATGTAGACCAGAAATAGCATGCTCTGTCTACCTTCCTTACTTTGCTGGACCATCATATCTGGATAACATGCTACAAATTCCTAGCATAAGTTTCTTCTGAAATGTCCTGATGAGTGAGATCTATAAGACCTCACCAGAGAATTTACTTAAAATCACATCTTATGCTGGATTGTTTTGCTAAGATGATTCAGGTTTCTGAATGAGAGCATTGCATGGTGTGGCCATTTTGATGTATATTGTCACTGTTCTTGGGCTGCCCTTATACAATGTAATGCTGTAACACTATCAGTGTTTGAGAGTTGAACACCGCAATTATTTGTGCCGAATTCTGATATGAATGATACGAACCATAATCTGACAGCACTACTATCAGGTCAGCAATTCGTGGACTTTCATAAATTAACACCATATTGAGCTCGTAACCTGACCACAATCCTGTAAAGGCACCTTAATGTCGCTGTGAGTAACACCGTACTCACTAATACACAATGTAATGCTAGTGGCTACACTTAGGAGATAGTGGAAACTCGAAGTCTGGGGAAAAATGTGTGTGTCCTGCTCCAGTGTACCATGGAGCCTTTCTGGAAACAGTTATGCGTAACGCTCCAATGTATTCTTGATGTCTAGTAAGCTTGGATGCTAGGGGTGAGTGCTGGATAGAAATCTACTGGAAATATGAGATGTCCTATGAACGACATAAAAAGTTACTATTAATGTGAAAAGTCACTTAATAATGCAGTTCTATCCTGGAAATTAGATTGCCTTCTGTTTATGGGAAGAAGAGGTGAAGTCTAACGTTTCTTCTACATCCACGTCAAACTACCATCACACAAAGGGTACAAATCTCCTACAGCTAAAACGGAACCTAGTTCAATCTATAGTGTGAACCTATCTTAATGGATTCACAATAGGACCTACTGTTTCAATATATGGAAAGACTCTACTGGTACAAGATTCATGGGCACTCTACCAACTGCACAACATTGACCATACATTATTAAGAACTATTATAAATTTCCTGCGTAAACACCATAATAACTACATGAAATTTATTAGGAGTTGCGAATATGGACAACCATCAACTGTATAATGGAATGACGACTATGAAAATTTGTGCCATATCAGGGCTGAAATTGGATTTGATTTCCCGCTTATCGCCTTACCAGTTGTCTATCCTAGCACGACACATAACCATATCCAAACTTCCATACGTCATCAACCATGTTTCGAGAATGTGCACTCGTACATCCATTATGTATATTGACGTACAGGGAAGACATTTTACTCGAAAGTTGCTTGTCCAGTGTCGGCGGATAAATACGATACTGCAGTCCCTGTGTTATTCAGAATTACGACGCAATGTTCCCTCAGACATGCGTCGTAAGTCGCAATAACACAGGCACTGCAAAATCCTACCATTATAATGGCTGTGCAATAAAGCTTAAACAATACGATTGTGGTTTGAGGACCACCCACCCCATTTCTTAGCCAAAGTACGTTAAACTATAAATATGTACTGGAACATCAAGATCACAGTAAAGAAGAGTTTTATGTGTATGCGCCATATTGGTTTATGTCTGTAATGCAAATTTTGTTGGATTTTTCTGTAAATATTTATGCATTTTCAAACATTATATGTAATTCAGCCTATGTCATGTGCTGCTATGTGACATAGAGTGTGTAACAGTGTTTTGCTATGGGCCCACTGACCTATAAGGAGACTACATTGTGATCTAGAAGCTACAAAGCAGTTTGTTGAGTTTATAAACTGCTGGAAAATCTATATTTAACGACAGTTCCCTTGGTATAGAGGTTAACTTCATCTAGACTATGATGAAATCGATTAGACGGTTTTTAATACTTCTTACCGAATTCATCAAGTGCCTGGCGAAAGAAGGGAATTGTATTACGTTACGATTTAAACAACAGTGTTTGCATCTACACAAACAAACATTAAGAGAGTTGTAAGAAATACTTAGTGACAAATACAAATCCAGTGACTAAGTGATGAGGCACTTTTACATAGTCTATGTCATATAGAAGTATATGATACTGGCTGCGTTACAAACAATCTATGAAAATACTTCCGCATGTATGGAACAATCCATAGTGGGACACTTTCTAGAACAGTTCCTGTCTATACCGCTGCGATTCAGGGCTCTTAACAGTCCTGTATCTCTGTAGTTATTATCTTAGTGTTGCAGACTTATCATGTTGCAGCCAAAGTCTGCCCTATAATTGTGATGGATGTGGGATAGCATTACTTGTGTGCAGCTACCAATTGTGCCTTTTTTGATCATTTTCAGTATATAATCGTTCTCAATATTGTCTCCCAAAAAGAAATCATGCATACCTCAAAATTATATATATGTCTTCCTAACTGATGTAAAGAGGGGCATTTTTATGCAGTGCTAAGGGTGTAGTATAGAGGACGCTAATATGATTAGTTCTATGGGTTTGTCGGAGTGATTGTGAGCTAGCTATGACTACTGACATCGGTCGAAAACAGAGGTGTTGTAATTGAATTATTTGGTCTTGTTTATATGCACTATACTGTGTGTATGTTCCACATTGCTAACACAAGTACCACTTCACGTTAACCGTTTACAATCATGGTTCATAGCCACAGCCAGCTGCAGTGATGCTGTGGCAGTGTGTGAGCTGTCAGCAGTTTCAGGTCGCGCCAGATCACTTGAATCAGCAGCTACAATATAAAGCCGCAACGCTTCCTCCCAAGCTTGGACTGCATGATTCGTTACTGCATATCATGTCCAGTAGATGGCGGTGTGCTCCATTGCTAATGGTAGTCCAGTTTCTTCTTCTTGAACTGTGGTGTATAAGTGGTGTATTTACCACTAAGCTCATAAAAATAATGTAGCCTACTTTCTTATCGTGAGTCTTTGCCTCATTTTCGATGATTGTAATACGACTTGTAAATTAGTATAAGTGTTTTTAATTTTCAAATATGTTTGACACATGGCTGCATACAAGAATGACTTCATAGTTTGTTGGGGGCTGTGCTGTGACAAATATGTTTTAATGCTTGTTTTAATAACTGACACCCATCCCACACAGTCATATTTTATGATGACATTTGCAAGCACAGTACTTAATCCAAGCTTAGACTGCAAAAGGCGTGCCAACAGTACAAGCGCGCATCGCCCCTCTGATTTCAAAATTTCCCTACAGAAAGTGTGTACATATGGTCTGTACGTCTTTTCGAGCTTGCTACCTTTCTTCACTATAGTCTGAAGCATGTGTGATGCTTCCATTTCAGATTTCGTTAATAGTTTGAATCAGGTTACATTCTGCTGTGACTGTAATGCCATCACGTCAGCATATAAAGGGTGGAAATCTGAATTTACGTTGGGTTCTTGGATCAGTTGTGTGTGTGCTGTGTCATGTATTGCTTAGCTGTCACTGAAAGACAGTGATGTGACACCCGATTACATGGCTGGAGTTTTGTCATATTCATATCAGCAGCTCCCTGCACCAGCTGATGACAAAGTGTGCTGGCGCCGGGCCCAGCTCTCCTTCAGCAGCTCACATCGACTTTGCTCTTAATTTGCTTCCTCAGAGGCTCCCAGAAAGGCGAGGCACAGAGTGCAGGGCCCTCCTTTGTTGTTTGTTGGAAGAAGCAGATGTTCTAAAACAACGAGTTTGAAATGTCACAACAGATGGAGAGGTGTATGATCTTAGGGGCAAAATTGGGGTTACAGTTTTTTAGAAATAGTAGGATGCTGTATGTCAAGTCATATGCATTGACTATTTTGGATTTGCTGCCAGTATTAAACTTGGGATAACAACTTTATAAATGGTGACTTCAGAGGGGTAACTCTGGAATTCTATACGTGATGTGAGAGCAGTAAATAGCTAAAAAGTAAGACTGAATTGGATAAATTTGTTAAATGTATCAGCAGACTGATTACCTCCATTTATCCTAGCATATTGGATTCTGATGTCATAGAGACTGTGCCGTACCACATTTCAGCTATCTTGGTTTCTAAATTCAACACATACTTCCACAGTGATGTCAGGGGAAAACCTAGTGCCCATCTTGAATTCTATATTTAGCATAAGTGACCATCTTGCACCTTCATGAAACCCTGATATCTCCCTTTTTCCACCAGTTTAAACATAGGAAAGCAGACTTATAGTAGGGGTTGGAGGGGGAGGGAGGATTGGGGAAATTCGATGACTTGTTGGTGACATCATCGATGACGTTCTTTGCGCTATAACTCTCACTACCTATTCCCTTGAGTATATGAAGATAATTTCCAGTTATTTCCCTTTCCATAATTCTGACTGTTGCTGTTAATAGTAACTTGTTCCCAATTTCTACACATGTCACTAATATTTCACACCTTATAATTATTGTATCATCCATCTAAATTACCTAACATCAAATCTGTTGTTGAGATGCGGGTTAGGCGGAGAATTTGGATCATAGGTGGTTCGGGGACGGCAGATGTTGGCAGTAAGTGGAGGTGGCGAGGAGTATACTATTTATCTAGCGCCCCTCTTTCTAGTGGCGGCACTACACACAGTGTTGTTTCCGGCTCAATGATACATCCCAACAATATCGCAGAATTTGTGGAATTCGATCATGGCGTTGGCAAAAGGGTCAGAAACTACGTTCAGTCTCTGTTTTTATTGAATTTCTTGTCTCATTTGCACAGGAAATTCGGATTAATGATGACTAGAACACCAGCATTCATTATCATACCATTACGTACGTTAAACATACGTCGTTGTTATAAATGTAAAACCGTAATATTGATGTATGCAAACAGTTTTCTAGCACCGTTGTTAAACATCAGTAGCCCAAACATATAATACAAATATTAAACTAGATAAACAGTTTTCCAGCACTCTGTATGTTCAACTCACAAGAGATAATTACGATGGTTATAACATACCTGATTGATTCTGAACTACTAAATCAAATAACATTTGAGGACATGCGCGGTAAAACGGACTTACTCTCAAATGTAAAAACAGAGAAAAAAGTGCTGCCATCTGTTGCTGGGTTCATTAAGTGTCAGATTTGACATTGGTCTCGTCCCTAATTATAACATTAGGGTGTAATACAAAGCAGAGACATTCTTGTGTTTTGCTAGATATGATTTTTGTAATGTCAAAAACGGGTAAACCTTCCGCTACACTCCGGCTTCCCTCCAGTGAAGAGAATCTGGATAGCAGAGCAGCACGCTATCCAGTACTGTGCCACACGATTAATAGACGACAGATAATTAAATATAATTTGATAAGATTGGGGGCGGAGGAAGAGTATATAGGAATTAATAAAACTGTAAACAAGAAATATAATCCTTCTGTATATGTAATACTAATCATTCTATGAACCTAGTTTAGAGTGCTAGAAGTGTTCAGTTGGCACGTTCATTACAGAAAACATATACCGATAGTAAACACGGAGGGTGAAGGAATGAGTAACGTTGACGAAAGTGTGAAAAATCAGTGGAAATTATCGACAGAGGAAGCTTAATCCACAGAATTGAAGCAAAGAAGTTGAGATGAAAACGTGAACAGTGGTACGGTAATTATAAAGATGTAGTGAAAAATGGGAAATCACAAGGTTCGGATTGAGAGTATACGAGAAAATGGTTCGATATTGTATCTGCAGGTACACGGGGGAGACGTTTTTTCGTGATTTCCGATATCTAAGTAACAATGCTCTTCAAAATTCTTATAAGCTTGGATGTGTAACATGACATTAACAGTTAAATATTTTACATAAGTTGGATGGGTTGGGGTGACGTAACAATCGCTCAAATAAATGCAGGAATTTACATGGGCTCGTATACTGATAAATAGTTCTCCTACGCAGCCAAGTCACTCCTCCAGGAAAAAAGAATTCCCACGTGACGTATCCTCGTGCGGGTCGAATCATTAGCAAGAAGTCCAGTCTGCATCAAGAAAACTGGAAAGACAGCAAAAAGATACCTCTTAGCTTTGGCATGTATTGTAACATATTTTATCAGTTTTTCCGTATTGCGAAAGAGCATAGTGGCACCTGTCAAGTTGGTTGTTACCTTAAGATACAAATTTCATTCGAAAAGAAATAAGTAGATGAAAAACTGAACTTCCATTTTAAACAGGCTATTACTGTCTATGGAAACCTGAAAACGGACTCAGAATATTCAAAAACTTATAATTATGTTTTAGTCATTGCTATCATCAACGGATGCCTCTTTTTGCGACATCAGACCATAATAGTGGCCATAGGCTCGATCTACTTGAGCCGTATATGTCGTGTTATCTCTAATTTATCCTTTTATGGGACTTTTTACTACAGTTAATGGTAATTTGTGGCTGTGGATGATTGATAATGTACGAAATAAATACTCACATATTTTTGTTCTTCTTTATTAATTATTATTTTTCATTTTACGTTCCAATATAAAAGATATGACAGATGCGAAACCATAACTGTCCATACTGTACGGATTTACGTTAAAAAAGTAAGAATAAAATGATTTTATATATTTTTGCCAGTCTCGTTTACGCAGTCCCATTTTTCTCTATTTCTAAATATTATCGGTTAGCCCACTTTTCCACCCATATCTTCATTTCTATATTTTGAGCTATTCACAAACGTTCGACTTCGAACATTCTGTGTCCTTAATATAAATGCCTACTTTACACTGAGTGAGTGATAGAAGGATTCGACAGGCGCCATCTGTGTTCATTATATGTCCCTGCGCACTTTCGAGATAACACAGCACCACGATACTTCCGCTAATTTTATACTGTCAAATATCGTATGTTACAGGCAAAAAGTGTAGTATTTAAAACTGACAAAAGCGTACTAGTGTTGTGCTATGACGAAACAGAAAAATAGTAATACAGTCAAAATCATTCAGAAACGAAACTTTAGTTCATCATTATGAGATTAAATGAGAATGTAACGAAAAGCCTATTGCAATATTTGTGACGTACTGAGACACTGAACTGTGAATTTGACAAAGAAATATTTCTAAGTGGAAACTTTTGACGTAGTCGCACGTTTCTCCAGGGTTTGGCGGAGTGTGTCCGTCCTTGAGAGAAAGTACTGCCCTCCCCCGACTTAATCAAACGCTACTCGAGTGCACGGGCAGCGATCAATAAGCCAGCTGGAGCATCTCATTTGTTGGCTACCTGAATACCGCGGAAATGAAGGTTCTCCTTAATTTCCTATTGGTTGCACGAAGTGGCTGCTTGCAACAACAACAACAACAAAACATCCTCGCTCCAACAAGCAGTGGCTGGGCACGCTAGTCTCAATTACCTACAGCTAGATTGTTGGATTCGAACTATCAAAATTGTTAGCATACCCAAATAACGAGGGTCTGTTTAATGAATAGCTCGTTAAGCTACGTTTACACTATAGCACGGCTAGGGATGCTAATGAATTGACTCAAAACAAATTACATGTGCCAAAACAGCGCCGGCGGCTGGAGGTGGTAAGAAAAGACCTAGGACGGATATCATGTATTCTACAATCGTAATCTGTTGTTTTTGTGATTCAGTGTAACGTTCGCGTGTGGGATAAAAGTGTCAATGCGCCTTCATTGACTGTGACGAAAGAGAATATTTCTTACATATTACGGCTGTCGCTATTCACTTAATTTTCAACAATCTTCTGTTGCACCACTTTCAAGTTATTTTTTGTCCACGGAGTTTCGTTCTATCACTGTTAACAAGATGGTGTATTTCCAACCTCCACTCTAAGAATTTTTTACAGCTACACCGTAAAAATATATTTTGCCACTCACACATCTTTTGGGAAAGAGTATTTATGTGTTCCGTGCTTTGACCATATTGTAGTACTATGCCAGAATTGCGAAATTTATCTTTTCCTTAACTTTCAAAGAAGGAAAGCTGGGCGTGCAGGGTAGACGAGCAGTCTTTGGCGCCTTGCCACGGTTCGCGCGGCTTCCCCCGTCGGAGGTTCAAGTCCTCCCTCGGGCATGGGTGTGTGTGTGTGTGTGTTTTACTTAGAGTAAGTTGGTTTAAGTTACATTAAGAAGTGTGTAAGTCTAGGACCGATGACTTTAGCCGTTTGGTCCCTTAGGAATAAAAAAATATCCTGTTCTGTTGCTTTTGAAACTTCATAGCTGGCCTGAGTGGCCGTGCGGTTCTAGGCGCTACAGTCTGGAGCCGAGCGACCGCTACGGTCGCAGGCTCGAATCCTGCCTCGGGCATGGATGTTTGTGACGTCCTTATTTAGTTAGGTTTAATTAGTTCTAAGTTCTAGGCGACTGATGATCTCAGAAGTTAAGTCGAATAGTGCTCAGAGCCATTTGAACCAGCCAAGCCAAACTTCATAGGACGCAGCCTGCGAAATACAATTTGGTTTCATGTTTACAGTGGACAGCCTCTGAAATGAGTAAATCGTCAGTTAAGTAACAAGTAGGGACATAAAAAAGTTATACATGTCGATTGACGTTAATAACAGGACCATTGCTTAACAAGTGTGGCCCAATGTTGGAAGAGAGTACATGTTCCGGGTTTCCTGCAGATACGCATAACAGGTGCATCACAGTGAGCGACTGAAATTGCGCGACAGCTGGAAATGTTCTCCAAAACTGAAGTACGTTGAACTGTACGATTCCGTGCGCAAAATGTCTAAATGGCACACAGAATCACCGAGAAAATTCTGGTGGTATATGGACCAAATGCATTGTAGCGTTCAGCTGTGGTGAAATGATGTCAAGAATTTAACCAATGCCGCACAGACGTGGGTGATGATCGGGGAGGGAGGGCATCGATATCGACCACAGACGACAGTGTCGAGACAATCGAGGAAGTCATTCGCAGCGACTGCAGAGTGACTGCCGCGGACATTGCTCAGCAGATGCGCATCCCAGTAGTCTGCGCTCATTCGATTGCCCGAAATGGTCTGCAGTACCGGAAACCGTGCTCAGACTGAATTCCGTGTTCACTTGTACCTGCGCATCAATGCGCAAGGTTTATAGCGTCTCTGGATTTCTGTGGGCACTATTCTGTAGAAGGAAATGACTTCCTAAGCCACACTATTACTGGAAATGAGACATGTCTATCGTTTCATACCTGCAACAAAGATAGCGTTTGTGGAATGAGGACACGTCTCCTCCCCTCCGCGGAAGATGTGAAAATTTGCACCATTTGTGTGGAACGTCTTGGGCCCCCTTTTCTTCGACTGCGAAGGTGTTGCGTACACAGAGATTATAGCGAAGGGTACACCCGCTAATGAAGGTTTTTACTGCGCAACTCTGACATTGCTGAATGGAGGACTAATCTGGAATCTTTTTCCAATGGAGAGATCATCACGAGACTTTTTTTAAATTACAGGCCACATGTTCCGTGGACACATTATGCGTCTCTAATGCAGTGGTTTCTACTGCCTCCTACATTCTCATGTCGTTGATCATTGTTGAGTCTGCCGCCTTGTAGGCCAAACTATGGACAAGTGAGTGCACTGAACCTCTGTCCGGCCCTCTTCCCCCTTCGACAAGGTTGTTGGCAGAATAAGGGTGACTTCTTATGCCGGAAATCTTCGGCCGCCATTGCAAATGATTATTATTCAAAATAGTTCGAACCCGCGGCCGAGGACGTGTTTATTAATACTCATAGACGCTATTCCCGGATAGACTGGAGGAGAAACGTAAATCAGATATACTTCTGATTAGCAAGAAAATAAGCAACACAATAGGGTATGGACACTTAAAAACACTTATTGACATCAGCTATCTTCAATTATACTGGAAAAAGAAAACTATCAAACAGGAACAGGAAGAAATAGGCACTGGAGAACGTATAGTACTATTGAAATTGTCAGAAAGAGAAAGAAGTCTTCACCTATGTACAAAAATGGCTATTGTAGTGAAAAACTTAGTGTACAAAACCTGAGAGTAACAAGTGATTAAGGATCAGTATTAACCGTTGCCAAATTGAAGAAAGATGTGCACACTTGGTTTCTAATTAGGTAAGACCTAATTTAGCAGTAATTAGCAGTTGATATTTTTGGAGATACCGGTAAAAGGTGGTCCGCAGAAAGTAGGACATATCATAAGTCATGTAAGACTAAATATCGTGAAAGAAATACATGGGTAACCCTGTAATGTAGTCTGTAAACCTGTTCACGGTCAGGGACAAAGTACTCTTTCCATAATGTATGAGATCCACCACATGTGGGTCTTCCAATGGAACAGGTACAACACTAACAGTAAATAACTGAACGTTTACTGTAGACATCGACGACAGGTGTACTTCTTGCTACATTCACTAGAAAGCCGTCGAAATTTAAACGTGCTTACATTTCACAAAATTATGTCTCAGCAGTTAACGTCATCGATCCAAAACCGTCGCTTGGCCATTGAAGGATTTCGTCGACCTTAAATTCTAGACTGCGCTTCACTGCATGCGTCTGTGGAGATACGAAAAGTTTGCTATCCTTTCTCAGTCCGGTGTTGACAAAGCGGTGTCGACGCACCGGAGATTGGGTCACGTATGGTGGTGAATCTCGGGGTTGGTTGCCTCCATCAGCGCGAGACGCGGCGTGATGGGACACGTTCTCTCATACTCGCTGACGACAAAGACGGAATACAACTGTTGGCGCAATTCAGTTCCGTACCTCTTGGAGAGTCGTTGAATTCCTTGCAAGCGGCAAACGAGAGGTCACATCAGTGCGGCTTGAGGCAACTGGCACTCACAATTTGAACTAGCGGATTAGAAGCAGACTGACGTGTTCAAAGCACGTTACTGAAGGCTCATCACTTGAGAAACACCCATACAGCCATAGACCCACACAAACCTTTTCTGGACGGGTTTTTATCATGCAGTGTGGCCAAATATGGTATTAGAATGACAGCAGTGTTCTGGTTCGTTCGATAAAGGGAGACAGAAAGGTCCAAATAAGACAAGGTCATGTACGGTGTTAAATGCAATTTTGTTCGATTAGTAGCCGGCCGGTGTGGCCGAGCGGTTCTAGCCGCTTCAGTCTAGAACCGCGCGACCGCTATGGTCGCAGGTTAGAATCCTGCCTCGGGCATGGATGTATGTGGTGTCCTTGGGTTAGTTAGGTTTAAGTAGTTCTGAGTTCTAGGGGACTGATGACCTCAGATGTTAAGTCCCATAGTGCTCAGAGCCATTTCTTTTTTTGTTCGTTAAGTTTCAGGTTTAGTCTGTCATCATGAAAAATCGAGTTATGTATCCTGTATGTAATTTCGTTTCGTAACTGATCATGCAGATTTCATGCATGTCACTAACTTGAGAATAATATTTATGATACACAGACAGGTAATGTAATGTAGTATTTCGTACTAGGAACAGCATACTACAAGCTCATTACAGCCCAAAACATTGGCCTTCGCAAATGTACTCACAGATTCCCAGTACATCTCTGCATGCAGAACCTGTTATGTAACTCACAAGGACGTTACCACGTGCATGAGGCCTATTTAGGAGCAAAAACTATCAGCTGATGTACAGTCAGCACGAGGAAAAGGTTCATGTATGAATCCCACTGGAAGAGTTAAGCAACAAAAGTCCATTCTGTATAGATAACTCGAATCAACTTGAACAATAAAGTTTTTCTTAAAATAAGATGGCGTTCCTGAATGTTTAATTCTTAGCATTAATGAGCTAAAATAAATTACCTTGTTAATTTATTTGTAGAATCTTAGTTATCTGTTACTAAATATAACTATTCCAAAATGTATTAAGGTTTGGAAAGCACTGTGCAGGCGAAATAATCACTTTTGGGTGCCATGCTCAACATTGTGCCTTCAAAGTTTGGGATGTAGGTGGAACTTATTCATTAATAACATAGGGCCTTAAAAAACAAACAGACAGTAATAACTTTGTGAATCTTCTGGTTTTGGCGGCGCAAAGACCGTTACATTAAATTTCGGGTGTGCAGCTGCAAGAAATCTCCTTCTTCTTCTAATATTTCGGCCGTATAACGTTCAGCCATCTTCAGAGTGAGCCGCAAAACTGCCTCACCGGTGCTCGCTTCGTCCCTTTATACTCGTGTACCGTGCGACTGCGCATGCGGCCACAGATGCAAATGCGCCAGAGACGTTGGTCGGCGGCAGAGACGTGTATAATGAGCGAGTTTTATCTATGACTCCGCAGTCGATCTGTGGTGGCAAATCGATGTATCACTGTGAACTGCACTGAGATGACGTCTTAGTGAGTTTATTACAGCAAGTGCTGGATTCCATGATTTATCAAGGTTGAAACCACTATCTCTATTTATTAAATTCGTCGTCAAGCGAATTTCAGTTGCCTCCTTCACTATCGAGTCCCAAAAGGATGACGTAGTTGCCAAAATTTCGACGTTGTCATACATTATACTGTGACCATTATCAATACAGTGCTCTGCCACTGTCTACTTGTTAGGTTGTAAAAACCGTGTGTACCTCCGGTGTTCTGTACATCTTTCTTGGGCAGTACGAGTTGTTTGTCCGATGCAAATCACCTTTGACGGAGCCCACGAGTGCAGCTGTCTTGGGTGGAGGACGAAAAATCACTTTTACTTTGTGTCTGCCGAGAATCCGTCCTATTTTTGATGAGAGGCTACCCACATATGGCAGCAAGGCCATCGATTTAAAGGTTTCTTCATATTCTTCTGCTATCTTTGTTGTGTCTTTCGGTTTCATTTTCAGTGCCTACCCATTGTCTTTAAACACTCTTTGTAAGTGGGAAAGTTCATCTTGTACACTGCTTTCGTCAGAAATAATATGCGCTCTGTGGGTCAATGTTCGGAGAACACTCATTGTCTGGGTAGGGTGGTGGCAGCTATTTGCACGTAAATACAGATCGGTGTGCGTCTGCTTCCTATGCACTTGATGTCCCAGAGTGCCATCCTCTCTGCGCCGAACCAAAACATCCAAGAATGGAAGGCATCCCTCCTTTTCAATTTCCATTGTGAACTTTATTTGATCGTGGAGGGAGTTCAGATGTCTTAAGAAGTCTTGCAAATTATTTTCACCGTGGGGCCAAACTACAAATGTGTCATCAACATACCTCCAGAATATCGTGGCTTTCAAGTCAGCAGATTCAAGCACCTTCTCCTCGAAGTCCTCCATGAATAAATTGGCCACCAGAGGGGATAAGGGACTACCCATAGCGACTACGTCCGCCTGTTCAAAAAATTCATTGTTAAATAAGAAATATGTGGAGGTCAGAATATGTTTAAATAAAGCTGAAATCTCTTTTTCAAAACTTCTTTCAATAAGTTGTAGGGACTCTGGAAGGGGAACATGAATCATGACGCACGTGTGGCCGCACATGTGCGTCGATTCGATGACCATACGTTCGATCTCCCCCCCCCCCCCCCCCCCTGGGTCCCCTGGTCCCAAGGCCACCATGGCGCCTGTGGCTGGGGTGCTGAGATAGTTGACTTTCCAAGCCGGCTATCTGGGCAAGCACCCACGCCAGCAAAAGGTTGGCGACAGAAAGAAATCGCGCGTAATCGGTCACAGCCATTTGTGCCATGCCGTGACAAATGTTGCTGTTACGTATATAAATGCACAAACTAGTCACATTTATTTAGTCAGCACAGTGTCTTGGTTAAATAAGTATTTAAGCATGGAACAACATGGTTCAATACAATACGACGGAGGAACTTTATATCCAGGACCGGTGGACGATATTGAAGTGGCGGAACGGGGAAACGTTTTTAATATTAATAGGAGTTATATAGTATCAGGACAATGTTTCGCAAAGATGCTGCAGATGAAATTAGGTATGGAGAAAACCCAGCATACGATGATTTAGACGAAGAAGTTGTTGAATTTGAAATGGAGCCAAGGCCAACAGAAGACGTAAATACTGGATTGCGCCAGCGTCGACCATATCAGTACGGTGAAGAAGGGCATACAGCAATAGAGATAGATGCATCTGAAAACACGCCACCTTTACCTGTGGCAGCTGAAACAGCAGTTGATGGTGCGACCTTCAGCATCTCGTTATCTACAGGTCAAATAGCTGGAGCTGCTGGTGTAACAGATTTAGCAGGTGCAGGAATAGCGTACGGCGCTACAAAATTAGTTGAAAGAGTAAAAAATAAAGGATTAACATTATCTGGTAGTGATTACGTGGGACCTGGAAATCCTATAAATATAGACACACCACGAAGTGGAGCTGATGCCATTGCTAAAGAACACGACGTTGGGTACGATCGTTTATTGAAGGAAGCTCGAGAACGTGTTTTTACGGAAGAAGAATTTAGACAACGACTGCAGCAGTTGGATGCTAAAGCCATTGTAGACTTTGCTATTGATTGGAGTCATACACGCAATTGGCATTCTTTTGCACGAAAGTACGGATTGAAATTGAAATCATTTGTGGAAAAGAAACTTGACTTAGTGTTATACCCGAAAAAACCTGATGCCAAACAACAAGGTATGTACATCTATTTATGTTTTACACATATAATGTATATATAATAGGAATAATAACGTTTCTTGCCTTCACCAGAATTGCGATTGGCCTCCTTGGGGACGTCCAGATTGGAATGAAATGCATGAAGGCCAGAAACGTTATGCTTATGAACAGTGGCTAATGCCGCGTGTACGTCGTGGTTTGCCTGTAGATCACGAGTGACCATCAACGTCAGTAACATCAACGAGCGACGGTGGGGTGAATCACAACGACGACGACATCGAATATTCTGAAGACGAACCAGAAGATCACAATCCAGGGGTACCATTAGTTCCATATTCTGACTCTGATACAAATATGAGTGCTATGGATTTTGGTTCAGGAAAACGTGCAGGACAATCGCAAAAGGGAACTAGTGCAAAGAAAAGTAAAAAGACGCTTCCGGGTACTGCAGCGCCATCAGCTAATGGAATCGGTGATTCGGCTAACACACGTGATGTACCGTTACCTGCACCATCAATATTAGATACGGTAAATATTACTACGTATAGAAAAATGCACAGACATTTTACATATGACTTAGCATATAAAGTTATTACTCATTCTCATGCTGTATTTATAATTACTCCTTTGTCTGAAATTCCTGTTGATAGACAATTTTTGTACATGACTCCGTCTGAATTCGATTTATTGCCAAACGGCAGTAGAAATTTTCAGCAAAAATAATTGCCCGAAATTCTAGGATTGCTTTTCCAACCAATTGCAGTGAAACAGAATTTGCAACTTTAAATCAAAATAAAAATATGATTACTAGTATGGGTATTAATTTAAAAATACTTGGTGTTAACGTAAAGTCTACTGCATTTGGTAACTCAGCTCCTATGGAAACAACTAGTATAGACCATAAACGTGATTTTCCGCCTGTTTGGAAATCAGGGTATGGGTATAAAAATGATGAGGACGACTTTTAACTACAGTTCCTGCACATCAATTTGGGCAACCCATTAACTTAAAATACTATTATGCGTGTGTAACAAGTACAAAAGAAAAAGGTCTCCACAATTGGGGTTGGAAATGTGTACAATCATGTGTTTCCGAGGTAGATTACTGTTAATTACGTAGGTTTTCTTAAAATCCCAAAACCAGCTAATATTGATGTTTTTCCAATGACATCTACTGCGCAGGGTATACCTCAACGGTACACAATCAATGGTGATAAGCACTCCATTCCATTCGTAACATGTGATAATTTTTCTACAACACCATTTGAACCAGCACAAATTCATGAACAATTAGTAGGAGCTATTTCTCCAGTAACAAACACTGATGCACCTGTATGTAATAACTTAATAGAAAAAGCTAATATTGCTTCTGCTGGGTGTAATATCAGACTTCATGATACCAATGTTCAGCCGAGTCTTCACGTAAGCATAAATCCCACATATGCTTTAAGTACGAGTAGTTTGAACAGTGATGTTACAAAGTACACAGATACTCAAATGTTATTTGAAGTGATAGCTGAATGTTATGTATATGTTATTTGAAGTGATAGCTGAATGTTATGTATACTCAGATGGTTTAGAAACTCATTATCCTCACGCAAATGTACCAAATGTTCAAGTTTCTGATGTGATATATATGTCTAATGTAAAAAGGAATTAGGAATCATCAGTGTACAAGGGTCAATATGAAATAGAACAAGTGTAATATTTATTTTGTATAATGTAGTATTTTATTTACCTTTGTAAACAAGTTATTGAAAATATATGTATTTCAAAAGTACAATTGGTTTTTATTTAATATTCCACATTATACATTTATAATAAGCTGAAAAAAGCTAAGGGGTAAGGATTTTTTGTTGCATTTTTCGCTTGACGATGAATTTAATAAATAGAGATAGTGGTTTCAACCTTGATAAATCATGGAATCCGGCACTTGCTGTAATAAACTCACAAAGACGTCGTCTCAGTGCAGCTCACAATGATACATCGATATGCCAACACAGATCGACTGCGGAGTCATAGATACAACTCCCGCATTATTCACGTCTGTGCCGCCGACCAACGTCTCTGGCGCATTTGTATCTGTGGCCGCATGCGCAGTCGCACGGTACATGAGTATAAAGGGGCGAAGCGAGCACTGGAGCGGCAGTTTTGCGGCTCACTCTGAAGATGGCTGAACGCTATACGGCCGAAATATTAGAAGAAGAAGGAGTTTTCTTGCGGCTGCACACCCGAAACATAATGGAACAGTAATAACCTTCGTGGACTCCATCGACAGACACACTCTTCTTAGGATCCAGAAGAACAGAGGACTTAACGGAACTGCACAATAACTCATAAAAGAAATTCTGACAGACTGTAATTTTTCCTCCTATCTATGTAATTATGTAGTTCTCAATTCGTTCGAGCACTCAATCATTCATAATAGGAAACACAATCATAACTCAGTCACTCAAAATGATTCAGAAATTTTACTTGTTAGAATGAAATCAGGCGATGATTCATCTTCTCTGCAGGCTCGTGCTGCGGCAGTCTGCTAATCTGTTTAAATAAAGTGCCTCGTAATTTTGGGAGCATTGTATAATCAGTCGGGAAACCTCAGATCAAGCGGATATTTGGCTTTGATGAAGTTTAACCTTCCGAAGAAGTAATGGAGCTCTTGGATTATTAAATGCAGGTTCGTATCCAGTCTTTCGGAAGTTCCCTTTTGCTTAACACCTACGCAGTATATCGATGAATATCATTAATTCTCAAATGTCAAATACACACCTTTTGTATGAAGGAGCAATATATATATTTCCCTTTTTATCGTACAATTTCGTATCAGTTATCGTTTATCATAAATCGCAATATTCAGATTACAATTCTTCAAACTAAGCACAGGCTAATCGGCACGAAGACAATCTCGGAAGCTTTTTTCTTACAACCACCAGAGAGAGTACTACAAAGAATAATTATGCGCTCATGACATAGCTATTGTATGAAACTACTTTGCGAATGGATTCTGAGAGTATGAAGATAGAAAATTAGTAAACGTCATTCAAGGGTAGAATTGTATCAGAATAATTCATCGAATATAAAGAGATGTTACAAGACGCAAAAGCAAGGTTGAGATTCAGAGGAGCACTGTCAAAAGAATTTGAGACCAAGACTGAGGTGAAACAGGGAGATGGATTGTCACCATTGTTGTTCAATATAGCACTGGACAAAATGATCAGGCAGTGGAGAACAATAAACGAGGAAATGGGAATACCAAAGACACATGTGGGGGACAAAAAGGACAACAGGGCTCAAGTGGACTGCCTAGCCTTTGCAGACGACCTAGCAATAGTGAGACGGAAGAAGACGCAAAGACACAACTCGACAACTTAAGTAAGGTAGCCAGAAAGGTGGGACTGAGGATCGCGTATAACAAGGCAAAGACATTAAATACCACTGCAGACTGGGAAACACCGGAAGGCAATGTGCAAATGGTGGACAAATTTAAATACCTGGGAGAATTTATAACAGGAAGTAACAGGAGCTAGGAGGGAATAACAGAGGATAAAGAAGATGAGGTCAGCCTTCTGCGTGACGAGAGACATATACAATAAAAAAAATATATCCACCGAGGCAAAGATAAGCCACTACAAGGCAATGATGAGGAATGAGGAATGCAGTATTATATCCTGCTGAGACGATGACACTAGGAAGAAATGGGGCAGAACAATTAGAGAAAGAAGAGAGACAACGAAGAGAGTGTGGGAAACAACAGGGAGGACAAGGGGAAAGACAGGAACCAAGTGGATTGTTGAACTTCGGAAGGACTGGTTGGAATTGGGGATCAAGGTCGAAGGAAAGGAAAATTGTAGGAACAAATATACTCCAACCAATATGCCGGAGATCAATGACAGAGAAGAATACAGGAGAAGATTTAGAGTGTCACCAGTGGAGCTGACAGGAGAAACGGAAACTGAAGATCGCGGAAGAAGAGCGGGGAAGAAAAAGAGAAAGAATGAAGAGGTTCTGGGAGAAGAAGAGGAAAATGCAGTCCACGAAGGGGCTACCCGTGGTCCTAAAGAGGCCGTAACGCCAGAAGAAGAAGAATAAGAAGATTATTAAAACTCTTCAAAATCGGTCACAGTGTCATAAGCTGACGCAAGATTTACGGTGGCACCACCGCCAATAAATTTCGCTACAATCAAAAGCTCCGGACGCTTAGTGCTTACCATAAGCCAAATGAAATTATAAACGTAAACAGCGATAGTATTATGGAGAATCTGTCGGTACGAAACAGGTAACCGTGCTATTTGTTTTTAATAACTAACATTATTAACAGTGGATGGTAGCTTTTTTAAAAGTTTCTGAGAACTACCCTGTATCTAAACACAGTCACCGTCTCACTGCGTCAGTCTTCTGCAAAATGCGATGTGTGTGATAAAAGTAATGAGACTGACAATACTGCAAGTGATCTCGCAAAGCTACTTTGTTCTACTTGTGTAGACCGATGCGATTATCCCTTCCAGATGCTCAGTCCAAGTTTTAGCTCAGTACAGCCAGCACTTGATTTTTGACAGCGTCATCAGTGACTTTGTGTTTTTGTTGTGGGTTGCGAAACTGCGGAATTCATAGCAACGTTGTGACATCAAATATGGTGTTAAACTTTGGGAAACGCGTGTGTGACCTTTCAAGAGTTGAAGTAGGCCTATGGGGGAAATTCCTTATCACGATCACAAGCTTTTCGCTGGCACAAATCATTTCTGGAAGGCCGAGAGCAAGTCGAGAATGAACTTCGCTCAGAGAGTAGTCCAACTTCAAAAATCGACGAAAGCGTCGAATGTGTGCCAGCTTTTGTGAGATCAGAATGACGTTTAACAATAATAATGATGATTGACCTGTTAAACTTACACTTTTACTGTACATCAAATTTTGACTGAAGATTTGCACATCCGAGATGTGCGCCCCAAAATGTTGGCGAAGAAAGCCCACAATCTGGTAGAGATACCAGTTTTCCAGACCTATTCTAAGCTGTCGCTGATGGTACACAAAGAGATGCATCTGCTGGAAGAAGGTAAATCGGAGAAACATGTGTCTTGGGCTTATTGAGAGGACTGCAATTATCACGAATGGTTATGTCGTGTGATGACGGATGATGAATCCTTGATTTGTGAATACGATCCTGAGACAAAGCGGCAAAATTAGGAGGGCAAACTGTCTCCTCGAGCGAAAAAAGCTCGAATGAGCAAAACAAAGATCAAAACATCGTTGATTTGCCTTTTCTGACAGCAAGGTTATCGTATTTCAAAAATTTGTTCCTCCAGGACAAACTGCTAACCAAGTGATTTACAAATATGTCTTTGAAAGGCTCAGGAAAATGATGAATGAATGAGACCGGACTTTGCAGTCAAGTAGCTGAAGCATGATGACGACGCCCCATGTCACACGGCCACTTCCGTCACAGAATGTTTGACCTCATACGGCTTTTGTGTTGTTCTGCAGCCCTGGTATCCACGTGATCTGAGTCGTTGTGTTTCTTTTCTGTTCCAGAAATGAAACATGTCTTAAAATGACATAGTGTTGGAACTATGGAGAACGTTGAAAAGAATGTAACCGGTGTCTTAAAGGCCCTACCACCTGAAGCCTTTCAGTGTTGCTATCAAGACTGGGAACGATTCCGCCAGTGTATAGCTGCGAAAGAGAACTGCTCAGAAGTGGAGAAAGTTGCTGTTTTAAAAAAATTAACACTTTTATGGCTAAAAAATCGGTCTTAGCGCACAACTCGTACCACTAAATATATTTGTTGCATAAAACAGTTGCTATGTAATCAGTGCAGTAAAGTTACGTCGCATATGTTTCAATATACGTTGGTGGCACACGAAGTGGAGAAAGTTGCTGTTTTAAAAAAATTAACACTTTTATGGCTAAAAAATCGGTCTTAGCACACAACTCGTAGCACTAAATATATTTGTTGCATAAAACAGTTGCTATGTAATCAGTGCAGTAAAGTTACGTCGCATATGTTTCAATATACGTTGGTGGCACACGTTCTGACGTTCACAGATATACCCAGTACGAGGCTCTCCACTAGACCTTACACAAACAAAATGGATTTAATGGCATTCCATACATCTGCAATGCAAAATAAAAACCAGACAAATGTAGTAGACTCCAGGAATGATGATATTACGAGCAACAGCTTCTGCGTGAAACTAGAGATCATGACGAGCAGGTGTCAGTTACTTGGTGACGTAACTAGCGAACAACTGGGTTTAGTAACTTGCGTTTGAGTTGAAGTTCCAGCTTCGTTATCCGGCAGGTCTCACAGGAATGCTTGTGATGTACCTGTCCGTACCTGTGAGAGCTGCACGGAGCAGCAGCAGTGGACGGCAGGGGCCGTAATGCGGTTATCATACAGAAGAGGCTGCATCTAGCTGTCGCAGGGCCAGATTTCTCGTATAGGTGTCTGCCGGCACAGATGCAGATTCTATTACGGCGCCCTCCTGCTGAGGCGCTTAATGAACACTTTTGACTTGCAAACTGCGACGAGAAAGGGCCAGCTGGAGAGATCCGCCAACGCTCTGGTACAGCGGAGCGCGGCTTCCATATTGCATTCCCGACTTCGGGAGAATGAGAAACACGGCACACGGTGCTATGTTCTTCATGGTACATAATATTGTGGTATAACCAAATACTGTATTTAGATATTGTGACGAAATGAAGTGAAGTCGCAGAATACAGTCCGGCAGCACACCTCCACAGCAAAACACAAAAGAAGACGCCCATTGCAAGCTCTCTACTAGCAAATTAGTATCACACTTCATCAATTTTTCTGCAATCAAACTGTTTAATGAGGAGCAGAGCTCATAAACTTTTGGTTGTATTCATTTTAACAACAGTCGCTTGCCCTAACTAAGAAGACTGCGACTTAAGTCATTATTTTGAGTAAGAACGATTACTAGGAAGTGTAGTTGAGTAGGGGAATAATGACCATTCTGGGTCAGCCTGCATTGTTGCCAGATTTATTCAAGATCATGGCTCGCCGAGGATGGTCACCCCACCTCCTCTCCATGGGGGTAGATCACGCAATGTCACACTGATGGTGTTACCATCCCCACTACTCCTCCCTACCCCACTTGCCCTTTCTTCCTCACTTCCCTCCTGCCACACATCCCCTCCCCTCTCTATCTTGGGCGTTGGTCAGAAAAAGACTCAATGTGTGCTGAGCTGCTAGAGAAGAATGACATAAGGCACTGTCTTTATTTATTTATGTAGGGATTTTCCTACACTTGCCAACTCTCCTTCCCTTATGAATCTCTGGGAAGAACTCAGTCTGTGTTGAACTACTGGTGAGGAATGTACTCTGTGTGTGCACAGTGAGTACAAATACTGAGATGTGTGCATCGAGCAGAGAGGAGCTTAACAATTGTACTACATGTAAACACTCAGTCAAGGACTGTGTCCCTTGCTTCCTAAACGGGGAATGGAAGGTACTAATGGAATTACTTTTCAGCAAATAATAGTGATGCAGCAGGATAGAATGAGGATGTATTTCACAATTCTTAGAGACTACTATCTGTGATGGAGCTGTTCATGTTTTTTGAAATGGCCATTCTGTCCACAGTGCAGCAGACAACTTCACCATATTCCACTACCCCAGACTGAATGAGCCAGACGTGTTTGCCTTGCTCCGTAGGGCTCAATTGAGATGGGTTCTGTACACTTTCTGATCATGTGTTTGTATATGTTCACCCTGCTGTGTGCCCTAGTCCACAGTACCACTCGAAACTGGCTGGGAATCTTCCTGCACCCGCTGCTAGACGAACTGTCTGCTGCCAGTCTACAAATACATTGATATTGAGAAACTTGCCAAGAAGGGATAGAACAGCAGACTAACACTGAAGTGTAGGAAGAGCTGTCTCCTACCGATCTACAAGAGTATAGCTGCTGAGGAACTTGTGCACACAATCATACATGCATGTATGTAGGGCAGCGAAGTATCACTGAATTGTTGGTGAATGCCTCTCTGCTCTAATAACACATTGAAACTGTGAAAAACTATCACTCACGAACATCAGATCTTAGTGAAACTCACACGCTGGGAACCGAGAGAAAATCATTGCAATAACACAAGTATATCATAAATTGACCCCAAAAGATCTCGCCAGGAGAGAATGGTGGCAGCTCGACGTGTGTTCACCTCGATGTGTGGACACAGACTAAGCAGCATACAACCAGTCTTGCCTCATCTCCAAGCTCCCCTCCTCCCTCTCTCCCTCCCTTTAACTGTAGATAGGGATACCAGTTTTTCAGGCCTGTTCTAGACGGTCACTGATGCTACACAAAGGGACCCATCTGCTGGCAGTGATAAACTGTTTCCAGTCTGCAGGAGTCAGTCACAGATGTCCAAAACACTCAAGGAAAGAACATCTTCCTGCAAGCCATTCAACGAATTACTCAGAGAGACTGCCACCCGCGAATACTAGCGAAATACCTGACTATTGGTCACAGATGAAGGACTGAATGGTCAACAGCAGTGTGCTTTCAAATGCCCCGGATGTGCGAGCACTGTCTGAAAGTGATCCTTAGCTAAGTAATACCAGGCTCACGCAGCAGAAACATTGAACCAACGTTTCCCTTAAATAAGATGCATAAATATCTTTACACTAGGCATCTGACTGTGGACCAATCTGCCCCCCCCCCCCCCCCCCCCCCCGCAACCCGCCCCCTGGTGGAGAGCAGTGTTCGCCACTGCATGCAGTCATTATACTGTGGAAGGATGAGATTCCTGATGTATAGACGGGGGAGGAATAAATGGTGGTCCTATTTTACGCAGATCACTTGCTCCTTGTGGAGTAACACACTGCACGTCTGCCTAAAGTGTTGCTGTCCTTAGCAGCTCAACTGCTCTAATGGCACCTAATTTATTTTAAAAAATAGACTGAATAAACACGAATGAATGCTTATTTGCTGTATGAGGTATTGCCATCATGTATTCTCCATGTATGATTCTTGTGCTTGCTGCAATGAATAGTGTACTGACAGAGCACTGTAAGGGCACTCTCTTGTCCTGGGAGTGCAAAACTGCCCCTATATGCAGAAGAATCAGCAATAATCAATGGCTTGAGGATACAGAAGGCAATGGAAACCACTGCATTGAAGATATGTAACGTGTATCCACAGGACATGTGATCTGTAATTGGAAAAGTGTCGTGGTAATCTCTCCCGTGGCAAAAGATTCTGGAATAGTCCCTCATTCGGATCTCCGGGAGAAAAATGCCAAGGGGGAGAAGATCATGATAAAAATATTGAACAGTCAACCGAAGGACAAAGTTCTACGAGTTGGGGCGTGGAGTGTCTGATGCTTGACCGTGGTAGGGAAACTAGAAAATCAGAAAAGCTAAATGCTAAGGCTAAATATAGATATAGTAGGGGACAGTAAAGTTAAATGGAAAGAAGACAAGGATTTCTTGTCGGACGAGTATAGGGTAATATCAACAGCAGCAGAAAATGACATTACGCAAGAAGGATTCGTTATTATTAGGATGGTAGGGCAGAGCGTGAGTTACTGTGAACGGTTCAGTGATAGGGTTGTTACGATCAGAATCGACAACAAACCAACACCGACAGTGATACATGCCGACGTTGAAAGCTGAAGATGAAGAGATAGAGAATGTATTTGAGGATACTGAAAAGGTAAGACAGTACCTAAAAGGATACTGAATTCTAATAGTCTTGAGGGACTGAAATTCTTTTGTTGGGGAAGGAAAAAAGGCAAAGTTAAATGAGAATATTGGTTTGGGACAAGGAATGACAGAGGAGAAAGATTAATTGAGTCCTGTAATAAATTTAAGCTAGTAACAGCGAATACTCTGTTCAAAAATCACAAGAGGAGGAGGTATACTTGGAAATGGCCGAGTGATTTCAGTTAGATTACATCATAGTCCTGTAGAGATAACGAAATCACATAGTGAATTGTAAGGCTTAACCAGGGGCGGATATAGACACAGATCACTATTCGGCAGTGATGAAGAGTAGTTTAAAGTTTAAGTGACCATGCAGGAAGAATCAATATCCAAAGAAGTGGTATATGGAAGTACTAGGGAATGACGAGACCCACTTGAAGTTCTCTAAGGCTGTAGGTCCAGCAATGAAGAACAACTCAGTAGACACTACAGTTGAAGAGGAATCTACATCTCTGAAAAGGGCAGTCACAGAAGTTGGAAAGGAGAATATAAGTATAGAGAAGGTAACTTCGAAGAAACCATGTGTAAGAAGAAATAATTCAGTTGATCGATGAAAGAAGGAAGTACAAATATGTTCAAGGAAATTCAGGAATACAGAAATATTTGTTGCTGAGGGATGAAATAAATAGGAAGTGCTTCGAAGCTAAGACGCAATGGTTGCATGAAAAATCTTAAGACAACTGAAAAGAAATGATTGTTGGAAGGACTGACTCAGCATATAGGAAAGTCAAAATAGCTTTTGCTGAAATTAAAACCAAGGGTGGTAACATTAAGAGTGGAACGATCGTTCCACTGTTGCATCTAGAGGAGAGAACGGATAGGTGGAAACAGTAGATTGAAGGCCTCAGTGAGGAGGAAGATTTGTCCGATGTGATAGAAGAACACACTTGTGGATTTAGAAGACGTAGGGGATCCAGTATTAGAATCAGAATTTAAGAGAGCTTTGCAGGACTCGAGATCAAATAAGACAGAAAGGATAGATGGCATTCCATTAGAATTTCTAAAATTATTGGGGTAAGTGGCAACCAAACGACTACTGACGTTGGTGTGTTGAATCTATGAGTCTGGCGACATACAATCTCACTTTTGGAAAAATAACATCCACACAATTCCAAAGATCGCTAGAGCTGACAAGTTCAAGAATTATGGCACAATCAGCTTATAAGCTCATGTATGCAAGTTGTTGACAAGAATAATATAAAGAAGAATGGAAAAGAAAACTGATGATTTGTTGGATGACGATCAGTTTGATTTCAGGAGCGGTAAAGGCACCAGAGGGCCAATTCTAAAATTGCGGTTGATAATCGAAGCAAGAAATAGAAAATCCAAGACACGTACGTAGGATTTGCCGACCTGAAAAAAAAAAATTCGACCTTGTAAAATGGTGCAAGATATTCGACATCCTGAGAAAAATAGACGGAAGCTACAGGGAGAGACGGGTAAGATACAATTCGTACAAGAGGCAAGAGGGAATAATAATATAAGACGACCAAGAACGAAGAGCTCGGGTTAAAAATTGTTTAAGACTGGGATGTAGTCCCTCGGCCCTACTGTTCAATCTGTACGTCGAAGTTGAAATGATGAAAGTAAAAGAAAGGTTCGGGAGTGGGATTAAAATTTAAGGTGAAAGGACATTAGTGACACAATTCGCCAATGACATTGCTATCCTAAGTGAAGAAGAATTACGGGATCCCCTGAATAGATCGAACAGTCTAATGAGAACAGAATTTGGACTGAGAGTACATTGAAGAAAGACAAAAGTAATGAGAAGTAGCATAAGTGAGAACAGCGAAAAACTTAACATCAGGGTTGATGGTCACGAAGTAGATGAAGTTAAGGAATACTGCTACCTAGGCTGCAAAATAACCAACGATGGACGGAGCAAGGAGGACATTAAAAGTAGATTAGCACTGGCAGAAAGAGCATTCCTGGCCAAGAGAAGTCTACTAGTAACTAACACCGGCCTTAATTTGAGGAAGAACTTTCTGAGAGTGTACGTCTGGTGCACAGCATTGTATAGCAGTTAAACATGGTCTTTGGAAAAACGGGAACGTAAGAGTATCCAAGCATTTGAGATGTGGTGCTGCAGACGAATGTTGAATATTAGGGGGACTGATAAGATAAGAAATGAGGGGACCTGCACAGAATATGAGAGGAAAGGAATATGTGGAGAATACTGACAAGGACAAGAGATAGGGTTATAGGACATATTTTAAGACATCGGGTGATGACTTCTATGGTAGTAGAGGGACCTGTAGAGGTCTAAAACTGAAGAGAAAGACAGATATTGGAACACATATAGCAAATAATGATGGACGTAGGTTGCAAGTGCTACTCTGAGATGAAGAGCTTCGCCCAGGGAATTCGTGGCGGGTCGCATCAAACCAGTCAGAAGACTGATGTCTCAAGGAAAGAGACTGACAGACCTCACATTGAGTAAAGGGTGTTGTCTTACGCTTTGAAAACCATGACTGTGACAGTTCAAATAGAGGATGTAGTACCAAATCCAATGAAATCTGTAGCTAAATAAGTGTTAACTCGCTCTGCGGGTGTGATTACTATGATTGCTACAACGAATACTGTACCGAGAGACGTCACCTCACATGGTGTAAAGGGCATAGTTTTCCGCTTTTGAAACTAATACTTTGTCAGATAAGTAAAAATAGCGGATACAGTACTGAAATCATCGAAAAATCTCCAACTAAATAAGTGCAAACGAACTCTCGCGGTATGAACTTATGCTTGCTGAGCTATCTCCCGCTGTAGCCTCTCGGCTTTGATGAGACGTTCCAATAGTTAGAGCTCCAGGAGTTCTTATGCCAACGATTTCATTACTTCCCTAGACTTCTATTGTATCTTATTCCTATACGTGTCAGATAGGTTGGTTGAGTTTCTGTGATAATTTATTAATAGATACTGAGAAGTTTCGAGAGGTCTGATGGTTTAATGAGGGGTATTACAGGTGAACACACACTCATTCTAAGAAAATCGAGGCTGTGTAATCTAGTGAGTGAGTGCTTATCGTTATTTACGTTAACCTGCTGTTTGTTGTACATGGTTTTATGTCACCAACATCGGAAGCCAATGTTCTAAACGATATGTCGAAGTGAGGTATACTCGGAGCATAGTAAATAGAACCACCCAGAAAACTTCATTTTTATGAATTACCATATACATATAGACAATTTCTGTGTCGATATCGTTTCATGACGGTGAATTACGTAATTCATATTTAAATACTTGAATCACTCTGAGACGCATTGTGAATAAGCCGTTGTCACTCTGTCAAGTGCATAGTTTGTGTATTTCATATATAGCAGTCAATGATAGCTGTTTTCAGTTGCGGTATTTATGGAAGCGGCAATAATGTTATGTAAAGATAAGATGGAGGCGAGAGAAAGGAAAGGAAAGTGACGATTGACATCAGCTGCATCGGGAGGTTATGTAGAATCAGCGGCGATGAGTGAAAATGTCTTCCATACCGGCAGTCGAACCCAGGCTTTCTTGCTTATTGGGCTGTTGCGTCCACAACTGCGCCAGCTGACAAGTTTTCAGCACATTTACACGCACTATCTGCGTGCACCTCTCAACCAACGCACATTCCCTCCTGGCGCCACCTGGCCACAGTCCCTGCCCATTTCTACCATGCTCACTACGTTCCGCCTCCCGCAGGAGGTCGGACATAATAGGCTATTTTCCTATATTAAAAATGTAGTTCGGATTGTTGTTATTCTGAGTGATTTTAGCATTCAAGTAGCATTTACAGTCAATATCCACAAAATGTCTGTAATTTTTATGTAATTAAAGGTTAAAAATCACTAAATATGAAGATTTGGTCACGTGATCGGAAACGCTCTGTTATTGGCTGAAACTCTGGTAACGTCACAGGCTAGGAATAAGACGAAGTTATAAGCGTGTTGTAGAAGTGTTATCCGAAGTTACTAGGTTTTTATGTGCCTTTTCCCGTAAACAGCTTTGCTATTTAGTGACGAAAAACTCAGTTACAAGTCTTAAGTAAAAATTGAAAGGAATTTTGCTAACGCTGATAGTAGAAAGCTTCCGAAAGTTGACGCGTTTATGCAACACCCATTGAGAGTGACGACATGTGCAACGATAGACATTCTTTTCTCTGCTCCCAGCAACATCATTTAATTCGCTCAGAACTAAGGAACTGTAGAATTTTTGCAAATCGATACGTATCTTATAACTAATTTGTCGACTATAAGCCATGAACTACTACCCAAAGCCCAATAAAATTGTCCTTTATATATTACACTCAGCAGAGAATGTCTTCACAGCAGGCGTTTTGTGGCGTAGCGAAGAGCGCGTCTGATTGCGGTTATATGGAACCTAGCTTCAAATCGTGGAAGATTCATATATTAAGACTTTTACACGATATACAAAAATAGCGTTAGCAAGAAGTCGTTGTCGCAGTTGTTTCGATGGTGCGATGTATTATACTTGTATATAGCTTCACATTGACCTTAGTCTGAGCAAGGACACCTGAGGTTAAATGCACGTCCCTGCCGTACAAGCAATTCACTTTTTTAGAAAGCATTTCTGGTAGTGAAGATATCACACGCCCACAGTACAACGACATGTAGGACGACGAGGCTTTGTATGCAGAGAGATATAAAGCATGTACAACATGCAGGTAACACAAACGTAAAGGATGTTATGTTTGTGATCGGGAGCTAACGTCAGTATCTGAAACAGAATTAATTCATGAAACTTCAAAAGTTTAAACAATAATGATAGTACTGGACGGTACGAAGATAAAAAACATTGTTTCTAATAAAGCAAAAAGTATGTGGCCACATTAACTATAAAATATCTTTCCGAACGTGACGTATGTGGACAACGATTGCAAATTTAAGCGTATGTAAACGGCAAGGTAAACACAGTAAAACTCTGCTTCTGATCGGTGGGGTGAATGTTTTGTAATTGTGATTTGGTTTTCAAATGAAAAGACTGTAGCGTACAAAATTCGAACCACCATTCAATGGATATCACCATATATAATTAGACAGTCTACTGATCTGACAACTGAGCTCTCGAATAACGTACGTGAAATTGGACAACATGACAATTTGCACTAAGAGTTTAACTTCATTGTATGGCACTATCTTTCCTTGTGACAGTGAGAAAGTGTATCACGGAGGTACATGGTGACAATTATTGAACTATATGAAATAAAATTTTTATAACTCATGAACGGTTTCCGTTTCAATAAGCCACCACAACAATTCAAAAATCTTAGTAGTAATCCACACGCTTTCAAATCGAAACAGAAGAGTTTCCTCATGGGTCAAAATGGTTCAAATGCCTCTGAGCACTGTGGAACCTAACTTCTGAGGTGATCAGTGACCTAGAACTTAGAACTACCTAAACCTAACTAACCTAAGGACATTACACACATCCATGCTCGCGGCAGGTTTCGAACCTGCGGTTGCGCGGTCCCAGACTGTAGAGCCTAGAACCTCTCGGCCACAGCATCCGGCCTTCATGGGTCGCTCCTTCTACTCTGGTGAGGAGCTCCTTGAAAACTTAAGCTGTTTCTTATGTTATATTCTTGATTGCCTGTACTTAAACCTATGGCTTGACTTTTTTGGGCTCACAAATATTTTATTTGATCTGTTATCACTTTTATGTCATAATTTCATGTATTGAGTCGTTCCATGTCATTGGAGATTTGCTCCTCAATTTGGTCCTACGGAACATCACGTGTAAATAAAAAAAAGTTGAAGCTGCATGGTTTGCAGCGGGGCATGATGGAAATTACGCTGAAGAACCAAAGAAACTGCTACACCTGCCTAATATCGCTTAAGGCCCCTGCGAGCACGCAGAAGTGCCACAGCACGACGTGGCATGGACTCGACTGTCTGGCATAGTGCTGGAGGGAACTGACACCATGAAACCTGCAGAACTATCCAACTGTCCATATATCCGTAAGAGTACGAGTGGGTGGACCTCTCTTCTGAACAGCACGTTGCAAGGCATCCCAGATATGCTCAGAAATGTTCATGTCTGGGGTGTTTGGTCGCCAGCGGAAGTGTTTAAACTCACAAGAGCCATTCTGTAGGCTTTCTTGACTTGTGGGGTGCCGTATTGTCCTGCTGGAATTGCCCAACTACGTCGGAATGCGCAATGATCACGAATGGATGCTTGTGATCAGACAGAATGCTTACGTACGTGTCACCTGTCAGAGGCAAATCTAGACGTACCAGGGGTCCCATATCACTCCAACTGCACACGCACCACACCATCACAGAGCCTGCACCAGCTTAAACAGTCACCTGCTGACGTGCAGGGTCCACAGATTCATGATGTTGTCTCCATACCCTTACACGTCCATCCGCTCGATACGAGACTCGTCCGACCAGGCAACATGTTTCCAGGCATCGACAGTCCAATGTCGGTGTTCACGGGCCCAGGCGAGGGGTAAAGCTTTGTGTCGTGCAATAATTAAGGGCACACGAGTGGGCCTTCGGCTCCGAAAGTATATGATGTTTCGTTGAATGGTTCGCACGCTGACACTTGTTAAAGGCCCAGCACTGAAATCTGCATCAATTTGCGGAAAGGTTGCACTTGCGTCATGCTGAACGATCTGTTCAGTCGTCGTCGGTCCTGTTCTTGCCGACTGACAAACTCAGTCTGCAGTGAGCTTTTCATGAGGAAGGTACAGTGTGTGTGTGTGTGCAATGTAATGAGTAATAGTATCCCTGGAAAAGTAGCGAAATGCCTTACTGCTTGTCATTGATGAAACAAGAGCAGTATGCTTTCAAACCTTCTGGGTGTGCCGGCACGTCCTGAAAGTGATCCTCAGCTAACTAAAATTAGCCTCATGTACGAAAAACACTGAAATAAAATTGTTTAAAAGTTCTCAGGTTTCCCACCATCTCAAGTAAGTAAAATCACATGAGATTTCGGCCAAGTACTCTTGACCACTGTCAAGTGGTATGTCTGCCAGTGGGCTTTTTTATTTTTATTTCTTCCTTTATTTTTTTGCGGGAGTTTGAAGTACAGCTTCACCGACTGCTCACGGTCTTACAGTGTTTGTGGATGGTAAAACTGTTCCACTGGACAGTGATGCCATTGCAAAAACATCACTGAAGTGCACTTCGAAGGTGTGGCAGTGAAGTCCCACACCATGGTGGAAGTTCAGGTTGCAGGCAAGAGGCAACAAAGCGGTGAACAACATTAGCTATCAAGTCAGTGGGCTGCTGATACGGCCCTTATATACTACCTGTCGGCTGTTACGTCACTGGTGCTGCGGCGTCTCCACCGGTCAAGCTACTAACAGCATTATGCGAGAAGAAACGTTATCTTCAAAATATGTAATTGAAGAACACGGAAAATCCTTAACGCCAGGGTCCAGTACCATTTCTCAGCACGATGCTGTCAAGGAGATTTTGCCAAGTCCGGAGAAAAAATGACCGTCTCGGAAGAGGAAAACACAGGCATCAGCTAGACTCACTTCAGATGAAAATCTGGAAAACCTCCGCAGCCACAGAAAACGTTTTCAACAGGGCACAAGGAAAGCAATTAACAAATGCAGCAAGAACAATAAACAGAAATATACGTCTGTGAGTCATGATGAAAGAAGTATACCAAGCTTTAAATCTCCAGCAAACAACGAGAATAATTGTGGATTTTGTTAATTTAATTAGTATAGTGCAGAATGAGTAGCTAAGGGTGACTGGATTCGCTGCCAAAAATGCGATATTTGGTACCATAAAGTATGCGTTGGTGCCCAAGGGAAGAAGTGCTTTTTATGTGGAAGATGCGAGTGATCAAAATTGTACCAGGAAGTGATCACAATTGCACCTAGTGTGATACATTTTCGATTGATTTTTCTCAATCCTTTAACCTTTTTTTGTGTTTATTCCAACATTTGTAATTGTCTAATATTTGTGTTACATATTCATTAAACATCCAAGAACAAGTGCCATAATTAAAATTATTTCTTTACTCAATATATTTCCAGTTACAATAATATTTGTCCGAAATGATCGCAATTGTACCACATTATCCTACTCTGTAGTCACGGTGTCGTTTCGTCCAAGTATGATTATAAAAGACTGTTACCGACAGACTTTTATCGCGAAAGTGGTTTATGCGGCAACAGTGGTGTTAGTTCACATAGCTACCGTCTACACAGCTCGCTCATGCCCAATAACGGACGGTTTGCTGCTGCTTCGCAACTGTATTGTAGGATCTCTATGCTCGGCGAACGGGTGCTGAAGCAAAATATGATACTTGACCAAAGGCTCCCAAACTTAGTTTCTGCCGACTGAGGACTAGAGAGAGACATTGTGGGTTTGAGTGCTTCAAAGTATGTAAGAGATTAAGTGAAATGGAAAACAAATGTGACATTGTCACATATCTCATACCATTTAATTAACTGTCAGGAAATCCTTAAGTAAAGGTTCTGTATCTTATCTCGATAAATGCGGAGATAATCTTGATGTCGCATACAGCGAAAATATTGGTGCCACGGAGTTAAACTAACGAAACTGATGGTTTTAAGTTTCAGGCTAAAGGCTGATAAAGAGCATTAACACGGCTTCATTGGATCGTTTGAAGACTTTTGCCAACTATGGGTTAAGAAATTGTGATAAGACATCGAAATAGCTTGAGGATACTTGCGATAGTGTCAGGAGGTCACCATGATCTTAACGCAGTATTACCTAATTACGGTTAAAAAAAAAAAAAGCTTAATGTCGGCTACGGATGAAAGTTGACAGTCAAATTTAACTGTCTTGTCGACAGACTTCAATGACATGCGCAATGATTTTGCTACACTCAAGGCCAGGAAACAGAAGATAAAATTATAGTAAAAACATTATTTCTGCAAATGTATGTTTTCTTGCCTCCGGTTATCGGCCTTTTATTTTTAGGTCCTCGTATGTGACAGCAGCGCGATGCCGGACTCAAGGAAACATCAGGGCAGGCACAGTTATCGTGACGGTTCCGTTCGACCATGTCTGATCGCCACTAGGGAGGGTGGCGTTTTGAACACCAGTAACATTCTAACCCGTGCCATCCTACAACAAGTGATACATTACCTTCAACAATCTGTGTCTTGTAGGACCATTCATCGGAAACTTTCACCAGTCGGACTAGGGAATTACCGTTCCATGCGAAAAGCGAAAAAAGTGGTCCAACTGAAACACTCATATTTCTTTACGTACTACACGAATATGTAATAAAAAATGGGGGTTCCTAGTTTTAAAAAAACGCAGTTGATATCTGTTTCACCTATGGCAGCGCCATCTCGCGGGCCAACCATAGCGCCATCCGGTTTCCCCCTTCCAGATAGACGAGTTTCGTTCTTTGTAGTTTTTTCTTTTGATGCTTATTTCGTGAGATATTTGGCCCGGTCACTATCTACGGACCACCCTCTATATTGATTTTTTTCCTTTTTTCATTGGTTAGGATTTCACAAAGTCTGTTTTAAATGCTCTTGCAGTCGGACAAATAAACCTCACTGGGCAGCTTTAACAATTCATTAAATGCCAGTTAAATTCAGTTTATTACTTATTGATAGCTCGATGTCAACAAGTAACTGCCTCATTCAATTCTTAATACAAAAGGTTGCTGTAATACTTATTTTTTTGAGCAGCTTGGTAGTCTGGTAGGAAATGTTGCGAACAAAAGGAATTGCTAAACCATTTGGTTTCTGCATATTTTGGACTGAAGTAAATCGTTTGAATGCGTGTCTTCTTTGTTTAATTAATTTCTGTATTACGTTAGGCTCATAAACATTGTTAGTCACCACATATTCCAGATTCTGCATATTACACTGTACAACATCAGCAGTAGTGGAATTTGAATAATTCTATCGATCACATAGTTCAAATAGCTAATTTTATGGCTTTCTGGATGACAAAATGTACTGTGAACACTACTATCACTAATATTAGGTCTCCTAAGTATATCACAGGACATGTTACTGCCCTCACTCTTGATGGACAATCCCCCCACCACCAGCCACACCAATATGTTACATTTGGGCATCCAGTTATGAATATATAATTCAGCTGTTTATCATCTTCACCTTTCAGTTTATTTGAGACCTCTTCTTCGTTTCCCCTCCCAACGTCCCCCAACCTCCCCCCCACCCACCCCCCACCATGTTGTGTTACAGTTTGTCTGCAGTGATAACAATACTTCATAATCAGTTTCGGATATATAATTAATCTTCTCCCTTAGATACACATAATTACCCATAGGAGCTCATCAAATCTCTTAGGTAGAACGTTATCATTCAGTAAGTCACAATCGTTCTTCAATTATTTGATTACAGTTGTCATGAACTGGTTACACTCAGCAAGTTACAACTAGTCTGTTATTTTTAATGGTTTGCGCAAAGTTGTTATAATCAGATAGCAACTAATTATCTTGATAACTACGCATTATCAGTCGTACGAAGCTGTTCTAAGCCAATTTCCTTAGTTCAACCTTTATTACACATTCCCCACTTCTCCACTCGACCTCCACCATCCCAACGACCAACCACCTCCCTCTCCACATTTTGTCTCCTTGTCACACCATTCCCTCTTCAACATTTCCCCACTACCCATTTGTATGTTACCTTTTCCTTCCAATATTCTGCATATATAGTTTAACTTCTTTCTTTCTTTATCACCTTCCACTTCCCTCATCACTTCTCCAAGTCCCCTTCCCACACGTTTTCCTGGTAATTGGTCCGTTATGTTTGCAATGGTTTATAGTCAGTCTCTGTTATCTGACTAGATTTACTCCCACAGGTCCAGATGGTTAGTTATAAGAAACTAACAATTTTCATAGGTAGACCGTTTGTCATTCGGTAGGTCAATATCAGTGCTACAATTGTTTGATTACAGTTATATTCAGTTGGCAGCGGTCAGAAAGTCGTAGTCAGTACATTAATTTCGGTGGTTGGCTGAAAGTTGATATTTTCAGATAGCTTCTAATATACTGTTTGCAATTTGTAAGTCATTAGCAGTACTTTACACACTATAGCCTGGCCATATAATGTTAAATTTAGTTGCTTTTAGCTAGCCATATGCATTTACATTTAAGTAGCCGACCACAGCTTCAGTTAGTCAATCTCATATTTTTTGCCACATAATTACATACAGTCCCCCCCCCCCCCCCCCCCCAATGAACCATCGACCTTGTCGTTGGTGGGGAGGCTTGCGTGCCTCAACGATACAGATAGCCGTAGCGTAGGTACAACCACAACGGAGGGGTATCTGTTGAGAGGCCAGACAAACGTGTGGTTCCTGAAGAGGGGCAGCAGCCTTTTCAGTAGTTGCAGGGGCAACTGTGTGGATGATTGACTGATCTGGCCTTGTAACACTAACCAAAACGGACTTGCTGTTATGGTACTGCGAACGGCTGAAAGCAAGGGAACACTACAGCCGTAATTTTTCCCGAGGGCATGCAGCTTTACTGTATGGTTAAATAATGATGGCGTTCTCTTGGGTAAAATATTTTGGAGGTAAAATAGTCCCCCATTCGGATCTCCGGGCGGGGGCTACTCTAGAAGACGTCGTTATCAGGAGAAAGAAAACTGGTGTTCTATGGATGGGAGCGTGGAATGTCAGATCCCTTAATCGGGCAGGTAGGTTAAAAAATTTAAAATGGGAAATGGATAGGTTAAAGTTAGATATAGTGGGAATTAGTGAAGTTCGGTGGCAGGAGGAACAAGACTTCTGGTCAGGTGAATACAGGGTTATAAATACAAAATCAAATAGGGGTAATGCAGGAGTAGGTTTAATAATGAATAAGAAATAGGAATGCGGGTAAGCTACCACAAACAGCATAGGGAACGCATTATTGTGGCCAAGACAGACACGAAGCCCATGCCTACTACAGTAGTACAAGTTTATATGCCAAATAGCTCTGCAGATAACGAAGAAATTGATGAAATGTATGATGAGATAAAAGAAATTATTGAGGTAGTGAAGGAAGACGAAAATTTAATAGTCACGGGTGACTGGATTTCGACAGTACGAAAAGGGAGAGAAGGAAACATAGTAGGTGAATATGGATTGGGGCTAAGAAATGAAAGAGGAAGCTGTCTGTTAGAATTTTGCACAGAGCATAACTTAATCATAGCTAACACTTGGTTCAAGAATCATAAAAGAAGGTTGTATACATGGAAGAATCCTGGAGACACTAAAAGGTATCAGATAAGTTATATAATGGTAAGACAGAGATTTACGAACCAGGTTTTAAATTGTAAGACATTTCCAGGGCAGATGTGGACTCTGACCACAATCTATTGGTTATGACCTGTAGATTAAAACTGAAGAAACTGCAAAAAGGTTCATAGCCCCAATCCATATTCACCTACTATGTTCCCTTCTCTCCCTTTTCCTACACTCGAATTCCAGTGACCCATGACTATTAATTTTTCGTCTCCCTTCACTACCTGAATAATTTCTTTTATCTCATCATACATTTCATCAATTTCTTCGTCATCTGCAGAGATAGTTGGCATATAAACTTTTACTACTGTAGTAGGTGTGGGCTTCGTATCTATCTTGGCCACAATAATGCGTTCACTATGCTGTTTGTAGTAGCTTACCCGCATTCCTATTTTCCTATTCATTATTAAACATACTCCTGCATTACCCCTATTTGATTTTGTGTTTATAACCCTGTAGTCACCTGACCAGAAGTCTTGTTCCTCCTGCCACCAAACTTCACTAATTCCCACTATATCTAACTTTAACCTATCCATTTCCCTTTTTAAATTTTCTATCCTACCTGTCACACACCGTCGGGTGGATTGCGGAGTATAACTGTAGATATAGATGAAGGCAGCAGGGCGTCGACGACACCAGCGGCAGTATGTCCCCGGCCATCATGTCGACACTTAAGATTTTAAAAATGAATTGAAAACAGTCTCAACTGCAATAAAACATTTATTTGCAATAGTAACCTGTTTCGGTCACAACATGATCATCTTGAGACCATTTATACAATGATGGTAGGCAATGGCGTCGAACGGAGCAGGTGTTGTAGCTCCACGAATGTCAGTTCCTCAGCTTCAACTCCCGCTCCATTCACCCCCACAGCTTACTATTCTAGTATAAATGATTTGAATATTGTTGTATTCTGACTGAAAGCGGTTACCATTGCAGTTAATATATTTTATAGCGTTAAAGGCTGGTTTTCATTCATTTCAAAGTATTTCAGCTAGACTGCAGAGTCTCTTTACGAGAAAATTTCTCAAAAATTAAAGTAAAATTTGTCACAATGTGGTCTGACAGCAGGAAGTACGAAGGTGTCAGACGCAGCCATGTCTGTCACAGCACCACTTGCTGTCCGTCAGTGTGTGAACATACGCTTACTATCAAACTGATATAGTAACAGGTACTGTCCCCTAGAACATCTTGCTACATGTTAGAAGTTTTCTGTTGTTTTAAGGACAGTGTTATATTTATTTACAAACAAAACTTTAATGTGCAGCAGTGCCTGCGAACTTATATGTCATTTATATTCCACACATCTCGTCCTTCCCCCCTCCACTGTCAGTCCAACTATCCGTCTGTGGCCACCCCATCTGCGACTCCAGCTTCTCTGCCCAGGCCCTCCTCCCTCTCTCTACCCATCCATTTCCTCCTGTCTCTCTCTCTGACCATTTCCTCCCCTCCACCTCTCTCTGGTCATCTCTTCTCCTGCCAGTATCCATATCTTCCTGCCCACTTCACTGTGTCCACATCTTCCTTCCACCTCCACTTTTGACCATTCCCCCCCCCCCCCCTCTCTCTCTCTCTCTCTCTCTCTCTCTCTCTCTCTCTGTCACTCTGTCTCTCTCTTTCTCCCTATCTCCTCCTCCACCCTCTCTATCCATATTCTCGTCAGCTTTCTATACCCAACTCCTCTTCATTCTTTCTATTTCTGGCAATCTCCTCCTACCCACTCTCTCTGTATCCATCTCCTCGTACTACTCTCTCTATCCACTTCCTCTCCAGTTCCCTATGCCCATCCAAAGTCCTTGTCTCTCTGTCCATTGCCTCCTACGCTCTCTCTCTCCACGTCTCCTCCCTTCTCTCTGTCCATATCCTCCTACTCTCTATCTGTCCACCTTCTACTCCATTTCTCTTTGTCCATCATCATCCTCTGTTGATCTCGCCCTCCTATCGCTATTCTCCTCTCTCTGTCCACATTGTCCTCCCTTCAGCATGTGCATCTCCTTTTCTATGTCTGTCTATCTGCCTGTCTCCTCTTCCAGCTCTCTGTGTCCATCTGCTCTTCTATCTCTCTCTGTATGACCATCTCTGTCGTCCGCTCTTTCTCTGTCCATCTCGTGCAGTCATTAGTTGGCCCATCTCCTCTTACCCATCCTCCTACCCTTTGTGAAGGCATTGTTAATTACACATATATAATTTTTTCTGTGATTTTCTTTAGATTTATATTCTTTTCCTTTTGTTCATATGGGCATTTCTAATTATGATTATGTAACATTCTACTGTGGGTTTAAAATGTAAAGATGTAATTGTGATTATTTCGTTTGCCAATGGATAAATATGTTTCTTGCTTTGTACCTGTGGTAAGGTTTGTAAAGTTCTCTTTTGGTATATTATTAATTGTGAAAAATACAGTCAATAACATTTATAGAGGTTTATGTAAATTACGGTAACGATATAACATCTATAGACAGAGGACAGCGATAGTGATATCGAGAGCAGAAAAGTTGTTGCGTAGTAGAGGGGATGATGCATGGCGTGGCTGTGAAGTGTGCGCGGGAAAAAATAGTACTGTGTTTCATGAAAAGCATACGTAATTGTATGGACAGTGATACCGAACTATCAGATTGTTAATTCTCTTTACCACTGCGGTATGTAATGCCATCGCCAGCGAACTTTAAGAGCAAATAAACCGGACTGTGAAACTGCCGCTAAAATTACTTTGTTGTGACCAACATGAACTGTGCTTTTATGCGAATGAACTTTGCTGGTATTGGTTTTGGGTGGTGGAACTGTTGTATATCACATTCTATCAAGCCGTGAAAGTGAAGACTCTGTGCAATATAAATGGCTTTCAGTGGCGTTGTCGAACTTTGAAATGCGAGAACAGAGTGGACATTGTTTACGGTATTCTTCACACACAAGAACAATTCTATGAACTGTGCATTTATGACTAAGACTGTATGAATGTGACGAACCGTGTAATTATGGACGATAGCGTCACGGGCAGTGCATAAAGTGTACAAACAAGTGATGTCTACGTCATGTACGTTGAAAGAGAGGACATGTCAACAACGTTCATATACTGGTGTCTTATGGTTTGTTAATCAGCACAGGGTTAATGATACAGCTTTGCCGGAACTTTATTTGCGTTTCACCGGATAAGATTACCAGCGGAACTGCCTGTATCCTGCTCTCATCATCGTAACCCGCCGATATCGTGCTGCCTAACGCAACGCTTCGTATGCTACAAAAAGTTAAGGGATTGAGCCGAACACTATCCCCTGACCTAGAAACTTTCTTTCACTATTAAAAGTATAAGAATTACAGACCGTTTGACAAGTATTGTAAGTATGCTGTTTAGATTTTCTTATTGGTAACGCCCCGTAGCGCTCTGTATGAAAATCACTGGCTGTGCTGTGTGCAGTCTGTGGCTAGTTTGCATTGTTGTCTACCATCGTAGTATTGGGCTGTTGGCTGTTAACAGCGCGTAGCGTTGCGCATTTGGAGGTGAGCCGCGAGCAGTGGTGGATGTTGGGAAGTGAGATGGCTGAATTTTGAGAGCGGATGATCTGGACGTGTGTTCATCAGAGACACAGTAAATTTGTAAGACTGAATGTCATGAACTGCTATATATATATTATGAACTTTGAACACTTTTAAGGTAAATACATTGTTTGTTCCTATTACAATCTTTGATTTGCTAACTATGCCTATCATCAGTTAGTGTCTTCAGTAGTTTGAATCTTTTATTTAGCGGGCAGTAGTGGCGCTCGCTGTATTGCAGTAGTTCGAGTAACGAATATTTATGTGAGGTAAGTGATTTGTGAAAGGTATATTTCAGTGTTAGTCAGGGCCATTCTTTTGTAGGGATTATTAAAAGTCAGATTGCGTTGCGCTAAAAATATTGTGTGTGAGTTTAAGCACAGTCATGTATAATTTTTATAAGTGGACGTTTCAGTATAATAAAGAGTGCGGTTTTCCAACTAGAATTTTAGATAACTTCGCAATGCAGATTTTGATAATTATTTTTCCCTATGATCCGACAAAATTGTTAATATATTCTCTGAAACTTCAAAAACATCTAGTACAATATCCGAAAGGAATTAGAAAAAGTGACAAAATTTCATGAGTCACACACAATACTGTTAACAATCGAATGAACACTGGGGGCTTCACCATACATCTACCCACTTTTGAGTATAACCAGTGTCTCTTAATACTACGACTCGTAGCAATACAATATCAAAAACTTTCATTACTGGGTAAACAGTCACTACGTGGTTTGACAGCTGACATTCATAATTCCCGCTCACGTCAGGAAAAGCACCAATACGGGAATAGCAGCTTTTACGTTATTGGTCAGAACGCATGAATTATTGCGGTCGCCATAATTTTCGCGCGAAGCCATATTTCGCGACAATATACTCTTCTTAGTCACTGTCATATATCAAGTCTCATAACAGTACATAAAACTACATAAAATAGCTACAATAATTTTGACATGCAAGGAGAATTAGTCCTAATGAGATGAAGAAGTTTGTATTTACTGGTGTTTCAACAATGACTACCAGGCTACTTTTAATTCACTGATTGTAATTTTATTTTCGTTACCAGAAGGCAAACAAACTAAACAAAGAATTTAATCAAATAGAGTCTGTAATTCTTATACCTTTAAGAGTGAAAGAAAGTTTCTAGGTTAGGGGATAGCGTGCGGCGTAATCCCTTAACTTTTTGTTGCATACGAAGCGTTGCGTTAGACAGCACGATGTCGGCGCGTTACGATGATGATAGCAGGATACAGGCAGTTCCGCTGGTTAATCGTCTCCGGCGAAACGCAAATAAAGTTCCGGCACAGCTGTATCATTAACCATGTGCTGATTAACAAACGACAAGATACCAGTATACGAACGTTGTTGACATGTCCTCTCTTTCGAAGTACATGACGTAGACATCGCTCGTTTTTACACTTTATGCACTGTCTGTGACGCTATCGTCCATAATTACACGGTTCGTCACATTCATACAGTCTTAGCCAAAAATACACAATTCATAGAATTGTTCTTGTGTGTGAAGAATAACGTAAACAATGTCCACTCTGTTCTCGCATTTCAAACTTCGACAAAGCCACTGAAAGCCATTTATATTGCATAGTTAATTCATCTTCACTTTCACGGCTTGATGGAATGTGATATACAACACTTCCACCACCCAAAACCAATACCAGCAAAGTTCATTCGCATAAAAGCACAGTTCGTGTTGGCCACAACAAAGTTAGTTTAGCAGCACTTTCACAGTCCGGTTTATTTGCTCTTAAAGTTCGCTGGCGATGGCATTACATACCGCAGTGGTAAAGAGAATTAACAATCTGATAGTTCGGTATCACTGTCCATACAATTACGTATGCTTTTCATGAAACAAAGTAAGATTTTTCCTTCGCATGCTTCACAGACACGCCATGCACCATCCCCTCTACTACGAAACAACCTTTCGACTCTCGATATCACTATCGTTGTCCCCTGTCTATAGATGTTATATCGATATCGTAAATTACATAAATCTTTATAAATGTTATTGACTGTATTTTTCACAATTAATAATATACCAAAAGAGAATTTTACAAAATTTACCACAGGTAAAAGCAAGAAACATATTTATCCATTGGCAGACGAAATAATCACAATTACATCTTTAGATTTTAAACCCACAGTAGAATGTTACATAATCACAATTAGAAGTGACCATATGAACAAAAGAAAAATAATATAAATCTAAAGAAAATCACGAAAAAAGTTGTATATGCGTAATTAGCAATGCCTTCACACCTTCTGTCTCTGTCCATCTCTCTGTCTAACTCCTCCTGCCCCTTCCCCTGTTCTGCTCTTTGTAGTTCCCCCATCCCAGTCCACCTTCTCCTCCCCCTCTCTCTCTCTTTCCATCACCTCCTCCCTGTGTCTGTTCATCCCATTTCCATTTATCTGTCCACCTCATCCTCCCTCCCTGAAATTTCTGTTTGTTTGCTTTCTTTTCTTCTTTTAGTCAGAAGTCTTCTGACTGGTTTGATGTGGCTTGTAATGAATTCCTCTGCTGTAGCACCTACAACCAATGTGTTTAATTATTTGCTTGAGATATTTCAATTTCTGTCTTCCTCTACAATTTTTACCCTCTACAGCTACATCTAGTACCATTAAATGTATTCCCTGACGTCCTATCATCCTATCCCTTCTTCCTGCCGGTGTTTTCCACATATTTCTTTCCTCACCGATAGTTTAGAGAACCTCCTCATTCCTTACTTACAAACTAATTTTCAACTGTTGTCTCCAGCACCACACCTCAATTGCTTCGATTCTCTTCTGTTCTCGTTTTCCCACAGTCCATGTTTCACTACCATACAATGCTTTGCTCCAAACGTACATTCTCAGAAATTTCTTCCTAAAATTAAGGCCTATGTTTGATACTAGCAGACCTGTGTTGGCCAGGAATGCACTTTTTGACTGTGCTAGTCTGATTTTTATGTTCTCCTTGCTCCAGTGGCCATTGCCCAGTTTGCTGCCCATTTAGAAGAATTTACTAACTTTATCTACGTCGGGACCATCAACCTTGATGTTAAGTTTCTCTCTTTTCTCATTTCTGCTGCTTCTGATTACTTTCGTCCTCCTTCGATTTACTCTCAATCCATATTGCCATTGAGATCGCTTCTCCTTGAACTTTAATTCCACTCCTGAACCTTTCTTTTGTTTCCATCATTGTTTCTTCGATGCAGAGATTGAATATTACAGACGAAAAATTAATCACCTGTGTAACATCCTTTTGATCCCGAGCACTTCGTTTTCTATCTTCCAGACTTATTATTCCCTTTTGGCTCTTGCACATGTTGTATATTACACGTCTCTCACTATAGCTTATTCTAATGTCGTCACCCTCTAACATATAACAGCACTTGACACCGTCAACCGATTTTCAGGTCGTCAGATCCTATGAACGTATCCTGATTTTTCTTTAGCCTTATAAACAGTAACGTTAAAATTGCCTCTCTGGTGCCTTTGCCTTTCCTAAAGCCCAACCAATCGTCATCTAACACATTCTCAATTTTCTTTTCCATTCTCCTGTATGTTATCCTTTACAGCAATTTGGATGCATGAGCTGTTAAGGCGATCGTGCAACAATTCTACCATTTATCTGTTGTTTCACTTTTCGTAATTGCTTGGGTGATACTTTTCTGAAAGTCAGATGGCATATAGGCCAACTCATACATTCTACACACTATCGTGAAGAATAGTTTTGTTGCCACTTCTCCGAATGATTTTCAGAAATTCCGAAAAATAGAGCATTTCAGACGCACCAGCACACAGAATCGGCACGAAACGACTTCAGAAAGTGGCATAAAAGGCGTTAGTGCAACCATACAGTCTCTTAGGGTATGCATTGACACATATTTCGCTGTCGGAAACGACAGTTCACAGCGCAGTGTGAAAAATAACGATTTTCCTGACAACCTTTGACATTGTTGCACCACTTCCGCCACGGACAAGCCAGCCGTTCTCCATGGAAACCAAGTGCTGCTACCTCACAGAACGTGATCTCATACCTCTGGGGTGTAGCGCGACAGCAAATTTTGCTGTGGTATACACGATGGGAAGGGTACGGACCACTCAAACCTATTCGAGGAGAAATGATCGGGATCCAAAGTAGCATAAGATTTTTATGATTTTTCAAAAATGGTTCAAATGGCTCTAAGCACTATAGGACTTAACGTCTGGGGTCATCAGTCCCTTAGACTTAGAACTACTTAAACCTAACTAACCTAAGGACAGCACACCCATATATGCCCGAGGCAGTATTCGAACCTGCGACCGTATCAGCAGGGCGATTCCGGACTGAAGCACCTAGACCCGCTCGGCCACAGCGGCCGGCCTATACTTTATCATCCCTTCTATTTAGCGAATTGCTACGTCGTAATTACGAGGGGTTCCAACAGTGTCACTGGCTCAGAATAGGGTAACTCTAAGAGTCCCCAGTTTGGCAGCACCATCAGTGCCAGTCGCACAACTTTGTAGGGCACTTTAATGATATTACTGAACAAGAGGAACGAATGACTGACTCTAGTGATGGCAACAGCCGAATGAAAACAATCCATTCATTTGGTTGTTGGGAAACAATCAACTCCTTTGTTGGTAGTTACATGTATCGGTTGATAGTTCAAATGGCTCTAAGCACTATGGGACTTAACATCGGAGGTCATCAGTCCCCTAGGCTTAGAACTACTTAAACCTAACTAACCTAAACACATCACACACATCCATTCCCGAGGCAGCATTCGAACCTGCGACCGTATCAGCAGCATGGTGTATCGGTTGAATTATTGAATGGCCTTTTAAGTGAAACTAGGCTGGGGGAGCAAGTGAGTGAAAACAGTCGTTTCAATCGTTTGGACTACCCATTCATTCTTTTGGGCGAAACCAGCCTATGTGAGCAACCGAATGAAAACAGTCGTTCTGCTGGTCGGACTACTCATTCATTCTTTTGAATAAAACCAGTATGTGGGACCAACCTTTTGAAAACAATCATATCAGTCAGTTGTAGTTTTAACTGTCGGTTGGAATATTAGTCATTTACTTTTCTCGAGTGAAAGCAGTACGTGGTTGCAATCGAATGAAAAGATTCGACACCGTTGTAGCTTTTGCATATTGACTGAATTATGCATTCTTCCTTTTCTAGTAGCTTTTCTATCGTTTGAACTATGTGTTCATTCTTTTAATTGAAACGACCCTTTAGTGTTTTAGATGATCGAGCTATTGATTCAGTTTTCTGAGTGAAGCCAACCTGCAATAATTTAATTAGTTGAACTACAGTAGTGCTACATTATACTGACAGAGGGTGGTCCTAAGTGGAGACTTACCTCAGGGGTATGCCAAAATTGAAATCAGTAATATACATGCTCCTTTAATTGCTTACTTAATGGAATAATTCCTCTTTTCATCATTTAAGTATTCAAGTATTATTGTGGATTAAACTGTTCCAGGTGGCATCAACGTGTAACTAATGAACCTGATGTATCATTGGAGTGGGCCAGCCATCACTTAAATTGCAGACCGCAGACCAAAACGTCCAAAACCCCGGGCATCTGGGTCAAATCGGATTATTTTACCGGACACAAACAGTCTTTAGACTGTAAGTTGCTCGATGGCCGCCAAGTTGCGCAGTGAGCGGGAACTTGAGTGGGGGAATGTTTTCGCCTTGTGTTTCAGTGCCGACAACGTCAGTTGGCGCACGGCTCCATCAGACCAGCAGATATAAATTACGTATGACAGGGATTGCCGGCTGGGGTGGCCGAGCGGTTCTAGGCGCTATAGTTTGGAACCGCGCGACCGGGATGGATGGTCACCTAAGATGTGTGCACCGTCGATAACAGAAAGGTTACCTAACTGATATTCCAGTTCCATGTGCGGCATAGGAAGACCTCATTAAAGTGTGCTGTTGATGCTCTGAAGCGAGCTCCCAGTTAGTGCGAGTCTCCCCTGCAGAAAAAAAAATGTAATAGGATTCTACAGGACATCGGTTCCAGGTCTGATGCACATATTGTGCCAGCTGCTGGACGGCAGGCAGTCAATAACCAACGTGGGAAAATAGAACAAAATCACTTTATGTGTGTATGTGAACATAATGTTGTAATCCGCATCTTTCCACCTCTACCCATTCCTAAAATATACGTGATAAAAGTTGTAAAAATCATTTTGGAACATACTATATGCGTATAGAAGAGCTGCTAAACGTGCTTGCAGGTGCGTATTTTAATAGATTAAAACGAAGAAGAAGGGTAATTCTGACGTTGCGGTTGATAGAGCGAGCAAGACTAAAGAAAAATCAAGAAACATACACTCCTGGAAATGGAAAAAAGAACACATTGACACCGGTGTGTCAGACCCACCATACTTGCTCTGGACACTGCGAGAGGGCTGTACAAGCAATGATCACACGCACGGCACAGCGGACACACCAGGAACCGCGGTGTTGGCCGTCGAGTGGCGCTAGCTGCGCAGCATTTGTGCACCGCCGCCGTCAGTGTCAGCCAGTTTGCCGTGGCATACGGACCTCCATCGCAGTCTTTAACACTGGTAGCATGCCGCGACAGCGTGGACGTGAACCGTATGTGCAGTTGACGGACTTTGAGCGAGGGCGTATAGTGGGCATGCGGGAGGCCGGGTGCACGTACCGCCGAATTGCTCAACACGTGGGGCGTGAGGTGTCAACAGTACATCGATGTTGTCGCCAGTGGTCGGCGGAAGGTGCACGTGCCTGTCGACCTGGGACCGGACCGCAGCGACGCACGTATGCACGCCAAGACCGTAGGATCCTACGCAGTGCCGTAGGGGACCGCACCGCCAATGCCCAGCAAATTAGGGACACTGTTGCTCCTGGGGTATCGGCGAGGACCATTCGCAACCGTCTCCATGAAGCTGGGCTACGGTCCCGCACACCGTTAGGCCGTCTTCCGCTCACGCCCCAACATCGTGCAGCCCGCCTCCAGTGGTGTCGCGACAGGCATGAATGGAGGGACGAATGGAGACGTGTCAGCTTCAGCGATAAGAGTCGCTTCTGCCTTGGTGCCAATGATGGTCGTATGCGTGTTTGGCGCCGTGCAGGTGAGCGTCACAATCAGGACTGCATCCGACCGAGGCACACAGGGCCAAGACCCGGCATCATGGTGTGGGGAGCGATCTCCTACACTGGCCGTACACCTCTGGTGATCGTCGAGGGGACACTGAATAGTGCACGGTACATACAAACCGTCATCGAACCCATCGTTCTACCATTCCTAGACCGGCAAGGGAACTTGCTGTTCCAACAGGACAATGCACGTCCGCATGTATCCCGTGCCACCCAACGTGCTCTAGAAGGTGTAAGTCAACTACCCTGGCCAGCAAGATCTCCGGATCTGTCCCCCATTGAGCATGTTTGGGTGTGGATGAAGCGTCGTCTCACGCGGTCTGCACGTCCAGCACGAACGCTGGTCCAACTGAGGCGCCAGGTGGAAATGGCATGGCAAGCCGTTCCACAGGACTACATCCAGCATCTCTACGATCGTCTCCATGGGAGAATAGCAGCCTGCATTGCTGCGAAAGGTGGATATACACTGTACTTGTGCCGACATTGTGCATGCTCTGTTGCCTGTGTCTATGTGCCTGTGGTTCTGTCAGTGTGATCATGTGATGTATCTGACCCCAGGAATGTATCAATAAAGTTTCCCCTTCCTGGGACAATGAATTCACGGTGTTCTTATTTCAATTTCCAGGAGTGTATATAGGATTTGTGGACCTGGAAAAAGCGTTCGACGACGTAAAATGGTGCAAGATGTCCGAAATTCTGAGAAAAATAGAGTAAGCTATAGGGAGAGACGGGTAATATAGAATATGTATAGGAGCGAAGAGGGAATAACAAGAGGAAGACCAAGAACGAAGCGCTCGGATTAAAAAGGTGTAAGACATGTATGTAGTCTTTCCCCTGCTGCTGAGTGTGTACATCGAAGAAGCAAAGATGGAAATAAAAGGAAGATTTAGGAGTGGAATTAAAAATTCAAGGTGAAAGGATATCAATGATACGATTCGCTGCTGACATTGCTGTACTGAATGAAAGTGAATAAGAATTAGATAATATGATGAATGGAGTGAACAATCTAATGAGTACAGAATATGGACTGAGACCAAATCAAAGAAAGACGGAAGTAATGAGAAGTAGCAGAAATGAGAACAGCGAGAAACTTATTATCAGGATTGATGGTCATGAAGTAGATGAAGTTAAGGTATTCTGTTACCCAGGCAGCAAAATAACCAATGACTGGTGGAGCAAGGTGGACATCAAAAGCAGGCTAGCACTGGCAAAAAGAGCATTCCTGGCTAGGACAAATCTACTAGTATCAGACACAGGCCTGAATGTGAGGAAAAAATTTCTGAGAATGTATGTTTGCAGCACAGCTTTCCACAATGATTTAGAATGATTGTATCTGGGCAGCCAGTGACTGATTCCTAGGCACTGGCCTTACAGTCATCCATTACTGGTCGACACATGTTAGTTTTTGCACGCAACCGCCAGGCTATACAAGCCTTCGCCGAAATCATCTTTACAGTACAGATACACATTTCACAATCCATAAGAGGACAGAAAAGAGTCTCCAGATAGAGATTTGTCCTTCATAGCAATACAAGGTTACCGCTTTGACTACAACGCCCCCAAACGTCTGTGGAACCGACTTTCGCAATAATTCTACATCTACATCTACATTTATACTCCGCAAGCCACCCAACGGAGTGTGGCGGAGGGTACTTTACGTGCCACTGTCATTACCTCCCTTTCCTGTTCCAGTCGCGTATGGTTCGCGGGAGGAACGACTGCCTCCGTGCGGGCTCGAATCTCTTTAATTTTACATTCGTAATCTCCTCGGGAGGTATAAGTAGGCGGAAGCAATATATTCGATACGTCATCCACAAACGCACCCTGTCGAAACCTGGACAGAAAGTTACAACGCGATGCAGAGCGCCTCTCTTGCAGAGTCTGACACTTGAGTTTACTAAACATCTCCGTAACGCTATCACGCTTACCAAATAACCCTGTGACGAAACGCGCCGCTCATCTTTGGATCTTGTCTATCTCCTCTGTCAACCCCTATCTGGTACGGATCCCACACTGATGAGCAATACTCAAGTATAGGTCGAGAGAGTGTTTTATAAGCCACCTTCTTTGTTGATGGACTACATTTTCTAAGGACTCTCCCAATGAATCTCAACCTGGCACCAGCCTTACCAACAATTAATTTTAAGTGATCATTCCACTTCAAATCGTTCCGCACGCATACTCTCAGATATTTTACAGTAGTAACAGCTTCCAGTGTTTGCTCCGCTATCATATAATCATACAATAAAGGATCCTTCTTTCTATGTATTCGCAATACATTTGTCTATGTTAAGGGTCAGTTGCCACTCCCTGCACAAAGTGCCTATCCGCTGCAGATCTTTCTGCATTTCGCTGCAGTTTTATAATGCTGCAACTTCTCTGTATACTACAGCATCATCCGCGAAAAGCCGCATGGCACTTCCGAGACTATCTACTAGGTCATTTATATATACTGTGAGAAGCAATGGTCCCATAACACTACCCTGTGGCACGCCATATAGGAGACATTATTCCTCCAGTCTTCTGAAACACGATTATTTACATTGTAACCATCAGCTATTGTCCGAAAAACCTCCTTCGTGCCTAACTACGGTTTTCTTTCGAGAATTAATGCTAATCACTGTAGTATGTGATACGGACGTAATCCAGGTACAGAATTGCTTCCTGTGCATATGTGTAGTGAGTTACAGGTGGACAGAGTGACTACTTTTGTTGCAATTCTGTGTACCTCCTCTTGCCTATATTGATTTCCCTCGACACAAGTTCCACTTTATACTTAACAAAGTTTCCTTAAGAGCGACTTCAATATTTGATACGCTCTGCTCTTTGTTTCCGACTCCGTCGTTCTTTTCGCTTCGCGGCAGTGAGAGATTTGTTACAAGCTCTGGGGTAGCTCAAAAGCAGTTTCAATTATCGGTACTAAATGTTTCATGCCACTGCAACCCCTTTCGACGGATATTTGTGTAGTAGATTCACTTAAGATTTACTTATGTTAGCGGATCATGTAGTTCCTTTACCACATATTGCATCAAAATTTTGGATACATTTAGAATAATTTAGGTACCAAACTACTAGTACACTTTGGCTTCCAACGGCCTAGACCATTTTATTTCCTTATAAGTTAATCTCGTCCCAATTTAATTCCTGCTGGTGCTTCACTGTACCTGTGTTATTTCCACCATCGGCGTATAGTTGTAGCTCTCCCGTTAATTAGAATATTTATTAAGGTACTGTTTTCAAGGACGCCTGTAACCTTAAATTAAACCCCACTAAAATCAATGAAATGCGTACTGCCTTGGCCGGCCGCTGGTGGCCGATCGGCTCTAGGCGCTTCAGTCTGGAACCGCGCCACCGCTACGGTCGCAGGTTCGAATCCTGCCTCGGGCATGGATGTGTGTGATGTCCTTAGGTTAGTTAGGTTTAAGTAGTTCTAAGTTCTGGGGCACTGATGACCTGAAATGTTAAGTCCCAAAGTGCTCAGAGCCATTTGAACCATTTTTTCGTACTGCCTTACTCTCTGAAACTAATAGTTCATACTTACTTTTAAGTCTCGTTTCTATCTTAAAACTGTCACAGACCCTCTCCAATACGACAAATCGACTAGATGGGGAACTTAAGATGATCACATGTTCTGTTTTTGTATTATTTTATTCAAGGCAAAGATCACGGGAACATAGAAACATAGTGGCTGACAGACTCACGAAAATAAGGTCCAATAAAGTGAGTAATTAGATTTTAGTGACAAAACTTAATGTTCTAATGATTTCTACAAACCTTCATAAAAATGTTTGGAAATAGATTAATTATTCATAGGCAAAACATAAACGTATTAGCTGTTATTCCTACAACATTTCAGTTCTCGAAGGATAAGAATCAATAATAGTTAGGCTGTGGTACAGTGCAATGTTATCCAAACACTCCGCAGCGGGCCGTAGATTCTATAAATGTGTTGTACGTTTAACGGGACATCTCTCAACACTCGAATCGAAAGGTCACAGATGTCGCTGTTTCTAGAGGAAACGACTAAAGTGAATCAATCAGCTATGCATCTCGTTGGTTAAGACAATGGACGTCTATTTGTGAATGTGAGGATTCAAATGCTTGTATGTTCATTTTGGTTTCCCTAGATTTCTTGTGTCAGCTTCCTGTATGGCTGTTCAGATGGACCAGCTCCAGTTTCTTTCCCCATTCTTATCCAGTCTATCGTATCGTCTCGTCAGATGGGTGTCTTAGGAAAAATTGACCATGTGCGAATGCCGACTTTTAAAATAAACGCACTTACGTACTTTTCTTTGTTTTTGCAAGTAATACAAATAACATACAAGAACACATCATTTTATTATACAATGGCGGTAAAAATTGCAACACCAAGAAGGAGATGTGTGACATAAACGGAAGGTCGTAGGCGTTTTCTACATCTGTAAGATGATGTCTTTGCGTATTTCGCGCCAGTCGCATAACAGTTGCGCTAGTAGTGTCACTACGATAACGAAAAATCAGGTTTGCTTTAAATACGTGCTGTAACGGTCGTTGCGTGTTTGTTAACTTTGAGGCTGGACGTGTTCAGTCTATGCCGCCCAAGAATGCCTTTAAGGCAACAAATACGCCTTTATCAGAAAATCACTGAGCTTGATCGAAGTCTTCGTCTACATGATTACTCTACTATTCACAATAAAGTGCTTGGCAGAGGTGTCAATGAACCATCTTCAAGCTGTCTCTCTACCGTTCTACTCTCGAATGGAGCGCGGGAAAAACGAGCACTTAAATTTTCCTGTACGAGCCCTGATTTTTCTTATTTTATCATCATGACCATTTCTCCTTATGTAGGTGGGTGCTAACAGAATGTCTTCACAATTGGAGGAGAAAACTGGTGATTGAAATTTCATGAGAAGATCCCTTCCCAACGAAAAACGCTTTTGTTTTAATGATTGCCACTCCAATTCACGTATCATGGCTGTGGCACTATCTCAACTATTACTAGATAGTACAAAACGAGTTGCCCTATCTTTTAACTTTTTCGATGTCATCCGCCAGTCCCACCAGATGCGGATCCTACACCGCACAGCAGGACTACAGAATAGGGCTGCCAAGCTTGGTGAAAGCAGTCTCTTTAGTAGACCTGTTTCACCTTTTAGGTGTTCTGCCAGTGAATCGCAGTCTTTGGTTTTCTATAGCCACAACACTATCTAGGTGATTGTTCCAATTTAGGTTACTTGTAATTGTATTTCGTAATTATTTAGTTCAATTTACAGCCTTCAGGTTTGTGTGATCTATCGCGTAATCGAAATTTAGCGAAATTCTTCTAGTACTGATGTGAATAACTTCACGCTTTTCTTTATTCAGGGTCAACTGCCACTTTTCGCACCATACAAATATCGTATCTAAATCGTTTATCAATTCGTTTTGGTCATCTGATGACTTTACAAGACGTTAAATGACAGCATCATCTACAAACAATCTAAGAGGGCTACTCATATTTTCTGCTATGTCGGTAATAAAAGTCTGAAACTATAGAGGGCATATAACACTTCCTTACTTCTGTTTTACTCGATGACTTTCCGTCTATCACTGCGAACTACGATCTTTCTGAAAAGGAACCACGAATTCAGTCGCACAACTGTGGCGATATTCCGTAGGCACGCAGTTTGTTTAGAAGACGCTTGTGAGGAACGATGGCGAAAGCCTTCAGGAAATCTAAAAATTTGGAATCAATTTAACATCCCTTGTCGATAGCGCTTATTACGTCATGAGTATAAAGATCTAGTTGTGTTTCACAAAAACGATATTTTCTGAACCCGTGTTATGTGACAACAAATAGTTTTCTTCGAGGTACTTCATAATGTTCGAATACAGTATAAGTTCCAAACCCCTACTGCTAATCGACCTTAGTGATATTTGCCTGAAATTCAGAGGATTACTCCTATTTCCCTTTTCAGGTATTGGTGTGATCTGAGCAATTTTCCAGTCTTTAGGTACGGACCTTCCTATGAGCGAGCGGTTGTATATAATTGCTAAGTATGGAGCTATAGTATCAGCATACTCTGAAAGGAGCCTGTCTGGACCGGAGGCCTTGCCTTTATTAAGTGATTTAAGCTGCTTTGGTACACTGAGGATATCTACTTCTATGTTTCTCATCTTAGCAGCTGTTCTTGATTCGAATTCATAAATATTTACTTCGTCCTCTTTGGTGAAGGAGTTTCGGAAAACCGTGTTTAATAACTCTGCTTTTGTGGCACTGTCATCAGTGACTTCACTGTTGTTATCGCGCAGTGAAGGTATTGGTTGCGTCTTTCCAATGGTGTGCTTTTTGTATGACCAGAGTCTCTTAGGGTTTTCTGCCAGTTTCTGAGACAGAGTTTTGTTGTGGAAATTATTATAAGCATCTCGCATTGAAGTACACGCTATCTTTCGAACTGCTGCAAAATATTGCCGATCTTGGGGATTTTGAGTTCTTTTAAATTTCGCATGCCTTTTTCGTTGCTTCTGCAACAGCTATGTGACCCGTTTTGTGTACCATTGAGGATCAGTACCATCATATACTAATTTATGTGTTGTATATCTCTCAATTGCCGTCAATACTATCTCTTTGAAATCATTCCACATCGTTTCTACGCTTACATGATCAGAAAAGAAGGAGTGGAAACTGTCTCTTAAAAAGGTGTTAAGAGCATTTTTATCAGCCTATTTTGAAATAGATGCACTTTGAGTTTCTTTTTGATGATTGTAGGCGTTACGGTATTCAGCCTAGCAGCAACTACCTTGTGGTAGCTAATCCCGGTAACCTTCATGATACTCCCTTTTTGTTCAGGATTCTTTGTTGCTTAGAGGTCCAGTATGCTTTCGCGACCATTTACGCTTCGAGTGGGCTCATGCACTAGTTGTTGAAAATAATTTCCTGAGAAAGCATTCAGTACTACTTTGGATGACGTTTTATGCCTGCCGCCGGCTTTAAACATATATTTTTTCCAGAATATCAAGGATAGATTGAAGTCACCATCGACAATAATTGTGTGGGTGGGGTACCTATTTGAAATGAGACTCAAGTTTTCTTGGAACTGTTCAGCAACTATATCTTCTGAGTCGTGCGATCCAATTAACAGTTTAGTCCGATTGTCAAGTATAAGCTCTACCCATACTATTTCGCAGGAACTATCTACTTCAATTTCGCTATAAGGTAAATTACTTCTGACAGAAATAAATACTCCTCCACCACCTCTATTTAACCTATTCTTGCTGAACCCTTTTAGGTGGTTTCAAGATATTTCGGCTGAAGTTATTTCCGGATTTAACCAGCCTTCCGTAAGTATAACTATTAGAGATTCAGTGCTTTCTGTTAGGGTGTGGAGTTCTGACACTTTCAAAACAGCTACGGCAATTTACAACTAAAATAACTGATCGTTTCTACAACTACCTTACTATGTTTTACCTGCCCCCTTTTGGACGGACACCATTTCTGTGTTGTCCTGAGACCCTCCAACCTAAAAACCGCCAGTGCCTTCCACGCAGCCCCTGCTACCTGTGTAGCGGCTTCTTGTGTGTAGTGAACTCCTCACCTATTTGACGGTACCTGGGAACCCACCACCCGATGGCATAAGTCAAGGAATCTGCAGCCTACATGGTCACAGAACCGCCTGAGCCTCTGATTCAGACCCACCACCCAGCTCTGCACCAAAGGACCACCGTCGGTTCTATCGACGATGCTGCAAATGGTGAGCTCCACCTTAATCTCGCAAGCAAGGGTAGCAGCCTTTACCATTTCCGCTAGCCGCCAGAAACCAAAGATAACGTCCTCTGATCCAAAGCGACACACGTCATTGATACCGACATGAGCCACCACGCGCAGCTGGCTGCTCCCTGTACTCTTCATGGCATCTGAAATCACCATTTCGACATTCAGAGTGACTCCCCCCGTTATACACACGGAGCGCACACTGGATTCCTTCCCCTCCTTGGCAGCCATGTTCCTAATGGGCCTCATTACACACCTAACGTTGGAGCTCCCAACTACCAGCAAACCCACCCTCTGTGTATACCCAGATCTTGCAGGCCGTGAGGCTTGCTCTGGAATAGGGTGGATGACTGCATCTGAGTCAGAGACCTCGTAAGTCACAGATAACGTCCGAAACCTGTTCGACAAACGAACTGGGAAGGCCCTATGATTGGCCCCTCGAAAAGTCTTTCACTGCCTACCAGACTTTGGAATGATCTCCCATTCAACCACGGGTGAGCGGTCAGCCTCAGTACAGGCTGTACCCAGGGCAGTCACAGCAGTGATCGGGGGACATGTGGGATGTGCTCGATGTCACTCGCATCACAGTGATGCCCCTTGGCAGCAGCCTCAAGCTGTGTGAAGGAAGCCAACACTGCCTGGAACTATGAGCAAAGGGTCACCAGCTCAACTCACATCTGCACACAGTAATCACAGTTCGTTCATGCGATAGGGCTACGAGAAGCTGGACATTCCTTCTGCGACACTGCTGAAAGACTTGGCAGGAATGTAGCCAACGTGTATCCATAGCAGCAATCTGAGAATCATTTGGCACATCTCTGACGTCGATCTGTTGTAGAATTTTGGAACACGTTTTTTGCTCGAGTATCATGTCGTTTTTGGAAACCCAGAACCTACTCTGTAGGAATCAACATGGATTCCGGAAACAGCGATCGTGTGAGACCCAACTCGCTTTATTTGTTCATGAGACCCAGAAAATATTAGATACAGGCTCCCAGGTAGATGCTATTTTTCTTGACTTCCGGAAGGCGTTTGATACAGGTCCGCACTGTCGCCTGATAAACAAAGTAAGAGCCTACGGAATATGAGACCAGCTGTGTGGCTGGATTGAAGAATTTTTAGCAAAAAGAACACAACATGTTATTATCAACGGAGAGACGTCTACAGACGTTAAAGTAACATCTGGCGTACCACGGGGGAGTGTTATGGGACCATTGCTTTTCACAAAATATATATATGACCTAGTAGATAGTGTCGTAAGTACCATGCGTCTTTTCGCGGATGATGCTGTAGTATACAGAGAAGTTGCAGCATTAGAAAAGTGTAGCGAAATGCAGGAAGATCTGCAACGGATAGGCACTTGGTACAGGGAGTGGCAACTGACCCTTAACATAGACAAATGTGATGTATTGCGAATACATAGAAAGAGGGCTCCTTTATTGTATGATTATATGATAGCGGAATAAACACTGGTAACACTTGTAACTTTTTTTATATAATAAGATGACATTGTCTTGTATATGTGAACAATCAGATTAAATAAAACATTCTTAAACTTTGCATGTGACTTGATTATTTAGGTAAATGTAGTTCAGCGCCCCCCCCCCCCCTTGATGTTTTTCTATATTCGCCACTGCCTACAATGGACCTGAAATTGCTGCCTTACTCACTTTGAAAGAGGTAAACGAATACAGCGTACGCAAATGTTAACTACATTATGACTACTTCAGTGCTGTACATAGTATTACTATTATTATTATTATTCTTATTATTAGTGGTAGTGGCCAGGCACAAAGCTTTGGCAACCTGTAGTCTTCTAATTTCGGCCAGTTCAGAGCTAACGATTCAAACAATCAAGTGATTTACAAACGTTAGGTATATAGTCCACACATTTAGATTCGGGGATATAGGGTGCATCTAAAGCGAATGTCGCAAGGGGGGCGAGCGGTGCAGTTTTCTATTCCGAGAAGCAGTTGTAGTCAGCAGTCACAATGCACTAGAAGTTTCTTATACATTTATTCTAGTACACTAATTACACAGAAAAGGAATGTAGCAGTTAATATTTTAATATTGTAACCTCCCAACAGTTAAATTCCCTAACCTCCAATAAAAGGCGACTAACCACCTAATAAAAATGTGACTCATATATATCCTATCAAAATAAATCTCGTAATGTAACCTTTCAATAATTAACTGACTGTGAATCTAAACTGGTAAATCTGGACGTCAGCAGTGCTGCGTCATCGCTCTGAAAAATCGTTCTAAATAAACTGAAAATTCTTACCTTAATTATGTCACCGGATAATGCATATACAGGGTGATTCGAAAAGAATACCACAATTTTAGGAATTTAAAACTCCGCAACGACAAAAGGCAGAGCTAAGCACTATCTGTCGGCGAATTAAGGGAGCTATAAAGTTTCATTTAGTTGTACATTTATTCGATTGAGGCGCTGTTGACTAGACGTCAGCGACAGTTGATGCTAAGATGGCGACCGCCCAACAGAAAGCTTTTTGTGTTATTGAGTACGGCAGAAGTGAATCGACGACAGTTGTTCAGCGTGCATTTCGAACGAAGTATGGTGTTAAGCCTCCTGATAGGTGGTGTATTAAACGTTGGTATAAACAGTTTACAGAGAATGGGTGTTTGTGCAAAGGGAAAAGTTCTGGACGACCGAGAACGAGTGATGAAAATGTAGCACGCATCCAGCAAGCAGCCCAGGAAAATCGACTCGCAGAGCTAGCAGAGAGCTGCAAATTCCACAGTCAACTGTACGGAGAGTCCTACGAAAAAGGTTAGTTATGAAACCTTATCGTCTGAAATTCGTTCAAGCACTGTCTGCAGCTGATAAGATTAAAAGAATCGATTTCTGTGATTTTATCCTTGCTCAAATGGAAACAGATAAAACTTTCGTTTCAAAGATTGTGTTTAGTGATGAAGCAACTTTCCACACTAACGGGAAAGTCAACCGTCATAATGTCTGTATATGGGGCACTGAGAATCCGCGGGAAACAACTCAGTATGAACGTGAACTTTTTCTGTGCCATTTCAGCCAATAAAGTTTTTGGTCCCTTTTTCTTCGAAGGTGCTACTGTAACTGGACTATAGTATCTGGAGATGTTAGAGAATTGGCTGTTCCCGCAGCTCGAACAAGAAGCACAACAATTCAAATTTCAGCAGGATGGAGCACCACCACATTGGCACTTATCTGTCCGTAACTACCTGAACATCAACTACCCGAGGCGATGGATTGGCCGCCAGGCAGCCAGTGACACAGCACTTCATCACTGGACTCCAAGAAGCCCTGATCTTACCCCCTGCGATTTTTTCTTATGGGGGTATGATAAGGATATGGTGTTTCGGCCACCTCTCCCAGCCACCATTGATGATTTGAAACGAGAAATAACAGCAGCTATCCAAACTGTTACACCTGACATGTTACAGAGAGTGTGGAACGAGTTGGAGTATCGGGTTGATATTGCTCGAGTGTCTGGAGGGGGCCATATTGAACATCTCTGATCTTGTTTTTGAGTGAAAAAAAACCTTTTTAAATACTCTTTGTAATGATGTATAACAGAAGGTTATATTATGTTTCTTTCATTAAAGGCACATTCTTAAAGTTGTGGTATTCTTTTTGAATCACCCTGTATATCTGCTCCTATAAGAAATTTTTCTGGCGCAGCCCTGTGCAATGATGGCCACTAGATTTTGTTATGTATGAAAAACAACTGATTTTCTTTACTGCATGACTATGGATAGAAGAAATTAGTAAAAACTTTAAATTCAGATGAATGACTGTCATAAGTTATCTTTATAAGAAAGATTACTATTGAAAGATTTTTGAAAACATTTACATGGGACTTTGAGGTAACAACAGTACAAAAATCAGCTGTAGCAATTAACATGTCCACGTGGCAATAAGAGAACAATAATTTTTGCTTTTATCTTATACTACATCGCTCAGGCACCGCCATCGTTCTCGACGATCAGTCTTGGTAATTCCATAACCCTACTGCTATTCTCGTACTACAAAACCCCACTACTGGACTGCATTGTCCCAACTATAGGACACAAGTGCTCTCTGTGAGCTATACCACTCGACAACTGATCTCTACGAGCGACCTGACCCAACCGCCCGACTGCGGACTGCTAGCTACTACTACTACTGCTGCCAACACTGCTCTCTGGTCTGCGATTTTATTGTAGCTTACATATCGCTGGCAGAGCGTGAGCAATCCATCGAAGTTACATCTCCTCTAGTGCACAAGCAATAAATTCCTTAGTCATGGACCTCTTACATCACCATCCACTGGTAGGAGGGGGGGGGGGTGTAAAAATTTGGCAGTGATGGTGAGTCCATTGGACTTGTCATGAGCAACAAATTTTTCTTTAACCTATTTAATTTACTTAGTCTACAGTCAGAGAGTGCGTATATATATATTAAGAAATAACATAAAGTGCGCACATACTGAGTACAAATCGTATTAACAAATGAAATAGAGTGCATGTGCATTATATCAGTCTTCACCAATTTTACAAGAATTAGGAAGGGAATGGGAAGGATAGCACCATGGGTGTAGCACAGTGGGTTGCACATCGCTTCACAAAAGTCGATATCATTTCACAGAAGCACAACACCAAGTGTGATAATCTGAAGTATTTATCAGTGTAGCCAAGACACTGAAATGTAGTTATAAGACTGCTTGTTGTCCTTTTGGTATTACAGTAGGTACACCGAACAGTAGGCCCATAATGATATCTTCGTCAGTCAGAGTGGTGGACAGCTTGATATGTCAACACCACATTCTTGCAGAATCCATAATGGTACATCAATGTAGCATTAGTGCAAAAACCAAATAGAGTGCTCCATGACCATGAGGATGGACAGGACATACGCATTTCGCAGTAATTGGTGGTAATTAGGTCAGAAGGTGAACAATACAATAAGTCTTATGCTACTCACCATTCAGAACAACACTAGTGTATCATCCAATTTGAATAATTATTAGCACTCATTGGCCAGTTACAAAGCATGTATGGAGTATTACAGAACATTATTCAGAAGTAATCTCATTTGCAGTAATTATTGGCACTCATTGGCCAGTTACAAAGCATTCATGTAGTATTTCAAAACATTATTCAGAAGTCACCTCATCTCAATAATTATTGGCACTCGTTGGCCAGTTACAAAGCATTTATGTAGTATTACAAAACGTTATTCAGAAGTCATCTTATTGCAGTAATTATTGGCACTCATTGGCCAGTTATAAAGCATTTACGTAGTATTACATAACATTATTAAGCTTTACAAATGAAGTAGAAGTCATCATTCAAAACAGGAGTTATTGCATATAGTAAAAGTATGCTATTGAGTTTATTTGATATCCTGCAAGTGACGTAAGACATATTTAAAATGTAAGACATTGGACCTAGTACTCAAGATGTTTAGTCCATCAGAAAAATTTGTATTATATTTAGGACTAGCAATATATCTTATTGTGCTAGCAATGCATTGCGTTGGGATCAATAGTCAATTGCTGCGGCATGAGAATATCTGCTTTTGACTTACTGCTGGAAATAAAGATTATTACGGTCATTCGTCATGAGTCAGCTGTAGGAAGTTTATCAAACAAGTAGAGTATATGTAATCACATTCATGAATGATAGAGACAACTGGGTAAAAAAAATGCAAGTACTAGAACAGGTTTAATGACTAAGTGCTTGTAGCATATAACATAACGACATATTTCATAAATCATTTTAATGCCATGAAAAGCTTCTCCTGGAAAAATACAGAGTGAGTTATTGAGCTGAAATAAGAAATGTATGTTATGCTGAAAAGTTGTCAACTTCTAATTAACAGATAATGACACATCTGCTTAACATGCATGTACTCTATCTGTCCCTTTCCAAAACATTCCATCATTATACTACGCGATATACGACATACTGCCAAATAGAACCACAAAAAGTACTTAAATAACTACATAAATTTCTTCATTATACTCATCTGCAAAAAAGAAAGAAAAACATTACTCATTACCATTTTCTTCATATAACTAGACACCGTCATTTATTAACCTCTGAAAAAATAGTTTATTATTCATTATCTTATTTATCAGCATCATTTGTCAGCATCATAATTTCATGTATTACTAAGTTTCTTACTTCTAGAATGCTTCATCACTAAAATTAACATGTATAGCTCTGTTCGACGGTCTGCCGCAATTGCGTCATACTCTGAAAGAAAAGTAATTAGTCAAGGTTGGTATAATACGGTGCATATACTATATTTTGGTAATCTTTGTTAATTCTGATCCATTTACTCTTCATGACAAGGTAGGCATTTTCTTTCGTTCATTTCGATGGTGAAATTTCCATTTCATAGTGAACCACTGAGGTTGTTAAATTTTTCTTTTTTACATGGTATTGCTTTGTTATACTACATCGCTCAGCCACCACCATCGTTCTCCACGACCAGCCTTGGTAAGTCCATAACTCTGCTGCTCTCCTCGAGCTACAAAACACCACTACTGGACTGCATTGTCCCAACTCCTGGCAAAAGTGCTCTCTGTGAGCTATACAACTCGACAACTGCTCTCTACGAGCGACCTGACCCAACCGCTCGACTGCGAGCTCCTGCTACTACTGCTGCCGACACTGCTCTCTAGTCTACGATTCTACTGTAGCTTATATATCGCAGGCACAGCGTGAGCAGTCCATCGAAGTTATATCTGCTCGAGTGCACTAGCAATAAATTACTTAGTCATGGACCTCTTACAATATCTGGAAGTATAGTTTTGCCTGTGATAACTATGAAACAAAAAAGAATAGGGATGTAGTTGGGCCATGTCTTATGATGTGCTAGAAGGTTTCAAGTATTTAAGCGAGCTATTCCGTCGTTAGGATTGGTACTGAGGAGAGGTGAATTTGCTTGCTAGGCTGCCTGCGAGTCAGTGAGTTGAGCAGGTCACTCAGTCATTCCAGATGAGCTCAGGTATAAAGAAAGGTCAATGTGTCGCCACTTATGGGTTAACCCACACCAGGGAGAATTTGGACAACAGTTCCTCACACGGACAGAGTGTGTAAGTTGTAACAGTAATGACAGCAGTCTGAAATATGACTACTTGCAACTCTTAGAAGTTCAGTAATAAATCACAGTTCCATAATAAAGCAAGTCTGGATACATCTGTGTTCTCAGAAAAAATGAGGTGCATCCAGTGAAACAATAATATTTTTAAAATCTTAAAAATTATAAACGTTAATAACTGACTGAATATTTTCACAACAAACCTTGAAATTTACAATTTTTAAATGCTTCACGAGATTTCAACAAATAATGTCTCCGTTGGTGGCATAGCATGATAGCTACACATCTGTATCTGTTTTATTTACTTATGTATTACGTTTTTATACAGTTTTCATCACACAAATGTCAGTCAGACGTTTTATTCTGCACAACAACACAGTAACTCAATGCAACATGTCTTGTCATACTTGTCTAGTTATTTAATGAATATTTTACTGTTTCTGCTACAACTTTATTTAAATGTTGATTTCAGTTAATCTTCAAGACGATTGTCATTTAAAAGTGGTTATTTAAGTATATTAGCTGACATCACCACTGAAAGAAGTTCCAAGAGAAACTTCTGTCAGACAGGCCTAAGTACTCGTTCAAAATATTGAACCATATTTTCCTGTCACCTGACTTAAGCACATATGCGCAAGAATGCTGACTTATTTTCTTATGTACAAACTATTAATTGTGCTTAATGTAAATGGTCTCAGTGGGACAGAATGATTATAAGAGTCCTTTTGTTAAATATTCTTGTATTGCATTATTATATCACAGAAAGTGGTCGAGTCAAATTACGCCTGTAGAACACAAGAACGATGTAAATCTAGTGGGGATGGCCTTCAGTTAGTGAGAGGTAGACAGTGTGTTAGAACTCTACTGGAGTCAAGTAAACTTAAGGCACTTTTGGAGGGATGCTTTCAAGGGAGCCATTCAGGGCACTTTATGTCGAGATCTGAAAGAAGACAGAGCTGCCAGAGGTAATCTGTGATATTGAGTCATGTACGTGATAGATTCTTGGCGGTGAATGGAAGCTGGAATATTTAACTTTTGGATGTGTTAACATTTGGTTGCTGATATATGAATTATTTTGAGCTGTAATTACGAAACGCTTTAGCTTTCTGCGCTGGTTGGATGACTACTTAGCTTGGGGAATCTACTAGCAGTCTTGTAACTTAACGATATTATATTGTATTTTAATAAGATTATATTTCTGTCTGTGCTATAATTATTAACTGTAGGAACACTTACCATATATTTGAGATTACTTAGTTGAATAAACATTATTCAGCACAATTCTCTGGCGTCGTCTACACCAAATTCAGACTTGAAAATAGAACCTCTTTTATCAATTATTAGTTTATCTTTTAATTAATATTTCTGATTATTTTAGTAATTCGTAATTCTATCCAACACTTAGACTATTTGGCTGCAGTATCAAGGGTACATGTCATTATCTGCTGCGAGTTTAGAGCAGGGTATGGAAGCAGACGTGTGCAGCTACACCGTGTGAATTTTTCGATCCATACTTTTCAATTAGAGCCATGCAAAGCCTCATTATCTAGGTACATCCATATAGAGGTAAAGTTGCACTGTGATCAAAACCAAATGTAGATACGATTGTTATATGCAAGCCGTAACAGTTGTCTGATTGACTCACTAATTCTTTTTTTAATAAAATGTCTACAAGACCTACATTTTATTTATTTTACATCAGTTTTAAAATGAAAGTATTCAAAGAGAATCCTTTCTCAGGCTAAAGTTCAGTTCGGCACTAAAGTCCTGGGTGGCTAGGTGGTACTAGCTAATGTATATTTCCACTTGCGGAAATGGTCTCAGAAAGACTGGGAACCACTGGTATAGAGAGCCACAGAGAGAGCGGCAGTGCGAGGCGAGCAGGCTGTACTTCCCTCACACAGGCTGACACTGTGGGTGGGCTCACTGATTTGGCACAGCGCAACACGACTGTCCCTTTCTAATGGCGATGCTACACACAGCACTGTTGGCAGCCCCTAGCGGCCCGTAGTCAAACAACTGCTACCCGCTTCAGAGAACTAGGGAGCTCTCGTTCAGGTCGTTGCGAACAAACTGTACTTAATATCGACTGGAGCATAACGCCACAGTGGGCACAGTCCTACACATCAATTATAACATTGGTAATTATTTGCGTCACTATTTTTGTGTGACTTTTCGTTATTTATTGAAATGATTGTTTGCGTTCTCAATACAGATTTTCGTATATACTAGTTCGTACCTTTTACTTTTTCTTGAGGAACATAAAGTTTGTGTGTTCACAAAACAACATGATTAATAAAACATTGTCGTGTTTCAAGCCGCTTCAAGTAGCTTCAAGAGCTTTCGGCAGAGACCTCCTCTGCCACTGCCAAGTGGTTGACGTCATATGAATGCCACTGCCGTGCATATATAGCCGCGTCGCTCCACTGACGTCACTGGTGCCCAGTCCCGCACCATATATGGCGATGTCTTGGTTGCGCGATCGCAGCGCCCGCATTAACTCCATAATCACTGGATCACAGGCCGTACTTAGCTGCAATCCACTTTCTTTACTGGGAGAGTTGTCCTATATTTCGATCTCTATCGCTTCATTTATTGCGCTATCCCAGAAGCCGTTGGTCCGTTCAATAACAGAAGTATCGTCGAACGCAATCCTTTGTCCGTTTCCCCGTGCATGCTCCGTCACAGCTCATTTTTGGGGACAGCGTGGGCGGAAACACTTTTCATGTTCGGTGTGGCGCTGTTCAATAGTGCGGACGGTCTGACCGACTTAAAAATGACCACAACCACATGGCATTTTGTATAGTCCAGGTGTTCAGAAGCCTACATCATCTTTCACAGGCTTCATTAGCCCCCAGATCTTTGCTGTGGACCTGAAGACTGTGTCAGTTTAGACTCCGTCAATTGTATGTTTCTTCGGCGGCCGGCTAATTTATCCTGTTATTGAACCTCAAAGTGGTAAAAACGTTATCTTCTTCGCGTCGTCTTTGGAGGCCTTATGCTTTCGCGGCTTAGATGAAACTGCTTGCGAAATTTGTCTGTTTGCTGTAACCGTTCTCCTGGAAAACGTTACATAAGTGCCTGAATCCCTCGGCAGGTTTCGGCGTCTGAGACGGTTCCAGCTCCGTGTGCCAAGGTCCTCAAACCAGAGTGTTTCTGTGATGGGTGGTGGTAGCTGGTGGCACGCAGATACCGATCCATATCTGTGGGCTTGCGGTAAATGCTGTGACTGAGACAGCCATTGGGTTTACCGGAGGACAAGGATGTCCAGGAATGGCAAGGAACCGTCCTTCTCTACTTCCATCTTAAACTTTATGCGGACGTGATTGTTTTTGATGTGTTCCAGGAGCTCTCCTTGCTCTAAATGTCCATGTGGCTATATGGCAAAGGTATCGTTGACGTAGCGATGAAAGCAACTAGGCTTGGGAGGCGTGTCCAAGACGATGTCCTCAATATGCTAATGGGCTTCCCATCGCAACGCAGTCCGTCTAGTTTAAATATTCATCGTCATGTAAAAAATATGATGACGTCAAAGTGTTTTTCAGTTAATCCACGATGATGTCGTCAAAGGGCCGGGACAGCAAGTTATACCGTCTGTGATGCGCACACACTTGAATTGGGAAACAGCATCAAAACTAACCATAATATCTTCTTTATCAAGGCGTAGACGTTTAATTCGATCGATGGAGTCCACCGTACTTCTTATATGCTGCGCAAAATTTCCAATGTGTGTCGAGAGGAGGCTGCCCAAATGCTTTGCAAGTCGGTAGCTCGGCGGTTCGATGGTATAGGCCTCGAAGGTGTATCCTTCTAATGCACCTTTGGCAGACCGTAGAACGAGGGTGGTCTAGGCGCCTGAAGCATTCACACGACAATCAACCACTTGACAATGGCAAAGGAGATCTCTGCCGAAAGCTCGTAGTCAGTCAACCACTTGACATGTCTTAAAACCCGAGAATATTTTATTAATGTATATCACCGCGAGAGTACGTATTCGTACACGATATGATGTTACTACAAAAGAACAATTCAGAATAAAACTAAGTAATACGCAGACAAAATAATGAGTAATAACAGATGTATAGTATGCTGCAGAACGAATGGACAGTATTCAAGAATATGAAAAGAACGATTGTTTCAAGCAAAAATCTTCATATGAACATATGCCCTATTCCGAATAGTTTCCGAGAGACAACACATTTAATGTACATTGTTATTTATTTTCTGTATTGTTCAATATTGTCAGGTTTACACATGTACGACAGTACATGCCTTTTACAGAGTATCAATTGAAAAGGAGCTAAACTCTGTCCGAACAGACCATGAAGGCCCAACGGTACTGACTGGCCACCGTGTCATCCTCAGCCTACAGGCGTCACTGGGTGCAGATATGGAAGGGCATGTGGTCAGCACACCGCTCTCCCGACCGTATCTCAGTTTCCGAGACCAGAGCCGCTGCTTCTCAGTCAAGTAGCTCCTCAGTTTGCCTCACAAGGTCTGAGTGCACACCGCTTGCCAACAGCGGTCGGCAGACTGGATGATCACCCACCCAAGTGCTAGTCCAGCCTGATAGCGGTTAACTTGGGTGATCTGATGGGAACCGGTGTTACCATTGCGGCAAGGCCGTTAGCATCAATTGAAAAAATTGTATTTTTTGCACATTAACCTCTAAGTTATCGTACACGACAAGTTACAGCTATTATTCAGTTCCAAGTCAATGTTCGACTGTCCGACCGTCAACTTCATTGCATTTGTGCCTCTTGGGAGGACATGATGCATTGCATGCCATGCGTTGAAAACTCTAGTAAACTCTCTACGTTCAGGAATTCGATGTGTGGGAAAGCTCTGATTGTATTCTTCGATATCAGCAGGAGCACTATAGTGCCGGAAACCGTAAACATACTATATATTTGCACATTTCTCTGTAATGTATATGTGTGACATTCTAGCCTACGTGGGTACAAACGCAGTTAACCGACGCTTCTCTCTGATACACTCTCAGTCTTTCGCACTTTTACTTTCACAATACACATTGGACAGCTGTGCGTTCAACGGACTAATTCAATGGCAGGAAGACATCGCGAGCAAAGAGGTTGAAAGAAACGAGGTATTATCGGATAGAAGCAAACGTCAACGAGGTTGGATAGATAAGACACATGCGTTCAAGCCACTAGCCAACATACAAATGTAGACTAAATGCGTTCTATCTTGGAATCCATTTGAAATAGGGCATATGTCCGTACCACGTTTTCTTGCTTCAAATGAGCCTTCTTGTCAAATCCATTAATACAGGCCACTGCTCCAAGGACACCCCTATTTTTTGGAGTACCAAGTCAATTTGAATATTCCATTTTTCTACGCAATGTAACAACCTGTGTTAGGTCACATTTTGAGTACCTAGAGCTAATGACGCCTCTGCTTTACAATTTGGCAACACTAGAGGGCCTTTGCACATTCACACGATCCAAACCACCTCGCTCACTTAGCGGCACATGACATACTAGCGTGTCGTTGACTCCCAACACATTGAGTGGGATCACCGCCTTCATTACCCGACTAGGTTCGGAATGAAATAAAAATCTAATAACCCGAATACCTTTTCAAATTGGTCTCTTCCTGTTAGTACTATAACCAACATATTGTCCAGCGCACTTTGGTTTCTATTGTATGTTCTGGCCACTTAGTTTAAATGTTGTGATGAAAGCACACGTCCCCCCCCCCCCCAACCTTCTATGAGGTCATCATAATGTGACAACTACCGCCCCCTTGGCACCCTCCGGCATATTTCAGCACAGTACTAAACAGACGTGGCCCCCAGCTGTGATTTGCATCTCACACCCCGTCCCCTTCCCCGGTCAATCACTGTGTAGCATAAAAATTGTGTGCAAAAACCTCTTCAAGCTCAAAGATATACAGAAAACTTACATAACCTTCAAAAACAGACAGATAAAAGATATTTGCCACTGAAATGTGTGCCCAGACGTACATCTGTATTTCATACGTCAAATGCTGTACAAGCTGTCTCTCTTACTAACTCATTCAGTAACACATTTGGCACAGTTATTACGCACCGGGATGACTATTCATGAAATAAAATTCAAGGACACTAGATATTTCTGAGTTTATTAGCACAAGTTCATTTCGTTAAAACATTGCCAACTAATTCAGTAAAAGTTACTCCAGATGCAACGACAATAATGACAAACACAAAACAAGGTAAGACTCAAGTGACCTGTGGCTGGCAAAGTTTAGGACGGGAGGCACGTGATGATAGATTCAGTTCTCTAGCATGTCAAATTTTAACTGTCTCATATCGGCCCCTCGACAACAGCGATTTGCATTCACGCTTGCAAAGTGAAGCTGTTGTCCAACTGTTCCAGCCCCGGTGGCCAAGTAGAACCTAACTGTGAAATAACTGACTGTTACTAAATTCATCACGACCTACATCGCCAAGTGCTCCCTGTAAATCACGCCATCGTTTGCGTGTGAATGCGACGGCTACAGGAGGCGCCGATGACTCACAGATCGCGGCTGTGAGGATACCGCTGCTGCATCAACCTCGTACGACGTCTGACCCAACAGTCTCCAGGCGAAGTCTTCACCACGAGCACTGTGACGGCAGTGTCCCAGCTGCCAGCCCATCTGGAAGTGTCTCTACCGGATATAAGACGCGAAGTGACTCTGCTGCAGACAGGGAGGACGTGTTCCCTCTGCAAACCGAGCCTAAAGTTGCTTTACTTAGAAAGAATTCCGAAGTAAAGTTTAAAGTACAAAGCGCGTCAGTTCTGCGGATGTTTTCCAAGCCTCAACAGGGAGATACCACTCAGATATGTAGATGTACAAAAGTATCGTTTTGGTTTCGCTAACGGAAAAAAACTGGCAGTGTTCTTTACCAAATACTCCTTCATCCAAAGAAACATTTCACACACGTACTTAGCAGAAAAAAGTTGCAGAGTCCCCTAGGAAACCGACAGAACACAGTGCACAGCTATCTACGGCATCAGTTCTACCTCTCCCTGAGTCTAGCATCAGAGGCCGACGCAAACCATCATGGTTCTTCTGTTGAACTGCCCTTGCTGCTCTGCGTCTGCAAACAAAACAGAAATCACTTTAGCACATACCCACTACATGCAACCGAATATCTACAAGTCTCTAGGTGGAAGAAAAGAAATAATCACATACGCAATCACTGTTGCTGTAAAGCGGTTGAAAATAAATACGCTTTCCACAGTCCTCCCTATTTCGATTTGATTTAATTTAAAATGTATTTATCTGAATATCAAATTGACTCTAATTTGCATATAAAAATGTGGCTGATTTGCATTATAATGTATCGCTGGACTGAGATAAGATATTCAGTGCTTCGGACACGTGGTGTCGTCAGCCAATAACATCATCACTGTTAAGTAGCGCGAACACACGAACAGGAATAGTTAATGGTTTAAATTAATAATATAATGTTGCTACAAGAAAAACAACTCTTTCACATGTAATACTGGTCTCTAAGGCCAATATGCTGCAACAGAAACTAAGCTTTCACATATAACGTTGGTCTTTTAAGCGCATATTAAATTTTAAGATATATCACACAAATGTGCCGGTAAATTTTTTAATAACGACATAAAAGTGTGATCTTCTGGGCTATAAATTTTTCTAAGTGGCTCGTCATCAAAGAGCTGATTTTTAAATGAGTCCCAGATTTCCAGTGAAGTAGGCATCAAACTGATATTAAGTTTTTCAGTGTGTTTTCGGGATGTGAATTTCCTTGGCAATCTGTTTCGCTTCTTACCAGGGTTTTAAAGAGCCTAGACGTTTCTTGGATTCCTGTCTTCGTAAATTTGAGAACACAATTCGTCAATTTTACAACCTTTTAAGATCAATTTTTCACTTGTTTGCAATTCTCTCTTGCTCCAGCAGTGACGTAACAGAGATGTACTTCAAAACAAAGAATATGATTTAATGCCATCTGAAATTAGTAATGATTCGTACACGAACAATGTTACTGATAAGTAGTAAAGGAAACTTGAGACTTCTGAAGAGAGATTCTGGCTAGGCAGTGAAGGAAATACACTCCTGGAAATGGAAAAAAGAACACATTGACACCGGTGTGTCAGACCCACCATACTTGCTCCGGACACTGCGAGAGGGCTGTACAAGCAATGATCACACACACGGCACAGCGGACACACCAGGAACCGCGGTGTTGGCCGTCGAATGGCGCTAGCTGCGCAGCATTTGTGCACCGCCGCCGTCAGTGTCAGCCAGTTTGCCGTGGCATACGGAGCTCCATCGCAGTCTTTAACACTTGTAGCATGCCGCGACAGCGTGGACGTGAACCGTATGTGCAGTTGACGGACTTTGAGCGACGGCGTATAGTGGGCATGCGGGAGGCCAGGTGGACGTACCGCCGAATTGCTCAACACGTGGGGCGTGAGGTCTCCATAGTATATCGATGTTGTCGCCAGTGGTCGGCGGTAGGTGCACGTGCCCGTCGACCTGGGACCGGACCGCAGCGACGCACGGATTCACGCCAAGACCGTAGGATCCTACGCAGTGCCGTAGGGGACCGCACCGCCACTTCCCAGCAAATTAGGGACACTGTTGCTCCTGGGGTATCGGCGAGGACCATTCGCAACCGTCTCCTTGAAGCTGGGCTACGGTCCCGCACACCGTTAGGCCGTCTTCCGCTCACGCCCCAACATCGTGCAGCCCGCCTCCAGTGGTGTCGCGACAGGCGTGAATGGAGGGACGAATGGAGACGTGTCGTCTTCAGCGATGAGAGTCGCTTCTGCCTTGGTGCCAATGATGGTCGTATGCGTGTTTGGCGCCGTGCAGGTGAGCGCCACAATCAGGACTGCATACGACCGAGGCACACAGGGCCAACACCCGGCATCATGGTGTGGGCAGCGATCTCCTACACTGGCCGTACACCTCTGGTGATCGTCGAGGGGACACTGAATAGTGCATGGTACATCGAAACCGTTCGACCATTCCTAGACCGGCAAGGGAACTTGCTATTCCAACAGGACAATGCACGTCCTCATGTATCCCGTGCCACCCAACGTGCTCTAGAAGGTGTAAGTCAACTACCCTGGCCAGCAAGATCTCCGGATCTGTCCCCCATTGAGCATGTTTGGGACTGGATGAAGCGTCGTCTCACGCGGTCTGCACGTCCAGCACGAACGCTGGTCCAACTGAGGCGCCAGGTGGAAATGGCATGGCAAGCCGTTCCACAGGACTACATCCAGCATCTCTACGATCGTCTCCATGGGAGAATAGCAGCCTGCATTGCTGCGAAAGGTGGATATACACTATACTACTGCCGACATTGTGCATGCTCTGTTGCCTGTGTCTATGTGCCTGTGGTTCTGTCAGTGTGATCATGTGATGTATCTGACCCCAGGAATGTGTCAATAAAGTTTCCCCTTCCTGGGACAATGAATTCACGGTGTTCTTATTTCAATTTCCAGGAGTGTAGTTCAGGTACAAGTCAATGTAACCCCACACCAAACCTAGGGTATCGTGCGTTTCGGCATAGGTTTTCATACTGATTCCGAATTTCTTCATTTCCAGAACGCTTTTGACACCGTACCTCACAAGGTAGTGTTATTGGCTCTCTGCTGTTTCTTATCTATACAAACGATTTAGGAGACAATATGAGCAGACTTTTGGATTGTTTGCAGATGATGCAGTCGTTTATCTTCTAGTAAATTCATCAGAAGGTGAAAATAAATTGCAAAACGACTTAGAAAAAAATATCTGTATAGCAATTAACCCTAAATAATGAAAAGTGTGAGGTTATACACATGAGTGCTAAAAGGAGTCCGTTAAACTTCAGTTACACGGTAAACCAATCAAAGCTAAAGCCGTAAATTGAACTTCATACCTAGGAATTACAAATGTGAACAACTTATCTCTGAAAAGACACATAGAAAATGTTGTAGAGGAGGCTAACCAAAGACTACGTTTTATTGGCAGGACACTCAGAAAATGTAAAAGATCTGCTAAGGGGACTGCCTACACTACGCTTATTCATCCTCTTTTAGAATACTGCTACGCGGTATGGAATCCTTAACATATAGAATTGACGGAGTACATCGAGAAAGTTCAGAGAAACGCAGCACGTTTTGTATTATCGCGAAATAGGGGAGAGAGTGTCACTGGAATGATACAGGATTTGGGGTGGACATTATTAAACCAAAGACGTTTCTCGTTGCGGCGAAATCTTCTCAAGAAATTCCAATCACCAACTTTCTCCTGGGAATGCGAAAATATTTTGTTGATAGCGACCTATATAGGGAGAAACGATCACCATGATAAAATAAGGGAAATAAGAGCTCGTATGGAAAGATATAGGTGTTTGTTCTTTCCGCGTGCTATACGAGATTGGAAAAATAGGGAATTGTGAAGGCAGTTCGATGAACCATCTCCCAGGCACTGTGATTTGCAGAACATCCACGTAGATGTAGATGCAGATGTACACTACCATCTCAGATTTGAATTTCTCTTCTACCCTACTTGACGATGTTGACTGCTTCAGCTGAGGTTATGAACTGGGGCAGAGCACTTACATGACTGCCTCTATTTCATCCATGTGGGAAGGCGCTACTGTGCAGCGAGAGACAGTACGAGTGCGTCTTCTTCAGCCTCTTCCATTCGTCGTTGCGGACTGCAGCAAGGCATCACTAGTGTTTGTCGTATCGAAGCGTGGTGCCCAGTTTGGTGTGGCATTGCTGTCTCTGGACGATACAACGTGAAGCAGGGTATTTTTTTCAACATTAAGGTGACCAAGTGCTCTTGTCGTTAAATTCTTATGTTAACGACGAGCATGCAGTGGACACTTCAAATATAGTAACAGGCGGGTTCACAACAGTGCACTCGTACTTTCCTGGCTTGACAAGCTCCCAGTCACCTTGTCGCCACTTCAATGTCCCGCTACATAACTTGATTTGCATCCCACAGAAAATTTCTGTGACTCATCTGGAGCAGCTGGTAAAAGGTGACAATCGACAATCTGGTCTCTGATAGCGTTACAGAATGTAACTACCAAGAAGCCTTTCAGCTTATAATTCATTATATGCAGTAAATGATTATGAAAAGCGAATAATGAGATATAGGTTCTCCATGTTTTAAGTCTGTTTATGATAACTTCTCGATCTTATATTGTGTTGTAAACAATCCTGATTAACACTTGAAAGTAGTAGTTTACACTACCATGAATTGTCCGCAAAAGTCTCATTGCCTTAATATTTGACGTGCTATAGATCAAAAGACCTATACACAAAAACCTAAAGAAATAAGTACTTCGGATTAGAGAGGAGTAGTATAACCTATGTACTACCCAGCGGACTTTGTGTACAATGTATGTTTTGGCGCACTTTATTTATATTTTGTGACGATGCCACGCTCCTCATCTCGTGACAAGCCCCGCCTCTACCACCCCTCCAGTCAGTCTCGGTGTAGTATTAAAATGATGTGTAAAACTCTCATCAGGTTCGAAGATATACAGACATGAAATTCTGTACATGCTTTATTTCTTACAAAGTGGCCCACTAGATATATGTGTCTGTGGAAAGCTTTAATTTCTTTTACGCGCGAGCACGAGCGTGCACACACACACACACACACACACACACACACACACACACACACACACACAAGCGCACACACACACATGTTCTCAAATTTGTAAAAATACTTTAATGCTCCATGTTCAGTGCATCTCGTGAATCTCCGTTTATACTAAATACTCTACTACCCATCAGTATATTTTATCTCTCTTTTCGTAACTTATTACAAAGCACTGAACAGGAAGGAAACTCAATCAAAAAATATTTCAGACTCAACACTAATTATATATTTTTTCAACCAATGTTTTTACATTCAATAATTTAGGTACAGTCTTTTTGTATTCAGTGGTTTTTCCAATTCAGTATTGCCCATTACATACTCGCTAGGTATTTTCATAGTTCAAATTGTGCAATGTTTTTCGCTACCTGAGCAAACACTACAAACACTACACTAGTTTAAGGAGTTTTGGAAAGTGGAAACACGATCCTAATTTGAACAAATGACTTGGTGCGATAAAGGCAAAAAGTTCAAGCTAGTCATTTTTGTTACTGTTTTTTGTGAAAAAAAAGGCATTCCAAGGGCTCTCTTTCATCCTCATCCAATTACTATTTAGGCTTCCCCACATCGCTGAAGACCAACGCTGGAAAGGTTCTGAATCAAAGCTTGTGCTCCGCTTCTAATGACCTCGTCATCTAGGGGACACTTAATCCTCATCTCTTTCCTTCCTCTTAAGGCCCTACCTATCAACAAGGAGCTACGCACTACGAAGTTGAAGTAATTGTATTTAAGGAAATATTTTCCTGTATATTAATTGTCTGTTCGCAGTTCGTAACCATATAACGTTTTCTAGTTCATGTCGACTGATTATGTGTAATCTCATTTTTAACAAACATTACAACTACAAATCAAGCGTTATTTTTTTAAGTCACAATTCAGTCCGTAATTCATATCTCCACCCATACACAGTGAGGGGATGGGAGGGCACGTGAAAGCGGCCCCCCAACACACCCTCCCCCCAACCCTGGAAAAAGAAAATCTTCGATTCCAAACTACCATCCACCTTAACCAAACAGAAACACGTGTGCTGGTTAGTCATTCAGCAACAATTTGAAGTCACCCGGAACAATGTGCTCAAAGCCATTTATCGAAACTCTCAGAACTGTATCAGGTTGTATGCATTGAAGAATCCCGGAGATAATAAAAGGTATCAGATACATTATATAATGGTAAGACAGAGATTTAGGAACCAGGTTTTAAATTGTAAGACATTTCCACGGGCAGATGTGGACTCAGATACATCTATTGCTTATGAACTGCAGATTAAAATTGAAGAAACCGCAAAAAGGTGGGAATTTAAGGAGATGGGACCTGGATAAACTGACTAAACCAGAGGTTGTGCAGAGTTTCAGGGAGAGCAAAAGGGAACAATTGACAGCAGTGGGGGAAAGAACTACAGCAGTAGAAGAATGGGTAGCTCTGAGAGATGAAGTAGTGAAGGCAGCAGAGGATCAAGTAGGTAGAAATACGAGGGCTAATAGAAATCCCTGCGTAACAGAAGATATATCGAATTTGAATGATGAAAGGTGGAAACATAAAAACGCAGTAAATGAAGCGGGCAAAAAGGAATACAAATGTCTCAAAAATGAGATCCATAGGAAGTGCAAAATGGCTAATCAGGGATGGCTCGAGGACAAATGCAAGGATGTAGCGGCTTATCTCACTAGAGGTAAGATAGATAATGCCTACAGGAAAATTAAAGAGACCTTTGGTGAAAAGAGAACCATTTGTATGAACATCAAGAGCTCAGATGGAAACCCAGTCCTAACCAATGAAGGGAAAGCAGAAAGGTGGAAGGAGTATATAGAGAGTCTATACAAGGGCGATGTACTTGAGGACAATATTATAGAAATAGAAGAGGATGTAGATGAAGCTGAAAAGGGAGATACTGCGTAAAGAGTATGACAGAGCACTGAAAGACCTTAGCCGAAACAAGGCCACGGGAGTATACAACATTCCATTAAAACTACTGACGGCCTTGAGAGAGCGAGTCCTGACAAAACTCTACCATCTGGTGAGCAAGGTGTGTGAGACAGTCGAAGTACCCTCAGACTTTAAGTAGAATGTAATAATTCCATTCCCAAAGAATGCAGGTGTTGCCAGATGTGAAAATTACCGAACTATCAGTTTAATAAGTCACAGCTGCAAAATAGTAACGCGAATTCTTTACAGACGAATGGAAAGACTGGTAGAAGCCGACCTCGGAGAAGATCAGTTTGCATCTCGTAGAAATATTGGAATACGTGAGGCAATACTGACCTTACGACGTATCTTAGAAGAAATATTAAGGAAAGGCAAACGTACGTTTCTAGCATTTGTAGACTTAGAGAAAGCTTTTGACAATGTTGACTGGAATACTCTCGTTCAAATTCTAAAGGTGGCAGGGGTAAAATACAGGGAGCGAAAGGCTATTTACAATTTGTACAGAAACCAGATGGCAGTTATAAGAGTCGAGGGGCATGAAAGGGAAGCAGTGGTTGGGAAAGGAGTGAGACAGGGTTGTAGCCTCTCCCCGATGTTATTCAATCTGTATATTGAGCAAGCAGTAAAGGAAACAAAAGAAAAATTCGGAGTAGGTATTAAAATCCATGGAGAAGAAATAAAAACTTTGAGGTTCACCGAAGACATTGTAATTCTGTCAGAGACAGCAAAAGGCTTGGAAGAGCAGTTGAACGGAATGGACAGTGTCTTGAAAGGAGGATATAAGATGAACATCAACAAAAGCAAAGCGAGGGTAATGGAATGTAGTCGAATGAAGTCGGGTGATGCTGAGGTAAATAGATTAGGAAATGAGACACTTAAAGTAGTAAAGGAATTTTGCTATTTGGGGAGCAAAATAACTGATGATGGTCGAAGTAGAGACGATATAAAATGTAGACTGGCAATAGCAAGGAAAGCGTTTCTGAAGAAGAGAAATTTGTTAACATCGAGTATAGATTTAAGTGTCAGGAAGTCATTTCTGAAAGTATTTCTATGGTGTGTAGCCATGTATAGAAGTGAAACATGGACGATAAATAGTTTGGACAGGAAGAGAATAGAAGCTTTCGAAATGTGGTGTTACAGAAGAACGTTGAAGTTTAGGTGGGTAGATGACATAACTAATGAGGAGGTATTGAATAGAATTGGGGAGAAGAGGAGTTTGTGGCACAACTTGGCTAGAAGATGGGACCGGTTGGTAGGACATGTTCTGAGGCATCAAGGGATCAAAAATTTAGCATTGGAGTGCAGCGTGGAGGGTAAAAATCGTTGAGGGAGACCAAGAGGTGAATACACTAAGCAGATTCAGAAGGATGTAGGTTGCAGTAGGTACTGGAAGATGAAGAAACTTGCACAGGATAGGGTAGCATGGAGAGCTGCATCAAACCAGTCTCAGGACTGAAGACCACAACAACAAAAACATAGCGTAAGTCAGCCACGATCTTTCCTCTTTTGAAAATATTAACATTTTTTCTTTCTTCTGTTTCAGAATAAGAATTTTCCGTTAGTGTTTGAGATAGATGAGTATGAAGCACTTTGATGATACTGAAATTGGAGATCTTACATGCCTGCATTGACAACACATGTTACAGAAGCATCTTTAAAATTTAAGATGTCAGTAGTATGCCCCTCTGTCTGACCAGAATTAGGAATTACTCCAACAACTAAACGCCAATGACTGAAATCCTGACAACAACGCATAGCTAGGGCTACATCATACAATTTTTCCTTAGTAAATACAGTCTCACGGTCAATATACTTTTCACATCTAGGCAAAAGAACAAATTTTTTAGTTCCATGTACTCGGACGACAGTTTCGATTCTATATTGATATCAAAGACCTGGTTAAATCCAACTATTCCGTTTTCACTGGTAGATATGGAGGGCTACACGCTAGTAAGGAATGATATTGTAAGGAACCTAGGCATCTTTTTTGATAAACATTTAACCAGGACAGAGCACATCACGAAAATTTGCTACAGTGTTTTAACAATGTCAGTGTAGAATGTTAACGAATTACAATGCAACTTACCATTTCGTATGTCCGTTTCCTTGGCCACTTCCTCCCACTTCTCAGCTTTCAGCTCCGTTTTCAAGTAATCTTCATGGCTTGTATCATACGGAACTTTGCGAACACGTACGGTTTCAATTAGCTTTTCTTCCATTTCGAACTACCAACAGCCAGAATCACCGTGAGCCTCGCAGTAAAGTGCGTACAGGAAACTGCGGTTCGCAGGGTCACCAAGCGCAGGAACTGTCACGTCACGCTGCGCAATTACGTGTGCAGGACCATTCAGTTGTGTGGTTAGCAAAAACTCAGCCTGAGTCACCCTGCGTGGGTCACCCTCATCCTGCGGCCAGGCTAAATAGCGTGTTCCTGGTAGCTGGCGCGAAGTCGGCAGTATGCCTCGTTGCAGAATACATTGTGTCTTCCGATGGAGGCCTCCTATTTATAAGTCTATTTTTGATGTCGAGACTGAATATGATATGAACTTTAGTTCGTCTGTTTTAGTTTATGTCCTTAAAGGTCAAACTGTGTTTCGAGGAGGTCGTTTTGATTTTACTTTTTCTGTTACTGACAATTCTGTTGGTCAATGGTGGTTGATTGTTCCTCTATTACGTATTAATACTACAGTGAAAAGTCTTGCTATGTCATTGGAGCAGATAGCTCGTCGTGATGTTCTTTCTTATAGAACTTTTATGATCACTCTCTCTCAAGTTACGTGGAATGGGTTCGTAGCTTCAGCTGACTCTACAGTCTTGTGTAAATCTGGCGAAACAAAGGCCTCTCTTACCTTTTTCATCTATCTATAATTTAAAAGATCTCTTTCACAGCTCAAAAATCTGTCCCCATTCAACAAAACTTGTGTGGTTTCTCTTTAGACCATTCAAGGCAAAATGGTGGAGACAAGACGCATCGCACGAGAAACCTTAAAGGAAACCACTGCTCGACACAAGGAGCATGTGTTGCTTCGCAATAAATGTCTGGAACAGTTTTTCCGTGATTTGACACTTGGAACAAGCCATCTCCACTATGTATACTTTATGGGTGGCTTACATAAGTAAAAATAAGCTAATGTGTGTGCTATTGAGACCACAGAAAGAGAGAGAGTTGTGTACACATATATTTTCTGCAGTGATGAATAATTTATCTCTTTTTTATCCATTTGAATTTTCGAGAGGAAGCATAAAAGATTTAAGTGTAAATAACATGCACATAACATGTGGCCAACTGAGGCAGACGATTAGCTCATTATATTCTTCATAACTGTTGCAGCTTCAGAGACCTGATTTAGACAGAGTGTACTAGTCCAAATGAAAAGATTCACAGATTATCCACCAACCAAAAACGAAAAAGCAATCCTGACAACTAGGAATGTACAGACGATACTCTCGCTCGAATACGTTAGAGATTTGTCGATATGCCGCAGCACTCGAAACGATATCGAATCAGCTTAAACGACTGGGTGTCACTTGATTTGTGCGGCGCGAGCGCAAGAGATAACACAAGCAACTATCAAGTAGCCACAGCAGCCTATAGCTCTGCTTAAAATTTGACAGTTTCGTAAAACACAGAATGTAATGGCATTGATTAATATTACACTTAAAACACCTTTTTTATTTGAAATAATTGGCAATGAATTTCTCTTGTGGGATGCATGTATATAAAAGCATAACTTCGTATGTAAAGTTAACAGTCAAAATCGAAAATGTTATCATTAAAAAGATATTACTTGAATGTGAGATGAGCACAGTACTTTATTTGGATATCAATGACTATAATGAGTTGCAAAGTAGGTTGCAAATTGAATTTTCGAGTCTTGTGCATATATATGAATACAAATGATACAGAGATTTGTCTGGTCTACTCGGTTGCGCAACCTATTCTGTTGATTTTAAATGACGTGATTTGCCGCACGAGGCTTCTAAAACAGAATAATTTTGCTTGTTAATGACCAGGTTGGCTGTTGGTGGATGTTTTTGATCATTGGGTGCTACTGCATTCTTCGTTCTCGTATGAAAACCGAAATTGTTTGTACTGACGTGAAACGTGGTCGACAAGTTGCTACTGCGACAATATTTATCGCTCTTATATTGCGTGCTGTACTCTAATGCAGCGTTCCATTGCTTCGTCATGACACTGACGTCGATGATTGATAGCATCAAAAGGATTTGAATATATCAGAAGCTGTATAAGCAGATTTTAATCTATTAATGTAGTTAATGTTCGTAGATTTACTGTATCGATTCGGGGTATGCTTGAAAACGCAGACGATAGACAGCTCAGTATGACTGGGCTGCCAACTTCGTACCCAAAGGTATCGCTGTCTTTGAGGACAGACTATCTCTCTGTTATGGTGGCCTGTGTGCATAAATAGTTTTAGGATTAGCTTCATAACAATGAATGCTTAAAATTAAGTGAATTACGAATTGCAGCCTACACTCAATTAGAATCAGGAAACCTTCTTGTATAAGAAAGAAGAACATCAAATAGTTTTACTGCACAGCTTTCGCCCTAAAAGCATTTGTACACTTAGGGAATTTTTCAGAAGTTAACGATAAATGAATTTGTATGTTTAAGAAGGCACTTTGAGTCGCTAGGATGCACACAACTCATGCCGAAATCCTTCATTGCTTACTGAGGAGATTCTGTATCATGGTGATAAATGAAGGAACATCTGAGCCTGTGTTACTACCAGTTGGACGAGTCTTTGCTCATATTCGATCAGGCAGTTCAGTTATACTAAAAGACAAACTTCAAGTAAGACAGTATTCTTGTTTGATGTAGTAGCCCATCACGTACCGTGTTTCGTGTGACGAAATGTTCTTAAGTTGCGCATGTCTGAAGTCACGAAACACCGCTGTATTAAACTGTGTTCTGTCTCTGAAAAATCCAGCTATTGGTTCTTCTGTCTACGGATTATTCTTCGACCGCGACCGTGATGAAAATTATAAATCTTACTTAAAAGTATAGCTCTTATGAAATCTGAAAGACATCACAGTTTTCGGGACAATGTCGAAGAGCGACGGTCAGTTAATCTCTTAGTGACATAATACTCTTCCTCTCCCAAAGAAAAACCTCTTCTGTAAGATATTTAAGTTTCTACTTACAGATACTCTTTTGTTTTTGGCTTGTGGAAGCAGCGACGAATTTCGTTTTCTTAAATAAAAAAAAGACAGTTTAGGCCTTTGCTTGTCAGTTGTACTGTAGTTAAACACAATTCGAACATTTCGAGCGATTTGAATCACAGTTCGAGAAATCTCGATCTCTGCTCCATCTTCCGGCTGCTCCGCGAAATAGTAACATGTATTGGTAATATCTCCTAGAGGTGTCTTAACGTTGTTAACGTACCACGGATTTTAATAACAAAAGTAACCGTCGAACACGCACAGAAATAACTGATGAACCAAAATATTATGACCACCTGCCTTATAAGCTTGCTGATTCTGCGTACCGGGGTTCCGACAATTTGTGGATAGGTTTGAGGACGTATGTGGTACTAGATGTCTGGGCACAGGTCATGTAATTCGCATAAATAACGGGCAGCTGATTTGTGTACGGGTGATGGCGCCCGATAGCGACCTAGATGGGTTCCACAGGATTTACATCAGGCTAAGTTGGTAGCCAAATCATCAACCTGAGTTCATTATAACGCTCCGCAAGGTCTGTAACACGGTTCTGGCTCCGAGATACGGACAACTTCACTGCTGAAAGATGACGCAGCCGGGTAAGACACCAAGCATGAAGGGATGCAAGTGGTTTGCAGCTATCAGCGTCCCTTCGATTACTACCACCGGTCCCACGCAAGTACAGGAGAATGTCTTACATAGCACACAACACTATCCCCACCAACCTGCGTCCGTGACAAGCTGCCCGTTTCGAGCTGCGGTTCATCTCGATGATGCCGTTTGTGGAGACGACTATCGGCCAAGTGTAGCAAAAATGTGATTCACCCGAAGACCTCACACGCTTCCATTGATCGACGATCGAATCCCGATGGTTCCGTGCCCACTACAATCGTAACTGACGATGTCGTTGGGTCAACATGTGAACGCTGAAGGGTGGTCTGCTGCGGAGTCCCGTGTTCAAAAGTGTACGATGAACGGCGTGCTCCGAAACATTTGTGCGTGCATCAGCATGGTGCTCTGTCAGCAGAGATGCTACAGATCATCATCTACCCTTCTTTACAGAGCAGACAAGCCTCCGAGCCCCCTGTTCCGCGAAGAGTCCTGGACGTCCAACCATTTAGCCCCTAGAGGTAGTTTTACTGTCCTTCTTCCTCTACCTTCTACCTTGTAAGGTGTCAGGCAAATCCAACACCTTACATGAAAACCCTGATATAATAAGCAAATCCAGTAGTATGTCACATAGCTCGGAATAAATCGTGACATTAAATTAACCAAAGTAATACGAGTAACGAGTGAGCAAATGGAATACCACAGACTAACACAAGAATGCCTAAATGCATGTCGTACCTTCCCACCGTGAGGCAGACGCAGTTCCGAGGGGAGAAACGAGGACAGAAGCCGAGAGCAGAACCGTGTTAAGCTAGATAAGAGAGGGGCTGGGCACTCACGCTGCGAGCCTACCTGTACGACTATACAACCCGCACGTTTTTCGCGTGTCTGTTACATTAGGACAATCCTCCAGTCCATGTTAAAAGATAGAGCCCTCCAGAAGAACAGTATAGATCTCACGATAACGCTAAAAGGACCACACCAGCTGCAGGTTTTAGCGTGAGACTTTTTAGCGTCTCTGTTACGTTGCAGACTTTAAAAACATTGCCCCACCACGAAAAGTATAACGTTTCTCATTGAATAGACAGAATTTTTGTACGCGGAACTTAAGGTTAACATTGAGACCCTGATTGGTCAGATTAAAACATAGCCAGATAGTTTTTTATACCAACTTCGGTAAATTGTAGTAAGGAGAAGTTAGAGGAGAGAGTTGGTTCCGAGACGGCGAGCTGGACGGCTGGTGCGCCGGCCGCTGTCGCCCTGACGCTGCCTAAACACCTACAAGGTAATGAACGCACGCGATGCCGCATTTTTGAGCGCATAAGGCTTCACTCAGAACTGCAGAAGACTCATCTGTTACACCCCCTTTTTGCGTAATACTAATGGTGATCGTTAATTAAAACTCATGGTGTTCACATTTGCCACTTGAAGAACAGATCTGAAACGCGATGATTTTTCTTTTATATAGTTATTGAGAAGCCACATCAGCCACTGTAATTTACGACAAGTTAGATAAGTTATTAAAGATAATTGAGGGTCACTGTAGACCATTTTGATAGTTTTCTCTTTTGTGAAACTTAAATTAAACCTAGATTATAGATGTGATATGGCATAGGTCATCCTTCGATCGATTGTAGAACTTAGAAACCCATTTAGGGAATATTCGTTCACATTTTTGTTGAACGCAGTTGGTTTTTACCATCCTGTATTAAAACATTTCCTTTTATCAATAGTGCAATTTATAAACAATGTTTTGTGATTAGAATAAATTTCCAATGGTAAACTTAACTGCTTTTTCGACGTTATTTTACCAGCTAACTAAAAATAGGAAAGCCTTGAACCCTTTCCACTATATTTAGTTAGAATTAAGATTCTTTTACAGGGAATGCAGTGGAGCTGACGTTGAGATCATTAAGCATTTGATTATATCATCGCTAGTCTCACTGAACTCTTCTGAATTCTACATGTCATGTGTGGTCTGGCGTCTTCTTACCAGCAACAGGTCCCAGGTTCAAACTAGTTCCCTAAAAAACACGCTCAGAGCGTCGTTGCGCGAAAGTTGTAGGGAGACACGATATAGAACAATCAGACACCACCATGAATGTTTATAACCTCTTGCAGTAGATGGTCACGAAAGTAGCACGTGAAGATTCGATCAGATTCGCCCTTTCCGAGCTATTCGTTCACAGGCTCTGCTTGATAACCATCTGCTCTTTGTCAAAGTTGCTTATCTCAATGTATTTTCCCATTTGCAGCCCATATCATCACTAGGGTGATCCACCGTCCGTGTCTACTCCTCTTGTAGCTTACTGCTTCACGTTTCCCCAAGACAATGGTCATAATTTTTCGGCTTATCGTTGTACATTCTGTGGTGCACGAGATAGGCAACAACAGTAACAACAGAAAAAAGCCTCGACTATACCAGAACGAAATGGAACTAATCACTAAGCAGATACTTTCCCGTGAAAGTAAAAATATGATTACACATTTAGGAAAGTTCCCCTTTCGTACCCTTGAGTATACCAGTCTGTCTGAAGTAGAGATGTGGAGACTGTCATCGTCATACAGGGAGTAGTGGCGAATATAATTAATAATGAAAACTTCTACAATTGAACGGTTCATTGCGTATTGCCTTGTCCAAATGTTGTGATCTTCTATGATTCTCGTAACAAATACAAAATGAATAAAATTTTAGTACATAAATTTTATTCGTAACAAGAGCGAAGTAAGTTGACGTTGTATGCCTCTTAGCAATTCAACACATAAAATACAACTTTGTCAAAATTATTTCCATAGCACACCAAGGGCCGTGAGACGACAGAACTGTGTAGCAGGCTACCTTCTGCCTGAACGAATAAAGCGAGCAGAAACAAGTGGCCTCTGGGTATGCAGATTACGTTTACAAACAGCAGCCGCGGACGATCTGCTCAAACATCATCCGTGCGAGGGAGAATTTCTCGCTGTAATGTGAGCCGTACACCTGACTGGTACTGCTGCCGAGAAAGCGACGAATGTTATTGTTAGAGAGTACGGCACCAAAATTAGTCTTAATCAGGAAAATTAGGCGAAACACGAGTGCTAGGCTCTAAATACACCAGGAGCGGTACGTTCTCAGAGAACGCAAGCAGCAACAAAACACCATTAAATAAATTACACCTAACTGCGGGACGAGTGTATTTAAAGAACAAACTGTGACCGCCATCTCGTACGAGAAAGATATTGATTTCAATAGCCTTTCTCAAACAGGAAGAAAATAATTAGAAACCCCCCACTTATTGTGCCCACTGCTATGGCCATAGTTATCCATTTTTATGAGATTAAAATAAGTTTTCCCAACTTCTTTGCAATATGTCGCACAATTAACGCTTATGAGACGTTTCCGATGTCAAAATTCTGCAAAATAATTCTATCAAGCGGCACAAAAACTCATTAATCCAATATCTGAATACTTTCTAGCGGCTGGCTGTTGCACGTACTGCAGCGCTGAGATTCCAGCAGGTCTGGATGTGAACGTCTTCCATGGTACCGAAAGACAGGAAAACCACGAAAGTCGCTAAAGTATGAGTCATGACCGCTCACTTAACATTTAACGCCCGATATACTGTACTGAAGAAAACGTAACGAAGTACACTAACGTTACAAAGAAACCGCTGCAAATGCAGTCTTACCCGACGACGGTAAACATCTGCTTATTGTACCTCGTTCCTCTAACCATAAAAAAAGGTCTACATTTCTTCAGTCTATCTTCTGATATAGGTCGTAAGGTAAGAATTGCCTTGCGTGTTCCTATACTTCTCCTGAACCGAAACTCATCCTGCCCAACGTCGTCTTCAACCAGCTTTTTATACTCTTCGTTAAATAGCTATTTCGTGTCAGTATTTTGCATCCATGACTTTGCATACCTGTCACCACCTTCTTGATTTGAAACTAGAATCATTACATTCTTCTTGAAATCCGAAGATAATTCACCCATATCATATATCTTGCAAAGCCGGTGGAATAGTTCTGACACAGCAGGCCATACCAAGCATCTCAGTAATTCTGAGACATTGCTGTCTACTACAGGGTCCTTGTCTCGACTTAGGTATTTCAGTGCTAAGTCGGAATCTTCTTGCATTATAATATCTTCCAACTCATCTTCATCTACATTCTCTTCTACTTCTGTAATACAGCCTGAAGGTTCATTCCCCGTCTACATATTCAAATGGTTCAAATGGTTCTGAGCACTATGGGACTTAACATCTGTGGCCATCAGTCCCCTAGAACTTAGAACTACTTAAACCTAATTAACCTAAGGACATCACACACATCCATGCCCGAGGCAGGATTCGAACCTGCGACCGTAGCGGTCACGGTTCCAAACTGAAGCGACTAGAACCACACGGCCACACCGGCCGGCGTCTACATATTCCTCTCACCTTTCAGCTCCCCCTTCTTTAGTACTAGTTTACTACTTGAGCTCTAGATTTTCATACACCAGCTTCTCTTTCCTCAATAGATTTTTTTTAACTTTCCTGCAGGTGACACCTATCTTTCTCCTAGTCAAGTAGGCTTCTACAGCTTTTCAATTGTCCTTTAGCAATTCCTGCTTACACATCTTGCACCTCCTGTCAGTCTCATTTTGTACACTTCTGTAATGCCTTTAGCCTGCTTAATTTGCTAGATTTTTATATTTTCTCCTTTCATCAATTAAATTCAGTACTTCCTGAGTTATCCAACCAAGGATTTCTACTAGTTCTGATATTTTAGCGATTAGATCCTATACTGCATTCACCATTTCATCTCGTAAAACTACTCATTCGTCTTCTGTTTTATTCCCATTCCCTCTTTCAGGCAATTGTTGCCTAACGCTCAAAAGAAACCTCCCAACAACCACAGATTCTTTCAACTTATACAGACCCCATCTCCTCATTCTCCTACCTTCTTTGCAATTTCTTCGGAACATGAAAGGGAAGTGGCGGAATGGAGACATATTATAGCCAATCAGCAATGTTTTTCTGTCTGAATATTGAAAAAGTAGTGAAGCACACAAAGGAGTTATTTGGAAACGGAATTTAAGTCGATGAAGAAGAAATAAAAATTTTGCGGTTTGCTTTTGACATTGTAATTCGGTCAATGAAAGTAAAGGACTTCGAAAAAGAGCGGAACAGAATGGATATTGTCTTGAAAAGAGGTTATAAGATGAACATCAACAAAACTGAAACAAGGTTAATAGAAAGTAGTTGAATTAAATCAGATTATGCTAAGGAAATTAGATTAGAAAGCAAGACACAGTAACAGACGGGTTTTACAATTTGGACAGCAAAATAACTCATCATGGCTGAAGTAGAGAGGATATAAACTAGCAATGACAAGAAAAGCATTTTTGGAAGGAAGAATTTGTTATCATGTAACAACAACATTAGTTTTACGAATTGTTTTCTGAAGGTATTCTAAGAGAATGTAGCGTTACAAGGAAGTGAATCGCGCACAATAAGCAGTTTATCCAAAAGAGAAGTTTTTGAAATGTCGTGCTCCAAAAGGTTGCAGTGAATTAGAGTAGCAGATACAGTAGCTTATCAGGAAGTACTGAATCGAATTTGAAAAAGCAATCTTATGGCACAACTTGACTGAAAGGAGGGATCAGTTGGCAGGGCAAGTTTTGAAGCCTGAAGATATCCTCAATTTGGCTGTAGAGGCTAGTATAAAGGGTCATTATCGTGGAGAGAGACCAAAGAATAAATACAGTGGCCGGGTTCAGATGAATACAGTTGCTGGCTACATTACTACTCTGCAGTTCACACTTAAATGCCTAGCACAGTGATCTTGGAATCACCTTCAGATTATTCCTCTACCGTTCAATTTTCTAGCAGCGCGTGGGAAAAATGAACACTTAAGTGCTTCCGTACAAGCTCTGATTTATCTTATTTTATTACGATGATCATTTCTCCTCAGGCTGCCAACAATGAAATATTTTTTTCATTCAGTGGAGAAAGTTGCTGACTAATTTTGGTGAAAACGTCTCACCGTGTAAGTAGGCTGTTTAGGTTTTTTTATTGGTAACACCAAGTAGCGCTCTGTATGAAAATCACTGGCTGTGCTGTGTGCAGTCTGTGGCTGGTTTGCATTGTTGTCTGCCATTGTAGTGTTGGGCAGCGGCAGCTGGATGTGAACAGTGCGTAGCGTTGCGCAGTTGGAGGTGAGCCGCCAGCAGTGGTTGACGTGGGGAGAGAGATGTCGGAGTTTTGAAATTTGTTTTAAGAATGGATGTCTTGAATACTATGACTATTAAGCTGGCAGTAGTGGCGCTCGCTGTATTGCAGTAGTTCGAGTACTGGTGAGGTAAGTGATTTGTGAAAGGTATAGGTTAATGTTAGTCAGGGCCATTCTTTTGTAGGGATTATTGAAAGTCAGATTGCGTTGCGCTAAAAATATTGTGTGTCAGTTTAAGCACAGTCATGTAGAATTGTTCAAAGGGGACGTTTCAAACGGAATGGGAAACGTCTTTGTTTTAAAGATTGCCATCCCAACTCACGTACCATATCCATGAGATAATACCAATCCAGCTGCCCTTCTTTCGACGTTTTCTGCGTCCTGCGTCAATGCTATCTGGTAAGGGTCCCTCACCGCACAGCAGTTCTCGAGCAAAGGACGGATAAGCGAACTCCACGATATGAAATGTATTCGCTGTTGTGAATTCGAACCACCTCCAACTGTACAATAAAATGACGACATTGAGAATTTGTACCGGACCAGAACTCGAAGCGGTTGCCGTAACGGCTTCGTCTATCCGACAGCTGCAGTCGCCGCAGTGCCTGCTCCTTCGGACACGCATGTACGTTTTCTGAGTGTTCTGCCAATAAAATGCAATCTTTAGTTTGCTTTCACCAAAACATTGTGTAAGTCCTCATTCCAATTTAAGTTGTTCGTAATAGTAATTCCTAGGTATCTGATTGCATTGACGGTGTTTCGATTTCTGTGACGTAAAGTCGAGAAAGCGGTTGTATATGACTACTAAATATAGGGACAATCAAGCAATTTCGTGTTTGGAATGTTCTTTCTTTTTTCTTATTTGATATTCGAACTGTATTTTGAATGGGTTCCGAGATAAAATTTATTATTACTTTCATGTCTTCTGTCTTTATTGACATTTTCTTCTTTGTTCTTTTGTGGAAACGAAAGTATTTGGTCCTGGCCATGCTTCATTATTTAATAGATGCCTGTGAAATTTGGCTCTGGAGGAATTCAGGTTTAACAGCAGATAACGCATTGCGCAGTTTTATCCCACTTGGAATGTTTTATCCCACTTGGAATGCATAAATTTGCCCCTACGGTTGTAATACGTTACTGCTGCTTTTGACTACACAGTGAACCTATTTGTAGGACTGTCGACGTATTAATACATCACGTGAAAGACAATACCTCGTAGATCAAGATGGCATAAAGTTATCTTCGTGAACCCGTTATAGCCTGAGCTATAGTTTATTTTCGCAAGATAAAATTTTGTATCAAAATAACATAAAACCGATCATTTCGAGTTTGTTTAGTGAGTAGTTTCAGGACAGCATCCAAGATATGGCAACAAAAAGTGAGCCACAGAAGTTATTGCATAGCTAGCAGAGTAGGCAACCGCTGATTTATTATTAATGAGATACAGGCGTTACACAGTCCCACTACAGCTATACGTTTTAACAGAGAAGCCTTTGTTATGAACTAAGCCGTGAATGACATGTGGAGATATTCGAGTAGTAGTAGTAGTAGTAGTAGACGGGTTTTGGGCGCACGACGGCCAGGTCTTCAGCGCCCGTTCAGTAACTTAGTGAGACGGGTGTCAAGAAAAATCCCAGAACAGGAATACAAAACGAAACATAAAACATAGGTAACAATCGTTGAAAACATGTGCTCACCCACACCAAAGCGTGGGATGAAGCAGAGCGTCAGCAGTAAAACATGGACAACACAGGAAGAAAATGTTAGAGGGAGCTAAAACAATGTAACAGATGGAAGTACCCACTCTGCAATGCACTAAAACCTCCAGCCTAAAAGTTTAGGCCAGAGTCCAGACACATCACAAAACTTAAAAACCCTAGACACACACGTCTCATCATTAGCTAAAACAGAAGGCAGATCCCCATCAACTTGTGCTTCTGCCCGTGCATCACGGTATAAAATGCAGTCTGTTAAAATGTGCTGGACAGAGATGTGCACACCACAAGCATCACAAAACGGAGGATACTCCCGCCATAATAAAAAGCTATGTGTGAGTGGACAGTGCCCGATCCGAAGACGTGTGAGAGCCACCCCCTACCACCTGAGCAACCGGCAGGAGGAACGCCACGGCCGAGTGGTTGACTTTATCAACCGCAGTTTATTGGCCGTCACCGCCAGCCATTCGTCCTCCCACAACTCCATGCACTTCCTGTGGAGTGCAGCGATGACTGGCTACAAGGGAATAGGACACTGGACCACATCCTGCTCTCTGCACAGGCCTCCTTGGCAGCCCGATCGGCCTGTTCATTGCTCCATATGCCGACATGACCAGGCACCCAGCAGAAGGATACTTCTGTACCCCGCCGTTGGAGAAAGTACAGTTGGTCATGTATCGGCTGGACCATCTCCTCATTCGGGTACAGGTTCTGTAGTGATTGTAAGGCACTAAGAGAATCGGAGCAGAGAAGAAATCGATCGCCCCGAACACGATTCATCTACTCCAGTGCCTTCAGGATCGCGTGGAGCTCCGCTGCGAAAACGGTATACTCAGCAGGGAGGCGAATCCGGGTAACTTGATCAGGGAACACTACGGGACAGCCAAGGAAGTTCTCCTGTTTGGAGCCATCCGTGTAAACGACAGTGAAACCGTGATGCACATCTAAAATGTTAAAAAAAAAAACAGATTGGAATGTAAAATCTGGTGTGCGATCTTTCTTACAATTAGTCAAATCTAAAATACGTTTGGGTCTCCGGAGGAGCCAAGGCGGAGATCTGCTCCAACCGCGACCCAAAATACGAATACCAGCCATAGACATCGCAGCGAGGCAATCCTGTGCGCGAATCCCATAGGGCTGCGTCGCACGTTGCCGGTTATGAAATAACTGTGGCAGAGGAGGCTGAGCAACGGTATGGTATGCAGGGGTGTATGGTGTGGACAAAGTTTTATACGCCTGGCGCACTGTAAGTAGCCGTCGCCGCATATGAAGTGGCGGTTCACGAGCCTCTGCACAGAGGCTCGGTATGGGGCTAGTTCTGAATGCTCCAGTGGCCAACCGAAGCCCTTCATGGTGCACAACGTCCAACATCTTTAAGTAAGAAGGCCTCGCAGACCCATACGCCGTGCACCCATAATCGAGCCGAGATCGCACAAACGTCCTGTAAAACTGGAGCAGACAAGTCCTGTCAGCTCCCCATGCACTGTGGCGAAGACATTTTAAAATACTTAAAGCCTTAAGTGACCGCCGTTTCAGGTCTTTAAGATGAGGTAACCACGTGAAAATGCACCTACAAAATTACAAAATTATATCATGTTACCACAAACAGTTCAGTTGATGTGACGTCTTAAACACTGAAATGCGTGAAAAATTGACGCACCGTGGACGCAATTTATTACTTCCTTGTTACTATCTCTAATTTGCCACATTTTTTCAAACAGTATATATATATATATATATATATATATATATATATATATATATATATATATATATATATATATATATATGCCGCTGAATGTACCTACAAAATTATATCATTGTATCACGTATAGATCAGGAAATATGTCATAAACACTGAGATACATGAAAAAAATGCCTCATCTTGTATGAGGATACATTTATTCTTTACTCCTACAGTTAAATCATCTTAACGAAACCCTTGACACTTGGATCGTTTTTGACAGCTTTCAGCTGCGAAGCAGAAACGACTGTTTGCGAAAAGACCCTCTATAGAGCTATAAGAGACGTTGCCATTGAGATGTTAACAAAATCGCGTTGTAGGCTCGCGAAGCAGCTTCATCCAACATGCAGGGAATGCCCATGATCAAGTCACACCGAGTCTACTGCAGAAGCACATATAACGTTCCATTTCTAATAGAAAACAGGCAATTCCGAGATTTTCGGCTGGGAGAGTAGTAAAAGACATTGTATTACCTTAGAAGCATGTCATCAAGTTCAACAATGACTTTCATTGACCCTCTGGTTCTGAATAGACTAAACAACTATTTTTGTAAGTGCTCTTTTCAGCAACCATCGCTGAATAGTATCACTGAAAACATTTCCTACAGGCTAAGTTTGAATTGTTCTTACGCCTGGTCCAAGTCGTCTATTAAGAAATATTTTGACGAGCAGTAAGTTTTCAAAATTTCAGTAACGGACATTGTTATCAGTAAAAACGTAATCAGCTGTTTTTAATTTTAGCAGTCGTAGCGAATTAAATACTTTTGTAATTATATAAATTATAACGCTGAAAAACTGCATAAAAGTACAATGTGTTCGAACTGGTTGAACGTACTGTGTTCAATAATTTGTTAAGCGAACTCTGAAGTGATTAAAACAATGTTTAATAATTTGGTTTGATTAAATCGTCATTAGTCAATTAATTCATTGCTGAGCGTCGTGATCTCACTTCTTCATTCATTTCTTAAGTAAATGAAACTTTGACTGTACATCTCTATATGTGATGCAATGCAAGAGCATATATATATAACTGCAATCAGAACCAGTTGTTACCAGTAACTAAATAAGCAGTGTTGCATACTTAACAGTGAGACTTGCATTTTACAAGATTTAAAGAAGCTCGACATTGAATAAAAGTAATTCTGTGTACTGATTTGCGTACTCTAAAGTGCTACACAATCTCAGCCCACATGAAATCACAAATACACTTGAACTCTCCATATTTTGACGTTGCTGGTTAATAATGACATGTTCTACTCTTATTATGAAAACCATGCTTAACAATTTAACGAAGTTCAGTATGGAACTACTTGAGATATAATGTTGATGTTACTTGGCCTTGTCTAATATAGTGTGTCTAATGACTGTCATATTTGGACGTGGAGATTAATAAAATATTGTGCCAGGTGTGTGGGTTATGTCAATGTATAATTATTATTTTCCTGGCATACTGAATTCCAGTAAACTAGAAATTAATGAACAGTCATAGATTCCTAAGGAATTCATTCAGTTTACAATCATAATTCCAACTTTCTGTTGAGAAAGATAAATAGTATTTTCTGTATGCTATAATTAAGAGCAGTAGGCAGTCCGTGCACGAATCTCTATACTCTGCTGGTTTTCTGTGTGGCTGCCTATTCCGACATCCGCAGTCCGTCGCCAGCTCTGGCTGAAGTTGGTTTCAGTGGACGTTCCTATAAACAAAAATAATTGACGATTATTGTTGATTAAATCATGGGGGAAACAAAGTTGTCGAAGAGGAATTTTTGTCAGCAAATCATCTGTACTTTCTGCAAGTGTTTGTTTATTAAACCTATGAGGAAAAAAAACAATCTAGATGAAGGAACAGTAAATTTAAGGCACATAACAGTCAAGAGGTCACACATGCGTAGATCTACTAGTTTCTGAACATGATGTTTAAACTTAAATTTTGCGTTTGCGGCCCGCGGGCCGTTGTTTGGTGACCGGAGCTGACAGATAATTTTGATCCGAACTTGACGTAAGATATGAACTTTTTAGGATTTCATATCAAATCGGACGACAAAATTGTGTGTTGGGTTCACTGATTGATTGTCGCATTGGACTCTTCATTATCTCTTTGGTTTCTTTCAGCTTCTATTTTTCAACAATGTTTTGGCTTCACATAATATCCGGTGAAGCACTCTTTGATTCTGTGGCATCTTTCTGAGACGGTTATTGAAAGGCGGTGGTTCTTCATACCCCAACTTTACTCAGCACTTCCTCTATTTCGTGTTCCACATTTCTTTTGGAATTTTGTTAACTGCTGCTCCACTCCAAGCGGAGAGGGATGTTATCCTCTTGGTAAATTGCAATCTGTTTTCTATCACACCACCAAATCAAAAATATTGTCCTTCTGTTCTTAACATTCTTCACCTACCAGGCAATTATTTCCATTTCTACGTTAACTAGATCGGGAAGTTTGGCTCTGTTGGCTACCAGCAAATCTAACGTGTTACTTCACAAATCGGTTATCAGAGTAGGTAATTTTCAGAAAACACGTTTTGAAGGATCTCAAGCGAGTACCTGGCACATGTATAGCAGATCAAACAAAGAAGTTATTCACAAACTATTTTATATCCCAGGCATCTGCAGCTGTTGAAAGGCATGACGTTAGGAAAAATTCCGCTAACAGCTTATAAAATTATTGTTTGTTTAAACACAACCGGTTTCGCCACCTAAAGCTGCATCATCAGTTGCAACCTACATGGTAAAAAGCAAAGTACCATGTTATCATATTTTGTGAATATTAAAATTAATAAAGGAATGTCTGAGATGCACTCACAAAGGTAAAAGATCTTAGGCATATCAACCATCCGTTGTCAAAATTTACTATTCCGTGAATACTGTCAATACCATGGTAAGCGAAGTTGACGAAGACTTCATCCATTCATTTGGGGAAAATTGCTTTTAGGTTACAGAGCCATATTGTAAAATTTAACTGCATTTAAGAAGAATGAAAATACACTCCTGGAAATGGAAAAAAGAACACATTGGCATCGGTGTGTCAGACCCACCATACTTGCTCCGGACACTGCGAGAGGGCTGTACAAGCAATGATCACACGCACGGCACAGCGGACACACCAGGAACAGCGGTGTTGGCCGTCGAATGGCACCGCCGCCGTCAGTGTCAGCCAGTTTGCCGTGGCATACGGAGCTCCATCGCAGTCTTTAACACTGGTAGCATGCCGCGACAGCGTGGACGTGAACCGTATGTGCAGTTGACGGACTCTGAGCGAGGGCGTATAGTGGGCATGCGGGAGGCCGGGTGGACGTACCGCCGAATTGCTCAACACGTGGGGCGTGAGGTCTCCACAGTATATTGATGTTGTCGCCAGTGGTCGGCGGAATGTGCACGTGCCCGTCGACCTGGGACCGGACCACAGCGACGCACATTTGCACGCCAAGACCGTAGGATCCTACGCAGTGCCGTAGGGGACCGCACCGCCACTTCCCAGCAAATTAGGGACACTGTTGCTCCTGGGGTATCGGCGAGGACCATTCGCAACCGTCTCCATGAAGCTGGGCTACGGTCCCGCACACCGTTAGGCCGTCTTCCGCTCACGCCCCCACATCGTGCAGCCCGCCTCCAGTGGTGTCGCGACAGGCGTGAATGGAGGGACGAATGGAGACGTGTCGTCTTCAGCGATGAGAGTCGCTTCTGCCTTGGTGCCAATGATGGTCGTATGCGTGTTTGGTGCCGTGCAGGTGAGCGCCACAATGAGGACTGCATACGACCGAGGCACACAGGGCCAACACCCGGCATCATGGTGTGGGGAGCGATCTCCTCCACTGGCCGTACACCCCTGGTGATCGTCGAGGGGACACTGAATAGTGCACGGTACATCCAAACCGTCATCGAACCCATCATTCTACCATTCCTAGACCGGCAAGGGAACTTGCTGTTCCAACAGGACAATGCACGTCCGCATGTATCCCGTGCCACCCAACGTGCTCTAGAAGGCGTAAGTCAACTACCCTGGCCAGCAAGATCTCCGGATCTGTCCCCCATTGAGCATGTTTGGGACTGGATGAAGCGTCGTCTCACGCGGTCTGCACGTCCAGCACGAACGCTGGTCCAACTGAGGCGCCAGGTGGAAATGGCATGGCACGCCGTTCCACAGGACTACATCCAGCATCTGTACGATCGTCTCCATGGGAGAATAGCAGCCTGCATTGCTGCGAAAGGTGGATATACGCTGTACTAGTGCCGACATTGTGGATGCTCTGTTGCCTGTGTCTATGTGCCTGTGGTTCTGTCAGTGTGATCATGTGATGTATCTGACCCCAGGAATGTGTCAATAAAGTTTCCCCTTCCTGGGACAATGAATTCACGGTGTTCTTATTTCAATTTCCAGGAGTGTACTTTATAGTGAGCGGATGCTGAAAGTTTTTAAGGGAGACGGAATAGCGATAAAAAATTATCACTGTTAACATGTGGCAGTGCCTTATCCATGTGACGACAGGGAAACTCGGTGTTGGGTAAAGTGAAAGCGGACCGCATGAACGACAAAGGGAGACTAACTGGCTGCCGTAACGGAAACCGTCTATGTGCTCAGTGTGACCTCAGATATTCATGACTAGGAGCACTGGGCCGCTATCTTTATAAGCGAGAATAATACACAATTTTATTACGTACTAATACCTGGTAGAAGTTGACCTCGGGGAATATTAGTTTGGATACCAGAGAAATGTATGAACACTCGAGGCAATACTGACACTACGGCTTCACCTTAGAAAAAAGATTAACGAAAAGCAAACCTACTTTGCTAGAATTTACAGACTTACAGAAAGTTTTTGACACTGTTGGCTGGAATAGTCTCGTTCAAATTCTGAATATGGCAGACGCAAAATACTGGGAGTGAAAGGTGATTTACAATTTGTTCAGAAAGCAGATGGCAGCTATAAGAATCGAAGAGCATGAAAGGGAAGCAGTGGTTGAGAAGGGCGAGATGATTGGAATGGATTCGCATTAAATCAGGTGGTGCTGAGGGAATTACATTAGCCAACGAGACACTTAAAGAGTTTTGCTATTTGGGCAGAAAAGAAACATTATGGCTGAAGTAGAGTGGACACAAAATGTAGCTGGTCAAGGCAAGGAAAGAATTTCTGAAGAACTGAAATTTGTTAACAGCGAGTGTACGAGACTCGTTCAATAAGTAATGCCCCATTTTTTTCTCAGTATGTATTTATTGTTATGAGTCAGACTTTGGTGACGATATACATAAACATGTTTTATACATGTCTTATTTTTCTACATAGCATCCATCACGTTCTATGGCCGGACGCCAACATTGTGGAAGAGTATGCACTCCCTGCTAGTAAAAGCTCGTGTCCTGTAGGGGTAGCCACGTTTTCACTGCATGATTGACACTCTCGTCATCTTCCAAGTGTGTTCCCTGTAGAGAATCTTTAAGCAGCCCAAAGAGATCGAAGTCCGAGGGCGCCAAATCTGGACTGCAGGGTGGATGCGATAATGGTGTCCGACCCAATTTAGCGATGTGTTCCCGGGTTCTCAAACTTGTGTGTGGACCTGCATTATCGTGTTGGAACTAAATTTCTGCTGGGTTCTTGTCCGATCGAACACGTCGGAAACTGTTCTTGAGTTTGTTCAGAGTCTTCACGTATGCCTCTGAATTGATGGTTAACCCTCTTGGCATCATATCCCAAACCATGCCTTTTTGTTTCTGCCGCAAACTGGTGCACCCAGCTTTCGTCCCCCATAACGATCAGTGACAGAAAGGCCTCTCTCCGTTGGTCTCAATATGCCCCCAACAATTCAGATGAAATGGCCTTTCTGTGAATCTTGTGGAGCACTCGTGGAACCCATCGTGAGCATCTCTTTGAACATCCGAGAGTCTCGATCATTGCAGACGCATTTCCAATGCTGACCGACAAACCGTAGAGCCTATTGTCGAGTTGTGATGCGCCGGTCGGAACGAATACTGGCATCCGATTGAGTCAGCATGTCTGGAGCAGTGGCTCTGACAGGACGTTCCGAGCGTGGCTCATCATAGAGTTCTGTTTCTGCATTTCCTGAAGTTGCAGCTTTCTTTACCCATCGCCCAGCTGTACTCCTATCAACTGCAGCATCGCCATGCACTGCACACAAACGTTCATGGGTGTTCACCACGATTTCTTTTTCTGTACACAAGAATTCAATAACAGCACGCATCTTATACCGTGAGTCGTATGTAGACGCCAATTTGACGCTGTACTACGGCTCTACCATTTACCAGAACGGTTCGAAACTTCACCGGCGCACAGAAAAAAACCATCAAATCTGAAGCACCAACAAGGACGTTGGTCTAAGTATATTAATGGCTTTTTTTATGTTGGGCGTTACTTAGATTTAAGTGACGGAAAGTTTGTTTTGAAAGTATGTTTATGGGGTGTAGCCATGCATGAAAGTGTAACGTAAAAGGTAAAGAGTTAAGACAAGAACAGAATAGATGCGTTTAAAATGTAGAAGAATGCTGAAGATGAGATAGGCAGATCACGTAACTAATGAGGAGGTACTGAATGGATTTGGGGAGAAGAGGAATTTGTAGCACAACTTCACTAGAAGAAGGGATCGGTTGGTAGGACATGTTCTGAGGCATTCATAGATCACGAATTTAGCACTGGAGGGAAGCGTCGAGGGCAAAAACCGCAGAGGGAGACAAAGAGATGAATACACTAAGCAGAATAAGAAGTAAGTAGGTTGTAGTAGTTACTCGGTGATCAAGAGAGTTGCTCAGGATAGCGTAGCATAGAGAGCTGCATCAAACCAGTCTTACGAGTGGAGACCACGACAACAAGAACAAAAACAGTAACAACTAATCATGTACACAGTCAAAATTAGGCAGAAAGCTGTGGTAGTTTAACTCTAATTTGTTACTGAACGTGAAGTCTGCATTTCCGTTTTTATATCTAAAACTTTCTGTTTCCCCGAATATATTAAAAACACGGCTTTTTTCAACAAGTAGTTTTAAGTTTTTTGAAGGGCTTGTGATTATATATTTATTTACTACACCTTTTTGCTTGCGCCTGAGTTTTCTGCCTACATCCGAAATTGTGAAATATGCTGGTATAATGTTTTTAGGCCTCATATATGTGCCATTTTTTACACTGCACTCAGATATGTTATGCTGCAAAAATCAGAGCGTTCCTTTGTCTGCTCAGCTGGGCTGAGCGTTATAAAATCTGCCTCTGATCCGCCATGGAAAGGAAGACTTTTATTTTTTAATATACTTCTATTAATTTCGTTAACGGTTTCCGGATCCCAACCGCTTTTATACGATATGTACCGTACAACCTGATATTTAGGCTTTACTAGTAAGGGGCATTTCACACATATGGTTTAAGATGGCGCGGAATGCCTGGATTTATCTAACGTTGCGTGACAAGATCCGTCGTGGTTGGCTTTGGGTAGATATCGAAGCCTTTATTTCCATTAATTACGACTGCTTGCAGCTCCAAAAACAGTAAAGTGTTATTCTCAGTGCTTTGCCCAGTATACTGTACCTTTTGGTTCAAAGTACACTGGTGTCTAAAATTAATGCAACAAACGTCAATTTTGCAAGGTTGCGTTTACTTTTCCACAAAACCGTACAGTAAAGCAGAAACAGTATAAAGAATACAGATTGTAAACAACTGCAACATGCTGATCAGTAGACGAAAGTGTTCTTTGTTTTTTCCAACGTAACGGGCTTACACATACATTCCGACAAGTGGCTATCGCGCTCAGTGTGTTGTGTGACCGCCTCTGGCAACAATACAGGCCTGACAAACGACGGGGCATGCTGTGAATGATGTTATCAGTCTCATGTTGAGGTAATAAAGCCCATTCGTCCTGCAGCGCTGCTCCAAAGTCTTTGGGAGTTGTTGTTGGATGCTGAAGTGATGCCACCCATGTCCCTAGTGCATCCTAGACGTACTCTATGGGATTGAAATCAGGAGAACGAGAAGGCCACGCCACTCCATGAGTGCAATATCTTCCGTTTCCAAGAAAACATAAACGACACGTGCTCTATGGGGTCGAGCATTATCGTTCAGCAGTACGAAGTCTGGGACCACAGCAATTTGCAACAACCGCACTTGAGGTCCCAAGATCTCTTCAAGATACCTGTCAGCAGTTAAACCTTGCCAATTTAACCGTACAATCTCAAAAAGAGGGGTTCGGGCGGTCAACATAATCGCTGCCGCACCATTAGGGATCCTCCTCGATATCGGTCTCTTTCCACAATGGTTGGGTTCCGAAATCGTGTTCCACGTTCCCTTCATATGAGAATCGATCGAGAATTACTCTCCAGACCAAACCTGGACTCATCTGTGAAGAGAAAATTGGCCATTTCGTTGACCGTCCAGATGTCATGTTGCCGTCTCCAGTCTAGACGTTCCCTACTATGAAGACGCGTCGAAGGTAGACGTACAGCGTATCTCCGACAATAAACGCCACTCTGCCAAAGCCTTCTGCACACCGTTTACCTCGGTACAACAAGTCCAGTGGAAGCTGCGAGATCAGATGCCAGTTGTCGTGCAGTACCACAGTGTGCCCTTACACAGAAAAAACAGTTCTCTCTTTCTGATGTACATGCAATCGTTGTCTCCCTGGTCTTCGCGATATAGTTTCGCTCTATACAAATTGTCGCAAAATCCGAACAGAACGATTCACATTAAGCCATCGGACCGCATCAGTTTTCGGCTGTCCTGCTTCCAGTTCTTCCCATGGCCATCCACTGCGGAGAAATTGATAGGCGTCTTTTCTGTGTCCTCTGTCACTGTGTGCCCAGTGCTTGTGGCTCTGGGACTACCCGGAAAACATTAACCGTTTGATAGGTGCACTCACGTCATCGTTGGCGTGGTTGTCCGTTGACCAGGATGCCATCTTCCATGCAGAACACAGTCGTACGGACATCTGTTCACTATTTGTGTGATTATATCGTGAATTAAATACAGGACGGGGCAATAGTGGTTTGTTACTTTAATTTTGGACACCATTGTATTTAAATCCCGGATAAACAGGTCGCTTTCATCATTATTACCATAACATAATGTGAAAACATCGTCAACGTATCTATTACATAAAACTAATCTTCTAGCACGTTGAGGGAATTTTGTAATAAATTCTTGCTTAAAGTTTGTCATAAAAATATTTGCTACGCAATGGGCAAGTGGTGATCCCATGGCTAAGCTTTCTCGTAGTGAAAAAAGTCATCCCCAAATTTAAAACAAGGAAAGGAACAAGAGGAAGATTGCGGTAGAACATGAATTTTTTAGCAGGAATAGATAAGATTAAAATTAACTGACTTCTGCAGTGAATTTGAGTTAGTAATAGCGAATACACTGTTCAGAAGTCAAAAGAAAAGAAGATAAACTTGGAAGAGTCTAGCAGACACAGAAAGATTCCAGTACATAATGGTGAGACAGAGATTCCGAAATCTGATGGGATATCACATCGTGCTACCCCTTACGACTTACGTACACCAGCATGCGGGTGGTACCTGAAGTACAGAACCCAGCAGTGCTCTAAATTCACGAAGGATCTCCGAAGTCACGGTAGAAGAAGATGGGTAACTTTTATAGATGAAATAGTAAAAAGATCAAATAGATGAAAAGACGAGGGTTAGTAGAAATCCTTGGGTAACACAAGAGATATTGAACTTTATCTATGAAAGGGGAAAAAATAAAAATGCAATAAATGATGCGGGTGAAAGGGAACACAAACTTCTAAAAATTGAAATCGATAGGAAGGGCAAAATAACCAAGCAGGAATGGCTAAAGGACAAATGTAAAGATGCAAAAGCATATATCACTACGGGTAAGATACATACTGCCTACAGGAAAATTAAAGAGACCTTCGGAGAAAAGGGAACCACCTGCACGAATATTAAGAGCTCAGACGGGAAAGCAGTCCAAGGCAATGAAGAGAAAGCAGAAAGGTAAAAGGAGCATGTAGAGTGTATATACAAGGGAGATGTACTTGAGGACATTATTATGCAAATGGATGCGGACGTAGATGGGAAGGGAGATGCGGTATTGCGTGAAAAATCTGACAAAGCATTGAAAGACTTAAGTCGAAACAAGGCCCCGGGAGTAGACAACATTCCGATAGAGCTACAGATAGCCTTGGAACAGCCAGCCATAACAAAACTGTTCCAGCTGGTGAGCAATATGTATGGGACAGCGAAATACCTTCAGACTCCTAGAATAAAGTAATAATCCCAATTTCACGAAACGTAAATGCTGACAGGCGTGATAATTACTGAACTATCAGTTTAATAAGCCATGGCTGTAAAATACGACTTCTCATAGAATATACGTCAAGGAAAGGCAAACCTACATTTATTGCATTCGTAGACGTAGAGAAAGTTTTTGATAACGTTGACTGGAACAATCTCTTACCAATTCTAAAGGTGGCAGGGGAAAAATACAGGGAGTGAAAGGCTATTTACAATTTGTACAGAAACCAGATGGCTGTCGAGGGGCATGATAGGGAAGCAGTGGTTGGGAAGGGAATGAGACAGGTTTGTAGCCTATCCCCAATGTCATTCAATCTGTATGTTGAGGAAGCAGTAAAGGAAACAAAAGAAAAATTTGAAGTAGGAATTAAGATTCAGAGAGAAGAAACTAAAACTTTAGGTTTTGGCAGTGACATTGTAATGTCTGTCAGAGAGAGCAAAGGACTTGGAAGAGCACTTGAACGGAATGGAGAATGTCTTAAAAGGAGGATACAAGATGAACATCAACAAAAGCAAAACGAGGATAATGGAATGTAGTCGAATTAGATCAGGTGGTGCTGAGGGAATTAGTTTAGGAAATGAGACACTTAACGTAGTAAATGAATTTTGTTGTTTGGGAAGTAAAATAGTGAATGATGGTCGAAGTAGGAAGGATGTAAAATGTAGACAGGTAATTGCAAGAAAAGCGTTTCTGAAGAAGACAAATTTGTTAACATTCCGTACAGATTTAAGTGACAGGAAGTCCTTCTTGAAAGTATTTGTGTGGTGTGTAGCTATGTATGGAAGTACAACATTTAGACAAGAAGAGAATAGAAGCTTATGAAATGTGGTGCAGCAGAAGAATGCTGAAGATTAGATGGATCGATCATGTAACTATTGAGGTGGTACTGAGAAATTTGTAATACAATTTGACTAATAGAAGGGTTCGGTTGGTAGGACACAGGACTATTGGATCACCTGTATAGCACTGGAGGAAAGCGTTGGAGGTAAAAATCGTAGAGGGAGACTAAGGGATGAATACAGTAAGCAGATTCAGAGGGATGTTGCTTGCAGTAGTTACTAGCAGATGAAGAGGCTTGTACATGTTTGAGTAGCGTGGAGAGCTGCATCAAACTAGTGTTTGGACTGAAGACCACAACAACCGCGTCCGAAGTCATGTAGTGATATTATTGAAGAACCTGGATCATGTTGTTACCAACGAAGGTGATACAAATTACTTCGAAAATGGAACGTGCCTTAACAATAAACATTTTAATTTGAATACACGGGTTACAAACCGTCTTGTGACTATGCTAAAATGGAGTGCCAATAACAGTTACAGAAGATATGGTCTGTAATGATGAAGGAGGAAATGTGTTGCATTAACAGTCGTCTACATAGTAAATGCTGAATGTTCCTGTCTGCAAGACACACTGCGAGGTAAAGCTACCAGTTATCCTAATGAGTACAACAATGTGGATACAGATGGAATATTGGAAAAAATTGCGTGAAAGCACCGGAGACCTTTTTGAGGCATTATAAAAAGATATATATCTATACAACACAAAGTGGAATTAGCGCAAGTTGAAATTGAAGCACTAATAGAAGAGCTCGATGGCAAATTGCAGAAGATTTATACTGGGGTGACAAAACTCATGGGATACTTCCTAGTATCGTGTCGGACCTCTTCTTGCTCAGTGTACTGCAGCAGCTCAATGCGGCATGGACTCTACATGTCATTGGAAGTCCTCTGCAGAAATATTGAGTCATCCTACCTTTCTAACAGTCCGTAGTTGCTAAAGTGTTTTCGGTGCAGGATTTTATGCACAAACTGATCCACCATATAAATGTTCGATGGGATTCACGTCAAGCGATCTGGGTGGCCAAATCAGTCTCTCGAATTCTCTAGAACGTTCTTCAAACCAAAGGCGGACAACTGTAGCCTAGTGACATTGGGCATTGTTATCCAAAAAAAATCCATCGTTGTTTGGCTACCAATGGTCTCCATTTTGCCGAAAGTAACCATTTCCGTCAAAAACTAGAGGACCCTAGAGGACCCAGTCCATTACAGGCAAACACTGCACACCACCAGCTTGCACAGTGACTTGTTGACATCTTCGATCCATGCCTTCAAATGGTTCAAATGGCTCTGAGCTCTATGGGACTTCACATCTGTGGTCATCAGTCCCCTAGAACTTACAACTACTTAAACCTAACTAACCTAAGGACATCACACACATCCATGCCCGAGGCAGGATTCGAACCTGCGACCGTAGCAGTCGCGCGGTACCGGACTGAGTGCCTAGAACCGCTAGATCACCCCGGCCGGCGATCCATGCCTTCATAGCGTTTGTGCCTGAACCTTAAATCAGCACTTACCAAGTGAAATCGGAACATGTGACCAGACTACAGTTTTCCATTTGTCTAGGTTCCAACCAGTATGGTCACGAGCCCAGGAGAGGGGTTGCAGGCGATGTCGTGAGTAGTAGGGTAAGAGTTATGTGATCCCACTTTTGATATAAAATTGATATTAAAATCAATTAAATTGATGACTTAATTACACCCTCGACACCTCTCCCACCCCTATGCTCACCCCTAGATGACATCATGGGTTTTTCTCAGCCTGCATGTGCATCCCCACCATCTCCTTCTCCCTCCCTTCCCCCACCTACCCTACAGGTGGGAATTCTGAATTTTGGTGGGAATTTTTTTGTCTCAGGTCTGTGCATATGTCGATGCCCTTTCTGGGACTTGGAGCCCAGTCCTTGTGGACAGAAAGCGTAAGAGCACCCACTAAGACATGCAAACTGCCCAGATGCAGGAAAGGAAGTTTAGGTTAGTGAACTTCATACATTTTGATTGGGAAACTGAAGTAAAGATTGTTTCTAATTACATGATTAATCATAAAGATAGCAATACAACTCAACATTGCCAATGTCATACAACTGGTGTAATGCTGCTGGGAAAATATTTTACAATACCACTCGAAACTAGTGGCAGACGCCCTGAAACTCAACCCTTCACCAACAAGCTGGCAATAAAAAGGCTCGAGTGGAAGGTACTATCTTTATATTTGTCCTGAATTGTGTTCACCTGACAAGGTGCTGGTGTTTGGGAAAGATGACTTTACCTGTAAATATACTGCTGAGGACTGTATCTATCACTGTTTGACATCAGAGTTTGCTACAGCACCTGCTCAACAATCACCCTGCAGCCCAGGTAATCGAAGCCAATACATGCTACTGTAACTGATGGAAATTGGTTCACTGCTTGCTGCAACACATGTAACGGGGAAAATCGTCATCCCAAAAGGCTGCAGATGGGCAGCAGTTGGAAGTGTGTTCTCCTTGATGCACGGCCGAGAACTAGTGAAATTATAGGCACTCTAACCGCCCCACATCCTTCAACCCCCTTTGTCCCTCCCTCCTTCCGCCTATGGAGGGACACAGGCCTTGTCAAGTGGTCAGCTGCTACCTAGTGCCTTGCGGTTTTTCTGTGGCCTACTGTCCTTCTGCAGGAAGGCGAGTGGCACCCAGCCTACCTTAAGGTGACGGTCCTTCGCCATCACAAAAGGATGTAAAGCCAACTAAACAATACAAGATAAATGAGCTTCATACCAAGTGGACTTCGTTCGTTTGTTTAAAATTTAGTGGGACTGCCTCATCCCAAACACTGTCCCCTAGTTGGCGCACAGCTGCCTAGGCCGACCATACACACTGTCCCAGTAACTTCCTGTCATTCTTAATGTGAAAACACTGTGCTGCAACCATTGTATTTAACATCAATGGATATCTTATAAACGAGCATGTATTAAAAAGGAAAACACAGTAGCAATGGTAATAAGTGCTATCTTTCCAAGAAAGATGGTATAGTCTATCTTCTTTTAGTTCTATGAACAAAATCGGTACAGTTTTTACGTTTGACTGCAGGATACAATTCTCATTTCATTATTTTGTGGCTTCCAACGAAGAGGAAAAAATTTAAAAAAGCTTCAGCTCCGCCGTCGATCACAGAAGACCTGTGTGCACATATCTATGTACAGGGTGTTTAAAAAATGACCGGTATATTTGAAACTGCTATACAAACTAAACGAGCAACGATAGAAATACACCTTTTGTTGCAATATGCTTGGGACAACAGTACATTTTCAGGCAGACTAACTTTCGAAATTACAGTAGTTACAATTGTCAACAACAGATGGCGCTGCGGTCTGGGTAACTCTATAGTACGGTATTTTCCACATATCCACCATGAGTAGCAATAATATGGCGTAGTCTCTGAATGAAATTACCCAAAACCTTTGACAACGTGTCTGGCGGAATGGCTTCACATGCAGATGAGATGTACTGCTTCAGCTGCTCAATTGTTTCTGGATTCTGGTGGTACACCTGGTTTTTCAAGTGTCCCCACAGAAAGAAGTCACAGGGATTCATGTCTGGCGAATAGGAAGGCCAATCCACGCCGCCTCCTGTATGTTTCGGATAGCCCAAAGCAATCACACGATCATCGAAATATTCATTCAGGAAATTAAAGACGTCGGCCGTGCGATGTGGCCAGGCACCATCTTGCATAAACCACGAGGTGTTCGCAGTGTCGTCTAAGGCAGTTTGTACCGCCACAAATTCACTAAGAATGTCCAGATAGCGTGATGCAGTAATCGTTTCGGATCTGAAAAATGGGCCAATCATTCCTTTGGAAGAAATGGCGGCCCAGACCAGTACTTTTTGAGGATTCAGGGACGATGGAACTGCAACATGGGGCTTTTCGGTTCCCCATATGCGCCAGTTCTGTTTATTGACGAAGCCGTCCAGGTAAAAATAAGCTTCGTCAGTAAACCAAATGCTGCCCACATGCATATCGCCATCATCAATCCTGTGCACTATATCGTTAGCGAATGTCCCTCGTGCAGCAATGGTAGTGGCGCTGAGGGGTTGCCGCGTTTGAATTTTGTATGGATAGATGTGTAAACTCTGGCGCATGAGACGATACGTGGACGTTGGCGTCATTTGGACCGCAGATGCAACACAGCGAACGAAACCCGAAGCCGCTGTTGGATCACCTGCTGCACTAGCTGCGCGTTGCCCTCTGTGGTTGCCGTAAGCGGTCGCCCTACCTTTCCAGCACGTTCATCCGTTACGTTCCCAGTCCGTTGAAAATTTTCAAACAGATCCTTTATTGTATCGCTTTTCGGTCCTTTGGTTACATTAAACCTCCGTTGAAAACTTCGTCTTGTTGCAAAAACACTCTGTTCTAGGCGGTGGAATTCCAACACCAGAAAAATCCTCTGTTCTAAGGAATAAACCATGTTGTCCACAGCACACTTGCACGTTGTGAACAGCACACGCTTACAGCAGAAAGACGACGTACAGAATGGCGCACCCACAGACTGCATTGTCTTCTATATCTTTCACATCACTTGCAGCGCCATCTGTTGCTGAAAATGGTAACTACCGTAATTTCGAAAGTTTGTCCGCCTGAAAATGTACTGTTGTCCCAAGCATATTGCAACAAACGGTATATTTCTATCGCTGTTCGTTTAGTTTTTATTGCCGTTTCAAATATACCGGTTATTTTTTAAACACCCTGCATAAAATCGGGAAAAACTTTCACAATTTTGATGCGCAAACTACCGATCACAGCAAAATGTCCTCATTATTTCAAAACCAATCGCAGTAAAGAAAAAGCGGAAATCGAGACTCCAAAGGAAAAACATCTCCTCTAAGCAGTTTCTTTCACGTGGATGGACAAATTATATGACCTGAGAGCATCTCTCGCATTCAGATCAGTATCTGTAATTAAACTGTCATATGTTTGTATATTACAAACATTTCAGACACATGAAATAGCATAACCGAATACAGCCTTTATGGCCATTTGCTTGCATGTCAGTCAAAGCACAATCGTTTTATATTTGACAACAAGCAGCTATAATTCAAAAGAGTGTTACTGTTTTGTACACCATGGCAAGTGTCGTTTTACCAATGTGAAGCTATATCACACCGGCGTTTACAAAACAAATCATGAGAGACTGTCTGGTAATGGAATCACCTATAAGATTTTACCACATGTCTCTCTCTTCCGATACATCAAAATGAAATACCATCTGTGTGCTTGCATTTCACATTTTTGTTCCATAACTCCCCTCTACCAACCCACCTGGTAAGTTTCTATCGTCCAGCAGAGAATGACGCACAAGAACAGCAGATTCTTGTGTTCTAGTTTTGTAAGCAATTTGATAATCAGAGCCTGTTTCGTGCAGGCTGCTCACATGTCGAGAGAAAACATTCTCATTTCTAGGTTCCACAGCGAGCTATAATTCACGTGGTGTCTACTGTATAATTAGAAGTTGTGAAGTATGAAATAACATACATTAAACATGCAATCTTGACGATGATACCAATAATAAGAGTCATTATTCGACGAGCATAGATACAGCCGATTTTTATTAGTTTTATGAAAAAATCGAGGTGTAGTTTTGAGAGAAATATCTGCTTCTAAACTTTAAGCAGTTATATCACTCCTTGTAATAGAACCCCCTAAAAGATTTTACCAATTTCTCTCTTCCACTATATCGAAAAACAAATACTATCTGCATGTTAACATCGAGCATATTACATATACACGCGTCACTCCATTGCAGCAGGTGGCCAATGCTAGAAGTCACAAGAGAGGGTTCCTGTATTGTTCCTTCATAGGCAGTTTAATAAACTCCTGGAAATTGAAATAAGAACACCGTGAATTCATTGTCCCAGGAAGGGGAAACTTTATTGGCACATTCCTGGGGTCAGATACATCACATGATCACACTGACAGAACCACAGGCACATAGACACAGGCAACAGAGCATCCACAATGTCGGCACTAGTACAGCGTATATCCACCTTTCGCAGCAATGCAGGCTGATATTCTCCCATGGGGACGATCGTAGAGATGCTGGATGTAGTCCTCTGGAACGGCTTGCCATGCCATTTCCACCTGGCGCCTCAGTTGGACCAGCGTTCGTGCTGGACGTGCAGACCGCGTGAGACGACGCTTCATCCAGTCCCAAACATGCTCAATGGGGGACAGATCCGGAGATCTTGCTGGCCAGGGTAGTTGACTTACATCTTCTAGAGCACGTTGGGTGGCACAGGATACATGCGGACGTGCATTGTCCTGTTGGAACAGCAAGTTCCCTTGCCGGTCTAGGAATGGTAGAACGATGGGTTCGATGACGGTTTGGATGTACCGTGCACTATTCAGTGCCCCTTCGACGATCACCAGAGGTGTACAGCCAGTGTAGGAGATCGCTCCCCACACCATGATGCCGGGTGTTGGCCCTGTGTGCCTCGGTCGTATGCAGTCCTGATTGTGGCGCTCACCTGCACGGCGCCAAACACGCATACGACCATCATTGGCACCAAGGCAGAAGCGACTCTCATCGCTGAAGACGACACGTCTCCATTCGTCCCTCCATTCACGCCTGTCGCGACACCGCTGGAGGCGGGCTGTACGATGTTGGGGCGTGAGCGGAAGACGGCCTAACGGTGTGCGGGACCGTAGCCCAGCTTCATGGAGACGGTTGCGAATGGTCCTCGCCGATACCCCAGGAGCAACAGTGTCCCTAATTTGCTGGGAAGTGGCGGTGCGGTCCCCTACGGCACTGCGTAGGATCCTACGGTCTTGGCGTGCATCCGTGCGTCGCTGCAGTCCGCTCCCAGGTCGACGGGCACGTGCACCTTCCGCCAACCACTGGCGACAACATCGATGTACTGTGGAGACCTCACGCCCCACGTGTTGAGCAATTCTTCGGTACGTCCACCCGGCCTCCCGCATGCCCACTATACGCCCTCGCTCAAAGACCGTCAACTGCACATACGGTTCACGTCCACGCTGTCGCGGCATGCTACCAGTGTTAAAGACTGCGATGGAGCTCCGTATGGCACGGCAAACTGGCTGACACTGACGGCGGCGGTGCACAAATGCTGCGCAGCTAGCGCCATTCGACGGCCAACACCGCGGTTCCTGGTGTGTCCGCTGTGCCGTGCGTGTGATCATTGCTTGTACAGCCCTCTCGCAGTGTCCGGAGCAAGTATGGTGGGTCTGACACACCGGTGTCAATGTGTTCTTTTTCTATTTCCAGGAGTGTACATTGTTTTTTTCGGCTGTAACACATCCAAGCAGTGTACGACTATAGCTTTGTACACAGCCATACACTTTGTTTTTCTCCCATGCCTTCGAGGCCTGTGTCAGGTGCTAAACCGACTAACACATTTTGATCCATTGGCTCCCACATAAAGCTGAACATCGAATGGTGTAAACTATGCAGCTCCCACAACACACAGGGAAGTAGAAATAAAACACACAGGCGATGTTTCTCAGTGACAAAAATGTGGAAGACTTCTCAACATATGGAAACTGGAATAGTTTGCGGCAATGCAGAGCATTTGCCGGAGCTATCCAAAGGTGACATCCCATGCAGTTAATCTCGTTTTCCACAGCAACGTGGTAGCAGATGTTCCGGTATTCCATTTAAAAGAGCATTGTTTCCTCATTTTGCAGTCATATACACGATTACTGTTCTGGTTTTGACCATCGCCAGGACATGCCGTTCAGAACAGATGTGAAATAATAGAAGTAAAAAGAGGTTCTGTTATTTTACTGGCGAAAAAAAAACCAGTTCACTTCTCGCTTTCTATGTGAGAAGGGAAAACTTCATAATGTACAAATAATACATATCAAAACGAAAGTTTATAATAACTGTATCACTATAGATTCCACTGACGATGCCTTGAAGTGAAATAGTGCGAAATGCTACTCGGAGAATAAAATGCAGTGCAGCAAAAGAAGGTGTTTTTTTAGTCACAAAACCAATATTTCTGTTGTTGCTACGGAGGATAGCCATACAAACAAACTCGTTACATCATTTTTGCAGCTTTTCGTAGTTATACTTGGATACTTCGAAAATATGCAGTTTAACTGATGCAATGCATTAATGATCCCTCCAAAATAGGCCATTTTAGAGCAATTTGTTGCACTGAAGTGTCGAGAATGTATTGTCATTTGCTGAACATGCAGTAGATTGTATCTTGGGGTTAGCTCTTGGAATTGTTTAGCAATTGATTATGAAAACCATGGGAGATATAACCTGGCACCGTAGTTCTGACTGGTAAATGTTACTCATTAGGCAACCACAAGCTCTGCCTGTGCAAACATAAAGCTGCATCGCTACTTTCACAAATTACAGCAAGTATAAAGTTAGTCAGTAACGTCAGTTACATTTAACTAGTACACCAAATGTTACATTATCTTTCTCCATCTTAAAATGGTGCTTGATGAGTTAAGGCAATACTATTTTCAGAAAAATACTTGTGTAGTATGAGAATATGCTACGTAGCTGATACACTGCGATAAATGTCTCTCCACTACTAGAGAGTATGAGTGTGTGTTTGCATGTGTTGGCCATGTAAATAACATTGCAGCATTTAATTTGAGGAAGCATTGTGTCTTACACAAAGTGGTACAAAGATGGAACTAGAGTCAGGTTTTGGTACAAGGTGTACCTTAACAAGTAAATGACACTAGTAGCGTCATTAAGCGAGCAACATCTGTTTTGTGCTGTTATAGAACAAACCTTTCTGTATTTTGACAAATACACTACTGGGAAGAAATCAGTACACTCTTTTAGAGGTTTGCAATTCACTTGAGATTTATCGCTGCAACGGTGCCTACGAAGTGCATGACATTATTACAATAACAGATCAACATGATGGGTGGTTCTTAGGTAGCTGGTATCTATCCATGCTGAAACATCCATATTAGTGTGTGGTGTATCCTCGACTGGTGGCAATGCAGGTGGTAACTCTGGCATCCAGTAGATGGTACAGACGGCGAATACGGCTTTCGGATAGCTTATCCCATGCCGGCACGACCTGTTCACATAATGATGTAAGAGCTGTCGGTGGACAAGTCCCATCATATTCCAAACGTGCTCGATTGGAAACAAGCCCGGGGATTGTGCTGCCCACGAAAGTTGTATCACATCTTGCAAAACACGTCGTGTTTCATGAGATGAGTGTGGTTGAGCGTTAGTCTGTTTAACAACACTTCACCTTCCTGTTGCAAGAATGGCAAAATAAAGGGTATAACAGCATTATGCAACTACCGACTTGTAAGGTGTCAGGCAAATCCAACACCTTACATGAAAACCCTGACATGATAAGCAAATCCAGTAGTATGTCACATAGCTCCGAATAAATCGTGACATTAAATTAACCAAAGTAATACGAGTAACGAGTGAGCAAATGGAATACCACAGACTAACACAAGAATGCCTAAATGCATGTCGTACCTTCCCACCGTGAGGCAGACGCAGTTCCGAGGGGAGAAACGAGGACAGAAGCCGAGAACAGAACCGTGTTAAGCGAGATAAGGGAGGGGCTGGGCACCCACGCCGCGAGCCTACCTCTACAACTATACAACCCACACGTTTTAGCGTGAGGCTTTTTCGCGTCCCAGGTATGTCAAAGACAACCCCCAGCCATGTTAAAAGCTAGAGCCCTCCAGAAAAGCAGTATAGATCTTAAGATAACATAAAAAAGGGCCACTACCACCCGCAAGTTTTAGCGTGAGACTTTTTTGCGTGTCTGTTACATTAGGATCACTCCCCAGCCCATGTTAAAAGATAGAGCCCTCCAGAAGAGCAGTATAGATCTTACGATAACGCTAAAAGGACCACACTAGCTGCAGGTTTTAGCGTGAGACTTTTTAGCGTCTCTGTTACGTTGCAAACTTTAAAAACATTGCCCCACCACGAAAAGTATAACGTTTCTCAGTGGATAGACAGAATTTTTGTAGGCGGAGCTTAAGGTTAACATTGAGACCCTGATTGGTCAGATGAAAACACAGCCAGATAGTTTTTTTTTAAACTAACTTCGGTAAATTGTAGTAATGAGAAGTTAGAGGAGAGTCGGTTCCGAGACGGCGAGGTGGACGGCTGGTGCGCCGGACGCTGTCGCCCTGACGCTGCCTAAACACCGACAAGGTAATGAACGCACGCGATGCCGCATTTTTGAGCGCATAAGGCTTCACTCAGAACTGCAGAAGACTCATCTGTTATACCCCCTTTTTGCGTAATACTAGTGTCGATCTTTAATTAAAACTCATGGTGTTCACATTTGCCACTTGAAGTAAAGATCTGAAACGCGATGATTTTTCTATTTTATAGTTATTGAGAAGCCACATCAGCCACTGTAATTTACGACAGGTTAGATAAGTAAGTAAAGATAATTGAGGGTCACTGTAGACCATTTTGATAGTTTTCTCTTTTGTGAAACTTAATTTAAACCTAGATTATAGATGTGATATGGCATAGGTCATCCTTCGATCGATTGTAGGACTTGGAAACCCATTTAGGAAATATCCGTTCACATTTTTGTTGAACGCAGTTGGTTTTTACCATCCTATATTAAAACATTTCCTTTTATCTATACTGCAATTTATAAACGATGTTTTGTGAGTAGAATAAAATTTCCAATGGTAAACTTAACTGCTTTTTCGATGTTATTTTACCAGCTAACTAAAAATAGGAAAGCCTTGAACCCTTTCCACTAAATTTAGTTAGTATTAAGATTCTTTTACAGGGAGTGCAGTGGAGCTGACGCTGAGATCATTTAATATTTGGTTATATCATCGCTAGTCTCACTGAACTCTTCTGAATTCTACACGTCATGTGTGGTCTGGCGTCTCCTTACCAGCAACAGGTCCCAGGTTCAAACTATTTAATTCCCTAAAAAACACACTCAGAGCGTCGTTGCGCGAAAGTGGTAGGGAGACACGATATAGAACAATCAGACACCACCATGAATGTTTAGAGACTGCTGGATAGCGTCCTCTCCTAAAATACAAAAGGTGGGTGAGAGTGGTAGCTTATCGCAAACCAGAGCATAAGACCCGTGGTGGGCCGTGTGCGTCTTTGGCCTACACTGCTTGCACAAACGGCCACCACTTGCACGCAGGCAGGACCTGCTGAAGACAACAGCGAGCCATTCCATCTCCCAAGTGATCCTCTGATGGCACCAGTCGAGCCATTCACATCAATGTTATGATGTGAGCAGAAGACAGGGTAAGAGCGCATGCCTGTATTCCCTCTGCTAATAACTGCTTTGCAACAGTTCCTATTAACACACCTGGGTTGACAAACCCCCTTATCTACGCTATAATAGCTATACCGATCCTCGTGGGCGTCTGTGCTGCGTTGATGTCCAGAACCTCATCTGCTGGTATCAGAATATGACTACTGATGCCACCACCGATGCACAACTGACGCAGCATGTCCAGCTTGTGTGGCGGTTCTCTGAAAGAACAATCTCACTACTCGCAAGGCCACAATTTCACCCTTTCAAACTTGCTACGTTGGATGTAGCAAGCCTCGTGGCATGGTTGTGTGTTGTTTCACACGTTTGCACCACATGGAGCCTTCTGGCTGTGAGCATTCCCATTAAGAGATAGACACAGAGGGGCGGCCGAAATCAAAACTATGCCCCATGTAGCATATGCCATCGTTGGATCAAAATCGACATCGTCTTTCCAGTTGTACAATTGTTTTTCCCTGGCAGTGAAATACAGTCAATGTTTGACTTCTTTAAAGTACCATTTTCCTTTTAATGCAAAGATAGGATTTTCGTCCATGGGTCAGAGATGAAAACTTTGTTTGCCGCACAGAGTTTGAACTTTGTATTGTCCATACATATTATTGCTCCTGAGACGCATAGTAGCGCAGCAACCTTTTCACCTGCTGACTACAATGATTTTCCTGTGGTCTATCTTGGAGATAAGAATGACAGCGTGTTTGTATGTGTGAGAAATGAAAATAATATTGTGACAAATAATGTGGGGGTCCATCTTTTCTTGCACAAATGAGCACGGAGGTTGAACTACAGTAGTATTTCAGTACCAAATCTACCTTAATCTTTCAGTTAGATCGGTAGTGTCAGTAAATGAATCACTTGTGGTTCGTACAGTATTAGAACAAATGGTTCAAATGCTCTGAGCACTATGGGACTCAACTTCTGAGGTCATTAGTCCAATAGAACTTAGAACTAGTTACACCTAACTAACCTAAGGACAACACACACATCCATGCCCGTGGCAGGTTTCGAACCTGCGACCCTAGTGGTCTCGCGGTTCCAGACTGGAGCGTCTAGAACCGCACGCCACTTCGGCCGGCATTAGAACAAATCTCCGAGTATTTTGACAAGTAATATAAACAATGTTTGGTTTCTTTAAAGTGGTGTCGTTTTTGGTGCCATGATTGACATTTTGTCTGCAAGTCAGAGACCAAACTTTTGCTGTTTTGGCGCCAAGTGGTGGTGCACAGAGGTCAAACTATAAGGACAAGGTGGTAGGTTTCGGGTATATAGTGACTTAATGTTTCATTCCTATGGCGGTGAAGTACTGAGCTGTGACTCATAGAACAAAATGTGTGTGTGTGTGTGTGTGTGTGCGTGTGCATCAGCTCTCACTGTCCTGCCGCACTCCTTTCCAACACCTGCACCTGCATGTAGGCAACCCTGTGTTGTCACAGGGACAGTACTAAGGAAGCTACAGCACTAAGCTTAGAAACTGTCACCCAGTAGCCCCTTTGCCTGCGCTACTGACATTTAGGTCTCGTTACAGAAAGTGGAGACTCTAACTCTACCAGCTCTGTAAAGCACGAGAGGCAACAACCAGTGACAGGTCTGATAACAGACTACAATACCGTTGCTGGCATGAATGTTTCGGAACAGATAGTTCAGATATATTGTTGAACATGGGGCATCACAGTAGGTGACACGTGTTTCCATTTTGACTAAATGGTATCGTCAATTACGATTGCACTAGGGACAGGATCATGGGGCTTGGACTGTGAATCAATGGAAACGTGTGGCCTGTTCGGGGAAATCACGTTTCTTATTATCACTTCGATGGTCGTAGGTCAGTGGGGGGAGTTTTATACTGTGGACGACATTCACCTGGACTCACACGGATACTGGAGGCATCATGACATCAGTGGGGTATGAGAACATTATTTCGGTTATGCTTCATATCTTCCCCAGTGGAAATGGCGTTTTTCAGTGGGATAACTGCTGGCCGCGGTGGTCTAGGGGTTCTAGGCGCTCAGTCAGGACCCGCGCGACTGCTACGGTCGCAGGTTCGAATCCTGCTTCGGGCATGGATGTCTATGATGTCCTTAGGTTAGTTAGGCTTAATTAGTTGTCAGTTCTACGGGACTGATGACCATAGATGTTAAGTCCCATAGTGCTCAGAGCCATTTTTTTTAAGTGGGATAACTGTGCATGTTTAATGGCTACATAGATGGTCAAATGATTAGAGCGATTAAGTCAGTTAAGGGTAGAAGTGTTGCAGTAATGAAGTTAGTTGAAATATGAAGGAATATTGGGAGGCAGAAGTCGTATGTGTGTTACATTCTGTTGTGCAGCTCAGTGGTATGGTACTGTGATGCAAGTGAGTTGGCAGAGTTAAGCAACACGGAGAACATTATGTCACTGGTTAGTGGAGGACATGAGAAGAAGCAGCCCACTACATGCAACATCGAGGGGGGAAATTAGGTCAGTTATGCCAGCTGAGCAACACCAGAATATCCCATCGGTCTAGTGGGGAAAAGGAACCGCAGACGTGGTGGAAGCCTTTGTTATCTAGCGCCGCCTGTCTTGAGAGTCGTAGCCTGCCGGGCTCTTTGGTAATGCAGTGCTGCTACCGACCTGGTATGCTTCCTCCACAATAGCCCTACCCTGGGCTAGATCCGGGGACCCTGGCCCACCGACACCAGATAGCCACAGCCAGGGATGGTCGCTGAGACAACCACTGACTTGCTCCACCGCTACCGAGACGCGATGACAGCAGAGGCTAACACCACGTGGCTCCATCCGCCGCAGTGTGACCCATCAAGGCCGTAGCACTGCTACTCAGGCAGCAGATTCCCGTCACTTCAGCACAGGTACTGTCACCACAGCGGGCGCGTGTGCATGTATGCATCCGGCGGCTACCTTGGTCGCCTCCGAGAATATTACGTTTGTGCAGGCCGCATTACGAACCATTTATCAGTTTTGTCAGACATCTGATACATTTTATTCTTCGTATGGTCTTTCGATGGTACTCCAGTTTAGAGCCGATGGTACTCCATTTTAGAGCGGTTTATGCTGTTGCAACCATCAGGTAAAGTACTTACTCTTCAGTATGTTTACTCTTTCTTCCCCTTCTTTATCGGTTTGTCTTGGTATGAGATGTACAAGTCGCATGTTCGTTAGCTTATCTTTTCGTGTTTTGTGCTGATTAATGAGACTTAAATTGGAAATCCTTATGTCAAACACAAACATTTACTTCTTTTATATCTCATTTCAAAGAACTTAAAAAGTTTTTATCACATCTGCCTATCCTTAATATCCAATTTTGCAATATAGCTACGTTATGTTTTATTTATGCTAGTTAACACCGTCCTGACAAGTTTGTCTTTTTTGCGTTTCACCTCGATGATCTGTTGCCGAATATTGTAGCTGCAAATCGCAACCTGTGGGCTGCAAGTTTTGTTCGTTTTTGTGACACCACGTTTTGTATTATTTTCCACAGAGTGTGTGTTGTGTTTTTAAACTCTTTGCTTTCATATAGCATTTGTTTTTGCCAAATTAATTCCATTATTTTCACGGTGTAATGTTTCATCCATAATTAACGCGAATGTATCGCATGTTTAATTTTAATTTCACGGTCTATTACTGAAACGCTGCCTCAAAATATGTGTCACAGCGACGCACTGGATGTGATGATATTACACTTCGTAGTGGTTGACAGTTACTTGCGGTCGGTCTCAAGGGAATCAGCATCCAATTTTCTTATCTGAAGACGTCAAAACTTAAACTTTCGTATTGCACTGTTGAAACTGAATGATCAAGGAAGGGCAGTTTGGGTATTACTACAAGCACTCTAATGTAGGTTTATTCTACTGGCTCACTTAAAACAAATGATAAAATGATTCTAAAAACAATAATATTGACGATACGCTCCCCTATCAAGTGAGACAGTGGTTTGTCGGATATTAGGCAAATTAAAAGAATAAAACGTCATTCTAATACTCGGAGAAATTTTCTCCACGATTTTCTGCATTATTTATCAATAATCGACAACAAATGGTTCGAAAAAGATTTTTTCTGTTAACTAAATACGATAATTATGAACATTACAATGTTTTGAGTTTGCAAGTACAATGAGATTTACATGGTCGTTTCAGTATGCATTTGCGTAGCACTTGTTTAAGTCATGGTACACATATTTTCTTTCTCGATAACGTAGGAACACTGGAAACTCTCTGTTGTGGAACATTTATCTCAGAATGGAATTAGCCTAGTTTAAGACAGCGGGATGTCTGGACATGGGACAACAATTTCCTGTGCCACAACTGGAATACCTGCAACCTGATATCATATTCCAGCAGTATGGGACACCATCGTCAAGTTCTTGATGAAAACTTCCGAATAGGTGGATCGGACGAGACGGTCCGATTCCATGGCCGCCACGTTCACCCGACTTCGCGACTCTGTATATCTTCTTGTGGTGTTTTGTAAGGGATCAGGAGTCACACATTTGCAGGACTTGACGACAAGCATTCTCACCGTATTTCAACATTTCACTGTGAAGTTTCTAGAGTGCACCAGGAGAAAAACAGAACACCGACTGGACGTTGTCCGCGCCACTATTGGTGCACACATTGACGTGCATGGCAGAGGAAACAAAACTGTATATGTTTTTTATCAAATGTTGAAGACTAATTGCTGTTTTCTAGTACAGTGCGAAGTTGTAAAAATGTTTATGGAGACAGTATGGCATTCACTGTGACGCCAGCATCACTTTCTCTCTCCAGTAAGGAAATATCTAGAAACAAATTAGATACATGGATGGTGAACCAGCAAAGCGACGAGCACGTTTTATATTTCTAATATACTATTATCAGATCAGCCGCCTCCGTGGCAGCCAGGACAGTTTGTCTGAGTGCTGTGCAGAGGAGCCGGTTTCAATTAATAGTACTGCTAGGGATTTTTACTTTCTGGGAGGACTGGAATGGCACAAACTCTGCCTCGTGAGGTCTGTTCAGAAGGAAATTGAATGAGAAGTACCAGCTTAAAGACCTTGAAAACCGATAACGGCTGGGACAGCTATGTGTTGACTTCATGTCTACATCTACATACATACTCCGCAATCCACCATACGACGCGAGGCGGAGGGTACCTCGTACCACAACTAGCATCTACACTCCCTGTTCCACTCCCAAACAGAACGAGGGAAAAATGACTGCCTATATACCTCTGTACGAGCCCAATCTCTTTTATCTTATCTTTGTGGTCTTTCCGCGAAATCTAAGTTGGCGGCAGTAAAATTGTACTGCAGCCAGCTTCAAATGCTGGTTCTCTAAATTTCCTCAGTAGCGATTCACGACAAGAACGCCTCCTTTCCTCTAGAGACTCCCACCCGAGTTTCTGAAGCATCTCCGTAACACTCGCGTGATGATCAAACCTACCAGTAACAAATCTAGCAGCCCGCCTCTGAATTGCTTCTATGTCCTCCCTCAACCCGACCTGACAGAGATTCCAAACGCTCGACCAGTACTCAAGAATAGGTCGTATTAGTGTTTTGTAAGCGGTCTCCTTTACAGATGAACCACATCTTCCCAAAACTCTACCAATGAACCGAAGATGACTATCTGCTTGCTCTCAACTGCCATTATATGCTTGTCCCACTTCATATCGCTCTGCAATTTTACGCCCAAATATTTAATCGACGTGACTGTGCCACGCGCTACACTACTAATGGAGTATTCAAACATTACAGGATTCTTTTTCCTATTCATCAACATTAATTTACATTTATTTATATTTAGAGTTAGCTGCCATTCTTTACACCAATCAGAAACCCTGTCATCTTGTATCCTCCTACAGTCACTCAACGACGATACCTTCCCGTACACCACAGCATCATCAGCAAACAGCCGCACATTGATATCCACCCTATCCAAAAGATCATTTATGTAGATAGAAAACGACAGGGGACCTACCACACTTCCCTCTGATGAACACTCTCCCTCGAGGACAACGTAACGAGTTGTATTACTGAATAAGTCTTCAAGCCACTCACATATTTGGGAACCAATCCCATATGGTGGTAACTTAGTTAGGAGTCTGCCGTGGGGCAACGAGTCAAACGCTTTCCGGAAGTCAAGGAATATGGCATCCGTCTGATACCCTTCATCCATGGTTCGGAAGATATCATGTAGAAAAAGGGCGAGTTGCGTTTCGCAGGAGCGATGCTTTCTAAAGCCGCGCTGATGTATGGGCAGCAACTTCTCTGTCGCAAGGAAATTCATTATATTCGAACTGAGAATATGTTCGAGAATCCTGCAAAAAACCGATGTTAAGGATATTTGTCTGTAATTTTGAGGATCCGTCCTTCTACCCTTCTTATATACAAGCTAGATCCGAATGGCAGTATTTGGCATCGGTCGACATGAGACTAATCGGCATCGTTTGGTCCTTACTGCCAAAATGAGGACCCCGTAAAAAATCAGGCAGTAACCTTCCTATATTTTTCGTCTGACCTTCCGCAGTGTTGAGCGAAATCCCAATCAAGCCCACGTCAGAAGCCACACTCTTAGAGCTGCGCTTCAGGCTGGACATAGTACGAGTCGTGTAGGTGTGCACATTTAGTCAGAAACGATGATTAGGAGAGCTGGGTAAATTCTCTTCACCGCCAGGGGCTCAGGGTAAACGACCTACACTTAAACCACACCTGGACATAGTGAGACTATCCAGAAAGACATAGAGGGTTTGTGGGTTGCTGAGTTATTGACAGCTCGGGAATACAGGCAAACCCTTGAAGAAATAATTATCTGTGCTCACAAGAAAGCTGGGAACTGCCACAGCTCCTGTGAGCAAGGAGGGAGTTCCCAAGTCCCGTACGAAGACTGGAAGGATTGGTTTTTGAGTGTCGATCGTTCATTGGTGAGCCTCTAAAAGGAGCTGGCCAACGACAAAGTCGATACGACAGGAAATTCAACGTCCTGAAGCACAGAGTGACGGAAAACGAAAAATAACTGCCTAGCAGGGTCAAATCAGACAGTCATCGGGAATAATGAATGTTCTGTCAGTGAGAGGAGTACCCATAGAAGCCTGAGGAAAGGTAATTAACCAGCTACTCCGCAGAAAATCCAATTCGCCTTCTAGCGGCATGGCAGTCTGTTGAACACAGTTTCTAGACTTAGAGTCGGACCCGTGCATTCATTTCACGATCATAACTTTGTGACATTCTCATTTTTATTCCACGTTGGATGGGCACTCTTATGGTCCGCTGTTTGAATCTCAAAGCATTCGACTGCGTTTTCCTTGTGTGACCTCCACTTTCAAGTACGAGGAGATTAAAATTATAGTGCCGCGAAAGTTAGTATATTTCCTAATGCTGTAATGCGGACGTTATTTACCCTGGAAAAGGAAATTAATTCCAATTTTGTTCATTAGGAGCAAATATGGCGCAAAAAATGCAAGAAACACATACAGAAATGTTTCCATGTGTAACCAGTAAGGAACGGGACATGAGCTAAAAACGTCAAGCAAGTGAGAAAGGTATAGCGATGACTTTATTTTATATTCCGGGCAACCGCAGCTGTTGAAAGGCATAGAGTTAGGGACATGGGTATGTCTATGCTCTTTTATCAAGATATGGCTTAAAGCCGCGGAACCGGTGGTGTTTTAATAAACAACAATCTTACAAGCTGTGACCGAAGTTCTTCCTAACACCACGTTGATTTTATTATTAACAGCCGCTTACACGGTTTGTACAATATGAGCACTGGAGATCTTGACGAGATGCTGCATACGCAAAACGAGTTGAACAACAGCAGTCGGCCTGAGTGGCCGTGAAGTTCTAGGCGCTAGAGTCTGGCACCGCGATACCGCTACGGTAGCAGGTTCGAATCCTGCCTCGGTCATGGATGTGGGTGTTGTCCTTAGGTTAGTTAGGTTTAAGTAGTTCTAAGTTCTATGGGACTAACGACCTCAGAAGTTCAGTCCCATAGAGCTCAGAGCCATTTGAAACTATTCAACAACAGTTGCTCGCAGCGGTTCCGGTGGAATCTGTGCCACGTGTTCCTGTATACAGGTAGATTCCAACGTGACCCTGATAAACGCGTTCTTTTATGGTAAATATTCCCAGAACCTAAAGTCAAATGCATTCACGTCAGGTGATATTGCAGGCCATGCATCTGTAAAACCTCAGGAGATAACACGTTCGTGGAAGTTTGTTTTAAGCAGATATTTCACCGGTCGACCTACGTGAGGTGTTTCCCCATCTTGCATGAAAACCATGTTCTTACACATATTTGCGCTCTTCCAAAGCAGAAATCACATGCAGTACAAGGTGCTATCGATAACGTGGAGACGTCACTGTACATCTGACAGGATGTCTGCGTGTACTCTCTTCAGAGAATAACAGAGCGAGAGTAAACATGCTTGTGAATCCACACCACATAGTCACATACGTCTTCGTCTACATCTACATCTACATTGATACTCTGCAAATCCCATTCAAGTGCCCCACAGAGGGTTCATCAGGCCACCTTCACAGTTCTCTATTATTCCAATCTCGAATAGTGCACGGAAAGAATGAACTCCTATATCTATCCGTACGAACTCTGATTTCCCTTATTTTATCGTGGTGATCGTTCCTTCCTATGTAGGTCGGTGTCAACAAAATATTTTCGCATTCGGAAGAGAAAGTTGGTGATTGGAATCTCGTGAGAAGATTCCGTCGTAACGAAAAACGCCTTTCTTTGAATGATTTCCAGCCCAAATCCTGTATCATTTCTGTGACACTCCTTTCCATATTTCTGGATAATAAAAAACGTGCTGCATTTCTTTGAACTTTTTCGATATACTCCGTCAGTCCTATCTGGTCAGGACCCCACACCGAGCAGCAGTATTCTAAAAGAGGACGGACAAGCCTAGTGTAGTCAGTCTCCTTAATAGGTCTGTTACGTTTTCTAAGTGTCCTGCCAAAAAAACGTAGTATTTGTTTAGACTTTCCCACAACATTTTCTATGTGTTCCTTTTTTCGTAATAGTAATTCCTAGGTATTTAGTTGAATTTACGGGTTTTATATTAGGCTGAGTTATCGTGTAACCGATGTTTAACGAGTTCCTTTTAGCACTCATGACCTCACACTTTTCGTTTTTTAGGGTCAACTGACATGCAGCGAGTGCTGTCTCTCTTTGTGAACAACGCGTGATTTAACAGTACACGAAATCGGGCAGTCCTGTGTATTCACTTCTCTCTATGTTGTAAAATGTGCCTCAACACTCCACAGAAATTGCCCTACTAAATCTCATCAACTTCAATCGGTGGTAGAGGCATCAGCTGCACCGTGTGGATATATACGGGTACCAGTGTAATATAGACTGCAAAACTTTCAGGTCTTTTGTCAGTGGGATGCACAGTTCTAGTGAAACTGCACGAGCTCCAGCACTACCTGAGCACGTGCTGAATGGTCAGTTACAGCAGTAGCAATCTCGTTAACAACTTTCACAGGGATACGACGCCGTCCTCTTGGAGCTGGCACACCAAGCTCAAGCGCGTTTTAGAATTCCATTACTGTCTTCTTTAGACGGTTTAATGGAAATGCCGTGTGGCTAGGGCCTCCCGTCGCGTAGACCATTCGCCTGGTGCAAGTCTTTCGAGTTGACGCCACTTCGGTGACTTGCATGTCGATGGGGATGAAATGATGATGATTAGGACAACACAACACCTAGTCTCTGAGTGGAGAAAATCTCCGACCCAGCCGGGAATCGAACCCGCGCCGTTAGGTATGCCATTCCGTCGAGCTGACCACGCAGCTACAGGGGGCGGACGGACGATTTAATGATATCAGCGCTCACCTTAGACTTTTCAGTCGGCGGTACTCTCTAAATGGAGCACTGTAATTGACGGCGTTCACATAAAATATTTCGAACAATAAAGCACGCTCTCTCTTCACGATAGCGTTACTGTTCATTCACATTATTACTTGTCAAATGACATCATGGATGTCATAACGTCATACAACAGTGTAAAGCATCAGATTTGTACCTGGTGGAGAAAAATGAATGTGTTTTCCTTTTTTTTCTCATTGTAAATCGGTTCCACATTAACGCATCAGCGTAAGCAGCAACTTTAACTGTCATCCATAATCATAGCGCACACTGGCTGGACCTCCGAGAGTAGCTGCACTACAACTATAGCCACACGGTATTACGCTGACACCACATCTGCGAGATAATCATCACACACAATACACGCCGTGTACGCGCACTAGCACATCAGGCGCCAGATTGCCCTCTACGTGGAGACGGATTAAGCAGGAGGCGCAGACTGGAGCTTCCCACAGCATCGCCTGAAAGCTGCGGAACGTGAATACTGACAGCTGTCAACGAGCAGCCACACAACACGAGAGGGGATCGAGTCATCACACCGACATCCCATCAGCTGCACACGCCATCAACTCGACTCCACTGAGTAATGAGAGTGAATGGTTTATTCTCTCTCTCTCTCTCTCTCTCTCTCTCTCTCTCTCTCTCCCCTCCCACCCACCGTCCATCCACTTGCTGTATTACTGAGTTGTGTCCAATCCCAGTGAAATTATGCCTGTCATTGCACTTGTGTTGTTGATGTGAACGAGCTACACGGAGGTGCTGAAAGAAGTGAACGTAACAATAACGACGCTGTACTATTGTACATATAAGTAATTTTTTTTTCATCTGGTTTTTCGATAAGCTTGTGTAATTGATGTTCTGATTTCAGTTTCTTTGTTTCACGTCATTGTGTTAAGAAAACTGTAAATAAGTTTCAATGTGAATATTAATGTTGATGTCAAATGTCAAGTAATATTGTAATAGAACTGAAATGTAACAACTGTTGAGACTGTTGTAGGATGTTTAAAATTGTAACTGTGCGTCTGGCCCATACGTAGGCAATGTGTTAGGATATGTAGAATGCAAAACCTCGGCTGAATACCCTGTCTGTAAGGGAGCGGTAAAAGGTGGATGGCAGGCGAGCGCGGGAAAATGCGTGCGGGCACTGCACGGCACAACGGGCTCAGCAGTAGTAGTTGGAGTTTAGCACTGGTTTGAGCAACACCTCCTGGAGAGAGGAGGCTCTCCTGGAAGATATAGCTTCACTGAGCCTCGGGTATGCCGTTCCAACGCCCACATAGCATGGCAAAATTCCACAGGCACTAAATGGAAAAGTACTGCGATGCTAAAAAGAATTAAAGTGCCGATACGTCAAGAGGCATACCTGTGGTGGTGTGTGTGCTCCGTGCCTCGCCGTCTTGCTGCTCGCCAAGCGCCGCATCGATACTAGCAGGTTGAAACTTTTAGTACTGTATTCGTATGGATCAGAGAGTGAACTGTGAAACGTCCCCTTAGAAAAATTATACAAGACTGGTCTATGTGAAACGTCCTCTTTGAACAATTATACACGAATGTGCTTAAACTGACACACAATATTTTTAGCGCAACGCAATCTGACTTTCAATAATCCCTACATAAGAATGGCCCTGACTAACATTAACCTATACCTTTCACAAATCACTTACCTCACAAAAAATCTTCGTTACTCGAACTACTGCAATACAGCGAGCACCACTACTGCCAGCTAAATAAAAGATTCAAACTACGGAAGGCACTAACTACTGATAGGCACAGTTAGCTAATGAAAGATTTTAATAGAGAACAAACAATGTATTTACCTTAATAATTATAATATATTTAACAGTTCATGACACCAATTCTTACAAATTTCAAAACTCCGCCATCTCTCTCCCCACGTCCAGCACTGCTGGCGGCTCACCTCCAACTGCTCAACGCTACGCGTTGTTAGCATCCAGCTGCCGCTGCCCAACACTACAATGGCAGACAACAATGCAAACTAAACACACACTGTGCACAGCACAGCCAGTGATTTTTCATACCGAGCGCTAAGCGGCGTTACCAATAAGAAAACCTAAACAGCCTACTTACATAGCCCCCATGCTTCCCACAAAAAAATTTTACAAATTGTTTTGGGCAGTGGCCAATAATGATTTGATAAAATTTTTCATAATTACTACAACAAAGATATCAAATACACACACTTATTGATACAATGTTGGTCAGAAGCTAAAATTTTCTCACAGTCCATAAAGAGAGTCCTGATCGTTCATCACAGTAAAATTGCAGTGTTTTTTTCAAAGTCTGAGCAATAAAAGAAATTTCACTTGGAAGTAGTGGATTTCTAAGCAGTCTTGAAGAAGTAGTGTTGTCCTTCCAACGAAAGACAGTGCTGACTCTTGACATGCAGACAGGTAATGGGCCACAACAGAGCAAACCCACAGCAGAGTCAGTCGAAGTTTCGAAGAATATTGGTAGGTAGGTCATCACAGAGCAGACCCACGGTAGTCCTGGTAGAGATTATGGTATTCGTGGGTCATCAAAGGTGTAGACCAACTGTAGTCCTTGTAGAGATGGCCAGCAGCCATCTGTTTGACTGTGCAGGCGCACAATCACCATTGAAGAGTCTTGCGGATAACATAGCAAGTCCATAACCCACCACTTGTCCACTCACAAAGTTTTTGGAATTGTCCTTAGAACCAGCAATGCTGTTAACCAGTCCCTTGCTGAGTTATTAACACATGTGCAAACAATATCAGTCCCTACTTCTCACATATTGTCCATATACTATGACAAACAGAAACGTGTGCAGTGAAATGTAATTTACAAGTTACTTAATTTGATGAACTGGTGTCAATTACAATTTTATAACATAAGAATACAATAACAAAGGTACAAAATACATCTTTAAAGAACATAAGACTACAGATATCATTTGCAGTAGTACAGGCTTTACAAAAGAATCGAAATAGCAAATACATCAGTGTTACAAAAATTACGACATAAGTACATACATAAAAGATCAGAATAACTTTTGAAACATCAAATTCACACATGAGCATTAGAACAAAACAGAATAAATAATGTGTAAACACAAAGTAAATAGCATGTTATTAATGCAAATTATATTTGAGGGTAACAGTAATCCTCATCATAGTGAATGTAGCTTAGTATTAGAAAAATTCTGCAACATAAGTCTTATCAGATAAACATTTAAAGACAGGAAGAACATAAATACACAAGGGTACACAAACACATTGTGGGATAACACAAGGAAAGGGCAGGGTTTGTTTTACTGCAGTATTTTGCAAACAAAACTTTCTTTACTTCTCGGAGATCTCCCTTCGTTCTTCATTATTTCCAAAAAGTCCTATCTATAACTGCTTTCTGTACTTTTCTCATCCTCTTTCAAAAATAGTTTTTCTCCACTATACACTACTTTTTTTTGGCCAAATCATTTTCATATAGCTTCTCAATGCTTCTCTTCCAATTCATCATAGTTAGTTTCTTATATAGTCTACCCCCTCTTAAGCTAACTTAAAATCTACTGAGCTCAGATGCTAAACTAAGGGACGACGCAATGCAGCAGCACAAAACGATTAACACAAACAGCAATGAATAAAAAATGCAAGTAAGCATAGCAAGCAGAAATAAATGTAATAACTTATACCTAAACATGACAAAGCCACAAGCAGAAAAAATAGTACACTAAAGACAACAATGCAGATAAGAGAAAGTTATAATCACATCTTAATGACTATGTAATTAAAGTGGTGCACCACAACTTATTCTATTAAATAAATTACCAAGTACTTGAAAAGAAAATTATGTATGCAGTTCCTGTTACTAGTCCCTTCTTATTGTTCTTTCCTTTCCAAGTGCTCCTTTTTTTTAAGAATGTGGATCATAAAATTATTATTTAACAGATCTGTTGACAGAAAGTTTTCACATTAGCAAATGCATTTACTTTTATTTTATAAAACCAATGCTGTAACATAGCTGGAAAACAGATATCAAATGAAATTAGCAACTATGGACAAAGCATAAAAATATCATTCAATAGTCATGTGACATTTTATAAGTTAGTAGAATTCTCTCAACTTTCATAGAAAGACGTTTGTTATAATCAGGTGTCAGATGTAAGTATCTTTCTCAGTAATGAGCGTGTCGTATTTGCGGTGCTTTCTACAAAGGAATGTCAACAGAGAGGATAATGGCCTTTTTTTTTTTACGTGTGCCTCTGAAAGGCACACACTAATGGCTTTCTTTTGTCAGGTGGTTGTCGCGCAGCTGGGTGCCCACGACGCATTACGTGCAGGTGGTCACTTAACTGTCTTAACGAAATATTTACGACACCAGTTTCCGCTACAGTGGCCGTCTCATGTAAAAAATTTCACAGGTCAAGAATTTGCGTTACACATCTGTAGAAACAAAATCCTATTGATATAACAGTGTACAAAAAATTTTCGTCGGCATTGTAATACATTCACGCATTTACATACATTTCATAACTCTAAAAGTACGATTCTCGGTTTCTGACATCTTTTTTCACAAACCAAAGTCCCTAACCACTACTCTTTATTCTTTACCTTATTCGTGGACACTTCTTCAATATTTCATCATACCAGATACGTAGCATAACCAAATAACTCATATAGCATCAGCTTACACATACCTCAGCAGCATAATTCACATCGTCGTCGTAATAATATCATAACACCTCAGTCAAATCTCAAAAACGTCATAGCTTCCTGCAATAATTTCAAAACCTAAAAAAAATCTCTGCTCATGTCAAAAGTGTCATCTACCTCAAACTTACTTTAAAAATCATGATCCCATACCAAATACATCATTCAAAGCTCTCATAGCATCACAATGGTTCCGAAAAATATATGAAGGGTTGAAACAGTACAGACAAAATACAATTTTATAAGTGTGAAGTTATCCAACTGTGTAATTACGTAAACATCAGTCACTGATGAAGTAAAATAAATGTTTGTCTCTCTCAGTTAAATGATCAGATAGCTGTCTAATTTATGTGTTAGAGAAATATGGTACCGATGTGTAAAGTTGTATAAACAAATACCATATTAGCTAGGGCTCCTTGTGCTTGCCAAACACATGGTACACAAAGTAAGCGTGTACCACCCTGAGGATAATGTAATTATATCCTCAGGTGTTACAGATTACAGCAATGGAATGAAATGTATCACGGAAAACTTTCTTTGTAATTCAAAAATTTTGAAAAATAAATAGTTTAATGCGTGTCCTGTAGCGCTAAATGTGCGTCTTGCTGTAAGACAATCTCTGTGGAAGTGTCGTAGTTGTTGTCCTCCGAAAGCTAAGTTCTGCAGAAGTCAATTTACTTACCTCATGATAAACGAAATTGAAATGCTTTGCGTATAGATATCTTAGTTATTACACTTATTGCCGTGATGAAGTAAGTACTGTACTGTACGTATTGTTGTGCTCCAGAAAAGGCTGTCTCATTGTAGCTATACCACAAACGTTACTACTAAAACATGTTTTACTTTCCAGAAAAATTCAGAAAAACTGTGCAGATATAAAACAGATAAACTGCAAAAGCAACATTGTAAATTGTCACTCATTAGTAGCGTCGTGATAAAATCGTGTAGCTGTCACATAAACTAACCACTGTATCATCTGGTATCTCACAGAAAGTACTTTAAATCCAGAATGTATTTTCAAGTGAACCAAAATGTGGCATTAAAATCTCATTAGCAGTACTGGTAAATGTTCTAAGTATTGAAGCCTTATAGTCGTTACGTAATCGTGCAACAAACAAGCAAGAATGTACACGCACAATAACACTGTGACGTCTGTTCACTATAACAATGCATTAGTAATTTCTGTTTAAATATGTTCCGTAGGTTCTAGACTGGATAGTAAACTTCAAACATTGTTGCATGTTAACAGTTTCTCAGTGTGACAAAGCATACTAGAAATGTGAAGTGAAATGTTTTATGGCAAAGACAAAGTTAAGAAGCAGATTATCTTTCAATAAACGGCTTTACATGTGAAATGTGGTGTAAACCTTTACTCTTCCTAGTACGCAGAGTTTCAACTTCAACGCAATTATCACGTGGTATACGTCGGATTCTGTAAGGTCCATTGTAATCTAGAAAGAATTTGTGACTCAAGTGTTTCTTCTTATGTGACAATGGATGAGCTTTAATGAGAACTTTCTGACCAATATATAATTTCTTTGCATTTGCTTTACCGTGTAATTTTTTCCTTTTGTCTGCAGCAGAATTTATATTTTTAATAGCCAAATCAATTATGTCTTTGTGTCGAAGTTTACGTGTATTCGGAAAAGGTACAAGCTCTCTGATTCTGTTTGGTGGTTCTTTATTCTTCGGTACAAGAACAGGTGGTAAAGCAGTGGAGTCATGAGGCATTTCATTCAGCACGTTTTGAAATAAGTGTAAATATCTGTCCCAATGCTGATGCTTTCTGTGACAATAAAGTCTGCAAAGCTTATTGATTTCTTTCATAATCCATTCAGACGGGTTACAATGTGGTGAGTACAATGAAATAAAAACAGATTTGATTTTATGGTTACGAAGCACGCGTGACCAAACAGCAGATCTGAATTGCGGTCCGTTATCTGAAATTACTTTACTAACGTGTCCAACTTCACGTAAGAAATTTCTAACAAAGGCGTTGGATACAGACCGTCCAGTGGCTTTACGTAACAGAGTGAAAGAAACAAATTTTGAAGTAAGTTCAACAGCGACTAGAACCTACGAAAATCCATTAGATGTTCTGACAAGCGGTCCCAAGAGATCAACAGCAGCAAATTCTTTTAATTTAGAAGGAAAGATTGGAAACAATGGAGCACGATGAGTGACAGTAGATGGTTTCGCCTTTTGACAAAGTTTACAAATAGAATAGACTCTTCGAATTCTCTTTTCCATATTGTTAAAATAACAAGTCGTTCGAAGAATATGATAACATTTTCGTGGACCAAAATGTGCATAGCTGAAATGAATGTACCAAATGAGCTTATTAACAAAATCGTCTGGAATGAAAAGTACCCATAGCTTGTCATCAACAGTGCATCGTTTGAACAGTATGTTGTTTCTAACCAGATAATAATGCCGAATCTGTGTGTGTGTGTCTTTTCATGCCATTTACTTTTGATGTCTTTCCAAATCGGATCTTTATCTTGTTCATGAGCAATGTCTTTTAAAGATGTGGTGATGAAGTTTTCAAAGGCGACTTTCTGGATGTAAAGAATACTGAAATTTCTCTCGAGGTTGCTTTCTGTGTTACTTTTCTCAAGCCCAGCCGGTGCGCGTGACAGTGCGTCCGCAACAATGTTCTCCTTGCCGGGAATGTAGACTATTGTGAAGTGGAATTCTTGCAGAAACAATGCCCAACGTTTTAACCTGTCATGATTTAATTTTGAAGACATAAGAAATTGTAATGCACGATGGTCACTGTATACTTTTACGTGCTTACCATAAAGAAAGAAACGGAATTTGTTAAATGCCCAAACGATAGCTAAAGCTTCTAATTCAGTAACGGAATAATTCTTTTCAGATTTTGTTAGCACTCGGCTAGCAAAAGCAATGGTTTTCTGAACAGTAATGTCATATTCTGTGGCTTCTTGAAATAAATGGGCACCAAGACCGACTTTAGAAGAATCCGTGCTAAGGCAAAAATCTTGTGAGAGATCTGGATGAGCTAGTATTGCCGCGTTAAGTAACGATTCTTTCAAAGAATTGAATTCCAACTGTGCTTGTTCGTCCCAGTTCCAAATAGTATTTTTCCAGTGAGAGAACAAAGTTTTGGTGTAACTAGAATTTGCATATTCAGAAAACGACGGTAAAAATTTACGAGACCTAGAAAACTGCGGACTTGTTTTTTTGTGGATGGAACTGGAATGGCTCTGATTGCTTCTAACTTTTCAGGATCCGGCTGAATGCCTTCAGAAGAAATAATATGTCCCAAAAACCTCACCTTTGACCTACCGAATTCAGACTTTTCCAAGTTAACTGTAATTCCAGATTCTGCAAAAATACGTAACAAACTGTTGAGGATGTGATTATGTTGTTCCTATGAGGCTTCTGCTATTACAATATCATCCACATATAAGGTGATGTGAAGTTTTAAGAAATCAGACAATATAGAATGAACGCTGCCGAAGAAATGTTCAAACCAAAAGGAAGTTTCCGAAATTGATAACGAACGCCGAAACAAAGAAAAGCTGTGTATTTTCTACATTCCGGATGAAGTTCTATTTGATAAAAGCTGGATCTGAGATCAATACAAGACAACACTTTTATTTACACCATTAAAATTTTGAAGAAGTTTCTCCACCGTTTGCGGCCTGTCTATTTCAGGAATAATGATAGTATTGATTTGTCTCGAATCTAAGACAAGCCTGATCGATCCATTTTTCTTCTCAACAACATGTAATGGATTGTTGTATGAGCTTACTGCAGGCTCAATAATGCCGTCGTCAAGCATAGATTGTATTTCTGTTCTAACACAGTCCCTATAATGTGCTGGAATTACGTATGGTCTAACACAAAATTTAGTATGCTCACGAACACGAAATTGGTATTCAAATCCCTTGATTGTTCCTGTTTTGTGAGTAAAAACTGTGGAACGTGCTTGTAAAATCTGAAAAAGGACCTGCCTATCAGTGTCATTACAATTCTCAATTGTTTGAATTTTATTCTGAATTAACTCATTAGTTTCAAATGTGCCATCGATATCATCCCTGTCAGTACTTGCAGAGCGACTGTTAGTGTCTAGTTCCGTAGAAAATTCCGAACTGTTGTCTAACAGAAGGTAAAGCCGATTAATTTCCTCGTCATGGTTTGAGAGCCAATCTTCAAATTTCAAAGCTATTGACTTACCTTCTTTCTCTAAACTTATTTCAGCATCGTGAAAGTTTAAGATTGCTTTGTATTCATTCAAAAAGTCTACTCCCAGTATAATTTCCGTCGACAACAACGGAACAATAAGAAAGTTCATAGAGAAGCTGTGGCTCTGACAAAATGATTCTAAGTTGGTTTGTTGGCGTACATCTACACTTTTTCCAGTGACTTCACCTTGTAATTTAATCTTGCGTAACTGAAGTGTGGGGCAATCGTTCGATTTGTTGCATTTGCTAAAAGCTGTTTCACTAATTACTGAAATGGGACTGCCTGAGTCAAGTACTGCCGTAAATTTTACGTCATTTACAGTAATGTGAATCACAGGAGATGCAATGTTGTTATGTTTTACGTCGTGTTCCTGGAGTAATATGTCTCTAATGTCTTCCATTTTAACGTAATTACTAGCTACGGCTGCTGCGTCGTCAGTTTCATAAGTACGTTTTGAGGCTGCCAGCGGTATGAGTCATTGCCTATTGTGTCTTTGTTGGCGCGCGTCGTTATTGGGATTTGGAGACCTAACTTCTACAAATTCACCTTGTCGAGAGGGCCCTGCTCTGTTTGATTCCCGCCAGTTCTGCTGCAATTCAGGTCTGTCGTTACGATCATATCGTCTGTCGTCATGTCGGTAGATTCCATAGTTTCTTTCTTGTCGGTCACGTGGTCGAGAATTTCTCCCTGAATCGTAACTGCGCGCTGGACCGTTGCGTCTGAAGTTATTCCGTCTCCCTTGATAATAATTATTTTGGTTTCCATATTGTCTGTTTCTCTGATTGTCTCAGTGATAGTCATTACCGCGGAGAGGTGACCTTTCCCTGTAATTATTACTACTCTGCCAACGGTTGTCATACGGGTGGTGTCTGTTTTGGTCACGATTTGTATTGTGAGAATAGCCTTGTCGTGTCCAGTTATTATTTCTTTCATCGTGGAATTGCGACGGATGTGACCTGTAATTGTTGTGTTCCTGTTTTCGCGTTCCGCGATTGTCAGTGTCAATTTCTAATTCTTGTAAGAGTCCCTGAAAAGCTTCAATGTCGTCTTTGCAACGTCCTGCCAAAATAATATGTCGTAAATGTTCAGGCAATTTCATTAAGCAAATGTGGATGCGTTCTGTGGGGCTGTATGGGTTTGAAAGATATTGATTCTTATGTAACATGTCTTCAAAATATTTCACAAGACTGGAAAATTCAGATTGTTCGAAATGTTTCATCATTATGATGCTATGTTTTACTCGGTCTTGTGTGGCTTGGGACCAATATGCTGAGAGGAAGGCATGGTAAAATTCTCCTTCACTGTGGCAATCGTGAATGACCGACCGCATTCTTACAGCTGGTTCATTCTCTAAGTAGCCACACATAAATTCTAAGCTGTGCTCTAGTGACCAGTTGGGAGGAAAACAATGAGAGAATTGATGGAGCCACGCTTGTGGATGAATGTCGTTGCCAGAATTCTTAAATGTTTTGAATTTACGTGTAGTAATGAACAGCTTATAGTCAAAATCATCGTCTCGGCGGGTAGCATATCGGTCATTGTTACGTCGTGTCGGCGGTTAAATCTCAGAATTCGGTGTACCTTGCCAATTTCTTTCATAATTTCCGAAGTGCCCTGTGTTATTATTTTGTGGCTGTTCCGTATTTCTATGTCCCTCTTCCCGTATTGGAGCGCGAGTGTCCTCTGATATACGTAATTGTTGTATTACCTGTGTCAGCTGATCTTGTACTTCCCGGATTTCTCTTTGGTGTTGCGTACTAATTTGATTCAGACTTTGTTTGAATTTCCTAATTTGTCCGCACACTTCTGTGTCATTAAAGACTACCGGTTTTCTGTCATTCAAATTATCATCTACCTTCGTAGATAAATTAGTGAACTGATCCGAAAGTTCGGCTACTTTCTCCGATAGTGAACACATTTCCTCAGTGTGTTTTTCTGAGCCAAGTTTCAGACTGTCCATTTGTGTTGAAATCGAATCTACTGTGTCCTTTAAGTTTTCCTGAGTTCTTGCAAGTTGCGTAACCGAATCGGCGGATGCAACTGAGTCCATTTTAGCTTGCAAGGTGTCGTGATTTTCACGAACAACAGTTTGCAATTCTTTTATGGCTGCTTCGTGATTCTGTAACGAGTTTTCATGCCGCGAAAAAATAGGTTGAAAATGTTCACAAATTTGTATTTTTACGTCATTACAGATTTTTTGGCATTTCGATTCAATGTTATGTAACTCAGTAGTTAAATCGTCATGTGTTTGTTCAAGTGTGGTGTCTAACTTTCGAAGATTTTGTTCCATTGTGTCTAACTTTTGAAGATTTTGTTCCATTGTGTCTAACTTTTGAAGCTTTTGCTGTGTTTGTCTCTGATTTTGTTCCATTGTGTCTAACTTTTGAAGCTTTTGTTGTGTTTGTCTCTGATTTTGTTCCATTGTGTCTAACTTTTGAAGATTTTGTTCCATTGTGTCTAACTGTTGCTGTGTTTGTCTCTGGTTTTGTTTCATTTGTTGCATTAATTACAATAATAATGTATTAGTGTCTGGAATCTGATCATCTATGCTTTTCGGCAGTGCATTTGCACCAGCAACATTCACAGTTTGACAAGCAGAAAAATGTGTCTCGGCTTATTTGAGAAAATGGTGAAGACGCAAAACCTGGTTGTACAGTATTTGCAAGATTGTGTCCTGTCATTTCGGATTCCTGACGCGAGCTGTTGCCGACCAATCGATCGATAATGCTTCCCTGTTCACTAACTGTTTCACTTCATACACCATTATTTGCAGCCCGCTCCATTTCCCTATGCACTATTACCAAATTACTACTTTGAACATTTGTGAATTCATTACATGGTGGCGCTAACACATTGCTTTCGTCTTCACTGTCATTTCTCAGTTTACTTTGTAGCCTAGTATTACATTTTTCACACGCCATTATTGTCACAATATTTCACACGATAACACAGAAAAGCACAATTTGAAGAGCAAAAATAAGAGAACACATTAATATAGCACTGAAAATAATATCTAGTTAATTGCAAGCGCAGCTGCGAAATACTTGGTGCAACTCTACATGCATGCCACAACTGTTGTACTGTACAACAATGAAAGACTACAACTACAAAGGAAATTCCCTCTATGATTACGCACTAGCAATAAAAAAAAATCTACATTAATTACACAAACTACAAGAAAAAATCAGAAGATTCCAGTGAGGTATCCTCGGCTAAGGGTCGACATATGAAACGTCCCCTTAGAAAAATTATACAAGACTGGTCTATGTGAAACGTCCTCTTTGAACAATTATACACGAATGTGCTTAAACTGACACACAATATTTTTAGCGCAACGCAATCTGACTTTCAATAATCCCTACATAAGAATGGCCCTGACTAACATTAACCTATACCTTTCACAAATCACTTACCTCACAAAAAATCTTCGTTACTCGAACTACTGCAATACAGCGAGCACCACTACTGCCAGCTAAATAAAAGATTCAAACTACGGAAGGCACTAACTACTGATAGGCACAGTTAGCTAATGAAAGATTTTAATAGAGAACAAACAATGTATTTACCTTAATAATCATAATATATTTAGCAGTTCATGACACCAATTCTTACAAATTTCAAAACTCCGCCATCTCTCTCCCCACGTCCACCACTGCTGGCGGCTCACCTCCAACTGCGCAACGCTACGCGCTGTTAGCATCCAGCTGCCGCTGCCCAACACTACAATGGCAGACAACAATGCAAACTAAACACACACTGTGCACAGCACAGCCAGTGATTTTTCATACCGAGCGCTAAGCGGCGTTACCAATAAGGAAACCTAAACAGCCTACTTACAACTGTGCAATAATAACTTAAATTTTACCAGAACCTTTCGATCATTTAATTATCCTCACAACTAACCTAGACAGGGTCCTTTCCAAATGTTGTGCAATCCGAGTGTCCCGAAATGAAAATTAAAATTTGTGTTAATAATAATTATTTGCAGAACTAGCTATATTAGAATGGTGTTTAAAGAATTGTTTTGTTAAGGAAACAGTAAATGAATAACGAAGGTCTAACGAAGTTGAAAGATAACTTTAGTATTGATATAGTAATGAAGTTTAGTATTTCGAGACAGATTTAAAGGCATGAAAAGAGTAGTAACTTATATACTGGAACTCTTGAATGAATACTAAATCAGAGTGGATGTAAGTCTGAGTTGCCACCATTCAGGTGCACGCGGGCGATATCTATACGTAAATCCTTTCTCGTAAGGTGAATCCCGCTCACTTGCCATAGCACAGGCTTTAACGAGTACTAAGACAGGGATTACAAACTGGATAACGCGTGAAGTCGGGCGCAAGCTATTCCGCGATAGGCGTATTGTAACTTACTTAATGAGTTTTGAGAATCAACAACTATAGAACTGCCTACATTTCTATACCGTAGGGTTTGCAAAGACAAAATTCGACTAAATACCGCGCCCAGAGAGACATTTGAGCAATCGTTCTTTCCGCAAATTAAACGGGAAGAGCCTTTAATAAGATATACAATGGAAGGGCACTCAGCCAGTACTACGTCACAGTAGTTTGCATAGCATGGGTGTAGATGTAGATATGCAATCGCTGTCCTGCATCCATCCAACTACTTTCAAAATTCTCTCCTATCCGATCGCTGTATTGGGAAATAAAAAACAGTCGCTACACCGACTAAGCTTGTTCTATGTCGCCCCCTGCCGATAAAAGAGGATAACCGTCATCATACTAGCTTCCGGTGGACGTATTTCGATGACAAATGACAGTCTGTGTCATACAACTATAGAACTGCCTACATTTCTATACCGTAGGGTTTGCAAAGACAAAATTCGACTAAATACCGCGCCCAGAGAGACATTTGAGCAATCGTTCTTTCCGCAAATTAAACGGGAAGAGCCTTTAATAAGATATACAATGGAAGGGCACTCAGCCAGTACTACGTCACAGTAGTTTGCATAGCATGGGTGTAGATGTAGATATGCAATCGCTGTCCTGCATCCATCCAACTACTTTCAAAATTCTCTCCTATCCGATCGCTGTATTGGGAAATAAAAAACAGTCGCTACACCGACTAAGCTTGTTCTATGTCGCCCCCTGCCGATAAAAGAGGATAACCGTCATCATACTAGCTTCCGGTGGACGTATTTCGATGACAAATGACAGTCTGTGTCATTTGCGGTTGTACCAATTGTCCTGATTATAGTGTAAATCAGGGTTTCTCGCCGTTTCAGTATTTGCCACCCAATTTTCAGTCATAATTTTCCTGGCTCACGCCCATGTACCTTTTACTCATACTACATGGTGTGTCTTTCCCAAGACTCGTGAGGCGCATTTTATCTGCTTTTTCGGCAGATATTTTCAATTTTGTTTTTTGCATTGTGTAGCTGGAACCGGCCGAAAAAGTTGCAGCGCATGTAGTCTTCCATGGTGCTTTTATTACTAGCACAGTGATTTGTTAGATTCTCTTTATTTGGATTCATGCTACTGTGGTGATCTATCAATACATGTGAGCTGCAGAATAATGTGTATTTTCAATCGTAAAATACAGTCTAAAGAGGAATTAGTTCATAAAACGAAAGGCGTCCCTGAAGGGTGGGGCATTCACTTTGACAGTATCCACACACCAACCCACCCACCTCTCTCTCTCTCTCTTTCTCTCTCTCTCTCTCTCTCTGAACACCCGAAACATTATGACAGAGTAGACACGGACGTGGTGTCACCATGGCGAAGATATGGGCTGAAAAAGGAAAAATCCGTTAAGATAAACGACTTAACCAAAAAGGCACATTTTTATCACGCCATGTCTGTGAACGAGTATCCCGAAAACGGTAAAGCTGGTTGAATGTTCACACGCTACTGTCACGATTATCTATGGAAAAAGGTAGGCGCTATACGGCTGGACGTCCAGTCACCAACCTGATGGAGATGCATGTGTCTAGATACAAATCAAGTGGCGAGCTGCCTAACGGAGATATTACATCGAACAAATACTGTAACATACGCAAACGCTATTGCAGTGGGCACGGAACCATTGGGATTGGATCGTCGATCAATGAAAACTTATCGCCTATTAGTGTGAATCTCACTTTTGATATACAAGGTCGACGTCCGTCTCCATAATCGCCGTCATCAACGTGAGCGGCAGCTGGGAGCGCTATCATACTACGGGTGACATTCTGCATCGCTTGCATTGGGCCTGTGGTAGTAATAAAAGACACACTGACAGCTGCGAACCACCTGCATCGCTTCATGCTTGATGTGTTGCTCGACGGTGACCTCATTTTCCGCAGTATAAAAGTATGTCTCGGAGACAGAACAGTGCTACAGTGGTGTGATGAGCGCTGTAGTAAATAAAAAAAAAATAAAGATTCAAATGGCTCTGAGCACTATGGGACTTCTGAGGTCATCAGTCCCCTAGGACTTAGAACTACTTAAACCTAACTAACCTAAGGACATCACACACATCCATCCCCGAGGCAGGATTCGAACCTGCGACCGTAGCGGCCGGGCGGCTCCAGGCTGTTGCGCCTAGGACCGCTCGGCCACTCCAGCCGGCCGCTGTATTAAAATCACGTTGACGCCCCGGGGATCAAATTCGCCCGATGTAAATGCTACGGAACCCATCTGTGTCGCTATCGGGCGCCATCGCTGCATACTCAGATCAGCGTTTCGTTATTTACACTAAAATGATGTATTTCGTTCCAAAGATATACAAACAAGCTATTATAGCAGGCGTCTCTCCCTCTCTCTCTCTCTCTCTCTCTCTCTCCTTGTTTGTTTGTGTGTGTGTGTGTGTGTGTGTGTGTGTGTGTGTGTGTGTGTGTGTGTGTGTGTTAACAACTGACAACTACAGTAACAACTATTCGTAGTCATTCTATATTCCTCCTGATTGATTTGCACCCCAAATAAACTATCATGTCTTCATGTAGAAGACTGGTGATGTGGCTCAGGCAGTAGCAGGGTGTGGAACACGTCCATGTCCTGGTCCAGCAGCGCTGCCAGCAATGGATTAAGGTCTCTTTGGGTTGTGGATGGTTTCACGACAACAGGTCTGCTAGGTGAGGAAGACATCCTAAGCAACAGCGGCGTCTGCTGCTAAGGCAATATTACGCTGTTTAACACATCCATATCCTGGACCAGCACAGATTAACGTCTAAAACAATAAGAACGAAACAAAAATAGATACACTATACAATGCTTACAGCGAATGCCATAACGTTATAAATTTATCACAACAGATCAGTGCATCTGTAAAATTAACTTGTAGTAGTTCAGCACGTCATGCATGGAAGCAGTATAGCATTAAGTGTTGCCCTCATGCTGCATTGGATGGTGTGATGCACGCATGTAAACCTTTATAATATCCACATTATTATAACTAGAAAAAAGAATAGGCAAAAAATTACTAACTCTCTTCCTTTCCAGCTGATCGCTGCTGCTGGTGGCATTTCATACTGGACGAAGTACAGATGGCATGCGATGGCTTTCACGCAATCGAATTATGAGAATAAAAATTCTTCCAGGTGTTGGGTGGGGGGCTCAGCTTGCACTCCAGTGGTGCCCTGGAAGCTACAATGATTAGCGAAGATGATAATGATGTCTGATGTCGACGCAACAATTTAACGCCACTGGTTGGTTTATATTAAGCAATACAATTCACACAAAATTATTTAATACATGTGCAAATTACATAGCACACTCGTGTCATGGACAGGGAGATGGGAGACAACCGCACGACTGCTGCGGTCGCAGGTTCGAATTCTGCCTCGGGCATGGATGTGTGTGACGTCCTTAGGTTAGTTAGGTTTAAGTAGTTCTAAGTTCTAGGGGACTGATGACCTCAGATGTTAAGTCGCATAGTGCTCAGAGCCATTTGAACTAATCATCGTGCCTGTGGCAAAGTTCTATATGCTACTACGCAACTTGTGTATCACTACAGAATCAGCACAGAGCTGCTTCCTACCAGAGCTCATTAAGTTTCCTTTTTCACAACAGGTGCCGGTTAATATTAGACATTCTAGGAAAATCACATATAAATTACATGGTTGGCCTAGACCACCGCCCGTTTAGGAGGACGGGAGAAAGGAAAGCCCATTCCCTTCAAGAAGATAAACGCTTCCTTTCGCCCGCCAGATATTGGAAGCTGGCATACACACCAGTCAACGGGACGACCACACAGGCGTGCCAGGAAATGATACAAGACCTGAACTCGGATTCTGTTTGTGTCTGAAGTACAAAGGGACCAAACTGCTGAGATCATCGGTCCCCAGTCTTACACACTGCTTAAACTAACTTAAAATAAATTATGCTAAGAACAACACACACACACCCATGCCCGAGGGAGGACTCGAACCTACGGCGGGAGGGGGCGCGCAGTCCGTGACATGGCGCCTGAAACCGCAGGGCCACTCCGCGCTTTACTGCGATAAGCTGATTACGACTGTCTGCAGATTGATGAAACTGAGCATGTTATGGCTGAAGGTACCTATATCTAAAGTTGTCTCTCACAAGCTGTGTATCTCTAACTCTCGTGTGGGTCGTATGTATCTTCTGTGTCAGTCCCATTATCTTTCCATTTATAGCTTCATATGATTGTGATTGGTGGAAGCGTACTCTCCACTTCACAAAAATTGGATCCTACTACCACGCTATGTCAGCCTCAAACTTGGACAGAGCGAGCCGTGTTCCCCACCCCCACGCGCCTGGTGTGAGGAAGCGGAACCCGCCTGCCCGGCTGCCAGAAGTCATTAAGCCATCGAGCACCGCAGCAACGGCCCAACTTGCCAACTGCATTAGCTCTCCCAGCACTCCGGCGTTCCAGGCTGGCTGCATCAGCACCGTCACAGATCCGGTTATGTGCTGGAAATGTAATCTGCAGAGTGACGACTGATTCTGCTATCAACTTCACCGTAAATTACCACAACTTTGATTTGTTTGATATCATTCATCATCGTTGTCTTGTCAAAAGTCGTCATTTCGAGAGACGCGGCAATACTACAATCACTCATGTTTTCCAATTTAATATTTTAAGATCTTTGTGCCTATCACTACGGAAATCGCTTTTATATATGCTATTATTTGCCTCTCTCGGCAATTTTACTGCTCTACTCTCTACTCACCCTCACAACGAAAAATTAACTCATTCTGGGTGCGTAGCACGGGTTCTACCAGTTATTCCTTGGTTTTGATAAACATTTGTCACGCTAACTCATTGTTACCTAATCTTAATAGCATCGATTCACCACGTACTACTACTTCAAGCTTGTTTCAATTTCCTTGTTGATGTTGCAGTTTCTATTCTTCCGCTTCTTGTGGTTCTTGTTGTGGTCTTCAGTCCTGAGACTGGTTTGATGCAGCTCTCCATGCTACCCTATCCTGTGCAAGCTTCATCATCTCCCAGTACTTACTGCAACACACATCTTTCTGAATCTGCTTAGTATATTCATCTCGTGGTCTCCCTCTACGATTTTTATCCTCCACGCTGCCCTCCAATGCTAAATTTGTGATCCCTTGATGCCTCAGAACATGTCCTATTAACCGGTCCCTTCTTTTTATCAAGTTGTGCCACATACTCCTCTTCTCCCGAATTCTATTCAATACTTCCTCATTAGTTATGTGGTCTACCCATCTAATCTTCAACATTCTTCCGTAGCACCACATCTCGAAAGCTTCTATTCCCTTCTTGTATAAACTATTTATCGTCCATGTTTCACTTCCATACATGGCTACACTCCATACAAATACATTCAGAAATGACTTCCTGACACTTAAATCTATACTCGATGTTAACAAATTTCACTTCTTCAGAAACGCTTTCCTTGTCATTGCCAGTCTACATTTTCTATCTTCTCTACTTCGACCACCATCAGTTATTTTGCTCCCCAAATAGCAAAACTCCTTTACTACTTTAAGTGTCTCATTTCCTAATCTAATTCCCTTAGCATCACCCGACTTAATTCGACTACATTCCATTATCCTCATTTTGCTTTTGTTGATGTTCATCTTATATCCTCCTTTCACGACACTGTCCATTCCGTTCAACTGCTCTTTCTAGTCCTTTGCTGTCTCTGACAGAATTACGATGTCATCAGCGAACCTCAACATTTTTATTTCTTCTCCACAGATTTTAATACCTACTCCGAATTTTTCTTTTGTTTCCTTTACTGCTTGCTCAATATACAGATTGAATAACATCGGGGAGAGGCAACAACCCTGTCTCACTCCCTTCCCAACCACTGCTTCCCTTTCATGCCCCTCGACTCTTATAACTGCCCTCTGGTTTCTGTACAAATTGTAAATAGCCTTTCGCTCCCTGTATTTTACCCCTGCCACTTTTCGAATTTGAAAGAGAGTATTGCAGTCAATATTGTCAAAAGCTTTCTCTAAGTCTACAAATGCTAGAAACGTAATTTTTGCCTTTCCCTAATTTTTCTTCTAAGATAAGTCTTAAGGTCAGTACTTCCTCACGTGTTCCAGTATTTCTACGGAATCCAAACTGATCTTTCCCGATGTCAGCTTCTACCAGTTTTTTCCATTCGTCTGTAAAGAATTCGTGTTAGTATTTAGCAGCTGTGACTTATATTCTTCTTGAAATATGACGCTATTTCACCTGTCTCATACATCTTGCTCACCAGATGGTAGAGTTTTGTCAGGAGTGGCTCTCCCAAGGCCGTCAGTAGTTCTAATGGAATATTGTCTACTCCCGGGGCCTTGTTTCGACTCCAGTCTTTCAGTGCTCTGTCAAACTCTTCACGCAGTATCGTATCTCCCATTTCATCTTCATCTTCATCCTCTTCCATTTTCATAATATTGTCCTCCAGTACATCGCCCTTGTATAGTCCCTCTATATACTCCTTCCACCTTTCTGCTTTCCCTCCTTTGCTTAGAACTGGGTTACCATTTGAGGTCTTGATATTCATACAAGTGGTTCTCTTTTCCCCAAAGGTCTCTTTAATTTTCCTGTAGGCAGTATCTATCTTACCCTAGTGAGATAAGCCTCTAGTGAGATAAGCCTCTCTCCTCTTGTCATCTAGTACGAATTATTTACTTAATTACTTGAAACCATGTGTTCCACAAAACCATGTGTTCCACAACTACAGTTTGGGATATCACTTTTTCAATGAAAACCATGTGGTTGACTCATACAGCAAGTTTCATTTTGCTATGCCGATGAACTCGTGACGTTCTCAAGTTCATGGGCACAGCAGAATGAAACTTGCTGTGTGAGTCAACCACAATTAGCCAGCAAGTGTTCCAGAAGGGTCCCGAAAATTCTGTGTGTACGCGTTGTCGTGGCGATTCCGATTAGGCCAAGCAGAGAACTTTTGTGTCGGTATGGGCTGATTTTCCGCACGTGCGTGACACTGACGTCATCTGTTCTACTTGGGCGTCCATACACTGCGAAGTACAGTGTCTAAGCGCTAACTGTTTCGTACGAACAGCCCCCAGTGTCCTTGGTGAAGTAACTCCAACACTTCTTTTCGCAAAGCTTTAGGGGTCAACACATGTGACTGTACACTGTCAGTTTGTACTAGAGTTACGCCTTTCTGTACAGCGAGTCTATGCCATCGTGCAAAGTATCGGACCACTGCAGAGTTCTTTATGCTATTGAATGTGTGAGGCCAAGATGTGCGAATATAATTGAGTAAAATGTTCAAATCGGAATCAGCTTTCGTGGCCTGTGCAACTTTCTTATAGTTCAGCAGAAAAGACTGAAGCAATTCAGAATCCTGAGCATAACAACATGCAGCAGAAGTGTCAAAGTCTGTATCAGGGCCAATCGGAAGACGTGAAAGTGCGTCCGCATTACCATGCCGAGCTGTCGGACTGTACACAATCTCGTACTGGTAGTGAGACAGCAACAAAGCCCATCTTCGCAATTTTTAGGCATTTCGTACAGGAACCGAGACTGCAAAGGCTTGTGGTCCGTTACCAAGTACAATTTTCTTCCATACAAATAATGGTGCAATTTGGTGACACCATACTCAACAGCCAATGCCACTTTTTCATTTTGTGAGTAGCTGCTGTGAGATTTTAGACACTACTTTTTATGCAGAATCAATAGGTCTGTCTTTATCATCAGTTCTTTGCGAATGCACTGCACCCATTCCGTAACGGAAGCGTCAACTTGCAATACAACTGGTGTTTCAGGATCAAAGTCAACTAAGCATCTGTCACTGAGCAATGCGTCTTTAACTTTTTTTTTAAAGATACTTAGCACTCATCTGTCCAGGCGAAGGGGACATGCTTGCGACGCAAGCAATGCAATGGAGCTGCAATTTATGCAGCATTCTGTATGAACCGAGTAGCTCATTTTCTCTTAAACTGACTGAAATTCTATGTTATTACAAGGAACTGGGATATCTCGTATGACTAACAAATGCGACTGCAGAGGACGTACACGTTGACTATTGATGACTTGACCAAGATACTGCCACTCACGATTAAAAGTATCGCACTTGTCTAGTCTACACTTTAGTCCTGCATCAGATAACACATGAAACAAGGCACGCAAATTTGCAATATGTTCTTCAGGTGTACGACCTGCTACTACAATATGGTCCAAATACACTCCTGGAAATTGAAATAAGAACACCGTGAATTCATTGTCCCAGGAAGGGGAAACTTTATTGACACATTCCTGGTGTCAGATACATCACATGATCAGACTGAGAGAACCACAGGCACATAGACACAGGCAACAGAGCATGCACAATGTCGGCACTAGTACAGTGTATATCCACCTTTCGCAGCAATGCAGGCTGCTATTCTCCCATGGAGACGATCGTAGAGATGCTGGATGTAGTCCTGTGGAACGGCTTGCCATGCCATTTCTACCTGGCGCCTCAGTTGGACCAGCGTTCGTGCTGGACGTGCAGACCGCGTGAGACGACGCTTCATCCAGTCCCAAACATGCTCAATGGGGGACAGATACGGAGATCTTGCTGGCCAGGATAGTTGGCTTACACCTCCTAGAGCACGTTGGGTGGCACGGGATACATGCGGACGTGCATTGTCCTGTTAGAACAGTAAGTTCCCTTGCCGGTCTAGGAATGGTAGAACGATGGGTTCGATGACGGTTTGGATGTACGGTGCACTATTCAGTGTCCCCTCGACGATCACCAGAGTCGTACGGCCAGTGTAGGAGATCGCTCCCCACACCATGATGCCGGGTGTTGGCCCTGTGTGCCTCGGTCGTATGCAGTCCTGATTGTGGCGCTCACCTGCACGGCGCCAAACACGCATACGACCACCATTGGCACCAAGGCAGAAGCGACTCTCATCGCTGAAGACGACACGTCTCCATTCGTCTCTCCATTCACGCCTGTCGCGACACCACTGGAGGCGGGCTGCACGATGTTAGGGCGTGAGCGGAAGACGGCCTAACGGTGTGCGGGACCGTAGCCCAGCTTCATGGAGACGGTTGCGAATGGTCCTCGCCGATACCCCAGGAGCAACAGTGTCCCTAATTTGCTGGGAAGTGGCGGTGCGGTCTCCTACGGCACTGCGTAGGATCCTACGGTCTTGGCGTGCATCCGTGCGTCGCTGCGGTCCGGTCCCAGGTCGACGGGCACGTGCACTTTCCGCCGACCACTGGCGACAACATCGATGTACTGTGGAGACCTCACGCCCCACGTGTTGAGCAGTTCGGCGGTACGTCCACCCGGCCTCCCGCATGCCCACTATATGCCCTCGCTGAAAGTCCGTCAACTGCACATACGGTTCACGTCCACGCTGTCGCGGCATGCTACCAGTGTTAAAGACTACGATGGAGCTCCGTATGCCACGGCAAACTGGCTGACACTGACGGCGGCGGTGCACAAATGCTGCGCAGCTAGCGCCATTCGACGGCCACACCGTGGTTCCTGGTGTGTCCGCTGTGCCGTGCGTGTGATCATTGCTTGTACAGCCCTCTCGCAGTGTCCGGAGCAAGTATGGTGGGTCTGACACACCGGTGTCAATGTGTTCTTTTTTCCATTTCCAGGAGTGTAGTTTTAACAGTTTGACACTTGTGCAGTCAGCTGTTCCAAATACCTTTGGAAAATCACGGGTGAAGAAGCACTAACAAAAAGCAAACGTAAATATTTGAACAAGCCCAAATGGGTATTGACTGCATACACTTTGAGATTCTTCATCGAGCGGTATCTGAAGACACCCGTCGCGCAAATCAATTTTGGAAAGTAGCGTCCGTCCAGCGCCTTATTTGGCCATGAGATGTTTTGGGCGTGGGAATGGATAAGTATCAATGACAGTTTGTGTGTTGACTGTAGACAAAGTCAAAAGAGAGACGAATTCGACCTGAAGTTTGCGAAGCAAAACCAGTGGACTTCTCCATTAACTAGCTGAAATGGGAGCAATAACTCCATTATCTTGCAATTCATTAAGTTCAGCGGCGACTTTGTCCCATAATGTAATGTAAACAGTTTTGTTTTGGAAAATTTTCGGTTGGGCATTGTCTTTCAGCGTAATATGTGCAACAAAATTATTAGCTTTGCCTAAACCTTCATAAAAGAGTTCCGGGAATTCTTTTAGCAAGCTTGCTACACACTTTTGCGTTGAATGCAGACACTGACAACACATTGTCCGGAATGTTAAAACCAAGCAAATTAAAAGTGTCAAGTCCAAATATGTTCTCACACTCGCGTGATTCTAGCACTGTAAAAGTCACTGTACGCTTCTGCGAGCGATACATGGTGAAACGTCCCCATAGAAAAATTAATGAATTACTGTGACAAACATCTTACGTTATTTGAGTTTCAAACAGCTGAGCAGAACTGAACGTACTCAGGCATTTCGCTCTTTACTTATTCTGATCCTCACTAAACTGACACACAATATTCTTAGCGGAACGCAATCTGACTTTACCTTTCACAAATCACTTACCTCACAAAAATCTTCGTTACTCGAACTACTGCAATACAGCGAGCGCCACTGCTGTCAGCTAAATAAAAGATTCTAACTACTGAAGGCACTAGCTACTGATAGGCATAGTTAGGAAATGAAAGATTTTGATAAATAACAAACAATGTATTTACCTTAATAGTGTTCAAAAGTCATAAAATATATAGCAGTTCATGACATCCATTCTTACAAATGTACTGTTTCTGATGGACACACGTCCAGATCATCCGCTCTCAAAACTCCGCCATCTCTCGCCCCACACCCACCACTGCTGGCGGCTCACCTCCAACTGCAAACAACAATGCAAACCAGCCACAGACTGCACACAGCACAGCCAGTGATTTTCATACAGAGCGCTACGTGGCGTTACCAATAAAAAAACCTAAACAGCCTACTTACAATGGTAGGCAAGTAACATGATCCAAGACTGGGAATTTCTTTTCCATTATAAGCTGTCAGTTGCGTGCTAGTTGTAGACAGGCGTAGGGAGCCTAACAATTCATGTTGTTGTTGTTGTCTTCAGTCCTGAGACTGGTTTGATGCAGCTCTCCATGCTACTCTATCCTGTGCAAGCTTCTTCATCTCCCAGTACCTACTGCAACCTACATCCTTCTGAATCTGCTTAGTGTATTCATCTCTTGGTCTCCCTCTACGATTTTTACCCTCCACGCTGCCCTCCAATGCTAAATTTGTGATCCCTTGATGCCTCAAAACATGTCCTACCAACCGATCCCTTCTTCTAGTCAAGTTGTGCCACAAACTTCTCTTCTCCTCAATCCTATTCAATACCTCCTCATTAGTTACGTGATCTACCCATCTAATCTTCAGCATTCTTCTGTAGCACCACATTTCGAAAGCTTCTATTCTCTTCTTGTCCAAACTAATTATCGTCCATGTTTCACTTCCATATATGGCTACACTCCAAACAAATACTTTCAGAAACGACTTCCTGACTCTTAAATCTATACTGGATGTTAACAAATTTCTCTTCTTCAGGAACGCTTTTCTTGCCATTGCCAGTCTACATTTTATATCCTCTCTACTTCGACCATCATCAGTTATTTTACTTCCTAAATAGCAAAACTCCTTTACTACTTTAAGTGTCTCATTTCCTAATCTAATTCCCTCAGCATCACCCGATTTAATTTGACTACATTCCATTATCCTCGTTTTGCTTTTGTTGATGTTCATCTTATATCCTCCAAATTTTTCTTTTGTTTCCTTTACTGCTTGCTCAATATACAGATTGAATAACATCGGGGAGAGGCTACAACCCTGTCTCACTCCTTTCCCAACCACTGCTTCCCTTTCATGCCCCTGGACTCTTATGACTGCCATCTGGTTTTTGTACAAATTGTAAATAGCCTTTCGCTCCCTGTATTTTACCCCTGCCAACTTTAGAATTGGAAAGAGAGTATTCCAGTCAACATTGTCAAAAGCTTTCTCTAAGTCTACAAATGCTAGAAATGTAGCTTTGCCTTTTCTTAATCTTTCTTCTAAGATAAGTCGTAAGGTCAGTATTGCCTCACGTCTTCCAACATTTCTACGGAATCCAAACTGATCCTCCCCGAGGTCCGTATCTACCAGTTTTTCCATTCGTCTGTAAAGAATTCGCGGTAGTATTTTGCAGCTGTGATTTATTAAACTGATAGTTCGGTAATTTTCACATCTGTCAGCGCCTGCTTTCTTTGGGATTGGAATTATTATATTCTTCTTGAAGTCTGAGGGTGTTTCACCTGTCTCATACATCCTGCTCACCAGCTGGTAGAGTTTTGTCATGACTGGCTCTCCCAAGGCTGTCAGTAGTTCTAATGGAATGTTGTCTACTCCTGGGGCCTTGTTTCGACTCAGGTCTTTCAGTGCTCTGTCAAACTCTTCACGCAGTATCTTACCTCCCATTTCGTCTTCATCTACATCCTCTTCCATTTCCATAATATTGTCCTCAAGTACATCGCCCTTGTATAAACCTTCTATATACTCCTTCCACCTTTCTGCCTTCCCTTCTTTGCTTAGAACTGGGTTGCCATCTGAGCTCTTGATATTCATACACGTGGTTCTCTTCTCTCCAAAGGTCTCTTTAATTTTCCTGTAGGCAGTATCTATCTTACCCCTAGTGAGATAAGCTTCTACATCCTTACATTTGTCCTCTAGCCATCCCTGCTTAGCCATTTTGCACTTCCTGTCGATCTCATTTTTGAGACGTTTGTATTCCTTTTTGCCTGCTTCCTTTTACTGCATTTTTATATTTTCTCCTTTCATCAATTAAATTCAATATTTCTTCTGTTACCCAAGGATTTCTAGCCGCCCTCGTCTTTTTACATACTTTATCCTCTGCTGCCTTCACTACTTCATCCCTCAGAGCTACCCATTCTTCTTCTACTGTATTTCTTTCCCCCATTGCTGTCAATTGTTCCCTTATGCTCTCTTTGAAACTCTGTACAACGTCTGGTACTTTCAGCTTATCCAGATCCCATGTCCTTAAATTCCCACCTTTTTGCAGTTTCTTCAGTTTTAACCTACAGGTCATAACCAATAGATTGTGGTCAGAGTCCACATCTGCCCCTGGAAATGTCCTACAATTTAAAACCTGATTCCTAAATCTCTGTCTTACCATTATATAATCTATCTGATACCTTTTAGTATCTCCAGGATTCTTCCATGTATACAACCTTCTTTTATGATTCTTGAACCAAGTGTTAGCTATGATTAAGTTATGCTCTGTGCAAAATTCTACCAGACGGCTTCCTCTTTCATTTCTTAGCCCCAATCCATAATCACCTACTATGTTTCCTTCTCTCCCTTTTCCTACTGACGAATTCCAGTCACCCATGACTATTAAATTTTCGTCTCCCTTCACTACCTGAATAATTTCTTTTATCTCATCATACATTTCATCAATTTCTTCATCATCTGCAGAGCTAGTTGGCATATAAACTTGTACTACTGTAGTAGGCATTGGCTTTGTGTCTATCTTGGCCACAATAATGCGTTCACTATGCTGTTTGTAGTAGCTTATCCGCACTCCTATTTTTTTATTCATTATTAAACCTACTCCCGCATTACCCCTATTTGATTTTGTATTTATAACCCTGTAGTCACCTGACCAAAAGTCTTGTTCCTCCTGCCACCGAACTTCACTAATTCCCACTATATCCAACTTTAACCTATTCATTTCCCTTTTTAAATTTTCTAACCTACCTGCCCGATTAAGGGATCTGACATTCCACGCTCCGATCCGTAGAACGCCAGTTTTCTTTCTCCCGATAACGACGTCCTCCTGAGTAGTCCCCGCCCGGAGATCCGAATGGGGGACTATTTTACCTCCGGAATATTTTACCCAAGAGGACGTCATCATCATTTAATCATACAGTAAAGCTGCATGTCCTCGGGAAAAATTACGGCTGTAGTTTCCCCTTGCTTTCAGCCGTTCGCAGTACCAGCACAGCAAGGCCGTTTTTGTTAATGTTGCAAGGCCAGATCAGTCAATCATCCAGACTGTTGCCCCTGCAACTACTGAAAAGGCTGCTGCCCCTCTTCAGGAACCACACGTTTGTCTGGCCTCTCAACAGATACCCATCCGTTGTGGTTGCACCTACGGTACGGCCATCTGTATCGCTGAGGAACGCAAGCCTCCCCACCAACGGCAAGGTCCATGGTTCATGGGGGGGGGGGGACAATTCATATGTGCTACGATTTAGTAATGTGATAGAGGCACCCATGTCCAACTGAAATTTCACACATCTCCCACAAATTAGTAAATAAACAATAAGTTAGTTTCACTGTCATGTCACTGGTGAAACTCCACACTTGCTAGTTTCAGACTTGGAATGTATTGCATTAATGACATGGGCCTTGTGACTACATCTTTGTGAGTGGGCTGAATTCTTATGTTTGCTCCATTGCAAACTGATGGATTGCACATGTCCTTTCCTAGCACAAACATAACATTGAAGTTGTCGGGAGGGGCAGTCTTGGCGTTTGTGCTGTGTATAACAGCGAGGACAAGACTTAATTCTGTTCGCCTGTGTAGCCGCCTGTTTAGCGAACTGTGTATGCAGCGTGGTAAGCTGTTCACTCGGCATGGCTAGCGCAGGCCGTCGGTGAGGAATGGGGCGAGAACAACTAAGGGACTCAACCTCATAAATAGCTGGCTGCCCAAATGTATGACCCAATAAGGTAACATTATCTTAATGTTCTAGTATTTGCATTAGAAATGATGGATCGAACTGCTTCAGAATTTCTTCTCTGACATCACATACATTGTACACGATAGCATCACGCAACGTAACATCTGAATATGAAGGACCACAAGCACATTCACATTTGCATTTGTGTGTCAGAACTTGCAGATCTGTTACCCACTCGCGATATATTTGTTATGACCGTATTTTGCAATTGAAGAATTGATACCTAGCTACTACAACGTTCACCGGTTGGTCATAATATAAAGTTGAAGTGATTACTTGTTCGTATGACAGTTCACTCTGAGTGGCGTTAGGATGTGCCTTCTGGATAAGTCTGAACAGTGCACTTTTTACTGTGGATAATAAATAGGGAAGTTTGACATACCTGAACCGCTGTGGGAGAGTAAAATGTGTCTCGTAACTGGGACAATCACTCGAGCCATTTTTCTTCTTGTTCAGTGAACTTGCGAAAAGGTGGTATAGCATCTGTAGTAGGCGGCTTTGTTTCTGTCGGGCGCGCAGAGCTGCCAAGTAGCTGCTGCACCGTATTGAGCAAGATAGAAATCTGCTTCGTCTGCTACTGAAACAACTGCATTAGTTGTGTGGCATCTAAAGCTTGCGGCTGCAGCGCCTAAACAAGGGGCGAGACAGGTGGGGTGGCCACATTGGAAGACACAAATGCAAAAAACATACAAGGCAAGCAACGTATAGAACGACAGAATCAAAAATATGTTCTGCAACGCCCACCTGAAAACACGATTAGCAAAAAGAAGAAACTGTTAAAGCAAAGCGAGCGCCCCTGCAAGGTAAAGACAAGAGAGAATTAAGGCGCCAGCAACAAAAAATTGTAGCCGTCGGCATGTAGTCCGGTTGATGACTCATCGTCGGTTGTGGGGCTTGCCCACTCGTTGCTTATAGGGTGCCTAGAGGATGTTGAGTTCTCGGAATGGTATACAACAATTAAAACAAATAACATTAGTAGTTTTATTTCTAGAAAACAAATTGACAATACTTAACTTTCTTTGGAGCAAATATACCTAGTGAGAAGCGGCATGAAAACAGGTAAGTCCTTGCTATACACAAAAGTCCAAGTAGCACTTCATACGGATCATGATAGTCTGACAGCGTAACACAAATATTCGTTGCAGGCTCGGGACGATTTGAGCGACCGGGGCTAGCTGGGGCGGCATTTATGCTCACGTCTTCCAGGTGTCGCTATTGGCGTGGCGCGTTCGAATACCGCGCATCATTAGCCGATGTTTCCTCACCACCTTCTCTGCTCTTGCGTTCCGCATCTTCGTTACGGCGCTTGAGGTTGCGGCAGAACGACGCGCCCATACCGCACTATGAAATAAAAAATAAAGGAAAATATAACATGAAAACTAACTCCAGTCCACACTAAATATTAATGTCTTTAACTGAGACAAGTTAAGACACTAATATTTATTGTGGGGTGGAGACAGTTACATTGTTATATTTGTTCTTTTTTTTATTGCAGTATTGTGCAATATGGGGTCTCGCAAGTGTTTGTCATTCGGAATCTTGCCATCAAAGGCGTTCAGCCTCATTCCATGAACTGTTCTCCACAACACGATGTATTATAGAAACAAGTTGAATCAATGACATAGAGCTTTGGGGGTAACTGTAATTAAACAAGAAAACAGTTATCGCGAAAGACGTCCTTCACAGGAATATCTAAATTAATTCTTGTAGTATAAAAGAGATTAAAAAGGCGAGACATTATCTACAGAAACACTTACTACTCAACGTCCATTGGGCTGGCTGTGTGTGTGTGTCCTTTCCGTAAGTTAAAGTTAGATTAAGTAGAGTGTAAAGCTAGGGACGGATGACGTCAGCAGTTTGGTCCCACAGAACTTAACACAAATTTCCTTTTTTTTACGAGCTTATAAAATATACCAGTGTTAATGACGTATATAATTATTTCGTTTAATAATAAGCCATTTGGCAGGTTCATATCAAATTTGAATTTATTTAATATGACCAGTAATTAATAATAAATATGAGAATTTTGCGTTTCCCCCAGCGTATTTGTTGATCGAACAGTTCACAAGTGTACTGTCGGTTCATAGTGTCCAACGGGTACTATATTTCGACGATCAGTCATGCTGCCAGTCATGCCGCCATCTGACGATGGCGATATGTCTGATCGCCAAAATATAGTACCCGTTGGACGCTATGAACCGACAGTACACTTGTGGACTGGTCAATCAGTAACAAAAATGTTTTACTTTATTAGAACAATGTAAGTCAGCACTTATTATCACATCCGTTTGACAATAAATATAGTATTTATATACGAGCAACAAGAATAATTTGCTGCCAACGAGATTCGAACCAGAGTCTCTGATCATCAAAGTCTGACGATACACACTCGGCTACCGGTGTCTAAACGTATACACCGAATGTTTTATGCTTAACAGCGCCCGGAACTCTTTTAATCTCAAAGGCATTTTTTTATAGATTTTACATGTCATAATTGCGTCGTAGTGCGTTAGAAAATTGCTGTCTAGACACTGACTTTCAGATCACTTAAGTACAAACAAACTTGAAGAGAGACAGTCGGTAGGATCCCCTTGTCAGAGAAAAGCTCGTATTTACGCCCACAACCTGATCTCTGACAAAGGTGAATGCACATACACAGTCAACAACAAATCCAAAAATGTCTCCGACACCGGAAAGCTCTGCGAACTACGAGGCAGAAGAGACCTAATCTGCCAGTCTCTCTTCCCGCGAACCATACGAGACTGGAACAGGAAAGAGAGGTAATGGCAGTGTCACGTAAAGTGCCCTCCGCCACACACCGTTGGGTGGCTTGCGGAGTATAAATGTAGATGTAGATGTAGATGATTTCACTTATGGCCACTCTCACTCAGCGTGCAGGATCCCTAAGAACCTGCATAGAGAGATCTGCCGAAAACAGATGGCGAAGTACGTGGCCACCGCGCCACATCACCTAGTATCAACCTGTCACCTCCGTGGCTACTCAGTGTAGTAGGACCACATACAGCAGTTTCCCTGTTGCCCATTGTTTATGTTTCCCGTGGCACTCGGGCCATTTGCTTAACGATGGTCCTTGCCTGTTCACTTGATTTTGTGAGCATTGCCAGTTTGGCTCTCATTGCTACCACGTCTTATTTTTGTCTTGCTCTAGGGATTGTTATGAACACAGACATGTAAGTGCGTATACACTATGCCAGGGCACCAAAACAGTTGCGCTGATAATCAAGCATCTAGTACAGGGTGGTGCAAGATATTTGTTAGAAAGTGTCTTGAGACATTAGCAGTACAGTGTTTATGTGTTCCATTTTCGATAAACCAGTATAGTTTTCTGCAGGCGACTTCCAGAGAGTGTACCGTTTTCCTGGATCCCTTAGTATACACTCAACATAGTGTGGAATGGACCCTTTATTGTTCCGACGTCAACTCTTGTGATTTTTTCTGATGGTATTATCCGAAGGACACAGACTTCACCTTTAAATCTGCGTGCTGCATATTCCAGAGAGATTCAGCAGTCAAAAGTGAAGTTCTCCATAAAGTAATAACGGAATTCAGTTCAAGGCTCTCTAGAGACTCAGTGTTGCAGAAGGAAAGTACTTTTAAAACGTTCTGTATTAAATATCAGTTTGCCTGCTATAGCATAAATATAGACAACGCGAATATACAGTGAAGAGCCAAAGAAACAGGTACACATGCCTATTGTACTGTAGGGCCCCCGCGAGCGTGCAGATGTGCCGCAGCATAACGTGACATGGACTCGGCCAAGGTCTAAAGTAGTGCTGGCGAAAATTGACACCATGAATCCCGCACGGCTGTTCATAAACCCGTAAGAGTACGAGGGGGTAGAGATCTCTTCTGAACAGCACCTTGCAAGACATCCTTGATATAGGATTCAGTGTTAAGACGATACAAGAAACACGTGCCTTTCCTAATGCTTTACTTTGAGTTCATGCACACCTCTGCGATTAGATGCTACCGAGACACCAATCCTAACTGCTGATTGGCGCAAATATTTTTGTCGGTAATTTTTCCAAGGCCACTCGTAACTCGCCTAGTTTCATTCTCTGTTTAAAATGGTACACCATCCACTGCCCAGTCCGAGCAAACGCGCCGGAGCGTCGTGCGGAGATGGCAATCTACCTAAAGAATATACGATTACTAAAATAGTGGAATGAGGTTAAACTAAAGTAGGTTAAGGCTGAAAATATTAGATTAGTAAATGAAAGATTAAAAATAGTAGTCGATGGCAGCAAGTTAACTGATGATGACCAAAGAATATAAGGTGCAAACTGACAATAGCAAGAAAAGCATTACAGATGAAATGAAATTTGTTAATATAGAAGATAAACTAAAATATTAGGCTTCATGTCACAACTTTACTAAATATGGGATCGGTTCATGCTATATGTCCTGAGGCATAAAGGCATTGTCAATTTCGTAATAAAGAAGTGTAATGAGTAAAAATTGTAGAGTGAGGCCAAGGCTTGACTTCAGTAAGCATACTCAAACGGATGTAGGTGACCAAAAAAACAATATTGAATAACCAATAAAAGGATAGCAGTCGAGAAGTTGAAAGTGGAATTTCGTAGGAATGAATATTATTGGGAAGCTAGACAGTCTCAAAAGCGGAATGCAAAGGCTCAGTCAAGACATAGTGAAGTGAAATGGAAAGAAGACGAACTTAGAATAATATCAAAAGCAGCTACGAATGTCGTAAGGAGATTGGGATTCATAGTAAATAGGAAGGTACGAGAGAGAGTGAGTTACTGTTTACGGTTCGGTGAGAGGGTTGTTTCTTAGGTACATGTGACGAGCAAAAAATGAAGAGAGAGATACACTATATCAGGATACTGAATGTGTAATACACTATGTAAAACTAGATGAAAATCTAATAACCATGGAGGATTGGAACTCCTTAGGAGATAAAGGAATAGAAAAAAGTTATGGGATAACATGTTCTAGGTAGTAGGTACAGTAGGTATGGAAACGAAGAAAAAGTAATTCAATCCTACAATATATTTCTGTTAGTAATAGCGAATAAAATATCCAAAAATCACAAGAGTGGGGGGTATACTTGAAAAAGGCCTGGAGAAACAGGGAGATTCCGGTTGTGTTACATCATGGTGAAAGAGAGATTTTGAAATCTTATAATGGATTGTTTGGCATATCCAGAAGCAGACCACAACTTAGTAATGATGAAGAGTAGGCTGAAGCTGAAGAGAATGGTACTGAGGAAAGACGAGATGCGTTTTAAGTTTTTTCAGGTTGTAGCTACTGTAATGCTCAATACCGTAATACGCAAATCAGTTGAAAATGAATGGACAGCTCTAAACAGTGCAATCACAGAAAGTGGTTAGAGAAATGTAGGTACGGGAACGTAACTGTAAATAAACCTTGGATAACAGGAAAAATACTTCAGCTGATGGATGAAAGAAAGAGGTATAGAAATCAGGAAAAGACCGTATTACAGCAATATAGGTCACTTAGGAACGAAACATATAAGAAGTACAGAGAATTAAAAGTAAACTGGTTGCAGGAAAAATACGCAGAACTCAGAAAAGAAATGGATATAGGAACGACTGATCCAATACGTAGAAAAGTCAAAATGTTGTAATTAAGAGCAAAGGCGTCAACGTCAAAAGTATAAGACAGCTTCCGTTGTTAAACGCAGTTTAATCTAATGATCATCCGCTATGCATTAAGAGTCAACAAAAGAAAGACGAAAGCAGTGTCGAGTAGCAGAAATAAGGTTAACGAACATCGTAACACCAACGTCGGGAACCACTCAGAAAATGAAGTCAAGGAGTTCTGCTTCCATGGAACCCTAATAACAAATTATATACGAAGCAGGGACATTAAAAGCAGGCTAGCACGGGCAAAGATTGCATTCCTGACCAGAAGAAGTCTAGTGGTATGAAACGTAGTCCTCAATTTGAGCAATAAAATTCTGAGAATGTACGTTTGAAGCAGAGCATTCTATATACGTGAATGATGAACTGTTGGAATATAGGAAAAGAAGATAATTCAAGCGTTTGAGGTTTTGCTCTATAGAAAGACCTTGAAAATAGGTGGACTAATCAAGGTTTCGTTTTTCATTATTTCAAAAAGCGCTATCTATACCTGCTTTCTGTACTTTTTTCGTAAAACGTCTCAATGCATTTCTTTCAATTCATAGCAACTCATTCTCATATATAGTCTACCCCTCTTAAGCTAACTTAAATCTACTGAGCTCAGGTGCTAAACTAAGGGACGAGGCAATGCAGCAGCACAAAACAATTAATACAAACAGCAATGAAAAAAATGCAAATTGGCAAAGCTAGCAGCAGTAAATGTAATAACTTATATCTAAACATGACAAACCCACAAGCAGAGAAAATAGTACACTAAAGACAACAACGCTGATAAGGGTAATGTATATTCACATCTTAAGGTCTATGTAATTAATGTGGTGCACCACAAAAACTTATTCTACAAAAAATTACCAAGTACTTGAAAAGAAAATTATGTATGCAGTTCCTGTGAAGGGAAATGTATTTTTTTGCTCCCTCATTTTTTTGGAAGTATATCACAAAATTATTATTTACTGGATCTGTAGACAGAAAATATTTATATTAGTACATCTATAAAATTTTATTTTAACCAATGCTGCAGTGCAGCTAGAAATGAGATGTTAAACAAAATAGGCAAAGCAATGCGTGAAACGTCATTCACTAGCCATATGGCATTTCATAATGCAGTAAACAATCTTTCAACTAGCAAGACGATAGATGTGAAATGTTTCTTATCATTTAATTTCAGTAAATATCATAAATTAAGAACTCTACAGTGTAATCATGTTTTCAAGTTTCATCGTGTCATATTTGCGATGCTTTCTACAAAGAAATGTCAATAGCGAGGTTAATGGCCTCTTTTTTCTCCAACTAATGGCTTTTTCTCAAGGCGGCTGGCACACCTGGCCGCACACAACGCATCACGTCACGGTCACTTACCTTCCTTACAGAAATATTCACGACAGCAGTTTCCGCTACAGTGACAGTCTCATATAAAAATTTCACAAGTCGAAAATTTGCGTTACAAATGTGTACAATGAAAATCCTGTAAATATAACAGTGTCCAAAAAATTTTCGCCGGCATTGTGATACATTCACGCATATACACAAATTTCATAACTCTTAAAGTACGATTCTTGGTTTCCAACATCCTTTTTCACAAATCAGAGTCCATAACCACTACTCATTACTCCTTACCTTATTACACATATACATATTTATCGACACTTCTTCAATATTTCATCATAATAAATACATAGCATAATCAGATTCCTCATCTCATTGATCATAAACATACCTCAAAAGCATAATACACATCGTCGTCGTAATAATAACACCATAACACCTCAGCCAAATCTCAAAATCGTCGTAGATTTCTGCAATAATTTCACAACCTAAAAAAATTATGTGCTCATTTCATATACCTCAAACGTAGTTTAAAATCATGATCCCATACCAAATACATCATTCAGAGCTCTCATAGTATCACAATGGTTCCGAAAAAATATGAACAGTTCACAAAGTACAGACAAAATACAATTTCATCAGTGTGAAGTTTCCAACAGTGTAATTACGTAAACATCTGTCACTGGTGTAGTAAAAAAAAGTTTCTTTTTGCTTTAAATAATCAGATAGCTGTGCAATTCTGTGTTGGAGGAATATGGTACCGATGTGTAAAGTTGTATATGCAAATACCATATTAGCTAGGGCTCCTTGTGCTTGCCAAATACATGGTACACAAAGTAAGCGTGTACCCCCCTGAGGATTAATGTAATTGTACCCTCAGGTGTTACAGATTACAGAAATGAAATGAAATGTATCACAGAAAACTTTCTTTGTAATTCAAAAATCTTTAAAAATAGATGTTTTAAGTACAAAATTAATCACTCAAATACGTGTACTGTGGCGCTAAACTGTGCGTCTTGTTGTAACATAATCTATGTCATTACTTGGGGTAAAAAATGTGCCAAGTGTAGTAATTATCGTCGTCCATAAGCAAAGTTCTGTAGAAGTCAATCTACTTACCTTGTAATAAACGAAGTAAATTGCTATGCGTATAGATATCGTAGTTGTTACGCTTATTGCCATGATGAAGTAAGTACCGTACCGTGACGTATTCTTGTGCTACAGAAAAGGCTGTCTCATTGTAGCTATACCACAAAAGTTCCTACTAAAACATGTTTTCCTTTCCAGAAGATTTCAGAAAAACTGTGCAGATATAAAACAGATATACCGCAAAAGCAACATTGTAAATTGTCACTCATTAGTAGCGTTGTGATAAAATCGTGTAGTTGTCACATAAACTAACCACTGTGTCATCTGGTATCTCTCAGAAAGTACTTTAAATCCAGAATGTATTTTCAAGTGAACCAACATGTTGCATTAAAATATCATTAGCAATACCAGTACATGTTATAAGTATGTGAGCCTTATGGTCGTTACGTAATCGTGCAACTTACAAGCAAGAATGCCCACACACAATAACACGGTTCGTCTGTTCACTATAACAATGCAATCGTAATTTCTGTTTAAATAAGATCTCTTGGTTCTTGACTGCATGTTTAACTTCAAACATCGTTGCATGTTAACAGTTTCTAAGCCTGACAAAGCATACTAATAACGTGAAGTGATAAGTTGTATGGCAAAGACAAAGTTAAAATGCAAATTATCTCTCAATAAACGGTTTTACATGTGAAATGTGGTTCAATCCTTTACTCTTCCTAGTACGCAGAGATTCAACTTCAACGCAATTATCATGTGGTATAAGTCGGATTCTGTAAGGTCCATTGTAAATTAGAAAGAATTTGTGACTCAAGTGTTTCTTCTTATGTGACAATGAATGAGCTTTAATGAGAACTTTGTGACCAATATATAATTTCTTTGCATTTGCTTTACCATGTAGTTTTCTCCTTTTGTCTGCTGCAGAATTTATATTTTTAATAGCCAAATCAATTATGTCTTAGTGTCGAAGTTTACGTGTATTCGGAAAAGGTACAAGCTCTATGATTCTGTTAGGTGGTTCTTCAATCTTGAGTACAAGAGTAGGTGGTAAAGCAGTGGAGTCATGAGGCATTTCATTCAGCACATTTTGAACTAAGTGTAAATATGTGTCCCAATGCTGATGGTTTCTGTGACAATAAAGTCTGCAAAGCTTATTGATTTCTTTCATAATCCATTCAGACGGGTTACAATGTGGTGAGTACAATGAAATAAAAACAGGTTGGGTTTTATGATTGCGGAGCATACGTGACCAAACAGCGAATCTGAATTGCGGTCCGTTATCCGAAATGACTTTACTAAGGTGTCCAACTACACGTAAGAAATTTTTAACAAAGGCGTTGGATACAGACCGTCTAGTGGCTTTACGTAACAGAGTGAAAGAAACAAATTTTGAAGTAAGTTCAACAGCGACTAGAACGTACGAAAATCCATTCGATGTTCTGACAAAGGGTCCAAGAGATCAACTGCAGCAAATTATTTTAATTTAGAATGAATGATAGGAAACAACGGAGCAGGATGTGAGATAGTAGATGGTTTCGCCTTTTGACAAAGTTTACAAATAGACTAGACTCTTCGAATTCTCTTTTCCATATTGTTAAAATAACAAGAATATGATAATATTTTCGTGGACTAAAATGTGCGTAGCTGAAATGAATGTACCAAATGAGCTTATTAACAAAATCGTCTGGAATGCAAAGTACCCATGGCTTGTCATCAACAGTGCAGCGTTTGAAGAGTATGTTGTTTCTAACCAGATAATAATGCCGAATCTGAGTGTGCGTCTTTTCATGCCATTTACTTTTGATGTCTTTCCAAATCGGATCTTTATCTCGTTCATGAGCAATGTCCTTTAAAGATGTGGTGATGAAGTTTTCAAAGGCGGATTTCTGAATGTAAAGAATACTAAAATTTCTCTCGAGGTTGCCTTCTGTGTTACTTTTCTCAAGCCCAGCCGGTCCGCGTGACAGTGCGTCAGCAACTATGTTCTTCTTGCCGGGATTGTAGACTATTGTGAAGTGGAACTCTTGCAGAAACAATGCCTAAAGTTTTAACCTGTCATGAATTAATTTTGAAGACATAAGAAATTGTAACGCACGATGATCACTGTATACTTTTACGTGCTTACCAGAAAGAAAGAAACGGAATATGTTAAATGCCCAAACGATCGCTAAAGCTTCTAATTCAGTAACGGAATAATTTTTTTCAGATTTTGTTAGCACTCGGCTAGCAAAAGTAATGGTTTTCTGAATAGTAGTGTAATTTTCTGTGGCTTCTTGAAATAAATGGGCACCAAGACCGACTTTAGAAGAATCCGTGCTAAGGCAGAAATCTTGTGATAGATCTGGATGAGCTAGTATTGGCGCGTTAAGTAGCAATTCTTTCAAAGAATTGAATTCCAACTGTGCTTGTTCGTCCCAGTTCCAAATAGTATTTTTTCCAATGAGAGAACAAAGTTTTGGTGTAACTGGAATTTGCATATTCAGAATACGACGGTAAATATTTACGAGACCTAGAAATATGCAGACTTTTTTGTGTGGATGGGACTGGAATGTCTCTGATTGCTTCTAACTTTTCAGGATCCGGCTGAATGCCTTCAGAAGAAATAATATGTCCCAAAAACCTCACCTTTGACCTACCGAATTCAGAGATTTCCAAGTTAACTGTAATTCCAGATTCTGCAAAAATACGTAACAAACTGTTGAGGACGTGATTATGTTGTTCCTATGAGGCTTCTGCTATTAGAATATCATCCACATATAAGGTGATGAGAAGTTTTAAGAAATCAGGCAATATAGAATGAACGCTGCCGAAGAAATGTTCAAACCAAAAGGAAGTTTCCGAAATTGATAACGAACGCCGAAACAAAGAAAATCTGTGTATTTTCTACATTCCGGATGAAGTTCTATTTGATAAAAGCTGGATCTGAGATCAATACAAGACAACACTTTTACACCATTAAAATTTTGAAGTAGTTTCTCCACCGTTTGCGGCCTGTCTATTTCAGGAATAATGATAATATTGATTTGTCTCGAATCTAAGACAAATCTGATAGATCCATTTTTCTTCTGAACAACATGTAATGGATTGTTGTATGAGTTTACTGCAGGCTCAATAATGCCCTCGTCAAGCATAGATTGTATTTCTGTTCTAACACAGTCTCTAAATGTGCTGGAATTACCTATGGTTTAACACAAAATTTAGTATGCTCACGAACACGAAATTGATATTGAAATCCCTTGATTGTTCCTGTTTTGTGAGTAAAAACTGTGGAATGTGCTTGTAAAATCTCAAAAAGGTCCTGCCTATCAGTGTCATTACAACTATCAATTGTTTGGATTTTATTCTGAATTAACTCATTAATTTCAAATATGTAGTCGATATCATCCCTGTCAGTACTTGCAGAGTGATTGTTAGTATCAACGTCCACAGAAAATTCCGAACTGTTGTCTAACAGAAGGTAAAGCTGATTAATTTCCTCGTTATTGTTTGAGATCCAATCTGCAAATTTCAAAGCTATTGACTTACCTTCTTTCTCTAAACTTATTTCAGCATCGTGAAAGTTTAAAATTGCTTTGTATCCATTCAAAAAGTCTACTCCCAATATAATTTCCGTCGACAATAATGGAACAATAAGAAAAATCATAGAGAGGCTTCGGCTTTGACAAATGAATTTTCAATTGGTTTGTTGGCGTACATCTACACTTGTTCCAACGATTGCACCTTGTAATTTAAACTTACGTAAGGGAAATGTGGGGCAATCGTTCGATTTGATGCAGTTGCTAAAGGCTGTTTCATTAATTGCTGAAATGGAACTGCCAGAGTCAAGTACTGCCGTAAATATTATGTCATTTACTGTAACGTGAATCACAGGATATGCAATGTTGTCATGTTTTACGTCGTGTTCCTGGAGTAAGATGTCCCTATGTCTTCCATTTTTACGTAATAACTAGCTACGGCAGCTGCGTCGTCAGTTTCATAAGTACGTTTCGTGGCTGTCAGCGATATGAGTCATTGCCTATTGTCTCATTGTTGGCACATTTCGTTATTGGGATTTGGAGACCAATTTCTACAAAGTCACCTTGTCGAGAGGGCCCTGCCCTGTTTGAATCCCGCCAGTTCTGATGAAATTTAGGACTGCCGTTTGGATCATATCGTCTGTCGTCATGTCGGTAGATTCCATAGTTTCTTTCTTGTGAGTCACGTGGTGGAGAATTTCTCCCTGAATCGTAACTGCGCGATTGGCCGTTGCGTCTGAAGTTACTCTGTCTCCCTTGATAATAATTATTTTGGTTCCCATATTGTCTGTTTCTCTGTTTGACTCTGTGACAGTCATTACCGCGGAGAGGTGATATTTCCCTGTAATTATTACAACTCTGCCAACCGTTGTCATACGGGTGGTGTCTATTTGGTCACGATTTACGTAAGAATAGCCTTGTCGTGTCTATTTATTATTTCTGACATCGCGGAATTGTGACGGATGTGACCTGTAATTGTTGTGCTCCTGTTTTCCCGTTCCGCGATTGTCAGTGTCAATTTCCAATTCTTGTAACAGTCCCTGAAAAGCTTCAATGTCGTCTTGGCGACGTCCTGCCAAAATAATGTGTCATAAATGTTCAGGTAATTTGATTAAGCAAATGCGGATTAGTTCTGAGGGGCTGTATGGGTTTGACAGGTACTGATTCTTGTGCAACATGTCTTCAAAATATTTGAGAAGACTGGAAAATTAACATTGTTCGAAATGTTTCATCATTTTGATGCTATGTTTTACTCGGTCTTGTGTAGCATGAGACCAATATGCTGAGCGGAAGGCATGATAAAATTCTCCTTTACTGTGGCAATTGTGAAAGATCGATCGCATTCTTACAGCTGGTTCATTCTCTAAATAGCAACACATAAATTCTAATCTGTGCTCTAATGACCAGTTGGAAGGAAAACAATGAGAGAATTGATAAAGCCACGCTTGTGGATGAATGTCGTTGCCAGAATTCTTAAATGTTTTTAATTAACGTGTAGAAATGAACAGCGTATAGTCAAAATCATCGTGTCGGCGAGTCGCATGTCGGTCATTGTTACGTCGTTTCGGCGGTTCCATTTCAAAATTCGGTGCACTTTGCCAATTTCTTTCATAATTTCCGAAATGCGCTGTGTTATTATTTTGTGGCTGTTCCGTATTTCAATGTCCCTCTTCCCGTATTGTATTTCTATGTCCCTCTTCCCGTATTGGAGCGCGAGTGTCCTCTGAAATATGTAATTCTTGTATTACTTGTGCCAACTGATCTTGTACTTCCCGGATTTCTCTTTTGTGTTGCGTATTAATTTGATTCTGATTTTGTTTGAATTTCTTAATTTCTTCATACTCTTCTGTGTCAGTGAAGGCTACAGGTCTTGTGTCACTCAGATCATCATCCACCTTTGTAGATAAGTTAGTGAACTGATCCGAAACTTCGGCTACTTTCTCCGATAGTGAACACATTTCCTCAGTGTGTTTTTCTGAACCAAGTTTCAGAGTGTCCATTTGTGTTGAAATCGTATCTACTGTGTTCTTTAAGTTTTCCTGAGTTTTTGCAAGTTGCGTAACCGAATCGATAGATGCAACTGAGTCAATTTTAGCTTGCAAAATGTGATTTTCATGAACAATAGTTTGCAGTTCCTTTATGGCTGCTTCGTGATTCTGTAATGCAGTTTCATGCCGCGAAAAAATAGGTTGGAAATGCTCACAAATTTGTATTTTTACGTCATTACAGACTTTTTGATATTTCGATTCGATTTTATGTAACTCAGTAGTTAAATCTTTACGTGTTTGTTCAAGTGTGGAGTCTTAACTTTTGAAGATTTTGATCCATTGCGTCTAACTGTTGCTGTGTTTGTCTCTGGCATTGTTCCATTGTGTCTAACTTTGGATGATTTTGTTCCATTGTGTCTAACTGTTGCTGTGTTTGTCTCTGATTTTGTTTCATTTGTTGTATTAATCGCAATAATAATGTATTAGTGTCTCGAATCTGTTCCTCTATGCTTTTCGGCAGTGCATTTGCACCGGCAGCGTTCACATATTGACGAGCAGAAAATGTGTCTTGACTTATTTGAGAAAACGGTGAAGACGCAAAACCTGAATTTACAGTGTTTGCAAGATTGTGTCCTGTCATTTAGGATTCCTGAGGCGAACTGTTGCCGAACGATCGATCGATAATGCTTCCCTGTTCACTATTTGTTTCACTGTCTACACCATTATTTGCAGCATGCTCCATTTCCCTATGCACAATTTCCAAATTACTAGTTTGAACATTAGTTAATTCATTACATGGTGGCGCTAACACACTGCTTTCGTCTTCACTGTCATTTCTCAGTTTACTTTTTGAGCCTAGTATTAATTTTTTCACACGCCATTACTGTCACAATATTTCACACGACAACACAGAAAAGCACAATTTGAAGAGCAAAATAAGAAAACAGATTAACATAGCATTGGAAATAATATCTCCTTAATTGCAAGCGCAGCTGCGAAATACTTGGTGCAAATCTACACTCCTGGCAATGGAAAAAAGAACACATTGACACCGGTGTGTCAGACCCACCATACTTGCTCCGGACACTGCGAGAGGGCTGTACAAGCAATGATCACACGCACGGCACAGCGGACACACCAGGAACCGCGGTGTTGGCCGTCGAATGGCGCTAGCTGCGCAGCATTTGTGCACCGCCGCCGTCAGTGTCAGCCAGTTTGCCGTGGCATACGGAGCTCCATCGCAGTCTTTAACACTGGTAGCATGCCGCGACAGCGTGGACGTGAACCGTATGTGCAGTTGACGGACATTGAGCGAGGGCGTATAGTGGGCATGCGGGAGGCCGGGTGGACGTACCGCCGAATTGCTCAACACGTGGGGCGTGAGGTCTCCACAGTACATCGATGTTGTCGCCAGTGGTCGGCGGAAGGTGCACGTGCCCGTCGACCTGGGACCGGACCGCAGCGACGCACGGATGCACGCCAAGACCGTAGGATCCTACGCAGTGCCGTAGGGGACCGCACCGCCAATTCCCAGCAAATTAGGGACACTGTTGCTCCTGGGGTATTGGCGAGGACCATTCGCAACCGTCTCCATGAAGCTGGGCTACGGTCCCGCACACCGTTAGGCCGTCTTCCGCTCACGCCCCAACATCGCGCAGCCCGCCTCCAGTGGTGTCGCGACAGGCGGAGGGACGAATGGAGACGTGTCGTCTTCAGCGAGGAGAGTCGTTTCTGCCTTGGTGCCAATGATAGTCGTATGCGTGTTTGGCGCCGTGCAGATGAGCGCCACAATCAGGACTGCATACGACCAAGGCACACAGGGCCAACACCCAGCATCATGGTGTGGGGAGCGATCTCCTACACTGGCTGTACACCTCTGGTGATCGTCGAGGGGACACTGAATAGTGCACGGTACATCCAAACCGTCATCGAACCCATCGTTCTACCATTCCTAGACCGGCAAGGGAACTTGCTGTTCCAACAGGACAATGCACGTCCGCATGTATCCTGTGCCACCCAACGTGCTCTAGAAGGTGTAAGTCAACTACCCTGGCCAGCAAGATCTCCGGATCTGTCCCCCATTGAGCATGTTTTGGACTGGATGAAGCGTCGTCTCACGCGGTCTGCACGTCCAGCACGAACGCTGGTCCAACTGGGGCGCCAGGTGGAAATGGCATGGCAAGCCGTTCCACAGGACTACATCCAGCATCTCTACGATCGTCTCCATGGGAGAATAGCAGCCTGGATTGCTGCGAAAGGTGGATATACACTGTACTAGTGCCGACATTGTGCATGCTCTGTTGCCTGTGTCTATGTGCCTGTGGTTCTGTCAGTGTGATCATGTGATGTATCTGACCCCAGGAATGTGTCAATGATGTTTCCCCTTCCTGGGACAATGAATTCACGGTGTTCTTATTTCAATTTCCAGGAGTGTACATTCATGCCACAACTGTTTTCAACAATTAAAGACTGCCACTACAAAGGAGATTCTACAATCACGCGCTAGCAATAAACAAACGCTACACTAATTACACAAACTACAAGAAAAAAAAGATTCCAGTGAGGTATCCTCGGGTAAGGGTCGACATATGAAACGTCCCCTTAGAAAAATTATACAAGACTGTGCTTAAACTGACACACAATATTTTTTAGCGCAACGCAATCTGACCTTCAAAAATCCGTACAAAAGAATGGCCCTGACTAACATTAACCTATACGTTTCACATATCACTTACCTCACAAAAATCTTCGTTACTCGAGCTACTGCAATACGGCGAGTGCCACTACTGCCAGCTAAATAAAAGATTCTAGCTACTGAAGGCACTAACTACTGATAGGCATAGTTAGCAAACGAAAGATTTTGATAGAGAAAAAACAGTATATTTACCTTAATAGTGTTCAAAAGTCATAATATATATAGCAGTTCATGACATCCATTCTTACAAATTTACTGTTTCTGATGGACACACGTTCAGATCATCCGCTCTCAAAAATCTGCCCTCTCACTTCCCCACATCCACCACTGCTGGCGGCTCACCTCAAACTGCGCAACGCTACGCGCTGTTAACAGCCAACTGCCCAACGCTACAATAGCCACCCAGCCACAGACTGCACACAGCACAGCCAGTGATTTTCATACAGAGCGCTACGTGGCGTTACCATTTAAAAAAAAACCTAAACAGCCTACTTACACTGTCAATCTGTGTCGTTTTCTCCAGTTACCTGTTTCTGTAGAAATTCTTCAAGACTAACGTGGCTTACGTCTTTTGCCTACTACTTATGAACTACGCAAAGGTTATGTGGACTTTGTACTATGTAAATTGAGTACATCATTCAAAATCAACCAGTCTATTAAAAAAAAATTTGATCACCCTAAAGCGATCTTTCCACAAGACTGAAATATTATTCACTGCTTTATTCGTTGTACTGTGTTCTGCGCTCACAAACAGTTCATTGCTTGACGGTATGCTGCTGCCGTCTAGAACCAGGACGAAGAGTGAGTGCACTTTCCTTGGAGCAATGACACATACGTTACATACAGTGAGTTCCTCACGATCAAGTCGTTGGCAGATTTAACAGAACAACCATCCCCCCCCCCCACCCATTCCCCCCCCCCTACCGTCCCCCAGTTCCACCACTCACTAATCGATGCCACCAGGGCATGCCTTTAATATTTAATATTTACTAATAGAGTGTGACGCTCGGAACAACTAACAGGGCTTCGCGGCATTGCTTTCATTCCGAGTATGTTGCTCCTACTCCGTCCACAAAACGGTGCTTTGAATTATGTCCTTTATTGCCCTCTATTAGTACCACACGCCATTACCGTATATTTTACATGCCTTTCTACCACTGGCTAGTAATTGACGTGTGTAGATAGTATTTAACACTTCGTGGAATCTCTTTTACGACTAGGATGTCAACAAATATATCTTCGTAATGGGCACATAAAAGGCAACACTGTTATCAGATATCTCCGAATCTTAACGAGAAACCATAAAAATCTCATTTCCGTAGAGCATTTATCCTCTGAAAATTTACGAGGCAATCCGAGGAGGACCAGATGCTTCAGTGGAAACAACATAAAAACGGGAAATGTTGGCCACAGACGTTATCGCCTGTAGTGATGCAGTACGATCGTTCTAATATTACTGTCACAAACTTAAAATGCTTCTGCACTGAAGCGCCAGAAAAACACGTATAGGCATGCGTATTCAAATACAGAGATAGATAAACAGAGTACTCAGCTGCGGTTGGCAACACCTATGTAACAAAACAAGTGTGTGGCGCAGTTATTAAAACGGTTATTGCTGGTACAATTACTTGTTTTGTTTTGCCTTAGGGCGTAAAAAACAGCTGGAGTCATACTCGCCCAAGTCAAAACTGTAGAACACGAACACAGAGATGAGTTAAACGATTATACGTAAATCACAATGGACAGAACAGGAGACAGCTAAAAACAGGCACGTGGAAAAAAGGCTAAAAAGCACCATACAGAAATGGAGGTCCAAAACTAAGAATTAAATGGCCTTCGCCGTATTGCTTCGGCGGATAAGAAGTAAAACGCGGTCGACATCCCGTGCGTCGTTCGCCGGAACGGCTGACAATTTAGACCGAAGCTGGAACGTAAATGGTTTAAAAAAAAGCATTCCAGGAGGAAGTATGTCAGGTTATCAAGGTATAAGTGAGTTTGAACGTAGTGTTATAGCCGGTGCGCGAGCGATGGGACACAGCATCTCAGAGGTAGCGATGAAGTAGGGATTTTCCCTTACGACCATTTTACGAGTGTACCGTGAATATCAGGAATCCGGTAAAACATCAGATCTCCGACACTGCTGTGCCCGAAAAAAGATATTGCAAGAACGGGTCAAACAACGACTGAAAAGAAACGTTCAACTTGACAAAAGTGCAACCTTTGCGAAAATTGCTGCAGATTCCAATGCTCGACCATCAACAAGTGCCAGCGTGCGAACCATTCAACTATACATAATCAATAAGGGCTTTCGGAACCGAAGGCTCCGTCGTGTGCCCCTTTATGGCAGCACGACACAAAGCTTTACGCCTCGTCTGGCGCTATCAACACCGACATTGGACTGTTGATGATTCGAAAGATATTGCCTGGTCGGACGCGTCTCGATCCAAATTGTATCGAGGGGATGGACGTGTACGGGTATGGAGACAACCTCATGAATCCATGTCCGTGCATGTCATCAATGGACTGTTCAAGCTGATGAAGACTGTAATGTGAAGACCGTAATGGCGGTGATGGTGGTGGTGGTGGTGGGGGGGGGGGGGGAGGGAGACAGAGAGAGAGAGAGAGAGAGAGAGAGAGAGAGAGAGAGAGAGAGGAGTGCAGGTGAAGTGATATGGGTCAATAATACGTCTACATACGACTCTGACAGGTGACATACACTTAAGCATCGTATCTGATCACCCGCATCCATTCATGTCCATTGCGTATTCCGAAAGACTTGGGCAATTCCAGCAGGTCAGTGAGACACCCTACTCTTCTGAGTTTAAACACTCATGGACAGCCCTGCAAGATTCATGGTGTCAGTTCCCTCCATCATTACTTCACACGTTATTTGGGTCCATGTCAAGTTGTGTTGTGGCACTTCTGCGTGCCCGTGGGAAACCTACACGATATGAGGCAGGTGTGCGAGTTTCTTTGGCTCTTCAGTGTTTATTAAACACTGAACACCGAGTTTTATCCCATTTCAGCAACTGATAATCAGTGTTGTGAATCAATTAAAAAGACATTCGTAAAACAAACAGCAACAACGGCAGATGAGAATATACGCAGAGATAAAATTTACTTAGCTTGTAGAACATACAACATATTTACATTATGTTTACAACTTGTGAACGACAGTCTGTGCAAGTTACGTAGAATAGAAGTTACTACAACTGCAGTTTTCTTACCAAGAACATCAGTAACTCTATACACTGACGTGTGATGCTGTTAACCGTACCTATGACACCTGTAAGAAATTAATACCATTATACTTCTAGTGATAAACTTATATTCCTTCCCGCGAGGGGATCAAGTAACCAAGCATGTGGTCAATAATTGTCTGATTTTCAATAGATTTTCCATCACGTCGGTCATTGTATGGTCCAAAGTTGCTGTCCTGGAAACTTGCACAGTGCCACGTGAATGTGCGAACTGTTGCCAATTTAAAATGTGTGATGAGTGGTGCTGGTTCTCTACTCCAGGCCTCATAATAAGACATGTGCTGTCACTTTGCAAGCTGAACCATAACTCATTCCGGAAGAGAAATCATCTACATTGGCCTGCTGTCTAGTGTGCGTGGTACTGCGCCTTTAGCAAATACTTCCTTGACACGATCAGTGAGAAATTGAAATGTTGTCGGTCGCCTCGTAGAGATACCGCTCTCATAACATGGTCTGACCACGATAACACACTTCCCAGAGCTGCAGCATCGGAAAAATGCAGGCAAGATTGGGGCTCCGTTTCCTGTCGATTTTAGAGAGAAGACTAGTTCACAGTAGTTTCAATTCAAGGTGTGACATAAAATCACGTATGATGCCTCTGACCATTTTATGAAATCATAAATTTTTAACCTGCTGTCATGATCGCTGGAGAACAAATTTTTTAATCACTTGTTGTTCAGTAACTCAGTTTTATTATTTACGCGTTTCGAGTAAACTTATCTTCAGAATATCAAAGGAGATGATGTGCTACATACTCCCGGAATGAGTCATATATGAGTCTTAAATTTCTTGATGGGGTGTAACAGTTGAGGTCAGTTTACTCGAAACACATGTAATAAAACTAAATTTCTGAACATAGCATGACTAAAAATGTTTTTCTCCATCGACTATAACATCAACGTTTAGAATTTATAAACACAGTGCTTTGGCTAGTTTCAAGCCTTTAGGAACGCGAGTGACTTGTTAAGTACGTTCTCTTTCTTCACAATATTTCTTCACTCTCCGCTCACGCTGGCTCTCTTCACTCCGTCATTTTAGTTTATTCCTGGTATCCCTTTACAATATTCCGGCGTTTCTCTGTAACTAGGCCTATACGGCACTGCTCTTCATAGTTTTTATTTCCCTTAGTTCCATTACTTCCCAATCTGTGCTGACGTTTACCATACAATTTTTATCTGTTACGCACATGGCGTTCCATATCGTCTTGGTAAGCATATTTTTGTCCACGCTGGAAATCGCATACATTTCTGCCAATGGCTGTCTAAAATAACCGTTTCCATTCCTCTAACACAACTCCTGTCTTGATTTGCGTATCCGGATAAGGCATTTTTTTCTATGCTGCAAATCTCTCCACATACACTACGTGATCAAAAGTATCCGTACACCCCAAAAACACACATTTTTCATATTAGGTGCATTGTGCAGCCACCTACTGCCAGGTACTCCACATAAGCGACCTTAATAGTCATTATACATAGTGAGAGAGCGGAATGGGCCGCTAAGCAAAACTCAAGAACGTGGTCAGATGACTGGGTGTCACTTGCGTCATACGTCTGTACGCGAGATTTACACACTCCTAAACATCCCTAGGTCCACTGTTTCCGATGTGATAGTGAAGTGGAAGCGTGAAGGGACACGTACAGCACAAAAGCGTGCAGGCCGACCTCGTCTGTTGTCCGACAGAGACCACTGACAGTTGAAGAGGTTAGTAATGTATAATAGGCAGACATCTGTCCACATCATCACACAGGAACTCCAAACTGCATCAGGATCAACTGCAAGTAGTATAACAGCTAGGCGGGAGGTGAGAAAACTTGGATTTCATGGTCGAGCGGCTGCTCACAAGCCACACATCACGCCAGCAAATGCCAAACGATGCCTCGCTTGGAGTAAGGAGCGTAAACACTGGGCAATTCAACAGTGGAAAAACGTTGTGTGGAGTGACGAACCACGGCATACAATGTGGTGATCCGATGGCAGGGCGGGTATGGCGAATGCCCGGTGAACGTCATCTGCCAGCGTGTGTAGTGCCAACAGTAAAATTCGTAGTTGATATGGTGTTGTGTTTTTCATGGAGGAGGCTTGCACCACTTGTTGTTTTGAGTGGCTCTATCACAGCAGAAGCCTACATTGCTGCTTTAAGCACCTTCTTGCTTCTTACTGTTAAAGACCAATTCGGGGATGGCGATTGCATCTTTCAGAACGATCGAGCAAGTGTTCATAAAGCACGGCCTGCAGGGGAGTGGTTACCCGACAGTAACATTCCTGTAATGGACTGGCCTGCACAGTCCTGACCTGAATCACATTTTGGGATGTTTTGGAACGCCGACTTACTACCAGGCCTCACCGAACGACATTGATACCTCTCCTCAGTGCAGCATTCCCTGAAGAATTGGCTGCCGTTCCCGAAGAAACAATCCAGCACCTGACTGAACGTATGCCTGCGAGATTGGAAGCTGTCATCAGGGCTAAGGGTGGGCCAACGCAGTACTGAATTCCATTATTACCGATCTAGGGCTCCACGAACTTGTAAGTTATTTTCAGCCAGGTATCCGGATACTATTGGTCAAATAGTGTATCACGGTACGCATTTCTGCACCTCATTGAATTTGATGCAGTAACAAACAAAATTTACGAAGTTTGAACATATGCGTTCAATAATAGTAGTAATAATAGCTCGTGGCTCAACGGCCGAGCCCAAGTATTACAAATGGACGTCACATCGGCGGCTTGCATGTCCCTAATCTACCACTACCCAACCAGGCAAAAAGGACATACAGTTTAACGAGGTACCTGTATCTTGACCACTTGTCGTTCCTGATGATGCTTCTCATCGCTGAGAAATGAAGCTTAGATTAACGAAAGGCTTAAAATTTCTGTGGTCCGACTGTTAAACGATCCCGCGACCTCTCGACTTCCAGGCGCGCGCGATAGCACTAGACTACCAGGCAGGACTATACGTACGACGCAGTGATACAGAAGACGAAATGTGGAACGCTACTAGTGTCAAAAGATTGTACAAAACATGCTCAGGAAGCATGCACATAACCTTTGTAACTTGATATCTAATTAATCCAGTAGTAATATATCATAACCCTTTGTTGAGCTCAGTTCTAGTGATCCCGTAGGTCTTCAAAGATAACTAGCGAAAGCCAAAATACAGTGGGAAATACGTTTCAGTGCAGAGCTTGTGGGTTGCAATGGCTGCCACAGTGTGTGTACAAATATATAACCATCATTTTTCCGTAATTTCTTCGAACAGGTATCTGATTAATAATATCATGAGAACTTCACGAAAGCTATAACTATTTAGAGACTCTTTCATGTGTGTGTAATCGTATCCCACTTTTTAGTTTCGTTTAGTTTAGTTCTGGAAACAAGCATGTTACCATCAAGACGGAAGTTTTAAAGCACACAATTATGCGGCAATACAAACTTCATTAAACACACCTCCCCGTTCATAATACAAGACGTGATTTAGGCAACCGCTACAGCTGTTGCTGTACAGAAATAAACCACCATCTTCGCCTCACCTCCCCTCTCTCTTTCTATACACACACACACACACACACACACACACACATATATATATATATATATATATATATATATATATATATATATATATATGTGTGTGTGTGTGTGTGTGTGTGTGTATGTGTGTTTGTGTGTATGGTGTTTCAAAAATGACCGGTATATATGAAACGGCAATAAAAACTAAACGAGCAGCGATAGAAATACACCGTTTGTTGCAATATGCTTGGGACAAGAGTACATTTTCAGTTGGACAAACTTTCGAAATTACAGTAGTTACAATTTTCAACAACAGATGGCGCTGCAAGTGATGTGAAAGATATAGAAGACAACGCAGTCTGTGGGTGCGCCATTCTTTACGTCGTCTTTCTGCTGTAAGCGTGTGCTGTTCACAACGTGCAAGTGTGCTGTGGACAACATGGTTTATTCCTTAGAACAGAGGATTTTTCTGGTGTTGGAATTCCACCGCCTAGAACACAGTGTTGTTGCAACAAGACGAAGTTTTCAACGGAGGTTTAATGTAACCAAAGGACCGAAAAGCGATACAATAAAGGATTTGTTTGAAAAATTTCAACGGACTGGGAACGTGACGGATGAACGTGCTGGAAAGTTAGGGCGACCGCGTACGGCAACTACAGAGGGCAACGTGCAGCTAGTGCACCAGGTGATCCAACAGCGGCCTCGGGTTTCCGTTCGCCGTGTTGCAGCTGCGGTCCAAATGACGCCAACGTCCACGTATCGTCTCATGCGCCATAGTTTACACCTCTATCCATACAAAATTCAAACGCGGCAACCCCTCAGCGCCGCTACCATTGCTGCACGAGAGACATTCGCTAACGATATAGTGCACAGGATTGATTACGGCGATATGCATGTGGGCAGTATTTGGTTTACTGACGAAGCTTATTTTTACCTGGACGGCTTCGTCAATAAACAGAACTGGCGCATGTGGGGAACCGAAAAGCCCCATGTTGCAGTCCCATCGTCCCTACATCTTCAAAAAGTACTGGTCTGGGCCGCCATTTCTTCCGAAGGAATCATTGGCCCATTTACTGCATCACGCTATCTGGACATTCTTCGTGAATTTGTGGCGGTACAAACTGCCTTAGACGACACTGCGAACACCTCGTGGTTTATGCAAGATGGTGCCCGGACACATCGCACGGCGGACGTCTTTAATTTCCTGAATGAATATTTCGATGATCGTGTGATTGCTTTGGGCTATCCGAAACATACAGGAGGCGGCGTGGATTGGCCTCCCTATTCGCCAGACATGAACCCCTGTGACTTATTTCTGTGGGGACACTTGAAAGACTAGGTGTACCGCCAGAATCCAGAAACAATTGAACAGCTGAAGCAGTACATCTCATCTGCATGTGAAGCCATTCCGCCAGACACGTTGTCAAAGGTTTCGGGTAATTTCATTCAGAGACTACGCCATATTATTACTACGCATGGTGGATATGTGGAAAATATCGTACTATAGAGTTTCTCAGACCGCAGCGCCATCTGTTGTTGACAATTGTAACTACTGTAATTTAGAAAGTTTGTCTGCCTGAAAATGTACTGTTGTCCCAAGCATATTGCAACAAACGGTGTATTTCTATCGCTGCTCGGTTAGTTTGTATTGCCGTTTCAAATATACCGGTCATTTTTGAAACACCATATATATATATATATATATATATATATATATATATATATATATATATAGTGAGTCACCTAACGTTACCGCTGGATATATTTCGTAAACCACATCAAATACTGACCAACCGATTCCACAGACCGAACGTGAGGGGAGAGGCTAGTGTAATTGTTTAATACAAACCATACAAAAATGAACGGAAGCTTGTTTTTTAACACAAACCTGCGGTTTTTTAAATGGAGCCACGTAGGTTGGTTAGCACATCTGAACATATAAACAAGTACGTAATCAGTGCCGTTTGTTGCACTGTAAAATGTTAATTACATCCGGAGATATTGTAACCTAAAGTTGACGCTTGAAATCTCCGACGTTCAGTTTGAAGCAAAGCAAGCGCTGTATCATGTATAAGATACAGAGGCGAGCGAGTGCACGGGACTTACCCTAGTTCACTGCTAGTAGCGTCACGTCATCGTAACGCGCCTGCATATAGTATTGCACCACATTTAACATAAAAGTAAAAATTAAGATTTGTGTGTAAAACTTTGTTAAAGTATAGTTCTATGTAATAATGTTTCAGGTAACAAATCTTAATGTTATAAAATTAGTAGTTTACGTAAAATTCACGTTTTGAAAGAAAAATAGGAGGCGCTAAATAATGACGCTAGGAAGCCAAAATTTGGTGAGAAGGTGCAGTAAGAAGTCATTAATAAGTGGTGCTGGTTTCCAAAACCATAAAACTAAAATTGACTCCAGAATCCGCGTTTTTCGGAAAAATCAGAGGCGCGAAATAATAGAGCTACAATATTGAAAATTGGTAGGATGCTTCAGTTCACCCTAATAATAATAATGGAAATACCACAATCAGTTACCTCTTCTAGTTTTTTAGTAATTTAGTAAAAACTACTTTTGTGAGTAAAATGTACATAAGCATTATAGATTAAGTACTTTAAATTTTAATGATAAAACAAATTCTTTAAGACCAATGATCAGATAGGACAATTAACAAAGCTACACCAAGTTTTAGTCTTGTAGCATAATTAACAGCTGATACAAGTCTTGATAAAGCTATGGTTCAGAGGTAACAATCTACCGTTAGTTCCATTGTAAAAATTCTAGAGAGTAAAGTTTTAATTTTAGCGGGCTGAGATTTTCTACGTGCTTCTGTACTGCTCAGATGTATGTATACAAAAATTGAGAAGTTTGTAAAGCTATTATTAAATGTGATATTTAAGATTATGTGCCTGAGATAGCGGTCATTTGGAGGCCGCAGGCATCTGCATATGAACGGAAAGAACAGATGCTCTCTTGGCGGTACGCGCCGGAGCTATATAAAAAGAGCGGCAGAGGCAGTAGTAAGCTCACTCCGCATTAGACCAACGCCTAGTCCACGCGAGCTTAACGTCCGATCGCGCCTCGCCTCGGGTGACGTCATAGCGGGCTGTGACATGCGCGTACTTAGCAATGTAAACGGACATTGAAAATCGCGAGGACTGTACACCGTCCTGGATCGTTTAGACTTCGGTAACAAACTGTTATTGTGCCGTCCGTGTGAAGTATAATTCCGCGTGGCAAGTGGTGACTAACTCCACTTTTAAGGCGAGCATTAATCTTTTTTTTTAACATTATTGCGAACTATTAATAGAGCACCGTTAGTTAGAGTAATGAACTATTCGGGAGGAACTTGCTGTAGAATTCGCCTCTGAACTATTAAACGATTGGCTGAATTAACAATATTTAATGTCTTTAGCATTTTCAGAAGTTTCGAGTAATTTGTGTGAGCCTTTAAGATAATAAAATCTTGTTTGGAACTTTAAATTTTATTGAAGCAGCCCTAATCCCGTGAAGAACTATGGATATTTTTCGTTTAGCTGGGCTGTACAGGAATGTGGCCGTGCAGACTGGGAACTAAGGTCAGTAAGTTTCCCTTCGCTTTCTGACTGGCCACCAAATTAGTTGCCAGGCTCGCGTGATTTAAGGTGGCAATGTTCAACTTTCATTCAACATGAAACAACGACTTCTTCGCCGTCCCACATATGTTGCATCGGCAATAGTCTGTTACGTGAAATGAACATTCAAACAACTCATTCGACAACGTCTTCGCCGCCCCACATATGGTGCTTATCGGCCGGGAAAACTGAATTAAAAGCAAATAAAAGTGCTCGATGTGTGAAAGCGATTGGTATAAATTAACGAACTCGGTAGGCAATAACAGGACACTGAATTGAACTAGTGTGGGAACAGTGTTACCAGTAAAGGCGGGTGTAGTGTATAACAATAAGTGTCTACCGCTGTACGTTGGTTAGTGACGATGGTGAGGAAGGCTACGATGCTGGATCGCGGCTGCCGACGGCGCTGAGACTAAAGGAAGACGGTGCGTCATCGCGGAGCTGCGCTGATCTGCGAGACAGCTGCCGGCTGCGCCGAGCGGTCAACGGTGCCTTGCTGCCCCCCCCCTGGAGCTATTGCAGTAGGCGATTCCTGTGGCGGTACTCGACGCTACGGCTGCTGCTGCTGCCTTCAATACGTCGCGACGCGTCGCATCACGATTGCTGGTGCACCGCGACGACATCATTCGTCGAAATCAAGCATTTAAGTTAAGTCAAAGACTTTTAAAATATTTATTAACTGCTGCTAACAAACTAAAAGATATGGAAAGTAGTGTACATTTCAGAAGGGAACCGGTCTCTGACCAAGAATCCTCACGATCAGGAATTGAGTTTAATGAGGATGGTTCCATTAATCCCTCAAATATTGAACTAGAACGTAATTTGTCACCAGTAAATTATGACTTTAATTTAAATGAGAGTGCAGGGATGCAATCAATAAGTGAAATAGAAGTCAAAAGGGAGCCAGTAGAGTTGCTAACTTTGTCAGGTAGTGAAACTGAGCTCAATATATCTCCAGCTCAGTCAAGTCAAGAGATACAAAGTATCAAGGTAGAAGCTCCGGATTGGATGCAAATACTGTTTGCCAAACTCGAATCAAACCAAAATAAAATTGAGGCTAAAATTGAAAATAGTAATAAAGAGTTGGAGAATAAAATTGAGGTTAGTAATAAAGGGTTGGAAAATAAAATTGAGGATAGTAATAAAGAACTAAAAGAAGAACTGCAATCAAAATGGAATAGTTTGAATTATAAGATAGATGCTATTCATCATGACATTCAAGTAAAAGTAGGGCAACAGTTAACTAAAATGCATAGTACTTTCAAATGTGAAATAGATCAAATTCAAAAAAATTATCAAGAGGCAGATGAACTTTTGGAAGTGAGGTTGTCCGAAAGATTGAGCAACGAGTCCAAACTTTGCTCTGACAAAGTTAAAGAGGTACAAATTAAAGTAGATACTTGTCAGAAAAACATTGAGAAAGTAAAAGAAACCTGTACCGAAATTCGTGGTGCAGTGGAACAAAGATGTTCTGCCAGGATAGAAGCAGTAGAGTCACAAGTAGAGGAATTAAATACTAACATTGCTAACCTAGAAAATAGAGTAACCTCTGTTAATTCTAGTCATTCTACTGTACAGCATGTGACTTCAGTTGACGCCGCTTTTATAGGGTGTCGACAGTTTTTGCGCTTTGATCCTGATAAGTACATTCACCCTCTTGAATTTTGGAATGACTTTGAGGATGTTCTCCCCAACACTTGGTCAGAAAGAGAAAAAATTTCATTTATAAGAAGTCATTTGTCAGGTGATGCTTTGCGATGGTCAGCGGATGTAATGATCAAATGTAAAACTTTATCTGAATTCAAGTCTGCATTTCTCAACGAATACTGGTCACATAACAAACAAAATGATGTGTTAAGGGAATTCTGGAGTGGTAAGAAGTTTTTCCCAGGGCGTGAATCAGTAAAGGATTTCGCTAGGAAGTGGGTTTCAAGACTGTCACATTTGACAGAAAAGATGAAGCCAGATATGATCATTATGGGTTTAGAAGGTAAGCTGCCGTGGTACTGGCAGAAGAGGATCATTTCCGCCCCTAGAGATAATATAGACAAATTTATTGAATATCTGGAAAGAGTGGAAAGAGTAGCTGCTGCTGAGGAGCAGGTGCAGCAGAATAACAAATCTTCTAACAATCACGTACAAAATAATGGAAACGTGAACGTTAGAAATATGGAAGTTAGGCACACCAAAACAAACTATCGAAACCAAAGCCGTGGCAGAGGAAGAGGGGGTAGATACTCACCACGCTTTCGTAACAACTACTATGACGAAAGTGGAGAAGTAAATACTATGCCATTAAGACAAGAAGGGAGTCATGATGCTACTATATCTAGTGGTGTCACAGATGAACACAACAGGCCGCGTGTGGGAAACTAAATCCCGTCTATGAGGAAACTGGCGCTCACCAGGCGGTAACAGTAACAGCCAGTAACGGAAACACAGACAATCAGCCAACATACACAGACAGACAACATGGATGACGAAATAAATACAGATAATACCAGTGATGTGTTAAGCCACTCTCACAAAATAGTGGATAGTATTTTGGATACACTAGAAAAATGGGTCAAGGAAGAACAGGAACTCAAGGTAGATAATGGGGAAGAAATAGATAATGGGTTTGAGTCTGATGGGAATAATGATGAAGTAAAAGCTTACATCTTCGATGAAAATGGCAATCTAAAAGCTGAAGTAGAAGTAGCAGAAGTAGAATCAGTACTGCAAAACTTTAGAGAGGAGGAAATGATGAATGAAGGGGGTAGAAATAGTAACGAGGTGAAAGAATCTAGTAGCTGTGTAAACGTGCCACAAATGGTTGAAGGTGACGACATTCTTATGAACAGCAATATTGCGCAGGGACGCAGTTGCTCAGAGGTAGAGGATAGTTTGGCTGATGTGCAGCAAACAAAAGTAGAAAAAGTCGTCAGATGCTTCGATTTAAAGTTAGTGGACAGATTAGAGAAAGCAGCTAAGATTATAGAGCATGATGAGCCCCAGGATGTAAATGTAAATGTAATTGCAACTGATCAGAATTACTTTAGCTGGAAGAACATAGAACGAGATTTATTAGACGAGGTGTGTGAGCAACCTGTTCAATGTAAAATAACTCACCCTGTTATCAAAGTAAACATATCAGGAGTCACTGTGCGTTGTCTGCTTGACAGTGGCAGTGAAGCAAGTGCTTTATCACAAACATTTTTTGACACCATACCCAATAAAGAGAAGTTAACAGTTATGAAAGTAAGTGGCTTAAAGATTATAGGTGCTACTGGAAAAGTCTCTAGACCAGTTCAACACGAAACTTTGATACCCATTGGTATAAATGACGTAGTAATAGATCATCCTTGTTTGATTGTGCTAGGCTTAAGTGTTGATATGTTGACTGGTACTGATTTCTTATCAAAGTACCAGGGAAAGATCAATTTTGATCAGAACAACTTAATTTTAACTTTACCTGACTCTAAAGTGATAAGAGAGTCTTTTATAGGATGTCATATAGGCGGTAGTAATGAAACTTGGGAACTGCCTATTAGAGTAATAAAGAATAAAGGATACTTGCAGGAAAATTTGGTTTTCAGTGAGAATGAGGAAAGTACATTGGATGAGAAGAAAGCACAGGCCAGGGCAAATATACGCAAAAGAGCTTTAGATAGGAAAAAGAGGCATGATGCAAGGGCTTCCCCCACTAGTTTTAAAATTGGTGAGCTAGTGCTGGTCAAAACAAAAGAAAAATCAAAGAAAATTTCTGCAGAAACTAAAAAGTTTATGCATGTATATCATGGACCATTTAGAATAGTAAGTAAACCTCATGCAAATGCCTATCGTTTGGAATATCCAAAGAGTAAGAGAGAACTAGGTCTAAGAAATATTGTGGATCTAAAGGAATTTAAAATTAACAGTAATTAATTACTGTAGGGAGTCTGCCACTCTTTGGCGGATACACGGTTTGGCGTACCGTGCAGTCCCAGCTGGGTGAAACTTTATTTCCTTTTCAAGTTTCATTCCCTTCTTCTGGTCTATCATAACAGGTAAGAATCACATATATCTTCATGTTGTATATATGCTATTAGGTTTTAAGTACTCTTAGTAAGGATCTACCTAGTGAATGGCAAAACAAAAGTCTGAGTACCAATAAGAGGCAAACATGGCTAAAATAAATAAATTAAAATATTTCATGTAATTGTAAAGGGTTAGAAACTACAACTAAGAGAGACACTTTGCAGTATACGAAGTACGGTATGAATATGAATAATCCATGAGATTATGCAGAAGGTAGTATGTTGCTAGAAATAAGGTTGTCTGAAGGAAAACAGCGTAAGAAGGTAATGCTCATAGAGGCAAGCAATGGCGTTTTAGAATTAAATAAATGGAGATGTGTGGAAGTGGTGTGAGGATCGCACCAAATATATAGAAACAGGACGTCAATAGGCTGACAAAAAGGAAAAGGGAGAAAGAAGTGGAGAAATGAAGTATTTTTGAATCTGGAAGAAAAGGGAGAAAATGAATAAGGTGAAGAAGTGAAGTAAGTAAATTGAAGTAAATGATGTAGGATTAAAGAATAATTCCCTCACGTCTCGTGAAATGGTGAAAAACGCTAAATCTTGCTTGAGGCAAATAAATAGTTAAACAGACAACAGAAACACACAAATATTGGAAAATGCAGAAATTTGGAATCGGTATACTGAAAATAACTAATTTCTTTAGTAATTCATACAATAAAGCAAAGTGCTGGTCAGCAAATGACTTCTTTGATGAACTAATCCATACGATAATTAAGCCAGAGTACATTAAAACTAAAAGTTTACTCAATTTTCTAAGTTGAAGCAAGATCTTAATATATTAATTTGCTAAAAGAATTTTCACTATTTAGGAACCTAAAAGGTTATTTATGAAAGAAGAAAGTAGGAGCTATTGTATCAGATACGACTTAGTGCTAAATGTCTTTCTGACAACTTCACAATTAGTAAAATAGTGCCAGAATATAAACTATAAAATGTACTTTGTCCTACCTTAGATATAAGTTGAAAACAGAAACTTAGACTGTATTGTCTGTTTCTCAGGGACATGCAGGCTGCATGAATGACTGACAACAAGCGGTAGGGAGATTGGAAGTAGAGACGCAAACCACAGTGAATACAATTTCCTCCCACAATTTTGTCAATCAGTGAAATTAAATGAGTGTTACAATAGGACACCCACCACAGTGCCGAGTATTATAGTAAAAGAAAAATGTGAGTGCGTTGCAGTGATAAAAGTCGTGTGTATTTTCTTTTTCAGGAAGAGACTGATTTAAAAAAAAAAAAATAACTATTTTGTAACCATTGAAAAATTTATATTTCCATGTAAATGTATGTAAATAATTTGTGAATGTCTTCTGTACTAGGTTTTCTATGTGTATATGAGTATGGTTATTTTGTGTATGTAGTAATAAGGAATTTCCTAAGAAGAAGCAACTTAAGTTGAAAGAGGTATACTAAAGTAATCCATCGCTTGTTTGTTCTTTTAGAAATTTAATTTTGTTCAAAAATAGATTTTCACGAAAATTAAAAAGGGGGTGATGAAGCAAAGCAAGCGCTGTATCATGTATAAGATACAGAGGCGAGCGAGTGCACGGGACTTACCCTAGTTCACTGCTAGTAGCGTCACGTCATCGTAACGCGCCTGCATATAGTATTGCACCACATTTAACATAAAAGTAAAAATTAAGATTTGTGTGTAAAACTTTGTTAAAGTATAGTTCTATGTAATAATGTTTCAGGTAACAAATCTTAATGTTATAAAATTAGTAGTTTACGTAAAATTCACGTTTTGAAAGAAAAATAGGAGGCGCTAAATAATGACGCTAGGAAGCCAAAATTTGGTGAGAAGGTGCAGTAAGAAGTCATTAATAAGTGGTGCTGGTTTCCAAAACCATAAAACTAAAATTGACTCCAGAATCCGCGTTTTTCGGAAAAATCAGAGGCGCGAAATAATAGAGCTACAATATTGAAAATTGGTAGGATGCTTCAGTTCACCCTAATAATAATAATGGAAATACCACAATCAGTTACCTCTTCTAGTTTTTTAGTAATTTAGTAAAAACTACTTTTGTGAGTAAAATGTACATAAGCATTATAGATTAAGTACTTTAAATTTTAATGATAAAACAAATTCTTTAAGACCAATGATCAGATAGGACAATTAACAAAGCTACACCAAGTTTTAGTCTTGTAGCATAATTAACAGCTGATACAAGTCTTGATAAAGCTATGGTTCAGAGGTAACAATCTACCGTTAGTTCCATTGTAAAAATTCTAGAGAGTAAAGTTTTAATTTTAGCGGGCTGAGATTTTCTACGTGCTTCTGTACTGCTCAGATGTATGTATACAAAAATTGAGAAGTTTGTAAAGCTATTATTAAATGTGATATTTAAGATTATGTGCCTGAGATAGCGGTCATTTGGAGGCCGCAGGCATCTGCATATGAACGGAAAGAACAGATGCTCTCTTGGCGGTACGCGCCGGAGCTATATAAAAAGAGCGGCAGAGGCAGTAGTAAGCTCACTCCGCATTAGACCAACGCCTAGTCCACGCGAGCTTAACGTCCGATCGCGCCTCGCCTCGGGTGACGTCATAGCGGGCTGTGACATGCGCGTACTTAGCAATGTAAACGGACATTGAAAATCGCGAGGACTGTACACCGTCCTGGATCGTTTAGACTTCGGTAACAAACTGTTATTGTGCCGTCCGTGTGAAGTATAATTCCGCGTGGCAAGTGGTGACTAACTCCACTTTTAAGGCGAGCATTAATCTTTTTTTTTAACATTATTGCGAACTATTAATAGAGCACCGTTAGTTAGAGTAATGAACTATTCGGGAGGAACTTGCTGTAGAATTCGCCTCTGAACTATTAAACGATTGGCTGAATTAACAATATTTAATGTCTTTAGCATTTTCAGAAGTTTCGAGTAATTTGTGTGAGCCTTTAAGATAATAAAATCTTGTTTGGAACTTTAAATTTTATTGAAGCAGCCCTAATCCCGTGAAGAACTATGGATATTTTTCGTTTAGCTGGGCTGTACAGGAATGTGGCCGTGCAGACTGGGAACTAAGGTCAGTAAGTTTCCCTTCGCTTTCTGACTGGCAACCAAATTAGTTGCCAGGCTCGCGTGATTTAAGGTGGCAATGTTCAACTTTCATTCAACATGAAACAACGACTTCTTCGCCGTCCCACATATGTTGCATCGGCAATAGTCTGTTACGTGAAATGAACATTCAAACAACTCATTCGACAACTTCTTCGCCGCCCCACAAGTTGCGTGTTGTAACAAACACGGGCCATGGTCGGCGAGCAGCATCTGCAGGGACATGTTTACGCTGACGACCGTGTTTGCGAGTGTGGCTGTAGTGCACTGTTGTGGTTTGGTCTAGCTGTCGCAGTGTCCGCATGTAGCGCTTGCTGGGATTGTTATTCTGCATTCGTCTCCGCACGCAGACCAACTGTAGTACACCGTGTTACCAGACGTCTGTGACAGTGTAGTGTTGTAGGAACTGTGACCATGGTGTATTCGAACTCTGAAAAGGCGGAGATGATACTCATCTATGGCGAGTGTCGACGATATGCAGCTGAAGCATGCAGGTTGTATGCAGATCGATACCCGGACAGAGAGCATACGTGCCACACATTGCAAAACATTTACCACCAACTGTATGCAACAGGTATGGTCGTAGCACGCAAACGGGTCCGTAACAGGCTCGTCACAGGAGAACCCACACATGAGAACACGGGACATTGCGAGAGCCGGTTGATCGAGTCAAAGTAGTGTCATGCGCATACTGCATAGTCACCGCTTTCACCCGTTTCCTGTGTCGCTACATCAGCAATTACATGGTGATGACTTTAATCATCGAGTAAAGTTCTGTCAACAGGCATTAACAGATAATGCGTTTCAGTTCTACCTGTTTACCGATGAAGCGGGTTTCACAAACCACGAGGCAGTGAATCTACGGAAGATGCATTACTGGTCCGTGGACAATCCTCGCTGGCTCAGACAGGTAGAGCGACAGCGACCGTGGACTGTAAATGTATGGTTCATTGGCGACCACCTCATTGGTCCTCACTTCATTGCAGGGGCCCAAACAGCTGCAACATACATCGCGTTTCTACAAAATGATCTGCCAACGTTGCTCGAAAATGATCCACTGGAAGCGCGTCGACGTATGTGGTATCAGCATGTTGGTGCACCTGCACATTCCGCAATTAACACTAGGCTGACCCTTGACAGGATGTTCGACGGGCGTTTCATAGGACGTGGAGGACGCATAAATTGGCCACCCCGTTCTCCTGATCTTATACCTCCCGACTTCTTTCTGTGGGGTACGTTAAAGGAGAATGTGTACCGTGATGTGCCTACAACCCCAGAGGATATGAAACAACGTCTTGTGGCAGCCTGCAGCGACATTACACCAGATGTACTGCGGCGTGTACAACATTCATTACGCCAGAGATTGCAATTGTGTGCAGCAAATGATGGCCATCACATTGACATGTCGGGACGCACTCTATTCCACTCCGTAATTTAAAACGGAAACCACGTGTGTACGTAGTCGCGACTGAGATGTCGCAGCGAACAGACGTGGAGAGTGCGCTCGCGCGCTTCGCGAACGATGCGGCAACCGCAACCGCGCCGGCCGGCCGCGGTCCGGCAGGGCCTGCCCTGCCGGCCGCCCCGCCATCAGCCGGCGCATCTCTGACGACTCAACCCGCGGGACAGGGAAGAAGTAGTACCTCGACCGCGGAGACATACATGGACGCTGATATGGAATACGGTTCGGATTCGAGTGCCGCTACAGCGGAGGACGACAGAGTGGAAAGGAGGGGGTCCGCGCTGTACAGAAGAAGCCGGCGAGACCGATCTTTAGAGCGTCACGCAACGCGCCGTGACACAACTACAGAGGGCTTCAAGCAGCCGCCGCCGAAGAAACAAGCCCGCGCGAAAAACCTTACGGTTGTAGCGCGAGAGCTGGACGTGAGCAAACGCTACCAGCCTCTGCAGGGGGAGGGGGCGACCCTAGAAGAAGCTGGCCGTTCCCTCGCCGAGCAGCAGAATCAGAGGGAAGAGCAACAGCATGCTGCCAACGCATCGCACCAGCAACAGGACGACGCTCCGCCATCGCCGGGCCAGAATGCAGGAAGCCGCGCACCGCCGCCTGGTCCACAGCGACGAATCCCGCCGATTGTGCTAGTCTACAAGGAATCATATACGGACTTCAGAAACTGGCTCCATTCCACGTGTACACAGCCGTTCACCGTGCGTCAAGCCGGAAACGGCGACACGCTGAAGTTGCAACTGAACTCAATCGATGACTATGTGAAAGTCCACGACGAGCTTGGGAGGAGGGGCGTCCCGATGTACACGTTCCAAGCTGTTCGCCCTCCAACTTTGAAGACGCTCATCAGACGCATTCCGACGTCGCTGCCGAATGATGAATTAAAAATCGCCCTTGAAGATGCAGGGTTTGCAGCTTCAGTCGTTGACCACCATCGCATGCCGGGCACTAATGAAAAGACGGGACACAGAGTCGTTGTCCTGCCCGACACGCCAGCTCACAGGAAAATATTTGAGCTGACCAGGCTGTATGACTTGGACATCAAAGTTGAGAAGCTCAGGAAGTCAAGGGGGCCGGTTCAATGTTTCCGGTGTCAGGGCTTCCGCCACGTTGCCCGCCTCTGCACCATGCCTTGGCTCTGCGTCAAGTGCGGCGGGAACCACGACAGCCGACAATGCACCAGGAGCCGCGAACAACCCGCTACCTGTGGCCTTTGTGGCGGTAACCACCCAGCTAACTACCGCACCTGTGTTAAACACAAAGAAGAGAGCCGACGCCAGCGAGGTCTTCCACCTGCTCCGCCGAGGCCTCCCAGGAACCACAGACGCTGGCAGCAACTGCCACCACCAGCACCCCCGACGCCTGCTGTGACCAAAGCGTGGCCCTCGCTGATAGAGCGGAGGGCAGCTCGACTTCACTCGCAGAAGACTGCTACGGATGCCATGAAGCAGACACAACCACCCTCGACCACGTCGACTGCCCTACCAGGACCAGCAGCACCGCCACCTTCAAGCCAGCCGACTCATCCGGCACCATCAACATCACAGACTGAGCTGAAGGACCTATTTACACTTTTGACGACCATCGCGGCGTCACTGGCAGAGGTCACCAAGACGCTGGCCCAACTACCAGCCACCATCACCGCCACTGTTGAAGTGTCGGTCAGCAGAGCCATCCAGGCACTCAGAGAAGGCAACGTCCACCATGCCTAGACACCTTCCTCTCGACGACCTTCGTATCCTCGAGTACAATGCAGACAATCTCACTCATGACGTCGCAGAACTCCAGCAATTCCTCAGTGATCATAATATCGACATCTGTCTTGTCAATGAGACTTTTCTTAAACCGGGGATCAGAAGCAACGTGGCCAATTACTGCTGCTATCGCACGGACCGCCTTACCCATGGGGGTGGCACTGCCATCTACATACGTCGCTCCATCAAACATTACGAAGTGCAGGCGCCTACCACAAGGACCATCGAAGCAACAGCGATCGTAGTGGAAACAAGGACTGGACCTGTGACATTTGTTGCGGTGTACCGCAGCCCTCGTCGCCTACTCGACCTCGACGACGCCAGAACGCTATTACGGATGCCGGGAAAGTTCCTTATAGCTGGGGACCTGAATTCCAAGCACGCTGCATGGAACTCGCTACACACGAACATGAGCGGGCGTCTTCTCCTGCAGGCTGTTGAAGAAGCCCAGGCACACGTCTGTGGCCCTGAAGAGCCAACTTGCTACCCGTCCAATGGCGCACCGGACATCTTAGATGTGGCAATTACTAAGGGAATTCCCCAATACATGACTGCGGAAGTGATCCATGGACTGAACTCCGACCATCTGCCGGTATTATTCCAGCTTCAGGTTGCGCCGGAACTTTCTGCAGGACGCCTCAACCTGAAGCACACGAACTGGGACCAATTTCGTGATTCTGTTGCCTTCTCTCTTGACGTCATCCACGACCCAGACGAAATCGACGAGACCTCCGTAGAACGGTTCGCCACTTCCATCACGGACGCCCTGGAACTGGCCACACCACCTCCAAGGCCACCTCATCGTCCACCACCGGATCTGCCACCGCACATATTGGACTCCATACGCACCAGGAATAGACTCTGCCGTGAGTGGCGCCTCACGCGCGACGCAGCACTGAAACAACGCATCAACCAACTTAGACGAGACATACGGGCAGCCATAATTGAACACCGGAACCAGCGATGGGCTGCGAAGCTGCGATCGTTTACGCCCGACCCGATGAACTTTAACTCCATCAGGTTCTTCACAAATAGACGAAGCCGGATACCGCCGTTGACAAATGATGACCGCACTGTGTACAAGTCGGAAGACAAGGCCAATATGCTGGCGGACGTTTTCGAAACGAACTTTCGACCGCTGGACGACGGAGTTGACCCCCAGCGGGTTGCAGACATTGAAAACGAAGTTACTACCATACTTCGTGCAGCCGACGACGACGCCGACAACGATGACGACCTCATCCCTCCAGTAACGCCTGCTGAACTCGACGCTGGCATCCGGGCCTTACCCGCCAGCAAAGCACCTGGCTGCGACGTCATCACGGGAAGGACTTTAAAACAACTCCCGTGGACCGCGATTGTGCACTTGGCAACCATCTTTAATTGGATTTTTGCTACGGGCAAGTACCCAGCAGCGTGGAAACATTCTATAGTGGTGGCTGTCCCGAAACCTGGGAAAAACCGACGACTACCCACCAGTTACAGACCGATAAGCTTGCTACCACACCTCAGTAAGCTCTTTGAAAGGCTCCTGTTGAAGAGGCTCCACACCATCATGGACCGCCTCCAAGTTCTGCCACCGGAGCAGTTTGGCTTCCGATCTGGTCATTCCACGACACAGCAGATTCTTAGGGCAACAGAATATATTACGTCAGCCTTCAACAATGGAGAGTTCTGTGGTGCTGTTCTTCTGGACGTGATGAAGGCGTTCGATAGTGTATGGCATCAGGGCCTCATTTGGAAGCTTAGCGCCTTCGGATTCCCCAGGGCGTACGTCAAGCTCGTTGCCGCCTACCTCCACCAACGCACCTTTGCGGTCAGAGTAGGGGATGCACTTTCCACGGCTAGACCTATCCGTGCAGGGGTCCCACAGGGCTCAGTCCTCGGACCAGTCCTGTACTCCGTCTTTACATCGGACCTTCCGACACCACCAAGAGTCGACAAAGCCATTTACGCCGATGACACCATGATATACACGAGGGAGAAATGGCTTGAAGTCCTTGTCCCACGACTGCAGAGTGCCTGCTATGCCCTGGAGGAATGGGCAGGAAAGTGGCGCATCCGGTTCAACCCACAGAAGACGCAAACCATCATCTTCACCAAGAGGAGACCTGGCCCTCGCCGACTTCGACATCTTCGGAACCTCCGACTTTATGGAACCGAACTGCAGTGGACGGACTCTGTTAAATACCTAGGAGTGACCATGGACAAACAACTTACATGGAAGCGCCACATCGACGACGTCCGCGCTAACGTGTCACGAAGGATAGGGGCACTTTTCCCCTTCATCAACGAAGGCTCGGACTTATCGATAGCCAACGGACTGTTGATATTCAGGATGTACATTCGCCCCATCTTTGACTATGCCTGTGAGGTATGGGGCAATGCAGCAAAGACACATCTTCAGCGCCTTCAATCGCTCCAGAATAAGATACTTCGCCGTGTTTTCCACGTTCCCCCGCAGTTTCCTCACCGATACATTCATGAAGCAGCCGAAGAATTGGAGGTACCGCAGAGACATAAGCAGGTTGCACGACGATTTTATGCCAGGACTGAAACTTCGACCAACCCACTGATACGACACCTTGGAGCACCGCCTCAGCCAAGGGAACGCTATGCGCGACCCATTGCCATGCTTGAAAGGTAAAAATGTAAAAAGAAAACAATCCGAAATACGACGGAATCTGCACCCAAGATGGAAACTGATTCATGCCCGCCCACACCCATGACACACAAACAAATAAAGATGTTCAACACAAACCTACCCCCCTGAGAGATGTAGGAAATGCTTACAAGTAAACCCTGCACCACCAAGCTGAAGCAGATCAGCCAGAAGAAAAGCGGAAGTAGTACGTGTGTACGTGTACCTCACCCCTCATGGTAATGTACATGTGCGTCAGTGAAAAAGACCAATGAAAAGGTGTTAGCATGTGGATGTAATGTGCTGTTCCAGTCTCTTCTGTACCTAAGGCTCATCACATTTTACAATGCAACAAACGGCACTGATTACGTATTTGTTTATATGTTCAGCTGTTCGAACGAAACTAACGGGGTTCCATTTAAAAAAAAAAGTATTTTTGTATTAAAAAAACATACTTCCGTGCATTTTTTTAATGGTTTGTATTAACCAATTACACTAGCCCCTCTCCTCACGTTCCGTCTGTGGAATCGATTCGTCAGTATTTGATGTGGTTTCCGAAATATATCCTTTGATTATCGGCTTAATATATAACGTGTTTGGTTACCGGTTTCCGTCTGATGAATAGATTTTCTTCAAACTGAAAGCTACATGTATCTCCCCGCTAAGCTATCGTGGATGGAGCTTGGTCTACACCAACCACTGTTTGTAGCACCTGGAAACTTCGAGTACGACGCTCCAAGCTCGACGCACTTCCTCACACTCAGTGTGCTGATTTTCCACCGTTAGTACGTAATGTTAAAGTTCTATCTGTTTGTTTGTAACCATATTCTTTCAAGATAACTTTTATACGCTAAACTGTGGATATTTTTCTTATTTGAATTTTGGTGTATGCGTCCTGTTCGGTTCTCAAATAAGATTTAGGCTTTTGTAAGTCGACATTTGGAAGACTGAAGACGAAAATAATACATATATGTAGGCTTTCACAATTTAGAACATTATGTTTCACATGAGGTTTTCGAAATAAAATTTAGATTTTTGTAAGCAGGTTCAGAAGACTGAGGACCAGATTAGTGCAAATATGTAGGCTTTCTTAATTAAGAACATTTTTCAGATTTAATGAAGTTATTTTTCATTTATGCGAAGACATCAAGACTTGCTCATGCTGTCACTTGGTTGACCACATAACGTTTTTTAAAAGCATCACATACACATTTTACGTTGATTGTTTTGCCCCCGTCCTTTTGGACAAAAGGGATTTTCAGTACTGGGTTTCACCAAGTCCGTGGTTTTTTTATGTTTTAATTAGCACTATGTCAGTATATTTCTTAATGGCCGGCCGCGGTGATCTCGCGGTTCTAGGGGCGCAGTCCGGAACCGTGCGACTGCTACGGTCGCAGGTTCGAATCCTGCCTCGGGCATGGATGTGTGTGATGTCCTTAGGTTAGTTAGGTTTAATAGTTCTAAGTTCTAGGGGACTGATGACCACAGCAGTTGAGTCCCGTAGTGCTCAGAGCCATTTGAACCATTTTTCTTAATGTTGATGCTCTAAAATTTTTAAATTAAGAGTCGAGGGACATGAAAGGGAAGCAGTTGTTGGGAATGGAGTGAGACAGGGTTGTAGTCTCTCCCCGATGTTATTCAATCTGTATATTGAGCAAGCAGTGAAGGAAACAAAAGAAAAATTCGGAGTAGGTATTAAATCCATGGAGAGAATATTGAGGTTCGCCGATGACATCCTAATTCTGTCAGAGACAGCAAAGGACTTGGAAGAGCAGTTGAACGGAATGGATAGTGTCTTGAAAGGAGGATATAAGATGAACATCAACAAAAGCAAAACGAGGATAATGGAATGTAGTCGAATTAAGTCGGGTGATGCTGAGGAAAGTAGATTACGAAATGAGACACTTAAAGTAGTAAAGGAGTTTTGCTATTTGGGGAGCAAAATAACTGATGATGATCGAAGTAGAGACGATATAAAATGTAGACTGGCAATGGCAAGGAAAGCGTTTCTGAAGAAGAGAAATTTGTTAACATCGAGTATAGATTTAAGTGTCGGGAAGTCATATCTGAAAGTATTTGTATGTAGTGTAGCCTTGAATGGAAGTGAAACATGGACGATAAATAGTTTGGACAAGAAGAGAATAGAAGCTTTCGAAATGTGGTGCTACAGAAGAATGCTGAAGATTAGATGGGTAGATCACATAACTAATGAGGAACTATTGAATGGGATTGGGGAGAAGAGAAGTTTGTGGCACAACTTGACTAGAAGAAGGGATCGGTTAGTAGGACATGTTTTGAGGCATCAAGGGATCACCAATTTAGTATTGGAGGGCAGCGTGGAGTGTAAAAATTGCAGAGGGAGATCAATAGATGACTACACTAAGCAGATTCAGAAGGATGTAGGTTGCAGTAGGTACTGGGAGATGAAGAAGCTTGCATTAGATAGAGTAGCATGGAGAGCTGCATCAAACCAGTCTCAGGACTGAAGACCACAACAACAACACCTCATTTTCTTCTGTTTTCCTGGTTTTGTATCTGGAGGAGATCCGATCACCAGATCTAACCTGGTAGTAAAAATTGCAAAAAAAGTGTTACAGATACCGTGTTGTTTAACCAACCCCCCCGTATCTCCGCTCATACACGTTCGAGGCTCTTCCCTTCCTCAGGACACTTGATGTGACGAAATACGGACTGATCTCTAGAATTTCGTCTCCGTAGCCGCACAGTGAAAACTGAAGCATTAAACACGCCGCCGAAGCATTAAGTCGTTGTTCTAATTACATGAATTTGACTAGAGGTTGCAATATATCTATTGTTTCTCGTAATGTTTCCAGTGGTGCGTGTGACTTGACTGGCGTTCGGCAGCAATAAGTGCAAGCCCCTTGTCACACTTGCGAACTCAGAAGACTTTTAACTCAACAGTAGCCGGCCGAGACACAAACAGCAAAAGATTAGTAACCGATATTGTGACTTACGAGTACATAATCAGGAGCGAATTTTATAATATTTCATGTGTGCTTGAATAGTTAAGTTTCTTGAGTTTCTGCGTGTGAATTTGATATCTAATAGCCATAGTTCTCGAGTTTTCGTTTGCGTCAGAAAGTAAACCGATTTTGTGACATATTACAAGTTCCTTACCAGGGACGAATTTTTTAGTTTCACCTGAGTGCTTCGCTAGTTAGGTTTTTGAATCTCTGCGCATTAATCTAATTTATTAGACACAGTTCCTGCGTTTTCCTCAGGGTCTACAGAGAATGGCGCAGCCCGTGCCGATAATCCGTTTATCTGCATAATTAAGTTTTCCTCGGTCTTTAGTATGGACAGGGACTGCTATTGTTGTGTGCGAATGGAGCGGAGTTGGTGACACTTCGCTCTCAGCTTCAGGCTGTGATGACTTCGGTTACACAGCTGGAGGCTGCAATGGATGTGCAACGCTGTTGCGGGCCGGCCGTGGGGATCCAACGGATGTCCAGTACGTCCAACTCCTCCGATCGGTCCTCATCCGTCGCTAGCTCAGTAAGTGAGGTTGACCCCTCACCTGTGGCCTAGTGGGAGGTCGCCCAGGGGCGTAGCAGGCGGAGGAAGACTTCCCAGGTGGACGCACGTAAGGTATCCCCGGCTTGTCTGACAAACTGGTGCCAGGTGCTGTCTGTGGCTGATACTGTTGCTGAGCCGGATGCTGTCGCCTGTCCTGTTTCAAAGGAAACCACTGAGCCTGCAAGATCCGAACAGTCACAGAGGGTAGGATTATTGATAGTTGGGAGCTCCAACGTTAGGCGCGTTGTGGCGCCGCCTAGGGACGTGGCTGCCAAGATGGGGAAGGAAACCAATGTGCACGCTGTGTGCCTACCGGGTGGAGTCATTCCGGATGTGGAACGTGTCGTCAGCAGGATAGTCGACAGGACCGACTGCGGACCTCTGGTACAGAGCCTAGTGGAGGGTCTGAATCAGAGGCTCAAACGGTTCTGCGACCGTGTAGGCTGCAGATTCCATGTTTAATTCCGGAGCTCCGCAAGAAACATCATCCGAAATTGTGCTAAATGCACTCTCTGAAGATTATTTCGGGCAGTTAGTTCATGAGCCGATGCGAATAGTGAACTGTTTTGAAAACAAAGTAGACCTCTTAGCAACAAATAATTCTGAGTAAATAAGGAGTATCAAAACGGATACAGAGATAAGTGAACACACTGTTGTAATAGCGAGATTAAATATTGAAATCACCAAATCCTCAAAAAATAAGCGAAAAATATACCTATTCAAAAAAAGCAGATAAAAATTCACATGACGCCTTCCACTCATTCTAAATTAATAATACAAGTGTAGACCAGATGTGGCTTAAATTCAAAGAAATAGTATCGGTAGCAATTGAGTGATTTGTACAAAATAAATTAATAAACGACGGAACTGATCCTCCTTAATACACAAAACAGGTCAGAACACTGTTGCAGAAACAACGAAACAAACATGCCAAATTTAAACAGACCCAAAAACCCCAAGATTGGCGATCTTTTACTGAAGCTCGAAATTTAGCACGGACTTTAGTGTGAGAGGCTTATAACAGTTACCACAACGAAACTTTGTCTCTCAACCTGGCAGAAAATCCCAAGAGATTCTGGTCGTATGTGAAGTATGTTAGCGTTAAGAAACAGTCAATGCCTTCTCTGTGCAATAGCAATTGATATACTATCGAAGACAGTGCTCTCTAAGCAGAGTTACTAAACACGGTCTTCCGAAATGTCTTCACAAAATAAGACCAAGTAAATATTCCAGAATACGAATCAAGAACAGTTGCCAACATGAGTAACGAAAAGATGTACAGGTCACAATAATATTCAAGGAACGTAACAGGTTCAAAATGGTTCAAATGGATCTGAGCACTATGGGAATTAACTTCTGAGGTCATCAGTCCCCTAGAACTTAGAACTACTTAAACCTAACTAACATAAGGACATCACACACATCCATGCCCGAGGCAGGATTCGAACCTGCTACCGTAGCGGTAGCGCGGTTCCAGACTGTAGCGCCTAGAACCGCTCGCCCACCCTGGCCGGCGAACGTAATAGGAGTAATCCATTTAATTATAGGCCCATATCGTTAACAATGATATGCAGCAGGATTTTGGAACTTGTATTGTGTTCAAACATTATGAACTACCTCGAAGAAGACGATCTAGTGACGCACAGTCAGCATGGGTTTAGAAAACATCGTTCTTGCGAAACACAACTAGCTCTTTATTCACATGAAGTGTTGAGTGCTATTGACAAGGGATTTCTGATCGATTTCGTATTTATGGATTTACCGAAGGCTTTTGACACTGTAACACACAAGTACAGTACTTATTGAATATCGTCTCAGTTATGTGACTGGATTTGTGATTTCCTGTCAGAGAGGTAACAGTTCGTAGTAATTGCCGGAGTAAACCAGGACTGATTTCTGGCGTTCCCCAGGGTTGTGTTATAGGCCCTTTGCTGTTCCTTTTCCATATAAACGATTTGGGGGACAATATGAGCAGCCGTCTAAGGTTGTTTGCAGATGACGCTGTCGTTTATCGACTAGTAAAGTTATCAGAAGATCAAAACAAATTGAAAAACAATTTAGGAAAGATATCTGAAATGTGCGAAAATTGGCAGCTGACCTAAAATACCGAAAAGTGTGAGGTCACCCACATGAGTACTAAAAGGTGTTCGTTAAACTTCGGTTACACGATAAATCAGTCTAATCTAAATGCCCTAAATTCAACTAAATACCTAGGAATTTCAACTACGAACAACTTAAATTTGAAGGAACGCATAGAAAATGTTATGGGGAAAGCTAACCAAAGACTGCGTTTTATTGGCAGTGCACTTAGAAAATGTAACAGACCTACTAACGAAACTGGCTACACTACTGTTGTCCGTTCTCTTTTAGAATACTGCTGCACGGTGTGGGGTTCTTACCAGATAGGACTGACAGAGTACGTCGAAAAAGTTCAAAGAAGGGCAGCACCTTTTGTATTATCGTGAAATATGGAAAAGAGTATTACCAAAATGATACAGGATTTGGGCTGGACATCATTAAAAGCAAGGCGTTTTTCGATGTAACGGAATCTTCTCTCGAAGTTACCATCACGAAGTTTCTCCTTCGAATGCGAAAATATTTTCATGACACCGACCTGCATAGGGAGAAACGATCACCATGATAAAATAAGGAAAATCAGAGCTCGTACGGAAAGATACAGGTGCTCCTTCTTTCCGCGCGCTATACGAGATTGAAATAATAGAGAATTGTGAAGGTGGTTCGGTGAACCCTCTGTCAGGCACTTAAATGTGATTTGTAGAGTATCCATGTACATGCAGATGTAGAACAAGCAGTTCTGCGTTTCATAAGTCTACAAGAGAGGTGTAAGACATTGTTAATGATAAGCACTCACACGGCGAAGTATAAATGCATGGGAAGTTTAATGACAAAGAAATAAAATCTAAATATCTATTAAAGAAACGAAACTGTTAACTTCTCCAGTTACTCAAAAATGTTCCTGTTAGTGGCACCTATTTTACAATATAACACCGTTGTTGATGTTGTTGTTGTGGTCTTCAGTCCTGAGACCGGTTTGATGCAGCTCTCCATGCTACTCTATCCTGTGCAAGCTTCTTCATCTCCCAATACACCCTCATTAGTTATGTGATCTACCCATCTAATCTTCAGCATTCTTCTGTAGCACCACATTTCGAAAGCTTCTATTCTCTTCTTGTCCTAACTATTTATCGTCCATACCCTCAGCATCTACCGACTTAGTTCGACTACATTCCATTATCCTCGTTTTGCTTTTGTTGATGTGCATCTTATATCCTCCTTTCAAGACGCTATCCATTCCGTTCAACTGCTCCTCCAAGTCCTTTGCTGTCTCTAACAGAATTACAATGTCATCGGCGAACCTCAAGGTTTTTGTTTCTTCTCCATGGATTTTAATACCTACTCCAAATTTAACTTTTGTTTCCTTCACTGCTTGCTCAATATACAGATTGAATAACATGGGGGAGAGGCTACAACCCTGTCTCACTCCCTTCCCAACCACTGCTTCCCTTTCATGACCCTCAACTCTTTAACTGCATTTGGTTCCTGTACAAATTGTAAATAGCCTTTCGCTCTCAGTATTTTACCCCTGCCACCTTTAGAATCTGAAAGAGAGTATTCCAGTCAACATTGTCAAACGCTTTCTCTAAGTCTGCAAATGCTAGAAACGTAGGTTTGCATTTCCTTAATCTATTTACTAAGATAAGTCGTAGGGTCAGTATTGCCTCACGTGTTCCAATATTTCTACGGAATCCAAACTGATCTTCGCCGAGGTCGGCTTCTACTAGTTTTTCCATTCGTTATCTACTCCCGGGGCCTTGTTTCGACTCAGGTCTTTCAGTGCTCTGTCAAACTCTTCACGCAGTATCATATCTCCCATTTCATCTTCATCTACATCCTCTTCCATTTCCATAATATTATCCTCAAGTACTTCGCCCTTATATAGACCTTCTATATATTCCTTCCACCTTTCTGCTTTTCCTTCTTTGCGTAGAACTGGGTTTCCATCTGAGCTCTTGATATTCATACAAGTGGTTCTCTTTTCTCCAAAGGTCTCTTTAATTTCCCTGTAGGCAGTATCTGTTTTACCCCTAATGAGAAAAGCCTCTACATCCCAAAATTTGTCCTCTAGGCATCACTGCTTAGCCATTTTGCACTTTCTGTCGATCTCATTTTTGAGACGTTTGTATTCCTTTTTGCCTGCTTCATTTACTGCATTTTTATACTTTCTCCTTTCATCAATCATATTCAATATTTTTTCTGTTACCCTAGGATTTCTACTAGCCTTCGTCTTTTTACGTACTTGAACGTAGTTTTAGCTATGATTAAGTTGTGCTCTGTGCAAAATTCTAACAGACGGCTTCCTCTTTCATTTCTTACCCCCACTCCATATTCACCTACTATGTTTCCTTCTTTCCCTTTTCCTGCTGTCGAATTCCAGTCACCCATGACTATTAAATTTTCGTCTCCCTTCATTACCTAAATAATTTATTTTATCTCATCATAAATTTCTACAATTTCTTCGTCATCTGCAGAGCTAGTTGGCATATAAACTTGTACTACTGTAGTAGGTATGGGCTTCGTGTCTATCTTGGCCACTATAATATGTTCACTATGCTGTCTGTAGTAGCTTACGCGCACTCCTATTTTTTTATTCATTATTAAACCTTCTCCTGCATTACCCCTATTTGACTTAGCACTTATAACGCTGTATTCATCTGACGAAAAGTCTTGTTTCTCTTGCCACGGAACTTCAGTAATTCCCACTATATCTAAATTTAACCTATCCATTTCCCTTTTTAAATTTTCTGACCTATGTGCCAGATTAAGGGATCTGACATTCCACGCCCCTATCCGTAGAATTCGCGTTTTCCTTCTCCTGATAACGACGTCCTCTTGAGTAGTCCACGCCCGGAGATCCGAATGGGGGACTATTTTACCACCGGAATATGTTACCCAAGAGGACGCCATCATCATTAACCAAACAGTAAAGCTGCATGCCCTCGGGAAAAATTACGGCTGTACTTTCCCCTTGCTTTGAGCCGTTCGCAGTAACAACACAGCAAGGCCGTTTTGGTTAGTGTTACAAGGCCAGATCAGTCAATCATCCAGACTGTTTCACCTGCAACTACTGAAAAGGCTGCTGCCCATCTTCAGGAACCGCACGTTTGTCTGGCCTCTCAACAGATACCCTTCCATTGTGGTTGCACCTACGGTACGGCTATCTGTATCGCTGAGGCACTCAAGCCTCCCCACCAACGGCAAGGTCCATAGTTCATGGGGGAGGGGGAGGGGGGGGGGAACAGAACACCAACACAACGAAACTACAGTTCAGTCGAACAGAACCGACAGATTTATGAGACCGCTATACAACAAAAAGCCGTTAAAATTAAACCATTAATTATTCATCTTCAAAAGTGCATCTCAGGTCAACGTCAACTAAGATTTCTAATCGTCAACGATAAAAATTAATGAGCGTTGTATTAGAAACAAATTTTACATTAATCAGTAAGGAGACAAAATCCTAATCTATTATGAGAACACTGTTAAATGCAGAAACCACCTGAATATTAAGTGGAAGACTGCTACTCAACAAGCAAATGACTTTGAAACATTTGAGGAGCTAGAAAATGCAAAAACGCTGGAAGAGAGTGTTTCACGATCCCAGCACAGAAAGAAAATTACTGCAAAAAGCAAACTCACAACCAGAATAAACCAGCAAATTGTATGCTACACAATCGAAAATGAGAGCAAATTCTAAACGTAGCACTTACTCGAAAAAGGAGCGAAAGAAGTACCGGGCCGAGGCTGGACACCTCTCGATATCTCCGCGATGTGTCGCCGTCCTGCGGTCCCGCACACCAAGTTTACTGTTCCGTCTACGTTCCTTCCCTCTCCTAAGCGCCAAGGCTTGAAAGGGTTTTTCCACCGCCACTAATGAGAATTTTTCTACACCTTCCATAATTTATGGGAAGCCTCAAGAACTTCCTGAACAAGCGTTGCTGTATTGCCTTAAACTGACCAAAGATGGCACTGAAGGAGCTCCCGTGCAGCTCGTTTCCCATGCTGTGTACGGTAAAATGGCGGTGGCTCATTACCTGAATTTGCTTCTAGAAAAATCCATGGGCAGTTCTGGCTGCCCCATAGGACCTCTCGTAGTTCGCACAGCCTGAAAATGTTCCGATGTGTGTGAATTTCTAAGGGACCAAACTGCTGAGCTCATCGGTCCCTAAACTTACACACTAATTAAACTAACTTAAAGTAACTTATGCTAAGAGCAACACACACGCCGATGCCCGACGGAGGACTCGAACCTCCGGCGGGAGAGACCGCGTAATTAGTGACATGGCACCTCTAACCGCGTGGCCACTCCGCGCGGCTCCCACAGTCTGAAAAGGCACCAGTCTCGGATCACTATTACCTGTAGCTGCCTTCTCTTGCAGCTACACAGTCCCTGTTGGAATTCACGGAGACTTCCCAATATCTGGGTCTCGACCACCCAGTACCTACAGCCTGTCACTAGACCCTCTCACCACCGTCCAGCAACAGCGAATTTAACAATCTCAAACTCCATACCTCGCAACACCTGTTCTTACAACCAGAAAATTTGATACGACAGCAGAAGATTTATTTTTAGTCACTAAGCGACATGTGACTAACCAGTTACACCACAAGATTTTATAGTAATTATCATCGTCGTCGTCATCATCATTACTTCAAGCATTAAATCAGTCGACCTGCAGGGAATTTCATATTTCATTTATTCTTGATTTTTTCATCTTTATCCACCGTGACAACCAGCAGAAGCCTCTAATCTGCCATTAGTACACTTAGCTAGGCAAGTGGGTGTTATTCAGTCATACTACAGAAGGGCTTCAGTTAGTCTTCTGCCTCTTCTCGTTAATCACTTAAAATATTCTAGAAACAACATTCCAAGTATTAGATTCAAGTCTTTTTGAAGCTTCTAGGGAACCATGGGAGAATCTGTAGACAGGGAACCAGTATGTACAGCAGATTTTGGAAAATGATTGGCGCAGTAATTTTGAGGAGATTAGAGAATTACCACAAAAATGGATAGCATCAGATTGGATATAAAACTGATGATCCATAGAAATGAAAAATGATTGTGTACCGTGCATACCTACATGCACCCCTAAATAACGTAGACAGCTTCTCCTATCGCATTGTGCTTCAAACTTCTACTACAATTACGTAATATTGTAGGAATAATGATTGTAGGTTTTCTGTCATACATTGTCTACACTCTCAGTTCCGGCACGCTTTCGTTACACATGTAATGCACTCTTTGTGTGTGTGACATCATAATCACGTGACATGCCCCGTACCTTCGCCCCTCTCCTCCCCATCACACCTCCATCCTCCCCCCTCTTTTCCAGTACCGCCCTCTCTCTGTCATCTCATACTCCTCTAATCCCATTACATCTGCACCCACCTGCTCTTCTTCAACCAACCGCACTTAAAACGAGACAGTCAATCATAGTTTAGTACTTTACAGACTGAGTGAAACATTCAACCAAAATTTACAAATCTTGGCAGCACTTGAAAATACTCGAATATATCGAGTTCTTTTGGCTGCCATGTTCAGAAGTATTTATCGAAGGAAAAAACCATGTAAAAGCTGCAACTTAAAGTATTTTGCATCTTATAGTACCGGTATTTTTGCTGTTCTCAAAAGTATTTACACATCCTTGCAACACATTTGTTCAAAGATTAAGTAATATTTTTTCCATCTTGAAAACTGGTGTCCAAAACTGATATTGAAGTCATTCAGTCATAGTGCCTCCTCATCAAATTAATTATTCTCAACACCTGTGTTACTTGTCAACTATCGTCATCTTCTATGTCTAAAATGTCGTCAAAAATATGGCTGCAATGCCAGAAGTACAGTCTTCATGTTAGTTGTCACAGTATTATTTTACACACGCACATACACACACACTCACGCACACACATACACACACACACACACACACACACACACACACACTGTGGTGTCACCGCCAGACACCACACTTGCTAGGTGGTAGCCTTTAAATCGGCCGCGGTCCGGTAGTATACGTCGCGCCCGCGTGTCGCCACTATCACTGATTGCAGACCGAGCGCCGCCACACGTCAGGTCTAGAGAGACTTCCTAACACTCGCCCCCAGTTGTACAGCCGACTTTGCTAGCGATGGTTCACTGACTTCTACGCTCTCATTTGCCGAAACGATAGTTAGCATAGCCTTCAGCTACGTTATTTGCTACGACCTAGCAAGGCGCCATTGTCAGTTTCTATTGATACTGTGAATCATGTAATGTCAAAAGTGACGTTCATCAGTAATGGATTAAAGTTAAATATTCCACCAGCTACGTTCGTTTTTCTCAATTCTAATTCCCTTGTCACGTTCCAGACCTCACGCCAGCAAATGGGAGCTAAAACGCGTGCATTTCGGCCTCCTTTAGTAACCATGTGTTGACTCTCCTGCCAACCACAACATTGGCGACGAGAGTAAAAGTGTTCTTATCTAAATTGGCCTGATTTACTTGTGTAATGACTTCGCCACAATCTCCAGATGTACTGTCCGAATTTTATCGCTTACAGAATCAGCAGATGCAGGTCTTACTGGATGCCCTTGGACAGCTCGTCCAGGGTCAACGTGCGATGCAAACCGATGCGGCAGCAGCCTCTTCACCGCTAACGCAGCCACAACACGCAGTTGCACCAACTTTTCGTCCTTTTGATGCTGCACTGGAAAGCTGGACGGAGTGGTCACGCCAATTTGGATTCCATCACGCCGCCTACAGAATTCAAGGTAACGAGCGGCGGCCTTTTCTCCTTTCTTCCGTCGGGGTGACCACGTACCGTGTGATAGTCAAATTATTTCCCCGACGTAGCAACTCTGTCCTATGAGGAAATTTTGTCTGCATTAGATGCATATTTCAAAGAATCAGTCAATGTAGTTGCGAAAAGGTATACCTTCTCTCGTACAAAACGTACGGCAGGTCAGACTAATCGGGAGTGGGTTGCAACCTTGCAAGGCCTTACTAGGGATTGTGCTTTTGAGTGTCAATGCGGGCTCCCTAATTCAGATACTATGGTACGTGATGCAATTGCACAGAACGTTTCTGATGTTCGTATAAGGGAACAGATTCTGAAACTAGTAAATCCCTCCCTTCAACAAGTGATGGACAAATTGGATCGGCAGGACACACTTGACTTTCCTCAGGAATCATTTGAAACTACGCCAGCAGTGTGTCACGTTAACCGGCCCGCCGGGCGAGCTGCACGGAGCAGTAAACAGCCCTCGCGTCCGGCCGCGCCGCTGCCGCCAGGCTCTCACCCACGTGTGCCGCGCCGGCATGCAAATGCAGTGATCAAATCATGCCCGCGGTGTGGTAATAAACATTCGCGTGAGAATTGTCCGTCACGCCAAGCTATTTGCTTTTATTGTAATAAAAAAGGACATGTTCAGAGTGTTTGCTAGAAAAAGCTTCGACCGGAAGCTCAAACCCGTTCCAGGCCTTTTGCTTCGCGCCGGAATCGGAATCGAACCAAGGATACTCAGGCTCGCGATACTTCGCCCATGGAAATTCATGTAGTTCATTCCACTCCGCCCAGTGCCACTCTCTCTAACAGTGACTGTGTTCGTCCCACAAATAGTGTGCGTCGACATCGCCGGAACTCCCGTGAAGTCGCAAGTGATTATGTACCAGTGTCAGTTCACGTTGCACGAGACAGTCGCTCTTGTGGTCAGCAGGACAATAAACTTTTTGTAGACTTGGACATTAACGGCAAAGTGATACCATTCCAGCTCGATACAGGAGCTGCAGATTCACTGATCAATCAAGAAACGTACAAACTGCTGGGCACACCTCCATTGCGTGCCGCAAATGTTAATTTAACTAGCTATTCAGGTCAGTAGATACCTGTGTTAGGACAGTGCAGCCTTCTTGCAACATACAAAGGACAAACAAAACTTGTGTCATTTTACGTCCTTCGTTCTTCTTCTGCAGTGAACTTGCTTGGTATCGATTTATTTCAGTTGTTTAACTTGTCTATAGTAAATCAGGTCCTATCAGTGAACCAGACGGTGCCTTCACACAGTGTTTCTCGTCCATGTGAAGAGTTTGCAGACATTTTTGCACCGGGCCTCGGTTAAGCTAAGAACTATAAAGCACATTTGGAACTGAAAGTAAACGCGCAACCGAAATTTTTCAGAGCGCGCAATGTTCCCCACGCATTGCGTGATAAGGTCGCAAAAACATTACACGATTTGGAATCACAAGGTGTAATTGAACGTGTGCAGGCTTCTCTCTGGGCATTACCCTTAGTAATTTTGCCAAAACCTTCCGGAAAGTTGAGACTTTGTGTGGAGTTCAAGGCAACAGTGAATCCACAACTAGTGATTGCAACTTTTCGTTTACCCCGCCCGGAAGATCTTTTTGACAAACTGTGCCCGGGTAAATATTTTTCGAAGTTCGACCTCGCAGATGCTTACTTGCAAATACCGGTGGACGAAGAATCCCACCGCGTTTTGGTGGTTAACACGCATCTTGGGTTGTATCAGTTCAAACGACTGCCATTCGGATGTGCATCCGCCCTTGCATCGTTTCAGCAATATCTACAAACTGTTTGTGCGTCGGTCCCTACTGCAGCAAATTATCTGGACGATATTGTGATCTCCGGAAAGACTGAAGAAGAACATTTGGCCAATCTCCGAACATTATTTCAGGTCTTGCGACAAAATGGTCTTCGCTTGCGAAAGGACAAATGTGTGTTTTTTGCTCGGGACTTGCCATACTTGGGACATGTACTCAATGCCCAAGGCATACATCCCAGTCCCACGCACCTTCGTGCCATACAAGACTTGCCTTCGCTGCAGAATTAGAAGCAGCTACAGAGTGTGCTGGGAAAAATTAATTATTATCACCGTTATTTACCACACGCCTCTTCCATTTCAGCTCCGCTCCATCGCTTACGCCGTAAGGGTGTTCCGTTAATCTGTACCACGGACTGCGAACGCGTCTTTCGTCACTTGAAATCGGCGTTGCTTTCCAATACTTGCCTTACGCCATTCGATCCCCAGAAGCCCCTTTTGTTGATGGTGGATGCATCGGATTTCGAGATCGGTGCTGTGCTTGCGTACAAGGATGGATCGCACGATAGCCCTATTGCCTTTGCGTCCAAATTGCTCTCGTCTGCGCAAAGAAATTATTCACAGATCGAGAAAGAAGCATTGGCTCTCGTATTTGGTGTTACGAATTTTCATGATTTCTTGTATGGTCGTCAGTTTACCATAATCACAGACCACAAACCTTTGACATCGCTTTTTCATCCGACCAAGCCTGTACCTCCACGTACAGCGCAGAAATTCATTCACTGTTCTATTTTCCTCTCGCAGTACCACTACGATATCTTGTATCGGTCCACTGCTAAGCACGGAAACGCCGATGCGTTGTCCCGCTTGCCTGTTGCTGAGGATAGGGCGTTCGATTCCTCCGAACTTGCTTGCATGTTCATTGATGCGGAAACCGATGACGTGGTCGAATCGTTTCCGATTGAATTTCGTCGTGTACTACAGCCACAGCTGCCGACCCTGTCCTTGCTCCCGTTCTGCGTTTTGTTGCTACGCAATGGCTCTTGTCAAAGTCACGGATCGGGGACCCGTTGGTTCGCCGATTCTTTGCTCACAAGGAGAGACTTTTTGTACGACGTGGTGTTTTGCTGTTGCGTTCTGATAATGATCAGTCCAGGGTCGTGGTACCACATTCGTTACAGTCCTCTGTCTTACAGGTTCTCCACCAAGGACATTGGGGAATAGTGAGAACGAAACAACTTGCTCGTCATCACTGTACTTGGTTCGGAATCGGTGCCGCGATTACGAATATGTGCTCTTTTTGCATGGTGTGTGTCGAACAACAGTCAGCACCACCGCGGAAATTCTCTGCATGGCCAAAAGTCACTTCCCCTTGGCAACGCTTACACATCGATTTTGCTGGTCCCTTCTGGAATGCTCGATCGTTGGTTGTGGTAGATTCATTCAGTAATTTTCCTTTTGTTGTCCGGATGTCTTCCACGACGTCATCCGCCACCATCCAAGCATTATCCGCTATCTTTTGCATTGAAGGTCTTCCACAGACTATTGTTTCCGACAATGGCCCACAATTCATGTCCGCAGATTTTCAGTCATTCTGCAAGGCCAATGGTATTCAACATCTGACTTCCTCGCCGTTTTCGCCACAGTCGAACGGTGCCGCTGAACGATTGGTCAGGACTTTCAAGTCACATATGTTGAAGTTGAAAGAGTCGCATTCTCGGGAGGACGCGTTATTGCTCTTTTTGTCCTCGTATCGCTCTCAGCCCCGCAATGGTCGCTCGCCGGCTGAGTTGTACGGTCGTCATCACCGAACCTACATCCGCCGCATCAGGTTCCTGCGCAGCGCCAGACACCTGCTTTTGCTCCAAGCGACGTTGTCTACTATCGCCACTACCGAGGTTCACGGCGTTGGCTCGAGGGGCACATTCTTCGCTGCCGCGGACGCTCTATGTATCTGGTTTTGGGGGCCTCTGGTGAGGTGCGCCAGCATCTCAACCAGCTGCGCCTCTGTCGTCGCACGGGATCTGCCGCTCGCCGTCTGCTTTCAGCGACGGCGCCGTCCGGTCAGCGCCCCAGGGACCCATCTACTGGCTCGCCTCAGTCCCAGGTGTTACCGACGCTGCCTTCCATTTTGCGCTATGGCGACGCGCCGCCGCCGCCGCCGCCTGTTCTCCCGCCCGCAGTGGACGCGTGGCTGCAACCGCCGGGCGCCTCCCTGGGTCACGCGCAGCCGTTCTCTTCGCGTGACCAGTTGTCCTCCGACATGGAACTCTTGCCCGCTCCGGACCATATGTCGTCTTCGCCCGTCGGGTGCCCCGGCCCGATGGAGGTCGACCCTTCGGCCTCTCCTGTCTCTCTACGGGCGCATACACCGCATGTTGGCGAGCACCCTGGAGCAGGTTTTCAGGCGTTTCTTGGCTCCCCGCGGTCCGAATGGCAGGGTGCGGGTGGCACAGCGTCGCCTGTTGTTAGGCTCCCCACCCCGTCGCATACGTCAACATGGGGTCCTCCACACGGCGGGCGGAAGCCTTATACCACACTTGCCGATACGTTATTTGCTACGACCTAGCAAGGCGCCATTGTCAGTTTCTATTGATACTGTGAATCATGTAATGTCAAAAGCGACGTTCATCATTAATGGATTAAAGTTAAGTATTCCACCAGCTACATCCGTTTTTCTCAATTCTAATTCCCTTGTCATGTTCCAGACCTCAGCCAATGTGAGCTAAAACGCATGCATTTCGGCCTCCTTTAGTAACCCTGTGTTGGCTTTCCTGCCAACCACAACACACACACACACACACACACACACACACACTCAGAGAGAGAGAGAGAGAGAGAGAGAGAGAGGAAGAGAGAGAGAGAGAGAGAGAGACGTACCCATCAACCTACTTTTTAAAACGTGTGTCTGAACTCTAAACAATGTTATTTTCGTGACTGAATATATACGAGTAAATAAATAATATGCTAAACATGTAAGTAACATTAAGAGCTAGGTCCCAAAGATAAAGTTAACCTGAGCAGGCTTATAAATCTGGACAATACATGTTGTCTAAAATACTGAGCAAACACGCAAACTAATGTGACACCATCTAATGTAAGCCTCGATTAGCTGTCGACTTTTAGTTAGCAGGTTTTAAATTGATCCTACTTTTATGTGTCTTTTTAGTGCTATTGCTGCTAGCTATTAATTGGCATAATAGTGTCTGACAATGTGGACTGTAAGGTTTCGCTACTTTCTCCTTTGGTCACTAGCGAGATGCTTGTAAATTGGAGTGGCACATGTGTATATTCTTTCAACCGATGACTGTGATGTGTTGTTCCTCGTCGCCGCATATATAACACCTCTAAATTAAAAACTTGCATGCCACTCATGTAAATGGAAGAGTTTCATTGTGTTTACGGTTTATCGCAGCTTCCACTCAGTTTCATTGCAGTTCTCTGCTGCCCTGTTCAACATGTCTATTTATCACGCATAATGCGCTTTTAACGTTTTTCATGTAACTTTCTATGTAATATCTTTTTTTCATTTTTCAGTCTCAAATTTAAATGTAGATCATTAATTAAAATTGTGATGGCCGGGCTAGTGGCCCCGGGTTCTTCTTCCTGTCAACAGATGGCAGTATTTTTGCCACTCTGGTTCGCCAGTTTGCTTCCTCTTTAGCGTCCGCTACGCCATGCTCTGCGCTCGTTGGTAGTACACAACGTCTTGTACAAGACCAAGTGTAAGTGTCCTGGTATTCTTTGCATATTTCTTTATCCAGGCAGTCTTCCGTAGTACTGTCTGGTGTCACTTTGGCATTGACTTAGGTTTCACACCACCTAGCCCGAACGGCAGTTTTTAAATGTTTTACATTTTTATAGACTTTTTTCTTCTTTATGTGTATTGCTGCGTGTAAAAATTATCTCCAGTCTCTTGCTATTTTCAGTACGACACCTGAAGATGGGCATACAAGAGCACGAAACCAGTCGTGTGTTAAATAAAAGAACCTTACAACTGTAGCAGTATTTTCAACCCCTGACGTAAAAAACTGGGTATAAAACACACAGATGGGCACCACTGCAGATATAGCTTGCAGCATGTAGTGGACTGTGCATTAGGCAAGTGAGGAACGACATTGTGTGCTCACAGAAGCAGTTCATCTTTTTATCTTGGATATAAAACAATATGAAAATGCTTTTTTATGCATCTATCGGCGATTTCCCAACAAAATCTCTGAGAAAGTGGAGTCGTTGAAACATTTATGTTCGCCTCACACTTCATATCATCAGCTTACGCAGTCTTGGTCCAATTGGCAAAGATCCAGTTGAATGGAGAATGTTCATCAATATTAATCTAGGTACGACTTAATGTCCTCATTTGCTACTTACCACTGTGTCTTTCACTTGTTTTCCACATTCATTATAAACTACCTGTGTCAAAAGTTTTGAGGGGAGCTGATACACCATCGGAGCAAACTAATACATTTTTGTGGATTATTAGGTACATTTTTCTGGTAAAGCTGATACAATTTTGGGGGGTAATTTCATTAATATTCAGGGTACGTTTCACACACAAAAAATGGTTCAAATGGCTCTGAGCACTATGGGACTCAACTGCTGTGGTTATTAATCCCCTATAACTTAGAACTGCTTAAACCTAACTAACCTAAGGACGTCACACACATCCATGCCCGAGGTAGGATTCGAACCTGCGACCGTAGCAGTCGCACGGTTCCGGACTGCGCGCCTAGAACCGCGAGACCACCGCTGCCGGCAGGTTTCACGCATATATTCAAGATAAGTTGATACATTTTTGAAGGAAGTCGGTACTTTTTGGCATAAGCTGATACATTCTGTGTAATACCAGGGGGAATATGTTGATATATTTTTGGGGAAAGGCGATTTTGAGGGGAGGGGGTTGATGCAGTGCACTCAACATCAAAAAATTATATACAGTATTTCCACATCTGCCTCATCACCGTCATCATTACCACAGATATACAAAACGAGGGTTTCTGTGCTTACAGCGATTGGCTGCAACAAGTTTTCTGTTGCAGTGAGCAGGGATAGGAAGAGTGGAGATGGAACATGGAAATTATGTAAAATTTACTAATACTCGTTGTGGGGTGGCAGCTACTGGGGTGTCAGAAATGGGTAAGGTAAAAGGGTTTACAGTGAACTATTGCCACAAATTATGACTAGCGTAACCCACATGCACGAGACAACTACCATCAAATGGTGACTACCGTTACCCCAAACACTGACTACTATTACCCCAAGTGGTAACTACTATTACCCCAAATTTTGATTACCACTACTCTAATCAGATAGTACTACTACCTTAAATGATTATTACCAATACCCCAAATGTGGACTGCTATTATCTCAAACAATGACTGCCATTATCCAGAAGATTATCAGCTTTTTCCCTGTATGGTGACTACCATTATCCAATATAGTGACTGCCATTACCCTTATGCACAGGTAGCCATTACCCCAAAGAGTGATTTAACATATGGTGAATACTAGTAGTGTAACGACTCAGGGTAATTTCAGTCACCATTAGGAGTAATGTTAAACACAATTTGGGTTAAAGACTGTTACCGTTTGAGGTAGTGGCTTTATATATTTGTGCTAATGGTATTCATCAGTGTGGAATAATAGTAATTACATTCAATGGTAGTGGCAGTCACTCTTCATAGTAATAAGAATGACAGTTACTGTTTGGGAAAGTGATAGTGACTGTTTGGGGTAATGGTAGTCAGCATTTGGGTCAATGGTAGTAATCATTTGGGGAACAGTAATCACCAAGTGCACCTGGGCTGATGGTACTTACTGTCTGGAATACTCGTTTACAGTTTATCCGTCTACCCACATCTAACATCCAGTAGCTGACGCCCTTAATCAACTGTTTGTAAACTGTACAGAGTTCCCTTAGATTTCCCATCATAATCCCTCCTCCTCCCTCCTTGGCACATAGCGTGTGATGTTACAGAGGAGAGCTTGGAAAGTAATTGAGACATGGTAGCTGAAAGCATGGAAACACTCATTTCCTACCTATATGATTATAATGATGATTATGAGGCAGCTGTGGAAAGATTCCACAGAATCTATTGCTGCTTTGTCCACACATAAACTGTATCAACTTTTTCTCACTTGTAGACGTTTCAACACATCCTGTAACTATATCAAATTACCATAAAAATGTATCAACTTCGGTCAAAAATTTATCACTTGCCCAACAATGTCAGCTTGCCCCAATAGAGTAGGAACTTATCTCAGAAATACATGTGCTTCCTTTGAAAATATATCTACTTGCCACTAAAAATGTATCTTCTTTCCCAAAAAAATGTATCAGCTTGGCATTAGGTGTGGAAGATACAGAAAGTCTCATTGGAAAATTGCATATGAGTCTCACCTAGATAAATGATAGTGAACTTGCTCCAGTGAGCGGGATCCTTCCCAACTGAATCATGACTGGGTAATGGTAAAGAGGGGGGTGGCGGGATGGGGGAGGGCATGTTTCAACAACCACAGCTTCCTACAGGGTTCTCTTCCTTCCTCCCATCTGATGTATAAACAAAAAAAAATTAACATTCTGGTGAAGCTGTGGGGCATTCAAGATGCATCGATGAACAGATTTTGAAAGCATCCAGTGTTGTCATTGTTTACTTTCCTAATTTACAGCGCATTTTCTGATCTAAATTAGTTATACAGTGGCGAGGTGTGTGTTTTGAAACCATTTTTGCATATTTAGATGAATTTAATGCAAGACAGGGAACTATGGTATCTATTAACCCATAATTTATTTATGTTGTGTCAATAATCAAGCCGCGTGTATTTTAATAAGCTATGCAGACAGTTTAGATGTGGAAATTTTTAATTTTAAGGCCTTTAGTGCTTCCACAGCCCGCTACAGGAATCGAGCTTTTGTCAGCAACAAGTGCTGCTTAATCTAAAAGTTTTTATCATAAATACGAGATGAAAGTTGCGTGTGCTATAGTACGTAATACAGCTTTAAGATTAACATCCTATGCTTATGTTTCTACCCAATAAATAATTTTACTAAAAATTTTAGTTTTGAGTTATTGTTTTTAGAGATATTACATCTTTTTTATCATCCCTGCACATGTGGTGTGCATACTTTAAGAGAAATATATCAGTGATACACTATTAATAAGAACATCTTCTTCCTTCCTTCTAAATTGGTGCCCGCTATGTTGTCCATGTGCAGGTATGTATGTGGTATTTTACATCAAGTATTTTTATTATATGTTGGTATAATTAAGTAGCTGACTATAAGAAATACAGTCTGTAACTTTGTAGACAACTGTCGCACTTTATTTCTGGTTGCTAAATGTTACAGAGTTTCATTCTTGGTTTAAAATCGACTAGTTCCAATCATTTCTAATACGAGTTAATGAGTGCAATTAGTTGTAATTTTCGAGTGATAAATTATCATCTTCTTTAAATTGATGGTGAGATATACCGACAAACCTTAGGTGATGAAAATATGGTCTATGACATTCCCTCAGGTTAAAATGACGATGTGCTATACGTATTTCAGAAGTGGAGATGGCATTGTAACACTTGACAAGCGTCATAGAACAACTCAGATTTAATTTGAGGACGTACGGTGGCCTACATCAACTGGATACCATGTGATTACATGCTTCCAGCGATTTAGAATGCCCATTCGTTTTTGTGTTTGCCTGCTGGTTTGCACCCACATCTATCTTCAGAATGTAAACCCCATGTCAAGTTAGCTTTGCAACATCGATCTTTTAAGCCTAACTTGTAATATCAACTGCCTGTTTAGCATGTTAATTATTTATCCTCATGTGTTTAGGCATTAAAATAGCGTTGGGATACGTACTTTAGAGTTCAGCATCATATGTCTGGCAATGTGACGTGATCCATGGTTCGATGTCAGCATGGCAAGACTTGTCAATAGAAGCAAAACGCTCAGTCAGCAAGTTCAGTCTTTCCTGTGCCTGCCTACCTGCCTTGTGACGCTTGAGGCTAGAGAAGTGTAGTTGTGAGGGGGAGGTGGGAAGGGGAGGAGTGAACGAGAGGATGGGGGAATGAGGACAGGAGCATGAGGGAGGAGAGGACGAGTGGCAGATGGAAGCACGGATTGTCAAATAATGATGATGATGTTGATGACATCATGGCTAAAAGGGGTGTAGTTTTGTGACAAATTTAAATAATGTGTGCCAAAACATACCCCAACAAAATTGTGTGGGAATAACTATAGCTAATAGTACTTACTATGCTAAATTTCTTGATAAATGTGAAGTTCCTCAAGGGATGAGAGAAAACAAGAAACGAAGGCACACTTTCCATATTGTCTGTATACTTGGAAGGAGCCTGGAGATACTGACAGGTTTCAGATAGATTATATAATGGTAAGACAGAGATTCAGAAACCATGTTTTAAATTGTAGGACATTTCTAGGGGCAGATGTGGACTCTGACCACAATCTGTTGGTTATGAACTGTAGAGTAAAACTAAAGAAATTGCAAAAAGGTGGGAATTTAAGGAGATGGGACCTGGATAAACTGAAAGAACCAGAGGTTGTAGAGAGTTTCAGGGAGAGCATAAGAGAACAATTGACAGGAATGGGGGAAGGAAATACAGTAGAAGAAGAATGAGTAGCTTTGAGAGAAGAAATAGTGAAAGCAGCAGAGGATCAAATAGGTAAAAAGACGAGGGCTAGTAGAAAGCCTTGGGTAACAGAAGAAATATTGAATTCAATTGATGAATGGAGAAAATATAAAGATACAGTAAATGAAGCAGGCAAAAAGGAATACAAACGTCTCAAAAATGAGATCGTCAGGAAGTGCAAAATGGCTAAGCAGGCATGGATAGAGGAGAAATGTAAGGACGTAGAGGCTTATCTCACTAGGGGTAAGATAGATACTGCCCACAGGAATATTAGAGAGACCTTTGGAGAAAAGAGAAGCACTTGTATGAATATCAAGAGTTCAGTTGGAAACCCAGTTCTAAGCAAAGAAGGGAAAGCAGAAAGGTGGAAGGAGTATATAGAGTGACTATACAAGAGCGATGTACTTCATGGCAATGTTATAGAAAGGGAAGAGAATGTAGATGAAAATGAAATGGGAGATGTGATACTGCGTGAAGAGTTTGACAGAGTACTGAAAGACCTGAGTCGAAACAAGGCCCCCGGAGTAGACAACATTCCATTAGAACTAGTGACGGCCTTGGGAGAGCCAGTCCTAACAAAACTCTACCATCTGGTGAGCAAACTGTATGAGACAGGAGAAATACCCTCAGACTTCAAGAAGAATATAATAATTCCAATCCCAAAGAAAGCAGGTGTTGACCGATGTGAAAATTACCGAACTATCAGTTTCATAAGTAACGGCTTCAAAATACTGACGCGATTTCTTTACAGACAAATGGAAAACCGGGTAGAAGCCGACCTCGGGGAAGATCAGTTTAAATTCCGTAGAAATATGGGAACACGTGAGGCAATACTGACCCTACGATTTATCTTAGAAGCTAAACTAAGAAAGGGCAAAACTTCGTTTCTAGCATTTGTAGACTTAGAGAAAGCTTTTGACAATGTTGACTGGAATACTCTCTTTCAAATTCTAAAGGTGGCAGGGGTAAAATACAGGGTGAGAAAGGCTATTTACAATTTGTATAGAAACCAGATGGCAATTATAAGAGTCGAGGGGCATGAAAGGGAAGCGGTGGTTAGGAAGGGAGTGAGACAGGGTTGTAGCCTCTCCCCAATGATATTCAATCTGTATATTGAGCAAGCAGTAAAGGAAACAAAAGAAAAATTCGGAGTAGGTATTAAAATCCATGGAGAAGAAATAAAGACTTTGAGGTTCACCGATGACATTGTAATTCTGTCAGAGACAGCAAAGGACTTCGAAGAGCAGTTGAACGGTATTGACAGTGTCTTGAAATTAGGATATAAGATGAACATCAACAAAAGCAAAACGAGGATAATGGAATGTAGTCGAATTAAGTCAGGTGATGCTGAGGGAACTAGATTAGGAAATGAGACACTTAAAGTAGAAAAGGAGTTTTGCTATTTGGGGAGCGAAATAACTGATGATGATCGAAGTAGAGAGGATGTCAAATGTAGACTGGCAATGGCATGGAAAGCGTTTCTGAAGAAGAGAAATTTGTTAACATCGAGTATAGATTTAAGAGTCTGGAAGTCATTTCTGAAAGTATTTGTATGGAGTGTAGCCATGTATGGAAGTGAAACATGGACGATAACTAGTTTGGACAAAAAGAGAGTAGAAGCTTTCGAATGTGGTGCTACAGACGAATGCTGAAGATTAGATGGGTAGATCACATAACTAATGAGGAAGTATTGAATAGGATTGGGGAGAAGTTTGTGGCACAACTTGACCAGAAGAAGGGATCGGTTCGTAGGACATGTTCTGAGGCATCAAGGGATCACCAATTTAGTATTGGAGGGCAGCGTAGATGATAAAAATCGTAGAGGGAGACCAATAGATGACTACACTAAGCAGATTCAGAAAGATGTGGGTTGCAGTGGGTACTGGGAGATAAAGAATCTTGCACAGGATAGAGTAGCATGGAGAGCTGCATCAAACCAGTCTCAGGACTGAAGACCACAAGAACAACAACATTCACAGTTTATAGGCAGTAAGGATCGTTGTGTAGAGTCACTAATCGATTGTTGTCCGCCACCGAAATGGGTCAGCTCCAAGTCATAACTTCTCTCTGGCACAGGTACCTAACTATCTAGGAATGTTTCCTTCCTAACTAATCTATGGATTTTAGTTCTCAAATGACAATGACACCTAGGGTCAAGTGGCTAGTGTCTTTGGACGCCAACCTCAATGTGGCTAAGAGTACTTAATAAGGGCAGTAATTCTCCTTTTTTCGTTTATTTATTTATTGCTTTCTTGTCTTGATCAGATTAGGTCTTCAAGGCCCTCACTTACACCTAACCATGAACAACATGTGCTAAATACAGTACAAAACATTCGCAATAATAATAATAACAACAGTAATGGTAATAAGTTTCATTAATAATAACAGTGATAATTATAGTAAAGGGCAATTAGATTGATCTAGATGAACTTAGCAAATTTAAAGTATTTTGATTTACAATAAATAACAGCTTATAAGGTAACATCACCCAAAATTAACCAAACCGTGATTATCCTGACCAGGCTCAAGTCTGCCCCCCAAAAAAGTATTATTTCCATCAGTAGTATGGCTGGTGGCACATGTGGTCTAAACAATACCTTGAAATCTGTTTTTAAGTGCAAGAGGATTGGAATGTATGTCGCTAACAATTGGTATGATAGTCACTCGAGTCCAATTGAAATAATGTGTAAAAAGTCGAAATTCTGCGGACTGCTTGGAAAACACCCGGAATAATGCCGCTAAGAGGTTACTTAGATAACTCTTGCACCATAAATATCACCTCCGGGTTTTTAAGTTTAGGATTTCTAGAATCTGTGTCACAACAGACTACAAATATATCTGATGACTGGCTGCCCCTACTCTTGATGTCCTCCTATCAGTTACCTAGTCTCTTGAGGACTCCTGGCTGTTTCGGAAAATGTATCAAGCACGACACATATTTGGTATTTGGTGACGACAAACAGCTATCAGCGTCAGTGCCAGTCTTAGGTAGACGAGTAGTGAAACAGTAACAAAAATCACTACGGCTTTAAATGTTTCGCGTTATTTGCTTTCACATCACAGGTGAGTGAAATCCCCTAAGATTTTATGATGTACACATCTGAGAGAGTAGAATGTTCAAAGTATCACTAAAGGGCAGTATCCAGCCATGACAGTCCGTAAGGCAGTAACCATTTTCATTTCTCCGTGGAGCCCGCAAGTCTAATCTGTGTGTTACGCGTTCTCCTCCCCCAAGCCGTTTGCATAATGCATGAGCTGGGCAGAAACGGGTAAACAGACTGGCGGCCGCCCAAGCACTTGTGAAAATCCGCTCATACCTAAAAGAGGGAGAGGGGTGGGCGAAGAGTACCTTGTGGGGGGGGAGGAGGTAGAGGGATCACGACGTCCAGATAAACACTTGTCAATTACCGCCACAATCTCTACCAAATATTGTTACTGTTATTCTTATTGCGACGTTTAGTTCTGCAAACCTACGAATTTGGAGAATGATACGACAGCAATGTATCGATATAGCCTCTTATTCGCGAAAAAGATTATGTGCACTGTGCCCTTAACACTTCAAATTCTTATAATTAAATGACATGAACTTTCTTATCAAATACGTCCCGATTTAGTACTGATATTTAAGTTTTTGGCATTATAATGCGATTCTGTGTTCAGATTAATGTATTTTTGTCCACAAGGGATTTGGCACAGGTTTCTTTCACTGGATACTGTAATAATTTCTCCCTACAGACAGTGATTATTACGAAAAGTTATGTTCAAGTTAATTATATTGTAAAGCAATGAAAATACTACTCTTGCACTATAGAGAGCCAAAACAGAAAGTAAATATGAAAAATGAATTTTCATTATTACTACTTATTTTGCTATGAAAAGCAGCAGACAATCACAATATCTTTAGTTTAACACTGCAACTAACCGTAATCACTCTGACAGCCGTTTTGGTTGATTTACGTAAAGTACGAGGGCGTGCTGAAAAGTAATGCCTTTTTAAATAAAACAAACGTTGTTGAGGCTTTAAATATATATTCTTCATGTCCACATATTTATTAATCAACATATTCACCCTGCTGACCAGCACATTTCTCCCAATGAGAGACAATTGGTCGATACCGTCACTGTAGAATGTAGGACTTTGTTGACGGAGCCGCAACCTCACCTCTGCTTGCACTGCTTCATCACCAGCAAAATCAAGATGAACATTGGTTGGGACCAAGTTGAGACTGTTCGGAAGATGCTTTACGAAAGTGGATTCAAGGCGTCGGGTTGTTGAAGATTTTGCAGCGGTCATATGTAATCCGGCATTGTCATGCTGAAGGAGAGGGTGCTCCATGTGTGGACGAAATCTTTGAATTCGAAACTCGATTACAGCACGCTGTTTCTCGCGTATCTACATAGTCACGTTACTCACAGCTTTGTTACACGCTACAAGTCGGAGCCCTCTAGCGGCAGAGGGCTCCTAGGATATAGACGCGACAAATAAGGATGTAGAATGTTAATAATATTTGTTTTATTTCAAAAGCTTAAAGTGTTTTCACATAAGAAATTCGGAAGAATTATTTTCAGCAGGCCCTCGTATAATCATAATCACAGTCGGAAAAATTCAATTACATAAATTCAGGCGCAACATCATAACTTGAACTCAAAAACAAAAATGACAATACATAAATAAACCCACAGCAACCGAAGTACTAACACGCAAAATGAAACTATATCTCTCGTACCCGTTGGCATCCCTGTAAGCAATAAAAACCGCACTTATGCTGAAGGGAGAGTTTATTCTAAATGTTCTATACTTCTGCCACCTAAAATGTTTTACTATTATGTAGCTTGACGGATCTTAAAACAGCCTTTCTCAAATCGCAAATGCAGGTTAACGAATGTGGAGAACCTGCTGCAGAGTCATCGGCTTAGTTGACAGATATATGCCAAATACACTCCTGGAAATGGAAAAAAGAACACATTGACACCGGTGTGTCAGACACTTCATACTTGCTCCGGACACTGCGAGAGGGCTGTACAAACAATGATCACACTCACGGCACAGCGGACACACCAGGAACCGCGGTGTTGGCCGTCGAATGGCGCTAGCTGCGCAGCATTTGTGCACCGCCGCCGTCAGTGTCAGCCAGTTTGCCGTGGCATACGGAGCTCCATCGCAGTCTTTAACACTGGTAGCATGCCGCGACAGCGTGGACGTGAACCGTATGTGCAGTTGACGGACTTTGAGCGAGGGCGTATAGTGGGCATGCGGGAGGCCGGGTGGACGTACCGCCGAATTGCTCAACACGTGGGGCGTGAGGTCTCCACAGTACATCGATGTTGTCGCCAGTGGTCGACGGAAGGTGCACGTGCCCGTCGACCTGGGACCGGACCGCAGCGACGCACGGATGCACGCCAAGACCGTAGGATCCTACGCAGTGCCGTAGGAGACCGCACTGCCACTTCCCAGCAAATTAGGGACACTGTTGCTCCTGGGGTATCGGCGAGGACCATTCGCAACCGTCTCCATGAAGCTGGGCTACGGTCCCGCACACCGTTAGGCCGTCTTCCGCTCACGCCCCAACATCATGCAGCCCGCCGCCAGTGGTGTCGTGACAGGCGTGAATGGAGGGACGAATGGAGACGTGTCGTCTTCAGCGATGAGAGTCGCTTCTGCCTTGGTGCCAATGAAGGTCGTATGCGTGTTTGGCGCCGTGCAGGTGAGCGCCACAATCAGGACTGCATACGACCGAGGCACACAGGGCCAACACCCGGCATCATGGTGTGGGGAGCGATCTCCTACATTGGCCGTACACCTCTGGTGATCGTTGAGGGGACTCTGAATAGTGCACGGTACATCCAAACCGTCATCGAACCCATCGTTCTACCATTCCTAGACCGGCAAGGGAACTTGCTGTTCCAACAGGACAATGCCCGTCCGCATGTATCCCGTGCCACCCAACGTGCTCTAGAAGGTGTAAGTCAACCACCCTGGCCAGCAATATCTCCGGATCTGTCCCCCATTGAGCATGTTTGGGACTGGATGTTGCGTCGTCTCACGCGGTCTGCACGTCCAGCACGAACGCTGGTCCAACTGAGGCGCCAGGTGGAAATGGCATGGCAAGCCGTTCCACAGGACTACATCCAGCATCTCTACGATCGTCTCCGTGGGAGAATAGCAGCCTGCATTGCTGCGAAAGGTGGATATACACTGTACTAGTGCCGACATTGTGCATGCTCTGTTGCCTGTGTCTATGTGCCTGTGGTTCTGTCAGTGTGATCATGTGATGCATCTGACCCCAGGAATGTGTCAATAAAGTTTCCCCTTCCTGGGACAATGAATTCATGGTGTTCTTATTTCAATTTCCAGGAGTGTAGTAACACTTATATGACGTCCACAGTTGCTTAGTGTTTAAAAAAGGTGTCATTTCTGATTTTTCTGCTTACTTAATAGGTAGATCTCAGTCACTGCTTTAGTATAAGGTATTAAGCCTAAACAGCCATCAGAATAGAATGTAAGTGATTAATAGGTAGATCTCAGTCACTGCTTTAGTATAAGGTATTAAGCCTAAACAGTCATCAGAATAGAATGTAAGTGATCTACCTCTACATGCAAATGTCTATTTCTGTTCTTATAGTCAGTTGGTGATGGAAACATTCAGATGGTAACACTTTAGGTATCACGTCCTCTAAATACCAAGTAAATTATTTGGAACAACAGAGGACCTGTTCTCAAGAACTGTTATACCCTATTTCTATTTGAATTAGGCATTTTGACTGTTTTGGGGATTTATTACTTTTCCTTCTCATTTACTTTTATCCTGCTACGGCATTTGTCCTCCGTCATCCTTTGAGTATATTGCAGCCACTTCTCTGTATGAATGCGTGTTGTCAGGACTTCAAAATTGGCGAGCTTGTAGGAAATGGTTGGGGACTATGGAGAGCTGGTACTGGGTGGGAATGTGAGTCAGCCGGGAAGAATACCGACATAATCCTCACATTTGCGATAACTCTGTGGTTGGGTAGTGCAGTGGTTAACACAACGTCCCAGTAGGCAGGAGATGCCAGATTCGAGTCCCCATCTGACACACATTTTTGCTCATCGCTGCTGAATCCGTTTAAAGTCGATGCCGCTGAAATAATTACTTCTTTTCCTTTCCTTTTCCCCCCTGTTCTTCAATTTATATAATATCTCTAATCTTTCATACACATTGATATGTAGATTGGATAGGAAATCCAAATCACTGATGACTACTAAGGAGGTGGATGGTGTGGGTATGGAAAGTGGGGTGGGGGGGTTATGGGAGTGAGTGTGAAGCAGTTGGGGTGAGGCTGTGGATGGGAAAGGGTCTGACCATCGTAATACATGTATTAACACAAAAGCTTACTTGAACCCCCATAACCCTCTACTCATTGCTTCTAATTAATAAAATGTTGTCTGTTGTATTTATACATGCCTGGCAAGCTGGAACTTAGGTAGTTTTCTAGTATATGAGTTACAGCGAAATGCAGTTTTATCTCTGATCCTCTTCACCTATGCATTATAGTCAACTCTCTGCCATTTAAAATAGGGACCGGTGGTACCTATTGCAAGTACAGTTAAGAAAATTTACTAAAAACAAAACATCAGTACGCTGACAAATGTACAAAAATTGTTGTGATGTGACTGAAAAATATACTACCCAACTGATAACTACGAATGTTGAAATCAGGAAATACTACTTTATAAAAATTATAAAAAGTTTAAATCTTATATTTTCATTGCACATAATGTGTAGTAATAAATTAAAATACTACAGTTTCTTCTCATGAAATTTATTCGTTGCTTATGAACGTCCAATATTTTTCCTATAGAAATTTAGAAACAGTTACCCTCTATGGAGTAAATTATTTTTACGTGCAGTTTCACTACACCTTTCATCCTGTGTCCAATTGTCATCTTCTCCTACGTACTAAGTACATTAATATTGTTTCCATGTTATATTACACTTTTTTCGCAACGTCTTCACTTTTAAGATTTTTTATCAGGTAGCATTCACCGTTTCTCGCATGTCTGTCAGTGGTTGTACGTTAGGTTACTAATACTTCGTAGCGTAACCCGTGACCTTCCTTGCTCCGAAACAGTTGTACCAGCGATAATGTTGTACTCTGGTGTTAGATATGCCATAGATTGGTTCAAATGGCTCTGAGCACTATGGGACTCAACATCTGTGATCATAAGTCCCCTAGAACTTGAACTACTTAAACCTAACTAACCTAAGGACATCACACACATCCATGCCCGAGGCAGGATTCGAACCTGCGACCGTAGTAGTCGCGCGGTTCCTGACTGAGCGCCTAGAAGCCATAGATTGCCGACTATCCTATTTTACTGAGCGACAAGCCTCCGACTTCCACTTTTCCATGCTGAAGCGTGGACGTCCAACAACCTGTCGCCTGCCCTGGTTTCACTGTCCGTCAGTCACTTTTCAAAGACACTCACGATTGGCTGGTTTCGTTGTTTCCGAGATGTTCGTTCCCATACTTTGTACCTGCCCTTTGACAAAGTGTCATATGCCGCCAATATTGTTTCTAGAATGATTCCTCATTCATACCTGGTCCGCTTATACCCTTTCTATAGTGTGTCACGTGCCCTCAACGCATCTAAGCGACAATCATTTACGCAGTGGACACTGCTGAGATAGTCTCGGCTTATCACTGTGGATCATCTTTAGCAGTATGGGGCTTTGGTTCCTTGTAGACTGGTTGATGCAGTCAAGTTCGAAAAGAGTGGAGTCTAAAATAATGAATTGCGGCATTTACAAACAGCCTTTGATAGCACTGCATAGTTCATTTTTCTGTCTGATTATCCCCTTTGACGATACCCGTACTGGAACGAAGCAGCTTCAAAAATACAACTCTTTCTACTACCGAAGCGCCGAAGCTTAATTCGCTATTTCGGAGCGGTGTTGCTGAGTACCACTGACATAAAAATGATGAGTGGTGTGTTGAAGATAGCAACGGGTAGCGAGTAAAAATTACGGCACCAGGTCCTACGCTTGTCAATAGTTCATGGTGACACAGGCTTATTACGGGAAAAGTCCCCAACGACAGTCGAGCACAAACGTTTCTCACACAGCTCCGTCAGAATAGATAATCGATGCCATGCTACACAAAGCGCGGAAGGACAACTTTGAAATGCGCTGGGCAGCTGACATTAGCAGAGGATGACAGCTACCCAATACGTGGGAATTTATGGTATGAAGCCTTGCGGTGCATGCATAAAAAGGAACTGGTAGAAGGAAAGGAAAAATCGCCGTTGGCAGACACCCCTTTCGCATGTGTCGAGTGTCAACACACGCTCTACGCACTTTTTTGCAGCGGCAGCCTCAAGAACAGATGTAAGGATGTTTCTGGACTTCTTATGGAAAAAGGTTAACAGCTGTCGGTGACATATTAAAAAGGATGTGTACCATTTCAGACTGTTTTCGTTTGAAATGTCGAGGTGAACGTCTCGAACTGTGCTATAACATGATGTAGTTAATTTTAATATAACGTCAGAGAACATAAGAGCTTTCTCTGCTTATAGAGTTTCAAGAAAATGTCAAGCTTATTAAGAGCCACTGAAATTGCATACGGGTCGCAGATCGGAATACAGGTACTATGTTGCACAGTTCCATTACGGAAATACGAAGGCTGTTTCTATCAACCTCCGATACAGTCAAGCATCGAAACAAGTGTGTGTAGCAGGAAGAGTTGAAATACAGATTCGACATGTGCATAGGAACACGTATACGCATTACCACTACGGCTCCATCCCTTATTCTGAGATGAAGAACTGACTGGGAAGGCAAAACGTAACCCATGTGAAGAACTGTATGGAACCTTGTAGGCATCGGACGATAGAGAGAGAGCAGTAATTATTATTGTTATTATTATTATTATTATTATATTGAGCAACAATCAATACCTAAACACACAGGTCCAAAAAACTTAAGGACGACACTAACTTTCACACAGTGTGCAAATATAGATTAACGCTACATAGATACAATACTCTGACGAAAAGTGATGGGTTAGCGATATGCAAATATGCAGATGACGATAGTATCGCGTATACAAGGTATAAAATGGCAATTCATTGGCTGAGATGCCATTTGTAGACATCTGAAAAGGGGTTTCGACGGTGTTGTGGCTTTACAATGGGAATTTACGGGCTCTGGAAATGGAATGGTAGTTAGACGTATAGGACTTTTATTTTGGAAATCGTTGGGGAATTCAAGCTTCCAAGTTTCAAAGTGTAAAGACTGTGTAGAGAATACCTAATTTCAGGCATTACCTCTCATCATGAACAACTCAGTGGTCGATGGCCTTCACTGTCCCACCGATAGCAAAGGTGTTTGCGTTGAGTTTCCAGTGTTAACAGACAAGCAGCAATGTGTGAAATAAATGCAGATATCAATGTGTGACGTGCGACGAACGTATCCATTAGGACATGACAGCGAAATTGAGGTCAATGGACTATGGCAGCAGAAGACAGACGCGAGTGCCTTTGCCAACAGCGCTACAGCTCCTGTAGCGCCTGGCCTGGGCTTGTGACCATATCTGTAGGACCCTAGGCAACTGGAAACCAATGCCTGGTCAGATCAGTCTCGATCTCAATTGGTAAGAGACAGTAGGTCTCGAGTGTGGCACAGATCCCAAAGTCATGGATTCAAGTTGACGACAAGGCATTGTGCAAGCTGGTGGTGGCTCAGTAATGGTGTGGCCTGTGTTTACATGGAATGCACTCTGGCCCAATTGAACCGACCATTGACTATAAATGGTTATACTCAGCTATTTGGAGACCATTTGCAGCCGTTCAGGGACTTCTTGTTTCCTGACAATGATGGAATTTTTACGGATGACAATACGCCAGTAGTGACAGTAGAAGAGGTTTCTGGGACAGCTTCCAGTGTTGCCTAATTTATCCAAGGCGGCGGATCGAAGACAGTGGCAACGTTACACTGACAACACGGCTGCAAATTCAAATTTTGGCAGGAAATAGGCCAATTGGGATGCCTCCACTAACCTAACTCCCCTCTCTCCCATCCCTCCTATGACCTCTATTCTGGAAATGGTGGGAAAAGGTCAGTTTGTCTATCCTAACTCATAGAAGTGGCAGGAAGTGGTAATTCTGTGGTAGAGAACAGGCCATGTCATTTTATTTACTTATTTATATGGAGCTCAATTGGGCTGCCTGTTGGAACAGGAAAACGAGTTGTTTTTATCTGCCCCACTCATCGATTTGTCTAAAGAAGACACCCATCCCGTCCCTGAATCTCTAAAAAGTGTGCTGCTGGTCCTGCTCCACACAGTACAGGTCTTGTCTCCAAAATATGCACCATACCAGAACATTCAGGCGCTACTGCAAGTACAATGTGTAGATGAGGCGGATAAGGAACTGCCAAAGCCTCCCAGTGCTCTAATTATATTCAATTCAAATTATAATGTAACAGCCAGCGCCTAAAACCACTTAAATATTGGTGCAGAAGCATCAGTGGACAGTGACTGGTATCTTCTGTTAGGGACTGAAAATGCACTAAGAGGTGTTAATAGTGAAGTTTACAGAGTTGGAATGGGATTAACTGCGTAATGCAAAACCCTACATGTATCAGCAGATGACTACAGAGTATGATCCATCCAGATGTCCTCCAGAGCTTTTCTGTGCTGGCCTGACACTGTCCATAACATCACAGTGTGATGGTTCTGCACTCTTGCTGGGATAGCACTCTACCATTACAAACTTGTTTTGTCTATGTACAGTGCTATTTATTTTGGAGGTAAGACTGAACAAATAGTTGCCTTATTTTCAAGGTTCATATAAAGAAATTTTGAACAATCTCCATATGTATAGTGTGCATGTAGATGAGTATAACAGTGTGTAACATAAGAACAAAAGAAGGATCTAAAGAAATACCCATAAACTGGAGGGAAATACAAGCTGAATTCTTTGCATACAAGGAATATTTATTTGCTAAAGAAGACAAAAAAGCCAGTGCATTTTGCTGATGTACTGCATCCTATGTATGATTATCGAAGTGTAAATAAAATATATTATCATAAAGCTTCTGTTTTTCTTACTTCGTAACCTTCTTAATATAATGTAACGATTGAAGCCTACTCAGTAAGGTGCTGGGTGCTGACTGCAGCACAGTGGCTGCATATATTATTACAAGTGTTTTTCTATAAAAACCCATTACATGCCAATGCCTGATGTAGTCCATATCATGGCAGGGTGGGTGAGGCATTAGTACTTCGTTGTAAGCGATTGGTCCTGTGTGAAATGAGACCAGAAGAAGAAGAAGTAGAATGGGGTACTCTTCCGTGATAATATACGAGCAATAATTTTAGGTCTATTAAGTTGCAGAAAGACAAATGTTCTCATGTCACTGTCGACACATCTGGATGGAGACCAATATGCGCATATGTGTGTATTTTCCGAAACACTGTTTCAGCTCTGGTACTAGTTGCTGGAAAAGATTCTGCAAGATATCAGCGGTATTACAAAAACGACATTCAATCAGAACAATGAAATTCCTCCTCCAGAAAAAGTAAAACCAAACACTGTATTCATATTTGATGACAGTGTTGTGGAAAATCAGGATCAAATTCTCTGATATTTCTGTTTTCGTTGCCATATGGCTGTTGACGTATTTTATTTGAGCCAGATATACGCGAGACTCCTGAAACAGTTGGTGAGGGATAATGCAGAACATGTTATAGCATACAACGAAGACAATTTGAATTTAAAGCACATTTACCAAGTACATGTAGGAACTGATATGTCATTCAATGAATTTTTAAGGATATGTGGAGTTTGCTGGAATCACACACACGACAGGTTTTTTGTTATTGATAAAACATGAAAACTGAAGAATGACTGTAGGTATAGGCTAAGCTTCGAAGAATTTCTCTCTATATAGCTACGAATGAGGTTGTTTCAGTAACTTCTGAGCTTAGAGAGAGAGGTACAATTGAATAAGACTGGAGACAGTAGTTTGAGACTTGTACAAAAGAGCAGGTAAAACATACCCTTGTACACATGTTAAGACAGAAGGTTTGGCAGACTTGCAGCAGGATGATATTATAGACGTGCATTAACCAGTAATGGATTCAAATATATTTTATAGTCATTGATACATTCTCTAAATTCACCGAGGCATTACCTGATAAAACAAAATCAGAGAGGTATCTTGCATGGGTGTCCGAGCTTTTGTTGCAGACAGTGACGAGTCAGTGTCCAGGCAACCTTCAAACTGATTATGGTGGAGAGTCTTACAAGAGATATTTGAAGACCATGATGCAGCTTTATGGGACGCATTACTGCTCAACATTCACTCACCTGAAAAAGAGTATCATTTAACACCTGAACACAACATTAAAAGGCGAAATGAGGATGCGTATTAATCTTTGTGGCCCAAATGTGTCGATAGATATCATTCCAAAAATAATTTCACAGTATAGTGGATCCAAACATAACACAACAAAAATGAGGCAAATTGATATTCATAACAATGAACTAATGGATACAGTCTAGTATCGTACTAATATGCTGGGTCCACATAAACAGAAATTTAATGTTGGTGATTTGTTACCTATCTCAAAACACAAGACACCATTTGAGAAGACATACGTCCAATACTGGTTGAGTGAAACATTCGCAGTTTTCAAAGTGTAGAAAACAAACCCCAGAACTTACTGTAACCTCCCCCTCACTTATTGACCTTAATGACAGTGAAAAATTAAACCATGTGCACCTAATGGAAATTTGGGAAAAGCAATCGTCATCGAAGTTAATTTGTCGGTAAAGAGAAAGGAAAGGATTGCATCTAAGTGAAAGGAAAAATGGAAATGAAATTGGTGGAAATTTATTTTGAGAAAAGGGTAAAATTAATAAAGAAAGTAAATGTGCGGTCGTTTGGTTAACAATTAATTGGAGTTAATTAGATATTTGAGATTTGGGAAAAATTACAGGCGCCAGTCCTATGGACAACATCTATAATAACTTAAAATGAAAGGTTAATGCACATATAATTAGCAATAAAAGTGTGACAACTGAAGGTTGACATGTGTTGTGTGAAAACTGAATGTTTGTCAGAAGTAATAAATTTCGCTACACTTCGACTTAATTTAGCAAAAGAATTAATAAAACTGGAAATTTGAAAGTTAATTTACTGACTGAAATCAATAGTGAACTTTGTTTCTGAAGCACCAAGACATTCAATAAAATAAGGTTAGTCTTGGGCTACCTCAACAATCATTTCAAAAGCTACATGAATCTACGCAATTTAGAAATAAGAGATTTAACTTTGAACTTGAATTAAATGTTTCTGAATAATTAACAATAGTAAAATTTAGTACGTACTAAGCTGAGCTGCAGTCACAGGTGAGCTAAAATATGGTAGCAAAACTCCCACTCTTAATTTGTGCTTGTGTAATCTAAATATTGTAGTCAGCTATGAATATCTTAATTGAACTTTGAAATTAAAGCAGTGAAATGGAATGATATAACTTTGGTGCTTGCGTTTGAATTTCAACGACACTCGAGTTCATTTCAGAAAAGGAAGGGACCCTGCTTGGTAATGCATTGAGACAATGAGCAACGAAGGTTCATGATAAGTAGCTGTATTTTAATGATGACAATTTGAAAAGCTGAGGTCTGCCACACAGTAAAACTTTACGTGCTTTCAGTCTTCCTTGTTGGTTGATTGAAGGTTTGAAGCTGTCGATCGAGGAGGTGGTGACAGTCACACATTGTCGGCCGCCGCTGTTGCAGAAGCTGGATGTTGGCGCGCCTTCTTCTCGACACGGTCACCATGCGAAACGGGCTCTCGATGTGCGCCAGCTAATACTTCCCGTTCGCGACACCGTGTCAGAAACTATCATAGTAAGTCGAGCGCAATTACATGCTGCCAAACTCCGAAAGCGCGGCAACTCGCGGGAGCGTTACGCAACACACCTGCTCCACCGCCCTACCCCAGCCAGACCCTCTCTGCTCTGCCCGCGTTCCACGCGGCAGAGTTAACACTACCAAAGACCCTAAACACTTTGGTTCTCCACACGACCTATCGATGTAATCGTTCGAGAGCATAGTTTTCCCTAGGCCAGACCCAGCGTAAAAATACAAATAATATTTACAAAACAAACCAATTGTATATACAAATAGTAAAACAATTACAATATATAAAGACACAGGAATGTCATATCTTCTGGTAACAAAATAAGGAAAAAAATTTATAATACAATAGATGGAAATAGAAGGATATGCATTTCCGGCGTTACACATGCCCCACATTTTCTGAGGATGTTCGTGCAACGTAAACAGACTCAGAAAATGTCCCAAAAAGGAAAAAAAACTGCGGAAATGCATATGCTCAAAACATCAAGAAAATTTAGCATTAGGCTAATTAACCATAAACCAAATTTTAGACCATAATAATTGAGTGGAGTCACTCCTAACCTTATTCCAGTCTGTCATCTTACACAAAAGAAAACAGGTTGACACCATATTAAATTTCATAGAAAACATAGGAAGTCGTTCAGCTATTCTAAATGAGCAAAATTCCTAACAGTGTCAAGAAATGGAATACTATTTACCAAATTAACCAGAGTACATGGTCACAAAAAACAGGTATATCAAAATACGCAAATTAATATTTAATTACATAGAATACACATTTTATATAAGCTTTTCATAATTCTCTCATCTCTTGTCATGAGAGTCCACTTAACGCTAAACAAGAAAATAATATACGGCAGATCGAAAAAGATATTAACAGCAGATTTCTTTCACATCAGCTGTCCGGGAAGAAGAACAACACCGCCTTCCGTACCCGCAAGTACAAAGAATGCCGAGAGCGGCTCAGGAGCCGACAGCGGCTCCGCCTCGCCAGTATTGTTGCGCCTGCCTGTGCGGCACGCTTGATCTCACACGCCTGTGTAACGGCATTTCCAGAACGTCCGTTTCACATAATGTTTTCGAAAAAACTCTCTCCCGAGTAATACCACAGTGGATAACTCAGCACTGTCTATCATCACACGCATGTACTAGCCTGAAACTTAAAACAGCGTCTAAGTACATTGGCAACGACTAGTAAATCACATATTCATGACATCTTACAGTTAGTTACAAAATCATATTTACATTCGTTAATCTGCTGTGACTGAGCTGAAAACTGAAACTAGCTGCTTGGATTTTTCAATTGATTAATAATCAGTTACTCTTAAATCATTTAGTCAAAATTAATTACTTATTAATTACAACTTCTTTAATGTCCTCTTGGTAAGGCAAAAGCATGGCAATCTAGCAAATCGTTAAATCTTACACTCTATATTTACATACTGTACAAATTACCCATTCTGTGGTATTAATCAGTCCTAGGTTGGTACAATTTCAAGTCTACAATGTTCCGTATACCTAATAGGTTTCCAGAGCTTGGTACTCTAAGTAATAAGCATTTGTGTGAGGTATCACAATGACTTTATATGGTCCATTATATACAAACTTAAATTTAGACATTTCATTGTCTATCTCGCTCGATATCTCATGAGATTTTATAAGTACTAAGTCTCCGATTGCAAACTTAGCAAAACGCGCTTTAGTGTCATAACAACGTATGCGAGCATCGGCTTTTAGCTTCATTATTTCTCGCAAACGATCTTTTTTCACACCAACACTAATGTCAATCCGTGGAGGGAATTTGATTATCTCTTCCAATAAACTTTTACTCCTGTCATCTAACAGTATATCCTCACATTACAGTAGTTAAAATTCATGCCTACATCAATGGCATCCGGCCAGTTAACAATGTGTATAGGCAGGTATTGCCTATGAACACCGTCTCCTGCCTCGTTAAAACTAACTACTATTGTATTATCTTGTGACGTACATGTCAAAGTTTTGCTTTCGCAACCAATCGCTGCACAGTACTTTAATAGCCAACCTAACCCGATAATTACTTCCGTAGTTAAGTCTGGCACGACGACAAACTCTTGTTCAAATCGAGCCCCACATATCTCCAAGTTGACAAAAATGTGTTTTGTGACCGGCTTACTGGCCTTCCCAGTAGCACCGATAAGTTTCACTCCTGTTACTGGCATAACTACGATACCAAATCTGTCTTTCAGTAACTGAAATATTTTCCCAGATACAGTACTCCATTCTGCACCGGTGTCAATCAACACGTTTAGTTGTAGGCCGTGCATATTAACAGACACTACTATCTGTTTACACTTGTCCTCGACTGTTTCTTTATTTTCCCACAATAAATCCTCGTCTATATCCAGGTCATTCCAGAAAAAAAAACATCTGGCTCTGATCCTAAATCCGGCTTATCTGGCGGCTTTTTCAGCCTCTGTTCACATACAGTTTTAATTTCAACACGTTTGTCCTGAGGCTTAGTCTGTAGCTCCGCCTCCAATACCGAAACCTTTTCCTGTAACTCGTCAACTAGTGAGTGTTGCTTTGCTATCAGTTCACTAACTGTCACCTTCGTTGATTCCTCTTTGGTCAGATTGATCTCATCTGACAATTTACCTGGAGGAATGTGCCCAGTAGTATCTCCAATTATTTCCTCTGGATCTGCGCAACCCGCACTGCTACCGTCCGACCGTATAACGTCAGCTCTAACCTCATACACGCTGTAATCTATGTGCTTTTCTACCAATCGTGTCCGGCTATCACTAAAATTTTCGTAATATTTCTCCTTAATACTTTCGCAATGTTTAAACTGGAGTTTTGCGTCGGATGGGTCGGCTACTTCTACCACTATAACTTTCGGTAAGGTCTGCCGATTAGGGCCAGAACTTCCCGGTACTACTTCAACATCCAACTCCTGCGGGACGAAACACGACGAATCTTGCTCGTGCTCCCCATTAACAGAAATTATTTCTGGTAAAGTCTGCCGGTTAGGGCCAGAACTTTCTGTCATTTCACAAACACTATCTTCCTGCGGGACGAGACGCGGCAAATCCTGCCCGCGCTCTCCCTAAACACTTCTCCCGTACAGGGCCCTATAATCTCTTAATACGTCGTATAAGCGACCGAACTGCCTTGACCAGACCTCATCCCTCTCTGCAACCCCTCGCTCGATGACGGACGTGTTATCCGACATCTGATCTTCTCTCAACAATTGCGAATCGTTCTTAAACTCAATCTCCAGTTCCGCTGTGGGTGTTACAACTGCCACTTTATAATCGGTTTCCGGAACACTACTTAAATTGTTCTCACTGACAGTGAATGTATTTTCTACTGCCGCGTCTACAGCTGATCTACTACTTGTGGGCGCACTCCTTTCTCCTAACACTGGCACACTCTCCCGCCGCTGATTATTCCATACGGAATTTTCATAACGACGACACCTGGGTTTTCTCCTGTCATTGGGCCGCCAAAATTTCTCCACGCCCGGCCGGCCCCACACCGGGGCGGCTAATGGTTTCCCTGTCTCATCCCAGCAGATCCGCTCCCCGGATGCTGCTGAGGCGGCACCCTCTGGCGTTATTACTATTTTGTAGAGCCAGTATCACGCTAGTATGATACTGGTTTCCGTCATTCCTGTTATTATTTGCATTGTACCGAGTGTTATTACGGTTCGAACCATTATTGTTATTGCTGCCATGGTTGCGGTATGCATTATTCCCATGGTTCAAAAAATGGTTCAAATGGCTCTGAGCACCATGGGACTTAGCATCTGTGGTCATCAGTCCCCTAGAACTTAGAACTACTTAAACCTAACTAACCTAAGGACATCACACACATCCATGCCCGAGGCAGGATTCGAACCTGCGACCGTAGCAGTCACGCGGTTCCGGACTGAGCGCCTTAACCGCTAGACCACCGCGGCCGGCTATAATTCCCATGGTTATCGTTGTTGTGGTACCCGTTGTTGTTACCACGGCATCTACCACTGTCGCGATTATTACGCCAATTGTCCTCGTCCTCAACTCTTTCCAGGAAATCATTAATTGTCCTGTAATTGCTTCCTACGTAGCGTTTTGTATCATCTGGAAGCTTCTTGTAGGGTTCCCAGACTATTTCGGATTCCGTGTGGCGATCACGCAAATATTCCAACTTGCGGATCCAGCCCTCACAAAACTCCTTCATCGAGCCACGCGAATACGCATCGAAAGGCCTCGATACGACAAATTCGCGCCAGACACTTTGTTATTTTTGCTCTGACCAGTATTCAGCCAGAAACAAATTTTTGAACTAGTCAAAAGTCAGGTTCGTAAAGTTGAGATTTAAGCCCCAACGCTTGGCATCACCAGCCAACACGTCAATAACCGCATTATTTTTTCTCTCAATAGTTCATGATCTGGGTAAAACTCTTTCACAATTTTTAATGAAATCCGTTGCGTGTATACCGCCTTTTTTCAAGGGGTCTAACCGCTCCTCTTTCGTCAACAATTCCTAACCATGTGCACAGATTGGCACATAGCTCTGTTTCTCGTCAGGTTTCTTTTCTAATTCCGACACTCTCGTAATTACTTCGCGAGTGGTTGTCGCAAGCGTTTCCACATCCCTCTTTTTCTCTTCGCAGGCATTAGCCTGCTTCCTCAGTTCAGTATCTACTTCGGACACTAAAGCCTTTAAAGTTTCCACCTTCTGTTGATCCTCTTTCTTCGCTAATTGAATTTGTTCCGTCAGCTTATTCTCGATGATCGGAGAAACTGCTTCTCTTATACATTTCTCGATACTGCTAATTTCGGAATCAAAACGAGTATTTATGATCGCAATTTCAGCTTGAACGCCTATCATTTCCTGCTTAAGATTACCGATTTTGGTATTAATTACAACAATATCTTCTTTCATTTTATCAACTTTTGTGTTAACAACTCCAACAATGTTGTTAACAACATTAATAGCTTTGTTCTGATTGTCTAGCTTTCTGTCAATTTTTTCAGACTGAGCTTCTTGCTTGGCAGACTGAGCTTCTTGCTTGGCAGACTGAGCTTTAATTTCTGCCGATTGAGTTTATATCTTGCTAGACTGGGCTTTGATTTCGTTAATCAAAACACTCAATAAATTAGTTAAATTCCCGGAATCCAGCGGTTTTACTTCCGTAGCGGGTGCCCCTTTAATTATCCCCCCGGATTCGTCATTAAGGGGTTCTGATTTTATTTTCATTTCCGATTCCGAAACATTTTCTAAGGTTTGGAATTCCATTTCTGCTTTTTATTGCGTTTCGGCGGTCGCGTATTTCATTCTAGCCGCCTGCCCCTCAACAATTGGTTCCGCGGTGTGCGTTTCCCACTGTTCGACCGATTGTTCCGTACCCAGGTGTACCAAATTCTGGTAACTGTTGCCTTCACTCATTTTACAAATTTTCAATATAAATGACAAATCTCAAATCTCATTAGGAGTCCTCCGACTACATATTCTCGCTGACGTAACGACTTGTTCGTAACCAGTACTTTTACGAGATTTACGCAATGCAAAATTCGTGTCCAGAACAACCTCAAATCCGAAGATTGTCCTGTCACCAGGTCGCCACGTGTAACCTTCCGCTCTCTTATCGACCTTAATGACAGTGAAAAATTAAACCACGTGCACCTAATGGAAATTTGGGAAAAGTCAATCGTCACCGAAGTTAATTTGTCGGTAACGAGGGAGGAAAGGATTGCATCTTAATGAAAGGAAAAATGCAAATGAAATTGGTGGAAATTAATTTTGATAACAGGGTAGAATTAATAAAGAAAGTAAATGTGCGGTCGTTACGTTAACAATTAATTGGCTTTAATTAGATATTTGAGATTTGGGGAAAATTACGGTTGCCAGTCCTATGGACAACTACTATAATAGCTGAAAATGAAAGGTTAATGCACATATAATTAGCACTAAAAGCGTGGCAACTGAAGGTTGACATGTGTTGTGTGAAAACTGAATGTTTGTCAGAAGTAATAAATTTCGCTACACTTTGACTTAATTTTGCAAAAGAATTAATAAGACCGGAAAATTGAAAGTTAATTTAGTGACTGAAATCAATAGTGAACTTTGTTTCTGAAGCACTACGAACTTCAATAAAATAAGGGTAGTCTTGGGCTACCTCAACAATCATTTCAAAAGCTACTTGAATCTACGCAATTTATAAATAAGAGATTTAACGTTGAACTTGAATTAAATGATTCTCAGCAATTAACAATAGTAACATTTAGTACGTACCAAGTTGAGCTGCAGTCACAGGTAAGCTAAAATATGGTAACAAAACTCGCACTCTTAATTTGTGCTTGTGTAATCTAAATATTGTAGCCAGCTATGAATACTTTAACTGAACTTTGAAATAAAGACAGTGAAATGGATATTACTTTAATGCTTGCGTATGAATTTCAAGGACACTGGGGTCCATTCTAGAAATGGACGGACCCTGCTTGGTAATGCTATTCGGACAATGAGCAACAAAGGTTCATGCTAAGTTGCTGTATTTTTGTGATGCAACAGTTTTAAAAGCTGAGGTCTGCCATACAGTTCTAAAACTTTACGTGCTTTTAGTCTTTCTTGTTGGTTGATTAAAGGTTTGAAGTCGTCGATCGAGGAGGTGGCGACAGTCACTCATTGTTGGCCGTCGCTGTTACAGAAGCTGGATGTTGGCGCTAAAATTTCAGGATGCTTTTACGCAGAGGAAATGCAGAACAGCTCAGAAACGCATGTGTTTCTCATATAGCGTGTCCTAAGGCGTCAAGAAAATAGAGCACTTGTTACAGGGCTTGCTTTTCCTACAGTATGAAACAGGTGCATTGATGCTGACGAATTCCTATATAATGGATGCACAGAGCACAATTAGCATAGTAGCATAACAAGCACAATAGGAGACACGTCATACAAGGTGGTTGTTCTATCGAAAATTCCAAACGTATTCCCATTCTGGTGTTTAACTACTGTGGATCTGGTACAAAGCTTACGGTAATAACAGGAGTAACCTGCTTGACGAGACGTGTTTACAACATGACATTGAATATGCAAACCTAAAGATCTCCCAGAACGTCACGCTGCAGAACATGGTTTAGGTGATAAAGCCAAGGCAATAGGTCTGAGAAAGGACACTGGTATGGGGCACCGCACTGCAGCAATTGCAGTCCTTAAAGCCGTTAGATGGAATTAAGTTTGACCTGAGCGTCAATTTCAGACAAGTTATCAACGCTGCACGTCGTTCACTGATGAGGAAGAAGACAATGATAAAGATGAAGAAGCCAGGGCATGGGTGTTTATAAAACTATCCAGACTGCGATGTATGCATCTAAAGGCACCCTAAAGCGTAAATGACCGGTTAAAACACCCCTGGTTCTCCCAGTACCCAAGACATCAGGTGGAGTTATGCCGTTTCTCATTCCTGTTCTTGCAGGTCTCTCGGCGATGGGTTCACTGGCTGGTGTTGCTGCGGCTATTGCCTTTCCAGTCAAGAACGCATCACAGGAGCAGGTAGAAGAGGCTCGGAGACATAACTGCGGTGATGGAAGCAGCAGCCGTCGGGAAACCTGAAACCCTGTTAGAAAGGACAAGGTCTCTTCATAAATAAAAAGAACAAATTCTTAAGCCGTCCTAGCGGATAGACTGCTTACAAATACAGGGCTACTCAAGGTTGTTGAAAAAAACCAGCAAAACCAAGATTCCTTGGTGCTTTTATGTAGGACACGTTACCAACGACTTTGGAAATCCAGAGAACATGGTATTGGGAATTTGGATGCTGCTGGAAGACTTGGAACCCACTGGGTGACATATGTTTAGAGAAATACGAATGAAGTCTACTATTTTCACTCATTTGGGGCCTGCAACCACCAGAAGAGTTGCAACAATACTTCACCAACATGAGGCGCGTGTGCTACAATATTCATCGCTACCAAGATTCCACTATTTACCTGTGTGGTTTCTGTGCTTCATGTTCATTCTAACATTTACAAAGAAGGATGTGTAAGGATGTGGATTAAGCATCCACTCTTCAGTAGAGGTTCAGATGCAATGTCGCACATTTTGACTTTAAAAGGACGATCGTCTGTATTGCGCACAAATTACTTCCTACAAGTTGATGTAAGCAATGGAGAGTTGACTGTTGCCTTGATTGGACTGAAGTCATCATACAGAATTCCTAATATCACAGAGGCTAACAATAAACTTCATCTGGAAATTAACGGTCGAAGAGCAATTGAGGAAATAGAACCTGGTGCAGACAATACTGTGATTTAAACGAAATTTTTAAAAGTCTGGAAAAGGGATTTGTGTATGTGCCAACTTCAATACACTTAAATATGAAATAAAGAAAGTGAATGCATCCGTTTCATTTAACCAGAAATGTTCAGTAGGGTTACTACTGCGTTTCACAAAAGGACAGGTTTTGAAGAAGGATCCTAATAAATATTACAGATTTGATCAAGCAGTAGATATAATTACTGTAAGTACAATTCGTGTTGAGTGTAATATTGCAACTCCTGTCTCAAATTCAAAATCTTTATGGACTCTTCCCATCGGTTATAACTGGGCACAAGATTACTGAGATCCGTACCAACGCTACATACCTCCCTGCAACAGTCCAGACATTGGAAAAAAATGGTTCAAATGGCTCTAAGCAGTATGGGACTTAACATCTATGGTCATCGGTCCCCTAGAACTTAGAACTACTTAAACCTAACTAACCTAAGGACATCACACACATCCCTGCCCGAGGCAGGATTCGAACCGGCGACCGTAGCGGTCACGCGGTTCCAGACTGAAGCGCCCAGACACTGGACTATCAGGGGCTGCCTTCGAGTATTATGGGCAGGATAATCAATTTTCCGACTTTCGTGGTGAGGAAATCATTGTAGGACTACATCTAAAGCGGAACCACCAGTGACCTCGAACGTACAGAGATCAGTAATGACCTTCAACTGGCCGGGAATTGCAGTGGACCCACCCCCAGCCTGTGGATGACAACAAAGACACTACGTTGCCGCAGATAGGAAGTGGCAGTGGTGACTTTCTACCGTCTGAGACTTGAGGCATGCCAATGGTCAGAAAGCAATGATGGGGATAAGACATAAAACCAATGTGCAAACACACAGCGTGACAGTTCACAACAGAACCACAAGGTAATAAATATGTGAACTGCTAGTTTCTTAAATCTGAAACTACACAATGACATCAATCGATATACACTACTGGCCATTAAAATTGCTACACCACGAAGATGACGTGCTACAGACGTAAAACTTAACTGACAGGAAGAAGATGCTGTGCTCTGTGCTATGCAAATGATTAGCTTTTCAAAGCATTCACACAAGGTTGGCGCCGGTGGCGACACCTACAACGTGCTGACAAGAGGAAAGTTTCCAACACATTTCTCATACACAAACATCAGCTGACCGACATTGCCTGGTGAACCGTTGTTGTGGTGCCTCGTGTAAGGAGGAGAAATGCGTACCATCACGTTTCCGACTTTGATAAAGGTCGGATTGTGGCCTATCGCCATTGCGGTTTCTCGTATCGTGACATTGCTGCTCGCGTTGGCCGAGATGCAATGACTGTCAGCAGAATATGGAATCAGTGCGTTCAGGAGGGTAATACGGAACGCCGTGCTGGAACTCAATGGCCTCGTATCACTAGCAGTCGGGATGACAGGCATCTTTTCCGCATGGCTGTAACGGATCGTGCAGCCACGTCTCGATCCCTGAGTCAACAGATGGGAACGTTTGCAAGACAACAACCATCTGCACGAACAGTTCGACGACGTTTGCAGCAGCATGGACTATCAGCTCAGAGACCATGGCTGTGGTTGTCCTTGACGCTGAATCACAGACAGGAGCGTCTGCGATGATGTACTCAACGACGAACCTATGTGCACGAATGGCAAAACGTCATTTTTTCGAATGAATCCAGGTTCTGTTTACAGCATCATGATGGTCGCATCCGTGTTTGGCGACATCGCGGTGAACGCACATTGGAAACGTGTATTCATCATCGCTATACTGGCGTGTCACCCGGCGTGATGCTATGGGGTGTCATTGGTTACACGTCTCGGCCACCTCTTGTTCACAATGACGGCGCTCTGAAGAGTGGACGTTACATTACAGATGTGTTACGACCCGTGGCTCTACCCTTCATTCGATCCCTGCTGAACACTACATTTCCGCAGGATAATGCACGACCGCATGTTGCAGATCCTGTACGGGCCTTTCTTGATACAGAAAATGTGCGATTGCTATCCTGGTCAGCACATTCTCCAGATCTCTCACAAACAGAAAACGTCTGGTCAATGGTGGCCGAACAACTAGCTCGTCACAATACGCCAGTCACTACTCTCGAAAACTGTGCTATCATGTTAAACCTCCATGGGTAGCTGTACCTGTACACGCCATCCAAGCTCTGTTTGACTCAAGGCCGTTATTACGGCCAGAGGTAGTTGTTCCGGGTAGTGATTTCTCAGGAGCTATGTACCCAACTTGCGTGAAAATATAATCACCTGTCAGGTCTAGTATAATATAATTGTCCAATGAATACCCGTTTATCATCTGCATTTCTTCTTGGTGTAGCAGGTTTAATGGCCAGTAGTGTAACTAAACCAGTAGAATATAGTGAGCGTATTACGTCCGGAATACTTCTCACGTAAACCTTATGCTTCAACTACATTTAACAAGAACGATGAAATTAGGATTGTCATCCAACACCAAGAAGCTTTAATCCTCCCATGCAGGAATTTCATATATCTTTAGGCATCATTTATGAAAAGGGCTGGTACCGCTACAGTCGGATTGAAGTTTACATGTAATTCTATAGTGTTCCTGTGTCATCAAATATGGCAAAGAACAGCTGCAGAGTACAGGAGATTTACTGCATGTATACTTCTGAAACAGCTTAATGTGTACTTTGAAGACATGTAACGACTTCTTTTGAATGCTAAACAAGATCTTATTCTAGTACGGAGTGCAACAGATAACTCACACATCAGGGAGAATGAGGCCACCATCAATAAAATAATATGGAAAATACTACACATCACGGTATCGGATGAGCAAGATGTGAAGCTTTTAAAAGTTCTGAATGCCTGTGTATTTCTACTGTTATATTTCCGTTCATGGGAGATCTTCCAATATACAGTGCTATCGACTGCAAGCTGTCAGGCATGGACTGTTAAAACCTCTGCTCAATTTGAGATGCCTAGATTCATCGTACTTGCTTTCCAGACCAGCAGAAGAGGCAATGTAGCAAATGATTATGCCTGTATGGAAATTTACACCTGCAGTGGAACGAACATATATAAAGTCTAGCATTTTGCATGTACACACGCTTACATGCATTCTACTGTGAAGAGGAAGGCACCAATCATCGTAATAGACTGCTGAGAACAGAACATGATAATTGAACATGGACCTACAGATGTGAAAATTGAATTTGAATCATTGGCAAATTTCCCTAAACCATTGTAGTATATGCTCTAGTTCTCTTTTACTGTGTGAGTAACTGCTGATGTTCTGTAACGAGCTCTATAAATGAGTAAGTGCTTTGCCCTAACCGAAGAATTTCACAATGGTATCTCAAGGTGTGAATATCACTGCAGACGTTCGGGGTTTCAGTGATGAAGAGCATGGGTAGTTCATATTTAAAGAAATTGCATTCGTGGCGTACACAGAAGGTGGTAATATAATTGTGACATTCTCAGCATGAATTTCATCGCCGAGGTCTTTGAAGTATGTGAACTGTCTTAAAACATGGAGGAGTGGAAAGTGGCTATCACATTTCTCCTGTGGCGTTCACTGGAATGATCCTGTAGTGACACTGCTTCGATTATTTGACCACATGGCCACCATCATGTACTCGTACGTCAAAGACGCGGAGAATGTCACATGGGTGGATCGAACCTTCATGTTTGCTGCTATTCAAGACCCAGAAGTCTACGAGTGCCCTGCTCTCCATTGACTCAAGAAGAAGCGTTGTGTGAAAGTAGTGTTGTGTCTCATTATGACAATACAAAATTATTTAGATGAGAAATAAATGAATTTTAACCTCCTAATCTGTGTGTACATTATTTCTTTCACACTTACCCAGATATCACTTCTGTAGTTCCCCTGAAGCACAGGAGATATAGTTGTAGACACCTTCGCTATACATCTTTGGAAGTAGACATGGTCTCGTGCCACCTGTTTCAAATGAAACACGTGCGGCATGATAGGCATATTCCCATGCAAATATTATATATATTTCTTTATTGTCCATCTTAAATTTCGCCTCCATAGTAGGACTCATGTTCAAAACGAACATCACTTGTCACGTACACACACTTTATATATACAAATGGGATAGGTTTTCTGTTAATAATGACAACAAAGTCGTATGGTAACGAATTTTTTCGTTAATTCAATTGCAAAAGATACAATTTCATTCTTGAGATACAATGTAGTTTTTGAGATACAATCTACTTCTTTTAAACACAAACACAAATGAATGTCAATACTCAGTGATACAGTTTCGTTCTTCCTACATATTGTTTCCTAAAAAACCATTCAGAGACAGAACTTGTTTCACGTGATACAATTTAGTTCTTATTTTGGAAACAGATACTTTTTGATACTGTGCGAAACGGTTACAATTTGGTTCTTTTAGAAAACAGATTTTTTCGCATTTTACAATGAGATCAAACAGTCAAGCAGACGTACTTTCTTTCCCTTAAACTGGTACTATTACTAGTAATAACCGTAGCCTACTACAAGCAACTTTTAGCACCATGACAATTTTTACAATGAACCACTTATCGATGGACAGTATTACAATAGTAGCAACAGATGTATCCAAAATATCTACAAGTTGGATTAGACTGAGAAAAAGAAATATTAAAAGGTAATCAGACTGGGATGACTAGTAGTACGTTAAACTTAGAAACCAGACTATTCACATGTTTACCAGAGATACATTTTATATGATGTGCTATAAGACTGTTTATGAAAATAGAATACACTGCAGTTCATGTTTTTCATACAGATATTTTTATAATTTTTTTAGTTTTGAAATTTTTTCTATACAGACACACCAAGCTATATACAAGACACACAAGGTGTGTAGCCAAAGTGTGGTACATATGGTGTGCACGAAAAAAGAAGTATTTACATGGTGCAATGTGCACGAAGAAAAAACTATTCACACCACACCCAATATGGTGTGCAAAATATTACTATTTACACACCATGACGAAAAAAGAAGTATTTACATGGTGCAATGTGTACGAAGAAAAAACTATTCACACCACACCCAATATGGTGTGCAATCTATTACTATTTACACACTATGACAAACAGCTCATACCATTCCACACACATTCCTCTGACACCCTGATTCACTTCCTACCATTCCCTTCACCCATATCATGAAGTGAATAGTGCGAGTATGGGCGGAATTCAAACCCATCCTCACAAATGACCCATTTATCAGGCGACAGCCTGATGTTAGACTGCAGCAAAGTGTACGTCTCGCGCCCTTATGATTGAATACTAGTTTCCTGCATCATATGCCACAGCTGTGGTCGAACACCACAGGCCCACCGTACAGGCACTGTACGAAATCTTCAGTCATGAGGACTCTTGACGCAAACGACGTACATCCTTAGCTCGCCTCGGGGTGACACCTCACAATGTACAATATGCATACATCTTTGATCTTAAACGTACGAAATGCACAATTGGCAATCCATTCGTCTCTTTCTTCATTAGTCCGATAACGATCTTGTTCAGAAAAACAATACCGTAAGGATTATCGGCCGTATATGATGACGCGTTGAAGGCCATGGTACCTAATTACTTCATATGGATCGCAGTTCTTCACCCAGTAGATGAAACTACCTATATCCATCCAAAGTAGCTCTGGAGTAGTGAGATGAGTTTTTGCGAACTTGTAATGAAAGCGGTACATGTGGAGTTTGGATACTTTTCCACATAGAGAGGTTCCACAAACTCTACTGCAACAGTCGCCATCTCCACAGAGCAAAATTGTTATTGAATGGTGATTCATTTGCAATCTGGTCTGGCAATGCATTTCCTTAAGTCATAACATCCCATTCTGTTCTAATAAGAACACTGTGGCGGCTTCTTAAATTCTCCATAGTTTTAACGAAAATTACTTTATTCGTTAATTTAAAAAATGTTTTCAAAGTCTCATCTTGTGTAAGTCGTCTCTCTTGTGTTCAAATCAATATACTCCTTCAAGCAGGGTTCCTAGTTGAAGGAGATACCATACCTAATTCCAACCAGAACCATCTATAACTGAAGACACTGGTGGAGGTTACAGTAACATGCCTCTGTTTGTTCTGCAGCGTCGTCATCAGCTTAGGGATGGATCCCATGGTTCGCTGAACTAGTCACTCTGAACATAGTGGCAAATCGGCAAGTTTATGATGCAGATTAATAGCGTGAGCCAGCCCTGCCTCCTCAACATATCCTACATCAGATTCCTTCGCCATACCACTGTTTGTGCATACGCACAGAAGAAAATAATCGAATGACCGGTGAGCCTTAACTATATACAGGGTGTTACAAAAAGGTACGGCCAAACTTCCAGGTAACATTCCTCACACACAAAAAAAGAAAATATGTTATGTGGACATGTTTCCAGAAACGCTTACTTTCCAAATTAGAGCTCATTTTACGACTCCTCTTCAAATCACATTAATCATGGAATGGAAACACACAGCAACAGAACGTACCAGCGTTCAAACACTTTGTTACAGGAAATGTTCAAAATGTCCTCCGTTAGCGAGGATACATGCATCCACCCTCCGTTGCTTGGAATCCCTGATGCGCTGATGCAGCCCTGGAGAATTGTATCACAGCCGTCCACAATACGAGCACGAAGAGTCTCTATATTTGGTACCGTGGTTGCGTAGACAAGAGCTTTCAAATGCCCCCATAAATGAAAGTCAAGAGCGTTGAGGTCAGAAGAGCGTGGAGGCCATGGGTTTGGCCCACCTCTACAAATCCATCGGTCACCAAATCTGTTGTTGAGAAGCGTAAGAACACTTCGACTGAAATGTGCAGGAGATCCATCGTGCATGAACCACATGTTATGTCGTACTTGTAAAGGCATATGTTCTAGCAGCACAGGTAGAGTATCTCATATGAAATAATGGTGGTGAATCAAGGAAGTACAGTACATGCTGACGAAGCTAAAATGAGCTCTAACATGGAAATTAGGCGTTCCCGGACACTTGTCCTGATAAAATGTTTTCTTTATTTGTGTGTGAGGAATGTTTCCTGAAAGTTTGACTGTACCTTTTTGTAAGAAGTGTCCATTTTGTTTGTGGTCATGCATATAGTCCAGAATTTCTCGAAACCGTCCGCTATGTCTATGTCCATGTACAGTTTTATGTAATGGCCCATGTTAGGATATTAAAGTCCTGCCAGACATTCACAGCATCTTCATACTCTGAATCTCTTATGGCATAGTCTGTGAGATTAGTGGAGAACGTAGTTACGTGAGGTAGTCTTGTTTCATTGAGTTTTGGCATACTATCCAAATACTCGTATGGAATAACCACCTTGCCAGTTACAAGGTGGATCATTTCCTCATTGGGAAATGCAGATTGGATGACACGCATATCATTTTGGGATAGAGTTTCAACAAGTTTCTGGAGTGGCGCTTGCATAAAATGTATCGCAGGCTTCAAGTTGTATTCACTGTGAGCTCCGCAGAGAGTTTTGCTCTTAAGATGACAATGGTCCCTACGAGGAGTTTCCGCTTTCCAATTTAACGGCAACCCACAAATATGACAGTCAACCGCGTTGTTGACAGATCAAAATTCTCCTGCGATTCGGTAATGGGAAATGTTGTTGCTGTAAAGCTTATCAACCTTCCATGGACGTGAGCAAGCACAACCAAATCGTAGGATTACCCCCGATGTGTGATCTGTGGCGACTGAGATTGAAGTCAAAGTTACGTACCAACTGATACGCCATTGCATACCGTACATGTTTCTCTGTGAAGGCCACATGTGTGGCTGTAGAATCCCATTCCCATCGTGTCACAGAAGCGAAGAGGCTCTCAAAGTCACACCCTACGAAGGGACACCGCTCCTGATGGCGGTGGTTCTTAAACTCCAAAAATTTGTTTTTCACTGTAGGCATTTTAACATGTACCTCATCCATCGAAGAGTGCTGATGACTCCCTTGAGGAAACGTAGTTGAGGAATGTGCAGCAAATCTGAATTTTATTCTTGTGTCTGTTCTGTTGGCCGGAAAGGTGTCGAGACATATCCTTGACTTACACGTAGTGTTGATTTTCATTCTACTCTGATATTAGCCGCCTGCTAACATGCAGCTTGCGCTGGCCTGTAAAATCGGATAAATGGAGGGGTTTGACGACTATGTGGGTTATTACGTCGTTGTTATCATCTTCATAATCTGGCTTGTTCTCCATCAGGTCAAAAATACACTCTCTCTCTGTCCCTCGAATTCAGGTATGTCCTGAAGTTCCACAGATATATCATTACCACCAAAGATGTAACACGCATATATATTATCGCCTACGTTGCATTGTTTAGGACTCTCCGGCTGTTGATTATAACAGGTCAGGACGGACCACAAGTTGTCCGTTTTCTGCTGGATATTACTACATGTATAGTAACCACAACCAACAGTGGGAGCGCCTTGGGCTGCGGATCGGAGCCGCCAGGCGGGAAAGCCGCCGGTGGTGGAGCACGCACCACCGGGTAAACACAGGACGAGTCGGACGACAGACAAACGACAACTGACAACAGCCGACCACGAGCGACTGAGTTCCTTACCAGATCCTTTATAGGCCATATCTAAAAGCCTGCTCCTAACAGCACCCAAGGTGAGGTCATGGAACCACTCAGTGGTCGAGATGCTCTGCGATATCACAACGTTTTCTCCTGAAAGATATACTATGCTTTTTTCTTCGAAAGGGCCTTCCTCTTTAGGAGGATGCGATAGTTCGCAGCATAGTAGGCCGCTGCATTTGGGAAAGGGATAGCACGGATCATTTAAAAGTTTGATGAGCGCTCTCACCATGTCAGGGGAGCACACCAACAAGAAACTTGTAATATCCTTGTACCGCCCTGCCAGATGCTCGATCCTTCTAAACGAGATGCGCTCATGAATGGCGTCCTCGATTACTGCGTAGTCTAGTTCTGGCATGAGTTTGTAATCTGATGTCCTGTAACAGGACAGAAGATCGGATTGCCTGGTGACATTTCACTATCACTTTTACTACTGCTACAACAAGCCGAAGGCGATGGTGGTGGTGGTGATGTAGGATGACGGTGCAGAGCACCGGGTCCCTGGCTCGGCAAGAACAAGCTGCCAGTTTGCGAAGATACCGGCCGCACAGGAGTCACGTAAGGAGGTAGCCCGCCACGAGATACTACTGGTTGACTAGCTGTAGGATGAAAAAGTACTTGGTAAACACGTGGGCACGTAGGCTGTAGAAGGAAGAAGAAAAAATACATTGGTTAAAAAAAAAACAGATACCACAAAGAGAGAAAAGTGTGAATATAATAATTTTCCTGAGTCAGCAGCGCCACTAATATCATTCTGGTGCCAGGGAGGATAACCTCTCCCAAATCATCAGGCAGTGCATGGTCCCATTTTGGTAGTGGCAGCTGAAACCATTCAAGCTGGTTCTCGGGTAATCTCGATACCTCAGACTCCGAGCTATCTTGCAGCTGCTTGTCAGCTTCGTCGAAATCGGGGGCTGTAACAAAATACCTATTTGTTAAAGAACGATTTCCTATCTCTCTTACTACGGGCACAAACGAAATATATTTTAGCACTACAGAATTTTTTTCTATTTACAAGGCTGCTACGACATCTCATTGCCTACTGGAAGCTGTTCCACCACCTGAATTTTGTAAGTCAAACCACCGTTACTACCACTACTACTACTACTACGAGAACAAATTATAGATTTATTTATACTTAAGAGGCAGCCCTGGTTGTGTGTTTTCAACAGGAGGCTGGACCTCAACAGGAACAGTCCGAAGAGTCTACTGTGTTTCAGCCTCCACCTCTTCCTGTCTCTCCTCACACTGCAGAATACAATCCTAGAGCTGTTCTGTAATCGGAGAAGAGAAACAGAATTAGTGATTAGAAAATCACTATAGAATTTAAGTCGTGGAATTTTTCGGATTCCAACCATAACCACAGATCGACGGAAAAAAATTTACTTACGTGGTAGTTTGTGTTGAACAAATCTACTGCGTTTGTCGCTGATGGAGGTGTTACTGCTGCATTTCATTCTTAACGACAGACATGCACAGACAAAGAAATGACTATAGCCATCACAGCGAAAAGGAGTTGAGTAAAGATAACGGAAGTGGGTCGAGGCTTGAATGGACTCACCACATTTCACAGGCAGACAGTCAGAGAGCCTCATTTTTAATGGACGCCCAATCAGGAAGGGCAGCTGATGGGATTTCCGATGGAGTGTTTTCAGGAACTAGTGAGATTCAAACTTTGACCGAATGCTCCAGAAACCCCTCATAAGGTGGTAAGGTGGTGTGACTGAAACGACTCTGTTAGATACGTTTCATACTAATTAACTTGTATTTAGTGCTATCACGCTCATTCATTAGTGCGTCGGTTTTGTTCTTCGTCTTTGTCCCCATTCAGTGGTACATATTTACATTAAAGTTTCAATTTTCCCAGGAAGCACCTAATCCTGTGTACATTACCTACAGTTTGTGCACCCAAATTTTCTTTCTCTGTTTATGATCTATATGAATGAGCGAGTGAGCTTGTATGTTGAATTTGACTTTTGTATGTTAGCAGCAGAGCATCTGGCTGTCTACTGTGGTAGCAACAGTGTAGCCAGCGTAGCTTTCGTACGATAATGATTAAAGCAGAAGAAATAAATTAAAATTTGTGCTGCGGCCGGGACTGGAATCCGGGTCATAGCTTTCTTAGTCAAGAGAAATAGATTTGTGCCCTTTCAGTAGCCATTTGACAGTAGTGCGTTTTGTGTCTGAAAGAGCCCCTCAGGTCTCTTCCGGCTGCCTGAAGGAAGTTCGTTGCAAGGAGAGCGTGTTCTCGGCACTCGGGACTGGACCTTGGGAGAGTGACGATTGAAGTCTTAAGAGCGACCTCGTTATGGTGAGTGTATTAATGTGGTATGGTGTGTACCTATTCTGATGTACACGTTTGATTTTCTAGTTAATTTTAAAGTTCGGTAGTCGAAACCTTATATTTTTCAGAATGTAGTAGCGAGTATATTCTCTGTCTTTAGTAAGTTCTTCTGGTCATTACTTGGTGTAACTAGAACACATGGTGTAGGAAGTTCGTTACCCCAGCACAGGTTTAAAATTCAGTTGCCTTACTTCACTTTTAAATTGAATGTATGTGTGCATTTTTCTAGCGTGTTTGTTTGTTTGTGATTTCTCTCTTCTAGTCTTCTTTTCGTTTCAGTTTTAAGATTATGAAGCTTTTCTCATACCATATGGTAGTGGTTTCACCGTGTGTAATTTTAATACCATCTTGAATAAGTTTTATTCTTAATTCCGCATCATATTTTATCAGTATTTGTGCCTATACTGTTTACATTTGTGTTCTTCAACTTTTCAAGACTATCAGTAATTTTGCTTTGTTCATGAACATTTTACTTGCACATGATATTTAGAAAATGTGTTAGGAATAGATTTTACTCAATTACTATATTTATAAAAAAAATATTTCTAAGAAAATCGATGTGAAGGACTCCTCACTTTCGAAAACAAACTTCTTAAGAAAAAAAAAACTTCACACTTAAATAAAGAAAGAAAATAATTAAAAATTAATAATAGACAAAAAATATTCTTCTGTTGTCATTCTTAATTATAGTGTGGAAGAATATAAAAATATAAATTAGTAATACAAACTAGCATAGAACTGAATAATGTGGCTGAACAGTGTGCAACAAAATTTAGATAAATTAGAAAATTTTTGACTGACTTAGACAACGATTCAATCATTGCCTAAATTCAGTGCAAAAATTAAGTTCGAAGGGTGGTGATATGTAAGGTGTCAGGCAAATCCAACACCTTACATGAAAACCCTGACATGATAAGCAAATCCAGTAGTATGTCACATAGCTCGGAATAAATCGTGACATTAAATTAACCAAAGTAATACGAGTAACGAGTGAGCAAATGGAATACCACAGACTAACACAAGAATGCCTAAATGCATGTCGTACCTTCCCACCGTGAGGCAGACGCAGTTCCGAGGGGAGAAACGAGGACAGAAGCCGAGAGCAGAACCGTGTTAAGCTAGATAAGGGAGGGGCTGGGCACCCACGCGGCGAGCCTACCTGTACGACTATACAACCCGCACGTTTTAGCGTGAGGCTTTTTCGCGTCTCAGGTATGTCAAGGACAACCCACAGCCCATGTTAAAAGCTAGAGCCCTCCAGAAAAGCAGTATAGATCTTATGATAACACAAAAAGGGCCACTACCACCCGCAAGTTTTAGCCTGAGACTTTTTCGCGTGTCTGTTACATTAGGATCACTCCCCAGCCCATGTTAAAAGATAGAGCCCTCCAGAAGAGCAGTATAGATCTTACGATAACGCTAAAAGGACCACACCAGCTGCAGGTTTTAGCGTGAGACTTTTTAGCGTCTCTGTTACGCTGCAAACTTTAAAAACATTGCCCCACCACGAAAAGTATAACGTTTCTCATTGGATAGACAGAATTTTTGTAGGCGGAGCTTAAGGTTAACATTGAGACCCTGATTGGTCAGATGAAAACATAGCCAGATAGTTTTTTTTAAACTAACTTCGGTAAATGGTAATAAGGAGAATTTAGACGAGGGTGAGTTCCGAGACGGCGGGCTGGATGGCTGCTGCGCCGGCAGCTGCCGCCCTGACGCTGCTTAGACACCGACAAGGTAATGAACGCAAGCGATGCCGCATTTTTGAGCGCATAAGGCTTCACTCAGAACTGCAGAAGTCTCATCTGTTACACCCCTTTTTTCCGTAAAACTAATGGTGATCGTTAATTAAAACTCATGGTGTTCACATTTGCCACTTGAAGAACAGATCTGAAACGCGATGATTTTTCTTTTATATAGTTATTGAGAAGCCACATCAGCCACTGTAATTTACGACAAGTTAGATAAGTTATTAAAGATAATTGAGGGTCACTGTAGACCATTTTGATAGTTTTCTCTTTTGTGAAACTTAAATTAAACCTAGATTATAGATGTGATATGGCATAGGTCATCCTTCGATCGATTGTAGAACTTGGAAACCCATTTAGGGAATATTCGTTCACATTTTTGTTGAACGCTGTTGGTTTTTACCATCCTGTATTAAAACATTTCCTTTTATCAATAGTGCAATTTATAAACGATGTTTTGTGATTAGAATAAATTTCCAATGGTAAACTTAACTGCTTTTTCGACGTTATTTTACCAGCTAACTAAAAATAGGAAAGCCTTGAACCCTTTCCACTATATTTTGTTAGAATTAAGATTCTTTTACAGGGAGTGCAGTGGAGCTGACGCTGAGATCATTTAGTATTTGGCTATATCATCGCTAGTCTCACTGAACTCTTCTGAATTCTACATGTCATGTGTGGTCTGGCGTCTCCTTACCAGCTACAGGTCCCAGGTTCAAACTAGTTCCCTAAAAAACACGCTCAGAGCGTCGTTGCGCGAAAGTGGTTGGGAGACACGATATAGTACAATCAGACACCACCATGAATGTTTAGATTCTTTGCACTTCGATTCTCAGAATATTGAATGCCCTAACGATTTGCGAAATGGTATGTCCCTCGCTTCTAGCTGCATCCACCATTCCACGCTGAAAGTCTGTTGATTACCGTCTTGAGGCCCCACGTAATAAACATTTTCACATGAGTCATCTGACTGCTCTGCCACTGCACTTCCCAGTTATACCTTTTGTATGCGATATTACCGCCGTATGTATATGTACATCCCATCTCTAGCATCTTTTATAGACAGCTCTTGTAATTTACTCCCTTATGAAGTTTGTCTTCAATCAGTTATACTTGATAACAACTGCAACATTCATAAAAATAATAATAAGAGGAGAAGTTACTTACGCTTTATATCACTCAGCTCTGTGTGACACAGTAAGGTTCAGGTATCCAGTCAAAAAACAAAAAAAACAAAAATAGATGTTCGACCACCCAACTGGTGATGTAAATAATACAGTAAATAAATTAACTTCAAATACAAAAATGAAATCATATATGCTTGACAATTACTTTTACTCCGTAGAGAAGTGTCTCACCGTGTAATTAATTGTGGGTTTTTAAGAGAGAAAGAGGGAGGGAGAGAGGGAGAGGGAGAGGGAGAGACAGAGAGAGACGGAGGGGGGGTTGTATATAAGTAAGTATAAATCATTGTATGAAAAACGGCATAGATTAAAACAATTATGTAATCTGTCAGCATGTTGTCTAATTTTTAACGTAGAAGAAACTTCTAAAACTGTATTGTTAACTTCCTACTGAGAGTACAAAATTATTGTCCATGGTACACTTAAATGTATGTACACGGTACGGCGAAAATTCCGCCCTGTGTTCGTAAACAGGGAAAGTAAAACAGTGAACAGCGTCGTGCGGTGACAGGAGTCCTCATTATACCACTTCTTGCAATAGATCGGTTTGGAATAATTGTTAACTTCATGTTCCGTAGGTAGTTTTTCCGCTTCTCTATTATGTGCAACGTGTCTGGTGGTTTATTAACGTTTTCGGGGCGAAAGAAAGTGTGGTCTGATAGCATATAAAGTAAAGTAGTATCGAGTTTGAGTTTGTTTGGGAACACCCTTCACGATGCTGATGAAAAGAGCACTCACTACGCGACGAAGTTCTTCAACCAATGTATTATTCGACGTATTTGCACAAGCATTATGTGGCACTAACATACAACGAATAAGTGATGTTGCATTTATAATTCTGTGAACTAATAAAGATCATATATGGCGGATATATATTCATGCAACTTTCAGGAAATGACATATAAATGAATTTATGTGTGTGTGATAATAATAATAATAATAATAATAAATAAAATACATAGTCGTAAATTGTTAGATAAGTTACATGAGCTGCCAATAATCAATAAAGGTATCCTATGAAAATTTGTAAAATTAAAGAATTTTCTTCGTTTTATGGACCGCTGATAATACTAGCGTGTGTCGGTGAAACAGTTTTGATAAACCAAAATTATCATTCAACGGCAGTAGCAGCTCAGGGAAAATGGCTGCAAATATTGACAGTAGTGTAAGAATAAGGGCTGAAAATTTATGAAAAAATTGTTTTAAATAACGATAAAGTCAGTTAATAAAATTGCGAGTCTGCAGTCTTATACTGGCTATTAAATTTTAATTATTAGATTTAGAAATTCTCTGAACAAGGTGACTTTTTTTACGTAAATAGTAGTTAGTTTCACCTGAATCAGTTATTTCAGAATGTCACAGTACATTTGAAAGATTATAATTATTACTGTTTTTATGAAATATTTCAGACGATGACACAGTTTTAACACAGAAGGAGAAAGATTGACCTGCAAAAAGGTTGCTACCTTCTAAGCAAAATAACCGAGGGCTAAGGTATGGCAGTATTCACAAAAAGCTAAAACCATGGCTTTCATTGGAAGGGACTCTCGGGACGAAAATGCGGCCATGTAACATGTCGGTCATTTTAATTATTTTGGACACGATGTCACAAACAAGGATTTAGACAGGAAAATGTCAAAATTTGGAAACAGTAAACACGTACTTTGGGAGCAGGATACAAAAATAAAGTGAATGAAAATTTAAAAAGTGATGGCCGCCGCCATAGTGTTCTATGGACGTGGCTCGTGGATCATTTAATGTTTAGGCGGCTGAATTGTGATGGAGTAGGCTGTTACAGAGTAGACGGACTAGCAAGCAACGACATTAAGAGAGAATTCAAGATGTTAACTGCAAGAAACAAATTTCGAACAACAGAATAAAAAACGGTGAAAATCTCGACAGAATGAACTGCGGCATATCATCTTACAAAGTCATAAATTTTAATTCGTTATTCTGAAGAGGTCTGGGAAGCCCAAGGAAGAGATGAGGCCAGTAACAGGCAAAACTGTAGTACCTGAAGTGCAGGAAACTAGGAACTATGTGATGTTTCGTGCTTTACATGCAAGCATAATGGGAGTAGATAGTATGTGCGGATGAACCGATTTCTAAAGTGCTGCTGGTAACACGGTTACGTTCGCATGGTATCGTTCGGAAAATGCCGTACGCTTCCGTTCCTCTGTTTTCTCTTTGATACAGTAAATGAAAAGAAAATTGAGGATGTGTTATATGACGATCAGTTTGACGTTGGGGCTGATAATGGAAGCAAGACTAAAAGAATCAAGACACGTTCATACGATTTGTCAATCTGGAAAAGGCATTCGATAACGACAAATCGTGCAAGATGTTCGAAATTCTTGGAAAAATAGGGGTAATCTGTAGGGAAAGGTCGGTAAGAAAATTAAGAGGGAACAATAGGAGTGGAAGACCAAGAACGAAGTCCTCGGATTAAAAAGGTGTAAGGTAGGGATGTAGTTTTCCGCCTCCATAGTTCAATCTTTACATCGAAGAAGCAATGAAAGAAATAAAAGGAAGGTTCATGAGAGACATTAGAATTCAATGGTATGATTCGCTAGTGACATTGCTCTCGTCACTGAAAATGAAGAATTACAGGATTTGCTGAATGGAATGAACAGAGAAATTAATACAGAATATGGGTTGAGAGTAAAACGAAGACAGACGAAAGTAACGAGAAGTAACAGAAATGAGAACAGCGAGAAACTTAACATCGGGATTGGTGATCACGAAGTATATAAAGTTAAGAAACTGTGGTACCTCGGCAGCAAAATAACGTATAATAGACGAAGCAACGAGAACATCAAAAGTAGACTGTCACTGACAGTAAGGGCAATTCTGGCCAAGAGAATTCCAATAGTATCAAACATAGGCAGGCATTAATTTTAGGACGAAGTGTCTGAAAATGTACGTTTGGGCCACAGCATAGTAAGATAGTGAAACATGGACTGTGGGAAATGCAGGCTAGAAGAGAATCGAAGCATTGAGATGTGGTGCTACAGAAGAATGTTGAAAATTAGGTGGGCCGATGAGGAATAAGTAGGTTCTCTGCAGAATCAGCGAGGAAAGGAATATATAGTAAACACTGAGGAAAAGAAGGGGCAGGATGGAAGGACATCTGTTAAGAGATCAGGGAATAACCTCCATGGTACTAAAAGGAGCTGTAATGAGTAAATGAGTAGAAGCTGTAGAGGAAGAAAGAGAGCGGAACACATCCAGCAAATAATTGGGGAAGAAGGTTGCAAGTGCTACTCTGAGAAGAAGACGTTGGCCCAGGGAGGAATTTCTGGCTGGCCGCATCAAACGAGTCAGATGACGGATGATTTAAAAACAAAAGAGAGAGAGAGAGAGAGAGAGACAGAGAAAGAGAGAGAGAGAGAGAGAGAGAGAGAGAGAGAGAGAGAGAGAAAGAGATCGAGGGAGAAGGAGAGATAGAGATAGGTAGATAGAGATAGAGAGTGTGTGTGAGAGAGAGAGAAAGATCGAGGGAGAAGGAGAGAGAGAGAGAGAGAGAGAGAGAGACATTAAAGTAATAATCTCACATTTGCCCAGGACAATCTTTGTGGTGTTCGGCTCTTAGTGTCGAATGTCTCTGTGAGTCGTCTTGCTTGACAGTTAAGAAACCGAATTTAACGGCAAACGTACTTGCGGAAGATCCGCTTACCAAAAGTAAAATCCTGATTCCTAATTATGATAGCCAAGTGTATACAGCATTCTCTGATGCAGCCTCTCTAACACTGACCGCTGTTTCAGGGAAAATTAGTATTTATGCATTCAGCGGAGTTACTTCAAAAGTAAGACAACCCGAAATAATTCGCATCCAAGGAATAACGTGATTTAATTTCTGTCCCTGTCCTGTTACGGGCACTGAAGGAAAATCCTTATTCAAATTTTATCACTTTTTAATTAATACCGTATTCAATAATAAAAAAAATCACAGGTAAGTTCAGTCAAGAATCATAGTGCTGTAGCCACACACAGTGGTCAGAAACAGCCTGAAGAGCTCGTAAGGATGTTGCAAAATGGTTCAAATGTCTCTGAGCACTAAGGGACTTAACTTCTGAGGTCATCAGTCCCCTAGAACTGGGAACTACTTAAACCTAACTAACCTAAGGACATCACACACATCCATGCCCGAGGCAGGATTCGAACCTGCGACCGTAGCTGCAGCGCGGTTCCAGACTGTAGCGCCTAGAACCGCTCGGCCATTCCGGCCGGCGAGGATGTTGCAGTGGAGACTGTGCTGCAAAATAACTGTTAAGAAAAAAATCGATACGTTGCGTTTCCGAGTTATTTACTCGTAGCTCTGAAGTTAGCCAATCAGATCGTCACGCACCCAAATTCAAGCGGGCTACCAGAGAAGGAGTCACCAAACGTGGTTTCGTCAAACCGAACAAAAGTAACTTTTACTCGCCTAGCTTAAACTTTGCGCCTCCGAAAATGGTACGTTTTAACTCGTAATGCGGATTTGGACAAGCGGTAACTCACTGACCCACACATGTCTGTGAATTACTCCTTTTTATCATCTGCAACTGCTTGAATTTGCGCGCGCTACCAGCTGATTGGCTAGCTTCAATGACACGTAAGATGGAAGTGGCGCAACGTATCGATTTTTTTGTTAACAGCACAACTTCCCCTGCAACACCAGCTTTCCAGGCTGTTTTTAACCATTTGTATAATTATATCATATGTCGACGCCTTTGGATATAGAAAGCTTGGGAGAGGAAACCAGTCAAGACCGTGTTGAAGGAACAACTGTATGTAGCATTCATCTCAGGATACCACGGCACGTGCATGTCAAATTATAGTCCAGTGTCTTAACCGTTGTTGCTTGGTGTACGTTGTAGGCTACCTACCCTTAGTCACAATAATGTAGTAATTAATTTGACGGCCAAGTTCAGAGTATGTATAATCGCCCTTAATTATATCAGAGCTCTGCAATTAAGATTCCACGGAGAGGGGGACGGTTGGGCGAGCTTCAGAACACCTGAGATGACACGCCTTGCCAATGAATTCGTGGTGTGGTGCGACGTTCAGCCTCCCAGCTGAACAGGGAGCAGGATGCGTACAGCGCCTCCCGGAGGCACCGTAATTGGCATTCTGTCCCTTTTGTGTTTGCTACGCTGTCGCTCATTAACTTACCTCTGGCTGGGCACAAACAATGAGTGAGGCAGCGGCAATTCTGTCTGCAGACAACCAGCGTCTAAGAGTCCTCTCTGACGTTCAGTAGGGAAGCAGAATGGTTCCAACTGCACTTGACGACGGCTGAAGGGGCAGTTAAGCATTTGTTTATTTTCAACTAGCGACCCGGCTAGCTTTAAGTATCCACAGCCAGACGAATTGTATGACGTACCGTATTTTGTTTGCTGGCCTCTGTTTAGAATTATGAATAAATGTCACACTAGACCTACTTAGATAAGAAAGTAAATATCACAACTTTCCTATATCTTATACAATGAAAACAGCGAACGGCAGGAAAGAAGTGTGGAGGCGTGACTGTTACGTGTTCTATACTGAATTAGTATGTTTCCCGGCAATGACAGAAGCACATCGTGATGTAGGTAATATGCTTAACAGAGTGTAAATATTGTATGGGAATCATGGACGTATGTGTGTATGTGTGAGTGATTCAGCGTGTATTGGAGGCTGGCTGAGGTGGCACAAATAAAAGAAAAATTAAGAAAAAATACTCATGATGTAAATATTTCCTCGCGTAATCTAACTCCTCTCGTTGCTTAATATGCACTGTAACACATCATTGAGACTCATCGCCATAATTCTTTGTGGTACACTGTGTTCTTTCAGTACTGCAGCATATGATTCAACTTTCAATTTTCTGCCTTCCTTGAATAAAACCTAAATGGGAATACGATTCTTTGCGAGGCACGACGAATAAGTTTGCCATGAAGAGTGTCCGACAAAAAATTATGGCGATGAGTCTCAATGATGTGTTACAGTGCATATTAAGCAACGAGAGGAGTTACATTACGAGAGGAAATGTAAACGGGGCAAAGTTGCTGAAACTGCTGAAGTAGTGTTCCGGAAACGTTGTACTTGTAGCATAAAAAATAAAACACCACTTATTTTCGATACACCTGTTTATGCGCTATGCAGTCGTTTTCAAAAGACTGCAGGAATACTGTTGGTTAAAAATACTCAATAATTTCAAACTGTAAGTCTCACACCATAGCCTGATGATCAGTTGGTTACATTTCGGTTATTATTCATATTTATTATGTCTAGAGTCGCCTGTGATCGAAAATCGACCAACTGAGTTTTGATCTGTGATAGAAACAGTCTTGTATTTAAAGTAGTACACTCCACGTAAATGAAATTTCAGCCTCAGAACTGATCCACGTCAGATTCTGTATTGTAATTACGAGTATTCTTGAAATAATTCTTTGATATCTCTTTAATTGTGTGATCACTTGATACAGTGCGTTGAAAAACAAATTTTGAGAGAAAGATGGCAAATTAACTTTTACCTTATGTTAAAACGATATGAACGCCGTTGTATCGCGTAAAGTAACCTCAGAGGCGAAATGGTTTGCATTACAAAATCTGGACTGTAAATTCATCAAACTGCTATTTTAATTTTCATAGTTATTTCCAATTTCATTCAGTGCACTTTTAAATGTATACTTCAAAACAACAAAAGAAATATCACTATCAACGTCCACATATTTTCCTGTTATTCTGTGTATGGAAAAATTATGTCTCTCTGGCTCTTCTTCTTTCAATCCGACCTGTTAGTGTTCATCTTCAAGCCTAAAACAAAATGTACTTGCTGTATAATACGCGATGCCATTGTTATTCAAAATGAAGAAACTGAAAATTAGGAGCACCTTAGATATTTTGGTGATGTCTTGTTATTCAAAATGAAGAAACTGGAAATTAGGAGCACCTTAGATATTTTGGTGATGTCGGCAAACGAACACATACATAGTTCCATTTACTCCTCGACGAAAGTAAGGGAGAAAACGACCCTAACAAACGTATGTTGCCCGTGACAGCATCGTTACTAAATTTCGTTTTCTACAGCTGACAACATCAGTGATGTAGCAGTTGTTGCATTATCTGCCCGTTACGCGTGTGTTACTGCAATATGTAAACATGAACAACCCTAGAATGCGGTTTCTCTAAACGTTGTTACTTTCGTGTGTCATTTCGACCATAGCACCTGATCTGCACGTGTGGTAGAATCTGGTAGCAATGTAAGAGACAGGAAAGATGTTCTCATGTACGTCTGCTTTCTTTTACCTCTTTTGATGGCTATGCACGCACCTGATCTTTTATGCACATCTATGGCAAAGTACTTTTCGAATTATATAAGTTTCGTTGGCCTCCTTGTATAATTAATTTGAAACATTGGAACTTCAATTTTCGACGTTCACGTATTAATATTCTGATGGTTCAGTAAAACAGATTCATTATCATTACGAATGTCCATATTCCTATTACTTTCGCTACGCAGAAATTGTGTATGTTTACCTCTGCGTCTTTCACTCTGATCTGTTAGTGTTCTCCTTCTACACACTGCCTAATACAGAGATTCCGTAAAATAAGAGAAATCGGAAGTTGTAGTTATACAAAGTAAAGTAATGAAAATTTATGAACTTACTTCAAATTTCCTGGTAACGGCGGCAGATGACGAAAAAGTTACTCTTACAGAATTGCAAGCAAAATAACGACGCCAATTTACAACGTTACTTGCAGACTTCGTCTCTACGATATTTTGATTTAAACTGCTGACTGCATCATTCGCCTAGCAACTGTTATACCGTTGCTGTCCGGTATGCGTGTTACTGCAAATGAGCGAAGTAATCACGAACGTCCCTAGAATGCGATTCCACGAAATGGTGTTACTTTTTCGTGCCTAGTATACGATAGCACTTGATCGGTACACATGACAAAAGCTGGCAGCCCTTCAGTTTCTGATGTTCACATATTGGAAACGTGATTGGGGGATAGAGAAGGTATCATCAGAGTCATGAATATGAAAGCTTCTACTTCACTTTACTACTCTTAACACAACGGAGGGGTATCTGTTGAGAGGCCAGACAAACGTGTGGTTTTTGAAGAGGTGCAGCAGCCTTTTCAGTAGTTGTAGGGGAAACAGTCTCGATCTGGCCTTGTAACATTAAGCAAAACGACCTTGCTGAGCTGATATTGCGAACGGGTGAAAGCAAGGGGAAACTACAGCCGTACTTTTTCCGGAGGGCATGTAGCTTTACTGTATGGTTGAATGATGATGGCGTCCTCTTGGGCGAAAAATCTGGAGGTAAAATAGTCCCCTATTCGGATCCCCAGACGGAAGTCGTTGTCAGGAGAAACAAAATTGGCGTACTACGGATCAGAGCATGGAATTTCAGACCCCTTAATCTGGAGGTAGGTTAGAAAATTTAGAAAGGGAAATGGATAGGTTGAAGCTAGATATAGTGAGAAATAGTTAAGTGGCAGGAGGAACAAGACTTCTGGTCAGGGGAAAAAAGGGTTATAAATGCAAAATCAAAAAGGGGCAATGCAGGAATAGGTTTAATAATGAATAAAAATAGTAGCACGAATGATCTACTACGAACAGCATAGTGATACTATTGAAGCAAAGTTAGACAAGAAGCCCACGCCTATCGCAGTAGTACAAGTTTATATACCAACTAGCTCTGAGGATGACGAATGTATTGAAAAAAATGTATGATGAGATAAAAGGGAGACGAAAATTTAATAGTAATGGGGGACTGGAATTCGATAGTAGGAGAAGGAAGAGAAGGAAAAATAGTAGGTGAATATGGAATGGGGGTAAGGAATGAAAGAGGACGCCGCCTAGTAGAATTTTGCACAGAGCTTAATAATAGGTAAGATTTGGTTTAACAATCATGAAAAAGCTTGTATACCTGGACGAGGCTTGGAGAAGCAGAAAGGTTTCAGATAGAATATGTAGTGGTAAGACCGAGATTTAGGAACCAGGTTCTAAATTGTGAGACATTTCCAGGAGCAGATGTGGACTCTGACAACAATCTATTGGTTCTTAACTGTAGATTAAAACTGAAGAAATTGCAAAAAGGCGGAAATTTAAGGAGATGGGACCTGGAAAACCAGAGGTTGTAGGGAGTTTCAGAGAGAGCATTAGGGAACGACTGACAAGAACGGGGGAAAGAAATACAGTAGAAGAAGAATGGGTAGCTTTGAGAGATGAAATAGTGAAGGCAGCAGAGGATCCTTTAGGTAAAAAGGCGAGGGTTAGTATAAAGTTTTGGGTAACAGAAGAGATATTGAATTTAATTGACGAAAGGAGAAAATATAAAAATGAAGCAGGCAAAAATGAATACAAACGTCTGAAAAATGAGATAGACAGGAATTGCAAAATGGTTAAGCACAAATGGCTAAACGACAAATTTAAAGATGTAGAGGCAAATATCACTAGGGAAAACTGAGAGACATTTGGAGAGAAAAGTTGTATGAATATCAAGAGTTCAGATGGAAAACCAGTTCTAAGCAAAGAAGGGAAGGCAGAAAGGTAGAAGGAATAGCTATATAGAGGATCTTTACAAGAGCGATTTGTTTGAGCGCAGTATTGTGGAAATGGAAGAGGACGTAGATCAAGATGAAAAGGGAGATATGATACTGCATGAAGAGTTTGACAAAGCACTGAAAGACCTAAATCGAAACAAGGCCCTGGGGGTAGACAACATTCCATTAGAACTACTGATAGCCTCGAGAGAGCCAGCCCTGACAAAACTCTACCATATGCTGAGAGACGAATGTAAAAAGTGGTAGAAGCTGACATCGGGAGAGATCAGTTTCGAATCCATAGAAATAGTGGAACATTGTGAGGTAATACTAACCCTACGACTTATCTTCGAAGATAGATTAAGGAAAGGCAAACCTACCTTTCTATCATTTGTAGATGTGGAGAAAGCTTTTGACAATGTTGACTGGAATATTGTGTTTCAAATTCTGAAGGTGGTTGGGGTCAAATATATTGAACGAAAGATTATTTACAGTTTGTACAAAAGCCAGATGGCAGTCATAAGAGTCGAGGGGTATGAAAGGCAAGGAAGTGGTTGAGAAGGGAGCGAGACATGGTTATAACATGTCCCCGATGTTATTCAATCTGTATACTGAGCAAGTAGTAAAGAAAACGAAAGAAAATCTTTGAGTGGGTATTAAAATCCTTGGAGAAGAAAAAATTATTTTGACATTTGCCGACGACATTGTAATTCTGTCATTAGTAGCAACGGACCTGGAAGAGCAGTTGAGTGGAATGGACAGTGTCTTGAACGAGGGATATAAGATGAACATCAACAAAAGCAAAACGAGGATATTGGAATGTAGTTGAATTAAACCAAGGGAGGCTGCGGGAATTAGTTTAGGAAATGAGACACTTAAAGTAGTAGTTGAGGTTTGCTATTTGGGGAGCAAAATAACTGATGATAGTCAAAGTAGGGAGGATATAAAATGTAGACTGGAAATGGCAAGAAAAGCGTTTCTTGAGAAGAGAAACTTCTTAACATCGAGTATAGATTTAAGTGTCAGAAAGTCATTTCTGAATGTGTTTGCATGCAGTGTAGCAATGTACGGAAGTCAAACATGGACGATATCTAGTTTACAAAGAAACAGAATAGAAGCTTTAGAAATGTGATACTACAGAAGAATGCTGAAGCTTAGATGGGTCGATCACGTAACTAATGAGGAGGTACTGCATAGAACTGGGGAGAAGAGGTATTTGTGGCACTACTTGACTGAGAGAAGAGGTCGGTTGGTAGGACACGTTCCGAGGCATCAAGGGATCATCAATTTAGTATTGGAGTGAAGCGCAAAACATAAAATTCGAAGAGGGGGACCAACGCATGAATACACTGAACAGATTCACAAGGATGTAGGCTGCAGCAGTTACTCGTAGATGAAGAGGCTTGCACAGAATACACTACCATGGAGAGCAGCATCAGATCAGTCACTGGACTGAAGGTCACAACAACAACAATCCTCGGCCACACACCGTCAGGTGGCTTGCGGAGTATGGATGTAGATGTAGATGTAGAAGGGCCTTGTATACAAATAATCTTTTCTTTGAGCACATCTATGGATTCATTTAATTCGAAACTGGAGAATACAAAAGAAGTCAGCCGAAAAAAAACATAAATATAACGCGCAGTCTTCTTTTTGTTATCAGGGTAGCAATTCTGGCGTTACTTTCAAACCAAGTGTGTAGCTAATCTGTACATTCGAAACACTAACAGCTAGTGTCACTTCTTTGATATGGTTTTACCGTATAACGCCACTCAAAAGTCCCTGGATTTCGAATTGTATTTTATGATCTAAGAATTTGTATTTAATAGCGTCGGAAAACAACTTTTGTGACTTGTGAAAAATCATGTTAGGCACATTCATGTTTACTTTTCCAGAAAGCTCAGAAGGATGGATAATAAAAAGTGCCAAATTTCTAGATAATTTAGATATAGATAGATATCAGCATGTTGGGCTACACTTATGCTGAATGTAGTTACATTGATATGGATTGGACTGACGGTACTGACCGTACTTTATAGATCCTAAATCGGGACACATTATTAATTTTCGTATTCCAAAAAAATCACTTTATTTTTTGACACTGAAGAATCTATGTCACTGGTAAATGGAATATCGTTTTACAGTTGTTCATTGAAGAAGCACTTTACTTCCTTGAACTCGCTCTTGCGGGGTAGTACTGTTACTGATGAAGAAAAACAACCAAACTTATGAAATACAGCGTAATACTACGTACCGCACAGTTCACTGACGTGAGAAGAGGTCATGGGGTAACGACATGCACATATACAGATGGTGGTTGTATCGCGTACACAAGGTACAGAAGTGCAGTACATAGGAGAGGAAACGTTATTTCTGCTCTGCTGATCATGTGAAAAGTTTTCAACGTGTTTATAGACCCAAAATGAGAATGAACGAACTCTGAACGAGGAGCTCTGGAGCTAGACGCATGGGGAATTCTATTTCGTAAATCGTTTGGCAGCTCAACATTCCGATATGTACAATGTCAAGAGTATGCCGAGAATACCAGATTTCAGGTGTTACCTCTCACCACGGACAAAGCAGCCACTGACGGCCTACACTTAACGAACGACAGCAGTGGCGTTTGTGTAGTGTTTTCAGTGCTGAGAGACAAACAACACTGCGTGAAATATCCGCTGAAATCAATATGGGACGGAGGATTAAGCGGCGAAATTTTGCGTTATTAGGTTATGGTAGCAGATGACGAACCCAAGTGCTTTGCCGACACCGCGTCATCGTCTGCATCGATTCTCCTGGATTCATAACTACATTGGTAGTCCCCTAGACCTCTCGAAAACCGTGGCCTGGCCGGATTAGTCCCAATTTCAGTTGGTAAGAGCTGATGGTGGAGTCCGAATGTGGCACAAAGCCATGAATTCAAGTTGACAACAAGGTACTGCGCAAGCTGGTGGTGGCTCGGTAATGGTGTGGGCTGTGTCTATATGGAATGGACTGGGTTCTCTGGTCCTACTGAACCGATCGTTGGCTGGAAATTGTTAGGTTAAGCTATTTGGAGACGATCTGGAGCCATTTATGGACTTCATGTTTTATATGGATGATGATACACCACATGACTAGGCCATGTGAAGAACATTCTGAACAATTCGGGCTAATGATTTGCCACACAGATCGCCCGAGATGAAGCCCATCGAACATTTATGAGACATAATCGAGAGTTTCATTTGTGCGCAAAATCCTGCACCGGCAACAGTACTCGCTTATGGATATCTATAGATGCAGCTTGGTTCAATATTTCTGCAGAGGACGTTTCTCGACGAAACATTGAGCATAAATAGAAATAACTGGTACAACATGTCAGGTGGTAACTAAAGGAAATACACTGTGAGACGAACAGGAATGAGCCGGCCGGAGTGGCCGAGTGGTTCTAGGTGCTTCAGTCCGGAACTGCTCGACCACTACGGCCACTTGTTCGAATCCTGCCTCGAGCATGGATGTGTGTGATGTCCTTAGGTTAGTTAGGTTTAAGTAGTTCTAGGGGACTGATGACCTCAGCTGTTAAGTCCCATAGAGCTCAGAGCAATTTGAACCATTTGAACGAACAGAAATGACACTTAAGGCAATAATTACACTGAAGTCACTGCAATTTTTGATGCTCCTCAGTCGTACAAAAGGCGGCATGTTGTTCTTAATAGTGTGTGTCGTCACCATGGACGGCAATGCGTGTTTTGAACATGCTCCCAAGCTGGCCACGAGCTTGGCAAGGAGTACTTGTGGCAAGGCATCCATTCCTCTACTGTTGCTGGATGGCCGTTGGTGCATGTGAATGTACTGCAGTGCGTTTTCTCAACGCATCCCTGAAGTGCTCGATGGGATTTAGTCGTGGGAACGGGGAGGCCAGTCCATTTGCTAGACGTTGTCTCGTTCCGAGAGTTTCCTCAAATGGACAGTTCGATGTGGTCACGCATTGTTATCCACGGAAGTGAAATCAGGGCCAGAAACATCAGTGAAAAGACACACTTGGGAAAAAAATAAAGTTTCATAATAACGCTAACCGATGAGGCACCCGAGAGGCACCCACTGAGCATAAGTATATGTATACTGTGCGTATCATAATTAGTAGCGGAAAATGACACGAATTAAAGGGGAAGAGATTTAGGAGGGGAGGGAGTTGTAAGGGAGATGGCGCCAAAAAATTAGAAAAATGTTCTCGACCAAATGCTGAGAATTTTTTTTCGGTCCGTCCCGAATTTTTTCTAAGGCAATTTCAGACGCCATATGTCCCAGATTTGACAAATATGAAGCGATTTATGCAGAATTCTATTTCACCTGTACCAGTATATTTTATTATTAATTTTAGTAAAGTTGGGGAAAATGTATGAAAAGAGATTTTACTCTTACCAAAGAGTGCTCAGTCACAGGGTTGTGCATAAGTCGTAAAGCGGCTTTCCACTGCCGTATGTCATCTGTACATCCAAAATGATATCAGATTGTACACTGAGGTGGCAAAAGTCATGTGATGCCTCTGAATATCATGTCGGACCTCCTCCTTTCTGACGAAGTGCCGCATGTGGCATTGACTCAACAAGTCGTTGAAGCTTCCTGGAGCAATAATGTGCCCTCCAACTACTGATCTGGAGATGCTCTAAAGCCACAATGATGGAACCCAGTACGGTGTCCTCGATTGTGAGTCTTCATCGGAGGTGAGGGTATCGTCTGGAGTGCCCCAAGGAAGTGTGGTAGGTCCGCTGTTGTTTTCTATCTACATAAATGATCTTTTGGATAGGGTGGGTAGCAATGTGCGATTGTTTTCTGATGATGCTGTGGTGTACGGGAAGGTGTGAGTGACTGTAGGATACAAGATGACTTGGACAGGATTTGTGATTGGTGTAAAGAATAGCAGCTAGCTTTAAATATAGATAAATGTAAATTAATTCAGATGAATAGGAAAAAGAATCCCGTAATGTTTGAATAATCCATTAGTAGTGTAGCGCTAGACACAGTCACGTCTATTAAATATTTGGCCGTAACCCTGCAGACCGATATGAAGTGGGACAAGCATGTAATGGCAGTTGTGGGGAAGGCGGATAGTCGTCTTCGGTTCATTGGTAGAATTTCGGGAAGATGTGGTTCATCTGTATAGGAGACCGCTTGTAAAACACTAATACGACCTATTCTTGAGTAACGCTCGAGCGTTTGGGATCCCTATCAGGTTGGATTGAGGGAGGACATAGAAGCAATTCAGTGGCGGGCTGCTAGATTTGTTACTGGTAGGTTTGATCATCACGCGAGTGTTACGGAGATGCTTCAGGAACTCGGGTGGGAGTCTCTAGAGGAAAGGAGGCGTTCTTTTCGTGAATCGCTGCTGACGAAATTTAGAGAACCAGCATTTGAGGCTGACTGCAGTACAATTTTACTGTCGCCAATTTAGATTTCGTGGAAAGACCACAAAGATAAGATAAGAGAGATTGGGCTCGTACAGAGGTATATAGGCAGTCATTTTTCCCTCGTTCTGTTTGGGAGTGGAACAGGGAGAGAAGATGCCAGTTGTGGTACGAGGTACCCTCCGCCACGCGTCGTATGGTGGACTGCGGAGTATGTCTGTAGATGTAGACATGAAGTCAGCACATAGCTGTCCCAGCCGTTATCGGTTTTCCAGGTGTTTAAGCTGGTACTTCTCATTCAATTACCTTCTGAACAGACCTCACGAGGCTGCGTTTGTGCCATTCCAGTCCTCCCAGAAAGTAAAAATCCCTGGCAGTGCTGGTAATTGAAACCGGATCCTCTGCACAGCACTGAGACAAGCTGCCCTGACTGCCATGGAGGTGGCAAATCTGATAAGAGTCCATTAGAATTATAAAGACGTGCTCATTGCTTTGCTGATTCACCATCCAGCTATCTATTTTGATTCTAGATATCTTATTATTGGATTGCGGAGTATGTATGTGCATGTAGATGTAGGTGGGTGGTGGACAGATTCCCACCTCACCCAACCAGAAGAGGCTCGTCCACCCGGTCTTGTCGCTGAACACTCAAACAAAGAAGACATCATGTGACTCTCTGGCGTCACGGAATTTCTTGTAGATGCCTTGTAATGACCCTGTCTTGTTCCAATCAGTCTGAAGAGACTCCTATGTCCCCCACGAAATGTGCCTTGTGACTCTCTAACGTCATAGGACTTCCTGTGAATGGAACATTCAGAATGGTTCTTACTGAATTTACTCATCAAAATGGTGCTGCTGGTGTAGGAGCACTGTCTGCAGCTTTCTACAGAAGGACAAATCACGAGAATTTCACCGCAAAACTGTTTTTGTACAGATCAAAAAACGAAAATGCAGTAGTCATATTGCACTGACAGTTAAACCCTGCAAAAGTGAACTACACATCATGAAATATGGAACCAATTGCCAAAGACACTCCTCTGTTACTGTCAAGGAAAGTTTGAATTTTTCGGCTTTAAACGTGTCTCCAACCAGGCCATATCATCGATTGTACCACCGTGCCACAGCGCTTCATCACCGTAGCAAATACAATTCGTATCCTGCACCATACAAAATCATCACTTCTGTATATAGTTATCGACCACTAGACACTCCTACATACACCACGAACACACACAGACCCCAAAACCAGAAGCACTTGCACTATATCCGTTCCCAGCGCTAGATATCCCCCCCCCCCCCCCCCCCCCCGACGAAAGCACTTTACGCGCGAGATCGGTCGTTCATCTATCGCTGCCAGCCGTCACCAGGCAACTGCCGCTATACGTGATGACCTGATGTGCGGTCGGGGTATCCTATGCAGACAGCGGCCGCTCTCAGAACTTGTGTACAAAGGTTAGGCTAGTTCCTCCCAGACAAACGCATCTGCTAACGGTACTATTTCCGGTTTGGCCTGTTTGCTGCCGTGGTTTCTGCAATGACCTGCGACCATCTCCAGATTCTGGGATTACAAGAATATTTACTCTCTGAGCTCTGTCGATCGAACGTTATTCGTGCAAAGTCGGTGACCTGCTGTATGTGTGTCACTCGATGTTACTTAGAAACGCTATGGAGGGGTCCGATGTTAAGTATACCCCATAAAACAGGCATGGAGTTCACGTTTTGCGTGAGAAATTTGAAATGTACCAATGTTGTTAGCAACATTGTCTTTTAGTGTAACACCGAATCGATGCTCTACTGTATACAGATGTCCTATTGAACAGCCGTCCCCATTTTTCAAGAATGACAGTAAATCTTGCATATCTTCTGACTTCTGTAGAAACCATACCGCTTTGCTCCCGTAATCGACTCAGAAATCCAGTGGGGACATCTGATATCACTACACAACACAAGTCTTCATGCAGCGCAGATAGAGTATGTCGTGTACTGCTGTTGTCGTTACCGTTGAGTGAGCCGCCCTCCAGACGAAATCATTCACGCTCCATGGTTCACATACCAGTACTGTTTACAGCAGCACAAGGCTTTTTAGTAGTGACAGATAGTGCAGGAGGGCAGCCGTCTCGAACGCGCTGTTTCTGGCAGGGCGCACGGCTTCTATCAGGTAAAGATGTTCGCTACTCCTCTTGTAGGTTAAAGCGACCGCGAGTCTTGTCAGCGCCGGCGCGCATTGCACCGTTAGGTCACGTGTTTCGTGTTTCAAAAGACAATGGAAATCGTGGCACAGTCCTACAGATGCGAAAATAGCGCAAGAAAATAAAATCGTGCGTCTAAAATCGTAAAGCAACGTCCTACTCGGGAGAGAAAATAATCACGAAACATACCTCACTATCTAGGAGAAGCTTGAAATACCATCCCGCCGCCGTGCGTGCTTTTATGAAATTGAACGGGGCCGACCGTTGTACACCGTGCGAGCGGTCGCCGGCGCTCTCGCTGCTGAATGGGATGCCTTGTAAAGGACCACCAGTTTAGTTCAAACACCTGCTGCACGGTGTTCGTATGTGTGTGTGTGAGAGAGAGAGAGGGGGGGGGGGGGATAGGGAGAGTGTGAAAGAGGGAGAGAGAGAGTCTTGTCTCACTCTGACAAATAAATATGACGTCACGAATCGTAAAAGGAAGTTAGTAACTGTGCAACTCTGCAGTCTACTGTAAGTTTCGTGTGCCACAAAATTCTGTTGGGTCACCATCCAATTTAATTTAAATTGGGAAAATTTACTGTAAGAACTGTTCTGATAAATGATTTGTTAATGTAACTAATGTGATAATAGTAATAAAAATATTCAAGTGAATATGTGGAATGAACATATAGGAACGATTTAAGTACAAATCAATTAATTCAGAGCAAGCAGATGCTTAAGCCTTAAGAAAAAAAATGAGATCGTCTGACAAAAGTCTACAAATAAAAGGCCTGCCTTTTTGTGCTTCAGAAACGCCAGGTGGGGTGTATTAAACGTTATCTTACAGGGGGGGGGGGGGGGGGGGAGTTTTGTCTGACAGTCATCACAGTTAAATATAGTTATTATAATAAAACATCGTATTAAAATTTCAGAAAGTAATTCTATGCTACGATCTGCCGTTGCCTGTTAATTCATTAATTAACCCACTTGTAATATTGAGTGCTGAGGTACATGGCGGTGATAAATGAAAAGGAAATCTTAGGCGCGCAAGACAAAAGTTCGCACAAACATACACGATTCACACACACACAAGAATGGAGATAAAAAGAATTTTGCCCATCACAATAAGCCAAAGGCTCAGAGGTTCGTCCCCGTTGGTATGATTTAAGTATTGTGAATACGAATACTATGGAATACTTTCCGACAAAGAAATTTATCTGCATCACCTTAACGTAAACTAAGGTACCCTGGCATGGAACACCCGTAAATGCCGCGAATGTTCATGAACAAAGCAAAATTACTGATAGTCTTGAAAAGTTGAAGAACACAAATGTAAACAGTATAGACACAAATACTGATAAAATATGATGCGGAATTAAGAATAAAACTTATTCAAGATGGTATTAAAATTACACACGGTGAAACCACTACCATATGGTATGAGAAAAGCTTCATAATCTTAAAACTGAAACGAAAAGAAGACTAGAAGAGAGAAATCACAAACAAACAAACACGCTAGAAAAATGCACACATACATTCAATTTAAAAGTGAAGTAAGGCAACTGAATTTTAAACCTGTTTAAACATTGTTACACTAACAAATAAGAATTATTTCCTAGAATTGCTTTGACAAAGAAATATACATGCACCTAACAAATGGTACAAATGTTAAAAAAATTGCTTTGACAAAGAAATATACATACACACGTACTGAGGTATTATCCTATTAATGGTACAAATGTTAAAGAAAGGGAAAACATCCAACAAGATAATTTTTTATTCTTTGTTTTTATAAGGAGAAACTAAGTAAAATATAGTTATTCTTTCATTTTTATGTGGAGAAAATAAGTGGCATATTGTTTCTTTATATACTGTCCATTTCAGAACTAATGACTTGTTTTTATCGACAGTCTATTTTTTACTTAAGTCCATAGTCAATGACTGTTATTTTGTAGTTTATTAGCTGTCTGGTGTGCTTGACTTATTTAGTTTTTCACACGTTTCTTTTGCACAATTCCTACGTCATATAATTTGGTTTCACATGTTCACACAATCCTATGAATGTTCAAGCATGAGGTTGGCGAATGTTTTGCACGAAGGTGATGGACATGAGCGGGATGGATTTGGGCAAGTATTTGATGTACAGCTTCGTTCGTCGTTCCTTGTTGGCTTTGCAAGTGTGTGTTGCTGTTGTGGAGGTCCCATAATGGAATGGAGCTGTGAGTGCAGAATCTCGTGGTTTACTGGCTTTGTATGCGTGAAAGTCATCGTTATGTGTCGCTGAATGCGGTCGTTTTTCGTTATAATACCTCGCAGACGACTAGTTTACAATAGGATAGGGATTTGGGAAGGTATGTCGTATATTCTTCACCCATATTCTTTCTTGGTCTCAATCTTGCGAATCTTCAACTTCTGTTCTTCCCGCTTTTTCTCTGCTTCTTACTTGCTTCTTGGTTCTTCTCTGGGCAGGATATGGAAATACTTATTGATAACTAGTCGCTTTGAAGTTCTCTTCCTAGTAACAGTTTGATAAATTGTTTGGGCGCGTCTTTTTAATTTGTGGAAGTTCTTCTTCAGTTTCGTGCATCAGCGTCCTGTTTAATAGCAGTAGGGTGACTTTTACGCATATTTTTTTTTGCCAGCGGTGGCTTGCCCAAGAGGTCTTCTCGTCCGGCCGTTTTTTTGCTCGCTCCGCTGAGTCGGGGGCGCCCTGGGGTTTACGAGCGGCGAAAGTGGGGTGTCTTCTTGTCTGACCGTGCACCCTTCTGACGATCGGCGTCCCGACGTTTCTGCAGGGCTCTGTCACTGTCCATCCCAGCAGGGTTCCACCTAGCGGGCACATTTATTGCCCACTTTCGCTACAAGGGCTGTCTGTTAGTTTCGCCTTTCCCTTCTGTCGACGCTCCTGCTATGTAGGAACCGAGTCTTGCTGATTACGTCCTTTTCTTTCTTGATACTCCTCGCGTTGCAACTTGTGGGTCGTTGCATCTCTTCCTTGCTGGAGTTTTTACAATGGTTCTTACAAAAAGTTTTACTTATAATCATCTAACATATATCTACTATCTACTTCTTTTGCGCCTACTTAAAAAGCTTTACAAATTTCGGCGCCCTTTCCATGTTACCATTCTAAGATATTTGGAGTCTTAACGTCTACTCAAGAATCCTCAAATTCGTTTTTTATTTTTGTGTAGTGTCGTGGTGTATGGCATTTTAGTATTTCATGCTGTTAGACTATCTACGCTTTATCCCTTCACCTTAAGCTATGGTACTATTGTGTTATTATTGAAACTACTTTCTTTTTCCCACCTTCCTCTCTCTTCATTCTTCTTTCGCCTGACGATCTTATCTGCAACATAATCTTGAAATATTGTGCTGATTATTTACGAGTAATAAAATTAATCTTCAAACTTGTACTGAAAGTTTTTAATACTGCCAGCTTTAGGTAAAAATACCTCTGCTTTATCTCGTAAAATACCTTCTAATTCTCTTTTACTGTGTTCCGAAATACCTTGAACTTCTTGTAATTTTTCGTCGATTTCTTTATGGACTTCTAACATGAGTTGAGGCGATTCCCCCTGTTGTGCATACCATTCTAATTCTTCATCCTCTTTATCTCGCATCATTCTTAATTGTTTGTTTATAACTGGTATCTCTTCTAATTTTAGCTTTTGCTCAAAGAGAAGTGTGACATTCCCGAATGTTACGCTACCTTTCCCCATATCTATTATCGCTCGTCTATCATTTAAAAAATCTGCACCTATAATCAAATCTACAGTTAGTTTAGGTATAATCACGAAGTTGGCTTCGATCTTTTGACCTTGGAACGAAAGAGTTAACCTTGTTTGTCTCGTAACTTCCGCAGCATTGTTTCTAATAGGACCTCTTACTTTAAGCTTACGTGTTTTCAGAACTGGCAATTCCTCTTTGGCATTACACTGCATGAATAAATGTTCTGAGATCGCAGTCAGTTCACTTCCGCTATCAATTACAATATTGACTGGGATATTCTTTACCATGGCCTTCACAATTGGTTGAATTTGAAAGGGTTGGTTCTGTTCTTCTTCTTCTTGCATCAACGAATCCTCCACTGAATCATACATGAGTCTTTTTAGGAATTTCCCTTGTGAATTCGAACTTTCTGTAGGATAAGCTTCGACTGCTACTTCTCTCTCTTTTATTTCCTCTTCTCTATTTCTTCCTTCATTTACGCTTTCTTCTACATCCTCTACTTTTTCCTCATGCTCGTCTATCTTCACCTTCTTCGTCGCTACTTCCACATAATCGCATCTAAATGCACTAATTATCGCTTCATAACTTCCTTCATTATATACGTTGTGTTGTGTGTCCACTCGTAACTTATTTTCAACTTCTGTCGAATGCGCATTATCCTCATTGAATTCGCTTTCCCTGGTTTCCATCTCAAATAGCTCTGCAATACTCATTACTTCGTCCTTTCCTCCTACATTCGTTGTGCCTGCCTCTGGTAATTCATCTTCCTCGTCAGTATTCTCCCAATTAACTTCGTCCCAACATGATATTGTTACTTTCTTGTCTTCGCTTTCATCTGATCCCTGCGGATTTATTTCTTCCTTCTTCTCTTCTCGTGATAAGAGTTTTACTTCTCTGTTCAAGGTGCTGCAATATTCCTGGGTCGGTGCGTTATTCTCTTTGGCATTGGGCGCTTAGCTGTCAATTCGAACGTTTATCGGGTTTTGGTGGTCTTACCTCAACCTCTTCTATCTGTATTCGCTTTTCTTATTCAGCCTGTTGATAGTGGTTTCTTTGTTGATAATTTGTCGGTCTATTGGCTCTCCAGTACTCGTTCCGGTTGTCGTTATTCCCTGTGTAATAGTTATTGCCGTTCCTGGGTGAATTATAGTTATTGCCATATTCTCTTCTAAATCCATAACCGGTTCTTTGTTGAAATCTATTGTCGTTTCTTAGTGCGAAGTTATCACGTGGTTCGTAATTATTGTTTCTTCGTACTGTCTCTTGTGGATTCCACTGCTTTTTGCTTTCGTTTTCACGTGCGCTTCGTCTTTTTCTTGCGTCATCTTCCGAAAATTCCCTTAGAATACCTTTAAATGCTTCGACGTCATTGCCTCCGCGACCTGCTAATGATAGCTGGTATTTCAATGGTAGCTTCATCGTGCATAATTTAATCAACTCTCCGTCACTGTATGGTACATCTAAGAATTGATTTTTGTTTGCCATTGCTTCGAAAAATTTCACGGGACTCTTCTCTCCTGAATTTTCAAAATATGGATTCTGTAATAATTCGTACTTCACTCTGTTCTGTACTTCGCTGGACCAATATCGTGAGAGAAACTTCTCTCTGAAATCTTCGTACGATCGGCATGTCGTTGCAACATTCTGCATGGTTTCTGCGACTGTTCCTGACATGTGTGCACATATAAAGTCTAATTTGTGTGCTAGCGGCCAGTGTTCTGGTAATCCTACTCGGAACTGATCAATAAAAGTTCGTGGATGTAATGAGTTTCCTTCTCGAAAGTGTTGAAATTTTCTGACTGTGAGGAAATGATCGTTGTCGTACTTCGTCATAGTTCCATATGAAATTCGCGATTCTTCGTCACTTTTGTTTCTGATCATTTTTCCCGTCGTTCTTTCCTGTTGTGGTAGATCCATTGGATGTTTTCCACTGTAACTTTCGCGTACTCGCGGTGAAGGCTGTCTGATTTCACGTATGTTACTTTCCGCCTGTGATTGGAATCGCAAATGCACAATATCTACGTTAATTTCTTGTTTCTCCGGTGCTGTTACAGATACGGATGTGGTTGCAGACTCTGTGCTTGTTCGATCCTGTTCACTACGCTCTTCAATGGTTTGCAACAACTCTGTTCGCAATTTCTGAAATTGTCGCCTCGTTTGCGCTTCTATTTTGACTATGCGGCTATCATATCTTTTCAGCGCTGCTTTTGTGATACGTTTGTGTAACACACTGTTTTCAACAATTTCACGCGCTGTACCTGCTGCTTGTCTAGTAATTTCGTTTATCTGTTTCTTTAGTTTCTTGACTTCTCCCTGGGTGTTGTTACGTAATGTTTTGATCTCATCCTCAGTGTCATTACGCAATGTTTGTACGTCCGCTTGTACCTTGTCAATGTCTGTTCTCAATTGATTGTGTCCTATTATTAAGTTTCCTATCACTTCTCGAGATTCTTTTGCCTCGTCTTCAATATGACTTAGGTGTAACTGAATTTTTTTTGTTTTGTTCTTTAATCTCACGCATTTGTCTCGTGGTTTCTGCATTCTGAATTTGAATTTGGTTCGCTATGCCTTTATTTTGCCTTGTCATGGTTTCCGTAATTTGTTGTAATAATTCTGCCAGATTGGTGGGTCCTATTGCGTTTTCTTCCGACGTCCTACGCTCTGTGTTTTCGCCCAAGTGTTGGTTCGCAACCGATTGCATTGAACTGTGCTGTGACACGTTTCTGCTCGCATTCCTTGTACACTGTGGTGAGGGAGCTCTGATTACATGTACCATGGGTTCTACGTATTCAAGACGCAAGTTAAAATCCTCATCGACTGTCTCTCTACTTTGCTGCTCCTCTGTCGTATACTGACCTAGATTTTCTGTGCCTTGGCGTACATTATCCTCGTTATGGTGCGTTATCTGTCCTATTTCTCGCGATACTGCATCGTCTATTGTACCGATCTCTATTCACTGTCCATTTTCATGCTCGGTCCCTACATCAATTCGGTCAAAGTCTCGATATGCCATTGCTAATCTTTCCGAATCCCTTATTTTCTGTTTTAAAAGCAATTCAAGTGCCCTACTTCGCGTCAAAATGCGCTCATACGATCTCACACGTTTCATAAACTTTTTGTTCACACGATTTGACACAACCAAGACTGACAATCCATTCACTTACTTGTTGGGACAGAACCAACTTGTCAACGATGTATCCGCCACCTGCGCGCTTGCATTGGAGAGAAAACTTAATTCTAACAATTTTGAATATTCATAACTTAATTAGGCTATTGTCTCTGATAAACTAATTTCTGTTTAATACTTTTACTATCTATCGCTGCAGCTACTGTTTTTGACTATGTATAACTTTAGAAAAAATATTTTTTTTTTACTAGGAATTTTTTTTTAGCAGGATATTTTTCTGACCTAGTTAGGCATGTGGCTGACCTTCAAACATGGTATTTTACCATCCTGGCAGGGTCGCCATTTTCTAGACATTCATGGTGGTGTCTGATTGTACTATATCGTGTCTCCCAACCACTTTCGCGCAACGACGCTCTGAGCGTGTTTTTTAGGGAACTAGTTTGAACCTGGGACCTGTTGCTGGTAAGGAGACGCCAGACCATACATGACATGTAGAATTCAGAAGAGTTCAGTGAGACTAGCGATGATATAGCCAAATACTAAATGATCTCAGCGTCAGCTCCACTGCACTCCCTGTAAAAGAATCTTAATTCTAACAAAATATAGTGGGAAGGGTTCAAGGCTTTCCTATTTTTAGTTAGCTGGTAAAATAACGTCGAAAAAGCAGTTAAGTTTACCATTGGAAATTTATTCTAATCACAAAACATCGTTTATAAATTGCACTATTGATAAAAGGAAATGTTTTAATACAGGATGGTAAAAACCAACAGCGTTCAACAAAAATGTGAACGAATATTCCCTAAATGCGTTTCCAAGTTCTACAATCGATCGAAGGATGACCTATGCCATATCACATCTGTAATCTAGGTTTAATTTAAGTTTCACAAAAGAGAAAACTATCAAAATGGTCTACAGTGACCCTCAATTATCTTTAATAACTTATCTAACTTGTCGTAAATTACAGTGGCTGATGTGGCTTCTCAATAACTATATAAAAGAAAAATCATCGCGTTTCAGATCTGTTCTTCAAGTGGCAAATGTGAACACCATGAGTTTTAATTAACGATCACCATTAGTTTTACGGAAAAAAGGGGTGTAACAGATGAGACTTCTGCAGTTCTGAGTGAAGCCTTATGCGCTCAAAAATGCGGCATCGCTTGCGTTCATTACCTTGTCGGTGTCTAAGCAGCGTCAGGGCGGCAGCTGCCGGCGCAGCAGCCATCCAGCCCGCCGTCTCGGAACTCACCCTCGTCTAAATTCTCCTTATTACCATTTACCGAAGTTAGTTTTAAAAAAAAAAACTATCTGGCTATGTTTTCATCTGACCAATCAGGGTCTCAATGTTAACCTTAAGCTCCGCCTACAAAAATTCTGTCTATCCAATGAGAAACGTTATACCTTTCGTGGTGGGGCAATGTTTTTAAAGTTTGCAGCGTAACAGAGACGCTAAAAAGTCTCACGCTAAAACCTGCAGCTGGTGTGGTCCTTTTAGCGTTATCGTAAGATCTATACTGCTCTTCTGGAGGGCTCAATCTTTTAACATGTGCTGGGGAGTGATCCTAATGTAACAGACACGCGAAAAAGTCTCACGCTAAAACTTGCGGGTGGTAGTGGCCCTTTTTGTGTTATCGTAAGATCTATACTGCTTTTCTGGAGGGCTCTAGCTTTTAACATGGGCTGGGGGTGATCCTTGACGTACCTGAGACGCGAAAAAGCCTCACGCTAAAACGTGCGGGTTGTATAGACGTACAGGTAGGCTCGCCGCGTGGGTGCCCAGCCCCTCCCTTATCTAGCTTAACACGGTTCTGCTCCCGGCTTCTGTCCTCGTTTCTCCCCTCGGAACTGCGTCTGCCTCACGGTGGGAAGGTACGACATGCATTTAGGCATTCTTGTGTTAGTCTGTGGTATTCCATTTGCTCACTCGTTACTCGTATTACTTTGGTTAATTTAATGTCACGATTTATTCCGAGCTATGTGACATACTACTGGATTTGCTTATCATGTCAGGGTTTTCATGTAAGGTGTTGGATTTGCCTGACACCTTACAAGAATACCAAATTTCAGACATTACCTTTTACCATGGTCAACGTAGTGGCCGACGGTCTTATCTTAGCCACCGATAGCAGGATGTTTATGTAGAGTTCCCAGTGTTAACAGACAAGCAACGCTTTCCTAAATAAGTGCAGAAATCAGTTTTGGACGTACAACGAACGTATCCGTTAGAACAATCCGGTTTAATCTGTTGTTATGGCCTGTGGCAGCAGACGGTCTACACTAGTGTCTTTTCTAACAGCATGACATCGCCTGCAGCGTCTCTCCTGGGCTCCTGACCATATCGGATGGACCCTAGACGGATGGAAAACCGTAGTCTGGTGAGATGAATTCGGATTTCAGTAGGTAAGAGCTGATGGTAGGGTTCGACCTTGGCGCAGATTCCCCGAAGTCATGGAGCCAAGTTGTCAACAAGGCACTGTGCAAGCTGGTGGTGGCTCCACAGTAGTGTGGGGTACGTTTACAGGGAACAGACTGATCCAATCATTGACTGGAAATGGTTAGGTTCGGCTACTTGGAGACCATTTGCTGCCAAATAACGATTTAATTTTTATGGATAACAATGCCTCGTGTCACCGGGTCACAATTGTTCGCAACTGGTTTGAAGAACATTCAGCAGAATTCGCGAGACCACCCGACGTGGATCTCATGGAATATTTATGGGACATTATCGAGGGGTCAGGTCGTCCACAAATCCTTGACCAGCAACACTTTCGCAATAGTGAGGGCCTATAGAGACAGCATGGTTCATTATTTCTGCAGGGGTTTTCCAGCGATTTGAGTCCATGCCACATCGAGTTGTACTACACTGGGAAAAGTCGGGTCCGTGTCGATGTCAGAAGGTATCCCATGACTTCTGTTACCATAGCGTATTATCATTAGTACGTGCTTCTTCGCAACGAATCCCTTTTCCCCAAGTTATGAGTTATCCCATTGTATGACGCCGTAGGACATTAGTTAATGAAAATAGAGTAATGGTTCACACAAAGTAATTTTTAATACACCATGTTTTTAAACCGGACTGGAGAGTATAAATTATTTTCTCCTAGTCCCATACATTTTCCAGACCCCACAGTCCTAAAAAGTAGTGACTGTGAATTTTTAACACCTGTGAAGATACTTGGGGTGCGTGTGCAATATAAAACTGATTCACGAATAGTTCACTTTCTCACTGTTATCTGTTGCAGGTGGACAACATTTTCCTTTTGGTCTGATCATAACCCTGGTACAATCAAAATTTGTTATTATTTAAATAATCGTTTTCTGATTTTTAGTATTGGTTCTGTGAAGTTCTTCAATGACTCTCAAACACTTTGATGAAATTACAACAGAGACGTGATAAATGCAAGTTTATTAGGTTTTCTCTACACCTCACCCAACCGATATATTGCTTCCTTCTACGTGTACATCGCGTAAAGACCGTGAAAATAAGTATTAGAGATATTACAGGTGAATTGGAGGCTTATCGTTCTTCCCACAAACCTATGACAACTGGATTCGAAAAATGTAGGAATGACAGCGAGACACCAAGTTCCCTCCACCACACACCAGTTAACGAAGCGAGTTAATGTTGAATTGTCAGCCAGGTTTGAGCGATGTTTAAAATACCAAGTCTGTACCTCATTGGTTGGTTGGTTTAAAATCGATTGCAAAATTTGTACCGAACAGACGAACACACAAGAAACTGATATGCGTCTCCTCCCCCTACCCGTCCCTCCCCCGGTCTTTCTCGACTAGGCCGTGCCTGTTACTCGCAGCCAGGTGGAACACATTTCGACACCATGCACACAGCACGCCAGTCATGCTGGGCAACCAAGCAGTCATGTTGTCCCAAACTTTTTGTCCCTCACCCCTTTCTCCTAGCGAAGACGCCTATAATAAACTGACTAAATATTACATTGCCCTCCAGTTCTGAGTTATGTTTAAATTTTCAGATCTTTAGCTCATCCGATACTTTGTTTAAAGTCATTTGTAAAATATGTACCAAACGGGCATATAGACAAGAAAGCGATCCAATAAAAACATGATAAAAAGCATGTAATGTTTCTGACACTTTAGATTCCAAAATCTGATATTATCCCTAACGCGAAAGTTTCTGACGATACATGCTTCATATCGTAAGCAAGTGACCTCTATTTCAGGTGCCTGTTACTACAAACACATAAGAATTTAATTATTCTGTTTCGTTTATTGATTTACCCTCATGCATTATTTCTAATGGTGTGGTTAACCCTTGTTCAGAATTGAAATACGTTTGTTGTGTTTTATGGAAGTGCCGTGACAGTCCATTTGCAGAAAGCCAGTTATTAATTTTCAATTAAACATGATTTAAACTTTCGAGCCTTGACATTTCTCCATCAAGCTTTACCGTAGTACCTGCATCAGCGGCAAAGAAAGAGTATTATTGTTTCTTTTTCTCTAAAATATAATGGCAGATCATTTACATATAACAAGAACAACAGTGAACGAATATTGATCCCTGTGGTACATTTGTAATGAATATTCCCCATTTTGAAGACGATGTTTTGACATATTGTTTAGATGGTGATAAGGTCTTCCAAAGGTTCAGTGATTATATTAATGAAAATTGTAATGTTTGACAGCCAAGTATGAAAGTGTAAAATGTATTGGATTATATTGTTATTTACTTTCAAATTCCTGACGCTTTTCCCTGCGGAGTGAAACATTGGAGACCGTCCACCCTCTTCTTGCAGCAAAGCCAACTATCGGCCGCCGGCAGTGGCTCGTAAATAGCCGTAACGGTGAGCCAGCCGTATCTGACGCACATTTCCTATCAGTGGGGCTGATGTGGCGGTCTGCCACCCATACCATCCACCCCTCGTGTCGTAACAATTTATTTTATGGCTACAGCGAACTCTACGACGAATTTACTACGCCCTCTGAGCTAAACGGCTTCACGCATTCGTTTCGAACGTTGGAACTGTCTGTATGATGGTGTACGTGCGTCACCGTGCGTTTTACTGGACATAAATTCGAAAAATTACGGTTGTGGAAGCCAAAAAATTAATTTAATGCCCATTGCTCCACAAACGAAAGTAAATCGTGGACACCGATTGTTGTTACGGTTTAATGTGAGTGAAATTCAAACATACGAACGGAAAACTAGGTCAGTGAAATTTCATGTCTGATTTCACAGTAAATACAATGAGTTGTCATTCGTGCAACAGGGTGTAAATAACAATGTAATCAACTTTAAGACTGACAAAAAAATACCTACTGCTAATATTTGTTACTTTCGAACCCGTTCCATCGACAAGACTTTTGTTTTCTGACAGTAGCACAACCGGTTCGAAATAATGAAATATTAGCAGAACACAAAGACAGTTTGATTGTTTTTCAACTTAAATATGAAACTATTCTACCAAGAAGTGTCGGAAGAATCCATGCATATAGCAACCTGAACCCTTTCAAAATTCTATGTTCATACCAGAATATGTAGGTGTCATTGGTACACAACGATTAAGTTGCTGGCACTTGAAAAATATTAAGACTTCCGTACATCTTTAATAGTCTTAGTCTTCATTGCCTATTTAATAATTCAATACATTCACCAACTCGTTTCCTTTATTAGTGCAAAATTGTATCCGTTTTCTTTACTAGTGGAAAATGGAGAATCTGTTTACGCTTGATACAATTCGTTCTTATTTCATCCTTTGCATTTTGTTGTGGGATCGTATTATATCTGTACATATAGATTTTCGTTTGGTGATAATACCTATTGTTTATAATTGTGGTCTTTATGAAGTTGAAGTACCTTCATGCCAGTTTTGAATTCGTATGTTCATTAAAATTTACAACTTTTTAGAAAGCGCATACATTTACAATACCTCCAACTTCGCTGCGCTTCAACCATTGTGTTTCATAATGGCAAAATGTGAAGAAGTGCTATCCAATGTCTCATGGTTCTGAATCATCGACAGACACAAACAACAGCTTAATGGAAGTTCTCAAGGCAACAACAAAAGCATTTTTTGGGAGTCAGTGTGATGTACCAATAAAACCTAAACTCATCTAGAAGTGACTTGGCTGGACTTAACAAGATACAGAAAACGCTTATTCAATTCAAGAAACTCTAATGACAGCCACCTTATCTTAAGCACTTGGTACGGGAAGCTTCGGATTCTCATGGTAGTCAGACGTATTTTATGTCCTAGCTTTCTTCTTTTACGATACTGATTTTTCGTGACAGCAGAGCAACGTAAATAAGTCGTTCAGCTGTAGGCTGTCCGTGCATCCAGTATTTCAGAGTGTTGAATGAGGACATGAGACGGACGAAACGTTGCCTTTCACAAAGATAAAAAGTAGTTCGAGAACAAAATTGTTACCATACAGTCGGTTGTGAAGTACTGAAAATCTCTTTTGTGAGACAACTGCATAAAAGCTTTTAAGATTTTTGCAACTTTTTTTATTAAAGATTTTTATACATACAAAATGGAATGAGCAGAAACCCAGGCGTCTTGCACAACAGGAAGTACCCTCTGTTATTCACTTCACAGTGGTTGTGGTGTGTGTACATCTACAACTTCACAGATAGTTCTCTATTGTAACACACATTACGTCTTATACATGTTTCATGAGCATATGGACTGCTTGAATGATTGTTTAATGTCTCTGTGTTCACTGCAAGTAATCTAATTGATGCGCAGCTAGCAAGGGGTACACAACAAATACTGTGAGGGGCCGCCACCACTATGGCACAACCACTTGCATGGCGTCTCTTAGTTCTGTGCAGCAGCCTCCAGTTGGCACTCACACAAACGTGGACCTCTTGCGGCTTCCGCACTACATCCTTCAGCGCATCATGTATGACCACCGAAAATGTGGGCGGTCAGTAGTCGACGCTGTCAACTGTGGGCTAAACTGCTTCCTCCTTGTACTAGCGCACATGGGAAATCTACCCATCGACGAGCAGCAAAAGATGACAAATTTCAGACACTCACACAGCTACAAACCAGCAATTACACAGTTTAGTTCAGTGACTGCAGCCCACACAGCGCAATACTGTGAACACTACCTTCTGACATAACAGTCGCTAGATACGGAGTAACTGGACCACTGTGTCTGCAGCATTACTTTTAGTTATGTATCACAGACTGCCAAGACACTCAATGTTTTGTCAGATATCATTATATTAGGTATAGATCTCAAGTGACACCTTTCATATTGTACCAGAGGTAAGTGGCATTCAGTTACTAAATTCACAGCATTTTGACGACAAGGTGAAACATTAAGAATTGATAATAACTGTCCTGGAAAAACTTTAAAGATTATTGACAACTTTTCGCCAATGCCGAGGAGAAAACCCTGAAAACTGCTCATCAGTGCAATTTTCAGCATTAGGCGACAAGCAGAAAATATACTAAACAGGGCAAATTTTAATTTTTACTGTCTTAGAGAGCATGATCATTAATTTTGATTTCCGTTACAACATTATGTGGCTTAATTCTGTGATTATTACACTGTAAGACTGCTGATCCGTTTCCTTTCCAGGAAGCTTTTTGTGAACTTTGTAAACTGTTCTGATGATATTTTTCAGACAAGGCCTCTTCCGCCACACGGTCATAATCTTGTTGCAGCAACTGCCAGCAACGCAGGAGCTCTTGGTAGGGTGCAAGACCGATGGCCGACAGTAAACAGACGCTTGCGAAGTACTTCTACGTGAAAGTTCATGTTGCTGCTGTGAGACAATTTTTTTTAATGTTATAAGAGGTCAAATAAAAGCTATAAAAACTGGATTACTCAGTTACTCGGGGATGTACATTTCGCTGTGAAAATGATCAATCTGCGAAACCTTATGCAGACTCACTGCTTCGTAACTCGCTTCTCATGCATTTCCCTGGCTATAAATTAATGAAGGATCTACGTAGTCTAACAAAACCACCTTCTTTACTAAACTGTCTCCACTGATTTGGACATACGAACTCATGCATGTATCGATGGAAGCAATACATTGAGAAGAAGATTATGTATCGATTAGGCGTTAGCAGCTGGCAGAGCTAAGCAATCAGCAGTGCCAGATCCGAAAATCACAGTGTGCGCACGTTGATCGCCAGAAACAGTCCGAAAACAACCGTAGAAATTCTTAATTTCAATCTTGTTCACGCTGCGGCGTGAACCACAAAAGCGGCAATTGTTTCTCCCACAAAGCATGTTGTAATTACTGAAAAAAGACCTGACAAAGGGCTGAGGTGTGCAAATCGGAGCAGAAGTGACAAAAACAGCAGACACTCAGACATACGGCTATGGTTAACAGTAAAGTGTCAAGTAGTATTCATAACAAACATGTGCAAATTTGGAAAATTTCACAGAAGAAATCACTTGAATGCCATCTTTGTTGGCAATAACAGAACGTTAGTTATATCTCCACGAGTTAGCGAAGTGCCACTCAGTTTTCAAATCGACACAGGGTCGTCAGTTTCACTGTTTAACCTGTGGTCGTGACGGAAGTTAGGAATGCCAAAATTAACAGCCTTTCAGCAGTCAGGAGAATCCAGTGAATGGACAGTTTGCAACGGATATTATTTAAAATAATTTACGAGACAGACTACACTCGTTGTTGTGAATTCAAGTAAAGCATCAGATTATCTGGAACGGGATCTCTTCAATTCTTTGGGCTTCACCATTCACGATGACGCAAGTCAAACTGCCATTCGATCTGAAAGTTAAGTCAGCAGTTGCACAAGTATGGTGATATTCTTCAGGAGCAGCAAGCAGTATCGAAGGTTTCAAGGCACACATTCTGTGGGGCGGCAGGTAAATCAATCAGTTCCCTTTGCCGTTTGAAGGAACATGAAAACCGTTTTTGCGGTATACTGACCATAATCCCTAGTCTGCAAGTCCACATTATTCATTGTATTCACTGAAAGAAAATGTTCATCATCCACCCTACGAGGCAGGATCAGGACCTATGACAGTAAATAAAAGCTTTGAGCTTTAACTTATTTATTTATTTAGTAATAGTTCACACGCACAAAACGTAATGATATTGCTGGTTAAATAATGATAATAATAATGTCCTTTTGGAAACAGGGTTATTACGAGTTCAGAGGAAGTTCCAGATAAAATGGTCTATCGCCCTGACTTCTAATCACGGAAAGTTAATTGCTCCCCCCAAAAGTGGAAAATAATATCATCACTTGCCACACTGTTTTATCAACATTACCGGTCACACACGACCATTTACTTTGAAACGTCCCCGTGGAAAAGTTAATGAATTACTGTGCTGATAAATCTTTTACGTTATTTGATTTTTCAAACAGGTGAGCAAAAATGAACGTACTCAGACATTTCTCTGTTTACTTATTCTGATCATAACTAAACTCGCACTCAGTATTTTTTTTAGCGCAACGCAATCTGACTTTCAATAATCCCTACAAAAGAATGGCCCTGACTAACAATAACCTATACCTTTCAAGAATCACTTACCTCACAAAAATCTTGGTTACTCAAACTACTGCAATACAGCGTGCGCCAATACTGCCAGCTGAATAAAAGATTCTAACTACTGAAGGCACTAACTACTGATAGGCATAGTTAGCATATGAAAGATTTTGATAGAGAATAAAGTAGCTGAGTGGCGCCGACACGATAGCTCAGCGTGTTCGGTCAGAGGGTTAGCTCCATCTGTAATAAAAAACTGAGTTAATCGATCAACAGCGAACGTAAACGGGTGTCTTACTACGTCCGCCCCGAGCAGATGCAAAAAAAAAAAAATGTGGTCAGCGCGACAGACTGGCAATCCTAAAGACCCTGGTTCGATTCTCGGCTGGGTCGGAGATTTTCTCCGCTCACGGGCTGGGTGTTGTGTTGTCCTAATCATCATCATTTCATTCCCATCGACGCGCAAGCCGCCGAAGTGGCGTCAAATCGAAAGACTTGCACCAGGCAAGTGGTCTACCCGACTGGAGGCCCTCGACACACGCCATTATTATTATTATCTTCATAATGTTCAAAAGTCATCATGTATGAATCAGTTTATGATATCCAATATTACAAATTTACTCTTTCTGATGGACACACGTCGAGATCGTCCGCTGTCAAAATTTTGCCATCTCTCTCCCCACATCCACCACTGCTGGCGCCTCACATCCAAGTGCACAACGCTACGCGCTGTTCACATCCAGCTGCCAAATACTACAATAGCAAATATTCCAATAATGCAAACCAGCCACAGACTTCACACAGCAAGGTCAGTGATTTTCATATAGAGCGCTACGTGGCGTTACCAACTTAGAAACCTAAACAGCCTACTTACTTCGGTGAAAACTAAGCGAGTTCGCTTTCTGCTTTTACGAAAATCGGCTATTGGTAGTTACCACGATGTGACGTTATCCGAGACACAGAAACGCATGGAAGCGTTTGACTGATGTGTACAGATTAATATCTACGTGTGAAGTTCTCTTCTCGCTGCCTCTCTGGCCGTATTTATACACACTACAAGAAAAGTTTTGCATCACGTCGGTTCCGAAAGTTCTGGAAACTGTCCAGAAATTTGGAATAGAAATCAACATAAATTTTGTTTCCGCCCTTTTTATTGCTAATGAAAACCACACATTACATGTTGTACCACCATACAGCGAGACCTTCAGAAGTGGTGGTCCAGATTGCTATACACATAGGTACCCTAATACCCAGTAGCACGTCCTCTTGTATTAATGCATGCCTGTATTCGTCGTGGCATACTATCCACAAGTTGGTCAAGGCAGTGTTGATCCACATTGTCCCACTCCTCCACAGCGATTCGGCGTAGATCCCTGAGAGTGGTTGGTGGGTCACGTCATCCATAAACAGCCATTTTAAATCTATCGCAGGCATGATCGATAGGGCTAATGTCTGGAGGACATGCTGGCCTCTCTAGTCGAGCGATTTCTTTATCCTGAAGGAAGTCATTCACAAGATGTGCACGATGGGGGCACGAATTGTCGTCCATGAAGAGGAATGCCTCGCCAATATGCTTCCGATATTATTGCACTATCGGTCGGAAGATGGCATTCACGTATAGTACAGCCGTTACGGCGCCTCCCATGACCACCAGCGGCGTACGTCGGCCCCACATGATGCCACCCCAAAACAGCAGGGAACTTCCGCCTTGCTGCACTCGCTGGACAGTGTGTCTAAGGCATTCAGTCTGACCAGGTTGCCTCCGATGATTGTCTGGTTGAAGGCACATGCGACACTCATCGGTGAAGAGGACGTGATGTCAGTCCCGTGCAGTCCATTCGGCTCGTTGTTGAGCCCATCTGTACCTCGCTGTATGGTGTCGTAGTTGCAAAAATGAATTCGCCATTGACGTCGGGAGTGACGCTGCGCATCATGCAGCCTATTGCGCACAGTTAGAGTCGTAACACGTCATCCTGTGGCTGCACGAAAAGCATTATTCAACATGGTGGCGTTGCTGTCAGGATTCCTTCGAGCCATAATCCGTAGGTAGCGGTCATCCGCTGCAGTAGTAGCCCTTAGTTGGTCTGAGAGAGGCATGCCATCAACAGTTCATGTCTCTCTATATCTCCTCCATGTCCAAACAACATCGCTTTGGTTCATTCCGGGACGCATGGACACTTCCCTTGTTGAGAGCCTTTCCTGGCCTGCTGACTCGATCGAACCGCGGTATTGATCGTCCAAGCGTGGTTGAACTACAGGCAACACGAACCGTGTTCCTCCTTCGTGGTGGAATGACTGGATTTGATCGGCTGTCGGAACACCTCCGTCTAATAGGCGCTGTTCATGCATGGTTGCTTACATCATTGGGTGGGTTTAGGGACATCTCTGAATAGTCAAAGTGACTGTCTCTGTGATGCAATATCCACAGACAACGTTTATCTTCAGGAGTTCTGGGAACCTGGGCGATGCAAAGCTTTTTTTGATGTGTGTATATGGGTGCAGCGGACAGCTAGACGTAACATCTGCTATCAACCGCCTTAGGCACAGGTAGCAGCAGCTAAATAGTTCCTTTCTCGGGCACGTATTATTTAATATATATGTTGTGTAACAGTTCACAATCTTCTTAATTTATACTTGAATAGATTTAAGCTTGCTTCAGTTACTGGAAAAGGTTTAGATTGATTGCATGTAAATTTAGGCAGCTAGAATTTTTAGAATGGATGCGACAGTAGAACACAACCTCTGAACTGCCACTTTAAGATTCCTAGTAATGATTGTTACTCACAGTAAGGTCTTGAAACTAGGTACAGCTGTATTATTTCATCAATGTAATCGAGTACTGTAATTAGAACTTTCGATTACAAATACAAATGATACTTAATCCACTATTAATAAGGATGTTTCCGTTCCAAAAGTGGTATTTAGTAAATATCATGAAAACTAATAGAGGTAGCTTGATGGAGTCACATATTTACTGTCGTCATATAAAACTGGCGCTACACACGAATTTTTATCTTCCTGAGTCTAATGTTTAGTGCTCTCAAATTTTCGTAAAAACACCAGTTTTGACCAAAATAGTGTCATGATCGAGTTGAAACTTGTAACATTCGATTGCGGTATACATTTGTACATTCTGAACAATTTTTGACTTTCTAGCTCCATTATTTTGCACCACTTTTTTTCTCGAAATAATGTATTTAGCGAAACATTCATTTGATTACCCTGAGACTTCGCAACGTTGACATGAATATACTGAAGCATACACTGATTAAGCTTGAAACAGTTATTTTAATTTTTAATTCCAATCTTAGATTATTGTGCAATCCTTTGTATGCTATGAACAGGTGCGTTATTATGACGTGTCGCTATTATCAGTGAACTGAGGTAAGTGCCGGCACACTGGCTCGCTTCTTTATCTCCCGCAATGATACAACGTTTATTTTTGCGACAGTTCCTTTTCCACTGAAAGATACAGTAAAGCAGGAACTCGACCATGATGAACAAAGTTAAGGCTATCGAAGTCATAACCGAAAGCCAATGGGCATCGATGATCAAAGTTTTACATAAACTGAGCAGTTCACTTTCCTTCTGTAATGGGTTCATAGTGATAGTTAATTCTCAATATGTTATTAATTCATGTTCTATTTCCAGACCGGAAGAACTGATTTGAAATTAGTTGGTCATGTTTACTCTGCCGAGCTGGAGCATGTAGGAGCATATTTGCGAATTTCTTTGGACTAAGGTTGAATTTGTAGTGATAAATATTCCATTCAGTCTCTGCCATTACAAATGGTTACCCCTCAGAATAGCCAGTGCACCGAGTTTTGTTCCAGATATTTGGAACAGTTAATTATGAAAGCGATTATTGTGAATTATCTGGACGACAATATTGTCCGAGTCACTACTCCAGAGGAACTCTTACAGAATTTGGATTCTGTTTTCAGTATTCCTCCGGCTTCAAAATTGAAATCCAGCAATGCCCTTTCAGTGCGAAGTGCAACACTATGGACCATACTGTCTGCTTACGGCATCGAGCAGATGCCGCAACACATTGCCGTCAATAGAAACCTTCCGGCTCCCAAGGATATCAAACAATAAGGTTCCGCATTAGAACAAAGTTCCGTACCAGGACAAATAAATATCATCGGATGTTTTGTCCCTTACGAACTTCGATCAGTGATTCCCTGTAGGAGTTGTTACGAAAGGGCGCCAAATGAAAGTGGAATATTGAATACCAGTGAGTGTATAACAAACTGAAACAGTGTTTGCTTCACGCCAAATGTCTTATGACATATGATATGAACAAAATTCTCAAATGTGCTGCGGATGTTTCAGACTATGGTGCAGGTGTCGGTCTATCGCATCGGTATCATAGTTCTGGACGGTCAGATGCGAACGCTCCAAAGACTCTGGCAGTGACACGAAGAATTTACAGTCAGATCGTGAAGGAGACTTTCAGAATTATATTTGCAATCAAGAAGTTTGATTACATTTATGGGCCTAAATTCATCTTGTTCACCAACCACAAACCTTTAGTGGCTTTATTTGGACCGAACAATACTGTCCCCACACGTACAGCTCAACGTATCCAGCAATGGGTGCATCTTCTGTCGACTTACGACAGTGAAATTGTATACAGGTCCACATCACAACACGTGAACTTAGGTTTGGTTTCACATCTGCCAGTTGGAGAAGACTAAAAAGTTTGGCGCTTCAGATGAAGTTTGTTTTGCAACAGATGTCATTAGTTAAGACTGTGGAAAATATTCCATTAAACCCAAATTTAGTTTCCAACTGGTGGCTAAATATCTCGTTTTGTCTAAGATGGAAGTATATTCAAACGGAGTGGGCTTCTCCATATTTCCGTTATGATACAGATATCATCAATATCTTCAACAAAGGCTATTCAAATTTCATCAGAGGTCTTCTCTATTGAAGGGCTTATAACGCAAAGGCAGTTTGATCGTGTTGACCTAGTGGACAGAGGGTATCGAACTATGATTTCGTACAAATTGCAATTAGAAGAAAAACTAAAAGACTTTATTTTTGGAAGTTAAGAAAGTAATTAAACTCACGTAAGAGAACGAATATACGGTCGCCAGTTTAATTAGGTATAATAATTTAGAATATTAAGTTCAAATAATTTAACTATAATTTTACGAAAGGAATCTTCCGTTGCCTCTTTCTTTGTAAAGTGCAATGTACACACAACTACCAGACGAACTGAACAGTAGATAGCAGCAGTTATCTTTCACTTACTTGTCAATCACAGAAAGACAAATGGCCCTATACATCTATTTAAAAAATTATAATCTCAACCATTAACCGATTCAGTACTAAATGTTATCAAATGCATCACATGACCAAATTTGAGCATGAACAGAGTCCTGATTTAACTAACATCCACACATCACACAATGTAATTAAATGACACTGTACATACACTTTTTTTATTCACTCTACTGTGGAAATGTTTCATATTTGACTAGCGAAACTTCTATTTAGGTTAACTTTCTCATACTAGGAAAGATTAAAGTGGAGACCCATAAACAGTCACTTCCTTTATAAGCAAACTACGCACACATTTCACAAACAATTTGAATTCCAACTCCACTTGAGACTATTTATCTTCCGATGCTTTATTGCAATTTACACTAACAGTATTCTTAATTAACTTCAAAAATAAGTTCAAGCTAAAGTTAAGTTTCAGGTAGGTTCAAAATTGTGTGCCTCTTTCATTTCTTGTGAAGCATGTGATTTTAACTAACAACATTTATGCCCTTTACCAATAAAACTTTGGCACATTCACAGTAGAAACAATTAAAATCAAAATATTTGTTTTGTGAGTTCCAAATTATGTGCCTTTCACTTTAACTGTGAAATAAGTAATTTAACTAGGAACATTTATATGTTTTAACACCGAAACTTAGGTACATTCGAACAGAAACAAGTTATTGGTTCTTCATAAACAGTATACTCGGTCTTTAGCACGTTTAGGATAGAACCCTGCTTGGTTTCACGAAAAGTTCAAACACAAATTTACAGTCCTTTCCATCATAAAGCGGTTTCTAAATGCTTCACTTGGCACCCATGGCATTGGCTGTACAACTTTGGTCACTGACTGCGTAATGTGCTCTCTCTCTCTCTTGCCGCCGAGATTCACCGCCAGATCCACATTTTCCCATGCACCAAGCCCCTTCCGTAGCGGCGGGGGTTACCTCCACCTTTTCCATCCTTATAATACAACTTCCCTAAGTATGAACCAGTTTCCTACATACAATTTCTCTTAAAGCATATTTTATAAAGTTTCATTATTTAAACATACTGTTAAGTTTTTTTAAAAATATCCATCACAAATTTCCACTTTCCTCTGATAATTCAAAGACATTAATCAGTAATGGTCAAACATTTCATAGTTACATACATAAAATAACACAGTATAATTTTTTTATAATCCATCTTGGTGTTACAGACTGATCTAATCTGTTGCCACTGGGACAACAGTACACAACTTTCTTGTCAAGAATTTAAACTATTATGTGGAGCCAACCGTGTTCACACTTTGGTAATGCATCATTTCATCCTGCGGCTAATGTACTTGGTGAAAGGTTAGCACAAATTTTCCAAATGGACATGACGAAGCTGGTAGCTGGTACAATAGTACAATAAAGACAATACTTCATCGATCTTTCTGTTTCAGTACAGAGCCGCTCCACACGACGTACAATCTCCAGCGAGAAGGTGCATGCAAGACTGTATCGAAAATTAATGTAAAGTCAATCATGCAGCCGTATGCCGAGCATCGACAACATTTCAATTTAAAAGTTAGGGAAAAACACATGGGTGATAGATACTGCCATTAGAGATCAGTAATGAGATCCTTACACTGAAACTCGCCTGAGAGTCCTGTTACGTCGTTTCCGAACTCGCCGTCTCCGTATGTCCGTAGACTCGCTTCATGAGTCTCCACCGCAGCCGACTTGTCACCTGAATCTGTTGTGGGCTACAAGTGGACTCGACTCGCTCAGAAAGGAGAGCGGGTACACGAGTTCGCAAGGGTAACAGCGGAACGCAGTATTGCCGCTACATACGCAACTATTCTGAAAGAAATTTCCGTCATTCAACTGTGAACTACTATTCATTTATTTCAGACAATCACGATTTCGGCTTTGTAGGTATCTTCAAGTGCAAGCCGCAATGTTACAAAAATTCCGACGTATCTAAACGACATAAGTAACTTATATAGCAATATAACTCATCTGTTATCATTGAATATTGTTCAGTTTATACATACATTTATACATATAAAAATTTATCAAAGAGGGCTCTGTTTCACACCAATTAAGAGAATGTCTACCAGTTACGTTGACAACTGACATATTCGCACTTCCTACACATCCTCAGTATGTAAGGACAGTACCAGAAAACTTGAAAATTTATTATTAAAATAAATTTCAGAAATGAATGATAAGCTACGCAACTCGCTGTTAGCTAATAAACGCAAGTTGCTATGATGAAAGTAACAGAGAAATAGTGCGTTTTTTATTCGCGGGGATGTAACAGTGACTTTACTTTGTGCTCAGTTTTCGCTTGATGCAGCACATATGTTTCCTAATGGTGGACGTGAAATAAACAAGAACACAACCATTCTGTTCGCACTGAGCGCAATTTGTATATTTTTCGTTTGAAGCTTAGACTAGAGCATAAAACTTATTCCTGATATCACTCTTCCTCTAGTAGAACACATTTGCAATTGTGTATATTGTGTCAGTTAATTTTCTTCTTACACTATCCAACAGTCTGACAAAACACGAATTCGTCAAAGGCCGTCTGATTTCGACAATCGATCATTACACCTTGACAGTGCTACTTTACGGCAGAAAGATGGTGTACCCAACTTTCGTACTAACGATAAGTCACGACGAGCCTTACACTCCAGCACGCTTCAGTAAGAGAGAACGAGTCTCCGAGTACGAGCGACCGTAGCGCCGCTGTTCTCAGACTCGTCATGCTCTGAGAACTACAGAGGGGACGAAGGAAGGCCGTTAGCACTTATGTAACAGCGGAGCCTTCGTTTGTGAAGTAGGCAACCCGAAAATTAGATTCGTACTCGTTCTGTTTCTGATCTCCGCACTCATGGGGTAGCTCGGGGATTCTGTGTTTGAGATTAAATGTTCGCGTTTAACCGCAAGGCCCTATAATAATCGAACCAGGCCCACCGCGCTCACATGCATAAAAGCATAACTCCTAGTCTCTTTTTTCCTTTTTCAGAATGACAGGCCCTATATGGAGCCAACTGGCTCTTCATCTTCTCCCCCCTCAGCGTCCTCGTCTAAATCTGCCCTACCATGCTGCAACAACATTACAATATCCTTTACTATAATGCTTCCTGCCCACCAACAAACTCACCCTCAATCAACACCGCATGGATGCCTTCATCCTAAATGAGACCTTCCTCCAACCCTGTCTCTGTCTCCACAGCCCCTTACACTCACCACCACACCGATAACCCATAACCCCTAGTGTGTGGTGGGGTTGCTGTCGTCTACCTTAAACACCTCCCTGTTTGGCCCCAACATCTCCTCAACAATCCCGCCCAGCATCTCACACTCAGCCTCTTGTTTCCCACCCTTTCACATGTGCCACCATCTACAACTGCCCTCACACCCCCATCCAGTAAGATTTCCTGGCCCAAATTGACCACACCTTCTCCACCTATGTGATTGTGGCAGCCATCAGTATCCTCAGCTGTGCTCCTGCTGATCTCCAGCGTTGGTATCAGTTTATCACCACCCTCGAGGAAGACATGGTTGCCCGCACCAAACACACCCACCCGAATCCAACACCACTCATGATCCTAGCCTCTCCCATCCTCCTTGGGCGTATCACTGTGGAAGTCCTTGATCTAATTAGCAGCGACTATGCCCCTGTCCTGCTCACTATCTCTGCTGGTTGTCCATCCCTGCCTGTTCCTCACCCTGACGTTCCTCCTAAATTTGTTTGCAATTACTCCTGCACCAACTGAGATGCCTACTGGGACTCCATACACACCCAGGCTGAACGCCACAACCCTACCCTCCTATCTCCTGATGACATCTCCTAACCCACTACCTTCCTCCTCCTGACCTTGACTGACGCTGTAGCCACCCATATCCCTACCAAAGCCATCCACCCAGCCCTCCCCCAAAAGGCTGTCCTCCTTTGTAAATTCCATAGCCTCCACCGATCCTCCCTCCACACTTGTGACAAGGACACACTGCCACTGGCAATTACTACAACACATCTGCAACATGCTTACTCTGAAGAAACTCTGTTCCTGGTGACAGACATGCCACTCTCCCAAGTATTGGTCTGCTTCCCACCGCCGTACTGGGAACTGCCCTACCCCATAGAACCCTCTCCACCTTGAAGACTGTACCTTTCCTGACAACCTCAGTAAGGCCAACCACTTTGCCTCCCACCTATCTGATGTATTTTCCATTCCAGGTGATCCCCAATTTCATTATTCCCTCTTTCCTGACATCATCAAACAAATGGATCTCTCTGCTCCTCCTCTTCTTTCTAGCTTCCAGTACCTGGGCCACAGACCATCATCAGGACTTGACACTCCCTCCTTCCTCTCAGTCCTTGCTGCTCTCTACAACATTATCCTTGCCACCGGCCACTATCCTGACCTGCGGCAAACCTCCCCTACCTCGATGTTCAAACCTACCAGACTTCCGTCTGATGCCTCTTCCTATCACTTTATACATCACACCTCAATGTTCAGCAAGCTCTTGGAATCCATCCTTAACCAGCACATCTATCACCACCTTCACAAATACCACTTCCTCCCTGGTACCCAATGTGGCTTTCGACATTCCTTTTCTGATGATGACTAACTTCTATGCATCTGACATCTCGTAAAATCGGGTGTACTGCCGGTGGTCCGCGTCTTCCCAACACGATATTTCGACGTCGTAACTCGGCGTCTTCATCAGGTGTTCCCTGAGACTGGTTGGCGAGCTGACCTCGTCCCGTATTTATGCCTGGGCGGTGTGTGGTGCTCCCTATGCCGTCCGCGCCCGCTGTGGCCATTTCTGTCGGTGGTATCAGTCTCTAGGCGCTTCCTCTTCGGTCCGCGCCCGTTGTGGCTCTCTTCTGAGGTATCGGACGTCCCAAGGCGTTCCCTATTGGGTCCGCGCCCGATAGGCGCGATCCTAGCACTATCATGGCTCTGCTCAAGATCCTTATGCTGTCCGCGACCGCGGCGAGTTTCCCTCGTGGCCGAGCCATTGTCCTGGCCTTCTGAACCCAGTATGCGCCTGTGAGGTGCGCTTCCTGTGGCATCCGGCTGTTGTTGGAGCTGCATATTATGATGGCCATCCTCCAAGGAGCTTGCTGCCGCCTGGTGTCGCGTATGCCTTTCTATCCATTATTTATACCCTTGGACGTCTGTAGTTCATTCCTGGAGGATGGAACTTCCTTCCGTTGTTTCTGTAGTAGTTCCAAAGCCGGATTCCACGCAGTACTAAGCTGATATCCTGCTTCTCGGTTGATCAAGTTCTCCGTCATCTTGATTTCAATCGATTCATTAATGACACTAGCCCGGAATCGGGGGGTCTGAGCCAGGATCCTAGTTTTGTCATACTCCATGGTGTGCTCAAGGTGAAGGCAATGTTCTGCTATTGCAGATTTAGTTACCTGTCGTAACCTGGTGTGTCTCTGGTGTTCTTTACATCTTATTTCAACTGTTCTTGTAGTTTGACCGATGTAAGCCATCCCGCATTCACACGGTATATGGTAGACACCAGGTTTCCTTAACCCCAAATCATCCTTGACAGTTCCAAGGAGCGTCCTGATCTTGTTAGGTGGGCAGAACACACTCTTGATATTGTGTTTCTTCAGGATTCTGCTGATCTTGGCAGATATAGGCCCCGCATATGGTAGAAAGGCTACTTTCCTGGTCTCTTCTTCCTGCTCCTCTTCTGTTGCCTCAGGTCGTCTGGTGGGACGGAGCGCTTTGCGGATGTCCCTGGTGGAGTATCCATTGTCTGTGAACACTATTTGTAGATGTTCTAATTCCGCTGTCAGGCTGTCTGTGTCAGAGAGTGTTTTGGCTCGGTGCACGAGTGTTCTCAGCACTCCATGCTTCTGTGCTGGGTGATGGCAGCTGTCAGCCTGTAGATATAGGTCAGTGTGTGTTGGTTTCCTGTACACACTGTGGCCTAAGGTGCCGTCTGCCTTCCTCTTTACCAGGACATCGAGGAACAGGAGCTGACCATCACTCTCTAGTTCCATGGTGAACTTGATGTTGGGGTGTCTTGTGTTCAGATGGTCCAGGAACTCATCCAGTCTTCTCTTGCCATGTGGCCAGATGACGAATGTATCATCAACGTATCGGAAGAAACACGTCGGCTGGTAGGCAGCAGTTGTAAGTGCCTCATCCTCGAATTTCTCCATAAACAGATTCGCCACTACCGGAGATAAGGGGCTGCCCATGGCCACTCCCTCAGTCTGCTCATAGAACTGGCCTCCACAAAGGAAGTACGTCGATGTCAAAATATGATTGAAGAGATCCAGCAAGGCTCCGTCAAATTTCTCACTAATAATATCGAGTGTGTCCTGAAGTGGTACCCTGGGGAACAGAGACACCACATCAAAACTGACCATGATGTCTGTGTCCGAGATCCGTAGGTTGTTGAGACGTTCCACAAAGTCCGAGGAGTTTCGGAGGTGGTGGACACACTTTCCCACATATGGTGCCAACATCTTCTTAAGGTGGGAGGCTGTAGGGTAGGTGGCTGCGCCGATATTACTGACAATCGGGCGAAGTGGTACACCCTGTTTATGGATCTTAGGTAATCCATACAGTCTGGGTGGTACCGGTGCTTTAGCTTTTAATTGTTTGACCACCTTCTCAGGCGATCCTGTTTCCTTAAGAAGAGACCGGGTTTTTCTGTCCACTCTATCAGTTGGGTCATTCTCTAATAGATTATAAGCAGGGTCCTCCAAAAGTTGACAGATCTTCTGGTCATAGTCAGTCTTCAGCAGTATGACAGTCGAGTTCCCTTGTCCGCTGGTAACACCACCAAGTCTTCATCTTCTCGCAAACTCTTGAGCACCATCCTCTCGTCTCTTGAGATGTTTGTTTTGGGCGGCCTGGCTCTAGTTAGCGCCCTACATGTCTCTCTCCGAATCCGAGTATGACAAAACTAGGATCCTGGCTCAGACCCCCCGATTCTGGGCTAGTGTCATTAATTAATCGATTGAAATCAAGATGACGAAGAACTTGATCAACCAAGAAGCAGGATATCAGCTTAGTACTGCGTGGAATCCTGCTTTGGAACTACTACAGAAACAACGGAAGGAAGTTCCATCCTCCAGGAATGAACTACAGACGTCCAAGGGTATAAGTAATGGAACAGAAAGGCATACGCGACACCAGGCGGCAGCAAGCTCCTTGGAGGATGGCCATCATAATATGCAGCTCCAACAACAGCCGGATGCCACAGGAAGCGCACCCCACAGGCGCATACTGGGTTCAGAAGGCCAGGACAATGGCTCGGCCACGAGGGAAACTCGCCGCGGTCGCGGACAGCATAAGGATCTTGAGCAGAGCCATGATAGTGCTAGGATCGCGCCTATCGGGCGCGGACCCAATAGGGAACGCCTTGGGACGTCCGATACCTCAGAAGAGAGCCACAACGGGCGCGGACCGAAGAGGAAGCGCCTAGAGACTGATACCACCGACAGAAATGGCCACAGCGGGCGCGGACGGCATAGGGAGCACCACACACCGCCCAGGCATAAATACGGGACGAGGTCAGCTCGCCAACCAGTCTCAGGGAACACCTGATGAAGACGCCGAGTTACGACGTCGAAATATCGTGTTGGGAAGATGCGGACCACCGGCAGTACACCCGATTTTACGAGATGTCAGCAAATCGCCGGGAAAGTCTTAGAAATTACATTCTATGCATCTGCTCTCCCTCTAGCTTAACTCCTGTTGCTCCATCATTTTTGTCTTCCTAGACCTCGAAAAGGCCTATGACCATGTATGACATCCCGTTTTCCTGTTTAAACTCCAGACCTACACCCTTCCTATGAACTATGTCCATCTGATTGCCTCCTTCCTGTCCTGCCCCTCCTCCTAAGTTACTATCCATAACGCCAATTTCCACATGTTCTACCCTTCTGCAGGTGTGCACCAGGGCTTTGTCCTCTCCCCTCTCCTCTGCCTCTTGTACACAGTAGATATACCCCTACCCCTCCGTCCAGTCCCCCTCGTGTATTATGCTGATGAGACCACAGTCCTTGCTCTTGGTCCCACCCTTCAATGGTCCCAACGCCTTCTCCAGAATTCCTTGACCTTTTTCCCAGCTAGCCAGGGTGGCCGAGCAGTTCTAGGTGCTTCAGTCTCGAAACGTGCGACCGCTACGGTCGCAGGTTCGAATCCTGCCTTGGACATGGATGTGTGTGATGTCCTTAGGTTAGTTAGATTTAAGTATTTCTAAGTTATAGAGGACTGACGACCTCAAATGTAAAGTCCCATAGCGCCATTTGAACCTTTTTCCCAGTGGCTCCCAAAAATCAATCCTTCCAAGACCAAGACAATCATAGTAGGTCATACCACTAGCTCCTTCTAGCTCCTTGATTTTTCCCTTACCATCTGCACCTGTCCTCTCCACCTCTTCCCCACCCTCACCTACCTTGGACTCACCAATTACCGTCACCTCACCTGGATCTCTCATCTCAGCTGTATCCAATGCAAAGCCCACACCTGCTTCCATCTCCTTAAACTCCTCTCTGGTGGGACATGGAGGTTGAATCCATCTATCATCCTCCACACCTACAATCCTTGATCCATCCCATTCTTTGTTGTGCTGGTCCCACCTGGATATCTGCCCCACCAAATTCTATAAGTCTCTCCAGATCCTCGAGTGCCATGCAGTCTGGTTTGCCTTCTGTATATGCTGCCTGACCCCCAAGTGGATCCTCTATGACCTGGTTGCATTCCCCCATCTGCTCCTTTTCCTCGAACATATCTGAGTTGTCTACACCTCCTGCAGGCTTGATCCCCCCCCATCACCTGGATGCCCATCTTCTCTCAAACCCTTGTCTCCTGCTGCGGCTTCACTGTTGCTTCCCACCCACGCTCCACCTCTACAGCTTTCATGTCCTTTCCCAAGATGGCTTCCATCAACTCCCCCTCCAAGATGATGCCCTCTCTCCCTCCATTGATCCCTCCTGCCAACTCTGATCTCTATCTCCCCTCCCTACCTCTGTCCTTTTCCCAGGCTCCCTCTTCGTCCCCCTTCCATCATGTTTTTCCCTGCCTACCCTGTCTTTACCTCCATTCTCTTCCCCTGAGTCCTTTTTCTTTCCCCTCCTCTGCCCTCCCCACTCCTTCTAGCGTCCGCCCTGCCCCCTTTTATATGTGTCCTCTCCCTTCATCAGCTCTCCCCTTTCTGCTTTTACCTCTTGTCCCAACCTTTTTTTCCCCTCATTTGTCTGGGCCCTCCCCACCCACTCCCCTTCTGCCTCAGGCTGTGGTGTGTCATCTTACTGTCTACTCCATAGCGCAGAGTTCACGTGAGTGTTCAGTGTTGTGCATCCCCTTTTTTAAGTGCTACAAATAGGATCCAGACTGTCACCATGTTTTTTTTTTTTTTAAATTGTGTCTGCCTGCTTACTATGTGTCTTCATTAGCATCGTCAACCCTGCATTTTATATTTATATTTTAACTTCCACAACTTCCTGCCATTTAACAGTTTTTATTGTTTATCTTCTCATTATGTTATTTGACTCTCCTGTAGGCTGTAGAGTGGCATATTAAGCTGCTTTCAGCCCGCTGTCCACCTGGAATCGAGATTCAATAAAGGAAAAAAACAACCTGCTAAGGGACCTTCCAATCCACTCCCAACAACCTCTCCTGGCATCTGCAGTAGCGGCTCCATGCAGCATCAACTGATGGAACTGAACGTCGTGACTCTCCCCACAGACTAACCTACAGATGGGGAACGCTGGACTGGCGCCCACTTCACCGATGTTTTGCGTGGTTTTTCCGTAGTGCCGCGGACGAATGCTAGGGGGTGCATCATACATGCACCGATCAGGTAAGCATGGAGATAAGCAAGGAAGCAGGACACCAATGAAGCCAGCCAGCTGCATCAGCTTCTCCCCCTCCCCCTCCACTCCCCCAAATCCCCAATGGGAGGTCTGTTGTATTCCAGGCTTACAGACAGACTAAACTATCGAGAGGGACCGCCACTACACAGGCACAACAGCTCGCCACGCATCTACCAGCAACAGGCATTAGCCACCAAATTGCGCTCACAAGCATGTACCTCTTTCTGCTTCCGTGCCACTCCCTCCAGCACACCCTGTGAATCCGCCGATATTGTGGACAGCCAATAGGGAACGCTGTCAACCATGGACTACATTGCTTCCGCCTTGTAGTCGCGGGCATGGGACATCCTTTGACCTATAAGTAACAAAACGTGACATGCCACGAACACTCACTCAGTTACAAACCACCGGTTCGACAGTTCAGTTGAGCACCAGCAGGCCGCTCAGTATAGTACTAAGTAGACTACCTACCGTCTTGTCAGTCGCTATTTACGGAGTAATTTGACTATTAGTAGTACCTGCTACCTTACTATCAGTTACGTATCACAGACTGCCAAGAGACAGCAAAGTTATTTTAGATATGTGCCACACGTAAAACTGGATCAAAGTGCCATTTTGTAACATATTTTTAGTAAATGGTAATTGTTATTTACTTTTTAGTGTGTTAGGCTTAGGTAAAATTTATATTTTATGTGATGAATGGCACCTGACTCTAGACATAGGTTAATGAAGATGAGGAGAAAAACAATCGTATAAATTTCGAATACAGAATTAATAGCTTGCTGCTTGACAAAGTGACGTCGATTAAATGTTCAGGCGCTGCATTGTAAACCGATGTGAAACGGAACGAGCATGTAAGAATTGTAATAGGGAAGCCGAATGATTGACTTCTGTTCATAGGGAGAAATTTAGGAAAATGTGGTTCATCTGTAACGGAGATCGAGTATGGGACACCAGTCCGACTGATTTTTCAATACTGCTCGAGTGTCCATGGAAATACACGTGTCTTTTTCATTATATTACGTTTCAAATGCCCTGCTTGCATTAAACTTTCTGGTGGATACACCAGTTATTAATGTTCCACCATTTCAGATTTGCAATGGCTCATGTCTCGCTTACATTAACCTGTGATCTTACAGTATTAATCACGTAAATACTTTACCTAGATAAATATATTTCTGAAATTTCGTTACTCTAAATTAATTACTTTGTTGGTGTTGTGATTTTCTGCTGCCCAAGGACTCCGAGATTTGGCGTGACATATGGCGGTGTGTAACGTAAATTCGTCGATGCATGAGAAAGAGGTGCTGTAATCGTGTTTCCAATTGGAAGAGTTCGTTCACATGTGGAGGACCGGTCCTTCAGCATGACAATACGAGGCCACTCACGAGCGCTGGACATCTGCAATAATTCACCACTCTATGTTCGCCGTTACCGATCATCCTCCGTGCAGCCCCGACTTCACCCCATCCTATTTTCATCTGTTCCCAGAACTTAAAAACATTATCGAGGACTTCACTTTGACCGTGATGAAGCAGTGCTGACAGAGGTGAGGTTGTAGCTCCGTCAACAAACTAAAACATTCTACGGTGAAGATATCAACAAACTGGTCTCTCGTTGGGACAAAGTGCTCGTCGCCAGGATGACTATGTCGAGATGTAAATCTGAAGACCTGCAGAGTAAAGATGTACAATGTTAATAACTTTTGTGTCATAAAAAAAATAAAAAAATAAAAAATAAACTTTAAGAATGTTCACAGAAAAAAATCGGAGGCATTACTTTTCAGCACGTCCTCCTGTCAGTACGGTACCTGTTAATATAGTCTGGCAGGTGATTAACACAAAACACTAAAGTACAAATCCCAAATTACCTTGGGCACGCCTAAAGTTATATCTACTTTTATCGGGGAATCTCCATTCAAGGTAGTATCTGTGTCTTTCCCATCAGGAAACCCTCAATCCAGTGTCAGTTATCGCTTGATATCCCATACGATCGTATTTTCAACAAAACGTGTAGCTGTCGCGATTCATGGCTTTCTCATTGTTTGAGGTAATGATGTGTCGGGTTTCACATCACCAATGATTTTGCCATCAATGCTGACTGGCATCCAATTCATCACACCCCATTCGTTTGCGCTCATAATATGTTCCAAGAGTCTAAAGAGATGGATGTAAAAGATACTGGACTATAGTTTTATAGCTTCGTTATTCTACCTATATTATAGACTTTTGTGACCTATGCTATCTTCCAACTACTAAGCACAATTTTTCGTTCGACGTATCGACGGCACATTACGGTTAAAATAGAGTGGGAGGGAAGGGGGCAAAGAACCGATAAGAATGTCATTGGCCTTGGGGCTCAGTTTAGATTTAGAAATTTCAGCTGTTTCTCAGCGTCACTGACAGTATGCTCTTTCTTATACATGTAAATTAAACTGGGGCAACATTCATGGGTTCTGCTTTTGCTTTGCTGCCCGGAAATTTATTTCCCGTGTCATCCATGAGTGTACCGACACAACTTAGGGGCCACTGGGAGAATCTAGATTTGACCAGAATTTCTTTGACTATTTTATGAGTTCTTTGTGTAAAATTCTGCTACGGTAGTCGTGAAGGCCTCACACATAGGACTTTTAACACAAAATCGCATTACATTTAACATTTCTGTATCGAGCATTGTGAGCTGACAGGCCAGTGGAAGACACCTTCACGCCACTCCACAAGCCATGTATTTTGCTGTATTGTATTGCATGGAACTGACGACCTAGAAACGACGGAGAGGCTTCGTCCCCGCCGTAGCCCACAGTGGTACACAATCCCGCAACAGACCACAGCAGTCCACTCACCCCACCGCCGCCCTACACCAAACCCAGGGTTATAGTGCGGTTCAGCCCCCAGTGGATCCAGTGTTTGCAGTGCAGCCAACGGTGACCCCATCGAACATTTATCACATTTTTAATTATTAAATAATTATTAAAAACTAATTAATTAGAAATTATTACAAATTATTAGATTTATATGGAAAAGATTTGAAACTTCCTCTTTTGATTGGTATAAAGCTTGTTCATTTTGGATTTGTACTTGAATAAATACAAGGTTTTGAAAATGGGTCCATTATTTAGAATAACCCTGTACATTTGTCCTTCACGATCTGGGCCTATAAGGCAAAAATTCATTATAAATTTGGTTTTTGGTTTAGACAGCGTTTGTAAGTAATATTGAAATTGTGTAAGTTAGAAATGCTTTATGGTACACCCCTGCTGCCCTTGCAAAGATTCTCTCCACGACAGTACCTATGAGAGGCGTTCAATAAGTAACGCAACACATTTCTCTTTCCTGAAAACAGATTGGTTTCATTCAGGATCCCAATGCAATATATTATTCCCCACTCTTATGGCTACAAAATCTTTTGTTTTTCTCTCAACGTAATCTACGGTGAATGCGACAGCCTTACGCCACATTGTTGGGAGGACCTGTATGCCTGCATGGTACCACTCTACTCGTCGACGTCTGGGCCAACGTTTTCATCGGTAACCTCCACATCATTCACGTGCTGATTCACGCGGAGTAGAATCTTTATTAGGCCAAAAAGATGGAAGGCGGAAGGTGCGGTGAGAGTCAGGCTGTAGGGTGGATGAGGAACAACAATACAATGAAGTTTTGCAAGCGCATCTAGGGTGCACGGAAATGTGTACGTTGTTATGGAGAAGTTCGTTTGCATTTTTGTGGCGACGAGCACGCTGAAGTCGTCTCATCACTTTCCTCATGGTAGCACAACACAGTCCAGAGTTGATATTACACCATGAGGGAGACCATCAAACAGAATAACCCCCTCAGAGTCCCAGAAAATCGTCGTCATGACTTACCAATTGAAAGTGTGGCACTGACTTTTTCTTCGGAGGAGAGGCTTTGTGACGCCATTCCATGGATTACCCCTTTGCTTCCGGTTTGAAGTGATGAACTCAAGTTTCGTCGTTTGTGACGAAAATCGACAAAAAAATGTCTCGATCAGCCTTGTGACGTGCAAGTAACTCCACACGGATGGTTCTTCATTGTTCTTTAAGATCTGCTGTTAGACTGTGGGAAACCCATCGCGCACACACCTTTGTGTACACCAACCGGTGGAAGAGCGTGATAGTACTACCAACTGAGATGTCCAGTTACACAATGAGGAGTCTGATTGTGATCCGTCGATCACCTCGAATGAGAGTGTCAGCACGTTCCAACGATATAAGAGCCACAGCGTGTCCGGCTGGCCGGCACGCGGAAGATCGAATAGATTTGCGCCACCTTATCGTTATGATGAAAGAAGCCTCACCCAACGGCTCACCGTGCTTTTGTTCACTGCCAGATCACAATAGATATTCTGGAACCACCCATGAATGTGTACGATGCTCTGGTTTCTCGCAACAAAAAAAAACTCGAATAAAACTCTCTGCTAGGAACCCACCTTCGTTACAGACGCCATTTTGACGTCCACATTTAGCGCCATCAACTACCGAAATTTCAGGAAACTATAGGGTCTCAAGCGAGAATTTTCCAAGGCGTTTCACAATCAATTTCAGATTTTTTTCAAACGAAACTGAAGCAGAAAAAAATGTGTTGCACTATTCATTGAACGCCCCTCGTGGTTTTAAGAGTCAGGTTGCAAATATATGGTTTCATATTTGAAAATTTGGTAGAAAAATCAAGGTGATACCTCTTCAAATTCGTCAAAACATCGCTTTAACATTCAGTCAGTGTTTCACAAGGCATGGTAGGCTGTTAATATGTATCCAGAGCTTGGTCTCCTGTTCCTAGCTTGAGCCGCAGTTCCTCTACAAGTGCCCTGGTTCGAATGTTTCAAGTTCCTCAACTGCACTTTGTCACTTTTGCTGAAAAGAACAATCTTTCTACTTAACTTTATTTCCTTTTGTACTTTGGGAATAACTGTTGCTGCAGTTGTCTCTTAAAGAATGGAAGAACGCTCTGTCATGCGCTCGACAGTGGTATTGCGGGTATTTTCGAAACATGTAAGGCCTTACATCGTAGTGGATCGCAGGTGCGGTATCGACGCGCCGGTTGCAGGTCTGCCGGTAACTGGCTACTGTGGCCCGCGGCACGGCCGCACCTGCACACCGCTGCGCCGGCGGGGGCGGAGGTGGAGGCGGAACCTCGTTTCACGCTCCGCCACCCCAGCCACCGCCCCCTTCCCCGCCTGCGCTATCAGCGCTTCTTCAGATGCGGTTTAGCAGCCACCGTGGCTGCTGTCATCTCGTCGTGGAACCCGAACAACGTTAGCGATTCGACACCCAGTGCCGCGGCACTTGGCACGCGATCGAGAGTAAAGCCGTCGCCACACGGACCGCGCATTCGAACGTCAGCGTTAAGCTTGCCGGGTTTCCGAAGTCAGACTGTGCAATAAGTACGTTGAAGGGTCCTTCCGAACCTGTAGTGCAGACCATGACAGGTACTTGAAACGTGCATTGGCACGTAGATCAATGAGACTGTAGAGCGACAAGTCAAACTTAAACAAGATAACATCCTGGACCTACTGATAACAAACAGACCCGAACTTGTCGACTCAGTAAGCGCAGAATAGGGAATCAGTGATCATAAGGCCGTTGCAGCATCCCTGAATATGGAAGTAAATAGCAATATAAAAAAGGGAGGAATGTTTATCTGTTTAGCAAGAGTAATAGGAGGCAGATTTCAGACTACCTAACACATCAAAACGAAAATTTCTGTTCCGACACTGACAATGTTGAGTGTTTATGGAAAAAGTTCAAGGTAATCGTAAAATGCGTTTTAGACAGGTACGTGCCGTGTAAAACAGTGAGGGACGGGAAAAACCCACTGTGGTTCAACAAAAAAGTTGGGAAACTACTGCGAAAGCAAAGAGAGCTTTACTGCAAATTTAAAAGCAGCCAAAACCTCTCAGACAAACAGAAGCTAAACGATGTCAAAGTTAGCGTAAGGAGCGCTATTCGTGAAGCCTGCAGTGAATACGAAAGTAAATTTCTATGTACCGACTTGACGGAAAATCCTAGGAAGTTCTGGTCTTAAATTAAATCAATAATTGGATCGAAACAGCTGATCCAGACACTCTGGGATGATAATGGCATTGAAACAGAGGATGACACGCGTAAAGGTGAGATACTAAACATCTTTTTCCAAAGCTGTTTCACAGAGGAAGACCGCACTACAGTTCCTTCTCTGAATCCTCGCACGAACAAAAGAATGGCTGACATCGAAATAAGTGTCCAAGGAATAGAAAAGCAACTGAAATCACTCAACAGAGGAAGGTCCACCGGCCCTGACGGGATATCAGTTCGATTCTAAACAGAATACGCAAAAGAACTTGCCCCCTTCTAACAACCGTGTACCGCAAGTCTCTAGAGGAAGAGAAGGTTCCAAATGATTGGAAAAGAGTACAGGTAGTTCCAGTTTTCAAGATGGGTCGTCGAGCAGATGCACAAAAGTATAGGCTTATATCTCTGACATCGATCTGTTGAAGAATTTTAGGCATGTTATTTGCTCGCATGTTATGTCATTTCTGGAAATCCATAATCTACTCTGTAGGAATCAACATAGATTCCGGAAACAGCGATCGTGTGAGACCCAAATCGCTTTATTTGTTCATGAGAGCCTGAAAATATTAGATTCAGGCTCCCAGGTAGATGCCATTTTCCTTGACTTCCGGAAGGCGTTGGATACAGTTCCGCACTGTCACCTGATAAATAAAGTAAGAGCCTACGGAATATCACACCAGCTGTGTGGCTGGATTGAAGAGTTTTTAGCAAACAGAACACACCATGTTGTTCTCAAAAGAGATACGTCTGCAGACGTTAAAGCAACCTCTGGCGTGCCCCAGGGGAGTGTTGTGGGACCATTGCTTTTCACAATATACCATATATAAATGACCTACTAGATAGTGTCGGAAGTTCCATGCGGCTTTTCGTGGATGATGCTGTAGTATACAGAGAAGTTGCAGCATTAGAAAACGGTAGCGAAATGCAGGAATATCTGTAGCGGATAGGCACTTGGTGCAGGGAGTGGCAACTGACCCTTACTGTAGACAAGTGTATTGTATTGCGAATACATAAAAGAAGGATCCTTTATAATATGATTGTATGATAGCAGAACAAACACTGGTAACAGTTACTTCTGTATAATATCTGGGAGTATGCGTACGGAACGATTTGAAGTGGAATGATCATATAAAATTAATTGATGGTAAGGCGGGTGCCAGGTTGCGACTCATTGGTAAAGTCATTAGAAAATGTATTTCATCAACAAAGAAGGTGGCTTACAAAACACTCGTTCGACCTATACCTGATTATTGCTCATCAGTGTGGGATCCGTACCAGATCGGGTTGACAGAGGAGATAGAGAAGATCCAAAGAAGAGCGGCGCGTTTCGTCGCAGAGCTATTTGTTAGGCGTTATAGCGTTACGGAGAAGTTTAGCAAACTGAAGTGGCAGACTCCGCAATAGAGGTGCTCTGCATCGCGGTGTAGCTTGCTGTCATGGTTTCGAGAGGGTACGTTTCTGGATGAGGTATCGAATATATTGCTTCCCCCAACTTCTACCTACAGAGATCACGAATGTAAAATTAGAGAGATTCCAGTGCTCACGGAGGCTTTCCGGCAGTCGTTCTTCCCGCTAACCATACGCGGTGGAACAGGAAAGGGAGGTAATGACAGTGGCACGTGAAGTGTCCTCCCCCACAAGCCGTTGGGTGGCTTGCGGAGTATAAATGTAGATGCAGTTGTAGATGAAACACACATGCATGTCCAAAGGGACAGGGTCTGCGGTGACTATAGCCGTTATGAAAGACAGTAAATGTAATCGCAATTGCGAATACGGATAGTAAAGCTGTACAGTAGGATGACAACAGTGAAAATTTGTTCCGCATTAGGACTAGAGCCTGGATTTCTCAGTAGTGAGCGGCCATATTACCATTGGTCTATTCGTGCACGACTCATGGCTAGACCCAAGCTGCTACATGTCTTCAGCTATGTATCTACAGCCTGTCGCTGTACATCCATTATGTATATTACTGTACAGAGTAGACATTTTACTCGAAAGCTGCTTGCCAGGTGTCGGCGGAATTGCGAATGCATTTAAGGTATTTCATAATGGCAGCAGCCACCGCATGTCCAAAGGTACCTTACACCGTAATTCGGAATGACACAGGCACTGCACATGTATTTATCAGCCAATACCAGCCAAGCAACTTTCATGTAAAATCTCTCCCCTATTCACGAATATACAAGGCGGAGAAAAATTGTGTCACGATGCCTGTAGTTACCAAAATTGCTTATGTTGTGTACGTCGATAACGCATTTTTAACCACGGAAACGTGGCGTCGCTGGCAGCTGTGAACGAGTGGTTCTAGGCACTTCAGTCCGGATCCGCGCTGCTGCTATGCTCGCAGGTTCGAATCCTGCCTCGGGCATGAATGTGTGTTATGCCCTTAGGTTAGTTAGTTTTAAGTAGTTCTAAGTCTAGGGGACTGATGACCTCAGATATTAAGTCTCATCGTGCTCAGAGCCATATTTTGAAATTTGGCGCCACGCGCTCCGATTGGCCGCAGGAGTGCCATATTGCCGGACAGGGCAACAGAGCAATCCTGCGGCCAATACGAGCCCATGGCTCCTAGTTTCCGTTATTTAAGAATGGTGCGTTGTAGACCTACACAACATTAGTAATTTTGGTTCCTACTGGCATCAGCTATACGGGTTTAAGATTTCGTGACACAATTTTTCTCCACCCTGTATATAATGGATGTATGGGTACAGACTGCAGACACAGGGTTAACGACATATGGACGTTTGAGGCTGGTTGTGATTCGTCCGCGGATAGCCAAATGGTGCCGGCACGGTAGCTCAGATAAAAAATGGTTCAAATGGCTCTGAGGTCATCAGTCCCCTGGGACTTAGAACTACTTAAACCTAACTAACCTAAGGACATCACACACAGCCATGCCCGAGGCAGGATTCGAACCTGCAACCGTAGCGATCGCGCAGTTCCAGACTGTAGCGCCTAGAACCGCTCGTCCGCTCCGGCCGGCTCGGTCGGAGAGGCGCTGGCTGTTTGCAATTAAAAAAAAAAACTCAGTAAAGGAATCAACTAACAACTTGAACGGATGTCATGTTACGGCCGCCAAGACCAAACAAGGATTGATACGGAACAAAATGAAAAAAGGAAGGTAAGGCGACCGCTCGTGGAAAACGGGAAATTCGGGTTAAAGTCCCGTTTCGGCTAAAATTTTCAGTGTTGAGATTCCATTCTATAGCTGATGCTTGTCCAGATTTGCAATTTCGAATACATTTAATGTAAACAGTTGCTGTCAGATCTCTTTACTGACATCTTTTTCTGAAATATTCGAAATAGTAATGTACTCAAGAGTGTTCTCACACTTAAGTGAAAGCAGTTTATGTGGCATATCACAGTATGGATTCTACAAGGGTTGCTAGACTGAGATTGTTATTTATACATTCACGCATCAAATAGTACGCGTCTTAAATAATAAAATCACACTAATTAGTATATTTTATCATCTTTCCAACGCGTATGCTTGGCGGGTCGTGTTACTCTCTTGGAGAAACTCAAGTTTTATTTAATTGAAGGCTATATGGGTAGCTGGTTTGAATCACACATAACAAACAGAACACAAAAGATTGTACTGAATAATCCAAAGAATGGCGGAAGGGTAGTAAGTTTTAGTGACTGGGGAGAAATCACAAAAGGAGCCCCAAAGGGCCCAATTTTGGGTATACTCCTACTGCATATACGTGTGAATGGCTTTGAACTTAACATGCAGTAAGCAGAATTGCTAGTCTTTGCAGAGGGTGCAAGTGTTATAATGAATCCTATTAGAGAGAAAGTAATAGAAGAGATGTAGAACAATATTTTCCCTAGAATTATGAAATGGTTCTCAGAAAATGGACTCTCCGAACATTTTGGAAATTCGCGCTATGTTCAGTTCTATACAACATATAGAGTCATGGCAACAAGTGATGTACCACATGAGCAGGAATCAGTAAATAGAGAAAAATGATCCAAATTTTTGGTTGTATACATTGATGTAAACTGTAACTGAAAGATACATATTAAAGTGCCAGGAAGTTTCACATTACTGAGCTTCTCAAACAATTAAGTTCAGCTAAATGTGCGGTTCTTATATCTGGTAATCTTGGAGACGAGTGAATCAACCTCCTGAAATACACTCCTGGAAATTGAAATAAGAACACCGTGAATTCATTGTCCCAGGAAGGGGAAACTTTATTGACACATACCTGGGGTCAGATACATCACATGATCACACTGACAGAACCACAGGCACATAGACACAGGCAACAGACCATGCACAATGTCGGCACTAGTACAGTGTATATCCACCTTTCGCAGCAATGCAGGCTGCTATTCTCCCATGGAGACGATCGTAGAGATGCTGGATGTAGTCCTGTGGAACGGCTTGCCATGCCATTTCCACCTGGCGCCTCAGTTGGACCAGCGTTCGTGCTGGACGTGCAGACCGCGTGAGACGACGCTTCATCCAGTCCCAAATATGCTCAATGGGGGACAGATCCGGAGATCTTGCTGGCCAGGGTAGTTGACTTACACCTTCTAGAGCACGTTGGGTGGCACGGGATACATGCGGACGTGCATTGTCCTATGGAACAGCAAGTTCCCTTGCCGGTCTAGAAATGGTAGAACGATGGGTTCGATGACGGTTTGGATGTACCGTGCACTATTCAGTGTCCCCTCGACAATCACCAGAGGTGTACGGCCAGTGTAAGAGATCGCTCCCCACACCATGATGCCGGGTGTTGGCCCTGTGTGCCTCGGTCGTATGCAGTCCTGATTGTGGCGCTCACCTGCACGGCGCCAAACACGCATACGACCATCATTGGCACCAAGGCAGAAGCGACTCTCATCGCTGAAGACGACACGTCTCCATTCATCCCTCCATTCACGCCTGTCGCGACACCACTGGAGGCGGGCTGCACGATGTTGGGGCGTGAGCGGAAGACGGCCTAACGGTGTGCGGGACCGTAGCCCAGCTTCATGGAGACGGTTGCGAATGGTCCTCGCCGATACCCCAGGAGCAACAATGTCCCTAATTTGGTGGGAAGTGGCGGTGCGGTCCCCTACGGCACTGCGTAGGATCCTACGGTCTTGGCGTGCATCCGTGCGTCGCTGCGGTCCGGTCCCAGGTCGACGGGCACGTGCACCTTCCGCCGACCACTGGCGACAACATCGATGTACTGTGGAGACCTGACGCCCCACGTGTTGAGCAATTCGGCGGTACGTCCACCCGGCCTCCCGCATGCCCACTATACGCCCTCGCTCAAAGTCCGTCAACTGCACATACGGTTCACGTCCACGCTGTCGCGGCATGCTACCAGTGTTAAAGACTGCGATGGAGCTCCGTATGCCACGGCAAACTGGCTGACACTGACGTCGGCGGTGCACAAATGCTGCGCAGCTAGTACCATTCGACGGCCAACACCGCGGTTACTGGTGTGTCCGCTGTGCCGTGCGTGTGATCATTGCTTGTACAGCCCTCTCGCAGTCTCCGAAGCAAGTATGGTGGGTCTGACACACCGATGTCAATGTGTTCCTTTTTCCATTTCCAGGAGTGTATGTTCTACATCTACATCTACATCTACATCTACATCCGTACTCCGCAAGCCACCTGACGGTGTGTGGCGGAGGGTACCCTGAGTACCTCTATCGGTTCTCCCTTCTATTCCAGTCTCGTATTGTACGTGGAAAGAAGGATTGTCGGTATGCTTCTGTGTGGGCTCTAATCTCTCTGATTTTATCCTCATGGTCTCTTCGTGAGATATACGTAGGAGGGAGCAATATACTGCTTGACTCTTCGGTGAAGGTATGTTCTCGAAACTTCAACAAGAGCCCGTACCGAGCTACTGAGCGTCTCTCCTGCAGAGTCTTCCACTGGAGTTTATCTATCATCTCCGTAACGCTTTCGCAATTACTAAATGATCCTGTAACGAAGCGCGCTGCTCTCCGTTGGATCTTCTCTATCTCTTCTATCAACCCTACCTGGTGCGGATCCCACACTGCTGAGCAGTATTCAAGCATTGGGCGAACAAGCGTACTGTAACCTACTTCCTTTGTTGTCGGATTGCATTTCCTTAGGATTCTTCCAATGAATCTCAGTCTGGCATCTGCTTTACCGACGATCAACTTTATATGATCATTCCATTTTAAGTCACTCCTAATGCGTACTCCCAGATAATTTATGGAATTAACTGCTTCCAGTTGCTGACCTGCTATTTTGTAGCTAAATGATAAGGGACCTATCTTTCTATGTATTCGCATGACATTACACTTCGCTACATTGAGATTCAATTGCCATTCCGTGCACCATGCGTCAATTCGCTGCAGATCCTCCTGCATTTCAGTACAATTTTCCATTGTTGCAACCTCTCGATACACCACAGCATCATCTGCAAAAAGCCTCAGTGAACTTCCGATGTCATCCACCAGGTCATTTATGTATATTGTGAATAGCAACGGTCCTATGACACTCCCCTGCGGCACACCTGAAATCACTCTTACTTCGGAAGACTTCTCTCCATTGAGAATGACATGCTGCGTTCTGTTATCTAGGAACTCCTCAATCCAATCACACAATTGATCTGATAGTCCGTATGCTCTTACTTTGTTCATTAAACGACTGTGGGGAACTGTGTCAAACGCCTTGCGGAAGTCAAGAAACACGGCATCTACCTGTGAACCCGTGTCTAAGGCCCTCTGAGTCTCGTGGACGAATAGCGCGAGCTGGGTTTCACACGATCGTCTTTTTCGAAACCCATGCTGATTCCTACAGAGTAGATTTCTAGTCTCCAGAAAAGACATTATACTCGAACATAATACGTGTTCCAAAATTCTACAACTGATCGACGTTAGAGATATAGGTCTACAGTTCTGCACATCTGTTCGACGTCCCTTCTTGAGAACGGGGATGACCTGTGCCCTTTTCCAATCCTTTGGAACGCTTCGCTCTTCTAGAGACCTACGGTACACCGCTGCAAGAAGGGGGGCAAGTTCCTTCGCGTACTCTGTGTAAAATCTAACTGGTATCCCATCAGGACCAGCGGCCTTTCCTCTTTTGAGCGATTTTAATTGTTTCTCTATCCCTCTGTCGTCTAATTCGGTATCTACCATTTTGTCAACTGTGCGACAATCTAGAGAAGGAAGCACAGTGCAGTCTTCCTCTGTGAAACAGCTTTGGAAGAAGACATTTAGTAATACGGCCTTTAGTCTGTCATCCTCTGTTTCAGTACCATTTTGGTCACAGAGTGTCTGGACATTTTGTTTTGATCCACCTACCGCTTTGACATAGGACCAAAATTTCTTAGGATTTTCTGCCAAGTCAGTACATAGAACTTTACTTTCGAATTCATTGAAAGCCTCTCGCATAGCCCTCCTCACACTACATTTCGCTTCGCGTAATTTTTGTTTGTCTGCAAGGCTTTGGCTATGTTTATGTTTGCTGTGAAGTTCCCTTTGCTTCCGCAGCTGTTTTCTAACTCGGTTGTTGTACCACGGTGGCTCTTTTCCATCTCTTACGATCTTGCTTGGCACATACTCATCTAACGCATATTGTACTATGGTTTTGAACTTTGTCCACTGATCCTCAACACTATCTGCACTTGAGACAAAACTTTTGTGTTGAGCCGTCAGGTACTCTGTAATCTGCTTTTTGTCACTTTTGCTAAACAGAAAAATCTTCCTACCTTTTTTAATATTTCTATGTACGGCTGAAATCATCGACGCAGTAACCGCTTTATGATCGCTGATTCCCTGTTCTGCATTAACTGATTCAAATTGTTCGGGTCTGTTTGTCACCAGAAGGTCTAATATATTATCTCCACGAGTCGGTTTTCTGTTTAACTGCTCAAGGTAGTTTTCAGATAAAGCACTTAAAAATATTTCACTGGATTCTTTGTCCCTGCCACCCGTTATGAACGTTTGAGTCTCCCAGTCTATATCCGGCAAATTAAAATCTCCACCCAGAACTATAACATGGTGGGGAAATCTACTCGAAATACTTTCCAAATTATTCTTCAGGTGCTGAGCCACAACAGCTGCTGAGCCCGGGGGCCTATAGAGACATCCAATTACCATGTCTGAGCCTGCTTTAACCGTGACCTTCACCCAAATCATTTCACAATTCGAATCTCCGTCAATTTCCTTCGATACTATTGCACTTCTTATCGCTATAAACACGCCTCCCCCTTCACTGTCCAGCCTATCTCTGCGGTATACATTCCAATCAGAGTTTAGGATTTCATTACTGTTTACGTCTGGTTTCAGCCAACTTTCTGTTCCTAGTACTATATGGGCGTTGTGACCGTTTATTAATGAGAGCAGTTCTGGGACCTTTCTGTAGACGCTCCTGCAGTTTACTATTAGCACATTAATATTGTTATTCCTTTTGCCTACTCCTGCCTTGCCGCGTCTCAGGAGGCGTCTTGTCGGGCCTAGGGAGGGAATTCTCTAACCTAAAAAAACCCCATGTGCACTCCACACGTACTCCGCTACCCTCGTAGCCGCTTCCGGCGTGTAGTGCACGCCTGACCTATTCAGGGGGACCCTACATTTCTCCACCCGATAGCGGAGGTCGAGAAATTTGCACCCCAGCTCTCCGCAGAATCGTCTGAGCCTCTGGTTGAAGCCTTCCACTCGGCTCCAAACCAGAGGACCGCGATCGGTCCTGGGAACGATACTACAAATAGTTAGCTCTGATTCCACCCCGCGAGCGAGGCTTTCCACCTTCACCGACTCCGCCAACCGCCTGTACGAACTGAGGATGACCTCTGAACCCAGACGGCAAGAGTCATTGGTGCCGACATGAGCAACAATTTGCAGTCGGGTGCACCCAGCGCTCTCTATCGCCGCCGGTAGGGCCTCCTCCACATCTCGGATGAGACCCCCCGGCAAGCAGACAGAGTGAACACTGGCCTTCTTCCCCGACCTTTCCGCTATTTCCCTAAGGGGCTCCATCACCCGCCTAACGTTGGAGCTCCCAATAACTAATAAACCCCTCCCCCCGTGTGCCTGCTCGGACCTTGCTGAAGGAGCAGCCACATGTCCACTCACAGGCAGAGCGGGCGATGCCACACGACCAGCCTCCACATTGACCCTCCGCCTCGTGCGCCGCGAACGCCGCTGAACCCGCCACTCCCCTTGGGGAGAGGGTGGCCCAACCGCGCCCGGTACCCGCGAAGATGTCTCGACAGCAGGGACAGTGGGTGAAGCATCTAACACCTGGGGTGCACCATGCGACGCACCAGACTCCCCACTGCCGCTACACTCCGAGGCAGCAGCCTGAAGACGGCTGACCGCGGCCATCAACACGCTCAGCTGTTCGCGAAGAGTGGCCAGCTTCTCCTGCGTCCGTACACAGCAGCCACACATCCTAGCCATCCTAAGAAATCAATTTACTATAGAGTGTTAATCAGCTTTTAACTAGACTGCTAATTCACTAAAGGCGGTTGATTATTGACTAAACTGTGATTGCTAACCACTTCTTGTAGAAACAAGGAAAATAGCACTACCTGTCTCTGGACGGTATTGAAAACAAACACTAGCACTACTTGCACTATGGCTGACTAAAGGGACTCTCTGACTGTATTCAAAACAAACACGAGATCTATGGAACACTTAATAGCACTCTACTATTAAAGCTTCCTAAAAGCAAAAACACGCAGAAGAAGAAGTGACAAGTAAGAAAAATACAGATAATACTTAAATTAAGGTAGCTCGCTGCACAGAAGACGTGAAGACGTGAAGCAATAAGGTCGTTTGGAATTATTTTCAGGAGAAATTCATCACTTAGAAAGAAAGTACTGAATGCACAAAAACTAGAAATAAGAATAATATGTGGTGTTCACCGAAGAACGTCATGTTCTTCAAGGAGCTGGGCTTTTTAACTGCACCGTTACAATGCAAATTTTGCTACTGAAATTCGCCATGAATAAAACATCACAGTTTGAAAAGAACTATGATGTCCTTAACTGGAGCACTAGAGGAAAAAATTATCTTTATTGCTCGTTATTAAAGCTGCCAGTCTCTAGCAAAGGAGTACAATAGGCAACAACAAAAATATTTGATTACTTTCATAATAACAATAAATGGCTTGACAGATAGTAAAGCAAGTTTTAAATCTAACTTGGAACCATTTCTCCAGGGCATCTCCTTCTATTACATTGAGGAATTTCTACTTCAACTTATCCTGTAAAGTGACTCGTTCCACATCATTTCGATAAAAGAATCTTTTAAATGATCTGTGGCACATGTAATTAACGAGCTTAGCAAATATGTTACATGCACACCATCTCTTTCCAGTACAGAGTCGGGAGACGCCATATTCACTTTCACTTGAAGCCCATATTTTGCTGGGTTTATATTATATCTTAAAACCTATGAATACATGCCGTTTCAAAACTCTAGCAAAAGGAGGATCTGTCGAAAAGCCGTCGTTTATTGGTGCAGTTTCTTGTAGTAAAATGACGTAAAACATATTAGCGATGAAAGGAACTTTTGACTGTAGCTTGTAAGTTATGAAAGCGTGCCGTTTCAAGGTAAAGGCACATTGAAGATCCATTAGAGCCACAGAGTTCTCGCTGCGATTTCCTGTAATTAAATGACAGTTAATAGCGAATCTGCGATTAAAGCCTTTAAATGATAGTAACATTCAAGTCGCACATAATGGCAGTTCACCGCAACGCAATGAATAGAGACGTAGCGCTGCCAAGTGTTGTGTGATGTATAGGTGGTCTGTGTCTCAAAACTTCTAATTAAATATTGTGACTATATATCTAAGTTTTTCACTTACTTTGCATTTTCCAGTCGGTTCAAAGACTTTCTTATTAATTTAATTAAAGTATATTCTATAATATTCGATGTTATTAAAAATAAACTGCACTTTCCTTCGTGAATGTGTATGTTGGACTGCCTTTATCTGCAAGTTAACTTGCAACGCTTGCAGTAAAATAATTAGCACTTTCTTGTTTAAAGTCTTGTTTCCCACTTATTCTGAACATTCTGCTGCAGAGCTGAGAGAGTAATCAAGTAAGAATGACACTAGAGGTTTATTAAAAAGTGAGAATGGTGAAATAATTTTTATTTTACGTGAAAATCTGTTGTAAATTTGTATCGCATTATGTGTAGTGGAAGTTTTATAAGCTGATGTTTTTATTACTGACTGGAGAAAGAACTTACCTCTTCGGCTTGTATTGAAATATTTACTTAAGTAGACTACAGCCAGAACGAAATGTCTAGCATATGGACAAGAGAGGTTATGTGCGTTTTTCTAGTGCTAATATAGGAATTTGGCGCCTGTCCATTTCGTAAACAAGTCGTGCGATTTGCGAGCCTGATACAGCCGATAACTGTCGCTGGATCGCGCTGCGATCGCATTTACCACGTTGAGGCACAAGTACCTTATGGGGTCGAATGTGAGGCTTTTGCAGCACGGTGGAGATCAACTCAGCATGTTGCATGTTCAATGTCACGGCACATGTGACGACGGCTTTAGGCTACATGGTGAATGTTCAAAAATGTAAGCTGACACCCTCTCTCGCTAAATTCCCATGGATATAAACGTTAGCATATTTAAGTAAGAACATCAGGCGTCGTTTGGCTCGGTGTTGAAAAACTTACACACAGCTACACAAGGGAAGTTTAAGAAGCTTGACAGTGTGCCTATACCAGCCCCCTGTCCCTATTTCTATTTGAGTAAAAGTTGGTTGTATTACAATTTTGTAAATACTTCGTTCAGGCATTGCTTTACAGTTCTCATAAATGTTAGAAACTGCATCGTTTTAACACAGCCGTATATGAATTTATTTGGACTATCGATTTTGGCCAATCACAGATCATCCTCGGGCTATCTGTATGAAAAGAGAGCAAGCTATAGGCGAAGCATACAGTGACTGCCTCATAAAATATTAATGAATCAATTAAACTCATCTATTTTTTAAAAAAGTTAGGCTCCCTCTTGGTGACAAGCTGGCAGTGACTAAGTTACTAATTATAATTGGATTACATTGTACACAGAACTAAATTTGAGAGGGAGGGGGGGAGAGGATTGAGTAATCTTCTCACTTTCTGACGAGTTTCTTGTGACCAGCTAAGACTTCCTCCCTTGTGCCTACCTCTTCATCCCAGAATAACACTTACACAGAACGTGCTCAATTATTTGTTGGATATATTGTCATATTTGTGTCCCCCTACAGTTTTTATCCTCCACAACTACCTCTAGTACCGTGGAACCTATCCCCTGATATCTTAAAACATGTCCTATCATCCTGTCCCTTCTTCTTGTCAGTGTTCTCCACATATAACTTTCCTCACCTCGATTCTGTGGAGAACCTCCTCATTTATTGTTTTATCTGTCAACTTAATTTTCATCCACAGTCCATGATGCTGCTCCATACAACGCTGTGCTTTCGATGTACACTCGTACATACTCTGAAATTTCTTCCTCAAGTCAAAGCCAATGTTTGATATACATAGGTCACTTCTAGTAAAAGTTTTTCTCCGTTCGTGTGTCCTTCTCCTTGTTATATCCTTTTACCTTGGTCCTCATACGCTATTTTTCTTCCAGATAGCGGTATTCTTCATCTATTATGTGGTCTGTAATTTCATGAAGTTTCTCGCTAGTTTTACTGTGCTCGGTTGTATTACTGTTTCTTTCAAGAGTTTCTGTAACTCTTCCCAACTTTCGCTGAGGATAACAATGCCTTTGTGCAGTCTTACGTTGATATCCTTTACCACGAACTTCAATTCCACTTTTGAACTCTGCATTCATTCCCGTCATCGTTTCTACAATGTTCAGGTCTTCAGTTTGTGATTTTTCCCCTCTTCTTTACGCCTGCACATATTGTATATCACCGCCTCTCTCTAAAGCCTGCGCCTAAATCTGTGAGAAATTTAGATATTTCACTCCATTTTGTATTGTCGGATACTTTTACTAAGTAATCTCTGAAAGTGTTTGAGTGGTTCGTAGATCTTGCATTCATTAATAAGCACAACGTTTGAGATGCCTCTGTGTGTTTCTCTGATGTATTTTCCTTTCCTAAAGCCAAACCAATGATCTTCTAACAGTTCTTCGATTTCATTCCCAATTCTTATGTTTACTAGTCTCGTCAGTAACTTCGAAGCACACGCTGCTAAGCTGATAGTGTGATATTTCTCGCATTTTCCTGCCTTTGCTCTCTTCAGGATTGTCTGAACAGTATGCTTCTGAAAGTCCAATGACATGACTCCAATAGGTTTTACGCGCTATCTTCAATAACCATTTGGTTGACACTTCCTGCGGTGATTTAAGAAATTGCCTTATTTGTTCGCAGGTTTTCTGAATCTCGTTCCAACTTTAATAGTGGATCTTGTATGTGTTCCAGATCGACTTCAGTTTCTTCTTCTATCAATTCAGCGGAGAGGAGATGCTCTTGCGTACTCTTTCCATCAACCTGCTCTCTTCTCTGCATTAGCAGTAGAATTCGTTTTACAATCTTAATACTGATGACTCTGCGTTTTATTCCCCCAAAAGTTTTTACTTTCCTGTCTGCAGAGTCTCTGCTTCCAACGACCATTTATTTTTGTTTTCTTCTCATTTTCATGTAGCCATTCTGCCTTTGTTTCAGTGATCTTCCTACAGATATCATTCCTGAGTGACTCATTTCCGTATTCCTTTGTTTTCGTGTACACCTTCGTTTCCTCCTTCTTTCGTCGATGAATTGAAGTACTCCTTCTGTCGGTCAACGTTCGCAGTTACGTTTCTGGTACATATTTTCGTCCGCCCAATTTCGTGAATGCCTTTTTAATAATGTTATCTTCTCTTCAGTTGACCTGCCTAACGTGATATTCATTATCACCGTACTTATAGTCTCAGAGAACTTCGAAACATATCTTCATTTCTCAGTACCTTGTGGTGCTTCGTCCTCTTGACACCCTCAAACTTCAGCATACTATGCGTCATTTTGGTCTGAGTTTATATCTTCTCCTGAGTGCATCTTACCACTTAATTTCCGATTGTGATATATCTCTGTTACCCTGGTGTAATCATGTTGGAAGTTTCCCTTGACACCTCTTCCTCTGATTTTTGAATCTCACATTTGCTACTAGGTTGCCTGCATAGCCGATTATTAGCGTCGTGCCGAAGGGTCCGGGTTCGACTCCCGGTACCTCCTCAATTTCTCTGAGGTGGGAGAGTCAGGAAAGGGGTTTATTGAGTCTCGTGAGGCCATATGAGGAGCTGCTTCAATAAAGAATCATGAATTATCTACTGCCAATTACTGCTGGAGGGATTGGCGAGTTGCTGATCACATGTGCAACGATCTTAGATCGCTCCTAGTACTGCCTTGTAGGCAGCAGTCGGCCGAGCCTAACCCGTGAGTGGTGATGGTGTCTTCTCTGGTCTTAACAGAAATTCGTTGCAGAACTGGGGTAGTCTTTCTCTTCTCTCAGTTCTACTACCTAGCCCATATTCTTTTACAACTTCGGCTTCTATTCCTTTCACTACAATAGCATTCCAGTCCCTCATGCTTTTTATGTTTATCCCTCCTTCTACGTACTGAGTTACTCGTTCAGTGTTCTCATACGAAAGGTGAAGAAAAAATGCCGCACCTGGCAATCGGCATGCGATTCCCCATCCCAATTCAATACAAAAGTGTATCTAGCGAAACACAGTCCCACCAATAGGCTCTGGCAACGCTGTAGCTGAATGGAGCGTGGCCAGGGGCAGTTAGCATGAACACCATGCTCCCTACTGAGCTGCCATTACCTTAGTGAGACGGCATATTGTTTTATTTCCACACGTCAGGCTAGTAGGATGTGCTAGTTCACATCTACGGTTACGCCATGTGTCTTTGTTCCTGCCAGTACATTGTCGCATGAGTTTCTGTGCATGTCGCAGTGCTGTTTGTCATCTGGTGTATGGTGTTTTTGCAGCCTATCCTGACGCGACGTTGTCTTGCGCCGTGGTGCCCAACATGCTTCCCACCTGCAGGTAGTGTTAGTGGGTCTAGCAAAATCGGCTGTATCGAGTGTGGTACAAAAAACAGAATAGGTATGGTACGCTAGACTGCACATTATGCTACAACAATAATTCCATTCTGTATGCGTGACTTCCAGACTTATCTTCACAGAGATAGTGGGTACACATACGAGCAACATTAACCTTAGAGTAATGTGCAAAGCCACCACCTAGCATTTGCAGTCACTTTTCCACGTGCTAGACACTACACAACACACCTTCATCCACCATTTCCAAAGTGAGTTATGTCGACCACATCCATGGGCGGGGTAGTAGATACTTGTTCCTTGAAGTGTCACTACAACTAAAAATGTAGTGGATTAAAGTCCGAGGGACATGGAGGCCAGAAAATCGAGGCTCCACGAACAATCCATTTTCCTGGAAACGCTTCATTTAAATAGTTACACACATTCGTTACAGTCATGGCCGTGTATCATAATGCTGAAACCATAGTTGTTGCAGAATACCAAGAGGAAGGTTTTATAATGCGTCAGGCAAAGTACGGCAAAGAAACGTACATTACAGGAGCGCATGCAACTTGTCCAGCAATAAGGGAGGGCCTCCTTCCACGATTCCAGCCCACAGGCTTGTACGCCAGAGTGTGCATGGACGCCACGTTCACAGCCAATATATGAATTGTGTTCCTACCAATAACGGCTGTTGTGCACACTGAAAACACCTTCACAAGTGAAGCAAGATTCGTCAGTATATATAACGTTATTTATAAAATGATCGTAATCTTCGACTTGGTGCAAAAATCATTCACAATGTTGTACTCGTCGAATACAGTTTTCTGGCCGCTCGAGATGATACGGACGCAGTTCTTCATAGCGCAACACTTCAACAACCAGTTTTTTTACGTCTATGGATGTTCTTTGCAACGCCCTTGGGCACTTGGCAGAGATGACTGGTGAACGATTTCTGGAATTGCGTCCTTTTTTTGTGGATTATGTCTAGTCCATATACGACCTCTGTCGGATAGACAGTCAGTGACAGAGCACCTCGTGTTCTTGCTGCTAAGAAGACGAGTACACTGTTCGTTTTTGTATATTTTTACGAGCTTACAGCAGGTTGCGACTTATTTATTTACAGATACCTGTGTACTTACTAGATTATTTTTGTAATTTCTTATGTGTTCGAATGCCTACTAGACACAAGCTTTTATATCAATAGCAGTGTAGCGTACTGTACCGCCATTGCCATCGACCATTATATCGATCCTCGGATCGTACAGGCTTCTGTTTGTTCTGGTTGGTGTAACCCAGTGTCGTTTAGACCGTCATTGAGAGAGAACTTCGAACAGCTGCTGCTAATAAACCGAGTACACCGTTCGTTTGCTGTATATTTTTACGAGCTTCAAACGGAAGTGACTGCAGTAATGGATAGGACTGTGATTGCTGTGTACTGATGCGAGTTGAGTTGGCGACCCTTCTGTCACAGGTCCAGGCTGCGTTGGTTTCCGTCACACTATTTTAGGCTGGTTCTAACATTCTGCGTGGTGTCTGTTGTTCTATGTCGTGTCTCCCTACCACTTTCACGCAACGACGCTCTGAGCGAGTTTTTTAGGGAATTGACTTGTTCGAACCTGGGACCTGTTGCTGGTAAGGAGACGCCAGACCACAAATGACATGTAGAGTTCAGTGAGATTAGCGATGATATAACCAAATACTTAATGATTTCAGCGTCAGCTCCACTGCACTCCCTGTAAAAGAATCTTAATACTAACTAAATTTAGTGGAAGGGGTTCAAGGATTTCCTATTTTTAGTTAGCTGGTAAAATAACGTCGAAAAAGCAGTTAAGTTTACCATTGGAAATTTTATTCTACTCACAAATCATTGTTTATAAATTGCACTATTGATAAAAGGAAATGTTTTAATACAAGATGATAAAAACCAACTGCGTTCAACAAAAATGTGAACGAGTATTCCCTGAATGGGTTTCCAAGTTCTATAATGGATCGAAGAATGACCTATGCCATATCACATCTATAATCTAGATTTAAATTAAGTTTCACAAAAGAGAAAACTATCAAAATGGTCTACAGTGACCCTCAATTATCGTTAATTACTTACCTAACTGGTCGTAAATTACAGCGGCTCATATGGCTTCTCAATAATTAACTCAATTTTAACTTACGTAGCAAATGTGAATACCAGGAGAATTGACGATCGACACTAGTATTACGCAATACGGGGGTGTAACAGATGAGATTTCTGCAGTTCTGAGTGAAGCCTTATGTGCTCAAAAATGCGGCATTGCGTGCGCTCATTACCTTGTTGGTATTCGTCAGGGGGCGGCGGCCGGCGCAGCTCCATACAGCTCGCCGTCTCGGAAGCAACTCTCCTCTAACTTATCCTTACTACAATTTACCGAAGTTGGTTTAAAAAAAACTCTCTGGCTGTGTTTTCATCTGACCAATCAGGGTCTCAATGTTAACCTTAAGCTCCGCCTACAAAAATTCTGTCCATCCAATGAGAAACGTTATACTTTTCGTAGTTGGTAATGTTTCTTAAAGTTTGCAATATAACAGAGACGCGAAAAAGTCTCACGCTAAAAATTGTAGCTGGTGTGGCCCTTTTAGTGTTATTGTAAGATCTATACTGTTCTTCTGGAGGGCTCTATCTTTGAACATGGGCTGGGGGGTGGTCCTGGCGGTTACTTTTCGTGGTGGGGCAATGTTTTTAACGTTTGCAACATAACAGAGATGCGAAAAATCTCACCTTAAAACTCATGGCTGGTGTGGCCCTTTTAGTGTTATTGTAAGATCTATACTGTTCATCTGGAGGGCTCTAGCTTTTAACATGGGCTGGGAGGGGGGCGGTCCTGGTGGTTAGTTGACGACGTGGGTGTCCATCCCTTATCGTAGGGCCTTCTAGCTTAACACAGTTCTGTTCTCGGCTTCTGTTCTCGTTTCTCCCCACGGAGCTGCGTCTGTCTCACGGTGGGAAGGTATGACATGCATTTAGGCATTCTTGTGTTAGTCTGTGGTATTCCATTTGCTCCCTCGTTACTCATATTACTTTGGTTAATTTAATGTCACTACTTATTCGGAGCTATGTGACATACTAGTGGATTTGCTTATCATGTCAGCGTTATCATGGAAGGTATGGATTTGTCTGACACCTTACATGGTGCTGAGGGGCGTCAGTATGGGGGGGGGAGGGGGTCGGACGTCAGGACACTAGAAACGGCGAGCAGATACCACGTGTCCCACGTTCGATCCACTGCTGTGGCTGCCCTGGTACTGCCTGTACTGAGGTTGACCCCTCACCTATGCTCGAGTGGGAGATAATTTCAAAGACTGGCAGACAGTGAATAACCTCCCCAGTTCGTCTGACGAACAAGTTTCGGGCGTTATCTGTATCTGACGATGTCTCTGAGCCGGATGCAGTCGTCCACCCTGTTTCAGAGGAATCTTCTCAGCTGAAAGGTACAGGCCTTCGCAGAGGATGGGTTTGCTGGTAGTTGGTTGCTCCAACGTTAGGCGCATAATGGGACCCCTTAGGAAAATTGCTGCCAAGGAGGGGAAGGAAGCCAGTGTACACTCGGTGGGCATGCCAAGGGGAGTCATTCCGGATGTGGAAAGGCTGCTTCCGGATGCCATGAAGAGTTCAGGGTGCAGCCAGCTGCAGGTGGTGGCTCATGTCTGTACCAGTGACGTATGTTGCTTTGGATCGCTGGAGATTCTCTCTAGTTTTGGGCGGCTAGCGGAAATGGTAAAGACTGCCAGTCTGCTTCCGAGATTAAGGCGGAGCTTACCACCTGCAACATCGTGGATAGAACCGACTGTGGTCCTTTGGTGCAGAGCAGAGTGTAGGGTCTAAATCAGAGGCTCAGGCGGTTCTGTGGCCGTGTAGGCTGCAGATTCCTTGACTTGCGTCATCGGATGGTGGGTTTTCGGGTTTCGCTTAAAACGTCAGGACGCCACTATACACAAGAAGCGGCTACACGGGCGCGGAAGGGACTGGTTTTTTTTTTCTTCTAGATTAGGTGGCCTGAGGCAACCACAGAAAGGGTGTGTGTCTAAATGGGGACAGGTAAAACACAGAAAGTTAGTTGTAGAAACTATCAGTATTGTAGATGTAAATTGTCATAGCTGTGATGGGAAGAACCAGAGCTCCAAGCCCTAATAGAAAGCACTGAAGCTCAAATAGTACAGAAAGCTTGCTAAAGCCGGAAATAGGTTCAACAGAAATTTTTTCGAACGATCTAACAGTGTTCAGAAAGGCTAGTTTAAATACAATTGTTGGTGGAGTATTTATTGGTGTTAGAAGTAGTTTACCTTGTAGTGAAACTGAAGTAGATAGTTCCTGCGAAATAATATGGGTAGAGGTTATACTTCACAATAGGACTAAACTATTAATTGGGTCGTTTTACCGACCCCCGGGATCAGAAGATACACTTTCTGAACAGTTCAAAGAAAACTTGAGTCCCATTTCAAATAAGAACCCCGCTCATACGATTATATTCAGTGATAACTTTAATGTACCCTCGATATGCTGGAAAAAATTTACGTTTAAAAACCAGCGGCAGACATAAAACGTCATCCGAAATTGTACTGAATGCTTTCTCCGAAAATTATCTTGAACAATTAGTTAATGAGCCCAATCGAAGCGTAAATGGTTGTGAAAGCATACTTAACCTCTTAGCAACAAATAATCCTGAACAAATTGATTCCATATTATTGGATTTCCAGAAGGCTTTCGACACTGTTCCTCACAAGCGTCTTCTAACCAAACTGCGTGCCTACGAAATATTGCTTCAGTTGTGCGACTTTATTTGTGATTTCCTGTCAGAAAGGTCACAGTTCATAGTAATAGACGGAAAGTCATCGAGCAAAACAGAAGTAATATCCGGCTTTCCCCAAGGAAGTGTCATAGGCCCTCTATTGTTCCTGATCTATATTGACGACATAGGAGACAATCTGAGTGGCCGTCTTAGATTATTTTCAGATGATGCTGCCATTTACCGTGTTGTAAAGTCATCAGATGATCAAAACGACTTGCAAAATTATTTAGATAAGATACCTGTAAAGTGCGAAAAGTGGCAATTTCCCCTGAAAAGGAAAGGTGTGAATAAAATGGCTCTGAGCACTATGAGACTTAACATCTGAGGTGATCAGTCCCCTAGAACTTAGAATTACTTAAACATAACTAACCTAAGGACACCACACACATCCATGCCCGAGGTAGGATTCGAACCTGCGACCGTAGCAGCAGCGCGGTTCCGGACTGAAGAGCCTAGAACCGCTCGGCCACTGCGGCCGGCAAAAGTGTGAAGTAATTCACAAGAGTACTAAAAGAAATCCGCTAAATTTCGATGACGCGATAAGTCACACAAATCTGATGGCTGTAAATTCAACTAAATACTTAGGGATTACAATTGCATATAACCTAAATTGCAACGATCATATAGATAATATTGTGGGTAGAGCAAACCAAAGAGTGCTATTCATTGGCAGAAAACTTAGAAGGTGCAACAGATCGACTAAAGAGACTGCTTACATTACACTTGTCCGCTCTATTCTGGAGTATTTCTGTGCGGTGTGGGATCCGTATCAGGTGGGACTGAGGGATGATATTGAAAAAGTTCGAAGGAGGACGGCTCGTTTTGTATTATCGCGAAGTAGGGTAGATAGTCCTACAGACATGATAAGTGAATTGGAGTGGTAGTCATTAAAACAAAGGCGTTTTTCGATGCGACGGGATCTTCTCATGGAAGTTCAATCCCCAGTTTTCTCCTCCAATTGCGAAAACATTTTCTTGGCAACCACCTACATAGGGAGAAAGCATCACCGTGATCAAATAAGAGAAAGCAGGGCTCGCACGGAACAATTAAGTGCTCGATTTTCCCGCGCACCGTTCGAGAGTGGAACGGTAGAAAGACAGCTTGAAGGTGTTTCATTGAACCCACTGCCAGGCACTTTAATGTGAATAGCAGAGTAAACACGTAGATGTAAATGTACTTTTGGATGAAGATTACCGCTTTCTCGAAGGTACTGCTTCAGTCGACGAAAAACATTCTTACTTGTATGGCGCCTTTGTGAGCACCGTGCAGCATACACACGACGAGCAACAGTAATTTGGTTATCGGATGCGCCCAGCACCAAGAGAGTATCCACCTATTCATCGTTTGTGCACTCCATCGGGAAGCTGCTCTGTATAAACTTGACAGAACCAGTTGTAGTTATGCACTGCGCCGTTAGTAGACACATACATGCAGTTTAATGGGTTCCATGACACACATAGTCTATTTTCACGTAAAAAATAATGTCGTGGTTATAAACAATGTAAAGGATGGAAGGGATGCATGATAAAGAAAAAGAAGGAGCATGACGATAATTTGAACTATAGCTCCATGGTGGATGTGGGTTTGATGTCCCAGCCGTCTATTCAGGAGCTACGACGATTGGTACAGCAGTGTAAAGTGATGCACGTTCGTCTGCATATTTTGATGCGTTGCACGATGTGACAGCGTTGCTAGCTCCTCCTTTTTACAATGTTTTCAAAATTCATTCGGTCTGATTTCGCTAGATAAAATTTTGTCTTGACTCTAGATGAGGTGAAAACTGGGATTGTATCCATGATGTGCTGTCGGTATTTTCTGTTCTTCAGCTCAGTGATAATAATGAAACGCAGTTCCGATTTCTGGCGTGTAGGCATTACAGTATGGTATAGTAGGATTCACTAAGTCAAGAGGACGTTCGATTGGTACTTCATTTGGAATGGGACAAATGGAGTGGAATGCACAGATATCATTGATTATTTTGCGATGTGGTTCAGCTAGGTGGTAAAAATGGTAAAAGACTTGGATTGTTTGGAGGTCTAGAAAAGGTGGCGCTGCTGTATCAAGCGTTCTCAAAAGTAAGGATTACAGTGAGGCGCTGGGATTCAGGTTCGCTGGGATGATAGACAGGCAAAGATCTCTGGGAAACGGAAGGAACCTTACGAGCTGGTACAGGATACGTGTTGCTGCATTCCAAAAAAGTTATGTGCGCGAATTGTGAACTTTTGAAGTTTTATTCCAGCAGAGGTCAGGCAACAGAGGCCAGCTCGGCCAGTGTGATAATCAAGTATTTGCGAACCACTCTCACTGGGGGGCATTAATGAAATGACGTCAAAACACTCCTGCCAGTCGGTGTTTGCGGCACGAGTTACGGCCGAGGCAGCTAACGCCGCAACGCAGTGAGACCAAGACTGAAGTAATATTTTGCAACTCAGCGCACTTACCTGCTCCCGTGAACCTCCACATGTTGGTAATTTAACCTAGCCTAGTAACCTGTGCCAACCTTTTCATCTGAGCGTAGCAATTGCAGCCTATGTCCTCTATTATTTGCTGGAGGTATTCCAACCTCCGTCTTCCTACTCAGTTTCTACCCTTTACATTTTTCTCTCTACAGCTGCCTCTAGTCACAGGCAAGTTATGTCCATTTGTCTCAGCATTTCTCCTATCACCATGACCCTTCTTGTCAGTGTTTTACACATATTACTTTCCTCACCAATTCTGCTGAGAACCATCTCATTCCTTACCTTACCAGTCTACCTAGCTTTCAACATTCGTCTGTAGCATCGCATCTCAAATGCTTCCATTCTATTCTATTCCGGTTTTCCCACACTCCATGTTTCACTAACATACAACGCCGTGCTCAAAACGTACATTGTGAAAAATTTGTTCCTCAAATTAAGGTCAATGTTTGATGCTAGGAGCCTTCTCTTGGCTGGCAAAGTCTTTTTAGGCAGCGGTAGTCTCCTTTTTTATATCCTGCTTGCTCCTTGTATCATGAGTTACTTTACTGCCTAGGTAGCAAAATTCCTTAACCTCATCTACACTATGATCCCCGATTCTCATTTTCAGTTTCTCACTGTTCATATTTCTGCTACTTTACTCTCAGTACATATTCTGTACCTGTTAGACTGTTCATTGGATTCGACTGATCCTGTAATTGTTCTTCGCATTCACTGAGAATAGCAGGCTCATTAAAATCCTTTGGCCTCAAATTTTAATCCCACCCTTAAACCTGCCATTTATATCCGTATTGCTTCTTCGACGTATAGATTGAACAATAGGAGCTGTTGATGGTGGCAGCCAGTCAAGGAATATTTTAGGGAATTCGTTTAAAAGATTTATTTCAAAGACCCAGTCAAATCTTTCCAAATTTAGTCCTAGAGCAATTTACACTGTGCCTAAGTGACACAAGTTGCCAGTCTAGCAAAACCGAGGCAGTTCTGCCCAGATAAAAGTGCTGACTAGAGACGCCCTCAGGCCTCTGCTGAAACTGCTAGCGAATTCAAGCCATTGGTTTTAGCCAATAGCATGTGTAGGATACCGATCACGTGTGTGGACGCTGGAGTGTTCTGCAGTGCGGAACGTTTTGCATCTCTCTCTTGTAATCCAGACCTCGAGCAGAACAGATGTCCTTTCAGAAGGCAGAGCCTCCAGCTCTGCTTTTCACGACCGGCCTTCAACATACGTTAAGATGAACCACTTCCTCTTCCATTACCCATTTCAATTAATTGATCGGCTTCCTAGGCTGGCCTACTACCTGGTAACTTGCGACCCTAGGAGCGCCCTTTGTACACCTTACATTGAAATAAATCCTCTATATTTTCACCCGCCACTACAACCTCAGGTAATTACTTGCTACTTTTTCATCCACTGTAATACTTTCATTTCGTAACGTAACTATCAGCTGGAGCTAACGACATTAATTCATGCTTATAGGTACTCAAGCCTAACCACCTGCACTCTGCACACCACCTGTCGCCACGACGCCCACTGTTAGTGTTTCAACGCCTTCTTCTGTGTGTTAACACAATGACATTATTTGGTGCTCGCCCTTGTTGCTATTGTTGTCGGTCTTCCATCCTTTCGGAATCACCCGTCCCACTCAGGAGTTATGTTCGAATGGTTGAATAAGTTGTTGTATACCCCGCACCCAGTAGTCATTTCCACCAACTTGGATTGAGCTGTGCTTCAACAAACGTTTGCTTCAAGGTCGCCTTAGCAAGCACACGTGTGCTGTGCCGAGTGCTGAAGGTGCCACCCCCACCTCCCCTTCCCCCTCTCCCCATTCCTCATCCCTTGCGCATACCTCTCCGCTCTTTCCCCTGCCGCAAGACGTGCTTTACGCCACAGATAATGCCACCTCCATTAAACTGCCAGAGGGGACTGCCATATAAGTTTTTCGACGTCACAGTCATATCTCTCCTTCCCGGCGGGACAAGCCATGTACTCAGTCAGAAGTTTGTTTACAACTAGTGTGTGCCCTTCTGTCGCACAGAACCACATTCTAGAGGTGAATCTTTTAGTATTTAATGAACTGATTATAAACTCACTGTATTCTTTTCCTTTTTTATGTGAAATTTTGTAAATAGGACGAGGATAATGTTAACTGTTTTGTCACTGTGGACATGTATTTTATTTATCTTTTGTAGCGTTTTGCCTGTGTGTTCTTCCATGCCTACAACTTTGTTTTATGCCACATGACAGTACCGTGATAGTCTCATAACTGTTAACTCTAAGAACAGTTGATGGGACATGTACTTTTCTTGAAATTTGTCATTTTAGAGGAAAAAATTAGGTTGTAGCCGATCTTCACTCTTAATTGATAGTCCAAAAAGTGTTGTTTTTGGTCCTGTCCTTCAGAATTTTAATTATAGAGAACAGTTAATAATTATTGTAACATGTTTCCAGAACATTCTGGCTGAGTGACACTATTGGGAAAAACATTAAATGTGTGTGTTTCGTGTTGAGCACAAACTTATGAGAAATATTGTTTATAGCTTCCCAGTATGAGACCTACAGTATTATGCTGCAAACCAGAAACCCTTTAGAACACAACGTGGTCACTCTTCAACCTTGTTAATTCTTATTTGCCTTACTTTTAACTAATTAATTTACATGTAAAACTAACTTATGCATGTGACCACTACTATCCCACGAAGTAATGTAAAATGGTTTTCAAATGACTGGGTGTGTCTTATATTTTGCTTTTCTGAGATTTTCACTTCTATCTGGCCGTATTGGCAATTTCGAATGATGTATCCAAGTTGATGTAGTGGCTACTATATGTTACAACTTTTACAGTTGAAACTACTGAGTAATTTTGACCTAGGAGTAATATTTCACTGTCTTCTTCTCTTACTGTATGTTCGTATGTATTCCAGTATGACATGTTTTAAAGGATGATTTTTGTATCTAGTGATTTAAGGTAGTTTAAAGTGAGAATGTAGCATTTTCGTATTAGATATTCATGGGTTTCGATGCGTAGCCTTGTTATCCCCTGAATTCGTCCATAATTCCAGTATTGTACAAGAAAACTTTTGTACCTTGTATTTTAACATGAGTTAATGTGGTTAAAGATTTTCATGTGATTTATGAAACATTATCTCTTCAGCTTGTTAACTGCATCTTCCATTCTACTGAATGGTGTTAATATTTTGTAGCGTGTGAAACTTTGTGCAACTATTACCCATAACTAATATGTGGAGGATACAGAACAATTTTACGTTCGTTATCGCTCTTTTTAAATGTACTTCACGCAGTTCTTTCCCAAGTCAGATGTTAACGACTGCATTAAGCTGATTTATTATGTTTTCACCCAAATACTTTGATTATCCTAGACCTGAGTAATCTGTCATGTTGTTGATGCATTTTATTTTTGGTATTGGTTCCACTATCTAACAATGATATTAATATTTGGCAAATAATACAGACAATGCCTGTAAATCATTAAAAGATCGGTGCTGATTCAATTCGGCCAGCATCTACTCCCTATGACAACGAGTTTTTACAGCAACAGCAGATTAATAACGGATTTTTTTCCCCTAAAACTAACAGAAACCAGTATAGTTTACTCCTATTTTGTGAAGCATTCTGCTATGATTTTAACATCGTATGTTTTAAGATCTGATGATATGTACAGTGATGATTTTCACTATTACAGGAGGAAAAAATGGTTCAAATGGCTCTGAGCACTATGGGACTTAACTTCTGAGGTCATCAGGCCCCTAGAACTTAGAACTACTTAAACCTAACTAACCTAAGGACATCACACACAACCATGCCCGAGGCAGGATTCGAACCTGTGACCGTAGCGGTCGCGCGGTGCCAGACTGGAACTCCTAGAAACGCTCGGTCACACCCGCCGGCTAGTACAGGAGATAATGTATTGTAATTTGAGTAGGTAATATTTTACTATCTCCTTAACTCATGAAATTTTATAAACTTGACTATATGTTAGTCCCCTCCCACTTACATACACTAAATGAAATATTGTAACAAATCCCTCCCACGGTATTAAGGCTCCTACTAGGGTAAACTGTGCTTTCGGGGAGTGACTGACGCCGTTTTGTAAACAATGTTTGTCACCACTTCTCTGGAAGGGGGAAGGAATGTACATGGTGGCAGCCAGTCAAAGAATATTTTAGGGAATTGGTATAAAAAATTTTATTTCAAAGGCCCAGACAAATCTTTCCAAGTCTACTCCTAGAGCAACTTACGCCGCATCTATGTGACACAAGTCGCTTTCCTTTCAAAACCGGGGCAGATCTGCCCAGATAAAGCAGATGACAAGAGACGCCCTGAGACCTCTGCTGAAACTGCTAGCCAATTCACGCCATTGGTTTTAGCCAATAGCATGTGTAGGATACAGGTCACCTGTGTGGACACTGGCGTGTTCTGCGGTGCAGAACACAGTTGCATCTCACTCTTGTAATCCAGACCTCGAGGAGAACAGATGTCTTTTCACAGGGCAGAGCCACTGGCTCTGCTTTTCATGACCGGCCACCAACATAAGTTAACATGAACCGCTTTCCCTTCCGTTACCCATTTCAATTAATTGTTCGATCTCCTAGGCTGGCCTAAACCTGGTAACTTCTGACCCTAGGCACGCCCCCTGTACACCGTACATTAAAGTATATCGTCTTTATTGTACCTAATTCCCTGTTTTGTCATTTAACGGCAGCCCTGGATGCCCACTCTCTAATCCTGACCGCTCGACCTCCTCCAGCACACTGTCGTCACGAGGCAAATGTAGCAACCTTCTCCCTCCTTCCCTGCCTTTACACATTAACCCTGGTGACCAGAAGTGGAATCGTATACATTAACAGAGCAGAAGCCTACATCCCTGGCTTACAATGTTTTTAATCCAAGCATTTCGTTCTTGGTTTTTCTGTCTGACCTTCCTCTCTTAATTATTGCTCATATTGTATATTATCCGTCTGTTCCTATACTTTCCCCTTTTTTCTGATAATCATGAACATCTTGCATCATATTACATTGTCGAACGTTTTTCCCATATCAACAACTCTTATGAAAGTGTCTTGATTTTCCTCCATTTTTGTACCTGTTATCAACCGCAGCGTCAAAACTGCCTCTCTGGTGCCTTTACATTTCCCAAAACCAGACTGATCGTCGTCTAAGACATCCTCAATTTCCTTTTCCATTCTTATCATTTTTGTTATCAACTTGGTTGCATGAGCTGTGAAGCTGATTGTGTGATAATTCTCGCGCACGTTGGCTCTTGCTGTATTCCGTGCATGAATGACGTTTCTCCGGAAGTCTTATATCTGCTGTCCACCAAAGCGTATCGCCGTTTTGTTGCCACCTCCACCAATGAATTAGAATTTACGATGGAATGTTGTATATACCTTCTGTGTTACTTGATCCTAACACCTATCTCTTCCCCGTCGACTCCTGTTTCTTCTTCCATCACGTCATCAGACAACTTCTTCACCTCACGGAGGCCTTCAGTTTACCCTTTACACCTATCCGCTCTCTCCCCTACATTTAACCGTGGAATTCCCATTGCACTCTTGATGTTACTGCCGTTGCTTTTAATTTCACCTAAAATTTTTTTGAATTTTCTGTATGCTCAGTCAGTCCTTCCGACAATCATTTCAATCGGTTTTTTCAAAATTTTCGTACAGCCATTTTGCGTTAGCTCCCCTGCACTTCTTATTTATTTCATTCTTAGTGATTTGCGTTTCTGTATTCCTGAATTTCTGTGAATATTTTTTTACATTCTTTCGCCGATAAACTGAAGTATTTCTTTCGTTACTAATGTTTCCTTCGCAGCTACCTTCCTTGCACCTATGTTTTCCTTTCCAACTTCTGTAATTGCCCTTGTTAGAGGGCATTGATAAAGAGAGCAGAAAGTAGTAGAAGTTAAGGCCTCCGCGGCGCAATCCGTTTCCGCTTTCGGTTGTTAAGCGGAAGGTTGGTGGTTCGAGTCCACCCAGGGGCGAAATCGTTTTCAGCTACTGTGACGATTTGGCTGTGTTTAAATGATGCCACAGAGCCTTAAACACATTCAGCCAAGTGACAGCATGGGTAAAATCATGGCCCTACACAGACGTTCTTAGGAAGATGTATTATTTACATTTAATTTTAGCGCATACAGCGTGAGTGCCACATGACAGGCCCTCTTTCTCGATATCGATTTATATTTAGTGTACCTTAAGTGTCGATCTGCATTATTCCACTGTGGACAGAGCGATGTACAACCCCGAGCCTGGAAGCACCACAGCCCCACAGAATCCCACGCCCATCCCGCCACCAGAAACCCGCCCCCAAGCACAACCCCCCCCCCCAATTCATTGAAAAGAGCACCCGCCACCCGCTCCCCCGTCCCCCAACACGCCAAACCCCACGACCACCACACCCCCGCCCCATCCCTGCACCGAATCACCAGCCCAATACATCATGTAGCTTCTGGATCCCCTCATCCCCCGCTTGCAAAGTCGGCGGGTATTCCCGAACTGCTACTGTTGGTGTTGGCCCGCTGGTGTTGGCCTGCTGTCAATCCGAACGGGAGCACCATCGCTGAAGTGTTCACAGTAACCCACTCTGGGCCCCACCCCCTTATTCATAACAGAGTCTACTACCGCTATACCATTTTCTGCTGCTGTTCATATTATCCTATACTTGTTTGAGCTGAACTCCGTGTCTTCTTCCCATTCCAGTTCACTGACCCTCCACTATGTCTAGACTGAGCCTCAACATTTTCCTTTTCAGATTTTCCAGCTTCCTCACCAAGTTCAAGATTCTGACATTCCATGCCCCGATTATCAGAGCGTTACCCTTTCGTTGTTTATTGAGATTTTTCTCATACTCACCTCGCCCTTGGTAGTCACCTCCCAGAGATGTGAATGTTGGACTAGTCCTGAATCTTTTGCCAATGGAGAAATGACATATTTTCAATTACAAGCTACATATCCTGTAAATACAAATTAAGTGTCTCTAATGCAGTGGTTTGCATTGCCTTCTGCATCCTCACACCGTTGAACACTGCTGATACTTCCATCTTTTAGCGGTAGTTTCCCATCCCAAGAGGATGAGACTTCCCTGAACTCCTCTGTGCGATTTTCCACCCAATTTGACAAGACCACTGGTGGAGTGAGGGTGACTTCTTATGCTGGAAGCCTTTGTCTTCCATTGCTTAAGACTAGTATTAGAAATTTAAGCACTGGAAAGGAGGTTTCGATTACTAATCAAATATGCTATTCTTATACCACGGGAGTATAATGTAGATGTAAGGGTATAAATAATCTAACTATGTGACTTAACGCATCAAGGTATTAAGTTGTGCCTCCTTTCTGTCTGCTTCATTAATGGGAGAGTATGACGATCTTTTGGGTTTCAGAGAAACAACAGCTTTGTGACAAAGTTCGGCCGGCTACCTGTCCGTTGATTACCTCGTCCTTTCCCAGGGCCAGTCATTCGCGTAGTGTCATGGCCGTGGGCCTTGAGAAAAGTTCACCGCTGCAGGGAACTGGTGTGTGGTCAGCGTCAGCTCTCTGAGAGATTAAGGCCGACAGACTGCAAGTTGTCCATTATCCTGCTGGTGGAGGTGCGCCTTCAGGTCCTCCTAGACACCTAGACGTCATCGGCCACCGTCTTGTCTACCCCTGAAATGAGGTGATAGGGGCGCTGCTGCTCGGAATCTGATATGTAGTGTCTGCTATTGCACCTAAGCGTACGACATGGGGACCACAGTTACAGGTGGCGGTGTCTAGCTGGCGACACTCTGGAAGGCCTGTGAGGACAGCGCTCGTTCTTCGCCCGCTGGTGACCCACGTGGCGCCACTGCAGCTGCTGCCTAGGACAACAGGTGTCACAGGCGCCATTCGGGTGTCAGCGCATTCTGCAGTACTTGGTGTTCCGCGCACGGAGTGCGACCCTGAGGCCAGCCAGCGTGCCGTGCCAGCTTCTTTCAATAAACAACTGTCAGTACTACCACTTCTGAACTCCGTGACCCATGGAGAATTTACCTTCCTCACCATTTCGCTCAGCCATCCTGACGCACAGAGGCTCTGAATAGGCCAGGACCTCACGGTGTCAATGGTAAGAAGTACCATGCAGAAAGCTATACGCAGCACATCCTATTCAAGGATATGCAGGAAGTGGTAAAAACTGAGAGGAGCAAAAGCCCATGCAATATTTGTATTGTATGGATGGACGACAGACGTGGGATGTAACTACCCACTCGAACGGTTAGCGGGAAATCTGGGTTAGAGGCCTCGTCCGACGCAAATTTCCAATATCGTCATTACATTTTACGGCAAATGTTCCTCCATATTCTTCACTGCGAAGACATTTCATGTCAGTAATTTTAGTAGTTTTAGGTTATTATGGATTTTCCATTGGTTCGTTAATGGAATTCCCACAAAACGTTTAAGCTAGAAACATAAGTGAGGCTTCTTATGTAATTGCCTTGGATCCTCTCCTATTGCAATCCCAAAAGCACTACCAAGCCTTACAGGCGCTGGAAACAAGGTAATAAAAATGTTCAAATGTGTGTGAATTCTTATGGGACTTAACTGCTAAGGTCATCAGTCCCTAAGCTTACACACTTCATAACCTAAATTATCCTAAGGGCAAACACACACACCCATGCCCGAGGGAGGATTCGAACGTCCGCCGGGACCAGCCGCACAGTCCACGACTGCAGCGCCTTAGACGGCTAGGCTAATCCCGCCCGGCAAACGTGGTAACACCGAAACTGCATACGGATGATGTTGACGTAACTGTAACACGGCAGATCTGTTTCACCTCTTATAGCAAGCAAATGTATGGGTGACCAGTGTGAAACTTAAAGAAGTATTTGCTCTATTATGTTTGGATCTTATTACAATGCCATAACGTGTAACATGAGTACAAGCCAGAAATGAGAGTGAGTTAGGAGAAATGTTCTCTGGAAACTCTGACAGAAAATTGGAGCACTTTAGGAGCGTACAGTCAGGGGACGGTGACTGATAAAACATGTTCATATGGTAAAGTTATGCTTTCTTTCAATGTTATGTAAGTGTGTAAAATTTTTCCACACTTCAATATAAGTAGAAGAGGAGATAGAGACACTAATAAATTGCTCTGCTTGCGGAGTAAATATTTCTAAAGTAACAAGTTATAGTATAAGAATATGGAATCTAATTGGGTGTTCAGTAACGAGTCCTGTATCGAGCTGAATCCCGATGATCGTCAAAGACGAGTCTGGATATGCCCCAAAGGGTCGCCATACGGCCCGACAACAAGGAGCGAAATTATAATTGTACATTAATACCTTCAGCTGATGACGGACGTTGATATATATCTACGGTAACAGGTGAAAATGTGTGGCCCGACCGGGACTCGAATCCGGGATCTCCTGCTTAGATGGTAGACGCTCCATCCACCTGAGCCACCGAGGGCGCAGAGGATACTGCGACTGCAGGGACTATCTCGCGCACACCTCCCGCGAGATCCACATTCTCACCTTGTATGTCCACACACTACGTTCGTAGTGTCGCTACCCAGTACACTCATTACTCGTGGAAGACATTCTTACCAATTCCTGTAAGAGTTCGGTTAATGTGTGTACATCCGCACAGAAGAGGAAGGTCATGGCCGGTAATTCCAGAACTATATACTTATATGGATATGGTGTCTGTTCGTTGGGACATGTCCGAAACAACAGACACGGCATATCCATATAAGTACAAGAAGTGAACGTCAGAGCTGTTGTTTCATTATAGCTGGACCGCTTCGTAAGTCATCCGAGGCACCCTTACAGCATAGCGGCACGTCGACGATATTCTACGCCCATTTTGTTGGCCTTCATGGCAATCCTTCTTTGGCTTACATTCCAGAAAGGAATAAGTCAGGAGTTCACTACACTCAGCTGGCGGCTACACGGGTAGCGGAGGCTGTGTGGCGTGTACTGGGCGGTTTTGTAGGTTAGAAGGCCTCGGGAAAGTACGGGGTGGGCTGCAGTGTCAAAGGGTGCATGACAAATACAGGACGTGCTTGGATCAAGGAACAGTCGGAATTGTAGTTGTAAATTGTTGTAGTTGTGCTGGGAAAGTCCCTGAGCTTCAAGCGCTAGTAGAAAGCACAGAAGCTGAAATCGTTATAGGTACAGAAAGCTGGCTAAAGCCTGAAATAAGTTCTGCAGAAATTTTTACGAAGTCTCAGATGGTGTTCAAGAAAGATAGATCAGGCAGAATTGGTGGTGGAGTGTTTGTGTCTGTCAGTAGTGGTTTATCTTGTAGTGAAGACGACGTAGATACTCCGTGAGAACTGGTATGGGTGGAGGTTATACTTAACAGCCGAACTAAGTTAATAATTGGCTCCTTCTACCGGCCCTCAGACTCCGATGATATAGTTGCTGAACAGTTCAGAGAAAATTTGAGTCTCGTAACAAATAAATACCGCACTTATACGGTTGTAGTTGGTGGGGACTTCAACCTTCCCTCGATATGTTAGCAAAAATACTTGTTCAAAACCGGTGATAGGCAGAAAACATCTCCTAAATTGTCCTAAATGCTTTCTCCGAAAATTATTTCGAGCAGTTACTCCATGAACCCACGCGAATTGTAAATGTTGCGAAAACACACTTGACCTCTTAGCCACAAACAATCCAAAGCTAATAGAGAGCATAATGACTGATACAGGGATTAGTGATAAATAGGTCGTTGTAGCTAGGCTCAATACCGTTTCTTCCAAATCCACTAGAAACAAACGCAAAATAATTTTATTTAAAAAAGCGGATAAAGTGTCACTAGAAGCCTTCCTAAGAGACAATCTCCATTCCTTCCGAACTGACTATGCAAATGTAGACCAGATGTGGCTCAAATTCAAAGATATAGTAGCAACAGCAGTTGAGAGATTCATACCTCATAAATTGGTAAGAGGTGGAACTGATCCCCCATGGTACACAAAATAGGTTTGGACGCTGTTGCAGAGGCAACGGAAAATGTATGCGCAGTTCGGAAGAACGCGAAATCCCGAAGAATGGCTAAAATTTACTGACGCGCGAAATTTGGCACGGAATTCAATGGTAGAAAATCCGAAGAAATTCTGGTCGTATGTAAAGTACATAAGCGGCAAGACGCAGTCAATACCTTCGCTGCGCAGTGCCGATGGTACTGTAACCGACGACTGTGCCGCTAAAGCGGAGTTATTGAAAGCAGTTTTCCGAAATTCCTTCACGACGGAAGACGAATGGAATATTCCAGAATTTTAAACACGAACAGCTGCTAGCATGAGTTTCTTAGAAGTAGATACCTTAGGGGTTGCGAAGCAACTCAAATCGCTTGATACGGGCAAGTCTTCAGGTTCAGATTGTATAGCTATTAGGTTCCTTTCAGATTACGCTGATACAATAGCTCCCTACTTAGCAATCATTTACAACCGCTCGCTCACCGACAGATCTGTACCTACAGAATGGAAAATTGCACAGATCGCACCAGTGCTGAAGAAGGGTAGTAGGAGTAATCCGTCGAACTACAGATCTATATCTTTGACGTCGGTTTGCAGTAGGGATTTGGAGCGTATACTGCATTCAAACATTATGAATCACCTCGAAGGGAACGATCTATTTATACGTAATCAGCATGGTTTCAGAAAACATCGTTCTTGTGCAACGCAGCTAGCTCTTTATTCGCACGAAGTAATGGCCGCTATCGACAGGGGATCTCAGGTTGATTCCGTGATTTTGGATTTCCGGAAGGCTTTTGGGGTATCGTCTCAGTTGTGCGAGTGTATCCGTGATTTCCTGTCAGGAAGGTCGCAGTTCGTAGTAACAGACGGCAAATCATCGAGTAAAACTGAAGTGATATCAGGTGTTCCCCAGGGAAACGTCCTGGGACCTCTGCTGTTCCTGATCTATATAAATGACCTGGGTGGCAATCTAAGCAGTTCTCTTAGGTTGTTCGCAGATGATGCTGTAATTTATCGTCTAGTAAGGACATCCGAAGACCAGTATCAGTTGCAAAGCGATTTACAAAAGATTTCTGTATGGTGTGGCAGGTGGCAGTTGACGCTAAATAATGAAAAGTGTGAGGTGATCCACATGAGTTCCAAAAGAAATCCGTTGGAATTCGATTACTCGATAAATAGTACAGTTCTCAAGGCTGTCAATTCAACTAAGTACCTGGGTGTAAAAATTACCAACAACTTCAGTTGGAAAGACCACATAGATAATATTTTGGGGAAGGCCCACATAGATAATATTGTGGGGAGGCGAGCCAAAGGTAACGTTTCATTGGCAGGACACTTAGAAGATACAACAAGTCCACTAAAGAGAGAGCTTACACTACACTCGTTCGTTCTCTGTTAGAATATTGCTGCGCGGTGTGTGATCCTCACCAGGTGGGATCGACGGAGGTCATGGAAAGGGTGCAAAAAAGGGCAGCTCGTTTTGTATTATCAGGTAATAGAGGAGAGAGAGTGGCAGATATGATACGCGAGTTGGGATGGAAGTCATTAAAGCTAAGACGTTTTTCGTCACGGCGAGATCTATTTACGATATTTCAGTCACCAACTTTCTCTTCCGAATGCGAAAATATTTTTTTGAGCCCAACCTACATAGGTAGGAACGATCATCAAAATAAAATAAGACAAATCAGAGCTCGAACAGAAAGGTTTAGGTGTTCGTTTTTCCCGCTCGCTGTTCGGGAGTGGAATGGTAGAGAGATAGTATGATTGTGGTTCTATGAACCCTCTGCCAAGCACTTAAATGTGAATTGCTGAATAATCATGTAGATGTAGATGTGGATGTAGATGCCCGCCCGCACGCGACGAGAGTTTCTGCTGCTCGTCTTCGCGCTTGCCAAACCTTACCTTGGCCAGCAGTGTTTCCATATCTCTCCCCATTTGAAAACGTTTCGTGCATTATGGGTAGCGACCTCCCACAAGCTTGGGATTTTGACGATCTAACGCGCCAATTAGACAGAATATGGCACGATATCCCTCAAGAGGACATCCAACAGTTCTATCAATCAGTGCCAAGCAGAATAACTGCTTGCATAAAGATCAAAGGCGAACAATGCCGTAGCCGTGCTTAAAATTTGGAGCTCTTTCCCTTGAATAAATTATCCAGTGAAGCTGAAATTACAATCATTTGCTTCTCTCTTCACATATTAGTTTGGTGCATAAGTGATTAGCGTTTTATCGATTTATTTATTTATATATATTTGCATTTCACTGTTTACACATTTGCAGTTCAAGGTTTACACATTATCATTTTGTCGTTTGGAGACAATGAGTGAGATACTTTGTGGACCAATGGGAACTTATCCGACATTTTCTTCTGCTTGAGTTGAATAGAGCGTTGGCAACAACGGAGGCAGTCAGAAGTCTTTACACTATACAAAGCGATAATACAATTAGAAGAAAGTGTTTTCTTGCGTTGTAAAAAGGATCGATTTGACATTAATGGCTCTCCACGGTCACGAAGATCGTTTAAACACATTCATTCATAACGAACCACGTCAGCGTACACATGAACTGCAGAAAGTTAAGAACTGTGATTATTCCACCATCCTGCTACATTTTCATACTATGCGAAAGGTTAAAAAATCCATTGTATTTGTACTACATGCCCTAAGCCAAAATCATAAAAATGTGCATCTCTTCTTATTTGTCATCAATCGCCTCCCGAACATCATCGATTGTTCCTATCGTGTATCGTTACTGCTGACGGGACATACTGTGTTTCTGCTAACATAAGGTAAAGGTAGGAATGGGTGGGCCCAAACAAAGCACCAACTGACCGTACAAAGACCCGCGCGTATTCATAAAAGGTAACGTTATACATCTGATGGAACAGCGACGGTCTGGTTTACCACGAATTTCTTCCCCGAGATGTACCATCACTGTGTAGCGTTGCTCTTGGGGAGGCAAAAAGAAAAATAATTGTTATTTTATATTTTTTTGAAAAAATGTCGAAAAAGTGAATATTTAGTAGGTCACTTGGCAACAGAATCAGGGATTGATTACAATATTATAATACCATACGCTGAGCATTTTATACCTGAATAAGAGAAACATTATCATTTCTGTGCATTTTTGTATTCGCGATGTAGTCATTCCCGGAACAACACTAAGGGACCAGAAGATTTATAGACATTAAAAGAAATGCAACACTACAGAATTTAAAAAAAAAATTGGTTCAGAAATAATAGGAAAACGATCATATTACCTCAGCCTCATGCTCCGTTCGGCCATCAGTGAGATCGTAATTTCTGGTGATGAACTAACACCAAATAATTATCAATTGAGTAAATGTGGAGATGGAAATCATCAAGGTTAATTTACTAAAATAAGCACACTTATCTTTAACACACTTTTTTTAATGCTACGTACCTTTTCATATCAAATTACAATAGATGGCCATTGTAGTTAAATACTTTATACATAACAGTAAAAATGTCCTCTTGATGCTGTCTGTTCGTAATTAGTTACAAGAAACTACATGTTTTCCGATTGGAAAAATAACAATTAGCATATTCACTCAATATTTTCACATGACATATAAAATACCGTTGCGGAACGCAGCAAGTCCGCGTCTGCCTTTCGTGGAATACAAACAGTAAAAAGGTGAGGCGCCAAATGACTCATTTGTCTTGAAACAACAAAATTTCTTTTTTATATCATTGATCGGTACACGTACATAGAGATTCACAGACACCGCGCAAGGACGGCAAAGATAAAGAATAATACATTCTGTCGCTGCTATGCGATGGTTCACTACTTTTACTTTACAATTGCTCGATAACTTTAGGCCATCAGGCGTGTACTATTGAGCGTATATTAATGTTTGTTAGGCGAAAATTACTAATATTACAACTGCTGACATTTATTGTCAACAACTGAGATGTCTTGCAGACACAATCCAGGAACAAAGACCAGGAAGACTGCGTGAAGTGTTGCTACACCACGATAACGCACTCCCGCGTTGTACTAGACTGAGGAAAAACACTATACACGAGTTGGGTTGGGAAGTCATCACGCACCCACCTTATTCACCTCATATTGTGCCTCCAGATTTTCACCTTTTACATTCTCTGCCGAACAACCTTCAAAGAATTTCCTTTCCGGATGAAACTGCGCTCCCAACATTCCTCGAAGAATTCTGTGTCTCAATACCACGTCGTTTACACAGTTGTGGAATCGAGAAGTTGTTTTGCGTTGGCAGAGAAGGACAACGTATTATTGATGACAGAAGAAACATTGTGATGAAACTGACCATTGGTAACTATCATACCGGAGACAACTATTAAAATTTTGCTTAGAGACTTTAATGCGAACACAAGACGACAGAAGAAGTGCCGAAGTACGGCTAGCGCATTGACTTACAAACAGGAACGGAAAACGGTTAATTGAATGGATTGGTTTTGAGGACACGAGGTTTGAGAGAAGACCACGTAAGCTGATGTCAAGGAAACGTTCCAGCGTCAAACTAGGAGAGTTTCAGATATTTAGATAGATCACGGATCGGAAATTTCATAAAGAAATGTATAGCGTTAAAATCCTTTGTTGCGTCGATGCTGATTCAGACCACTACATGTAAAAATTAAAATAAAACTGACACATAAAAGAAATTAGGTAGAAGAGACTTTATTACCCTCGTCATATTATCTAATATATTACGAGAGACCTAGAACACATTTAAGTGATAATTTACGGGCAATAGTCAATGGATCGGATGAAGATGTTTCTCGCTTGCGGAAACAGGAGAAATATGCTTGGTAGGATGAGTAACGCAATATGGCAATTCTAAGCATCCATACAACCTGGTTAAGTGACCAACAAAAGACAACTGAAAGTTCCAGGGAAGAAATAATCAATCCTAAATTATCAACGGCTATAGAAATTAGAAGGGTCAAAAGGAAATTTCGTCAGGACTCATTAAAATCTATCAAAGAGGCTTTCAGTCACCATAAGACAAGAGATTACCAGCAGACATTTAAACAGTACCAATCGGAACATTCTCCACCTACTGTTATGATGAAGCACATGAAGGGAAAGGTAGCACTTAACAATTATGCAGTTCCATGATTTTGGCTGAATACTTCAAACGGTTACTAAAAAGTGCGGAACCTGAACATTATTTGGAATTTGATCCTTATGCTAGAAATAAAACGCGTCTAGATAAAGTTATATCACGACATCCAGACGAAGTAAAAGCAGCAATTAATTCAGTTTAGAGTCGCAAGGCGGTGGGTGAGAAGCAGCTAGTGGCAGATCTTTGGAAGTATGCAAATGTGCTAACTATTCTGAATTTAACTAAACATCTTATTGAAATCTGGAATAATGAGAAATTTCCAGAGGAATGGATTGTTGCAGTAAGCCATCCACTACAGAAGAAAGAAGATAAATCGGGTTCTAATAATTGTATTCTACATGTATATCCTTGCTGTATACGACTTTCAAAATTTTCACTAAAATTCTGCACTTCAGATTTCCTGAACTGCTTTATAGTGAATTATATGTATGTATATCAAGGAGGTTTTAGTCCAGGACGAAGCTATCCTTATGAAATTATTGATCTTAAATGGATAATTAAACACCAAAGAGCCAGGAATAATAAGTCCGTGATCAATTTCGTCGATTTTAAAACAGCCAATGCAGTATCCATTGTGGATCTCTACTGTGTATAATAAAATAATTTAGTTTACGTGAGAAACTTGTCAAGCCCACTGCGGTCCCCCTTCAGAATACTAAATCTAGAGTAAGGGCTAGAAATGAACCTTTTGACATTCGAAGTGGCCTTCGAACAGGTGACGAATTGTCTCCATTTTGTTTAATTGTGCACTGGAGAAAATCATGCGGTAATGGAACAAGATATCTCTACCATCTGTTAAGACTGGAAGAAGGATTCGACTTAGCTGTCTTGTACTTGCAGATCAATTGGCGTTTTTAGCAAACTCCACTGATGAAGAGAAGTTACATATAGATGAATGACAACAATTAGCGACGAAGGCAAGGTTGTATACTTCTTTTGAGAAGACAGATGCCCACCTTCCCAGTTGACATATCCTATAATACACACCACTAAAACAATGAAGGTGGCAAAAAAGTTTAAATATCTTGGAAAAATCATGACTTAGAATGCCAACGAAAGAGCATCAAGAAACAGTAAAACATTAAAACTGCAAAGAGCACAGATAACTACGTAACCAACTTACAAAAACCGATCTCTGACAATGAATGCCATACTTCGGCATTGTTCCTCCGTCGTTAAACAGGAGGCAACATATTCACGTGAAAGATTATTTGAACTAAACACTCCAGCAACAACTAATAAACTGCATAAAGCTGATAAAAGAATACTCTGAAAGATTATCAATGAAGAACACGAAGTGAATAGTCAGTGGAGACTTGCCCAATTCGGTGGTCTACCGAGAAAGTGAGGTCATTGTTGATAGAATGCGAAAAAGAAGGATTGCATTGTTTCTCCACGTTTTTCACTTACTGATTACAAGACTCTTGAAACAACTTTTTTATTAATTTTGGAACAATAACACAAAAAACAGCAGGTTTAAAGAAGTACCAACGGAAATGAATGAGTTGAACATCACCAAACATCGAATTGAACATAGCGAAGAGAAGGTGTCTCTGAAGAACAAAGATATACGACTCACATTCAAAACATCAAAACGGAAGACGTGTATCAAACTGCAGAAGAGCTAGCCAGCAGATCACTCCGAACGAAGTTTTGGGAAAGGAAGAAATTGTTGACTGCTAAGATTTAAATTTATTCATTATAGACTCTGTTGTATAATATTTCATTTTAGTGGGGAAATGTGGTTGTACATTAATAAATAAGTATTGATGACTAGAGTCTCTGTTACGTATGTGTGCTATGATTACGAAACTTACGGAAAAACGCAGGAACTTAGGTTCTAACCCCGTACATCTTCACATCTAACGATTTCCGCCTCATTCGGATGTTTCCTTCATGGTGCATCGTGTTTTTGCTTCGAATAACGTGCTGTTTATGGTGTAGTGTTTTCAAAACTGCTTCAGAATTCGAGTTCCGTTACCCATTTTTTGCGATGGATAAAAAACAAGGGCAGGATTTTAGTATTGTTATTTTTTGTGTTGTATCTACAAAAGTTGTTGTAACATTTATAAATCATAAAAAGGGAAGAGGAATTGGAAAATAGTTGGATAAGACGATCGCCAGTGTTAACCAGTAGAGTCCGATTTGAATCCCGAATACAGAGAAAGTTTTTATTTGACATGAAAGTATCTTCAGTATCGTTCCTTGATTGCTTCTATATTATAATCATTACTACTATTATCATTATTGTAGTTTTTTGTGAATGTTGTCCACTTACGAAAGTAAATAAAAGTTTTAATGCCGTACGCGGTTCGCCTCGTTTAACTTACGAAGCATCCTTAGTGGCCCATAATACAAGATTATTGTTTACGTATAATTAGTGTGTTGTGTAAAGTTTTCAGAATTATTAGTCTATTACAGTTTCCACGTTGTTGTCTCACTGTTGAGTGATAGAAACTTTTTTGGAGTGCAATTTTCCTAAGATTAGTTTATTGATTGGTTCAATTTATCATTTATGGGATCTCGTTATCAAGAATGTGTCGCCGCCGTGGAATCGTGCCTCGTTGTCCTGCGTAGACCAAGATGTCCGATTTACAGGGTTTGCAAGCACATTTTACCTTGCAAGCACATTTGACACTTCACTTTCGCTGTGTGTTTTAGTTGTGTGTGTGTTTACTGTTTATAAGTATATTGTGGCCAGTTTTCGTTGTGCGTTTTTAAAATATCTGTCATTGATCTTTTGTTTGCTTTGCATATATACGTAGTTTTATAGTCGTTTATTTGTTATATTAATGTTGCTGTATGTGTGTGGGTTGATGGGCGGGGAGGTGCTCTGGGCAAAGAGGAGGTGGGAGTCTTTTAGTGGAGGGAATAGTTTCCTTTTATGGACGCATCAGTGTGCTGAGATTGATTAAATTATTATTTGATTTCGGTATGTTCTGCACAGATATTAGGAAACCTGCGGTCCATAACGTCGTTTTTTATGTAACAAAAGAGAGTAATGGAAAAATTCCAATATATCATTATTTCTGTAAGCACTATAAAGCACATTAATTACGAGGAAACAACGAACACGTACAACAGGCCACTGCTGGTTCTTCGTAAATAAAAGGAAGCGAAACATGTATGTCATAAACAGAGTCTTTTATTTTCCCTGCGCAGATGGATCACATCTCTAAAAAAAATTGAAATAATAGTATTCCTTATATTCCAAGTACCGCATTTCTCAACAGATTTCTCTGATATCACTTCACTGCATGTCCGCCCCGCTGATTCCAATTTATTCATTTCAGGCAACTAATTTAGACTGAGTGAGGAACAATTTACTGACACTGATTGTCCGATACACAATATTTTAAGCACTTGAAATTTAGATGTTAGGAAATACAGGGACGATAAAATGGGTCCGTTTGAAATGTGGAGCTATAGAATAATATCCAGTTTGAGTGCATGGACAGAGTACGACATAAACATCACGAAAAAAAATGTGTAGTAAGAATACGTAGGGAATTCTACTTATGGAAATTCGTCTGCAGAAGATGGAGAGGTCTGCAGCGGCAGTTGCTACGACATCCAGGCGCCGTAAGAAGCACTGCATCTAGAGGATTCTAGGGGCACAGAACAACTGTAATAGATAAAACAGCTATAGTGTATGAAGATGTTGATACAAAATGGGTGGAACTGGAAGCTGACATCAAACCGGTCGAAAATATGATGACAAGGAAAATATAAAAAAATCTCTAACCAAGTTTAGTAACGTGACGAAATTTTGGCCACAGCATTTTTTTTCTTTGTAGTCTCTTATCATTTTCTCATTTAACGCGATTTGGAAATACTCCCTATTTATTGACTGACGCTTTGTGTTTCAATTGCTGGGAAATGCAGCATTGTAATACATGAAAATCCACGTGTCTCATTCAGGCCAGACGAAAATACTATACAAACATAAAAAAACTGGCTTGTATGATTCGGGAAACAGTATTTCCGGGATTCGTTGTTCGACCTGATAATGAGATAAACCGCTTAAGTGTATGACGGGCTGTTAGAATAAACAGGATTAAGTGCTTAACTGTGGTTTATTAAATGTTTCTGTTGTCAGTATGAGCGCACGGAGCTCGCAGTTAATTTCCGGCACGAGCAGAGCAATTCCTGCAAGTACCACCCTGTAGGTCCATTCCGTTGCTAGCAACGCGCTGGTTCTTCTCTAAAACGTAGAACCAAATGGCTCACCAGTAGACTAGTAGCTAGTCGTACTTAGATTTGCGGGTTCATTCCCTTCACATATTGGATAGCTACGGTGTTATTTCAAAGGCAATGAGACGCGAAATGAGGATGGCTCCTGCCGAACATAGCCTGCGCTGTTCATATACTGAAAATGTGTTGCTTCTGTGGCTGTGCGACTAGGAAAGTAACATTTTTAAGCGTCATTTTTGTCTTAGTACCTATGATCACATTATTTCTGGCCTCTGTGTCTTATCAAATGTACACTTTTATTTAACTATGATTATGTTTGTGCTATCTACGGGATAAAAATTAAGTACACTACACGTCCCAGCCCCCAGAACCAATTATTCCTCGTTGCTGTATCATTAATAAATAGTATCAAACATTTTTCTTCTTATATATAGGGTGACAATTATTGAACTACATGAAAAAAAGTAAATTAATTACAATCTACAGCGTGCACACAGTTTAATCAACATGTAAACGTCACTACCGATATTCGGATTTAGGTCATGACATGTTCGATACGCCTGCCATCACTGGCAATGATGTGACGCAAAAGAAGAGCCAAATTCTGCATGACCCGCTGAAGTGTCGCAACATCGATGCTGGCAATGATCTCCTAAATGGCTGTTTCCAGCTCAGCTATGGTTTTCGGGTCATTGCTACACTTTGCCTGTAATATAGGCCCACAAAAAGGAGGCCCATGTGTTCAGATCCGGAGTACATGGTGGTCAATCGAGGCCCATGCCAGTGGCCTCTGGGTACCCCAGAGCCAGAATACGGTCCCCAAAGTGTTCCTCCTGCACATCAAACCCACTCCTGCTTCGATGGGGTCGAGCTCCGTCTTGCATGAACCACGTATTGTCAAAATCGGATTCACTTTGGATAACGAGCATGAAATAATCTTCCAAAACTTTCATGTATCTTTCGGTAGTCACTGTGCCATCAGGGAATATCGATCCGATTATTGAGTGACTGGACACTGCACACAGTACAGTCACCGGTTGAGGGTGAAGAGACTTCTCGATCGCGAAATGCGTACCCTCAGTCTCCCAAATGCGCCAATCTTCCTTATTGACGAACCCATCCAAATGAAAGTAGGCTTCGTCGTTCAACCAAACAACAAAGCGCATACTAATTCCCATCATGCCCCGTGGCCAACAGTGCCCTCTGAACGTCCTAACGCAAGCAGTTTAGAAGTTATGACGATTTTACTTAACATAGTTCAATAATTGCCACCCTGTACAAACGCGTTTTGCTGATCTCTTTAGTTCTTGTACTTTAATTTGCAGCATATATACAAGGCTTTTTTACCTTTATTGTTATTTTGAAACCTTTACAATAAAGGTAGGCTGCCAGAGGCCTATCTACGGTGCTTGGCGGGCACAGAGAACACATACAGGAAACATGAAGACAGAAAAACAAACAAAAATTGTGGATAAAAACGGGAGACAGACATAGTAAAATAAATGAAGCCGTTCTCGGGCGCACAGTTCGGATAAAACGTTCATCATTGTACAAAACGTGGAAGACAGAGTTTACACACTTGAACGGAGCAGCACAAACGGAGAGACACTGAAGCATTGACGAAAAGACACACACGACCACTGGCGACGATCTCCGGCGCACGAAGATGCACTGTTCATGCGAAAAAGCTGGGGACCTGCCAAAGGGAAGAGGCGCGGGTAGGAGGGAGCGGGGGAGGGTGTTGATGCCACTGGGAGAGTAGGAGGGAGGGGGACAGAAGAGGGTAGGTGGTGTGCAGAAGCCCAGTGGAGTGGGGAGGGGAAGGAGGGAGGAAGAGAGGGAGAGGGTGCCCTGGAGGAAAAACCCATGGGTTGGAAGGGGAGGATCAAAGTTGGTAGGAGGGGTAGATGGAGGGGATGAGGGCATCAGGGAGAGGGAGTTGGCAGAGGCCACCTTGGGCAAGAGTATGGAGTGCAGAGAGATGGAGTGCAGAGAGATGGAGAGTGGATGAGATGTGGGAGTCAGGCGTGGCAGAGAACAGGGGTGGAAAGGGTGGGAAAAATAAGCAGATGAGGGGGATCAAGTTTGTGGGTGGTGTAAAGGATCCACATCCGTTCGAGGAAAAGGAGGAGGTGTGGGAACGGAATTAAGTCGTAGAGGATGTGCATGCCAGAGGGGAGGCAGATGCGGTAGGTGAGGCAGAGCGCTTGGCGTTCCAGGATTTGAAGGGATTTGTATAAGGTAGGAGGGGCGGCGATCCAGATGAGATGGGAGGAGGACAGTGGAGGGGTCCAGACCCCATATTAGGACAGAAAGGAGCTTGACGAGGCAGAGTTGGGAGTGTGCCTTGGTTTGGATCATCCAGAGATGGGGGTCCAGGAGAGGCGACAGTCAAGGGTGACGCCAAACTACTTGAGGGTGGGGGTGAGGTTGATATGATGGCTGTAGATAGTGAGATAGAAACCGAGGAGACGGAAGAAAGGGGTGGTTTTGCCTACAGTGATCGAATGGGTATTGGAAAGATTGACCTTGAGCAGCCACTGGTTACACCAAGTGGTTAAACAGTCAAGATGGGATTGGAGATGGTGTTGGGAGTGGGCAAGGAAGGCGGTGTCATCAGCGTACTGGAGAAGGTGAAGGTGGCGGCATGCCCACAGTGTAAAAAAATGGTTCAAATAGCTTTAAGCACTATGGGACTTAACATCTGTGGTCATAAGTCCCCTAGAACTTAGAACTACTTAAACCTAACTAACCTAAGGACATCACACACATCCATGCCAGAGGCAGGATTCGAACCTACGACCGTAGCAGTCGCGCGGCTCCTAACTGAGCGCCTGAACCGCTAGACCACTGCGGCCTCCGCTGTGTAAAGAAGGTAGATAAGGGGGGAGACGACGGAACCTTGGGGCACACTGGCGGAGGCGTAGAAGGTGTAGGAATTCGTGTTATGGATGGTCACAGAAGAAGGACGGCGGAAAGGAAAGGAGGCGATCAGACGGAGATGGTTAATATGAAGGGCAAAGATTTGGAGCTTGATGAGGAGACCGGAGTGCCATACATCGACGTAGGCACGTTCAAAGTCGAGGGAGGGGAAGATGGCGGATCGACAGGAGTTGATTTTTCAGAGAGGAGGTGAAAAAGGTGAAGGAGGTCATCGGCAAAGAAGGACGGCCGAAAGTCACATTGGGTAGCGAGAAGGAGGCAGTGCTGGTGGAGATGCTGGTGGATGTGTCGGGAGAAAATGGATTCCATGACCTAGCTGAAGACTGAGGTAAGGCTACTGGGATGGTAGGAGGAGACAGTGCATGGCGGATTGTCAGGTTTGAGGAACATCAGGATCTTGGAGGTTTTCCCCAGATTGGGGTAGTAGCCAGTGGACAAGACCACATTATATAGTCTGGCCAGGGTGGAGAGGAAGGAGGCAGGAGCTTCACAGAGGTGACGATAGGTAACACAGTCGTGACCGGGAGCAGTGTTGTGTTTCATGTGGAGTGTAAGTATGATATCTTGAGTAGTGATTGGGGCACTGCGTACAGTGTGAATAATGTTGACAAAGTACTAGAAGCAGGAGCGAGTGGATGGGCAGAGGTGTCAGTTCAATTGCCGACATCAGGAAAGAGGGAGTAATCGAACTGGAGATCGTCAGGAAGAGTAAGATATCATAGAAGTAAAATGCAAAATGGTTGGCCTTACTGAGTTTATCAGGAAAGGGATGGTCATAATGAAGGAGAGGGTGTTAGGGAGAGAGGGTGTTTAGATCTCGTAAGGCAGTGCAAGGCTGACCAGTACTAAGACGAGTAGATAGGTAGGTTAGCATTAAGACATGTGCATGTTTGTCACCACTCCCGGCGTTTCTTGGCTGTGAGCAAGTTTCGGCCGTGTAGTTGGAGTTGCCGGTGGCGACTGCACGGGGGGGGGGGGGGGGGCCGGGGGGGGGGGGGGGCAAGAGCCGCGGCCGAGGAGCGGCGGTGGGCTGACAGCTTCCACCCCTGTCGCAGGGCTGCTGGGTTGCTGGGCTGACCGGCGGTGGAACACGCTGGCGTTGCGAGGGACCAGCTGGCACTGCGGGAAACTCCAGGCGCTGCTGCTGTCGCCGGCGCTGCTGCTGCTGCGGCCTCGGAACTGCTCAGCTGCGTCGACTGCTGCTGCTGAAACACCTACTGCTTCGATGGGTGCGAGTGCAACTATTGAAGGGTGGCACTCAAGACGAGTTCCGCCGAAGATTTCTACGAGGGAATTCGAAAAAGTAAGGACTGTTTGCTTAAATGTGGAAGTTGCAGGAAAGGAGCATCATCTATTAATTGTGTCTGATACATCAGAGTTTAAATTCGCTAGTTGTTTGACTGCAGATGCAATGATTGTACTGTCCAGTTGAGAAGTACACCATGTGATCAAAAGTATCCGGACTACCCCGAAGATATAAGTTTTCCATATTAGGTGTATTTTGCTGCCACCTACTGCCGATTCTCCACATCAGCGACCTCAGTTATCATTAGACATCGTGAAAGGAAAGAAAGGGACTCTCTCCGGAGCTCACAGACTTCGAACATGGTCAAGTGATTGGGTGTCACATGTGTCACACGTCTGTACGGGAGATTTCCACACTCCTAAACATCCCTAGGTCCATAGTTTCCGATGTGACAGTGTAGTGGATACACAAAGGGACACGTACAGCCCAAATGTGTACATGGTGACCTCGTTTATTGACTGACAGAGACTGCCGACGGTTCAAGAGGGCCGTAATGTGTAATAGGCAGACATCTACAATCCTGGAAATTGAAATACGAACACCGTGAATTCATTGTCCCAGGAAGGGGAAACTTTATTGACACATTCCTGGGGTCAGATACATCACATGATCACACTGACAGAACCACAGGCACATAGACACAGGCAACAGAGCATGCACAATGTCGGCACTAGTACAGTGTATATCCACCTTTCGCAGCAATGCAGGCTGCTATTCTCCCATGGAGACGATCGTAGAGATGCTGGATGTAGTCCTGTGGAACGGCTTGCCATGCCATTTCCACCTGGCGCCTCAGTTGGACCAGCGTTCGTGCTGGACGTGCAGACTGCGTGAGACGACGCTTCATCCAGTCCCAAACATGCTCAATGGGGGACAGATCCGGAGATCTTGCTGGACAGGGTAGTTGACTTACACCTTCTAGAGCACGTTGGATGGCACGGGATACATGAGGACGTGCATTGTCCTGTTGGAACACCAAGTTCCCTTGCCGGTCTAGGAATGGTAGAACGATGGGTTCGATGACGGTTTGGATGTACCGTGCACTATTCAGTGTCCCCTCGACGATCACCAGAGGTGTACGGCCAGTGTAGGAGATCGCTCCCCACACCATGCTGCTGGGTGTTGGCCCTGTATGCCTCGGTCGTATGCAGTCCTGATTGTGGCGCTCATCTGCACGGCGCCAAACACGCATACGACCATCATTGGCACCAAGGCAGAAGCGACTCTCATCGCTGAAGACGACACGTCTCCGTTCGTCCCTCCATTCACGCCTGTCGCGACACCACTGGAGGCAGGCTGCACGATGTTGGGGCGTGAGCGAAAGACGGCCTAACGGTGTGCGGGACCGTAGCCCAGCTTCATGGAGACGGTTGCGAATGGACCTCGCCGATACCCCAGGAGCAACAGTGTCCCTAATTTGCTGGGAAGTGGCGGTGCGGTCCCCTACGGCACTGCGTAGGATCCTACGGTCTGACACACCGGTGTCAATGTGTTCTTTTTTCCATTTCCAGGAGTGTATTTGGACCATCACACAGGAATTCCAGACTGCATCAGGATATACTGCAAGTAATATGACAGTTTGGCGGGAAGGCAGAAAACTTGAATATCATGGTCGAGCGGCTGCTCATAAGCCGCACATCACGCCGGTAAATGCCAAACGACGCCTTGCTTGATGTAAGGAGCTTAAATATTGGACGATTGTACAGTGGTAAAACGTTGTGTGGAGTTAGGAATCATGGTACACAATGTGGCTATCCGATGGCAGGGTGTGGGTATGGCGAAGCCCGGTGGACGGTCCTCTGCCAGCAGGTGTAGTGCCAACAGTAAAATTCGGAGGCTGTGGTGTAATCGTGTGATTGTGTTTTTCAAGGAGGATTCTTGCACCCCTTGTGATTTTGCGTGGCACTATCACAGCATAGGTCTACATTTATGTTCTAAGCATATTCTTGCTTCTCACTGTTGAAGAGCAATTCGGGGACGGCGATTGTATCTTTCAACACGATCGAGAATCTGTCCATAATGCACGGCCTGTGGCGGAGCGGTTACACGACAATAACATCCCTGTTATGGACTGGCCTGCACAGAGTCCTAACCTGAATCCTATAGAACACCTTTGGGATGTTTTGGAACGCCGACTTCGTGCCAGGCCTCACCGACCGACATCGATAGCTCTCCTCAGTTCAGCACTCTGTGAAGATTGGGCCTCCATTCCGCAAGAAATCTTCCAGCACCTGATTGAACGTATGCCTGCGAGAGTAGACGCTGTGTTCGAGGCTAAGGGTGGGCCAACACCATATTGAATTCCAGCACTAACGATGGAGGGCGCCACGAACTCATCGGTCATTTTCAGCCAGGTGTCCGACTACTTTTGATCACATGGTGTATTTGCTCCAATTCGATTTTTGTGTACAGAAAGATCTACAGTGGCACTAACTCATCAGGACCTGTACTTAGTTTGTGGATCTACAGTAATGAGGGAAATAAACGTTAGACAGCTCTGCCTAGACTTTAAAAGTAAGCGTATATACACTCATGAGGAAGAGTAAAGTGACATAAAAGCTCAATTATTGGTTACCTTACAGACTTAGCGAAAAACACAAAGAGCAAAGACAGTCAAGTACACGAGTCGCTTTGGACCGCTGTCGACGCTATGATTTCTTTTTGCACTTTGTGACGAGCTACGTGATGTGAATGTTCTTCACCAATACAGAAGCAAAATTACAGTGAAACACTGGTGCCATTAAAATGGTGGTTACCATTTCCTGGGGAGTCGATAGCGGCGTTCTTCTGGTTGGCTACAGCTGACGTGTACTGCGAAGCACTCATCTAAAATCGACTTCGCGGGAAACTATCGCCCGGCTCAGTCATCTTCGACGATAAGACGCGTCCACAAATCGCTGCCCAAGCATTTACATATATATCCGTACATTGAAAACACTGTGAAGACCCTGCCAGAGGGTACTCGCTAATGTCCCACTTATTATGACTCCCGCCCGCTCTGCTCGCAAAACACTGTAAGACCCCCTCAGACCTCGCTGCGATTTCGCCATCTCTTGAGGAGGAACACGTATGAGGTTGCAGTATACTCGTAGATTTATCGCTTGAAGTTTTTTTTTTTTTTTTGAAAATTTATAATTAGCTATTTCTGGACACATTGTGTCTATCATCAAGCATCCACCAATTCAGTTTCTTCGGCATCTTCGTGACGCTCTCCAACGTGCTTCACAGAAAGGTCATCCCGCTTCTTTGTGTACCTTCAGTGGCTCTCTTATATTTTATATATTACTCCGTTTTGTTTTGGGTCCCACACACTTGAGATATATTCTAGAATATGTTGCACAAGGGCTCTGTAAGCAATCCGCTTGGCAGATTGATTGCATTTCCCTCGTATTATATCAAGAACCCAAGTCTACCACCTGGTTTACTTGCGACTTAGGGAACATGATAGTTTTATTTCATATCCCTGAAAATTGTTTCACCTACGTATATCTATGAGTTGATAGATTCCAGTTGTGACTCACTGATATTGCACTGTAGGATATCAAATGTTTTCGTTTTATAAAGTGTACGTTACATTTCCGAACATTACAAGCACGTTGTCAATCTTTACACCACTTTGAAACTTTATCAGATCCAGACTGAATAATTGTGCAGTTTATTTAAGAAGGTACACTACTGGCCATTAAAATTGCTACACCAACAAGAAAAGTAGATGATAAACGGGTATTCATTGAACGAATATATTATACTAGAACTGACAAGTGATTACATTTTCATGCAATTGGGATGCATCGATCCTGAGAAATCAATACCCAGAACAACTACCTCTAGCAGTAATAACGGCCTTGATACGCCTGGGCATTGAGTCAAACAACGCTTGGATGGCATGTACAGGTACAGCTGCCCATGCAGTTTCAGCACGATGCCACAGTTCATCAAGACTGGTGACCGGCGTATCGTGACGAGCCTGTTGCTCGGCCACCATTGACCAGACGTTTTCAGTTGGTGAGAGATCTGGAGAATTTGCTGGCCAGGGCAGCGTCGGTTAAATTTCGTTCTGTAGCACGTCATCTTCGTGGTGTAGCAATTTTAAGGACCAGTAGTGTATTTCCGTACAGACAACTGAATCTTCTGCGAAAATTTTGTGACAGCTCCATAGTTCCATGGGGCATTCCTGAAATTACTTCTACGTCTCTTGATCCTCACAAGGTGCTATGTCCTACCTACCAATAAGGTAGGTAGGACAGTCGAGTAACAAAAAAAAAAAAAAGGTTCAAATGGCTCTGATCGCTATGGGACTCAACATCTTAGGTCATAAGTCCACTAGAACGTAGAACTACCTAAACCAAACTAACATAAGGACATCACACACACCCATGCCCGAGGCAAGATTCGAACCTGCGCCCGTAGCAGTCCCGCGGTTCCGGACTGCAGCGCCAGAACCGCACGGCCACCGCGGCCGGCAGTCGATACTTCATATGATAGTACTTTTAACAATAAGCGTACGTGTGGTACAGAGTCAAATGTAAATCGGTAAATAATGCATTGCCTTGCTCCATGGCTTGCCGGATGTCATGTGAGTAAATTGCGAGTTCGGTTGCACATTGTCGATGTTTTCGGGATCCATGTTGTATGGCATGCAGCTCCTCAGTTTGTGCGTGATACCTCATTATAGTTTGAGTCCAGAACATGATCTAAGATGGTACAACAAATGTATGTCAAGGTTATTGGGGCGAATCACTTCTGTTACAATTCTTGTAGACTGATGTGGCTTATGCTTTCTTCCAACTGTTAGGGGTCGTTTTTGTTCAAGGGATCTACTCTACATTGCTATTAAAAGAGGAGCTAATTCAACCGCAATTAGGTGTAAAATCTGATAGGGACTCCATCGAGTCCTGGACTTCCTTTTTAACATGTGGCCAGAATTCCTTGCCGTTTTGTGAGAGATCTTTCGATATTATTGTGCTACGGCAGTTCAACGATGAGTTTCATCCACTGGTAAGATTAAACAATTACGTTGCAACTTCAAAACCACAAATTCGTCACTGTTACTGATTTTATGTTCTTGATGGGAAAGATATTTTATCACCTTGTAAGCTGTTGTAATCTTTTTATGATGCCTTACGACTGTCTGTGGGCCAATACTGATTGTATAATAAATGAATCTTTATCAGCAGCTCTTGGTGGTGAATCATTACCGGTTTTTCGAATATTTACAACTCCTGGGGCACCATGTTCTGAAAGTATACTGAAACCAGTAAAATCGTGGAGGTGGTGCTGTTTTAGGTATAGTTGATCATGAGGGACTCCGTTATCTAACATCAGATCTACAGATGTTTCAGGAACTTGTACAGTAAATAAGATCGATATATCAGAACAGTCTCCTGGCTCATAACGAACTGCCGAGCAAGGTGGCACAGCAGTTACCGCACTGGACGACGGTTCAAACCCGCGTCCGGCCATCCTGATTTAGGTTTTCCGTGATTTCCCTAAATGGCTTCAGACAAATACCGGGATAGTTCCTTTGAAATGGAACGGCCGACTTCCTTCCCCATCCTTCCCTAATCCGATGGGACCATTGACGTCGCTGTTTGGTCCCTTCCCCACAGCCACCAACCAATAATAACGAACGTGACTGATCACTCAGCAGGAATACCGAAAAGTATTAAAACAAAAGGGGCGTGATGAAACTGTGTTTCCATTAAAAGGACAAGTAACCCGATGGAAGAGAAAACCTGAAGGACCAGATGTTATCAGATAAAGTAAAATAACAAGTCAAAAAGTAAATACAAATATATATTTGTTAAATTCAAATTACTCTACGCATTATGGGACTTAACACCCCCCGTAGAGTTAGAACTACTTAAAGGTAACTAACCTAAGGACATCACACACATCCATGCCCGAGGCAGGATTCGCATCTGCGACAGTAGCAACAGCGCGGTTCCGGACTGAAGCGCATAGAACCGCCTGTCCACAGTGGCCGGACGTTAAATTCAGTTATTCAGTTAATTCCAGTTAAGTCATCAGGGAAGTTATTGGTGGCTAATGGAGTATTGCAGGACTTTCGAGACGTGGAGACTTGGCGTCTTGCTTCTTGGAAGCCAGAGGGCTTAACGCAAACAAAGTTCTGCGCCTGTGAGAAGTTCAGCGGAACCGCAGCAGACAACTGTGACAATAGCAGTTGATCCCAGTTTGCCGAAAGACCCCTACCCTAGTTCGACGGCACTACAAGGCGATTTGCTTCATTATATTCAACGTTAGCAGACACAGATTATGCTAGCATCTTATCTACTGACATCAGTAGCCAAGAAGCTTGGTAGATTTCCTTTACTAAGTTTATTTACAAAAGTAATGTGAGAGAAATTTGATTTACAAAAAAGTCCTTATTTGGTAATAACGTGAAATATTTTGAATTTCTTCATACGCCCCAACAGTGAAATTTACAATTCTGCGATTAACTACATATTTTGCATATTTTCATTCATTAATGTCATATGGAGTAACGTTCAATGGTAATTCATCTCTAAGAAAGAAAATGTCCACTGCTGAAAAACGCTCTGTAAGAGTAAGAAGTGGTGCTCAAACACCATCATCTTGTAGACATCTGTTTAAGGAGCTAGGCATTTTGACCAGTGCCTCATAGCATGTTTATTCCCTCATGACATTCTTCGAAATAATCCACAGCATTTCAAAAGTAACGATTATGTACTGTCATGCTCAGAAGTATCGCTTTTCACCTGATTTGCCTGTAGCCCACATAACGTAACTTTCTTGCAGGTCCTCCAGTCTCTTTGCAGTACAGTCATTTGGCTGTAGAAAATGGATACCATAAGTAACCAGTAGATAAAACTGTTCTGTATGGCAATCAATAAAGATGTAATTTAATACCACCATGTTTATTAGAGATGAAGCAGTCATTAAAGCTTGTGAACGCTCTATTACAATAAGCGACCTTTTAAAAGTATTACCACACTCATTAGAATCTGAAACTAACTCTGTCACGTACGTCATTCAGCAGTCCTTAGTCAAAGTTCAATATTTGTATGAGCAAGAGATTCTGGGCCCTTAAAGCTCTATGCAAATTAGAAGTATTTTTGCTGTTGAAAAGGTTTTTCCGCTGTCAGTTAAACATGGTTCCCGTTGTGGGTCGTTTTGCGTAAATTGGTTGCTGCACTAACCGGTTTAAAAAAATCCATATGATGGCCACATATAGTTCCTATGAAATAGGCAATGGGGAAAGTAATGGACTGGTAGGATCGGAATTCGCGATTTCCAGCCGCTGTGGGTGGTAATGCAGTGGCGAACATTCGAGTTGCAGGGAAAAAAAAACTAAAATAAAACAGAGAAACAGAACGGGCTTCTAAGAAGCAGCCGCCTATTATTTTTTCTTGTATTTTTTTTCGGGAGGAACAGTTGGCAGGAGCATCTCACGAGGCCTGAGCACGGTGTTCACTTCACACCGAAGGGGGGAAGGAGGGAAAGTGGCGTCCGGGCAGAAAGGAATAAACTAAACGCTATCCAGAAGAGGTATTTTTTTATTGCTCTAGTCGATATATACGCCATCTCGTCGTGCCACGAAGATAGAAAAGAAAAGGGATGTCCACCCTCCGACTGAAATAAAATAAACGTTCCCTTCACTGTTAGTTGCAACTAGGGTCCTTGCCTTACCAGATCATCTTAATGTATGACCTTGTACCTTTTGTTGTTCTTTATAAAGTCGTTTGTAATACAAGACGTTCATCGTCTCACACCATACATGATCTAGCTGCATGGCGGGTTGTGTAGTGCACCCCAATGATAGCTCGAAAAATATTATCTGTATTTGCTTTTCTTAACTATCGCGCAGTGTCGTTCCTGTATGTAATTCCAAAAAGTCAAGTACTTCCTTTTGGCCTTCACTGGATATGTAATAGACGGCATGGCACAGGATTCACATGAGTTTGATCTTGGTCCTCGGATTGTACGTCTCATCTAGAAGAAGAGCAGTTTTAGTGGTGACGTGTGTTGTTGTTACCTACAGCAGGAAAACCCACATTTGTTTGATGAAGTACCAAACAGACGGGTCTCTGCGCAGCTAAGGCGATGTTAATCCAAGTCAATAATCCATGTCAGTCACATTACATTGTTCACATTTGGAGGACTCCGGAATGCCAACTTCATGTAGACACTGCTGTATAATCTCTTTGCTATCGACTGTCACATACCAAGTGCCCCACATGACAGGCCAAGGCGTGCGTCGCCAAGGGCGGAGTCAGGAAGACATTGCGTGAGTAACTTAGTTCTAAATAGAAACGACCACGGTGAAAAAGCGGGATTAAGATGTTTTGTTTGCTTCCAACAGCAAGCTCGTGGGTAGCCGCCATTAGACGAGGGTTAACGAGCACCCTAGACGATGAATATCGAAGTAGGTGCCCCACCACTTTGATAAAGTGGTCAGTGTATCACATACTCTGGAGAACGACATTCGCATCCAACTGCCGCTCCGAATTCAGTCGATAATAAAGGGTCATGAAAAGCCTTGGCTATATTCCGTTGTTCCGTGAGACCTCTACCATTCTTCATGTCGATAATGTGGACCAGCGCCCCTTGCCAACTTTTGCGCTCTGTAAATACACTCCTGGAAATGGAAAAAAGAACACATTGACACCGGTGTGTCAGACCCACCATACTTGCTCCAGACACTGCGAGAGGGCTGTACAAGCAATGATCACACGCACGGCACAGCGGACACACCAGGAACCGCGGTGTTGGCCGTCGAATGGCGCTAGCTGCGCAGCATTTGTGCACCGCCGCCGTCAGTGACAGCCAGTTTGCCGTGGCATACGGAGCTCCATCGCAGTCTTTAACACTGGTAGCATGCCGCGACAGCGTGGACGTGAACCGTATGTGCAGTTGACGGACTTTGAGCGAGGGCGTACAGTGGGCATGCGGGAGGCCGGGTGGACGTACCGCCAAATTGCTCAACACGTGGGGCGTGAGGTCTCCACAGTACGTCGATGTTGTCGCCAGTGGTCGGCGGAAGGTGCACGTGCCGTCGACCTGGGACCGGACCGCAGCGACGTACGGATGCACGCCAAGACCGTCGGATCCTACGCAGTGCCGTAGGGGACCGCACCGCCACTTCCCAGCAAATTAGGGACACTGTTGCTCCTGGGGTATCGGCGAGGACCATTCGCAACCGTCTCCATGAAGCTGGGCTACGGTCCCGCCCACCGTTAGGCCGTCTTCCGCTCACGCCCCAACATCGTGCAGCCCGCCTCCAGTGGTGTCGTGACAGGCGTGAATGGAGGGACGAATGGAGATGTGTCGTCTTCAGCTTCTGCCTTGGTGCCAATGATGGTCGTATGCGTGTTTGGCGCCGTGCAGATGAGCGCCACAATCAGGACTGCATACGACCGAGGCACACAGGGCCAACAGCCAGCATCATGGTGTGGGGAGCGATCTCCTACACTGGCCGTACACCTCTGGTGATCGTCGAGGGGACACTGAATAGTGCACGGTACATCCAAACCGTCATCGAACCCATCGTTCTACCATTCCTAGACCGGCAAGGGAACTTGCTATTCCAACAGGACAATGCACGTCCGCATGTATCCCGTGCCACCCAACGTGCTCTAGAAGGTGTAAGTCAACTACCCTAGCCAGCAAGATCTCCAGATCTGTCCCCCATTGAGCATGTTTGGGAGTGGATGAAGCGTCGTCTCACGCGGTCTGCACGTCCAGCACGAACGCTGGTCCAACTGAGGCGCCAGGTGGAAATGGCATGGCAAGACGTTCCATAGGACTACATCCAGCATCTCTACGATCGTCTCCATGGGAGAATAGCAGCCTGCATTGCTGCGAAAGGTGGATATATGCTGTACTAGTGCCGACATTGTGCATGCTCTGTTGCCTGTGTCTATGTGCCTGTGGTTCTGTCAGTGTGATCATGTGATGTATCTGACCCCAGGAATGTGTCAATTAAATTTCCCCTTCCTGGGACAATGAATTCATGGTGTTCTTATTTCAATTTCCAGGAATGTATATGAAAGTCTTTCCGGGTGCAGGCTGTCTTGTGTATGTGTATGTATTTCAGTTCTTTTCAAATGGAAAAAGAGAAATGATATTTGCTTTGCCACAGTTGAATGAAAGCTGTCTGTCAGAAATGGCAGCCAATTGGAACATTCTCTGAGGATGGTAAACTAAAAGTCCGTCGTGTGTCTGCGCCAGACAGGTGCTTCTCTACTTCAAACCATGAAGGTTCACCTCAGCCTTCTCTAAGTCGGATAGCAATGCCACTGCAGTTTGGCGACACATGGTAAATATTAGCTGTGTAACCAAAAACGTCGGGAAAACTGGCTACATGGATCTCTTGCAGGAGAGTGATATCGATGTCCACAGTATTAAGCAAAACTCGGAGGATGTAGCATTTATGGCGTGAACTGATATTACTGAGGTTGATTGTTGACAGCCAAAATGACTTTTGCCATGTCGCCATCTCAGATGATCTCGTCATGGCCAACAATAGAATGGGATATCATTGGCTAAGCAATGCTGAAGCGTTGCCACTTACTTTGTCGCCAGAGCAGTAAGGGCACACTAATGTCATCCCTATCTTCTATCAGTGCATCATAATCAATGTCATCTACCCTTTTGCTGTAAGTTGCCAGCTGCTGTTGAATAGAGGAGTAGTGGAGCAAAGCCACCCAAACACATTTTGTTAGTGTGGGTTGCCTACATCAGAGGCAGGTATGCACTTATGGGCGACCTATTGTTCTCCTTTGATTGACAGGTACATAACCTATTGTTCTCCTTTGATTGACAGGCCATTAACCTATAGCTCTGCTAAAAGGATGCTTCCATTTGATTGAGTAGCACTTAACCTGTTGTTCCACAGGCCCCTCCCCCACCCCCACCCTTCGGGAAACCTTCCCCACTCGCTGTTAAAGGCACACTTTCAGGCCTGTAGTATTAGAATAGCCCTTCGCACTCTTATCAATTTGATTTACTACTTAATTAAATTCATCAATTAACTAATGTCTCCCCCTGGTAAAACCACTCCCTTCCCACCACCTCTCGGAAAATGGGTGGAAAAAGACTCAGTTAATCGCTGATTTGGAGGCAATTCGGTTGCTGTGTGGGGAATATTGTTTAAACAATTTATACAATATATAGAATATTATTTAATTATTTATAGCAGTGTATGGAATATAGTTTATTTATTTAGATAAAGAACTTGTCCAGAAATCGATTGCTGTGTATGGAATATTGTTTAAACAATTTAGACAATGTGTAGAATATAGTTTATTTAAACAATTTAACGGATTCAAGGCAGTGTATATATAGAAATTTGGGGCTCTTTGGTGGAGAAGAAAAATCTCATAACAGGAAATTCAAGGGTATATTGTTTATTTATAAAAATATTCTGTTTGTGGAGGTTGGATTTCCCTTGCTTATGATTCGCTGCTGTTTGGAAACGTGTAGGTCTTGTAAGAAGTAATTACATGGGGCAAACATGTAGCACCACCTAATGTTCGGCACTGTACTCTGGGTATCTCAACCTAATGTTCAGCCCTTTGTCAGCACTTAACTTATTGTTCTGTTGATTGATTTTCCATGTCACCCCTATTTCCTTAAATTGTTGCACCGCCTTTGATAGCAAATTAAGTAATTAGTTAAGTCCTCCCACTATTTTCTGGAACACTTTTCGAATTTCACATGCTTTTGAACGTCATTCCTGGTGCATTCTCTTTCTCACTCACAACCTTAAACTATTCTAGGGCATTTTACATAAAAATTATGCAAATTAACCTAGTGTTCTGCACTTAACCTGCTGTTCTGCTCAATGTCACACACTCATGCAACCATCTCCTTAACTATTGTGCTGCTAACACCATGTTGATACAAAAAATGTATGCAGATTAAGAAAATCGATATTTTTCACATATATGGGGTAGTTTATTTTTAATGCACAGCATCTTATTGGTCAGTGAAATCGACGGAATATAATTTAAACAAAAGATCACTAATAAAAGACACATCCTGCCACCCGATGCCTGACCCCGATGCACAACCCCAACGCTTCTGACTCCACACATGCCCCAAGAGTTGGGGTGCACTGTCAGTCCCTGCAATGTGACGATGCGACCGGCAGCTGCCGAGCCACACACACACACACACACACACACACACACACACACACACACAGGTGCCTGTCGGGGTCCTGCATGCATGAGGTGGCGGCATCACTTTCATACTTGACACCCAAGAAATTCTTGTTGAAATACATTTCCAGACGATGCAGAGCTGCGGGTGCAGCGCTATAGAAATCTGTTCCAAGGCTTCCCAGAATATCCCAGGGTGTATTGTTCCTAGCGATACTAATGGGACATGCGAGACGTATCAGCTGCAAGGAAATGTTCATATGCATAGTGACATAGCCACGAGATGTGTGTGCAGTGTGGCTGGAATTTTTGGTGTCCTTCAGATACTAGTCTGGAGGTGTTCTAATACCACAGTGGTGGATCAGTGACGGCATCCTAGCCAGGGATGGATGGTCTGTTTCAACTTGTCTTTGAACATATAAACAAAGAAGACATCACCTTACACTCAGAACTTTTCATCTATAACTTGCTCCCCATCTTGTTCGAACCAGTCTGTAGAGACTCCTACGTCCCAGCACAAAGCATGTCTTCTGAATGAATGGAGCTTTCTAATCTGCTTTTATTGAATTTATCCGCCAAATTACTGATGCCACTGGTGTGAAAGTGCTGTACACCTTTCTCTTTTTCTTTCTGGAGACGAGACTTTCAGTGGCAGAAAACTACAGTATTTTGTACTGATCACCATATTGTACCGACATTTAAACCCTGCAAAGTAGCCTACAGATCGTCAAATATGGAAAGACTCTTGTTCAATTATACTGGTGTGCCACAGAGGATAGGAGCTTGAATACTAGAGTGTGAAACCGATCTCCAATCCAGCAATATATCAGTGCTACCATGTCTATGTAGTAAACATACAATTCGTATCCTGCACCATGCAAAATCGCCCCTATATAGCTACCAACCACCAGACACTCGTATGTATACTGTGAAGACAGACAGCATCAGCACATGCACCATAGGTATACTCCTTGCTGCACTAGATATTTCCCACAAGGTCAGGCAGTCATCCACTCCCGATGCATGACCAGAGCGCCCTCAGTGGACCGAAGTCACTCTCAGAACTGGACTATAAATTTGGGGTCAGCTTCCTCAGCACAAATGCATTACTATTTCTAGTCCCAGCTTGCTTGTTGCCAGCCGGTGTGGCCGATAGGCGCTTCAGTCTGGAACCGCGCGACCACTACAATCCTGCCTCAGGCATGGATGTGTGCGATGTTTTTAGGTTAGGTAGATTTAAGTAGTTCTAAGTCCTAGGAGACTGATAATCTCGTATTTTAAGTCCCATAGTGCTCAGAGCCATTTGAACCTGCTTGCTTGCTAGCTTTTCTACACACATCTCCAGACTCTGGGATTACAAGAACACATGTGTATTCATGTGGTCTGCCATATAGCAGTATCGTACGTCGCTCACGCAGCATAATTCCTAAGATATAGACTGCAAATTATTTCTCTACAAACCCAAAACTTTAGCGAGGTGGAGCGCGCTGTGAACCATTGAGTATCTAGAAACATATTCCGTCTGCAAAGACCTTTACGGGAAAACTGGAAAAAGATAGACTAAACCAATATTTCCACTTGCAAAAACTGATTTTAAGTAATATTATTGGGTTGGTTTGAGAGAGGGGAGAATGTTAATCCCACTAACGTCCCATAGTGTAACTCACAGTAAAATGAAACATGTGACCATTTACGTAGTTCATTTAGATTTTCAAATAGTCAAATTAATTTGTTTAGAGTGAAATGTGTGTAGAACCAAATGAACAAAAGTTTTGTTCAAAGAATAGGTGTAAAATCTATCTCAATCAAAATTATGAAGTTCTAATCGAAGACGAGACCCTGCTTCCAACCAAATCCACCCGATAATCAATCAATAAGTAATGAAAGATAGCTACTGCCCACATAATAGATGTTCAATGATAGTAATTCTCATAGACAGAATTCTTATCAGCTTCAGACAGTAACTACATCCCTAGGTTAGGCATGCTTATAGCATACGGTTACCGCCTCGCCCCCTCCCTCCCTTACCTTATGAGTTGATTTGGCGTGCAAGGATAGTTATCCATTGCACAAATTTTTCTTCTTTGAAAGTAACAAAGTGCAGTAGGACTTAATGTGAACTCAGTATACTTTACTGGAGGTATTTGTTACGTAGTACAATAATTAAAGAGAATTAGAATCACCCAGTGAAGGCACAAGCTTTTACTGCATGAGTGGCAGATCAAAAATTGAGAACCACTAGTAAGAAGATAGCTGCGCTTGATTTATCATGTGACCGAAGCTTAACGGACTCCTTTTAGCACTTATGTGGAAGACCTCGCGCTTTTCATTATTTAGTGTCAACTGCCAATGTTCACACGATAAAGATATCGTATCTAAAACGTTTTTCAATTGTTTTTACTTTCTGATGACTTGAATAGGTGATAAATGACAGCTCCCTCTGGAACCAACCGAAGACGGCCGATCAGATTGTCTCCTAAATCATTTACATAGATAAGGAGCTATGGATGGCCTATAACACTACCCTGTAGAACGACACAAATCACTTCTGTTCTAATCGTTAACTTTCTGAAAGGATCTACTGCAACCTCCCCCTCACTTATCGACCTTAATGACAGTGAAAAATTAAACCGCATGCACCTAATGGAAATTTGGGAAAAGCAATCGTCACCTAAGTTAATTTGCGGTAAAGAGGGAGGAAAGACTTACATCCAAATGAAAGCAAAAATGCAAATGAAATTGGTGGAAATTAATTTTGAGAAAAGTGGAAAATTAATAAAGAAAGTATATGCGCGGTCGTTACGTTAACAATTAACTGGCGTTAATGAGATATTTGAGATTTGGGGAAAATTATGGCCACCAGTCCTATGAACAACTACTATAATAACTGAAAATGGAAGATTAATGGACATATAATTAGCACTAAAAGCGTGGCAACTGAATGTTTGTCTGAAGTAATAAATTTCGATACACTCTGACTTAATTTAGCAAAAGAATTAATAAAACCGGAAAATTGAAAGTTAATTTAGTGACTGAAATTAATAGTGAACTTTGTTTCTGAAGCACTACGAAATTCAATAAAATAAGGTTAGTCTTGGGCTACCTAAACAATCATTTCAAAAGCTACTTGAATCTACGCTACTTAGAAATAAGAGATTTTACTTTGAACTTGAATTAAATGATTCTGCACAATTAACAATAGTAAAATTTAGTATGTACCAAGCTGAGCAGCATTCACAGGTAAGCTAAAATATGGTAACAAAACTCGCACTCTTAATTTGTGCTTGTGTAATCTAAATATTGTAGCCAGCTATGAATACCTTAACTGAACTTTGAAATCAAAGCAGTGAAATGGAATGATATTACTTTAATTCTGGTGTTTGAATTTCAACGACACTCGGGATCATTCCGGAAAAGGAAGGGACCCTGCTTGGTAATGCAATTGGGACAATGAGCAACAAAGTTTCATGCTACGTTGCTGTCACGTTGCTGAGGTCTGCCATACAGTTCTAAAACTTTACGTGCTTCCAGTCTTCCTTGTCGGCTGATTGAAGGTTTCCAGTCGTCGATCGGGAAGGAGGCGACAGTCACTCATTGTCGGCCGTCGCTGTTGCAGAAGCTGTATGTTGGGGTGCCTTCTTCTCGACACGGTCACCAGCCGAAACAGGCTCTTCATGTGCGCCAGCTAATGCTTGCCGTCCGCAACACCATGTCAGAAACTATCATAGCAAGTCGAGCGCAATTACATGCTGCCAAACTCCGAAAGCGCGGCAACTCACGGGAGCGTTACGCAACACACCTGCTCCACCGCCCTACCGCAGCCAGACCCTCTCTGCTCTGCCCGCGCTCCACGCGGCAGAGTTAACACTACCAAAGACGCTAAACACTTTGGTTCTCCACACGACCTATCGATGTAATCGTTCGAGAGCATAGTTTTCCCTAGGCCAAACCCAGCGTAAAAATACAAATAATATTTACAGAGCAAACCAATTACACAGCGACATAAATGTAAAACAATTACAATATATAAAGACACAGATGTGTCATATCTTGAGGTAACAAAACAAGGAAAAAAATTATAATACAATAGATGGAAATAGGAGGATATACATTTCCGGCGTTACACTACGAACTGTGACCTATCTGACAGAAAATCACGAATCGAATCGCATAACTGAGACGATATTCTATAAGTAAGCAATTTGAGTTCAAGCCGCTTATGAGGCGCGGTGTGAAAAGCCTTCTGGAATTCTAGGAAACTGGAATCAGTTTGAGCTCCTGTGTCGATAGCACTCAACACTTCCTGTGAGTAAAGAACTTTCAAAAGAAAGATGTTTTCTAATTCCGTGTCGACTATGTGTCAGTTGACCGTTCTCTTCGAGGTAATTCTTAATGTTGGTAGACAGTACATTCCAAACTCCTGTTGCACGTTGACGTAAATGATTTTGGCCTGTAATATAATGGATTACTCCTACTGCCGTTCATGAATACTGGTTAGAACTGCGCAACATTCCATTCTTTGGGTACCGATCTTTCATCGAGCAAGCGACTGTATGGGATTGCAGAGTATGAAGCTATTGCATCACCATACTCTGAAAGAAACCTAATTGGTATACAGTCTAGACCGGAAGACTTTCTTTTGTAAAGTGATTTTGCCCGAGTGCTAAATACATATTCTATTAAACGCCTAGTCCTAGATAGTTGGTAGTTAAAGATTCCTATTGTTATTTGTTGATTTCTGTCCTCCATAAAGACCCATTAAATTTTCACATAAACCGAATACCTCCTCTTCGTCAATGAGGTCCAATGTGATATAGAGCTTTTCTCTGATACCAGTATATCATTATGAAGCGAGTTTTTCATGCAAAATTGATTGATTAAGAATGTAATGCTCCAACATCTATTGAGGGTAAATGAACTTACAATCCACATCGCATCAAGCAATCAAACGACTTAAAAGTAATTTTTATAATTTTACTAAAGTGGACCTGAATAACGTGGTTCTGCCTTCCATATTAGGAAAAAAAGGCATCATAACACGTTCCGCGTCCATGTCGCTCGGCTGATCGATCAAAACTAGCCGTCAGATGGCTGCTCAACATCGCGGCTGCCCCAGCCACATTGCCTAGTGCCTTATAGCCCTTACTGGTAAGGCCGTCCGCCTACAAATATATTTGTTACACTGTCAATCAATCAAAATGGTGCTCTGTTCGAATCTTGGTTTGAACACTGCAGTGCTTTCTATGCATAATGATGAGCATTTGACTTCGTTCCACGTTCGAGTCGCCAATGAAAGGGGGATCTACATTTCAAAACTTACTCCGAAATACGGTCCAACTTCACTTGGCGTTATTATCATTGTTATACGTGAAAGAAATGATAAGTAACAGAGGAGATAGTAACATCAACCGGCGATTGAATCCTAAAGGTTTAGTTTTGTAGTCCGAAATTTAAGCCACTGAGCCACAAAGGCAAAGAAAATAAGGTGGTGTTATATGTTATCGTTATTTAAGTTACAAATAAATTATTGGCAAATAAATTTGTTTCGAGGAACCACTTATTCGAAACCAGGTAGAAAATTATTCGAATGATACCTTCTCTTCTCATCGCTACACGTTATGCTTCCTTTCTCTTTCCGTTCATATTATCAGCCATGAAGTATCCTCTTGGTCTCTTTGTTCGATTTACTCACAAGAGATGATGGTGTAGCTGGAGTGAAATATTACTTGTTAGTTACAAATACAATTGACAATTATAGTCTGTTCTCACACTCTTCAACATAAATCGTTCTACTTTCTTGTGTTCAAAATCTATCTCAATGTCAGTGCAATTTTAGCAACTGACTGGATGCGAGCATATTGCATCGGCTATTCTTTTGACGAAAATTAAAGTTCCACAACTATGAAAATGCCCTTCAGCAACAGTAAATGTTCGATTATCAAATTAATTTTTCTTATACTGTGATAAGTTTTCGTGATTCTCAGGTATACAAAATACAGTTTCTCAACAGAAAACATACGAAATCGACAGCTGAAAGGAAATTCTAATTCTATATGCATTCGTTCGCCTATCGGTCGCATTAGTGCCACTACGTTGTAATGAAGTTCTACAGAGTCCGTGTTTCCTTACCCGTAAGGCAAGGCCGTGCGGCTGTTGCCTTTTACTCGGTAAGTGAGCGCTGCGTGATACCTAGTGGGTGAACTGCTGGCCGCGTGATTCTGCGTGCACTTGCGTAGCGAGTGACACACACGAACGCAACTAACGCAGTTTCACCACGCGAATATAGTGATCTACTGAGCGACTACAGTTTCCATCTTATTTCACGCTACAATGCAGCGTCCCTCGTCCATTAACAGCCTACTCGCAAATTATTGATATTGTGGCCGAGCGGTTCTAGTCGCTTCAGTCTGGAACCGCGCAACCACTAAGGTCGCAGGTTCGAATCCTGCCTCGGCATGGATGTGTGTGATGTCCTTATTTTAGTTAGGTTTAAGTAGTTCTACGTTCTAGGGGACTGATGACCTCAGTGTTAAGTCCCATAGTGCTCAGAGCTATTTGAACCATTTCAACCAAATTATTCATTCCAGCAGGAGTTCGGGTGATATTAGTGCATTCACACTGAAACAGATCTTAAGGAGCCGCAGCACTCTTAGAGAATTATATACATTTCAGTGATGTCGGTTCTGTCGGACATGTTCGAACGCGTTTGCAAATGTGTCTACTAAGTAACATTACATGCAATACAGAGTGTGTCATAACTTTATTTTGTGTAGCTTTTATCCCATAGGCATCGTTTCGCTGATGATTTCGTCAGCGTAGGAATGTGGATATTTTACAGATTCGTGTCCAATTATAGCGCAAAATATTTACGTTCTATAGAATTCCATTCGTGAGCCACAATGGGCACTCTGTGAACTTCACCATCACTGAAGATGAGCAGATTGGGATAATTTGCTTGAATGTAGCTTAGCTGTCAGTAGACTTCTCGTACATCAATTGGATCAGGCTTTATCTGACCTACACGTGGCCGCAGAATGTACGTCCGCTATTACTGCGAAATGGGACAAATAAACTGGTCACATTGATAAGACTGTAAGTCCAACTATCTTCACAATCTGGCAACACTTCAGGATGCAGCAGTCCCTAGAGGAAGTCTTACCGTGTGTTCGAGGCATTATGGTCTGTCTGCGCCTATGTCTAGAGGTGAACAGCGTTACAAACTGCTCATTGCCTAAATTTTTGTAGCACCTTGCGTCTCAGTGCTGAAGTATTTAGAGTAATGGTAGCACAGCTACTATGTATTTAACTTTCTGACATAATTGTAAAGCGGTTGACTGTCTGGCTCTGAACGCGAAAAGTGTCAGAACCTGCGGGGGTCCACATGTTGGCGCGGCGGAGCTGCACTCTCTTGCACTTTGTCAAAAGCATCAGCTTCTGCTCATCGCTTTGGAGAGTGTAAAATTAATTACTCTTGTTTAGTCATACTTCACAAAAACAGTCTACGCTCGATAGCAGCGGAGGCAGACGATCTGTTTTATATTATGACTATTTTATTACACTAGACGCCCCATCTCTGGACAATCCAAGCCAAGGCATGCTCCCGACTCCATCTCCTCCGACTGTACATGGGGTCTGGACCCCTCCACCATACTCCACACCTATAAATCCCTCATCCGCCCTTTTCTCTGTTACGCCCATCCTGCCTGGATCTCTGCCCCCCCCCCCTACCTTTTACAAATCCCTTCAGATCCTTGAACGCCATGCTCTCCACCTCACCTATCGCATCTATCTCCCCTCCTCCACACGGATCCTGTACCACCTAATTCCATTCCCCCACCTCCTCCTTTTCCTTGAACGGATACGGATCCTCTACACCTTCCGTAAACTCGATCCCCCTCACTCACTTGTCTCACCCATCCTCTCCCACCCCCGCCCACTGCCGCGCCTGTATTCCCACATCCCACCCGGTCTCCATCTCTTCACCCCCGTTACCCTCTCTCAAGGTGGCTTCCACCAGCTCCCCCTCCCTGGTGATGCCCTCTTCCCCTTCATCTACCCCTCCTACCAACTTTGATCCTCCCCTCCCACTTCCTGTGTTTTTTCCTTTGGGCACCCTCCCTCCCTTCTCTCTCCTTTTCCCTCCATCCCCCCTTTCTCTACCCCTCTTACCCCCTCCTCTCTTCCTTCCTCCCCCTATCTCCCCTGCCCTTGGCATCTATGCTCTCCCATCTCCCTCTCCCACCCCCCTCCTCCTCTCTTGGCAGGTCCACAGACTCATACACGCTCAGTGGACATTCGCACACTGGAGATCATCCCCTCGTGTTTCTGTGTGTGACGTCGTTCATGCTCAAGTCTTCCAGTGTTGCTCGTTTTGTGCTCCAACATTCGCATGTGACAATTATCGTTTCTGTATGTGTCCACATGTCTGCTCAATTTTATCTTGGACTCTACTCCGGTGAACAGATCTGTGTTTTTTAAAAGTGTCTGTCTCTGTCTATGTATCCACTCTGTTTATTCATTGATTGTCTTCATTTGTATTTTTCGTTTTCTCTGTGGTCAAAGAGTGGCGTACTATGCCGCTGATGGCCTACCTGTAACAGGTATGTAAATAACACTAAAGAAAAAATATATATTACACTAATATGCATATTATTATGGCTCAAAGTTTGCGATCCAGTCTGAATAACTGACTACATTGTCTAATGTAATTCTTAACGCTTTCAATCTCGTTTAGTTCTCATTTAGAAGCGATTCTTCGTGTAGATTTTTCGTCAGTCCACAGTTAGTAACTTTCGTGTAATGAGTTTTACTCTCGTGCTTAGGGTTCTTATGGTAAATGGATGCAGTTAACTGTGTGAATACCTTGCAGTGCATGCTCTATAGTAACGGAGACATACTGCTCATTTTGAAGTTCAAGTAGGTATTTATCGAGAACTTAACGTAGTTCGAAAGTGATATGTAAGGTATCCAATTAGATTCAAACCAACAAAATTTGCCTTTTCTGAAGCTACACAGGGTGGAAGGAATCTGCTAACGGCGGTTTCAGCGAGCGTCTACACAAGCTCCTAATCACTGTCTACATGTTTACCACAAAGGAATTATACTATCTGCATGTCCATTCCACAGACATGGGTACTACGTGACGAACAAACCTCAAACTCGTGTGATTGAAGGTCAAATCGAAGTTCTTCAGATAAGTTTATATAGTGAAGGGGCTTGGAATACACAGACCAGACATGTATGACCATAACAAAGAATACTGAGTCGGGCTTGTAAGAAGACTTAATGTGTAAGGTTTTCCTCAGATTTTGTCAAGTAATTTTCCCTAGCAATTTGCAGCTGCGTTTAAAAAAACATAAAACACTAAGAAGGTAGGAAAGCTCTTGTGACTGAACTACACTCCTGGAAATGGAAAAAAGAACACATTGACACCGGTGTGTCAGACCCACCATACTTGCTCCGGACACTGCGAGAGGGTTGTACAAGCAATGATCACACTCACGGCACAGCGGACACACCAGGAACCGCGGTATTGGCCTTCGAATGGCGCTAGCTGCGCAGCATTTGTGCACTGCCGCCGTCAGTGTCAGCCAGTTTGCCGTGGCATACGGAGCTCCATCGCAGTCTTTAACACTGGCAGCATGCCGCGACAGCGTGAACGTGAACCGTATGTACAGTTGACGGACTTTGAGCGAGGGCGTATAGTGGGCATGCGGGAGGCCGGGTGGACGTACCGCCGAATTGCTCAACACGTGGGGCGTGAGGTCTCCACAGTACATCGATGTTGACGCCAGTGGTCGGCAGAAGGCGCACGTGCCCGTCGACCTGGGACCGGACCGCAGCGACGCATAGATGCACGCCAAGACCGTAGGATCCTACGCAGTGCCGTAGGGGACGGCACCGCCACTTCCCAGCAAATTAGGGACACTGTTGCTCCTGGGATATCGGCGAGGACCATTCGAAACCGTCTCCATGAAGCTGGGCTACGGTACCGCACACCGTTAGGCCGTCTTCCGCTCACGCCCCAACATCGTGCAGCCCGCCTCCAGTGGTGTCGCGACAGGCGTGAATGGAGGGACGAGTGGAGACGTGTCGTCTTCAGCGATGAGAGTCGCTTCTGCCTTGGTGCCAATGATGGTCGTATGCGTGTTTGGCGCCGTGCAGGTGAGCGCCACAATCAGTACTGCATACGACCGAGGCACACAGGGCCAACACCCGGCATCATGGTGTGGGGAGCGATCTCCTACACTGGCCGTACACCTCTGGTGATCGTCGAGGGGACAGTGAATAGTGCACGGTACATCCAAACCGTCATCGAACCCATCGTTCTACCATTCCTAGACCGGCAAGGGAACTTGCTGTTCCAACAGGACAATGCACGTCCGCATGTATCCCGTGCCACCCAACGTGCTCTAGAAGTTGTAAGTCAACTACCCTGGCCAGCAAGATCTCCGGATCTGTCCCCCATTGAGCTTGTTTGGGGCTGGATGAAGCGTCGTCTCACGCGGTCTGCACGTCCAGCACGAACGCTGGTGCAACTGAGGCGCCAGGTGGAAATGGCATGGCAAGCCGTTCCACAGGACTACATCCAGCATCTCTACGATCGTCTCCATGGAAGAATAGCAGTCCGCATTGCTGCGAAAGGTGGATATACACTGTACTAGTGCCGACATTGTGCATGCTCTGTTGCCTGTGTCTATGTGCCTGTGGTTCTGTCAGTGTGATCATGTGATGTATCTGACCCCAGGAATGTGTCAATAAAGTTTCCCCTTCCTGGGACAATGAATTCATGGTGTTCTTATTTCAATTTCCAGGAGTGTATTAATAATATTAGTAACAATTACAAACTAACAATGAGTGAAGTTTATTGAATCATAGGAGAATAATGACAATCAAAAATAGAAATGGGTCGACACTCAGTTGGCGCAATTTAAAGATATTCTTATTATTTTATTACTGAATTTCTCATGACTATTTCCAGAGGGTAGCACCGTTGATTAGTAATCAAAACGTCCTGCGTGCCGGGTTCGGACCCCGCCATTGATTAAATTTTTGAACAAAAGGCATCACCAATGGGGCCGAGGACTTCAGCATAAGAAGTCACTCTTATTCACCGAACGACCTTGTCAAAGAGGGCGGAGGAGTGAATACGGATTCAGACAGATCCCAAAGGCGCAAGAATGAGCAATGATCAAAGGCATGAGGATCCAGAAGGCAATGGAAAACACTGCATTAGAGACACATAATGTGTAGCACAGGCTCATTGGTAAAAGATTTCCGACTATTTCCCCATTTGGATCTCTGAGAGCGGACTGCCACGGTTGAGTGACCAGGAGAAAAAAATGATTGAATAACAAACGACAGGATAACGTTCTACGAGTCGGGGCGCGGAATGTCAGAAAATTTAATGTGGAAGAAAAGCTAGAAAATTTGAAAACTGAAATGGTAATGTTCAATCTAGATACAGTGGGGATCAGTGAAGTGAACTGGAAAGGAGACCAGGATTTCTAGTCATGCGAGTATAGGATAACATCAACAGCAGGAGGAAATGGTACAACGGAAGTAGAATACGGAATGAATACGAAGTTATGGCAGAGAATGTATTACTGTGAACAGTAGAATGATAGGACTGTTCTCATCAGAATTGACAGCAGGCCAACACCGACAATAGTAATTCAGGTCTACAAGTCGACTTTGCAAGCCGAGGACGAAGGCATAGGGCCATATGTGAGGATATTGAACTAGTAATTCAGCACGTAAAGAAAGATGAAAATCAAGGGGGTTTGGAATGCAGCTGTAGTGGAAAGACCAGAAAAAGGGTTACGAGAGAATATGGGCTTGGTTAGAAGGAATGATACTATAGAAACACTGATTGAGTTCTACCATAAATATGAGTAACTAACGGCGAATGTTCTGTTCAGGAACCACAAGAACAAGAGGTCTACTTGGAAACTGCCGGAAAACACAGAAAAATTTCAGTTAGGTTACATCATGGTCAGTAGATTCCGAAACCAGATACTGGATTTTAAGACGTACCCAGGACCAGAATAGACTCAGATCACAGTTTTGTACTGATGAGGAGTAGGCTTAAGTTTAAGTGGCTAGTCAGGAAGAACCAGTGTGCAAATAAGTGAGATACCGTAGTACTATGGAATGAAAAGATACGCTTAGAGTTCTCTGTGTCTATAGACACTGCGATAGCGGGTAGCTCAGTAGACAATACTGCTGAAGACGAGTGGACATCTCTAAAGAGGGCAAATCACAGAAGTTGCAAAGAACACCGTAGGTACGAGGAAGGTAACTGTGAAGGAAGCGTAGATAACAGAAGAAATTCTTCTGCTGATGGGCGGAAGAGAGAATTACAAAAATGTTGAGGGAAATTCAGGAACACAGAAACACAAGTCAGTTAGAAATGAAATAAATAGGAAATGTAGGGAAGCTAAGCTAAATTGGCTGCATGAAAACTGTGGGGCAATGGATAAAGAAATGATTGTCGGAAGAACAGATTCAGCATGTAGAAAAGTAAAAACATCCGTCGATTAAATCAAAAGGGAGGGCCGTAATATTAAGAGTTCAGTGGTAAATCTACTGTTAAATGCAGGGAAGAGATCGGATAGGTGGAAAGAGTCCACTGAAGGCCTCTGCGAGGGGAAAGACTTCTGTAGCGACGTGAGAGAAGAAGAAATAGGGATCGAAAGGGAAGAGATAGGGGATCCAGTATTAGGATCGGAATTTAAAAGACGTTTGCAAGACTTGAGATCATATAAGAGTGAAGGGATAGATAACATTGCATCAGATTTTCTATACTGATTGGGGAAGTGGCAACAAAGCGACTACTCTCGTTGGGAGTGTGTAGCATGTATGAGACCGGCCAAATACCATCAGACTTTCGCAAATACATCTTCCACACAATTCCGAAAATATCAAGAGCCGTCAATTGAGAGAATTACAGCACAATCAGCATAACACCTCATGCTTCCAAGTTGCTGACAGAAACTATACAGAAGAATGAGATAGAAAACTGAGGATCCATTTGATGACTATCAGTTTGCCTTTAAGAAACGAAGGGCGCCAGAGAAGCAAGACGAAGAAAAACTGAAACGTGTACATAGAATCCGTCGACTTGGAGAAAGCGTCCGACAATGTAAAACTGTGAAAGATGTTCGAAATTCTGAGGAATACAGAGGTAAGCTGTAGGGAGACACACGTAATATACAATACGTACAAGAGCCAAGAGATAAGAATACGACTGGAGGACCAAGAACGTAGAGCTAAATTTAAAAAGGGTGTAACATGTAGTCTTTAGTCCATACTGTTCAATCTATGGGTGGAAGAAACAATGAGGGAAATAAAAGAAATATTCAGAAGTGGGATTAAAATTCATTGTGAAAGAATATCACTGATAAGATTCGTTGATGACATTGCTACCCTCAGTGAAAGTAAAGAAGAACTTCAGGAAGTACTGAATGGAATCAACAATCTAATGAGTTCAGAATATGGATTGCGAGTAACTCGCAGAAAGACCAAAGTAATGAGAACCAGCAGAAATAAGAAGAGCGAGGAACTTCATATTACAATTGGCGATCCCGAAGTACACTATGTTAAGGAATTCTGCTTTGTAGGCATCAGAATAACATACAACGGACGGAGCAAATAGGAGATAAAAAGCAGACTAGCACTAACGAAAAAGGCTATCCTGGACAAGAGAAATCTTCTTATGAGACATGGACTGTAGGAAAACACGAACAGAAGAAAATCGAAGCCTTTTTGATGTGATGCTACAGAAGAATGTTGAAGATTAGGTGTATGGCTAAGGTAAGGGATGAAGAGATCATCCACGGAAGCGGCGAGGAAAGGAACATATGGAGAACACTGACAAGAAGAAGGGAGTAAATGACAGGAGATCTGTTCAGCTATCAGGGAATAACTTCCGTGGCAATAGGGAGTGCTGTGGAGGGTAAAATCTGTACAGGAAGACAGAGATTTGAATAGAAAATAATTGTGATGGTAGGATGCAAGCGCTACTCTAAGATAAGAAGCTTAGCACAGGACAGAAATTCGTGGCGGTCCGCATCAAACCAGTCAGAAGACTGATGACTCAAGATGACTAAAAACATAAAAGAAATAAAGAAAACAGTAAATCCCCATACCTTAGATCGAGAGATGAGCACGGTGCCACGAAGCAAATATGACACCGCTCCATTTAGTCATCTGCTATTGCTCTGTTGGTACTTCATGCTGATAGTTCACGACAAGATACACAACATAAGTTCAAATTTAAACATGGGATTATCTTCCTACAGTCAAAAAATTAAATTTACGATCTCGATGTCATATAAACATTATACTTCATCAGTATGAAAAGAGACTTGTACAGAGAATTTAGCAGAATCGCTGAGCACCAATCCCGAAAGTTAGGGAACGTTCTCCAGGTGCCACACATCTTCAGTAATACTGCCAAGTCTCAATTGCACTCGCAGTATGAAGAAATTCACGGACAGCGAGCAATATCGTCATTGCTGTCCATAGCCAGTAGATTACACCATTCATAAATACAAGTGAGTTGTACACTTTCCGTGCTAGGATCGCAGTGAAAAATTATGTCCTTAAACTACACTACTGGCCATTAAAATTGCTACACCACGAAGATGACGTGTTACAGACGCGAAATTTAACCGACAGGAAGAAGATGCTGTGATATACAAATGATTAGCTTTTCAGAGCATTCACACAAGGTAAGCGCCGGTGGCGACAGCTACAACGTGCTGACATGAGGAAAGTTTCCAACCGATTTCTCATACATAAACAGCAGTTGATCGGCTTTGCCTGGTGAAACGTTGTTGTGATGCCTCGTGTAAGGAGCAGAATTCGTACCATCACGTTTCCGACTTTGATAAAGGCCGGATTGTAGCCTATCGCGATTGCGGTTTATCGTATCGCGACATTGCTGCTCGCGTTGGTCGAGATCCAATGACTGTTAACAGAATATGGTATAGGAGGGTTTAGAATGGTTATACGGAACACCGTGCTGGATCCCGTCGGCCTCGTATCACTAGCAGTCGAGATAACAGGCATCTTATTCGCATGCTGTAACGGCTCGTGCAGCCATGTCTCGATCCCTGAGTCACCAGATGGGAACGTTTGAAAGGCAACAAAAATCTGCACGAACAGTTCGACTACGTTTGCAGCAGCATGGACTATCAGCTCAGAGACTTTGGCTGCGGTGGCCCTTAACGCTGCATCACAGACTGGAGCACCTGCGATGGTGTACTCAACGACGAACCTGGGTGCACGAATGGCAAAACGTCATTTTTTTCGGATGAATCCAGGTTCTGTTTACAGAATCATTATGGGCGCATCCGTGTTTGGCGACATCGCGGTGAATGCACATTGGAAGCGTGTATTCGTCATCGCCATACTGGCCTATCACCCGGCGTGATGGTATCGGATGCCATTGGTTACACGTCTCGGTGACCTCTTGTTCGCATTGACGGCACTTTGAACAGTGGACGTTACATTTCAGATGTGTTACGACCCGTGGTTCAACCCTTCCTTCGATCCTTGTGAAACTCTACATTTCAGCAGGATAATGCACGACCGCATGTTGCAGCTCCTTTATGGGCCTTTCTGGATACAGAAAATGTTCGACTGCTGCCCTGGCCAGAACATTCTCTCCAGATCTCACACCAATGGAAAACGTCTGGTCAATGGTGGTCGAGCAACTGGCTCATACAATACACCGGTCGCTACCCCTGATGAACTGTGGTATCGTGTTGAAGCTGGATGGGCAGCTGTACCTGTACACTCCATCCAATCTCTGACTCAATGCCCAGGCGTATCAAGGCCGTTATTACGGCCAGAGGTGGTTGTTCTCGGTAGTGATCTCTCAGGATCTATGCACCCAAATTGCGTGAAAATGTAATCACATGTCAGTTCTTGTATAATATATTCGTCCAATGAATACCCGTTCATCATCTGCAATTCTTCTTGGTGTAGCAATTTTAATGGCCAGTAGTGTAAAAATGTTTGTAAAGCGACATTGTCCACCCTGCTTGGCTAGAAGCAAAATATTGTTTTAACGAAACTAAAAATGTATGCAAAACTACCTTCGTTGTCCACAATGTCAATAAATAGTAAGGTACTACATACTGTTGATATCTAATGGAAAGTATCTACCTCCAGTCTAGTGTCATACACAACTAGAATAGTAAGCATACCACCGAAATGTGGACATATTATGGTTAACAGACTAATACATCGATCCCACTGAGAAATAAATTATATAATGGATAAACAGGGAAAAATTGAACATGTGATTACAAAAGCAGAAAGAAAGAAGCAAAGGTACAATTGAGCACTTTTATACGTTTTTCATCTCTAGATCTACCATAACTAATGCATACTAACAAGCTTGTTCATTGCTTCCGTGATTTATCCCATTGTGTTTGACACCGAGATGATGAATAAAATACGGGTTTGTGTCATTGACAGTTGCTTCGAATCTATTCAGACTTCTCTCCCATATCGTTGCTGATGTAACGAAGTGTTTGCGATGCAGACGACTATGTCTTCTCTGTAAGTAGGCAGAATACAGCGTTGCGGTTGGCAATACCTATATGAGACAACAAGTTGTTAGATCGGTTACTGCTGCTACAATGCCAGATTATCAAGATTTAAGTGAGTTTGAACGTGGTGTTATAGTCGGCGCACGAGCGATGGGACACAGCTTCTCCGAGGTAGCGATGAAGTGGGAATTTTTCCGTACGTCCATTTCATAAGTGTACCACGAATATCAGAACTCCGGTAAAACATCCAGTCACCAACATCTCTGTGGCCGGAAAAAGATTGTGCAAGAACGGGACCAACGACGACTGAATCGAATCGTTCAAAGCGACAGAAGTGCAAACTTTCGGCTGCAAAATTCAATACTGGGCCATTAAGAAGTGTCAGCGTGCGAATCATTCAACGGAACACCGTCGATATGGGCTTAAGGATCCGAAGGCCCACTCGTGCACCCTTGATGATTGCACTTCACAAAGCTTTACACCTCGCCTTGGTCCGTCAAAACCGACATTGGTCTGCTGATGACTGGAAACATGTTGCCTTGTGGGACGAGTCTCGATTCAGATTGTATCGAGCGGATGGATGTGTACGGGTATGGAGACAACCTCATGAATCCAACAACCCTGCATTTCAGCAGGGTACTGTTCAAGCTAGTGGAAGCTCTGTAGTGGTGTGGGTAGTGTGGAGCTAGAGTGATATGGAACCCCTGAGATTTCTAGACTCAGACTGGTGACACATACGTAAGCATCCTGTCTTATCGCCAACGTCTATTCATATCCATTGAGCGTCTCGACGGACTTCGGCAATTCCAGCAGAAGAATGCGACATCCCTCACGTCCAGAACTGCTACAGATGGCTCCAGGAAGACTCTTCTGAGTTTAAAGACTTCCGCTGGCCACCAAACTCCCCAGACATGAACATTATTGAGAATTTCTGGGATGCCTTGCAATGTGGTGTTCAGAAGAGATCCCCCCTCCCACGTACTCTTACGAATTTATGGACAGCCCTGCAGGATTCGTGGTGTCAGTTCCCTCAGCACTTTTTCAGACATTAGTGAAGCCTTCTACGTCGGCTGCGGCCCTTCTGCCTGCTCTCGTACGTCCTACATGACACTAACCAGATATAACAATTTCTTTGGCTGTTCAGTGTATGACGTTAGGTATTAAGATTTGTCACTTGTGATATTTAGCACCTAAATTAAATTACTAGCGAAACGAAGTGATAAGATACAGCTTTTGTAGAAAAAGATTTCTAAACCAGTTGACATTTCAGAAAGGGGAGTCTTACAGCTATGTCGATAAGGCATTTCTGCAGTGAACATTCTCACATTTCCATATCATAGCTGAGGTAGATAGCTCGCAACTTGGAAGATAGGGAAGCTCAGGCAAGAAACGATCCTTTTAGAATGCAAAGTGTTTACTAACTCAATGTCATAGTCTATCTAAAATGGGAATTATTCAGAATATTTCGTCTAGATAATAAGGAAAACAGAAAATATATCAAGATCAATCAATATCCCACTCAGAAATCATTGTTATGATGGCACAGTTGCCAAACAATGCGTACAGCATTGTAACATTTTAAGAAAGATAGCGCCAAGAATAATGCGACTTCCTGGCTGGACTCGTGCAAAACCGGACCTGGACATGAAATCTAGGGCGAGACACTGTTCTCTACAAATTTCACATAATCTTTATTTTCCAATCGCTGCATGGAGCAACTACCAACTTAAACGATTTGGTGGTATACAACACTGAATAGCTTTCTGCGTTAAGTTCTGAGTGCCAGATAAATTAACGCTTTCCGAAAACAACGAAGAAAGCAACAGTGAGGGATGTTGGGAATACATTCTGTACGTCGTCAAGAGACAGGGTGATACGAAGATTAGTCAGAAACTGAATGGGACGTAATGTAGCAAGGTACTTTATCGATTGAATCTCGATAGTACGTACTTCTCATATGAATATGTCCATATTTTTGTACTAACAGTGCCTCCATTAACAATCAGGTAGTACACTGGGAGGAAATTGTAACAAATTCAGGGCACTGTGTCATCCTTGGCCACGCTCAAGATGTTAAACATGCTGCTCTTATTAACATTTTATTTCTTCAATCTGAAGTACTGCAAATTGTAAAGGTCGTTCACCAGAGGCTCTTCGCATTTATTGGCTATGTTTCCTGAGTGACTGTGCTGTAAAAATTAGGTGCAGAATACACATTTGGTTCTTCCGATGAATAGACGTAAACAGTAGGGCAATAAACCGTAGTCGAATAAAGTCAGGTGATGCAAAGTTTTGCTATGTAGACAGAAAAATACCTGATGCTAGCAAAAGCAAAAGTATATGAAATGTAGGCTGGCTGAGCAAGATAAGCTTTTCTCGAAAGATAGACAAGCTAACATGTTAGAAAGTCTTTACTGAAATTATTTGTCAGCCTCCATGGTGTTATTGAATGATGTACGTTGTTGTCGGTACTCATAAACATTATCTCCAGATAAACGTCACCCACAACAAGCGTCACAGAAATGGAAAAATATAGTCCTTGGAGTGTTATTTGCTGTTGTACTCGTTTTAGACAGCTGGCCACACCACGTATGTTAAATCACAAGATCACAGCGTCTCTCGCTAGATTGAACAGCTTCACTGTCTCTTAAAACAGCATGAGTTTAAGGAGACGAAGTGCTGCTGACACTTTGTCTACAGACGTGGAGTCGAAATATCATCCAAACATTATTAGACTGTTTTAGATAATGTGGGAGAATATACTGCTGCTGACTTATTTTTCTCTTATTTTTTTCTCAATATTTATCTGCTGTGTTCAATAAACTAACGGAAAGACAGCATCTAGTATGCACTGTACGAATAAAATTGATTAACACATTATAATAGTAACGTCAGGAGGAATGTCTTTTTTTAGTAAAACTAAATATCCCAAATGGTCACGAATTAGTCCAATAATACGCACTTCCGCTTTGAAACGGTCTTCTCTACGTTCAGTCCATATTTACTCTGAAGTAGTGTTACAGTACTACAACAAAAATATGCAAACATCAGTCAATGCCAAAGTTAAGTAAGTGTAGTTGAGAGAAGTTGAGAAATCAGGCACTAAAAAGTGTGCAGTCCATCAAGTTTTTCACATTTACATCTACAGGATACTGAACCAAGGTAGCGATAGAAGATGTCTTAGGATTCCATTACTGATTGTCGATCTGCTTGCTAGTAGCTCTTTCACAGAAAGGGTAAAATCCTGGCCTCCAGCGAGATTAGAACCAAAAACTAACTAGTAGCCTATTTAAAGGGCGAACACTTTATCGCTAACCTAACGTATAACTACGTTTAGCAGTCCTCCGTTAATGTCCCAGTCATGGCCAAGAGCCGGACGCGGTGGAGCCGCGCGACTGCTACGGTCGCAGGTTCGAATCCTGCCTCGGGCATGGATGTGTGTGATGTCCTTAGGTTAGTTAGGTTTAAGTAGTTCTAAGTTCTAGGGGACAGATGACCTCAGATGTTGAGTCCCATAGTGCTCAGAGCCATTTGAACAATATGAACCATGGCCAAGACAGAGAATTCACAAAATACACTCCTGGAAATGGAAAAAAGAACACATTGACACCGGTGTGTCAGACCCACCATACTTGCTCCGGACACTGCGAGAGGGCTGTACAAGCAATGATCACACGCACGGCACAGCGGACACACCAGGAACCGCGGTGTTGGCCGTCGAATGGCGCTAGCTGTGCAGTATTTGTGTACCGCCGCCGTCAGTGTCAGCCAGTTTGCCGTGGCATACGGAGCTCCATCGCAGTCTTTAACAGTGGTAGCATGCCGCGACAGCGTGGACGTGAACCGTATGTGCAGTTGACGGACTTTGAGCGAGGGCGTATAGTGGGCATGCGGGAGGCCGGGTGGACGTACCGCCGAATTGCTCAACACGTGGGGCGTGAGGTCTCCACAGTACATCGATGTTGTCGCCAGTGGTCGGCGGAAGGTGCACGTGCCCGTCGACCTTGGACCGGACCGCAGCGACGTACGGATGCACGCTAAGACCGTAGGATCCTACACAGTGCCGTAGGGGACCGCACCGCCACTTCCCAGCAAATTAGGGACACTGTTGCTCCTGGGGTATCGGCGAGGACCATTCGCAACCGTCTCCATGAAGCCGGGCTACGGTCCCGCACACCGTTAGGCCGTCTTCCGCTCACGCCCCAACATCGTGCAGCCCGCCTCCAGTGGTGTCGGTACAGGCGTGAATGGAGGGTCACTGAATAGTGCACGGTACATCCAAACGGTCATCGAACCCATCGTTCTTCCATTCCTAGACCGGCAAGGGAACTTGCTGTTCTAACAGCGCAATGCACGTCCGCATGTATCCCGTGCCACCCAACGTGCTCTAGAAGGTGTAAGTCAACTACCCTGGACAGCAAGATCTCCGGATCTGTCCCCCATTGAGCATGTTTGGGACTGGATGAAGCGTCGTCTCACGCGGTCTGCACGTTCAGCACGAACGCTGGTCCAACTGAGGCGCCAGGTGGAAATGGCATGGCAAGCCGTTCCACAGGACTACATCAAGCATTTCTACGATCGTCTCCATGGGAGAATAGCAGCCTGCATTGCTGCGAAAGGTGGATATACACTGTACTAGTGCCGACATTGTGCATGCTCTGTTGCCTGTGTCTATGTGCCTGTGGTTCTGTCAGTGTGATCATGTGATGTATCTGACCCCAGGAATGTGTCAATAAAGTTTCCCCTTCCTGGGACAATGAATTCTCGGTGTTCTTATTTCAATTTCCAGGAGTGTAATTGACGAAGTAAGTTGCAGTTCCAGCTGGAATGAGCTTCCTGGACCCAAAGCTATAAATTTGTTACCTCTATGTAATCCCTTAAGAGACAACAATCCAGAATCTAAATGACAATAAACGTCGTATCATTCTAGCAGGGTCATTCTGGATCAAATCTGTAAGAAAATCGACGGTCATATAGTTCCCATTCTATAATTTTCGCAATTCTCAAGTTCACATTTCGAATTTTTCCAAACTGCTGCCACTGCTGACTGGGAGCAGAAATACACACATCACCCCGGTCCCCAGAACTCCTGAAGATAGACGTTGACTGTGGATATTGTATCACAGACATAGTCCCTTTGAGTGTTCAGAGATGTCACTAAACCTGCCCCAAGATATAAACAAACATGCATGAGCAGCGCCTATTAGACGGACGGGGTCCGACAGCCGATCAGTTCCAGTCATTCCACCAGGAAGTAGGTATACGGCTAGTGTTGCATGTAGTTCAATAATGCCTAGACGGTCAACAGCGGTTCGATCGCTTCCGCATTGTTGCTTTGTGCCAGGAAGGGTTCTCAACAAGGGAGGTGTCCAAGCGTCTCGGAGTGACATGGAGGAGATACAGAGAGATAGGAACTGTCGATAACATGCCTCGCTCAGGCCACCCAAGGGCTACTACTGCAATGGATGACTGCTACCAACGTATTATGGCTCGGGAGAACCCTGACAGCAACGCCACCATGTTGAATAATGCTATTAGTGGTGGCACAGGATGTCGTGTTGCGACTCAAACTGTGCGCAGTAGGCGGCATGATGCGCAACTTCACTCCCGACGTCCATAGAAAGGTCCATCTTTCCAACGATGCAGCGCGGCACATATGGGCCCAACAATATGCCGAAAGGACCGCTCAGGACTGGCATCACGTTCTCTTCACCGATGAGTGTCGCACATGCCTTCAACCAGACAATCGTCGGAGACGTGTTTGGAAGCAACCCAGTGAGACTGAACGCCTTAGACACACTGTCCAGCGACTGCAGGTTCCCTGGTGTTTTGGGGTGGCATTATGTGAGGCCGACGTACGCCGCTGGTGGTCATCGAAGGCGCCGTAATGGCTGTATAAATGCATGAATGCCATCCTCCGACCGGTAGTGCAACCATATCGGCAGCACATTAGCGAGACATGCGTCAAACGACAGTTCCCGGCCACGTCTTGCACATCTTGTGAATGACTTCCTTCAGCATAACGACATTGCTCGACTAGAGAGACCAGCATGTTCTCCAGACATGAACCCCACCAAAGATATCTGGGATAAATTGAAAAGGGCTGCCTGTGGACAACATGACCCACCAACTACTCTGAGGGATCTACGCCGAATCGCCGTTGAGGAGTGGGACAATCTGGACTAACAGTGCCTTTATGAACTTGTGGATAGTATGCCACGCCGGCCTGAGTGGCCGAGCGGTTCTAGGCGCTACAGTCTGGAACCGCGCGACCGCTACGGTGGCAGGTTCGAATCCTGCCTCGGGCATGGATGTGTGTGATGTCCTTAGGTTAGTTAGGTTTAAGTAGTTCTAAGTTCTAGGGGACTGATGACCTCAGCAGTTACGTCCCATAGTGCTCAGAGCCATTCTAACCATTTCTTGATAGTATGCCACGACGAATACAGGCATGCATCAATGCAAGAGGACGTGCTGCTTGGTATTAGAGGTAAAGGTGTGTATAGCAATCTGGACAACCATCTCTGAAGGTCTCGCTGTATGGTGGTACAACACGCAATGTGTGGTTTTCATGAGCAAAAAAAGGGCGGAAATGTTGTTTATGTTGATCTCTATTCCAATTTTCTGTACATCTTTATGTGTGTACGTAGAAAAGGACAATGAATTTTACTCGCATTTCTGTAACTATGATTTGAGTCTAAAGTGTACTTATGAATAAATAACAGGGAAAATAATTTCGGCGGATCCCTTCTTCTGTTGCTATTGGAGATATTTTTGTTGTTCAGACTTGAGTAACATGCAAACTAAGAAAACCATTCCCTGGGAGCGATTCGCTTTGTTAACATTACCAGATGCCATTAACGTTATGAGAAAATATCATTAATTTTAATATTATTTGCCAGAAAGCAGTTTTCGGTATAAATGGTTGCAATGGTACAACCTGTAATACCTAACAACACTAATGAAAAGACAACATAACACTGTTTGCAGATGTTCGTGTTTTATAATCAAATTTAATATGCTGTGAATTAAGTATAGTTTCAAATCACCAAAGTAAACTATGCAGGCTAATTTTTCGCAATGACTAAAAAACAGGACTCAAAAGCTGTGAAGACAATTAAACAGTGAATCATTGCAGTGCAAGTTTGGTGTCAGATCCTGGCAATATGTAAGGAGAAGCAGATGTGATGGAAATGTGAAACAAGAAACGGAAAGTGCCGACAGTAATGTGTCAAATATCTCATTCGTCAGCAAAACTCATTTATTCCATAAAAACAACAAAAAGACGAGAGGTATCGTCTACGTGTAATGATCACAATACAGGTGCTCGTTACTATTTGTCAGTAACAGCGATAAGTGTCAGATGAATTAGCTTTCCAGTGATCTTACACGGTAAGACAGGAACCAAAGTAACAAGAAGAGGGTACCCTAGATGAGCATAGAACAGAATTTCTACGCAATGCGTCACAGTTGGCGCATTTTGCTCGTAGTTTGTTTCTGAACTGTTTCACGCTAACGATCCCTTTACGGTATCACAACATTCATCTGGGAATTACCTAGGTGTTATTGTTAAAACAGAGTCCTGTTTTAAACATTACGGCACTTGTGGTTGGATCTAACTCAGTGGACAACGCTTACTGTAATTTCATTTTATCTTGGAGACTATTGGAAAGACATAATAATGGTTCCGAGATACTGACTACTCACATCAACTTGTCTTCTGGGACAATAGCTCATCGGCTCTGCCTTAACTAAGTAGTTGATGGTCCCATCAATAGGGTAAAACCGAAGGACAAATAGTCATACGGACTAGACACCTCACTATTTACATCGCTTTGGAATAACTATAAAGAATTAAGCATTGGTAAGATAGCAAATTTAGATTAAATGAATCTGACGAAAAAACCTAGATACTGCGAGACGAAACCTAAATCAAGCTACCAGCACTGGTTCGAAATCCAATCTTTTGATATCATTCTTTTCATTTTGGTACCACGGAAATACCTGAGACCAATGACATCTGTATTTCTGTGAAACGAAGAAATACAGTGGAATTACTTACAAAACAAATAAGCATTTGAAATAGTACAAAAATTATATTTTATCACCAGATATCTTATACAACTTTATAACTAAGAGTAACTGAAAATGAAGTACATCAATCTTTCCGCTCATTTTTACTTTTGTACTTCAGGAGAACCAGTGTATTCCCAAAAATAATATTTATCATAAAAACGTTGTAAGCAGAAAAATTTGATGTACCACCAGTAATATGAGAAGGCACATATGCAACAGTCGTGTTTTTTTTTATGTGAATAACATTAGCAATAACAGCTTTATTAACATTCTACACACCTCGCGATCTGGAAATAATTTTTTGGAAATTCAAGCATATCAAAGCATTTCCTCGGAAGATGGAGCCTGCTATTGATTTTGGATCCGTGTGTTTGTTCTATTAATTCCATGTAGTCTACATGCGATCTCCGTTTGCTCTGCGATGAGAATAGGCATTTTCTAATGCGCGAATGTAATTCTTCACATTCCGTAAGACGATATGTTGCAGGATTGACAGATCGGCATATACTTTGTCGGATTTAAATTTAATTAACATGTCAATATTCTTATTTCGGCGGTGATACAGGTCATTGTATAAGGAACGATAGTTTTGCACACTCCATGAGTAAATAATGCACAGAAAGAGTTTCACCTTTAGCGTTTCGTGTCTCAATCGTTAAAACTGAACCCTGGTAGGATCATTTTGTTGTCCATCTGTACATATGGCTGCTTTTCTATCCAACTGTTAACACCATTTTTCCACGAACAGGTAGAGGTAACAAGCAGAAACGATAACATATGTATCGCTTGGCGATGTAAATAATTTAAGATTCTATTCCAATAGACTCAAAAGACATGACAATATCTGTCAAACATTTAGACACTCAGAAAATCATTCATAGAGACCTATGGATGAATTATCTGCAAATATATCGGACATAGTGGCCTTGAAGTAAGGGACATGCATGTAACTGCAGGGATTGCTGAGTCTAAACTCAGTTATATTACAGAGCTTACGGCCTTCATTTTAACCTAGCCTTCCCCTCTCAACAATGTGAAGAGTAGCCAAAACAAACAGAAGTTTGGAGTCCACATCAAACTTCAGGTTCCCTTTCACCAGTCGGATAATTCGAGTAGGTTAGGAACACGCAATTCGCCGAAGTGGTGTCTGATAGAAAGACTTGGACCATGCCACTTATAACAGTACCGTGTATATCACTCTTCCCTAACAACCAAACCTAAAATCCTGTCACGCGAAAGCCAAATATAACACTAACGTGCTGTGAAACATTCTAACGTTACCCTCCGAGAGAATTTCGAATTTTGACAGCGCGTGTGTCTAATGGATAAAGAAATCGGACTATAATTTTGAATATGGCCAAATTAATAGATAAACTATACAGACTTTAAGCTTGGGAGTTAATGAATGGGGTAATATCCTAAGTGAATGAAAAAAAATGAACTGTTGCCAGCCCAATTATTAGGCACATTAATTTGGAAATATATGTTTAAGAAAACTAAATATTGGTTGGTGAAGTTACTTTCGTTGACATTACCCTTTGAATAGCACACGGGATACAAATACGCAGTACACTCTGAACTGTTTGTAGCAGCAGTTACCAAAAATGCACACACAACTGAATTTTAGGAAGCAAATTTGCACCAAACTCATACCAATAACATCTACACTCAAGGTCATTACTTACTCACATACTGAAACGTTACTGCATGAACTGAAGAACTAAATATTGTCATGAGGGACTTTTATCTTAACTGACAAAAAAAACCAAATGTAGGTGACTAATATCATAAATACACTGTTTATGCTCCTCTGCATACATCAGTTTCCCTTAGCAAAAGTAATAGTTCAATTTCTTCCTAATAAGTGGAGAATATAATGGGGACCCATAAACTAGTATAGTTTCACTAGTCAACGCTCTAGGATTATTACACTATAAAATACTAATTCAAAAAGCTAATCATTCACTTCACTTGGAGCAGTTAATAATTTACTTTCCAAGACAAAAAAATTCAACACTGGGTTTAATTAAGCTCAAAAAAGGAACCATTCATGATAGTAATCAAAACCATACTATTTTTAAAACGAGATTAACTTATTTACCCTTTGATCAGTTGTGAAGCTGGTATTCTAGACAATAATATTTACACAGTCTTGCACCGTAATCCTATAACACTATATTTTGTAGTAAACTAAGACGCTTGATCAAAAGCTTATCTAACTTCACTTTTAGGCTTTTAACTTTAACTTTTACTATTGCAGTTACATTAGACAAAAAAATTACTTTCAAACACTTGAATGCATGAATTGTTCAGTTAAATTAGGATACTCGGTTTTAGTAGCACTTGGGTGAGGACCCTGCACAGGTTCGTGATCAGGATAGAAAATATGGTTCCGGACACGGATTTATAAGGTGTGATTATTATTAAAATAACATGCAAATTAACTGGTTTATGCCCATATACATTACTGAATGTATGAAGTTAGCGAAGCAGTGGCGTAGATTGGTGGCAAGTGACGTGGCGACTAACTGTACTCACGGCTTTGTAAAATCTCTTCTTGGCGTCGGATTTTCAACATTTTAGGGCCATTCCTTTATGCCAAAAATACTGAATAACAGCCAGATCCACATCCGAGGCAAATCCTTTGTAAAGCGGCTTCCAGTTGCGTATCGTAGCACCGTCGATGTGTACCGTGCTACGGCTAGCCACATAGTGTGTACCGTTCACACCAAGGAGCCGCTCAGTTCAACCGCTAAAGCCATCTTTTACATCGCGCCATTACACTTCCGTTGCTGGGGGACTTCCCTACAGCTATTATGTGCTACAAATATTAGAATAATTTATCATTTTAACACATCGTTTTGCTTTTTTCATATATACATTACAAGACTCAAATTTTCTTGTCACATGTCAAGGAGTTTAAATAAATCAGAATACACACTCTATAATTGCAGATACACATTTAAACAAATATAAACCTAATTCTAATCGACATAAGTTTTACATTCTGACTCACACAATTTATCTACGTACATAATTAAGTTCGAACGGAGCCAACCCTCTGTACCGCGTTCACGTGACTGTCCATTGGCGCCAGCTCGATATTGATACTTTTTCGCATATACACTTTGAAATACACCATGAATACCTGCTTACAAGTTTTCAAGAAATAGTAGTAATTGAAAAATCTAGAGATGTACTACAGTATCTTACTTATTACAGCCATATAGATCGCTAAGACAATGGATTAATGGCAGGTCGCTCTGGGGTGTTTAAGCTGTCATTATTCTCGCTGACAAGTGGAATAGAGAATGATTGTAACATGTAGTGCAATAATAATTGTCCTCTGCCATGAGCTTCACATTGGTTTCCAAAGCTTAGAGTGAACACATAAATATGTATGAAACACGTATACTGTTGATTTCGTAACCTAAGCCTACAAAATAAATCGTAGGAATAAATTCAATGGCAAGAAAATACACTGAAGTGACAAAAGTTACGGGATACTTTTTAATATCTCTCCAGACTTGCTTTTGCCCAGCAAAGTGGAGCACTTTCGACAGGGCATGGACTCAACAAGTTGTTGGAAGTTCCCCATCAGATATATTGGGCCACGCTGCCTATGTAGTCGTCCATAATTGTGCTAGAGTTTCTAGCGCAGGATTTTATGCAAGACTACGTTCTATAAATGTTCGATGCGATTCATGTATTGCGACCTGGGTTTCCAAATCATTCGCTCGAATTGTGCAGAATATTCTTCAAACCAATCACGAACAACTGTAGCGCAGGGAGGTGGCGCATTGTCATGTATAAAAACTCCTTAGTCGCTTGGGAACATGAAGTCTGTGGGTGGCTCCAAATGGTCTCCAAGTAGCCAAAAACACCCAGGATCCCACCACTACCTTGTACAATGCCTTGTTGACAACTTGAGTCCATGGGCTCGAGGGGTCTGCGCCACACTCGAACCCCACCGGCAGCTCTTGCCAACTGAAATCGGGACTCATCTGTCCAAAGGTTTTAATCATGGATTTTGAATCGTCTAGGGTCCAACAGATATGGTCACGAGCCGAGGAGAGGCGATGTCGCGCTGTTGGCATAGGCTTTCGCTGCCATAGTCCACTTTCGTAGCAGATACGTTCGTCGTACGTCCCACATTGACTTCTGCATTTATTGCACTCGTTATTGCTTGTCTGTTAGCACTGCCAACTTTATGGGAACGCCACTCCTCTCGTTCCTTAAGTGAAGGCTGTCGGCCATTGCATTGCCTGTGGTGAGAGGTGATAACTGAAACTTGGTATTCTCGGCACACTTTTGACTCTGTGGATCTCAGAACATTGAGTTGCCTAAGGATTTCCGAAATGGAATGTCTATCATTCTGCGTGAAAAGTCTGTTCATTCCAGTCATGCGGCCACAATGACGCCGGAAGCCCTTTCGCATGAATCACTTCTTTTTGTACGCCCCCTATAGCTGGGTGGTCAGCGCGAAAGACTGTTAATCCTAATGGCCGGGTTCGATTCCCGGCTTGGTCGGAGATTTTCTCCGCTCTGGGACTGGGTGTTGGTGTGGTCCTAAACATCATCATTTCATCCACATCGACGCGCAAGTCGCTGAAGTGGCGTCAAATCCAAGGACTTGCACGCGACGAACGGTCTACCCGACGGGAGACCCTAGTCACACAACATTTACATTTTTTTTATTTCTCTTTTATACCTTGAGTAGGGGACGCTGCCGCCATCTGTATGTGTGCCTCTCGATATCCCACGAATTTTGTCACCTCAGTGCGAGCTGGTCGCCCGGATACGTGACTCTTCCAGTACAAAGCCACGCTATCAGGGACGCAGAGGAATGGGGGCTTTCTGCGGAGAGAAGCGAGCGGACTGTCTGGCTGCCGAGAGACTGAGTGACGGCGGCAGACAGCTGGCCGGGGTATGGGCGGGGTATAGGCAGGGTATAGGGTATCGACTGGCAGCCGGAATGCTAAGCGCTGCCGGCATCCGATACGTCTCGGGGGGCGCGCTGCCGCTGGCGGCGGAGAGACAGTGCTGCGGTTGCCATCGGTGTGAACGTCGAGGCTGCTCTTCTTCTACTCTCTGAGTCGTAACCAAAGGGTTTTGTATCACCGTCACTTGCGTAATCTCTCGTGTCTTCTTTGGGTGAAGGGCTAACAGTGGTCTTCGCGGTATGAAGCCGAGCTGCCGTTTCCATTTCGTACACAACCACTAAATCCCTTCCCCTCTGATTCCTTAAAGAATAGAATTCCCATGTACGAAACAGCTTCAGATGTCACCAATGATAGCATTTGTTGGATGCAAAACAATGTTCAAATGTGTGTGAAATCTTATGGGATTTAACTGCTGAGGTCATCAGTCCCTAAGCTTACACACTATTTAACCTAAATTATCCTAAGGACAAACACACACACCCATGCCCGAGGGAGGACTCGAACCTCCGCCAGGACCAGCCTCACAGCCCATGACTGCAGATCCTTAGATCGCTCGTGTTGAATATTAGACGTCATGTATGTAAAAGAGAAAAACCTTAGAAAGGGTTTGAAATTACGTTTAAAGTTTGTTACAAGTCTATGAGATTTCTTATCATTAGTCACTGGATGTGTACAGTGTGGGTAATTTGCGCTTGTTTTCGCACATCTCAATATTTCCAACGTCTTATCTCCTGGAATTTGTGTCGTACAATGTTATAATTTTTCAGGTAAATTCAGTGGTATACCTACTTGGATACAACACGTAGAGATTAGAGTCAGTAGTAAAAAAGTTATAAATTAGAATGCCATCACTGATGCTTTCCTGAATGGACAACGAAATACATTTTCGTTGTCCGTTCAGGAAAGCATCGGTCATGACTTTCTAATTTATGTAGTAAGCGATAAACTTTGTTCCTTTCGTCGTTTCGTGAGGAACGCCAGCGCGAAAATGAGTCGCAAAGGTTTAATATTGTGCGTCAAGTTTGTCGGAGTTCGCTAAGTGCTCCCATGCTCAAATACTAGATGAATTTAGTCAGAGTAATTTGCGCGCTGTAAGTTACGCTGCCTCAAGACAAGTACACAGTTCCTAACTGTAATACTAGTGTCACTGTGTTAAACCTTCAGTATCAGCTTACACCTCTTAATGAGGAAATTATGACACGGTCAATAGTTGTATGGAGCACAGACAATTAAAATTATGTTACCCTAGAAGCCGTCGGATACACCGATCCCGGTGAGATCACCCAAGTTAAGCGCTGTCGGGCGTGGTCGGCAATTGGATGGGTGACCATCCCGGCCGCCATGCGCTGTTGCCATTTTTCTGGGTGCACTCAGCCTCGTGATGCCAATTGAGGAGCTACTCGACCGAATAGTAGCGGTTCCGGTCAAGAATACCATCATGACGACCGTGAGAGTGGTGTGCTGACCCCACACCCCTCCTATCCGCATCCTCCACTGAGGATGACACGGCGGTCGGATGGTCCCATTAGGCCACTCGTGGCCTGAAGACGGAGTGCTAGAAGCCGTCAGGCAGACAACCTGTAACTGCCACTGTGCACCATGATCCGCGTTTGCAATTTATTAATATCGATATTACGACGAACAGCCAAGATTTTCTTCTTGAGGTGCCTCGAGTTTCCCTGTTAGGCAATGTGTCCTCGCTTGTTGAACTCCAACCAGACCGTTAACTGTTATTGACCTCGCACCCATACTTCATGTTGTCGAGTGGTTTTCAATGGTTCCAATGTGTAAGACGAAGCAAAAACGCACCGCACCTCAGAGGCGTTCGTTCATGTTCAGTGTAGATGGAGCCCCACAATGCCATTAGAGAAGGGTTGAAGAATTCGAGGTGTCAGCTGTGTGAGAGGTTGTCAAGAACGTCGTCCTTCTGACCCTCGCGTCGATAACTGTCGGTTCCGAACGCGAAATGTGTGGGAATCATTGCCCCCAGGAAGGGAGTGTTTTCACTGACTCCCTTTATCACACTCTGACACTTTTTAGTGTTAATTCTGAGCGGAAGTGTGTCTGAAGTGTTTTCCTCGAGCAGCCATAATAACATCGCGTGATTTCAACGGTGCGTGTCGCGATTCTGGTCTCAACCACGGAGGGGTCAGAAGAGTGGGTGGAATGTGCTGTGACGCCCATCCCATCATGTGACATGTCCACGGTGGTAAATGGCAGCGTTATGGTGACATTTGGTTCCAATGTGAGTACATTAACCAACACTGGACGTCACATGAATTTCCCAGCTGTTGTCTTTTTTCCACGTCTGCCGACACCTTGCTGTTTAATGTGCCGTCGAGGCAGAGGGGTAACGTTGCAGGGCGCCACGATTTGCACCATCACAGAGGAATTTTGCAGGCACCTTTGAGCCAAATGTAGAACTTCTGCATCACAATGGAAGACGATTACGAGGATTCGGAGGTGATCCCTTAATTGTGTTGCACAGTGTAAATTGCATAATCTGAACCGAAAGTATATTTATGTAATAGAATGAAACACCTTCAGTCCTCATTTCGAAGCTATTTATTATCTGGCTACCATTTTCCATGAGTCGGTACACCAACTTCAGGCCTTAACTGAAGCTGTGGGGGCTAACTCCATCAGTGCCCAAAATGTGTGAACTGGTTTCCGTAGACTGTAAAAACGACGTGTTCTCCAACCATCAACTAACATGGTAGTTGATTGGAGACACATTGCTGTTGTTACAGTTTACAGAACAAAGTTTATCGATAGCTGGTGGTTATATAATTTTCAGTGCGACAGGGTCTGCAGCTGCAATGAATTTTTTGTAAGATTATTTATGCCTTCAGCTGCCATTCTCGTTACTTCATGTACGATTGTAAAATTTCGGCCTTACGCCATTTTCAAGTATCTAAAACGGAAATATCATACACTGGATGTATTAGTGACACTTGTGATTTGGTTTTAGAACAAGTCATATCTGTAGATATACTACTCCCTTTATAAGTTCCTTTGTGGATGATTTTTTAGTAATAAATTATATCATGTACGTCGTTGTTCCTATGACACCATGTTATGCTCATAAAACAAATGAAAGATGTTCACTCTATTTTAGGAGCTCGTTATTTACGAGCAGTTGCTGCAAAGCTCTTATATATATAAGGCTCATGTTTTAATGTACTTAACACTGGGAAGATTACAATTATTTTACAGAAATTTGCTACTTAATATGCATATGCTTTTGTTCTCATTTACATTTAATTATCGTTCATCATTGATGTAAATACGACTATACGTAGTTTCTTTAAAATAACTTGTTCTGTTATTGTGGGACGACGTCATTTTTGAGTAGTTGGTACAAAGATCTTGTATATGAAATCTGTCATAGTACTCTAATGAAACCGTACTGAGAACCACGAGAGTCGAATAAAAACTGCTTTGTGGTTTTGTAATATTTCCCATTACAGTCATATTTACTAATGAGTGTAATGTGTTTGAAACTATGGACCAGTTACAGGACTGCTAACAATCTACAACGATTATTGAGAGGCATACCACGTAAATCAGAACCATTTTCGCAATCAGTACGTCTAATCTACAAAATTAACTGTCAAGAACGCCCGAAGTTTTATATTGGGCACCCAGGAAGAAACGGTAGTACACGATTTAAAGAATACATGACAATAAGCGGCAATAATCCATCCACATTTGCTGCTCATTTAAACGACACCAACCACAAAATATCTAATCTAGACGGATCACATAAAATATTACATAATTTACAGAGCGAAAAAATCATGGACGTAATTGAAAAAATTGAAATTCACATCCATCTAAAAGATCAGTCAGACAGAGTTTGAAATGAGCGAAAAGACCTGGAAAATGGGAAATTCCTAGACAGCTTTCTAACATTTCTACTGGAAGCGTTACACAACCATAGAATGTAACATTATTTCTATACTCATTAATAAATATGTCTGTAATGGGAAACATTACGCAACCATAAAGCAGTTTTTACTCGACTCTCGTGATTCTCAGTATGGTTTCATTAGAGTATTGTGATTGATTTCATATATAAGATCTTTGTACCAACTATTCAAAAATGGCGTGCTCCCACAATAACAGAACAAATATTTACAAGTTATTTTAAACAAACTACGTATAGTTTTACATCAATGATGACGATACTTAAATGTAAATGAGAACAAAAGTATATGCAGCTTAAGTAGCAAATTTCTGTAAAATAATTCTAATCTTCCTAGTGTTAAGTACATTAAAACATGAGCTTTGCAACAACTGCTCGAAAATAACGTGCTCCTAAAATAGTGTGAACATCTCTGATTTATTTCAAGAGCAACGACGTACATAATATAATTTATTACTAAAAAATCATGTATAAAGTAACGTATAAGGCGCCTAGTATATCTACAGACATGACTTGTTCCTACATCCAAATCAGAGGTGTAAATAATGTATCAAAGGTATGATACGTGAAAATGGCGTAGGACCGAAATTGTACAGTCGTACATGAAATAAAGAGAATGGCAGCTGAAGCCATCAAGAAAGCTTTCAAAAATCGTTGCTACAGTCTACAGAAACCAGTTCATAGATGTTGGCCCCTTATGGAATAGTGTATACAGTTGGAATTAATCCCCTCAGCGTCAGTTAAGGCCTGAAGATGGTGTACTGGTAGCCATACAATTAATAAAATCGGAAGGTAGGCTGTAAATGTTCCTTTTTATAAGATAAGTGAACGGCCGAAGTCCTTCAAACCTTCAATCAGAAGGATGGACGCACAAGAAAATATGTTTGTCTAAATAATTAACTACCCTTCTGTTACGTTCCGTTTTGAAGCTAATCTTAAACTAGTAACTAATACAAAGGATGAATACTGTGTAAGGAATTTCTGCTTTAAGAGCGTTCCGAAGAAGTTTTGGTAGTTACAAATGCTAAGTGATTCCCTGCAAAAATACTGCTTCGAATATGTACTCTCCGGAGTCACTTACAATTCATTAATTCACGATTACCGTCGTAAGTCCAGTAAAAGGGTAACACTGACTTGCTGTTATAGAAATATAGTTAAGGAGTGTTAAAACCAATACAGTTTTTGATGTTAAGTATGCCAAGGAGAATGCCACAAGAGATGCACGCCGCCTTTCCAGGTTGTGTCGAGCTACAAGCAATCAACCGTCTCCATCTCATAAACTGTGCTGTCGGCAGTACAAAGCCTCAAGCTCAAGGCTGCCCGAAGGAACAGTGCAAGAGACACCTTGGAATGGAAACTAGTACGTCGAGTCCTCTTCACCGACGTGCACGGCATTTTTCTGACGTAGGTTGATAGCGTAGAAGAGCGTAAAAGCAGCCAGATGACATTGCATATCACAGGCATGCAGCCCAACACGCTTAGCCGGGATTAGATCTATAACGTTTCAGCCTTTTGTTGCACTTTCCATGAAAGCAATATGAAGTAGCATGGTACACAAGCAAATTATTCTTATAAGCTTAGGAATTACTTTTACAGATGTTCTATCAAATAGCTTGTCTCAAAAATGCATACACATTGCTAAAGAACATATACAATTCCAAAATCAAAAGAAACGTAGAAAATTCCATAGAAATTCATAGAGACCACCAAGATATAGACATTCCACAAACTTCAAGCGTCATTTCCTATGACTTCACATTAAAATACACAGGATTCCCATACAGAAAATCGACATTATTGCAATAAGACAACAACTGTCCTCACACCAGACACACAAACTGCAGCTGCACTGAAGGATAAATAACTGCAAAAAATCACTTTGCGTTCGATGACGAATTTCCTTCCTTGGATGGATTGCTAAGAAAATCAACTACTATTGGTCTCTCAGGCAATAAATTGATTACCTACATTGAAACTGACATCCTTAGACAAATAATAAAAACCAAACTCTGCACAGTTAACCATTCCTACACTTTTGGTCGACGACATAATGTACCATAAAACAGCTACGTGAGGAAATAACAGCCACAAATTGAACGCAATAAAGCAAATAGTTGTATATAACGGTGATAACACGCACGTAATAGAAATACCTAGCTATAAAATATGCAACAAACAACAACACTGCAACAAAGAAGAACCCAATCCACAGACAACGACAGGACTCAGACACAGCAAATGAGCTGAACCACACAGAATGACACATACTAACCTACAAGGACAAACTGTCCACAAAATTGGCAACATATTGAAGAAACACGGATATCAAATAGGACAGCGAACGGGCAACACTACGCCAAGGAAGCTCAGAACACAGAACGCATCTGCTGACAAGTTAAACATACCGAGTGCATACCAACTTCCCTCTAACTTTTGCCAGTCACTATACGCGGAAAACACATGAAACAAGACATTTGGAATGCCTGATAGCCCTTAAAACTAATATCTAATATAATACTTACGCCGACCAGTTAATAACCTATAACCACTGTCCCAGTTAAATTGAAACAATTCAGAAACACTAAAATCTAGCTACCACATGTACCAAAAGCTTACCCTAGAGGAAAATGTCCACTACCGAGTGCTATAGCAGAAGGAAAACAGTTACACATGCAATGGCACTCTGTTTGGCGCTTCAAAGGAAGTATGCAAGAAAGACCAAACAAACAAAAAAGGGAAAAGTGCACGGGCGCGAACAAAGAGGGGGAAGAGGGGGGGGGGGGGGGGTATGAGAGAAAGTGTGACCCAGCACTGGGGAAGCAAAATTCAAATGAGAGAACGATCGAGCAGAAAGACATTGAACATCAGCAGACACTAAACACAGTGCAGGAACGTAAACAGTGGGTTTTGTATAGCTGTACTTTTTAACTCGGGATTTTTGTTCGTAAAAAACATGCCTCGTGGTTCTGTGGCTATTTCTGCTAGAGAGGAGCTTGCAGATGACGATACGAACTGTGACTGAAAACGAAATTACGAAATTACAGTTAAAGATAAATTACATTCCTTACTTGCCAACGAGTTTCACAAATCTTTTACTATAACTAATGTGCGTCGGGTGAGGATAACACAACAAAAGGCAATTCGGTTACAGTTGTGGCGAGTGAAGACGGCTCTCTGTAATATTTTTAGTGATTAAATAATGTCTGACTTTAATATGCGGCAGTGGTATGTGAAGTTCCTTTTCAGTTTTTTTTTTTTTATTTGCGCCCTTTTATTGTGGTTGGCTACGTTTTCCCACAACGTGCAATGCGGTATAGGCCTACTGTTTATTAGATGACTGTTGGCTCCGTTACTTATTTGTAGTTATGCCGTGAAACGAAAATTATTGAAAGATTGCTACAATCAGTCCGCATAACGTTTTGCCGTTCTACCAAACATGAAATTTCCACACAATACGCTCATCAGTATTTAAGTATGTGCGTGCACTAACTACTAATAGGAAGAGTAAATTACAAAGCTTCTCTTACATTTAATTGGAGATTCACTAACTGTTGCGACAATACGATGAAGTGAAACCTTGAACCAAGTGCCCCCCTTCATCTACTATCGACATGAGACAAGAAAATACTAATTACTCTTTTTCCTTTTGTGTTACAAGGAGTACAGAGGGCAAATCTAAAAATTATGGGATAAGCGCCTCTCTGTCGTCGACAATAAGCTACTACTATAATTTCGCTCGAGGACAGCAACAATTGAATATGCTAATAAGTCTGTTTGAGATATTGTACTGCCAAGAATATGAGCAAACGTCTTTAATAACGAAATACGGCTGCTTCCATTCGGTGTGCACAACTAACATGGCTAAAGACCTTTACATTTTCTTTTATTGTTATCTCATCGTTACTTGATGTGCAAAAATATTCTTTCCGTCTTTGAGAAACGAAATAAGAGTTGTAGGTTTTCTCATTACACCATTCATCAGGTGTATAAAAGAGTTGCGTGTGCACACGCACACTAACATTAAAAATATTTCTCCCTGAAAATATAGTGTTCTACAAGATTTAAGTCCAATATTTCGTTGCGTTTTGCATTTAGAACCGTAGTTCACCGTTACTCTGGTTCGTTCTTTAGCCAACTTTTTTTTTTCTTCTACTAGGCCCACTCTTGGGTCAGTGGTGAGTTTTTATGTTTAGATAGCGCCTACGTTAAGTTCATTTAGTCTCACCATTCGGTCTTTTCCGGAAGAAAAGCAAGACAGAACTCCAGGAGATTCAAGACGATGCAAGGGCTGAATTACATTCTGACAACTGTTACATATTTTTTCTCAATAACGTTTTCGGTCTTTAAATAAGTGTCTTGTTTTAACATATACAGCAACCAAAATTCTTTTTTCTTCACTTGAATTAGTGGAGAAGATGATTTTACACAGAATAGTCTCAATAAAGGATTCTGTTTTCAGTGTTTGAGAATGGTCTTTTCATCTTTTTCCAAGATTATATTTGGTGCTGGTATGACGCCGAGGCAAAGTAGTTGGTCGTCGGTGGCGCTTTTTGACAACTAGCTACAGGTATGATATATCGGATCATGAAGCACCCTCGGTTAAAAACAGGAAAGCACCTTACCGAAGGCCTTGCTCCCAAATTGATGTCAGAGTAACGTAAAAATTTGGTGCGACAACATGAGAAATACTCATAAACATCATAAATACTTTTTTGAAAGAAAATACAGCTTGAAGCGTATTATTGTTAGAATCAAAGGGGAGATTCCTTAAACTTCTCTTAGAGTAACTAAGTCGGAATCGGATGAGATTCGATAGAAGCAGTCTGAAGTTCATATATTTGTTGCAGCATAGTATTTTATATTTTTCAGTATTATTTTTTAAACGATTGTCCGAAGAAGGCAAACCTAGTTCCATCATGTGTCAGAAATAGCGTTCACACACCTACAAGCGCAGTCACGGAGCCTCTTAAAAGTGCGCTTTACAGCATTTCCCAAACCAAGTTTCACAAATAACATAAAACACCTTAGCGTTGCAGTTGCAACAATACATGTTGGTAAGGGGCAATCGTCGACCGTCAATAAAGTACAGTACAGCTTCCGTCATGTAAAAAGTGCGTCCTCAGAGGATTCTGCTGTACGTTTTCCTCTGGACCCATGTTTACGCCATGGCCATGATCACCATCACACATCAGACTCAAGATCCACCAGGCAACTGACCAGTCATATTATTTGAAGAGTAGAGGCCTTCCTTCTACCTGATTTCCTTAACACAGACAGTTTATGTGCAACAGATTCACTCTGTACCGAACGAATGTGAATAGCTTCATTTCTTTACAAACAAGTACATCCAATTAAATCGTGTTTCATTAAATTTTTGTTACGACTGCCCCAAATCACTCACAAATTCAGTCGAATGCATGTCTCTGAAAGGTAAATTAAATCATGGGAATAGAATATATGTCATAAAACTAAAAAAATGACATCTACTTCGAATTGCAGAGTCGTTACACACCCATGAACTTTTACGTACGTCCGTACACTTTGCTTTAGCACATCGGTAGTTTCATTGGAAAAGTGTACCTTGTTGTGAATGTCTCCATGCATAACCAGCAGTGCTTGCACCGAGTTCTATTTATGACAATAATAATATTTGTAACGAGAAACAGCGAAGCAAGGCACCAAAACAGGCTAGCAAAGAAAAAGGCCAATATGCAACTAGTTCAACTATACCGTCTAAAATTCAGAGCACCTCCTTTCATTTTTATCGCTCAGTGTGAGAATTTTTGTATCATTTCGTACCACTAATATTTTGATCTCTTACTGGCTGGAAAGGTTGTCCATTTATTTATAACTAATTAGACTGTGGATGAATAAAGGCCGAAATTTAGGAATTATATCAGCTCAGGAAGGTCGCCTAAAGCTGTAAAGAAACTTAATGACAAAGTTACATCTATCAGCGAAGCACAAAGAATATTGGCTGGGACTTTTCAACAGCAATCTATAACGGTACATACCTTTACTGGTAAACACGAGAGCATGTTACAAGCGATATTTGAGTTGGAAAGCCAACGAGATTGAAATGCGTTTTCTGACTCGCGTACTGAGAGAAACAACCAAATTAGCCGAAAGATTGAATCTCATGTAAACGTCATTATGCAATAGTTAAGAGAGAATGAAATACCTCAATTGAAAGTAACCATCCGGAATTGGCGGAATCTAAGAACGAAATACGAAGTGACTTAACTGGCTGACGTGATACTATTTCCGCACAAGTAAAAGGCGTTAGTCAAGAACTAACAGAAGTGAAAAGCGCGGTACACGTTGTTCCATCAGTTTCACGTCACTTCAGTAGTTTGCCACATCCACAACCACGGTCACAGAGGTCACGGTAAGACAAGTTGGAGCTTACTGCCCTAATGATTACTGACACGCCAAATGCAGTAAAAGTTGAAATTTTCCCGGTGAATCAACTGTTCTAAAAGATTTCGGGCTGCAAGCCCGAAATCTTTTTGAACACGCCATATGTAGTCGGGCGCGTGCCTACTCTATCATCAGTTCTTCTTCAAGAAAGTTTGTTGAGTCATAGGCAGTTTCAAGTGTTCTTGCCCAATACAAAACTATTCATTCTATTATTTTTGAAAAATATTTTCATGGCATACGAGGTGCTATCCAAAATTTTCGGGACTAATGCTGCCATCTGTTGAAAACCTTACCTTTGTACTAATGGTCACCGTCTCCATGGAAGTAGTTCCCATCTGCACGTACACACCGGTCACAGCACTTCTGCCACTGGTCAAACGTTTTCTGGAAGTTCTGTTCTTTCAGGGTGTCGAACCGACGGCCTTTCCACTGGAGTTTCAGTTTTGGGAATAGCACTAAGTCACAAGGTGCCAAATCTGGCGAGTGCGATGGGTGGGGTACTACCGCCATGTTGTTTTTTTGCCTAAAAGTTCGTGGTGAGCAAGGACGTGTGACAGGGCGCGTTGTTGTGATGCAGCAGCCAGTTCCCTTGACGCCAAAGTTCGGGCCGTCATCGCTGCACGTTTTCATGGAGCCACCGCAAAACGTCATTGTAGTAAGCGGAATTTATTGTTTGGTTAGGTGGGACGTATTCTTTCTCCACAATTCCCTCGGTATCAAAGAAAACGACGTCACGCTCTTCACTTTGCTCTTCACCTGTCTCGCTTTTTTGGGTCTTGGAGAGCCCGGGCTCTTCCACTGGGACGTTTGTTGCCTTGTCTCTGGATCATAACCGCAAATCCAGCTCTCGTCGCCAGTGATAAACCGTGACAAAAAGGTTGGATCATCAGACACGGTCTGACGAACATCCGTGCACACTTCAACACGGTGTGCCTTGCATCATAAAATCGCCACTCACCAAACACAGGGTATTATGGAAAGAGTGGACACGCAACACGTCCTCTCAGCTGAATGCCACTTCCCACACAGACTCAACAGACATGCAGCTCTCCCCACCTAGCAGTCCAACGATCTATTACTTCTACCTCCAGATGGCAGGATCAGAGATTCCACGTAGTATTGCCACATCCCTAGACAGATGTCTAGAAATTCCAATTTATAAGAGGTTTTATTCAGAGTGAAGCTGCCCTGTTAGCAATGCAAACTGCTGGCTATTGCGGGACTTACGAACAATGTGAAAGAGCATTTCTCTCAAAGTACTGGTCAGCCGGGATTCAGGAAAGATTTCATAAGGATGACTTCAATCCAGACCCTTTTAATATAAGACGGGTCAACGATGACCGGACTGAAGCGAACCCTTCGCGTGCGCTTGACATTGATTTGAGACAGCAAAATTACCACAATTCTTCGCTTTCTCGTGAAGTCCGTCAGCATGACAAATATTCTCTTGGCACCACGACCGCCTCAAGTAAACGCAGCATACCTTGTCCATACAGTGGACTCCTCTTGACCTCTAGGACATCTGTCCGTCTTCAAAAAATAAGACAAGAATCTACTGTTTGCCAAGGCGTCATTATTTTCAGGCCGTCATAAACAGACACGAATTGTCACTGTAAACGCTGTAATGATACACGTCAGGGAATGCATCAGATAAAATGTATATCTCAATGATTTAACCAAAATAAATACAAATACAACTAAATCTGCGACATTTGATCAATTAGAACTCGTCTTACAAAAATGGTACCCACCTGAACAGACCGAAGTTATAACTAAGAAGGTAATAGAAGAAATAGGTTACGGGGAACAGAGATAAAACATAGAATCGAGTAGAGCATGGCTATGATAAACGTAAGTTTCACATAACACTCAACAAAAAAGAATTCACTCTCAAAACATAAAAAGAGTACACGCACAACTATAAATTAGCCATACAGTCCGCTTGCAAGAAGAACAGTCTTTTTACTAAAAACCTCCTTTCCTCAAGTCCACAGAAAAATTCCACATAGCTATGATTCACACTCATCGGATCACTCACTGGTTCACCAATATTTTTATTTGTCTATTCCTCACACTGGTAAGCATAAGACATACACTTAGATCAACACATTTCTGATTTATACTTTGCTTGAAGGCCGGCTCACGCAAAGCTAATGAACGAAAAATTTAAGCAAAAGAAACTTCGAGGAAGTAAATACTAGTCTAATTGGTAAAATACACAGATACGATTTACTTCTTCGCAGAAGTGTCCTAAAACAGAAATTAAAGTAAATACTCCATTGGCACCACCTGCTACCGGTCCAGGGGCATCCTCTGCAACATCCCCTACACAGACTATACGAGCACTGTACTTTGTAGTCGTGAGGTTCATATGACTGTAGCTCTTGTGGTAGCATAAAACTACAGTAGAAAGTCGGTTCACACAAAGATGCTACAGTGAAATGTGTGCTAAGAACATATAATAAGTTAATGAACATTTGTCTACCTAGTAAAATACTCAGGCACAATTCACTTCATCTCAGAGGTACATGAAAACAACTCTAAAGTAAATACTGTATCTACTGATGCTGCTCTCACCTCACGCACGTCCGCTAGGCTCCGTGACAGCTGTTACATGGCCATGCGAGCGCACCACACAACAGTTACGAGACTCAAACTCGCGAGTGAGACTTAATGTTTAGGACGATAAGTTGAGAATAATATTGTTACATACACTTACGACTTCAAGTATAAGGGATGTCTAGAAAGCAAGTACCGACAGGTCCCGGAATGGAAACCACAGTGAAAATCCGATGTAGATATGCACAGGTGTCTTCGGAAATGTCTCCAGCAATCCCGTCGATTGCGTCAAGTTGCACTTTTCAGTTCTGAGAGCACAGTGAGTACGTAAAGATTCCTAGAAAATAGCGTCTCCCGCCAGAAAAGGATAACTGCCGAGAAACTTCGCCTGGTAACATGCAACCCCACATATTGTAAGTGGCATGCATCTCCTTCTTAATGACAGTTTTCGGGCATATACTGCAAGGGCATGGAGCTGCTCCTGCAACGTTGCAATCTGTAAATGTTGAGGATTTCAGAGTGGTTAACAATATTCCTTCATCTGCTGCTCGAGGAACTAAATGCAGAGAATTGTTAGATCGGAGTCACAAAGAATTACAACCAGAAAACCGATTTTCACATGTCTAAGCCTTGTCAACCTTTCTGGAAACCTCGCTGACAAGGAAAAAATAAGAAATAATCCGAACAACTGATAACAAGGCCTGTTCCTTTTACTGTATCCCTAACAGCCTAAAATACAGTGCTACACAATGATTTCTTTCTATCAGGTGATTGCCACATATGTCAAGTTAAAGTCTTGCTTAATCGAATATGCCAGCAATTAATGTTATATTTGGAAGAGATCTTAAATGATATTCCAAATGATGACATAAACGCATTGGAACTTATCCATAAATTGGGTTGTGAAAGTTCACAGCATTATGGTAGAAATAAAAAGTTGAAAACAACCATGATTCTGATGGGAACATATTTCAGTTGTCCTTAGTGCCTCTGCAACTTATTAGTTGCACGAATAACGATCTGCTTGTTTGGGAAAATCCTACATCATCTTTTCCTCCCTATTGCTTACTAACAACAATTTTATTTATTCTTGTAACAGTTGATGTTACTAATGAAGGAACTGTTTATATAACAGGCTGACTGAAACATTACATGAAACAAAACTTGCAAGAAAAGAGGGTGATTTACCCTTAAAACACACATTGCTGATGACCATGGTAGATGCAAAGATCTGAAATGCAGCAATAGAGACAGCATCTAAAATAAGATGCTGCGTTTGCAAGGCTACCTCGAACAACTTCAGTGACCAGTCAAAAACTAAAGTGGTAAATACAGAAGCTCTTCAGTTCGGCGTGTCTGTACTCCACTCCTGAATTAGATTATTAGAATTTTTGTTGCACATTTCCTATAAAATAAATATCAAGAATTGGTAAATCCTTTCGAAAGAGGAAAAGAAACTTGTTCTAGATACGAAAGAAGTCACGCGATAGATGCTTAGAAATCGAATGGGATTAATTGTAGATGTTCCCAAGAAAGTCTATTGAGACAGCACTGATGGAAATAAAAGTAGCAGATTTTTTTTGAAATCTGAAACATAAGCAGAAGTGACTGATATAGATTTGCAACTCATCTATCGATTCAGGATTATTCGATAAGCTATTTACAGTGGCTATAAAATAGACATACATAAAGATTGTGCTTATACTGTTGAAACAGCTAACCGTACGTTGGTTTATATCTATGGCATCCTACCTCTCCTACGGTAAACAAAATTTTGGAGCAGGGTCCAGATGTCATTGAACATGCTCTCTTACCCACAGACAATTTTTCAGAAGAAACAGACGAGGCCAGTAATACGACTTTTGTTTGTCAGGAAATTCTCACAAGAAGAATGAAATGTGGACAAAATAAACAGGATACTAGTGGTATCTAATCCATTAACAACAAATATGAGACCGAATCCAAAGAAAACTACCAAACCTTTCTTAAAAGAAAAATTACTTCTACTGATCGCAAGCGAAGTATGGCTTAGGTAGGTCCACAGGGCTGTAAATGGTGATGAAGAGGAGTCTGCAATAGAAACAGACTACTCAGATGAACAAGACTGGGAGACACCATGTGAATAATACCTAGTATTATAGCTAGGAATAAAGTAATAAAATTATCATAATTTTCTTTTGTTTCATGTTATGGAGCATGAATTCGTGCCCCTCTCAACCTGTAAAGTTTCATTTCGTTTCTTCCTCTCCTTCTGGATGCTTCACTTTTGTCAGGTATTGATATTCTGTTGATCACGAAGGATCACCTTCGCCAAACTTCTGAAATATGCCACAAAAACACATCCTCTGCCTGTGAGGGCTCGCATTTCATCAGTATCCAGTCATGGGTTGCAACCGACTCCTCGATTTTACGAGCTCTCCAACCGCTTCAAGAAATTATTAAATATTAAGACCTTTCGACTAACCAAAGGATCAGTAGCATAGTTTTCGCACTTTCATAGTCAACATCCTGTCCCCAGTAATAACGCTTCAGGAAGATGCTGCTTTCCGCCAGGAATTTGAGAGCTTTCTGTGTAATGGGTGCTGGAGAACACCGGCCATTATGAGTAAATCACTTGACCTTGAGTCATCCTCGTAAACCCAAATCACTACCCATTTAGGGAGATTAAGGAAAGACAAGCGTATCACCTCCAGGTTGTGGACCACCTCCATCCCTCTGATACAGCTCTCACCTGGGAGTTGAAATGGGATTTAACGTGTATCTCGGCGGAAATGGTTTCACTGTGGGGAGCGCAGTGTAAGTAGGCTGTTTAGGTTTTTTTTTTAATGGTAACGCCGCCGCCCACGTAGCGCTCTGTATAAAAATCATTGGCTGTGCCGTGTGCAGTCTGTGGCTGGTTTGCATTGTTGTCTGCCATTGTAGTGTTGAGCAGCGGCAACTGGATGCTAACAGCGCGTGCAAGGAATAATGAGTAGTGGTTAGGGACTCTGGTTTGTGCAAAAGGTTGTTGGAAACCAAGAATTGTACTTTAAGAGTTATGAAATGTATGTAAATGCGTGAATGTATTACAATGCCGACGAAAATTTTTTGGACACTATTATATTTAAAGGATTTTGTTTCTACAGATTTGTAACGCAAATTCTCAACCTGTGAAAATATTTTTATATGCGAATGTCACTGTAGCGGAAACTGATGTCGTAAATTTTTCAGTAAGAAAGGTAAGTGACCACCTGCACGTAATGCGTCGTGGGCACCCAGCTGCGCGACAGGCGCCTGGAAAAAAAAGCCATTAGTGTGTGCCTGTCAGAGGCACAGGTGGAGAAAAAAAAAAGAGGCCATTATCCTCGCTATTGACATTCCTTTGTAGGAAGCATCGTAAATACGACACCTTCAAACTTAAAAACATGATTACACTGTAGAGTTCTTAATTTATGATATTTACTGAAATGAAATGATGAGAAATGTTTCGTGTCTATTGTCTTGCTAGCTGGAAGATTGTTTACTGCATTATGAAATGCCTTATGGCTAGCGAATGACGTTTCACGCCTTGCTTTGCCTATTTTGTTTAATATCTAGTTTCTTGTTGCAACGCAACATTGTTTAAATTAAAATTTAATACATGTACTAATATAACTACTTTCTGTCTACAGACCCAGTAAAGAATCATTCTATGATGTACGAGTACTTCCTTAGAAAAGAGAGCACAAATAGACATTTCCCTTCACAGGACTTACAAAAATAATTTTTTTTACGATTTGGTAACTTATCTGCTAGCGTATGTTCTAGTGATGCATCACTCCAGTGTTAAGATGTGACATAGGTATTACACATTTTTACTGTAATATTTTTTCTGTTTCAGCTATGTCATGTTTAGATTTAAATTATTATATTTATTGCTGCTCGCTATGCTTACTTGCATTTTTTTTGTCATTGCTGTTTGTATTAATTGTTTTGTGCCGCTGCTTTGCCTCGTCCCTTAGTTTAGCATCTGAGTTCAGTAGATTTAAGTTATCTTAAGATGGGGTAGGCTATATAAGAGAACGAGTTATGAATTGGAAGAAATGCATTGAAAAGCTATATGAAAATGGTTTGGCCAAAAAAGTAGTCTATAGTGTAGAAAAACTATTTTTGAAAGAGGATGTGAGCATAATACAGAAAGCAGGCTTCGATATGACTTTTTGGAAATAATGAAGAATGAAGGGAGATCTCCAAGAAGTAAAGAAAGTTTTGTTTGCAAAATACTGCAGTAAAACAAACCCTGTCCTTTCTTTGTGTTATCCCACTATGTGTTTGTGTACCCTTGTGTATTTATTTTCTTCCTGTCTCTGTGTACTGTTGCATAGAATTTTTTCTCTTGTAATACTAACCTACATTCACTATGATGAGGAATACTGTTATCCTCAAATATAATTTGCATTAATAATATGTTATTTACTTCGTAAAGATGTTTACACATTATTTATTCTGTTTTGTTCTAATGCTCATGTGTCAAGTTGATGTTTCAAAAGTTATTCTGATCTTTTATGTATGTGCTTATGTCATAATTTTTGTAACACTGATGTATTTGTTATTTCCATTCTTTTGTTAAGCCTGTATTACTGCAAATGTTATCTGTACTATTATGTTCTTTAATGATGTATTTTGTACCTTTGTTATTGTATTCTTATGTTATAAAATTGTAATTGACACCAGTTCATCAAATTAAGTAACTTGTAAATTACATTTCACTGCACACGTTTCTGTTGGTCATAGTATATGGACAATATGTGAGAAGTAGGGACTGATAGTGTTTGCACGTGTGTTAATAATTCAGTAAGGGACTGGATAACAGCATTTCTGGTTGTAAGAACATTTCAAAAACAATTTTTGTGAGTGCACAAGTGGTGGTTATGGACTTGCTATATTATCCGCAAGACTCTTCAATGGTGATTGTGCACCTGCACAGTCAAACAGATGGCTGCTGGCCATCTCTACAAGGACTACAGTGGGTCTACACCTTTGACGACCCACCGATACCATTATTTCTACAAGGACTGCAGTGGGTCTGCACCTCTGGTGGCCCACCAATACCGTAATCTCTACCACGACTACAATGGGTCTACTCTGTGACGACCTACCTACCAATATTCTTCAAAACTTCGACTGACTCTGCTGTGGGTTTGTTCTGTTTTGGCCCATTACCTGTCTGCATGTCAAGAGTCAGCAATTTCTTTCCGTTGGAAGGACAACACTACTTCTTGAAGACTGCATGGAAATCCACTACTACCGTGTGCATTTTCTTTTACTACTCAGACTTTGGGAAAACACTACAATTTTACTTTGATGAATGATCGGGACCGTCTTTATGGACTGTGAGAAAATTTTAGCTTTTGACCAACATTGTATCGATAAGTGTGTGCATTTCATTTCTTTGTCATTGTAATTATGAAAAAAAATTTCAAATCTGTATTGGCCAATGCCCAGAACAATTTGTAAATTTTTTTCTGGGGAGCATGGGGGCTATGTAAGTAGGCTGTTTAGGTTTTTTTATTGGTAACGCCGCGGCCACTTAGCACTCTGTATAAAAATCACTGGCTGTGCCGTGTGCAGTCTGTGTTTAGTTTGCATTGTTGTCTGCCATTGTAGTGTTGAGCAGCGGCAGCTGGATGCTAACAGCGCGTAGCGTTGCGCAGTTGGAGGCGAGCTGCCAGCAGTGGTGGATGTGAGGAGAGAAATGGCGGAGTTTTGTAATTTGTAAGACTGGATGTCATGAACTACCATATATATTATGACTATTGAGGTAAATACATTGTTTGTTCTCTATTAAAATCTTGCATTCGCTAACTATGCCTATCAGTAGTTAGTGCCTTCAGTAGTTTGAATCTTTTATTTAGCTGGCAGTAGTGGTGCTCGCTGTATTGCAGTAGTTCGAGTAACGAAGATTTTTGGTGAGGTAAGTGATTTGTGAAAGGTATAGGTTAATGTTAGTCAGGGCCATTCTTTTGTAGGGATTATTGGAAGTCAGATTGCATAGCGCTAAAACTATTGTGTGTCAGTTTAAGCACAGTCGTGTACAATTGTTCTAAGGGAACGTTTCAGCAGTAGCGTCTCAAACATTCTTCACAGGTTTAGCATGTTACAGTTGTTCAACTTTGCAAACAAGATAAACAGTAACTATAAATGAGAATCAAAATGTTGTGTTGGTTCTACATAATCAATTTATTAAGGTAACTGGTTTTCGCTTGAAAGACAATAATCTCTATGATCCACAGGGCTAATTTGTATACTTAATCGATTTTCGGCTGCAGCTGCAACTTCAGTCTGATGACAACCTTGCAAGCCGTAAACCATCTAAGAAAATAAATTAAACCCATACAACATACACTATACCGCACTTTTAATTTATAATTATGTTGTGCTACACGTTGTACACGTAAAAGAATTCTTTCATCATTTCCCCCAATTAGCAATAGTAAAACCTGCTTTGGATAGGCCCACCAGACGGTAAACCCTCAAAAGATATCTTTCCTACCAGATCATGGAATCTCTCAGTTCCACAACAAAAACTCAGTGAGCTATAGTTCCCAAGCTTTTATCAAAGATAAAAAAGGATTTACATGATGTAGTTTCTTTCCATAAAAAGTGAGCGAATGACAAATCAGAACTTAATGCTGACAATAAAAACAAAGCAGCCTGGAGGGTTGTAACCCAAGGAACAGCAAAACAGAAACAGAATCAGTATAAGTGTAATTAAAGTGTAAAAGACTGGGATAGATCGATAAATAGTCGACTGAATCTATAAATTTAGTGAATCATTACTTTTCACATTTGGCAGAAAGACTGAAAAGAAAATTTCCGAAATCAAATAGTCTTCCAGTAAAACATTTGTGCAGGTAGTACTGTGATGTTCTTACGCACCAAAGAGTGGGAATACATGAAAACAGAATAAAAATTAAAAACAGGAAGTCAACAGGCACAGATGAAGTGCTGATCTGTGTACTTTTAAGACTGAAGAGGCAATTTACAAGCTCCATTAACTGATATAATAAATGAATCTTCCAGCTCAGTTAACGAACTCTCTACAGTATCTGAAACGCAAAATTTGTCTCTACTCAAGGGAGATGACACAGAAGATATAGTAAACCATATCCCTATTTCTCTCCTGTCATAATTCTCAAACGCCATAGAATATTAGTGAATTGCGTGCATAAACATAACCTCAATGAAGCTCAATTTGGTTTCTACAGCAATAGAATTTGATAATTAGCCATTGTAGAGCTTCAGGACTTGTACTTGGCCCACTGTACCAGAGTGAATGTCACTGGCGTATTTTTAGACCTCCTACAATCTATTATACTACCGACCTAAAATTCTACCAAAAAAACTAGAATCATTAAGAGCAAGATGAATTGCCGACTGGTTTCGATCATATCTGAAAAATAGGCTGCAAATGATAGATATGGCACAGCCTTCAAATACAACAAACTTTTTAGTGAGTCATCTCTTAGATTCCTACACTACTGGCCATTAAAATTGCTACACCACGAAGATGACGTACTACAGACGAGAAATTTAACCGACAGGAAGAAGGTGCTGTGATATGCAAATGATTAGATTTTCAGAGGATTCACACAAGGTTGGCGCCGGTGGCGACACCAACAATGTGGTGACATGAGGAAAGCATCAAGGCCGTTATTACGGCCAGAGGTGGTTGTTCTGGGTACTGATTTCTCAGGGTCTATGCACCCAAATTGCGTGAAAATGTAATCACATGTCAGTTCTAGTATAATATATTTGTTCAACGAATACCCATTTATCATCTGCATTTCTTCTTGGTGTAGCAATTTTAATGGCCAGTAGCGTATATATGAACGTAGTAATTTCTCAGGTCACTATTTAAGGACCAGTATTGTTTTTGATAACCCTCAATGCCTTCCCAGACATGCATAGAAGCTCTTATTGTTGATGACAGCAATGAAACAATCACGTATAAAACACCACAACTCCAAGTAGAGAAAGCAAATCAAACCCTATACGATGTTCCTAATTGGTCAGTATGCAATAAATTTGTACTGAACGTGGATTTCTGCTTAAAGGGATAAAATAACTGGAAAATTGAATATTGATGAAAAAATTGTAAATTGGAGAGTAAGTGAGAAATCTTTAAAAAAGAATTTTGACTCTCACCTTAAGTGGAATTAACAAACAAATACACTTTTCGTCTGCATGTTGTGCCTTTAGAAGGAAGGTGGGTATATTACAGCTTAATATTATCTCGAGAATGAAGATAACAGAGGCGGTAAACCCTTAGAGTTCCGTCATCAGCGTATAAAAGGCGAAGCCTTGTAGTTATGTACTATTCCTACATATGCTCCGTCTTCATTTTTGAAATCATTGTTTGCGTACGTCACACACAAAACATGGATAAAGCCTTCAAAGTACAGGAAAATACCTTCAAAATAATAAATAGAAATAATAAATGAGCTCCCTAAAAAGATCTGTTTAAACAACTGGTGATTGTAATATTACCTTGTGAGTACTACGACCTACCTGTTACACACATCAACTAGAATGTCAACCATTATGTCACAGAGAGTGCCATTCACGGTTATGGAACAAAAGCTGAACTAAACTTACGTTTTTCGAGAGTAAAGAAACAAAATACAAAATTTTTATATGTCGCGTGACTACACGAAAATGTGTGCCACCACTTCCTTGGATTTTGTGATAGTTCACACAACGTTGGTAAACGGCACTTTGTAGCGCCAGGTACATGTGATTACATAATGTTTTGTTGTTACTTCTACTACCCATGAGACAAGTGTTTGTAATATCACACTTCCGTAAAATTATTAACTTTTTTGTAATTCTGTTCCAACATAGACCTGAAGGAGATTTGCATTGCAGATTGAAACCAGTTGTCAGCAAACAAGATTTTTTATCCACATGGTATTTATTTATTAAAAATAAACATCTGTCGTTCTGCAGCAAAATACAGTTATTTAATTAATCTCACGGCAAAATCCTATGCCATAAAACTGTGATAATTGTAATCCTTTTCTTTTTTCTTGAGCTCAGCATGTCATTCAACTTGGTGGGGTATGTAGTAATACATTTTGCTACAAAACATGGCAACACGTCCCAGTTTCCTTTTACTAGATCGATGAAAGATGTGCGCGTGAAAACCGTGAGTTTAATTAGTAGAAGCGCAAAGAGCATCTACGGCGCACAGGTGTGTTGGTATTTGTTTGCAGATATGAGAAAGAGAAATGGGGGCAACGGGCAGAAAGTGACTACGGATGTGTGATTTGGACTGGCCAGTAAGCGGTCACTAGCACTTTGCCGTCGTGATTTGGGGGTGTTGTGGGCTGCAGAGAAGAAAGTCGCCTGACGATGAAGACCGTGCAGTGAAGAAAAAATGAATGTTGTTGTGTAGACTCTATGCTGTGGTATTTTGAATGAAGTACAGGCTTATGGTTTTGGTCAAGCATTGAATCATCACGTATGAACATGATGTCTGAATAGCCTTCTTAAATAGCAGCTGTTGTGAGCTGAGAACTTATTTGAGTACAGGAGAATTACGGAAATGGTATTTTGTGATTTCGTAATGAGTTAATGTAGAAGCTCACATATAGCCTCAGACCCTCAGCAGTTGGAAAAGAAGTCAGTTATCAAATATGTAACACTGCATAGCTGGAACACAACATCGACAAAAAGAAGACGGAGACCTGGAAATTCAGAAAAGAAAGTAATTGTTACTTCAGGGAACGGGTAAAGACTTTGTATCTTGCTTTATACCGGTCACCGAAGATCAACCCACAACAAGAAAAACGCCTCATGTGGTGTCCTAAGTAAAGGATACGGACGAGAGGAAATAAAGTAAGAGAGGTGTAACAAGAAATGGGAAGATGTACGTCATTCCGACAGGAAGTAAGCGAGTCACCAAGAACAGTATCGTAAGCACTTACGCTGTAACGGTACAAACGACAGCAACATTACTCAAACTAAAAGGATTGTGACTTCAATTAAACCCAAACAAGTTAGATTGTCACGATCTTGAACGAAATGAATATCAGCTGGCCGTAGCAACTAGGTCCACAATAAATACACTGCTGGCCATTAAAATTGCTACACCAAGAAGAAATATAGATGATAAACGGGTATTCATTGGACAAATATATTATACTAGAACTGACATCTGATTACATCATCGCCGGGTGATACGCCAGTATGGCGACGACGAATACACGCTTCCAATGTGCGTTCACCGCGAAGTCGCCAAACACGGATGCGACCATCATGATGCTGTAAACAGAACCTGGATTCATCCGAAAAAAATGACGTATTCCCATTCGTGCACCCAGGTTCGTCCTTGAGCACACCGTCGCAGGCGCTCCTGTTTGTGATGCAGCGTCAAGGGTAACCGCAGCCATGGTGTCCTAGCTGATAGTCAATGCTGCTGCAAACGTCGTCAAACTGTTCGTGCAGATGGTTGTTGTCTTGCAATCGTCCCCATCTGTTGACTCAGCGATCGAGACGTGGCTGCACTATCCGTTACAGCCATTCGGATAAGATGCCTGTCATCTCGACTGCTAGTCATACGAGGCCGCTGGTATCTAGCACGGCGTTCTGTATTACCCTCCCGAACCCACCGATTCCATATTACGCTAACAGTCATTGGATCTCGACCAATGCGAGAAGCAATGTCGCGATACGATAAACCGCAATGGCGATAGGCTACAATCCGACCTTTATCGAAGTCGGAAACGTGATGGTACGCATTTCTTCTTCTTACACGAGGCATCACAACAACGTTTCACCAGGCAACGCTGATCAACTGTTGTTTGTGTATGAGAAATCAGTTGGAAACTTTCCTCGTCTCAGCTCGATGTAGGTGTCGCCACCGGCCAAGCCTTGTGTGAATGCTCTGAAAAGCTAATCATTTGCATATCACAACGTCTTCTTCACGTCGGTTAAATTTCGCATCTGTAGCACGTCATCTTCGTGGTGTAGCAATTTATCCTCGTGATGGAGCACGTTCTCGGCACGTAAATCATGAAGAGAGAAGCTGACTACAGAGAAGGGTTTCGGCGAACGGTTTCGACGATGACGAATGCTGTGATGGCTTCCGAAAACAACACTTAGTCGTTTCGCAGTGTCGGTGGTTGTGCAGCTGACTGCGGCAGCGGCTACAGGGCGACTATTCGAGACAGAGCTACACGCACGATGGCATCGGCAGGAAGCTACAGCGGCCGGTTCGGCAAATTAGGTGATTTGTGCAGTGTACCGCCTGCTGCATTTGTGTGTAGTTATTTAATCTGCAATAACTGGCAGTTTTAATTTAGATTGCACACCTATCACAACTAGAAGTATGGATAGTAAGATCTTAGCGGAAAATATAGTTAAACGTAAAGCATAAGAAAAACTAGATGAACAAGCCAATAAACTGGATTAGATGTCTAATAAAAGGGAGCAGTTAAATGACCTATCACAAAACAGCAAAAGTCAAGAAGATAAACTAGATGAGCTACATCAAAATAATACAAATTTAAGTGATTTATTAAGAAAAATAGATAAAATTTACAAATTACACCGAACATTAGCTAATGTAATTGGTTGTAACGGAAATAGTCGAGCATTGTGATACAGTTGGACAAGAAGTGGAATTACAGTTTAAAATGGGAATGCTAAGATGACTCATTAGAGAAATCATCCTCGAGCAGTTACGGAACTATATGTAATCAAATCTCAGAGACTCAAGACAGAGAACTAAACATGATCTTATTGAAATTTCTAGCGTTCCAAATACACTCCTGGAAATGGAAAAAAGAACACATTGACACCGGTGTGTCAGACCCACTATACTTGCTCCGGACACTGCGAGAGGGCTGTACAAGCAATGATCACACGCACGGCACAGCTGACACACCAGGAACCGCGGTGTTGGCCGTCAAATGGCGCTAGCTGCGCAGCATTTGTGCACCGCCGCCGTCAGTGTCAGCCAGTTTGTCGTGCCATACGGAGCTCCATCGCAGTCTTTAACACTGGTAGCATGCCGCGACAGCGTGGACGTGAACCGTATGTGCAGTTGACGGACTTTGAGCGAGGGCGTATAGTGGGCATGCGGGAGGCTGGGTGGACGTACCGCCGAATTGCTCAACACGTGAGGCGTGAGGTCTCCACAGTACATCGATGTTGTCGCCAGTGGTCGGCGGAAGGTGCACGTGTCCGTCGACCTGGGACCGGACCGCAGCGACGCACGGATGCACGCCAAGACCCTAGGATCCTACACAGTGCCGTAGGGGACCGCACCGCCACTTCCCAGCAAATGAGGGACACTGTTGCTCCTGGGGTATCGGCGAGGACCATTCGCAACCGTCTCCATGAAGCTGGGCTACGGTCCCGCACACCATTAGGCCGTCTTCCGCTCACGCCCCAACATCGTGCAGCCCGCCTCCAGTGGTGTCGCGACAGGCGTGAATGGAGGGACGAATGGAGACGTGTCGTCTTCAGCGATGAGAGTCGCTTCTGCCTTGGTGCCAATGATGGACGTATGCGTGTTTGGCGCAGTGCAGGTGAGCGCCACAATCAGGACTGCATACGACTGAGGCACACAGGGCCAACACCCGGCATCATGGTGTGGGGAGCGATCTCCTACACTGGCCGTACACCTCTGGTGATCGTCGAGGGGACACTGAATAGTGCACGGTACATCCAAACCGTCATCGAACCCATCGTTCTACCATTCATAGACCGGCATGGGAACTTGCTGTTCCAACAGGACAATGCACGTCCGCATGTATCCCGTGCCACCCAACGTGCTCTAGAAGGTGTAAGTCAACTACCCTGGCCAGCAAAATCTCCGGATCTGTCCCCCATTGAGCATGTTTGGGACTGGATGAAGCGTCGTCCCACGTGGTCTGCACGTCCAGCACGAACGCTGGTCCAACTGAGGCGCCAGGTGGAAATGGCATGGCAAGCCGTTCCACAGGACTACATCCAGCATCTCTACGATCGTCTCCATGGGAGAATAGCAGCCTGCATTGCTGCGAAAGGTGGATATACACTGTACTAGTGCCGACATTGTGCATGCTCTGTTGCCTGTGTCTATGTGCCTGTGGTTCTGTCAGTGTGATCATGTGATGCATCTGACACCAGGAATGTGTCGATGAAGTTTCCACTTCCTGGGACAATGAATTCACGGTGTTCTTATTTCAATTTCCAGGAGTGTACTTTAACTGATTTGGAGAAGCGTCTAGAAGAAGTTATAGAACAAGAAGTAAACGAAAAAGCAGATACCGACAGCGCTATCTGTATTTCTATGGACAGCACGGTATTTAATAATAAGAGTTAGAAGACACTAAACACGAACTTAGAAGCAAAATAGCTACATATTACGTAGGATTGTCGCCAGAATTTTTAGAAGAATTATAAATAAGAAATTGAGTTAGTTGTGCTAAGCAGTGTCCAAGGTTTAAGGCAGAGTGAGAAGTACCTCTAACATATTTCTTAAGAATATTTTTTAGATCCATGCCTCAGAAATGGGATGATGCTAAACAAAAATGCACTGTAACTTATGTAGCTTATGTAGCTTATGTAGCGGAATGAGGAACAGCTCGTTCAGAGGAATTTATATGGTAGCAAAGGTTTTGTGGCAAAATTTAAGAGAAAACCTTGGTCCACAAGTTCGCAAAAAAACTGACAGTAGTGTTTTTAAATCTTAAGTACTATAATAGTTCATGGGGTTTGTATAAGACGTACACTGAGTGGCATCTGTCTAGGTCTAATTATTTAGGTTGCCCACAAGATGAAGAATATTTGTTACCTGCTTGTAAGGACATTGCCTTATTTCGCACATAAAGGAATGTTACATGACGGCTGAACTACAGTAGAATCATTATTGACATTTGTGGGTTTGGATACCCTGAATAAAGAAAGAGACGATTGTAATGACGCAGAAAATCGGAATACGTGAAATGGAATTGCATCAAACGAAGAGGAACGATACCCATCGAAATTTTCCAGGAAAGAAGAGTGTAATTTTTGTTGGGTGGACAGGAAACCAAATAATTATTGCAGTAGAAAGAGAAATAATAGAGAAAGGAGTAATTCACTGGTTGTTGTGACCAGTGACCCAAGCACCACTGACACTGCGATAAAACAAAATTACTCGTACGCCAGACAAAGTATAGATGCAAATAAATATCCATTAACAGTATCAGAAAAAGGGGAACATCCTTGAACATGGGTCAAGATCCAGAACGTAACAAAACTATCTTAGATCCATATACTGAAAAATTAACTGCATTCACTCATGCAATACCTACAAGAGAATGGATATCACAAGAAGACAATATAGGAGAGGAAAAGAAATTGAAATCAGTAATCAGGGTAAGACATTACATATGGATGTTGATATTTATATAGACACAGGAAGCTACATTTCATTGATTTCGCAAGAGTACCTCCAAACTCTAGAGCTAAGAAGACACGAGCTTGTATCATAGGAATAGCGGGTAATAAAAGAAAGCAAATTACGGTGGAAACTGGGCTGTCATCGGACATAACTGTTGTTGAATTTATGCACATTTTATTAGTAGCGCCCATGCGAACCTGCATATATTGTTAGGCCTAGAATGATTAATAAAACAGAAACTTAGACTTGACTTTGATGATAAACTGTTATACTGTACCAAGGAAGGCTTTAACCTCGTTACATCGTTTAAAATAGATAATCTATTAAATAATAGTGATTTATTAGTAGGTGCCACAGCTCGGTTAGTGAATGATGAAGAAGAAACAGAAAATCTGCAAGAGTGACGGGAACAAATGAACATTAACTCTCAGGAATCTAACCTATTAACTGAAGAGCAACAACACGATTTGCATACGATCTTAATGAATTATGAGAGTGTATTTTCTAAAAAACCAGATATAGTTGGCGATTATGTTTGTCAGTTTAAGTTAAAATATAGGAATCCATTTTATTGCAAAGTTTACCCAGTTCTCGAAAGTTTAAGAAAAGAAGTAAATGAGGAAATACAGAAAATGGTAGAAAATAAGGTGACAGAAAGAAGCGTAAAGGCTTAAAACAGCCGTTCTAGTAATGAAATCAATGGGAGTAGTGCGATTAATGTTAGATGCAGGGACTTCAAACAAACATACAGAGACAGAAAGAGATAGACCTGTATATACTGATGAATGTTAATGCAGTTCGAACGAGGAAGGTCTTTTACTTCAGTTGATTTGACTGCCGGGTATAGGCAAGTCAAATTACACGAAAATTTACGAAAATGTACTACGTTCCTTTTCGATAGAAAGTCTTTTCAATTGTTATGCTTTGTGTTAAATATTTCATTGTCAGTATTCATACTACCATTACATGAGGCCCTAGGTAAGGAATAGCTACAACAATTAATTATTTACATAGACTATATGTTAATAGCATCACTCTGAGCACTATGGGACTCATCATCTGAGGTCATCAGTCCCCTAGGACTCAGAACTACTTAAACATAAGTAACCTAAGGATATCACACACATCCATGCCCAAGGCTGGATTCGAACCTGCGACCGTAGCAGTCACGCGGTTTCGAACTGAAGTGCCTAGAACCGCACGGCCACCGCAGCCGGCTAATAGCATCCAATACGTGGGAAGAGCACAATTTTTTTTCAGGAAAAGTACATCACAATTAAATTAGCAAAATCGCATTTTGGAAGAGGCGATCTGAAAGTTGTAGGACAGTTTGTAGGCACCAAGGGTATAAGACAGGATACTGAAAGAATAAAGGCCATCAAATGCTGTTTGGAAACACGAAATGTAAAATAATTCCACTTGTTTCTGGGAGTAGCCGCTAGATGCAAGGACAACTCATGAACGATTCCGGATTATTGTCATTACTGAAATAAAGAACAAAATGAATGTCGGATGAAGGAGCATCCGTAGCATTCTATAATATTAACCAGGCACTGGTAAATGCACCAATTTTGCGACACCTGGTAACACAGAAAGCCTTTCAGTTACCAACTGATGCTTCTGAGTATAGTGTCGCGTGTGAACTGATCCAGGGTGAATGGAATCCCGAATTAAGAGATCATTGAACAATAACCTTCGATAGCACTAAATTATACAGCGTCAGAAAAGGTAATTATGAGCTATAGTATGGAGTTTAAAATGTTAGTTACGCTCACATGGAGGTCCAAGATCATAATATATTCGGATCATCAGGAATTATCTTTTGCTATGGGAATTAGGTTATTGCACAAGAGATTAATGAGATGAGGTTCATTGCTACAGGGATACCAAACAGAAATTAAATACATAACGGGGTCAGAAAATATAGTACCAGATGCATTATCATGACTACCTTTTGGTATGAATGACATAAAAAGAGCTAAAGGACCGGAAGTAATATGCCGTATTAACTTCTTGACACTAATTTATACAAATGATGAGGTATGAAGGTTAGCGTTAAGAATAAAACAACATATAAGAACAGATGTTTATTTTGAGAAGAAATTTTAAAAAATCTGAAGAGACCCCGACCTTTGTAGAAGATAAATCTATTCGCACGATATGAGAAAAAGCATTATTTTGGAAGTTACAAAATAACAATGCGCAGTGGAAGCTACGAATTAATACAATGCATACAACAAGGATACGGACATTTTGGAATGTGCTAATGTATTAAGCATATGAGTAAGTTTTATTATTCTCGGCAAATCATTACGATTGTTAAGGAAATTTTTTTTTTGTAACTTTGTTTGGCTAATGTTTGAAGTGTTTTATGTTTGTATTCAAATTATTGCAATCAACTGTTATTTTGATCGAAACTGACTTGCAAATGTTGAAACACGTCACACACATTTTCGTGTTCTATGGAGTCCCCTGAGCGGTCAACAGTCCACGCTTTTAATGAGATCATGTGATGGATTATGGAATTTTCTCCAACTGGAGTAAAACAGACTCATACGTATTCCATCTCTATGTGTCTGTTCTGTATCCATGGCAGCTTAGTAAAGAATGTATGCTACATGAATGGACGACATTGCATGCACGGCAGACGAGTGTGGTATGCAGAAAATCAGTAATGTACTACCTTACCTCTCTTTCAAATCCAAAGTGAATAGAAATTCAGTCTTTATATGACAAAAAGTGCCTCTGCTAGGATAAGGGCACATTAGAAAATTAAATCCTCGTAGATGACATAAATGGAGGAGGAAGTAGAAAGTTTTTACTTGGCAGTGCGTATTCGAATTACTTGAAATCAAAACATGTTGATCGCTTTTAGCAGATATTTGTTTACATTTCGGAAGTGACTAAAACTGTTCAGCGCTGAAAGCTTAGGCTACAGCAATTTTATGAAAGCTTACAACAGCGTTGAAAAGTTGGCTAATTACTCAATTACTACAATTGAATGCCATTAAAATTCACTATATTCTGTAATTTCAAGTTAACTAGCATAACGAAGTTTTCATATTAGAAAATCTTGCCTAGGTTTGGTAAGTCGGGAGCTATGCGATATTGAAAGCTCGTAAACAAGTCACGCTGCTACAGAAAGTTTCCTATTATCGTCGCTCTACTTCCAGTGTTTCAATAATTTTACGAAATAAATTTATTCTATACAAAATAATTGTGTGTTTGTTTTGACTTTGGCTTTCGGTCAGATAGTTATGGCAAAAAATGAGTATTCAGAGTTAACTACTCCGTTTTAACACTGAGAACAACATCGCAGCAAGCCACAGTTTTCTCCAGTTCTAAGTAACATTTACATTAAAATTTAATCAACTTCCTTAAGGAGCTTACCACTACAATAGAGAGGAAACAAAAGGAATCATTCACATAGCGCGCATCTGTTACACCTGTTATTGCTGCTGGACATGAAGTACTACTCTGAAGTGATATCGGAATACAAAAATAAACGCGTAGAGTATAGCCATGAAGGTGTATTGGGCTAAGAGTTGTGTAAATTAATCACGGCTAACCTAATATCTTGTAGGTAATTAATATTTTAAAATAGTCCTGCATCGTTTTAACACAAATGCATAATGACATTCTCATTTACAGCCTCGTCAGACTAAAGAAACAGTGTGACAAAGTGGAATTCAACAAATTATATTCCTTACTTTTGTTTTCTTTTTTTTCTATTTAATTTCCTTCCTTAATCACTAAGATGCATGAAGGGCAGAGATGCAGAAACTTACAATTTTAGTGACTTGTCGACAGCCAGGTTATTAAAGACGAAACACGAACTCGGAGAAAATAGAGATGGAAAGGGCAACTGACCATAGCCTTATGCAAGACATATTTATGACACTGAGCTGAAGCGGTTTGAGGGTAAGCACTGAATGCATTAGAGATGAATCACAGGACAGCAATATGGGACTCACTCCTTCCTCAGGAAATGGAGGCAACGTCCAGTAGGACGTGAAGCCCGCCTCTCAGACAAAGCAGCACACAGTGACATCGCAAAAAGATTCTCGCGTGATTCCCCGTAGGAGCGCTGCTTCCAGTGGTTTGTGTGGACAGCAGCGAATCTCGGCTCAGAAGTTATTTCTCGTATTTTTCTTTTTTTTAGCTGCAAGAGACATTTCAAAGGCGCTTTTGTTTCTCTGAAGAAAGAAAATGTCCGCGTTCTCGGCCAGATGTGACACAAGAACAAGCAAGTGTAAAGAGCGAGAGGAAATCACGTCATCGGGCATAAAAGCGTCACAGCACGAAGAAACGAACTGATGGTCCATACGCTCAGTTGACCTGTAAGTGACAAAATACGTAATCTGGAGATATATCTTGAATGATGAAAATGATGCGAAATGAATTTTTCGTTTCTCACTGTGCTCCATAATGAGATGATTCATTATGTTTGCACAGTAATTTGAATTCTGCATTTTACTGACGTGCATAGTACATGTTATCTCGTTCTATGCAGCCAACGTTATCGCCCGTTATCAGTTGAGCGTTCGAAAAATGTGTTATATCTCGGAAGGGCTTCTGATGTTCATCGCTAATGAAAAAGCGAACTGACATTCACATACTTTCTCACACATACCTTTTTTGTTTGAGTGAATCCTTCCACTGCTGTTTCAGTTTCCACTACTTCCAATTATTCAATCTTATGACTGTCAACCATACAGTTAAACCAGTCGAGATTTACGCAAGACAACAACATATTATGACGTTATTTGACACTGTCAAACAGGAGATCCGTTATGTTAAAATTTTTTGGATAAAAGCTCTAGTCAAGAGCGCTAAAATTCCTTTATTGATTAATTGTTTTAGCTCATTGACAAGCCACCTTCAGATCGTGAGCATTTTCCTGCAATCTCCCTCAGGCTGACTTGGCATATTGACGTTGTTGTTCGGTATTGTCGTATTATAGCGGTCTTGACCTATGCTTGTTATACATACATATGACTTAAGAAGAAAGTAAGGGTATCTCTGTGACTTAGAGACCCATTTACTTCTGTGCTATTGCACAAATCATCATGATAACAGGCTGCTGTATCAGGCGTGTCTACTGGACCTCACACCTCCAAATTCTACGTTTAACGACTGTTGAAAAGCCTCATTACACCACTGTGTTCTACTAATACTTGCCCCTCCCACCCATAGAGAAATACGTTATACCTCACCATTATCTTACAAAATGAATCTGAGACGGGTTTCACGTTGCACTAAAACTGCCAGTATAGTATTAAAATAAGACTGAATTTAACACAGTAATAATGGCGATGCTACATATTACAGTCGTGTTGTAAGTAGGCTGTTTAGGTTCTTTTATTGGTAACGCCACATAGCGCTCTGTATGAAAAATCACTGGCTGTGCTGTGTGCAGTCAGTGGCTGGTTGGCATTGTTGTAATACTCGCCATTGTAGTGTTGGGCGGCTGGATGTTAACAGCGCGTAGCGTTGCGCAGTTGGAGGTGAGCCGTCAGCAGTGGTGGATGTGGGGAGAGAGATGGCGGAGTTGTAAGACTGGATATCATGAACTGTTATGTATAATATGACTATTAAGGTAAATACATTGTTTGTTCTCAATTAAAATCTTTCATTTGCTAACTATGCCTATCAGTAGTTAGTGCCTTCAGTAGTTTGAATCTTTTATTTAGCTGGCAGTAGTGGCGCTCGCTGTATTGCAGTAGCTTGAGTAACGAAGATTTTTGTGAGGTAAGTGATTTGTGAAACGTATAGGTTAATGTTAGTCAGGGCCATTCTTTCGTAGGGATTTTTAAAAGTCAGATTGCGTTGCGCTAAAAAAAATATTGTGTGTCAGTTTAAGCACAATCATGTACAATTTTTCTAAGGGGACGTTTCAGTGTTATACGGTCTACACCATTCAGGAACGCACATGATACTGTCAAAGTGGACTATTCTGTAATAAATTGTGACTGCGTCTAATTTTTTTCCATTTGCCTTTGGTGGTAAATCGTTAACTCATATCAATGTCTGATTTGTAAAGATATGCTGCTAGGCTTTACTGTCTTTCATTATATCATAATGACCTCATTTTAAAACGGCTGCAACGATTTTGTGTACTTTCTAGAAGAACTGTTGCAGTAACTGATAGTTAATTATATGTTTTACTTACAGTTAATAACTTAAGAAATTGTCTTTAGTTCTTGTGTTATAGCAGAGGGTTAACCAATTACAGCTAAAGAAGGAAATTAAACAATGAAATGGATACTGAGATTTCTGAAGACACATAAGAAGGACATGGCCATTTCTGAGCGCCACACAGCCTGGAAATATACAACTGAGCACAGAAAAATAACTGTGGGTGGACTTCAATTAAATGTACCGTACACAGAATAAACTATGCCATATCAATTTCGTTCACCTAAATAGAGAGTTTTTTGTATGGAATTGCTATAATTATTGTACTGCACAAAAAACTCCGTATTGGCTTCTATGGATCAAGCACGTCGCGTCGGATACTGTTGCAAAAGCTGGACAATATCATTTTTTTTTGCGGGTTGCAGTACAGCGTCACCGGTGCGGTCGAACTGCATTGGTGGCGGAGCATGTTTTTCTGTCTTACAATGAGGGCATTTTTTTAAATCTTTGAACATTATGGGACTTAACATCTTAGGTCATCAGTCGCCTAGAACTTAGAACTACTTAAACCTAACTAACCTGAGGACATCACACACATCCATGCCCGAGGCAGGATTCGAACCTGCGACCGTAGCGGTAGCGCGGTTCTAGACTGTAGCGCCTAGAAAGGCTCGGCCACTCCGGCACGCAATGAAGACATTACAATGCCATCATTGTACTGCACGTTGAAGGTATGGCAGCGGGACTTGAAGACCCGTACCGCCCTCGACGACATAAGTTCAAGTCTACTGATAAACCACCACTCTAACTACAGAGGTAGTTAGAGCGGTGGTCGCGCCAAGGACTGCGCAGAATGAGTGGCTGATACAGACATCTTTAGTGGCCGTAGTGGGACTATCGTTAGTCATGGTCAGATTCAAAGTCTTGCAGCATGATAAGAGGAACAGGGTGGCGGTGCCAGTGCTGGGAGGCCGTGGGGCCAATGTGTTGTAAATCATTAATCGTGTCGCATGGGGCATCCACGTTGTCGTAGAGGTGCCTTGCCTTCCTTCGAATGGACATCTTCAGCGGGACGTTGTTGGTTTCCTCATATGGGGTAACATCTCTCGTGAGTTAAGGGGCAGTCAGCCGCCACCGAAGCACCTTACTCTGCAGGCACTGGGGCGGGGGGCTGCGTCTGAGAGGAACTAATCATGGCCCAAGCAGAGGCGCCGTAAGTGAGAGAAGGGTCAACAACCGTTTGATATAGTCGGAGCTTGGTGCCTTAGGTCAGTTCCCTGTTGTTGAACAGCAGGTACAATGCTTTTATCAACTCTTCCCCTCTTGAGTGACATATTCCGCATCTCGATGGAAGACCACTTTGTTATCCTGCAATACTGATGTTGCGGTGGAGGATAGTGCGCCGTATCGTAAAGTAGACTGCTGTAGTCTTGGGAGCGTTGAGGACAATCTTGTTTGAACTGCAGCAGGGGGCTGTTGTCTATGGAGACGAGCAATGAGTTAGTCAGTGTTGCGGCGGGTGGTACAGAACGCCGTATCGTCTCCATATTGCGCCAAGTCGCTGTGAGTTATGAGTGGCATGTCATTAATTTAAATGTTAAAGAGGATGAGAGACAACACAGAGTGTTGACGGGTAACCATAGAAATTCTCGAGTGTCTTCCTTGCTGAGCAACCATGAAGGTTCTATTGCGGAGGGACTAATACACGATCTTGATACATATGTCTGGGATGGTCATGTGTGTCAACATATTGCACACGAAATTTTCCTGCTGAACCCTGCCGTAGCCGTTTTCCATGTCCACGAAAACTGCTGATGTGAACATGGTGGAGCTGAAGCTATTGCTGGTGTGTTCTGTGATCCTATGAAAATGTAGTTCAGCCGATATATGGGAAGGGAGTCCTAACTATTCCGAGCGCATCTTCCCAGTCACAGTCAGAGGCTGGGAAATGCAGTAAAGGGTCAAATATTCTAGGACCTACGCCATGGTATTGAGAAAGCTAAGGAGCCTGTTGTTGTAGCGCTTTAGGAATGGCATTCAGTTTTGCAGCCTGCTCCCACAGCAAGAGGGAGGGAAGGGGGATGCCAGTTGTCAGACAGCGGTTCAGAATCTTGGTAAAGAAGACCAGCGACTTGCAAGGGAGCCGACGGAGGTATTCGTTTAAGATGACACCCAAACCGAGAGTCCACTCTTCACACTTCCGCTGGTGTATCTTTTGGACTTCTTCTGGGGACCAAGTTTACTGGGTGGCCATTGTCTGATAGCGGTAGCGGCCTCTAGAATGTCGTGCTCATCTTGGAGTTCATCAGGCGTAAGGTCCCAGATGAGAAGTTCATTCTGGGCCTCAGATTCATCAGCCAGAGCGTCCACCATTTGCAGGGCATCATAAATTAAGCCATCCTCAGCGCAAATGGTCGTCACTGTGGGGCTCCTCAGGGCTCAGACAGTAACTAATTCTGACTTACGTTGGAGGAAAACTGTGGATTTCTTGTTGTCCCATTGTTCCGTTCCCCAATTGGCGAGGTGGCGGCAGAGTTCACATTGGAGATTCCTCATGCAATACTTATCCTGAAGGGCAGGAAACTACTTCCACCACCCACAGTAGTGGTACTTCTTGGCTATCAGTTTGGGCAATACAGGTGGCAAGGCATCCTATGCAGTTAAATGCCTAGGTACAATGGAAGAAGAGGCCTCCATCACATTTGGATTTTTTGGCTAGACGATCTACAGCACTAACCACATTGGCAGGCATTGTCAGGTCAATATTTTGCTACACTGTGTTGCTGATGACCCTGGAAAATTTGTCCCAGTCTGTGCTGATTAAGGTAGAGAGGAGATCTAAAGATAGAGATAGATCAGTAAGTTGCAGGAACACTGGGTCATTGTCAAATGGCAATACATGAGATGTTTTCAACGAAAACAGCACCACAGAATTCTTGAAAATGGCCACATCTAGAACGTCTGGCTGGCAGTATGTATGTGTGGGAGAGTGGAGGGTCGTAGATCGACAGGGCCAGAGTACTTTCCAGTTTGAGGACGAGTGTGCACTTGGGATTAGCGATGCGAGAAAGACAAGCCAGATGCTTGGCATTGAGATTTGCCCCAGTGATGAGTCTATCAAAAGATGTCAATGTGTGGACGTCTGCTTCCAGAAGTAGCATGTTGGGCCTCAAATATATCACAGCAGGTGTGATAGCTCCAAGACAGTGCCCACTGGGGCCTCTATCTGTTCCAGTGGTTGGAGAGCCTTGTGATTGTGGACGAGTGTCTTAGGGAGGAACACCGCCATGCTCCCACCTCAGTGATGGAGCTAGTCTCTGTGATAGCAAACCATGTTGCATAGTCGAAAATCATCCATCAGTTTGAGATGGATTTTGAGGGAAGTGAAATGGCCGCCTGTTGGCCATACAGGTGTTCGGTTTGGTTGTCTTCTGTTTGATGCCATTAGCATTAAAAATACAGAAAAATAGATTCCAAGGTAGCTGGTATTTGTGTAGTGGGCGATCTGCAGTTAGACCAAAGACTAGCTTAGACCTTTAACCAAGGAAATGACCTTTGTGACACCGTCCTCTACCAGACGGATCTTCTGAGCTGTTTCACGAATGACAGCCCTGATATGGACAGAGAGATGACCTGGCGGATCTCTCCCATATCATCCTGAAATGAAGCACCTCTCTCCACCACTCAGGCCATTGTAGGGGACAGAGCCAGAGGGGGACCCTGTGTTTCAGATGTAATAGGTGCCTCAGTATCTGCAGTTTGATGGTCATCAGGTTTACCCTTTAAGACGGGAAAATTGGTGCAGTCCCGCAGTTTCTGGGGTAACCGATTGGCCCTTGGCTTGCTTCTTGGAGGGTGCAGTAACCCTACCAGGAGGCCAAATGGTGTGTTTCGTCGGATGTGCCCAAACAATGGTTGCAGATAGGATTTTCTGAGGTTGGGTGTTTGCAAATCCTCTGAAGAATATTGACCAGCACACTTGACATACCAGATAGGCAGTGAACAATAATTATTGGGGTGTAGCAAATGTTGACACCTGCAGCAGATGGATGGGCCATTGTAGCCTTCATATGACCCAATAAGCACCTTCGTGCACAGAAGATGTCTGATCTGTTGAATACTTTCGATGTCTTTTCACCTAAGAAGGGCACAACATACACTGGCATAGGTATTAACTTCCAGGTCTCGGGGAGCCTCTTGTTGTATTGGTGGACCAAAGGGTCAAGGAATTCAAAATGGAGTAATTCGTCCCTAACGTCTGTTCCCATAACTTCGGAAGGAAGATCTTTGATGATGATTTTTGTTCCTCAGTTGCCAAAAGCCTGATGGATGTTGTAATCTATTGCCCTCACCTTCACAAAGTTGAGGAGTATGAGGTAGTCGTCCTCTGTGTCAAGAAGGTGCTAGTGTTCTGTTTAATGTAATTTGTGGCACGGTAAATCAAAATAGGAGGGATCTTCTACTTCTTTGGTGGTGTCGGTGGCGGAGACTGAGAAGTGGGATCGGGAGGGAGTCCCATTTTCTGGTCCTTGGCAGCAAGAGGTGGGGTTTACCCCTCGTAGGGAGGCATCTGAATCCGAATCATGGCCACTGAAGTCGGCACGAGCAGTTAACCTTTTAGATTTTGGGCCACATGGGGAACTAACAGGGGCAAAGTATCAAGAGCCGATGAGCTGGTGTAGAAGAAATAGCACCCGATTTGTCAGTTGTATCAGTGTTTGGTACCAACGTGGTGTGACCTTCATTGGCTGAGAGGTCTATCAGCGGGCGGCCATGGGAGTTATCGGATGACGAGGATCAAGACAGGTCCCTCACTTGGGGCTGTTAAAAGGGCTCTCACGAAACATTATCAGTATCAGTGGTGAATTGTGGCGGGCGGTACAGTACGCTTGGGCCTTAGCCCATTGGGTTGTGTCAGTATCGGCGCCTCCTACAGTATGCTAGGATGGACGTCGATCGCCAGACGTCATAATGCCGCGGGAAGTAGCGGCAGAAGATTCGCCTAGCCAGGGGTTCCTTATCCTTGGCTCTATTCGTGTTTTGCCTTGGCCCAACTGATGTAGCCAGGGCCCCGACTGACAAAAACCCTGTCGCCTGGTGTGACGTCTGTGTTCAGTGTATTTATCTTTAACAGTGCGTCATGTCTAGCCAATGTTTGATTTCCCACACTAGCACGCGATTTTATACATCGTTGCTCTCCTTAGATCTAGGCTGTCTTTAACAGAACCCAGCATCGTTTGCGTTCGAGCTGGAGGGCGGAATACACATTTTGTTTGATGTTTCTTGAACAGCCTGCTAATTTTTTGCGACCTCGCTTTCCCCGCGTGGTGCATGCGAAGAGCGTGGCCCGATTCTACGGCAGGGGGCACTGGATGTGGTCGTTCTCTATGATTCGTCTGTAATTACGTTATAGGCCCACCCCTTGGCGCCTGTGCTTTTCCAGCAACCCGGCTCATATATTGGCGAGCGTTTGCAGCAACACGTCAGTAAGCACCTAAAGATGACGAGCACCTGCTCCTTGAAATAGTGTGCTGTTTATATACACATTATGTGTTGCGACGCCCGTGAATCACTGAAGCATTTATTACATCCGGAACGTCACTAACAGTACAAGGTAGTATTTGGTTCACATCTTTGATTAGACATAACGACATAATTTATTTTTCTTCTTAATTGAAGTTACTAAGGCAAAAGAAGATTTTGTATCTATTATTTATGAAGTAACTACTAAATTTGGAAGTTATGGAACTGTTTGTCTATGCTTGTTTACTGTAGTGATATTTTATATATGAGTTGTTTCACACTATATCAGTAACCGAAGTAACCAAATAATTAATTGACTAATATTAATAGGAACACATATATACTAGTTCGGTTGGTTGGTTTGGGGAAGGAGACCAGACAGCGTGGTCATCGGTCTCATCGGATTAGGGAAGGATGGGGAAGAAAGTCGGCCGTACCCTTTCAGAGGAACCATCCCGGCATTTGCCTGGAGTGATTTAGGGAAATCACGGAAAACCTAAATTAGGATGGCCGGACGCGGGATTGAACCGTCGTCGTTCTCTCATATACACTAGTGGCCATTAAAATTGCTACACCACGAATATGACGTGCTACAGACGCGAAATTTAACCGACAGGAGGAAGATGCTCTGATATGCAAATGATTAGCTTTTCAGAGCATTCACACAAAGTTGGCGTCGGTGGCGACACCTACAACTTGCTGACATGAGGAAAGTTTCCAACCGATTTCTCATACACAAACAGCAGTTGACCGGCGTTGCCTGGTGAAACGTGGTTGTGATGCCTCGTGTAAGGAGGAGAAATGCGTACCATACCGTTTCCGACTTTGATAAAGGTCTGACTGTGGCCTATCACGATTGCTGTTTGTCGTATCGTCACATTGCTGCTCGCGTTGGTCGAGATCCAAAGACTGTTAGCAGAATATGGAATCGGTGGGTTCAGGAGGGCACTACGGAACGCCGTGCTGGATCACAACGGCCTCGTATCACTAGCAGTCGAGATGACAGGCATCTTATCCGCATGGCTGTAACGGATAGTGAAGCCACGTCTCGATCCCTGAGTCAACAGATGGGGACGTTCGCAAGACAACAACCATCTGCACTATAAGTTGGACGACGTTTGCAGCAACATGGACTATCAGCTCGGAGACCATGGTTGCGAATACCCTTGACGCTGCATCACAAACAGGAGCGCCCGCGGTGGTGTACTCATCGACGAACCTGGGTGCACGAATGGCAAAACTTCATTTTTTCGGATGAATCCAGTTTCTGTTTACAGCATTATGATGGTCGCATCCGTGTTTGGCGACATCGCGGTGAACGCACATTGGAAGCGTGTATTCGTCATCGCCATACTGGTGTATTACCCAGTTTGATGTTATGGGGTGCCATTGGTTACACGTCTAGGTCACCTCTTGTTCGCACTGACGGCACTTTGAACAGTGGACGTTACATTTCGGATGTGTTATGACCCGTGGCTCTAACCTTCATTCCATCCCTGTGAAACCCTACATTTCAGGAGGATAATGCACGATCGCATGTTGCAGGTCCTGTACGGGCCTTTCCGGATACAGAAAATGTTCGACTGCTGCCCTTGCCAGCACATTCTCCAGATCTCCAGATCTCTCACCAACTGAAAACGTCTGGTCAATGGTGGCCGAGCAACTTGCTCGTCGCAATACGCCAGTCACTACTCTTGATGAACTGTAGTATCGTGTTCAAGCTGCATGGGCAGCTGTACCTGTACACGCCATCCAAGCTCTGTTTCCTCAAAGCCCATGCGTATCAAGGCCGTTATTACGGCCAGAGGTGGTTGTTCTGGGTACTGATTTCTCAGGATCTATGCGCCCTAATTGCGTGAAAATGTAACCACATGTCAGTTCTAGTGTAATATATTTTTCCAATGAATACCCGTTTATCATCTGCATTTCTTCTTTGTGTAAGTCAACTACTTTATATGTGGCAACGACATTTTATGATGATAAATTCTGTAGAACATATTTGGCTGTAGTGTAATACATCACATCATGTGTATACCCTGTGAATGACAGCGACTGAACGGGTTTTATTATTTTTCACATTACTGTATTTACTGTTTTTTTATTTAATACGTTTTGTCAAATCTTAAATCATTTGCACGTATCTAAACTGAAAACGTTCAACAAGATTTATTTGTGATGGTATTGCTTCAGAGTGAGAAATTAGATACGTATCAATAAGTAGCAAGGTATTGGGATAACGGCAGGAGAGCGACGGAGTTAGGTTGTTTGTTGGCCGGTGACCGGATGTGGATGGGAAGTTTGTAATCGTGGTGATGTAGACTGTTGTTTTGGTACACTGTGGACTGTGATAATAGTCGGCGAAGTATATTCAAATGTTGCTCGGCCTGGATTGATTTCCCTTGCAATAGAATTAAAGCTGCACTTCGAAGTAGTGCGGAGTGATTAATAGGACTGTTTTTGAGGCACGCCACGGACTGTCAAGTTAATACTCAGCTGCGTCATCGTGTCTGTTAACGTGAATTAATGATACGTGGTATAATATGAAAGCAGTGACTGTAGAACGCAGTGAACTGACTTCGGTATTGAGCACGTGCTGTGAACTGTGAACTGTGTACCACATACAAAAACTACAGCTTTCGAACAGTGATTACAATTGATTACGGCATATGGTGATGTGGTTAACCATTGTGTTGTGCAGTACGAATTATATTTGTTTATTTGTTGTACATCGTTGACCACCAACACTGCAGCGAACAAGAAGGCACAATGCTTCCTTTATCGCATCTTCATACTGCTGATTACTTACGGGAGCAAAAATTCAGTAGCACAATTTAATAAAGATCGCATTACTGGAAAATGTTTGTGGGCCACCAGTGTGATGGCACGATGAATCGCCGTTTCTCACAAATAAGTTTCTTTCGTCGTTCATTACAAATGACGATTTCACAGTAAAATATTACAATCGTCTTATTATATACATTGTGTGTCGGTCTTTCTTTTGTGTGTTTGGGGATATTTTGCGTGGCCTATATAATATTTCATTCGAAGTGATAATGAAATATGCATGTCGTAAAGAATTCATCATTAAGCAAGAAGCCAGAACACAGTTATTGAACGCAGTTCTCCGAAATTCCTTCACCAGGGAAGACGAATGGAATATTCCAGAATTTGGATCACGAACAGCTGCTAGCATGAGTTTCTTAGAAGTAGATACCTTAGGGTGGTGGTGGTGGTCAGTGTTTAACGTCCCGTCGACAACGAGGTCATTAGAGACGGAGCGCAAGCTCGGGTTAGGGAAGGATTTGGAAGGAAATCGGCCGTGCCCTTTGTAAGGAACCATCCCTGGATTTGACTGAAGCGATTTAGGGAAATCACGGAAAACCTAAATCAGGATGGCCGGACGCGGGATTGAACCGTCGTCCTCCCGAATGCGAGTCCAGTGTGCTAACCACTGCGCCACCTCTCTCGGTGGATACCATAGGGGTTGCGAAGCAACTCAAATCGCTTAATACGGCCACGTCTTCTGGTCCAGATGGTATACCGGTTAGGTTCCTTTCAGATTACGCTGATACAATAGCTCCCGACTTAGCAATCGTATACAACCGCTCGCTCACCAATAGATCTGTACCTACAGATTGGAAAATTGCGAAGGTCGCACCAGTGTTTAAAAAGGGTAGTAGGAGTAATCCATCGAACTACAGACCTATATCATTGACGTCGGTTTGCAGCAGGGTTTGGAGCATATACTGTATTCAAACATTATGAATCAACTCGAAGGGAACAATCTATTGATACGTAATCAGCATGGTTTCAGAAAACATCGTTCTTGTGCAACGCAGGTAGCTCTTTATTCGCACTAAGTAATGGCCGCTATCGAGATGGGATCTCAAGTTGATTTCGTATTTCTAGATTTCCGGAAAGCTTTTGACACCGTTCCTCACAAGCGACTTCTAATCAAGCTGCGGGCCTATGGGGTATCGTCTCAGTTGTGCGACTGGATTCGTGATTTCCTGTCAGGAAGGTCGCAGTTTGTAATAATAGACGACAAATCATCGAGTAAAACTGAAGTGATATCAGGTGTTCCCCTGGGAAGCGTCCTGGGACCTCTGCTATTCGTCATGTATATAAATGACCTGGGTGACAATCTGAGCAGTTCTCTTAGGTTGTTCGCAGATGATGCTGTAACTTACCGTTTAGTAAGGTCATTCGAAGACCAGTATCAGTTGCGATTTAGAAAAGATTGCTGTATGGTGTGGCAGGTGGCAGTTGACGCTAAATAACGAAAAGTGTGAGGTGACCCACATGAGTTCGAAAAGAAATCCGTTGGAATTCGATTACTCGATAAATACTACAATTCTCAAGGCTGTCAATTGAACTAAGTACGTCAGTTGGAAAGACCACATAGATAAAATTGTGGGGACACTTAGAAGATGCAAGAAGTCCATTAAAGAGACAGCTTACACTACACTCGTTCGTCCTGTGTTAGAATATTGCTGAACGGTATGGGAAACTTACCAGGTGGGATTGGCGGAGGACATCGAAAGGGTGCGAAAAAGGGCAGCTCGTTTTGTATTATCACGTAATAGGGGAGAGAGTGTGGCAGATTTGATACGCGAATTGGGATGGAAGTCATTAAAGCAAAGACGTTTTTCGTCGCGGCGAGATCTATTTACGAAATTTCAGTCACCAACTTTCTCTTCCGAATGCGAAAATATTTTGTTGAGCACAACCTACATAGGTAGGAATGATCATCAAAATAAAATAAGAGAAATCAGAACTCGAACAGAAAGGTTTAGGTGTTCGTTTTTCCCGCGCGCTGTTCGGTAGTGGAATGGTAGGGAGATAATATGATTGTGGTTCGATGAACCCTCTGCCAAGCACTTAAATGTGAATTGCAGAGTAATCATGTAGATGTAGATGTAGTATGGGGATTTTCGTTGGCAGAGAACCGCTTCGTGTTGAGTAACGTTTGTTTAGATACAAAAGTGTCATATTGCAGTATTCCTCAACTGTTGTGAAGGCATGACTGCTTGTATTGATGAATTTCAAAGATTATTCTAATGAGTACGAGAGTACTTTTCGATACACTCGGGGAAGAGTCGACGTTTATAAGGTTTTAAATTATTCCAAAATTACGTACAACAGATTTCGAAAGGTCCCGAGTTCGAGTCTCGGTCGGGCACACAGTTTTAATCTTCCAGGAAGTTTCAATATATTTTTAGTTGAGGTATGATAAATGGGAGTCAAAAAGGAATATAATACGGCTTATCGATCTGCTGAAATATTAGTGAGGCTGAGCAACTTTGCTGAAGGGGAGATCCAAGAATATTTTATAGAATTTGCTGGCAAAAGCAGTGCAGTTTCTCTGTAACAGGAAATGGATCTCTGCAGGACATCATCAGTATTGCATATGAGGAATTTTATAATTCCGTGGAAACAGATGTAATAAATGACGATTCAGAAACATTTCATGATAAATACGAAATCGTGAACGATATTTGACTGCTACAGTTACTGATGATACCTGCTGGAGTATTTGTTTATGAAAGGATATGTTCATGTAGCATTGATCCATGATAATTTAGAGACAGATGCTTTGTGAACGATGCTAATGCAGTTAGATTAATGAGGAAAAAAGGATAAATTGAAAGTTCCAGGCACTTTAGTTTTGAAACCACGTGAACATTGTGGTATCAGAAACATATAACTATAAAATTAGAAAGAAACAACTAAATCCCTTAATAATGGAAGAAGAAATAATAAAGGAAGTGTTTAATGACTAGATAAAGTTAAACACTACAGGCAGTGGGATCAGAGAGAGAGAGAGAGAGAGAGAGAGAGAGAGAGAGAGACAGAGACAGAAAGAGAGAGAGAGAGAGAGAGATAATTATTATGTAAAGGGTAGGGACTGATACATGTCGGTAGTTTAAGGGATTAACTTAGAGATACCCTACCCTGACCCACTATTTTCTTGATCTTCACAGCATTATTGTTAGGGAATATTAGTGAATTAAGCTAAAATTACAAGCAAGGAAATTCTTAAAAGTTAAAACTGAAACATACGTATTAGCTCTTTATGTAAGTTTACGTTCGTGGAAAGTATTGCTGCCCAACTTAAGCCCCACTAGTGGTCCTTCCCCAGATACATGTGTCACTGGTGCTTGAATCGATGTTCCTGCACTCATTTCTTATAAGTTCTTCATTACACATGTTTTTCAGTCACTCATTTATCATATGTAGTTTTTTAAAATTTCTTCTGAGGTAAAACTAATTCATTTGTTTGTGTTTGTTTACTTACGATATCCCATGGTAAGTATGAATCTCGAAACAATAATTACATGCAATTTCTCAATCAGAATATACGACTTGATGTAGTATTAATGTGAATCATCACTTAATGACCACCTGCATGCCTGCATGCTTGACATCTTTCCTGATTTCGATGCCATCTTTCAGCAGGATAACTTTCTGTGTCCCAAGTCTAGAATCGTGTTGCAGTGCTTTTAGGAACATGATAATAGATGTTTATTCATCAGTCATCAAATTCGCCTACTCTGAGACTGATGTAGCACATGTGTGGCGCTATCGGGCGTCATCTCCCCAACAACAAACCTGCAGCCTGTAGTTTGCCTGATCTCTGCATCTAGTGTCACATTATCACAGGGGACGTGCCAAGAACTTGTTGCAGCCATGCCACCCATAATCGCTGCTGTATTGCATTCAACTGTTGATTGTGGTCAGAATGTTTTCGCTCATCGGTTTAGCTGCCACGTTTTCCACCTCTGGCAGTTGTACATAAATGTGAAATGTCAAGTAGCTCTGTGATTTGGAGTTCTCGTTAAAATGTCGATCATTCTGCTAAAGTCAGTTCGAAGAACAGAGAAAAGTAAGGGCCTACCACAACCAGTACGTCTGTGCATAATAAAGTATTGTGGTTTTCAACAGTCCGTCAGGCTGAGAACAGCTTTACTTCGTGGATTTAATATATAAATCATTAGCACTTGCCCACGAAAGGCAAAGGTCCCGAGTTCGAGTCTCGGTCGGGCACACAGTTTTAATCTGCCAGGAAGTTTCATATCAGTGCACACTCCGCTGCATAGTGAAAATCTCGTTCTGGAAATCATTAAATAGTTCGTTATGAATAGTTATGTGTTAACTACAAGGAGTTATAGACTAGATGTGTGTAACCACTCGTTGAAAAAAAAAGTTGCTACTTCTAGGATTTGCATAAAACTTCAAGCAGCATGCATGAAGTGTTGAAGGTTTTCTGTATCAGTGTTGGCCATTATAATCGCTGTCAATACACATCAGATGTCTTCAGTGCCCAACTGTGAACGTATGATTCTATTACGTAAGCAAGAAACATATGATAATGGTATGACATCAGATTGCTGTAATGATATTCGAATCGATTACCAGCTTCCGAAACTACATCCACTACTATAATACAGTTGACGAAAGATCTACTATACGTTGCCTTGTAGCTCCTCAATTGCCTCGTGTTGGATGTGAGATATGTATGCCTTTGTTGGGATGTGATCTACGTTATGCCAGTAATGAAAACACTGATCTCTCACTGGGGCTCTCAGTGCCTGCTACTACTGCTATTAGAGGACATGCTGAAAAGTAACACATTCGAATTTTCATGTGAACACTGTTAAAGCTTGATAAATAAAAAACAAACGTTAATTTCATTCTGCATCTTTATTCTTCATGTCTACATACCAGGGTTGGAACTTTAATAGTGGCAACTATTTATTTACAGCTCGTACAAAATAGATACGTGTTTCAAAGTTTTACTGACCTTCAGAGTAGTCACCAGCATTGTGTAGAACCCGTTGCCAGCCATGTGGAACTCGTAGGATACTCTTAGCAGTTCCAGTTCTGATGACAGTTCGAGAAGCGCGGTCTATTGCGCGACGAATTTGTAGCAGCTCTGAAGCGAATGCTGTCAAGTGTTTCTTTCAGTTTGGAAATTGAGTTGAACTTACGAGGGCTAAGTCAGGGTAGTGCAGTAGGTGGTACAGTACTTAGCAGCCACATCAGTCAAACAAATCAGTAACAACTTGCACTGTACGAGCTTGAGCGTTGTCCTGCGAATTGATGGTCAAGTCCTGCAGAAGTGTCATCACTTCTGTCTCTAAGCTGGTCGTAGGTTGTGTTACAAAAATGAACAGCATAGAGAGAGAAGTGGTGACACTTTCTGCAGGGCCTGACCATCATTTTGCAGGACAATGCTCAAGCAGTGAAAGCTGTTCTTATTTGATTGACTGATGGGACTGCTAAGTGCTATACCACCTATTGCGCTCCGCTGACTTAAGCCCTCGTAACTCCAACTCGATTTCTAAACTGAAAGAAACACTACTGTGGTGAAGGTTTTAAAATTTTGTGGCCTCAGCCTAAGCGTTTTTAGCCTTGAGATTTTATTGTGCAGTAAGGAGTCTACATCATTCTTTTTTACCAGCGCTCAGCCGGGCACAGCCATCTGCTAAGCTATTTAATTTTTTTGCACAGCTCTTTTCGTCTCAGTTTTAGACATGACCCAGTATGTAACTTTTCTGTATTTCTGTGTCTGTTCGTACAAATGATTCTCTTCACTTTTATTACCTATATTCGTAGTTAGAGTTTTGCATTTCTGTGAATTCTATTTTATCGGTACTCGTGTCGCTACATTTTCTTGCTCTCGTGAGCTGGCATGCAGTCATTAGACTGCCATGTTGCATTTGCCGTTGCCATTTCAGCCCAACGGAATTTATATGGAGGCAAATTACACGTAACGGTGCAACCAATTATTTTAAAAATCTACGCTTTCAGCAGTCGAGGTACTAAGCAACGCAGCTATCAGGTAAGTCGCCTCTGAACAATGGAAAATATCTGTCAAACATATCAACAGATAATGGAAAAAAGTATGGCAGAACTTTCAAAAATAAATTCGTTATGGAAAATGATCACATAATGAAATAATGGCGATGAGAGCAAAAAGGATGCTCAGGCAGATTCGCCTAAATGTTTGGTGTGTACAGTACGAATGCTATCATAGCAAAATTCAATTTTCGTAAGTGACTATCATTTTAGACAAGGCTATGACTACGAAGATTGTGCCAGGTAGTGTTAAACACATTACAGCCAAGTAGCAAATCGCAATAACGGGTTAACTGCAGACATAGTATCTGTTTCATGTGAGAGTGCAGCATCATAAATCACATTTACGAGTAACTCAAATTATCTTGTTTAGAGATGACCGATAGAGTTCCCGTTTGGGGCAAATGAAAACATGATGCAGTCTTAAGATTTAGTTGCCAAAACGTGGTTACCTGGAGTCAACAACAAAAGAATTTCTCACAAGCCGAAAGTTCAGCAACGTAGTAAGGAAATGCATTTTTGCGGGTTTTCTTATATCGCATAAAAAATTTCTACAAAAAGAAATCATTGTGCAACTTTTCCGAAACACAATTATGCTATTCCCATCTTTGTACATCAAATAATTTGCGAGCCTGAGAGAGTAGAATTAAATGTGAAATTTCTGCCAAAGTGTCAGTCCTAAAAACAGACCTGGTAATCGTACCATCTGTTAAAGGTAAACGGGTCGATAAAAGACAATCGATTCGATACGATTTTAAATATTTTTCATCAACATTACTCTCTATTTGAGTTTCATCTAAGCACCCTTCAGAGACAAATCTTTAAGAACATTCGAAGATCTCTGTCGATTCGCTTCCCTTACCGTTTAACGTGGGCAGAAGAAACAAAAATATTACCACATCACCCCGTAATTCTGCGGGCGAATAACGTCTTGTGTCATCCACGCATAATACCACATGGTGGCACATAAAAACCGGCCCCGTGTACTAAATTGTTCACTGCCGCCCGTCAGTTGTCATCTACTATTTTGAAGTTGTTGTCATTGCTTTTTGTATTGTCAGTACGATAGACGTTGCGAAGAAAATCTCTAAACGAGACGTATCCTCTTCAAGAAAGAATCGCATTAGTGGAGGCGTACGTGTCTACCAGGTCATTGAAGAACGCGGCACATTTTTACACATACGTTTCCTGGCATTTTGGTGACAAAGTGACCTATTACAGCGTCTGGTGCAAACGTAAAATTGAATCACTCCCCGTCTCCTCGCACACCCGCTGTGATAACGGATATTTGAGCACGAATGATCCAGAGTCCAAAGAAGTCGACACGTAAATTGTCGCAACAGGTTTCACGTAGGTCTTGTCACCGTGTTTTACGCCATTTGGGGATAGACCCTACAAAATGACATGTTTTCAAGAACTGAAGGAGGAAGATAAGACAAAACGTATGTCAAACAATCGAGTGTGGAATGCTGAATACGCTGCTGTATATCACGAGTGATCAAGCCTGGTTCCGTCTGTCAGAACCTGTGAACTCCCGGAACATCAGTCAATAACCCTACGCTATTAATGACGGACTAGAGATCGAACGGTTATATGTCGTGTCAGCAAGTCGGATTGTGAGTCACATACTTCTTGAAAAAGCTGTAAACACTTTTGTGTGGATGCGAATCTGTGAGGAATTTTTGGCACTTATGACTCCCCATGAGCGGATGTATTCTGTCTTTCAACAGGATGGGACAACGTGGTCACACTTCACGGGAGGCAGTGAAGATCCACAAAAGAAAAGTCTGTCAGCAAAGGATTGCGGCCGTCGCGTTCGGCGGACCGCACCACTTGTGACTTTTATGTGTGGTAGTCCTAAGTTAAAAGTTTATACGAATAGCCGAATAACTTTAGAAGACTTGAAGGACAATATTTGCAAATAAAGTTTGAGGATTGAGGATTGATGTGGCAGAGTTGCGCAAAGCGGATGTTAACATGTTAGGACGCGCTTAGAGGTGCATTGAAGCACAAGGAGGTCATTTTCAGTACCTAATGTAATGTACAATAGGTCGCCGATAAACCGACTTCTGATGGTCTGACTCCCCTCTTAGTTCGAAAGTCCCATTTCATTTGTATGTTGGACATGCCAGTGACTCATCCTCGGCGATGTGCATCACTAGGCAGTTGACCGACGATAGGTGCGACAGTTCGATCGGTTTTAGTATAAAATAACGTTTTTCTAAGTCAACCACTATGTGTTATTGAGGACACACATGTTTTGTAAATTGGTGACTCTTCATACATATTAAAGTGTGTAAAACTAAGTTATGACATGCTGCACTGTCTTTAACGGAAAAATCAAAAGTACTTGTAATGTTAGACAAAGGCGAGTCTCTTCATAAAACAGCAAGAGAGGTAGGGGCAGTCGTAACAACTCTTAACGAATGGAGAAAAATTAGGACAACTCTTGAAAGTCATACAAAGTCGAATGATGCCAAGAAAGAGCTGAAAATATGCAAGACTTTGAACAACCACAGCAGTGAATTCAAGACACGACTTTATGAGTGTGACTGGAGAAGGAGAGAAGAAAAAAACACTATCATGTTGACCAACCATAAGAGAAAGTCATCGAAGTTGTACGAAAAATTTGGTAGAGACAATGAAAATGAAAAGTTTACAGAGAGTGAAAGCTGGCTATATCGATGGAGAAAACGACATAGCATTCGAAATGTAGCTGAATCCAGCGAGGAGCTATGTGCTAGAGAAACAGCAGCGAGTGAATTTATTCCGAAATTTGAAAACTTAGTGCAATGACTAGCGCTGTTCCCTGTCATGAGTCCGAGTGAAACTACAAATACTCCCTACAACAACTCTTGTTACACAAAAGAGTCAGTTGTGTACAGGTGCATTACTATAATAATGTATGTGTAGCAATTAAACTTTTATTCACAATAAAATTGTCTTACCGTAAGCAACAGACGTATTTTACAGTACAGGCACTACTGTATATTACACTTTCGTGTAAGATTTTTTAGTGCGTCAGTATTTTCATTTCGCTTTGTTACTGTTTTAACATGTAACAATATTTTATGCAATACTTGGAGTTAGAAATTAAAATTATACCACTCTGCTGTGATATTACTTGTCAACAAAGGTTTTCCTCCTATAATTCGACCTTTTATTGCCTTCCGACCATGCTCCCAGTCCCGTAAAGTGAAAGCCAAGATCAATTCAGTAGATATAGTTCTTTGCATTAACTTTATTTGTTATTTTTTATTACCTAATTATTACACGATCATATATTTGTTGTTGTATCTGCTCGTGGCGCATTACTGACAAGCAGTTTACACTCGGGGCTGGTTTTCCGTGCCCCACGCTACAGAGCGCTATAACGTGAATAAATGATTCCGGGCAGTGAGCACAAGAGCATGGTCTCCGCTGTCCGTCTGGGAAACACCCGGGCCGGGTGTATAAATGTGAGCGCGATTGTTGTACGCATCACCTGCGACAGTAAAACTGCGTAGCGCAGGCCGATGTTATTGGTGCGGAATTTTAAATTCATTTGCGAGAACAAAAGCCAATGTGCGCTACGCTGCGTTGTCAATGGAGTACGGTCGTTGGCTCCGCAACTCTGTCGATGGGTGCAATTTCACGTGGCTGAGCCGCCTCAACGAGAGACGGGCTACGTTGCAGCCGCACGGAAAAACGATACTGTTGGGCTGGAAACAGGGGTCTAGGCTGGCGCGTTGGCGGGCGAGACCAGCCGACCTGGCTGACATTTCCGCTGCAGCCTGCGGCACCCGATGAAGGCGGTCCGTGTCACACAGGCAGCGTCACTTTGGCGAAGTGTTCTCGAAATTCAGAGCCACACACAGGCCGGACACGTGTTACGTCAGCACACAGAAGGGAAGGTTATGTGGAAGCGAATTTTGAACTGCGTGAAACTCGGAAACTATCGAAGCGTTTAAGTTATGGTAGATGGATTAACACAATATGAATTAAGGTGGTTCCCGAAGAACTGAAGATGGCAGTAATATGTGCAAAACACGGACAAAAAGAGGGACGGAATGATAGAACATCAGCTAACATATTGGGGAATAGCTTCAGTGCTACTAGAGAGGGTGGGTAGTAGGTAAAAACAGTAGGGGAAGGCCGGGATCAGAACATATCTAACAAATAATCGAGGACGTTAGATGCAAGTGATAGTCTGGGATGAAAAGATTTGAATTGGAAAGAATGTCGCAAGCGGAACCGCGTCAGACCAATCAAAATACTCATGAACACACACACACACACACACACACACACACACACACACACACACAAAAAAGGAATAGACTCATCTGTTTTCCGAGGATGATATTTCACCACCGACCACATCACCAGTCAGCCAGTTCTCAACTCTCATCGTTGGCCTATCAATGTTGTCTCCTGGCTAGCTGTCTCCGACAGGCTTTCCATCACAAGCTTACATGAATACATCGACACATACAAACACAGTGTGGAAATTAGGCAGAATCATTCAAAGAAACGTAGCTTTTATTCCGTATCTGACGATTTCTTCGTTAACAGGAAACCGTCACCATTTCTGAACCTGTCAGAACAGGAACGTACCATCAGTTGAAGATTTAAGATCCTCCCCTTTTTTTCTCGCTGGATAAAATTCTGATCCTCCTCTTAAGGTGAGGGCTGCGTAGGAAGAGAGCTCATAAACTTTAATAGATGGTTGGATACTGTTCTGCCAGGTTCAGGAAAGGTCTGTGACGATTGGAAGTCAACAACTTCTTCCTAACAAGCCTCGGAAGGCCAAACGACCGACCGACCGCTGTGTTATCCTTAACCGACTGGCGCTATCGGATACGGATTTAGAGGAGCGTGGGATCAGCACATCGCTACTTCTGCTGTTATCAGTTTTCGTCTACTACACAGTCACACGTTTTGTGACTGGTGTAAAGAATGGCAGCTATCTCTAAATATAGATAAATGTAAATTAATGCAGATGAATAGGAAAAAGAATCCCTTCATGTTTGAATACTCCATTAGTAGTGTAGCGCTTGACACAGTCACGTCGATTAAATATTTGGGCGTAACATTGCACAACGATATGAAGTGGGACAAGCGTGTAATGGCAGTTGTGGGGAAGACGGACAGCCGTCTTCGGTTCATTGGTAGAATTTTGTGAAGATGTGGTTCATCTGTAAAGCATACCGCTTATAAAACACTAATACGACCTATTCTTGAGTACTGCTTGAGCGTTTGGGATCCCTATCAGGTCGGATTGAGGGAGGACATAGAAGCAATTCAGAGGCGGGCTCCTAGATTTGTTACTGGTAGGTTTGATCATCACGCGAGTGTTACGGAAATGCTTCAGGAACTCGGGTGGGAGTCTCTGGAGGAAAGGAGATGTTCTTTTCGTGAATCGCTACTGACGAAATTTAGAAAACCAGCATTTGGGGCTGACTGCAGAACAATTTTACTACCGCCAACTTACATTTCGCGGAAATACCACAAAGATAAGATAAGAGAGAGTAGGGCTCTTACAGAGCCATATAGGCAGTCATTTTTCCCTCCTTCTGCTTGGGAGTGGAACAGGGAGAGAAGATGCTAGTTGTGGTACGAGGTACGCTCCGCCACGCACCGTAGGTGGACTGCGGAGTATTTATGTAGATGTAGATGTATTATCGCGAAATATAGGAGAGAGTTTCACAGAAATGATACAGGATTTGGGCTGGAAATCATTAAAAGAAAGTCGTTTTTCCTTGCCATGGAATCTTCTCACGAAATTCCAATCACCGACTTTCTCCTCCTAATGGGAAAATATTTTGTTGACACCGACCTACATAAGAAGGAACGATCATCACAATAAAATAAGTGAAATCAGAGCTCGTACGGAAAGATATAGGTGTTCATTCTTTCCGCGCGCTATAGTAGATTGGAAAAATAGAGAATTGTAAAGGTGGTTCGATGAAACCTCTGCCAGGCACTTAAATGTGATTTGCAGAGTATCCATGTACATGTAGATAATCAGCTCCTCAATTGGCTTGACGGAACTGAAGCACGCAGTAGGTCAACGTCGCAACACTATCCCGGATGGTACCATCCAAGTGCTAACCCTGTCCTACTGTGTTTGAAATTTAGTGATCTGATGGGAACTGGAGAATGGTCTGAGCTATGGCTGTTGACGAAGTTAAAAAAGGTATCGTCAGACACCAAACTAAGACTACACTTATTTTAAGAGTGTTTGCTCGTGTTCATGTAACATCCTTCATCGCAGTTATCGAAGGATTTACTGACACTAATATACTGACAGCCCTGAATATTGTGCAAAGCAACTGGACAATAAACATGGTTTTAGTCATCCTTCACTGCTCTGCAGAACTGAATGACGAGGTAACAACGTGCTAACAGTTCCTCTGAAATTCGTGAAAGTCTGGGAGCATGTTGCCTGAAGACTTCCTATCGCGAACAGAAAGCTGGAAGTGGCATGGCGTGAGAACATCATTATCTAGGACCAAATGGTGCTGCTCTCGCAACCCGAGACCATGGAAGGAACAGGAGCAGATCAGTGGCAGTGGGTTACCATGTGCTAATATGCTACAGACCACTGTAAATATCGCACTAAAATTACGCCATTTCTCTTCGAATGCGTACTGGTCTGTAAATAAAATGGACGAAAGCACGCTTTGTAGCGCTTTCTCTGCGATAACTAGAAATCAGAATCGAGCACTGAAATGGTCAGCCGCGCTACGATTAACTCAGAGAACGGACGCAGCTGTCTGTTTTCCATTTTGCATGCTCTGATGTGACGTCATCCCTTCCGACACTATGTGTTCTTACGTTGCTCAGAGCACCGGGTCAGTATTTTTCTTGTGAAATTCAATATGTTGTGCAAGCGTAGAGTATGAGATACAGTTGAGAAGCTGTTGACGTAACGATACTGTGACCCTGTGGTCATTTGCACTGACTTGCAACTCACAAGCACAGGTTCAATTCCCAGCTACTGCAATGTCCTTTCCTATTTTATTTATTTATTTATTTATTTATTTATTTAACCTGGCAAGATTAGGGCCATCAGGCCCTCTCTTACATCTAACCAGGCATTCTACTTATTTTACAGTCATATGTTTCAGTAGGCATGTTAAACTACATCTAATACAAAAAGTGAGATAAACAATTAGAAAGGTACACCTCGAAAAATGCATTATTGAAGAGAAAGATTTAAGATAGGAGTGCTGGCAGCAGGGAGTATGAGGGAGACTCATGGTGAAGGGAGGAGAAGAATAGAGAGACATGATGAAACATAATTAAGGAAAATATAAAGGAAAAGGAGACTGCGTGGCTAATAGAGATAGATGAAGAGGAAGGCATCTCAGCAGCAAGATACGAGACGCTAGCTTTGCTATTTGACAGATGAGAGGATTGGCCTTGCACATTAATTTTGTGGAGAATTTTATGCGGATGATAGTAGGAAATGCTTCAACTTCTTTTTAAAAGCCACAGGAGATTGAATTTTCCTCAAGGTAAGGGGCAGTTTGTTCCAGAGGCGGACAGCGGCAACTGAGAAGGAGTTTGCAAAAGTTTTTGTTTTGTGAGTGGGCACAGTTAGGATACCAGATAAGAGTGACCTCGTGTTTCGATTATGATGGCATGACAGGTTTTTAATCTCTGAAGCTAGGTACTGGGGTGCTTGCGCGATGAGGAGTCGGTGAAGTAGACATAGAGTGTGGTAGTCACGCAGTTTGTCTGGCCGCAGCCACCCTAGCTCGGAGTATGAAGCACTAACATGATCATATCGGCGAATGTTGCAGGTGTAACGCACACAGGCATTCATGGTTAGCTCTAGCCGTCTTTTGTTTTCACTACTCATGCCTTGTTGAATCACATCACAATAGTGGAGGTTCGGTAGAACGAGTGCTTGCACGAGCTGGCGTTTCAAGTCCTGTGGGAATATGTTCCGAAACTTTTTGAGAGCATAGAGACAAGCAGACGTCTTTCGGCACACTGCGACTGTATTCTCCGCCCAGTTGAGATGCTCGTCCAAAGTTACACCCAAGTTCTTCACTGTTTTCTGATATGGTATTGGAGTACCTTCGAGCAGAATAGGAGGTAGCCGTTGGCGGAAATCTGAACTTATTAATTTCTGATGGGCTATTAAGATTACTTGCGTCTTTTTTGCATTTAATTTAAGCCCCAGATTTTTCGCCCATGTCACTACTGAAGACAGATCATCATTCATCAGAGCGATTGCAGTGTTTACGTCTTCAGGTCTGACGCTTAGGTAGAGCTGGAGGTCGTCGGCGTAGAAATGATGTTTACAGGAGGACAAAACCGACGAAATATCGTTGACATATAAAGAAAACAAAAGTGGTCCTAAGACTGATCCTTGTGGCACTCCCGAAGAAACATGTTTCCAGGAAGATTTTTCATTTGCGCAGACAACACATTGCTGTCTGTCTTGTAAGTAGCTTTCAAACCATCTCATTGCACTATCAGAGAAATTAAGCTGTTGCATTTTTCTGAGTAATATGTCAAAGTTAACAGTGTCAAAAGCTTTGCTGAAGTCCAGTAGCGTCAATATTGTTGCCTTTCGATTGTCGATGGCATATTTCAGGTCATCAGTTACTTTAATTAGAGCAGTGTTTGTGCTGTGATGTTTACGGAAACCGGATTGAAATTTGTCATATAGACTGAATTCATGCAAGTGTTCAGTGATTTGGTCATGAACAATATATTCCAGTGCTTTGGAAACAGCAGGCAGTATGCTAATTGGTCGGTAATCACTAGGCAGTTGCGGGTTTTCGACCTTAGGGATGGGTCGAATTATGCTTCTTTTCCATGCAGTGGGGTATATTCCGTTCACGAGGGAAAAATTAAATATGTCAGTTAAGACAGGTACTAAGATATCGGCAACATTCTTAATCATGGCTATACCGATACTGTCGTTGCCTATTGCATCAGAAGAGATTCTCATTATTGCTTTTCTTGCCGTATTTGTTGTTACATGTTTTAGATGGAAGGTATCGTTGTTAGTTATCCTGTTTGGAGATTCTTGTGGACGGTAATTATCAGCCGTGCTGGTATTCAGAGGTGCAGAGAAGAATTCATTTAATTCGTTAGCTGACACATGAAAAGTAGTTTCCGATTTTGCCTTTCCGACCCCCAAGCTACGGAGATTCTTCCATAGAGTCGTGGGTGTCAGATCGCTGCATACAAGGGAGCGAGCGTGCCTGATTTTGGCATTGCGAATGCATTGTTTCACTCTGTTCCGTAGCTTTCTATATTCTTCAAAACGTTCGGGTTTCGGATCTGCCTTGAAACGCCTGTGGGCAGCATCCCTATTAGTCATCATTTGACGTAATTCAGCTGTCAGCCATGGAGCAGGAGATTTTCTTACACGGACTGTGCACACAAGTGCATGTTTGTCATAGAGGGCAGTGAGTTTATCACCAAGTTCATTAATTTTGCCGTCGATTGTAGGTTCTCTGATTATTTGATGCCATGAGATTTCTGAGCAATCGGCTGTTAGAGCGTCAAGGTCAATACGTTTCATGTTCCTACAAGTTATGTAACGCGATTTGATCCTTGGGGGCTGCACAGAGTAGGCCAGGAGTATTACATCATGTGCTGAGAGGCCAGGGGCCGATGATTGACCAACATCTCTTACTTTGTCAGTCTGTTTCGTTGCTATCACGTCTATAAGAGTATGACTGTGCGCCGTATGGTGTGTAGGTTGCAATGGAAGAATGTTCATGCTATTGCAACTAAACAATCTTCTTAGGTTTATTGTGGAGGGAGTGTCTCTTAGCAGGTCTATGTTCAAGTCACCCATTACGATGACATGTTCATATTGACACTGAAGTGAATGTAATTCCGACTGGAAGGAACTCATTGAGCTTATTTTTGGCGGCTTGTACACGACGCCAGTCAAGAATTTCCGACTTTGTATATTTATTTCAATGAACATGAATTCAGCCTCTTTTTCTTCAGCAGGATTTGACGTACATAAGACTTTCGCTTTGAGATCTGTTCGTATATATGCGCCGACCCCGCCACCTCGCTTTTTTGATCTGTCTGCCCTAAGAAATGTGTATCCTGGGAGATGAATAGATGCAGAGGATATGTGTGGTTTCAACCACGTTTCGGATAAGAGGATTACGTGGTAGTTTAGTTGGTGGAAGAGGAGGCTAAGTTCTTCGTAATGCGCAGGTAAAGACTGAATGTTGCAGTGAGCTGCTAAAACCTCGGACGCGTTCCGCTGAGCAGCCTGGAGTAGGGTGGCAGACTGGTTTGTCCCTTTGTTAGGCACTACCTGCCGCGAGGGGCACTGACCGGTGTTTCCGCCAAGTGACATATTACAGGGGTGTCCGAGATTTTGCGCGCCCTGTTTGTGACTCCGCGAGAGCCGAAAGAAAAGTGACTGCAAGAGATTTCCTGAGGTTGCGGGAGTATAGAAAATGGATTAGTGGTATTCGGTGCAGGGAGAATATGACCAAAATGGTGACAGCTGTGTGTCACTGAGTATCCTATGTCGTAAGAGGAAAAATGTAATTAGAGTATTTGAAACAGCTTAGGGTGGAAATAAGGGAAAGAGGAGTGATTTAAGAGGCCGATGCTGCCAGCAGAGAGAAGTAAGTTTAATATTTTATTCCTCACAATATCAAAGGATTAATTATAAGATTTAAACATATTTAAACAGTATAGTTCATGTAAGTAAAATTAATAAACCCAATTTAGTATCGATTAGTGCCCTTGTAAGTCAAAAGCCTACTAATTGTGGGGAAAAAAGGTAGTAGATGAGGAAATTTGGTAAGAAACTTACAAATAGTTTTCTGTTGAAGGCAACCGCAGCTGAAGTAATCTATGTTTGTGAAATAAACCGCTTTCAGCTGTACAGTTTTTAAATTATCGTTTCAAGGCGCAAAGCTACTACGGTCATAAACGCCCATTCTGTGGCTCATTGACAGGTAAAAAACAGAAGGAAGGAAACAAAAAACGGAAAGAAATCTTAGGAAATTGCTACTGAACGAAGGTTGTTTTGCCCGAAAAGAGCTTTGCTTTAAATGATCGATATCATCTCACGATCTCAATGATAAACTCAAGGACACGATCGGCTGAGCGCGCCTCACCTGCTAAGAGCGAAGCTGTAAGCGGGCGCGTAGTGGACTAAAATAGGGCCACTGAAGTAAACGGTGTTTCACCGTCCACGACTGAGATCATTGGGGACAAAGCGGGGGAGGATCGCCACTTAATAGATGTCGATGGCTAAAAAGACAGTGCCCAATCCGGAGTCTAGTTAAAACTACCTCCCCCCTACGACGAGGCCGGGAGGAAGAAGTCCAAGTACAGGAAAGAGGTTTTATGCATTACAAGCGTTCGTCTCCGGACGTAGACGCAAAAAATACTTCCGCGGAGAGAGAGAAGGGGAAGGGAAGGGGGAAGAGGAACGGACACAGGGAGGGATGTGGAAAGGGAAGGTATGCAGCCCGGAAAGGAAAGAGAAATGCACCTGCTGGGGTTCCCGTGCTCACCACGCACGTATCCACAAAAGAGTTGTGGACCCCTGGGGGGTCGACGAGTTTCGTGATGTAAAATCACATCTTTAGAGCTTAAATGTTATACTGACGTATGTGCAGCTGCAGATGTGATCTGACATAATGAAATCGTGTTCCAGTAAAAGTTCACATACAGCCAGAAGCAGTTTGTTTCAGATACAGTATGAAAGTGCTTTCTGTAGATGATTTGCTACAGTGGCCTTTTTCAGTACATCTTCGAAGGAGAAAGTGAAATTTAAAGTGTTGGGCAGATCTACTCGATATGCAAATCTAACAACATGAGGGCGTGCTATGAGGCTCACCAATTTGTCTCAAACTATTTGGGTAAATGCAGGTAGATGTCACATTCATGATCCTAGAATATCTCGTCTGAGTTGGCCATAGGAACAGGTAAAACGCTCTCTATAGATTTATGCTTAGAGTACGAGGGATTTTTGAGTAGCAATTTACGCACTGTCTCAGTAACATAGCAATCGAGCCAATCGACGGACACTTCGTTGACACGGGTTGGATGTCTACTGCTGCCATGATTTTTTTAAATTTTTCTTGGGTTTCTCTCAATGCTAAATGATTAATTATAAATTTAAATTTATTTACACAATTCAATTTATACACATATAATTGATATACTCTATTTAGTTGCCTTGGAAGCCAAAAGGCTATGCCACCACATTGATCAAATTTTGCAAAAAGCCGCCACTGAGAAAAACAGTGAATGTGTGTGTGTGTGTGTGTGTGTGTGTGTGTGTGTGTGTGTGTGTGTGTGCCAATCAATAAGCAGATATGGTGCACTGTGATGGTGTTCCTCATCAGAACATAGCCCAGAGACAACATTTCGATGACTTTAGATGGGGAAGAATCATCGGAAAACTGGAAGGAGGACAAAGTGTGACAATTGTATCCTGAAAATATGGCATTGCTGACGGTATTGTTTCAAATGCACAGGAAAAAATCCGAACCGCGGGCACGGATACATGAAGGCGAGTAGCTGGGAGACCATGATCAATTACAGCAGCTGACGACCACTACACTGGGCAAGAGGCAAAAAGCGATTCACTTCAAAAAACGGGTGCAATTGTAATCACATTTAAGTGGACTGCAAGGCACACAATCTCAGGCTCCACAGTCGCACGCCTTTTGCATGGGGGTGGTCGCTTTGACCGATGAGCAGTGCGGTGCGTTGCTTTGGTTCCTGCTCATCGGTGGCATCATAAACTGTGGTGCCAAGTGCATAGGGACTGGAACAACGATGAGTGGCATTACGTGATCTTCTCGGATGAGAGCAGATTCAGTCCGAGTAGTGATTCTGGGCGTGCCCTCATATGGCGAAAGGTAGGAACACGAAATGCATCTGGGTACATTGTTGAACGTGATCGTTTTGGTGGTTCAAGTGTTATAGCGTGGGAAATATGATATTTCATGGACGTACTGACCTCAAAGTCTTTGAACACGGTATACGCATCGGTCAATGTGATTCTGATACTGTATTCCTACCCCATGACCGTCTTTTCATGGGCGCATTTACCCCTGACATCACTTTTCAGAGTATGTATGATAATACGAATCCACATCAGGGAGCTCAGGTGGAGGACGAGAGGATATTCGGCGAATGAATTGGCCTGGCCGTTCCCGTGAATTAAATCCGTCGAGCACATGTGGGATGCGTTCGGGAGAGTACTGCAGCGTGTCCGCATCCAGCAACGAGCATCTAGAAGTTGGTAGCTGCGCCGGCGGAAGAAAGGAACGCTCTACCTCAATAACTCCACATGAACCTTGTGGTCAGCATAGGAGCACGTTGCCGAGCATGCATTACAATCCGTGGTGATGACACACCGTATTAAGAACCGTGCTCCCCCTTATGTAACATCCAGGGGACCATCAAAACTGTCGATGACTTCAGTGTAATTAGTTTCATTAAAAACGTGTCATTTCTGTGACTTTCACTGCGTATTTTTTTCATTTATATTCTATACTATACGGTAGCAGTTCTTTCTATGTATGTTCCACGTTTCATCGAGCTACCTGTATGTTAACTGGCAGTGACACATCATGTGAAAGTTACTTTAGCCCTTACGTTTTGTACACCAGTGTACAACATAACACTTGGTGAATGCTGGTGGACAAACCAAGTTAATATTCCGTTGTATAACAATACATAACTGAGAAAACGAATCGAAGTTTTACGCATATAAGTACAGTATGCATTAAACTGATATTTTTTCCATCATCGGGAGAAACTTGATTTTAAGCGAATCAGATCCTCACTTCCTGTTCCTCCTTTACTCTCTTCCCTAAACCTCTTCATTAACTCACTGTGCTTTTTCTTACTTTCCTCGGCTCATTATCCCCTCTTGTTTCTTTATTGAGGCTTGTTCAATTTTTCTCTGATTTCATTTCTGAACGGCTTTCTGTCCTTAGATTCTTCTCGTGAGATTTTCGATCATTCCAGATCTTATTGTGTTTATTTCATCCAAATGGCTTTTAATTTACTTACATTAACTATGAAAACAACTTTCTAAGTGAGTCTGTTTTCGTCCATCCTAAAAAGTGCTCGTGAAACTGTACGCGTTCGTCTTTTAATTTCTTTGTGACATTGTCTTCTAGTAGAGTTCTCTTATACGTCGTCTGCCCCTAACTCTATCTTGGAGATCAGCGCAGTGTTCTAAGAATTTTCCATTCTTGTTGCTCAGTGTCGTTAATTTTTGTCGTCCCTGTAATTACTGTTATTTCTGCAACATACAAGGATAATCGTAAAACAGCCGTGATGCATTGTCGTAGTTTTGCATTGCGAAATACTGCACTTTTGGTTCAAATGGCTCTGAGCACTATGGGACTCTACATCTTAAGTGATAAGTGTCCTAGAACTTAGAACTACTTAAACCTAACTAACCTAAGGACATCACACTCACCCATTCCCGAGGCAGGATTCTAACCTGCGAGCGCAGCAGTCCCGCAGCTCCGGACTGCAGCGCCAGAACCGCACGGCCACCGCGGCCGCCTACTGCACTGTTCTTGTGGTGATTTCGAGTCAGTTTGTGCGCCATTTGCAGTTTGCATATTCTTTCTGTGTTGGAGATTGTGCTCAACCCTGTGCGCTAAATACTTCCTCTAACGTACAGCGTGTTTATAATTAAAGTTTCCCTACTTGAGATGCCCCCATGAAAAACAAATGATCCTAGGATAAGAAAACTTTGTGGAAACATTTTTAAGGGTATGCGGAGAAGAAATAACGAATGAACCATTGAAAGAAACACATTTTAATTTCCATACGAGAGGGTAAATTTGTTAACAGTGTACCGAGTTACAAACGATGCTCATTGCGACGACGACCTGCATCCACGACAACCAGTAAAAGCACCAGGAAATGCTTTACTGCTGCCCAAAACATCTCACGTGGCATGTAGGCTACCTCCTTCGCAATGCTCATCTATGCCCTCCAACGTGTAACAGCGTCCAGTTGATGAACCCTGCGTGAATCAAAACAATTGAGCCTAAAGCACTTCTCTTCCGTAGATAGGACATCACATGTTGGCACAGTAACTGTGAAAAATGGAACAATTATAAACAGTGCCGTGAATCCACAGCGCATAGTTACGCGTTCGCTATGCAGGGAAATGTGATGAACGTTCGTTGGGGTGACGATCCCCAAATGCGGAAATTGTGTATTTGTTACCTCAGGCCGCGCGGAATTAGCCGAGCGGTCTTAGGCGCTGCAGTAATGGACTGTGCGGCTGGTCCCTACGGAGGTTCGAGTCCTCCCTCGGACATGGGTGTGTGTGTTTGTCCTTAGGATAATTTCGGTTAAGTATTGTGTAAGCTTAGGGACTGATGACCTTAGCACGTAAGTCCCATAAGATTTTTTTTTTTTTTTTTACTCAGTGAGCTTCAAGTTTGCTTCATTACCTCACTGAATGTTCTTGCAGAAAACGTAAGAGTAAAGAGTGTACTCGAATATCTGCGTCACATGGAAAAGTTGGTGAGTAATATGATGTTTGTGCGTATAACATTTCACAACTGCTTGCAGCACTTTCCGAACGGTGTACCTTGGAATGTTCAGCTGTCGTGACACATTTCGTTCACTGCAAGAGGATCGCACTGCTGCTGTTGCTTTGATAACACAGCTTTGAGAGTATAGCCCTGCTCTCCTGGCCCAGACCCCTGTTGATAGTCTGCAACAGTAAAAACATAGATGCCTCTGTTTCCAGCGCACAATCCGATCATCATTCCAGTAAGTTATGGACTCACACGGTAAATAGTATGCCATCTACACTGACTCAAGTAGTGAAAGTTTAGTTATAACCACCCTGTACTTGTAAATGAGTACCATATTGTGTTATCAGTGGGAACTTTCCCGTTGTTTTGATGTCCTTATAGCGACTTTTTTTTCATATGAGGTTTGCACGAGATTCAGTTTGGGATTAGTTTTCAGGAACCATCAGGTCTCTGAAAGCACAGGTTAGAGGTCAGTAGCCTGCAAAAAGTTCGCTGAGATCTTCTGAAAATTCGTCTGGTCTTGGTAAGGCCCTGACATAGTCTATTTCGTTTGTTTGTTATTGTAGCAGTCGCGATTTTCTCATCGAATAATTGCAGATACACTTTTCCGAGTATATACAGGGTGAGTCACCTAACGTTACCGCTGGATATATGTCGTAAACCACATCAAATACTGACGAACCGATTCCACAGACCGAACGTGAGGAGAGGGGCTAGTGTAATTGTTTAATACAAACCATACAAAAATGCACCGAAGTATGTTTTTTAACACAAACCTACGTAATTTTAAATGGAACCACGTTAGTTTTGTTAGCACATCTGAACATATAAACAAATACGTAATCAGTGCCGTTTGTTACGTTGTAAAATGTTAATTACATCCGGAGATATTGTAACCTAAAGTTGACGCTTGAAACCTCTGACGTTTAGTTGCGTGTTGTAACAAACACGGGCCACGGTCGGCGAGCAGCATCTGCTGGGACATGTCCCACTATGTGGTATGAGCATGATGGTGCACCTGCACATTCCGCAATTAATACTAGGCTGACCCTTGACAGAATGTTCGACGGGCGTTTCATAGGACGTGGAGGACGCATAAATTGGCCAGCCCGTTCTCCTGATCTTACACCTCTGGACTTCTGTGGGGTACGTTAAAGGTGAATGTGTACCGTGATGTGCCTACAACCCCAGAGAATATGAAACAACGTATTTTGGCAGCCTGCGGCGACATTACACCAGATGTACTGTCACGTGTACGACATTCATTACGCCAGAGATTGCAATTGTGTGCAGCAAATGATGGCCACCACATCGAACATCTATTGGCCTCACATGTCAGGACACACTCTATTCCACCCCGTAATTGAAAAGGGAAACCACGTGTGTACATGTACCTCACCCCTCATGGTAATGTACATGTGCGTCAGTGAAAAAGACCAATAAAAAGGTGTTAGCATGTGGACGTAATTTGCTGTTCCAGTCTCTTCTGTACCTAAGGTCCATCACCGTTCCCTTTGGATCCCTACGTAATTCGGTGCTCTCCGATACACACGATCGAACAGCAGAGGAGTGGTACTCAAGCGTCAACTTTAGGTTACAATATCTCCAGATGTAATTAACATTTTACAATGCAACAAACGGCACTTATTACGTATTTGTTTATATGTTCAGACGTGCTAACAAAACTAGCCGCGTTCCATTTAAAAAAACGTAGGTTTGTGTTAAGAAACATACTTCAGTGCATTTTTTATGGTTTGTATTAACCATTCACACTAGCCCCTCTTCTCAGGTTCGGTCTGTGGACTCGATTCGTCAGCATTTGATGTGGTTTACGAAATATATCCAGCGGTAATGTTAGGTGACTCACCCTGTATATGTATGTAATGCCACACCCAGGTTGGTGGATGCTGATGATGGGTAGATGTCAGGAAGTCGATTTACCACCCCCAAAGGCGAGGGTGAGCAGTGGTGAGATCAATTGATGCCTGTTAGACACCCGGTGAGGCGTCAGAGAAGTATTACTGGCCACGTGAACTTTATTGTGCAGAGCCCAACAATAGCCGTGGCGTCGCTCCAGGTAGAAAGCGCTTGCATGTCAGAAGCAGCACGTATCCAGCCAGAGGATGCCGTCATCTGTGCGTAGTCAGTGTTGTCATGACAGTTGATCTCAGATATGGCGCACGTACGCTGAAGCGACAGGTTGTTCTCCCACACATCAGCTGCACTGCCTAGCGACAGCCGAACACTTCGGCACAGGGCTCAGCGAAGCGAATCAGATCACTTCGTAGCCCCAGACTGGAAGAGACAACCCACTGTAGCGTAATCTGCCCATAGGAGCCGAAGCGACCGGCAGGAATTGCATTCGCCCCTGCGATGGCGGTAGAGCAGCTGCACATCTACGGGCTCGTATTGTATGCCACCGACGAAAGGTGCTAAGTTCGCCACATCGAAGTCGGCACAAAAAGCCGAGCTGCGGCACGCTGCAGCATGGTCTCTCGGATGGAACGTGCAGCCCCATAGAAGCTTGTAGATTGCTAGATGAGTATACAGAGCACCAAAGCAGGATCTACTTTGTTGCTGGATGTCGGTAAACTGAACACAACTGAGGAGACCTGAGCAGGTCTGATAACATCTGAGAATAACGATCTGATTTAGGGGGTATTATGGGAGTCTGCCGGTCAGTACGCTTCTGAGATCAGCACCCCCTCTGAAAAAAGCACAAGGTCGCAGCAGTCGAAAGGCGCCATTGGCTGGTGATGACTTCATTCATTCTGTCACTGGGTGGGTGGTGATGGGTAGATCGAAGTCAGGATGTTGATGTACCACCACCTGGGGCTAGGGTCAGTAGTGGTGAGATGAATGGATGTCCATTAGATGCCCCATGAGACATCAGAGAAACAGTGTCCATTATTTTTTAATCAGTTCCTGGAAGATACTATGGAGAGCTCAGTTCCTGGAAGATACTATGGAGAGCTGTAATATTACTCAACTTGACTCTTTGGTGCGACTGCCCAGCTTCTCCGCACTGAATGAGCGTTCTTGCACTCTGAATAAGTCTACATACTTCATAGCGCGTAGTCAGTACAACGAAGGCAAGCATCGGCGCCAGGCCGTTCAGTGCTCCAGACTAGGATGTTGCTCAACACACTCGCTTTCAATGCTTCTTGATTTACGAGAGAACGCTTCTTAACGTTTACCTAGCTAATTCACGTACATTATTTTGAGGGGCAGCATTACATTTACACTGAGGAGCCAGAATATTATCACCACCTACCTACCATCGATGTAACCCGACCATGATGTAGCAGCGTCACCTGGCGAGCAATGACTGCTAGTCAGACACACGCACTGTGGTTGTCATATCAGTGAGCGTGTGTAGAATGGGGAAAGCACGAGATTTATCTAAATTTGACTGAGAGCATATTGTGATGGCCCGGAGGCTCAGCACGAGCGTTTCGGAAAATTCGCGACTTGTGGGGTATTCGAGGAGTGCTGTGGTGAGTGTCTTCAACACGTAACGAAACCTAGGTGAAACCACGTATAGACATCGTGGTGTTAGGCGGCCATCGGTCATTACAAATGTCAGACGTTGTAGGCTGGGCAGATTGATAAAACAGGATTTGCAGCGAACTGTGGTGGAACTAACATCAGACTTTAATTTTGGGCAGAGTACAAGTGTGTCTGAACACACAGTGCACTGAATGTTCCTAACGATAAGCTTCTGCAGCCGGCGAACCATGCACATGTCAACGTTAACGTCACAAAATTGGCAACATTACCATTGGCACTAGACGTTAGCGCAGTGGCACAGCGTGCATGGTGCGATGAACCCCGGCACCTTCTTCATCATGCCGATGGGAGGGCGCGAATCCGTAACCTTCCAGGGGAACAGCTCCTTGACACCTGTACTGCAGGATGGAGACAAGCTGGCGGCTGCTCCATTATGCTCTGGGAACATTCACGTGGGCCTCCATGCGTCCAGTGAGGCTTGAGGAAGGCACCATGACGATCAATAAGTATCGTACACTGACTGCAGACCACATACACCCCTTCATGACGATCATGTTTCGTGACAGCAGTGGCAATTTGCAGAGTGATAATGCGCCATGTCGCAAGTCCAGGAATGTGATTGAGTGGTTCGAGGAACACAGTGGCGAGTTCTAATTGACATGCTGGCCTGCCAGCTCGCCAGATCTGAAACTGCCCAAACACATCCGGGATGTGATCGAACGTGGCGTGAGAGGTCACCGCCTCTCTCTCGGAATTTACGGGAATTTGGTGACTTTTGTGAGCAGATATGGTGTAAACTCCTTCCAGTGACCTACCGTGGCCTCACATCTTCCATGCCACGATATGGTAACGCTATTATCCGTGCCAAAGGTAGACATACCGGTCTTTACGTAGGTGGTCAAATGTTCTGGCAGATCAGTCTCTGTATACAGCCTAAGACAAAGAAAGCTATCCACCACGAAGGAATTGTACGAATGGGACGGAAATCGGTAGCTATGATACACATATAACTACAAACAAATGATTTCAGCCATAAAAATTGGATTACTTTTTCAAGAGAAAGAGGTTCACGAATTGGACTAGTCGATAACGTGTTGGTCCACTTCTGGGTCTTATAAATGCAATTATCGGGCCCGACGTTGGTTGATATAGTTTTTGTATGTCCTCCTGAGGAAGATTGTGATAATTCTATTGAAATGGGTCATTAGACAAAACACCAAAATGGTTGGAGGACTATGACCATAACGCTCGAAAAATAATAAGTTTTTGAGAGATCCGGCGACTTTGCTGGCCAAGGTCGGACTTAGCAACCACGAAGACAACCAATAGAAACTCTTGCCATGCGCGGGCGAGCATTATCTTGCTGAAATGTAACCTCTTGTTGGCTTTCCATGAAAGTCAACAAAACAGGGTGTAGAATATTGTCG